>NC_134137.1:369647500-370897500 GCF_033958435.1 Carettochelys insculpta | reverse complement strand
CAAAGCTGAATCAGTAAAATCTGCAGCCAGGGCAAAGGAGAGCCAGATCTCTAGCATAATCTCTAATGGGGAGGCTGTTAGTTCATGGAATTGCCTCATGTTTAGCATCTAAAATTCAAGATGGCCATTTATATATTCATTCCAGCTGTAGTCATATCTAGCATACGGACCACGCATGTTCTACCTAACTGGTGCTGCTTGCTCAGCATTACGCTCTGGGTCTTTGTGTTTCTCTAGTCCCAGTTTCCACGTTCAATAGAGATGACCATGAGAATTGTTATACTGGGTCAGACCTTAGGTCCATTTAGCCTAGTATTCTGTCTTTCAACTGTGGCCAAAGCTAGGTGTTCCACAGGCGTGAACAGAACAGGTAATCATCAAATGATCTCTCCTCTTGCCCAGTCCAGGTTCTGACAAACAGAGGCCAGGGACAGCATCTCTGCCCAGCCTGGCTAAAAGCCATTCATGGACCTGTCCTCCATGAATTTTTGATTTTTTTGAACCCTGTGAAAGCCTTCACAAAATCCTCTGGCAAAAAGTTGCATGGATGGGTTTTGTGAAGAAGTAATTTATTTGTTTTAAACCTGCTACCTATTAATTTCATTTGGTGACCCCTCATTCTTGTGTTCTAAGTAAATAACTCTACTTTATCCACTTTCTCTACACCAGTCATAATTTATATAGAGGTAATAAGATAGACCCAACAATGTTTGCTTTTCTGACTGCTGCTGCACACTGAGGCTACATTTACACTGTGCCCTTAACTCGAACTAAGACACGCAATCTGTGCTATGCAAATTGCGCATCCAATTCTGTGTTAATTTCAAAGTAGACTATTTTGGGCTTTGGCACTTTCTAGAAGGTGCCAAATTTTGAAATACTGTTCTATTTTGAGGCATCCCTTACGAGGGGTAGAGGGATGCTGAAATAGTGCATCCAGTATTTCAAATATATCTTGAAATACCAGGCGCATTTCCAAGCCCGAGGTAACCCAAAGTAGCTCCGCACTGTAAACATAGCCTGAGTGTTTTCAGAGGACTATTCACTGCAGCTCCAGGATCTCTCGCTTGAGCAATAACAACTAATTTAGACCTCATAATTTTCTACATACAGTTGGGATTCTGTTTTCTAATATGCATTAGTTTGCATTGATCAGCACTGAATTTCACCTGCTGTTTTGTTGTCCAGTCATCTAGTTTTGGGAGATTCTTTTGAAGCCCTTCACAATCTGCTTTAGACTTAGCTATCCTGGGCAGTCTTGTATCACCTGCAACTGTTCACACCTTACTGCTTAACCCTTGCTGCGGATGATTTATGAATAAGTTGAATAGGGTTGGTCCCAGTATGGATCCCTGGAGGACACCACTAGTTATCTATCTCCATTCCGAAAACTGACCATTTAGGCTACAAAAGGTAGGAATATCTTTAAACCAGTTACCAGTCTTATGAGAGGACCTCCCCTCTGACCTCATGACAGCATACTTTGCTGGGGTGGCAAGTTGTTCTGTCTACCATGACAGAGTTGCAGCATTTGATGCTAAGCCATAGACAGATACAGTGATCTCACACGCTTCCATCTCCCCATGTGTAAAATGGTGACAGTGCCTTCCTCCCTCTCTGGCTTGCTGTGAATTTAATGCATAATGTGCCTTGTTGCTGAATATTCTCACCATAGGACTGATACCCACAGCTCAATTTTCCTCAGTGTACCAGCTTGGGGTAGCCCCAAGAGGATTCCCTATTATCTTACCAGAGTCATTATGATCTGAAACCAGTCTGAGAATATCCCCTGGTTGCCCATCAATATTGAAGCAGACAGCTAGCTTGCTGGAGGGGAAATCAATGACAAAGTGAGGGTCTCCATCCGCTGAAAAGACAGGAAAAGGAGACCAAAGGTAAGAGACGTTCATGGAACAGCAACTGCAGAATCTCACAGAAAAGGTCTCACAGAGGCTTGTCTCTCTGTTCCTCTGGCACATTTTTGAAGAATGTAGGGATAGCTGTTTCCCCTTCCCCCCACAATCCCCCCAGACATACAGAACAGGTTTAGTAACAGCAACGAAGGGTCCTGTGGCACCTTATAGACTAACAGAAAAGTTTTGAGCATGAGCTTTCGTGAGCACAGACTCACTTCTTCAGATGCTGCTGCAGACCAGCATCTGAAGAAGTGAGTCTGTGCTCGCGAAAGCTCATGCTCAAAACTTTTCTGTTAGTCTATAAGGTGCCACAGGACCCTTCGTTGCTGTTACTGATCCAGACTAACCCGGCTACCCTTCCGATACTAGAACAGGTTTAGTCTTTTGTTGAAAAATCAAAAGCCAAAATAGCTCATCTCTGAACTGTGGCAGTGTTATTGCAGGGGAGTTGTAGTCCAGGTGCCTCATGCCCCCCCCGCCACCTTATCCTCTGCGGGCTGGCTACCCTGGCTGGCCTACCTATCCCATGATGCACCACTCTCTCCCCTCCTGGTGAAGGGCTGCCACGCACCATGGCAGCTGTGTAGTCATGGTGCGTCATAGGAGGTGTGATGCTGAGCCTCAGAGAATAATGGGTGTGTGAGCCCTCCCCCATGACAACACACAGAAGGCATCATGGCAGCACCTCAGAATGGAAACATTTCATTTTCCACCCCAAAAAAATGTTGGGTTCTGAGTGTTCATTTTTTTGATTAAAAAAATCAATTTCCATGGAAAGTAGCCACTTTAAGGAAAAGCCCAATTTTCTATCAATATAAAGTTTAGAGGGACAATTTGTGACCATCCCTAGGGGAAACATCAGCACTGGGGACAATGAATGGAAACCAGTTCACTCTGGGCATGTCCTCCTGCCTGTCGATATTCATTTGGTGCAGTAGCAGTTATATTTCCCACAGGGCGAGTAACCCACTTGTGCTGCATCAGCTGGTGAGACAGAGCCATGCAGAGGCTGACCTGAGCTCTGAACTTCAGAGCTAGATCTGAGCTTCTTCAGTGTTTGATGAACTAAATATCTAGGCTCTTGGTTTAGGCCTATTTAATATTTTAAAAGGATGGTGAAAAACACAATTAAAATAACGTGAAAACTTGTTGACAAGTTTTATGAGCTTTTAAAATTTCAACAACTTTATTTTGTCAATTAACTTATTGTGACCAGCTGCAATCTTGAAATACAGCCCTTATGACTCCTGTAAGGAAACATCTGTTTTAAATAATGCACTAAGTCTCCCTAATATACCATCCAGTAGTGTTTCTGTAACCCACACGCCTATGTGTGTTTCACTGTTCCATGGAGTGGTACCTAGACCACTGCACAGCAAAAGAATGTGTCCTCGACAGCGTAAGTTGAGAGCCAGCTGGCTTTTAGTTCTAGCTGTAGACGTGCCTGCACTAAGCCCCAAAGGTCCCAGGTTGAAGTGTGCCTGTGGGCAATTACAACTGGGGGCTTATCCAGGATTTCAGTGGGGTTTCTGAAGCTTGGGATTCACTTAGCTAAGGGGAAGCATGCAGCCCACATAACTTACATGAGGTTAAGTGTCCCAGGTAGTGGTGGTACCTCGACCACATCGCAGAGAAAGAATGAGTGTTCTCCACAGCCTGAGCTGGCTGGCCTGTAGCTCAAGCTGTAGAGGTTCCAGCCTGTCTAAGGGCAGTTACACATCATTATTTCTCTGACTTTTCCCCAGCCTTTCTCTTTGTTTTTCTCTTTGTGTTCTGTTTTGTTTTAATCAGATGACCCGGCTCTTTGCTGCACACCACAGGTGCTAAGTGTTGTGGCTTTTATAAACCATTGATTATCTTCAGTTACGAAGAATATAGAACTGGGAAACAGACACTGACCTGAAGTTTTGGATATTTCAATTCTTTGTTTGTCCGGTAGCTTAGGTACACCTAGAAGCGGGGAAGAGACAGCAGACACAGTTATGGGCTACAATAACAGGTGAACTGATGTTGGCATATTGTTCCCAAAATACTGCTCAGAGAAATTATGTGATTTGTTTAAGGACACACACTAAGGGGCTGTGGCCACACTTGGCCAAAACTTCAAAATGGCCATGCTAATGGCCAAATTGGAGGATATTAATGAGGTGCTGAAAAGAATATTTAGCACCTCGTTAGCATGCTGCTGGCCACAGCACTTCGAAAGTGCCGCATTTCGCTCGTGCGCGGCTCGGCTACATGGGGCTCCGTTTTGAAAGTGCCCCGCAGACTTCAAAATCCCCTTATTCCTATCAGCTGTTTTGGCCAAGTGTGACCACAGCCAGGCTGTCTACACTGGAGAGTTCTGTCAACAGGAGGGTGCTCTCTCTGTTGACAGAGGACTGTTGACACACGTCATGTGGACACTTCTGTCAACAGAGAGGACTTCCGGTTGCTGGGCAGCCCTGTTTGCAGAGCTGCCATCCTGCTAGCTAGTAACAGAGAAATAGCCATGTTAGTCTATGGTCTATCAAAACTAAAAGGCAATCCAGTAGCACTTTAAAGACTAACAAAATAATTTATTAGGTGATGAGCTTTGGTGGGACAGACCCACTTCTTCAGACCATAGCCATACCAGAACAGACTCAATATTTAAGGCACAGAGAACCAAAAACTGTTGTCACCAGAGGGCAGTGCAGCCTGGCAGTTCTCTGTCGACAGAGCAGGTTGTGTGTAGCAGCAATCTGGAGACAGAGGTTCAGTCCAGATGTTTGTCGACAGATGCTTCTAGTGTAGACATAGCCCAAATCATTAGCAAAACCAGGATAATAATCTCAATCTCCTGCCTCCTAATCTTGTATTTAATCACTGGACAATCCTGTCTAATGAAATCCATTTTGAAGGAGTGCCTGTTTAGAAGGAATATGACCTATTATTATAGCTATTTTGTTTGTACCTGGGGGTGCCTTGTGCCCTTGCACACTCTGCAATCTTTCGCCAATGCCCTCAGTAGAAGGGCTGGCATGGTCCTCCTCCTTCAGCTGCTTGGACTGTAACTCCTTCATCTTCAGGGAGGTGAAGGGAGTGATGAAGTTATAGGTCAAAGCCAATGACTTGGCTTGATCCATCAAGTGTTCCCTTTCCTCACTGTCATCACTCTTCAGCCAGGAAGTCAGCAACTCTTTGAGGGTGAGATAGCTCCAGGCCCTTTCAACATAATTCTCAGCCTCCTTGCCATCCTCCATGCCAGGGGACACCCCAATGTCATTTTTGCTTGGGAGGTCTATGGCCACGTCGGTTTTAAGGAGGATGTACTTGTTGGCATTGCTGGCTGTCACTTCCACATGGAGCTTCCCCGAGTTATGCTCGATGAGCTTGCCAGCGATGACGATTTCGGACCCATTGAAGTAGTTGGGGAAGAGGTTCTGAGTGACCCGTTCCACGCTGTCTTTGGGGTAATCAACCCGGATGTCAGAGAGAAGAGGTGTCCCTATCTCGTCATAGAACCTGAAACATGTCACATTTCCCACAGGTTACTGTTTTCAGCCAGGTACTCATGCACACACACATAGGTACATGTATACAAGCATCCATTCCTCCACAGAAAGCTGAATTTCTATGTGGGGTGGGATAGTCCCCGAAGGTAACATTAGAGGCCTATTCATAGGAGGTTGCTTTTCTCTGGCCCATTGAGCAGTGATCTTGTGCTAGGATCTAGTGGCTGTATGCAACATGATCTCTTGGGATACAGGAGGTCTGGAAGTGGGAGATCTTGGCATTAATATTTTTATGGCTGTACGGGAGTCAGAATGGCTTCCACTGGACCTTGTAGTTTATACACCTGTACTACATTGGTGTATTCATCTAGGGATTTCTTACAGGACCTACCTCAGGAATGTCTCCCACATGACTGGTTTGAAAAGCATTATAAGGCACCCAGACTTGAGTTTATGGCTGCATCATTTCCTTGTGACAGCTGATGGCCTGACTGAAGGCAAAAGCTCTCTGGAGAGTGCTACATTCCCTACCAGGCTGTCTAGTCTCAACCTTCTCTTGCAAGATGGGACTGGCAGAATCCTGAAATCAGGTCTTGAAAGAAACAAACAAAGAACTGGCTTCAACTGTGTTTTTATGGTCAAGCCATATTGATTCTTTGTGCCTGCAGGTGTGGTCTGTTAAAGAACTGGAACTTCAGGCATTTTTATTTTTTCTTTATAAAAAGCTTTTGAGTTCCCCATGGGAATTGTAGTTTGGGTGTCTTGTGTGCCCATTCTCCTCTGTAGGTTTGCCTTCCTGGTGGGACTACATCTCCCATGGTGCACCAGGGTTCCCTTCTTGAAGAGGAAAGGCAGCACTATATGAAAATCCTATCTGCAATGTATCATGGGAGATGTAGTCTCGTCAGGGAGCCTAGCCCATTGAGAAGGATAAGGGCATTAATTGATTAGGGGACTGGAGCACATGACCTATGACAAGAGGCTGAGGGATTTGGGCTTATTTAGCTTGCAGAAGAGTGAGGGGCAATTTGATAGCAGCCTTCAATTTCCTGAAGTGAATGCTCTAAAGAGGATGGACGGGGGCTGTTCTCAGTAGTGATGATAGCAGAACAAGGAGCAAAGGTCTCAAGTTACAGAGGGGGAGGTGTAAGTTGGATATTAGGAAAAACTATTTCACTAGGAGTGTGGTGAAGCACTGGAATGGGTTACCTGGAGAGGTGGTTGAATTTTTATCCCTAGGGGTTTTTAAGTTCTGGCTTGACAAAGTCCTGGCTGGGATGATTTAGTTAGGGTTCGGGGGCAGGCCTTGATGACCTCCTGAGGTCCCTATAGGTCCGTATGAGTCTATGAAGCAACCAAACGATGACTCTCATGAGGCTATACTTCAGCATTTCTAAATCAAATATTTTAGATTTAAGGTGAAATAGTTTCCAATAAATCTTTTTTTTTCCCACAGAAAACACGTGTTTGTGCATAGGCACCTTCACATTGTCTAAGATTTATTTAAAAGGAGAGCGCGACCTTGTTTCTCCACTTGCACCCTGGAGCGACATGATGTGAGCGTCTCCCAGCTTTCCAGCCACCCAAATTAAAGCACATAAGCAACACCTCTATCAAGAGACTTTGAACCAAAGCTTTGTTTTGAAGGGCACCAAAGCCACACCATGGTACACTGTATCTTGGTGGTGATGGGGCTTAAAACTCCTAATTAGCCATAAGAACATAAAAAGGGTCAGACCAAAGGTTCATCTATCCCAGTGTCCTGTCTTCCGACAGTGGCCAATGAGAGATGCTTCGGAAGGAATCAACAAAACAGGCAATCATCAAATGAGCCCATTTCCAAACAGAAGCTAGGAACACCATTCCTGACCAGATTTACAAAAGCTTGTCTGACCTGCACACCTCGATTATTGTCAAACCGGTAATCACCTTAAGTTATTAGAGGGAGCGGGGGAACTCTGAAGCTGTATCAGCACTCACATGTTGCTAACTATCCATATCTTTAGAAACATGTTTCCCTGGGAGTGTCAAAAATCTGTATCCCCTGTCTGCAGCTCTACTGGAGATCTGCTTGAGATCCCTCCTCTCCAAGCCCACAAAGGTGACCCAGATTCCCCCAAGACCCCTGTGTGCCCAGGGCCAACCTCAACCAACCCTTTCAGCTGTTCAGCTGCATCCTCGTCCTCCTGGACCCGCCGCATCATGCCACAGTTCTCCAGCGACATCCTCTCCAGCAGCTTGTAGTCCACATCATTGCCAATGCCAATGGTGAAGAGGCAGAACTTCTCACGAATGGCCTCCTTGGTGTTGCTGAGGATCTTGGAGGACTGCGTCTCTCCAACTGTGGGCCGCCCATCTGTCAGGAAGATGATCAGGGAGACGCTTCTGGCGTCAATGTCGTTCTGAGCGATGTAATTGTTCAGCAGCTTTGCACTCGTCTGGAGAGCCTCATTAATGTTAGTACCTGGGAACACAGCAAAGGCATGTGCTAAATGCAGTGCAAATGGCTGATAAGAGACACTGAAGAGTTCACACACATCGGATAGGTTCCACTTGTTGGGATGTGCTTTTTCCCTCAAAAATGGTACTGCTCCTGTAAGCAGGCTCTGTTACTCCACCTCTTGGCAGGCCTGTATCTCTGTCAACAGGCACCACTACAAACACAACATTGGCCGCTCCAGTGACTGTAGCCATGGGGGTGGAAAGCAAACTTAAACATATTAGAGTCAGTTCTGAATGGAAATCCTGGATCGATTCCTGACTGTTAGAAATTAGGCATCTAAACTCAGAAACCAAAATGTCTTTCTTATAGTTGGTTTTGCAATGGGTCTGAAGCAAAACCCCAGAGCTGAACACCCACACTCCATGCATTCAAAATACAAATCCAAGATTTTAGCTTGATGAGTTTTTCAAAACCAGAGGGGAAAAACTCCCACATATTTGCCAGTATTCTTTTAAAACCATAGCTCAGCAAAATAGCACTGAACATGGAAAGCAATTTTTTTCCCCCAAAGAAACATTCAGCGGCAAAGGGCTCATTTGTAGGTGGGTGCAAAAATACAGATGTGAAGACACCCAGCCAACATCTGGTTGCTCAACAAGACATCCTGAGGAAGCAAAACAAAACTGTCCACTGTCTGAACTGGACAATCAATCCATCTCTCGTTCGCTGACTCTAAAGTGACATTCTGTTACTTAATTCCCTTTGTGTTGAGCTATAATTAGTCATACCCAATTAACACAGGCTCAGCTGGCCATTACGTGGGTCTCCTATGACACCTCTGGGACAACATGCTATGTTCATTTGATAATCACCTTTGGTAATTGTTTAGCTGGGCCGGTCCCTCCGCCTCTTCCTAAGTTCTTTGGCTAGTAGTACAGGCAGTGCTGCAGGTCTTCCTGTTTGCTCATTTTTCCGCTGGAAGGCTTCACTTAGAGATGAACACTTATTGTTTAGGGTGATAAGGAAAAGCTGGGGAAGCTCTCCCAAATCTTTGGCAAGCTGGAGTCTGTGGTTTTCCCTGAATTCATAGATGTCATTGTACAGGGCTTTATGCAGGTAGTCTGGTGCTTAGACCAGGGGTTTCCTACCTTTTCAGTAACTCAGCACACTTCACTAAGACAAACAATTCCATGGCACACCCACTTTTTTCAGCTGAATCAATTGCCCATAAAAGTCACATTTACTTTCATTTACTGTGGTTACTGTCTTACTGGGGAGGTTTGCAACATAGTAGGGCCTACAACAAGCTAAACAAGGATCAAATGCGTTAATGTTTCAAATCCACCATAAAATACACCATCTTAGGTTAGGTCTACGCTAGGCAGGTAAGTCAATTGCAGATACCTAATTCTAACTGTGGCAGTTGCACAGCTAGAATTGACTTATCTGTAATCCACTTATCTGGCCATTCTCACTAAAGAAGGTTGACGGGAGAGTTTCTCCCTTCAACCTCCCTTACTGCTTGCAGGAACGAGGCGTATAGGGGTCGACTACCAACCCCTGATAGATTGATTTCATGCCTCTCCACCAGATATGTGAAATCAAACCTTGGAAGATTGGCCCTGAGTGAGTTGATCTTCCAGCTAATATAAACATGGCGTTAGGCACTGAGCACAGAAACATTTCAGATTCTGCTCAACAGCCATGCTAGGGTTGTTGAGCAAATGAGTAACCACTGAAAGCAGGTTTCCCTCTCTACCAGCCTGTTGGATCCAGGAGGTGGCACTTAAACTGCATCCCAGCGCCAACAGGCTGCCACAGCAAGGAGTGGAGGTGGACTCCCCATCAGCTTGTTGGAGCCAGGAAGCAACATGTCAGCTCCCTGTGGGCACAAAGGGGGTCCTGCAGGGTCAGCATTTCCCCTCATGGCAGCTCTGCAAAGACTCACAGTGAGAGGAAATTGACAAAATTTCACAGCACACTTGGACAGTTCTCATGGCACACCAGTATGTCACGGCACACTGATCAAAAACCACTGGCTTAGAAATTAAACTGGGGGTCCCCAAGAAGCAGATTAGATTTCCAGAACTCCCAGACATATTTATACCATGGACCCCAACTCAGAGTGATTACTTCACCAAATACCTCATCTTCTATCATATTTAGGGGACTATTATTATTTATTGTGTTACAATAGCACGAGGATCCCACATCACAGACCAAAACCTGTTTTCACCAACTGCTGTACAAACACAGAAGTCAAACACAGAACAAACGCTTCTCCCATGGGAAAACCCGGCAGCCATTCCTGTAACAGCTTGCATGCTAAAGTAACATTAGGGAAATCTTGACTGTATCTCCAGCCTCTTTAACAGTTGCTTAGCAGCTGGAAAGGAGGTGAAGGAGTCAGCACCATGGGACCAGCCAGCTCTCTGTAGGTCAGAGTTTGAGCACTGCTAGCTTAGAGAGTTGGCAAGCTTGTGTGATGAGAATAAAAATGAGCAGAAAAACTCCCATAGACATCAACAAGCACTGGAATGAGGCCAATGCTGGGAACACTTTTGTTAATTGCACCTGTGTTCCCTAAAGAGATCTGTAAGGTCTCAGGATGGTGTAAATTAATCAGAGGAATAAGTCAATGACACTGGGGGGGCAGTCCATAGCCTACCTCCAGTAGGTGACATGTTATGGATGTACTTCTTGGCATCTCTTATATTGTTTGGAGTCACTGGCACCAGTTGGTCCTGTTGCCAGACCTTGATTCGGTTAGAAAAACCAATAATATTGAAGTGGTCCTCTGGCCTGAGGTCCTGGAGAATGGTGAAAAGAGCATCTTTGGTCTAAAAGAAAAGAAAGAGAAAGTCAAATTCTCGCTGCTTTAAGGCCAAGATCAAGAGGAGACACAGCTCAGATCAAGAGGACACACAGCTTGATGCAGCATTTGTGCCTGTCTCCAAGTTTTCTTTGCATAAAAATATTCATTTCTATAACTCTGGATTACCTGATTTGTCACTCTTTGACAAGCACCTGCATGTATTCTCCCAGGCTGCCCCATATACCTGTAAATACCTGCAAAGTCACTATCACCCCCATAATCTCTCCCTAAAACCTATCTATGCCATGGTGCCCACAAAAGACTCGACAATGGTTAGGCAGTTGGTTTGCTGTGGCCACTAGCTGCTGTTCTTGTCTGCAATTAAATCACCATTGGCTTATTCCTCTGATTAATTTACACTATCCTGAGACTTACAGATCTCTTCAGGGAACACTAGGTGCAATTAACAAAAGTGTTCCCAACATTGGCCTCATTCTGGCGCTGTTGATGTCCATGGGAGCTATACTGTTCATTTTGATGTTGAAGCTGGTGATTTTATTGCAGACAAAATGCTCAAGGGAGTGGAATCTCTACCTTCAGCTGGTGGTTTTGGGATCTCATCCAAGGCCCAGTTATTGCACAGGTTGAACCTCTCTAATCCAGCACCCTGGGGACCTGACTGGTGCCAAACAAAAAATTTGCTGAACCACAGGAAGTCAATATTGTTTAGCAGCATTACCAACGCTTCTGCTGCTTACCAGGCTTTTAAAAGATATTTAAGGGTAAATTACAGCTAAATATCAGCACAGAACATGGAGAACCAGGACTCGTGGCTGGAAACAAACTTTATAGGACTGCAGGAAACTTGGACGTATCCATGATAAGTGGACATCCAGCTAACTAAAATCATGCCAGACCACAGATGTTGACAAACCAGAGAGTGCTGAACTAGAGAGGTTCAACCTCTCGCAATATTTAAGACTGTATCGTAATGAATACACAAAAAAGAAGTGAGGATATAATCATGCCTGTAATTCTGGCATTTACTAACTGTTGAGTGCTTGACTTTGCATCCTTACTAATGTTCTGTTATTGTTGCTATGCACGTGTAACATCAGTTTGGTTTGATTCCAGCCGTGAGCAAAGGGCTTGGGTTGAGGGGTGGTGGAGTGTGTTCTTATGTAGTGGTTCTCTCTTTGTACAAACAAACGGCCCAATCCTGGGCACACTCAGCTCACCCTGAAGCTGATGGGAATGGAGGCTGCCGCACAGAGCTGGAATGAATTGCACTGGCTGGTCTACATCTTTGCATGGTGCCTTCTGTCTTTGAGACTAGGCTGCTTTGTCACTGGAGCCGGGGAGGGCAAAGCATGCCCTCACAGAAACTCCACCCTGATGAAATAGCAATGTTCATGTGCATTGCAAACCATGTTCCTTTCCCTTGTGTGGGCGATGGGACAGGCATGTCCTTGGAAGCCTTATGATTCAGGGCTGCTCACAAGTTAAGCTTTTTGTCTACACGTAAACTTTATAATGCAACCATGGCAGCACTGCCGTGACAGTGCTTCAGACTGAAAGTGTGGCCATGGCCTGAGCCTTGTGCCAGGAGCTCTCTCCCAGTGTCATCATGTCACTGGGGGAGAAGGGACCAATTGCCATGGGGCCCAGTGATTCAAAGGGACACAGGGCTGCCGACAGTATTAGTGACACCAGATGGAGCCTGGGGCCCTGAAATTATGGCTGGAGCATTGCTTTGCACAGCTTTGAGGGGGAGGGCCAGCACCTCACTGGATGCCCCAGCTCCGCCCCTTCTTCCCAAGGCTCCTCCCCTTCCAGAGGTACCCCACAGCCCAGCCTTCTATATAAACCACCTCCACAAGGCAAGTAGGCAAGAGAGCTGGCTCCCAGCACTACAGCCCGCTTCATAGTTACTGTGCCTTGGGGTGGTGGGGGGGTGCACCCCACACCCCCAGCCAGACAGTTACAGTGATGTAAAGCACCAGTTCAGGCTTAGATTCAGGAGCCAGCAAGGTGTGACAGCTTTTATTGTGGGAAACTGGTCAGTAAGTTTCTATGGCTGGCATCTCTCAGGACATAAGTCTGCAACCTGCAGTTCTGGAGCTGCATGCAGCTCTTCAAGGACTTCTTTGTGGCTCCCAATGCTATAATTGCAAAGTGAAAAAAAAAACAAAAACCTCTCCTGATTGTTTTTTGCCAAACAGTGAAAGTCTAAAAACCCAACAATGTACAACTCCTAGCTAAATAGCAAACAATATGTGATCTCGTAACATTGGCTAACTCCCCCTTTAATAGGTGCAGTGCATTGTGGGACATGATCCTGTATCTGTGTTTTGATTGCATTGATAATAAAGAATTTGGAAAAAGAAGAGAGAGCTTGTGGCACTCCTGCTTTGAAGGGCAACATGGGTTTTAAGGAAGAAAACTTAAATTAAGCAGTTACAAAAAGTCTGGTTTGACATTATTTATTAAGGACTGTCTTGTATTGACACATGCTGCAGGTCTTGAATTATTGAATTTTTTTACCGACTTCAAAAAAAATGCCTCTTCCTCCTCTTTCAGCTGCCTCCCCCGCCTCCCCTGAGCCCTTCAATATACACCCCCCAAAAGGTTTGAGCATTGGCCTGCTAAACCCAGGGTTGTGAGCTCAATCCTTGAGGGGGCCATTTAGGGATCGGAGGCTAAATAAATAAATAAAAAGGGGTGATGCTTGCTCCTGTGAAGAGGGCAGGGGACTGGACTTGGGGACCTCCTGAGGGCCCTTCCAGTTCTATGACATATATCTCTCAAATGCCCATCCTTCTCTGCCATGAGGCCTTCTGTAGCTATTTGTGCAGCTTCTGTGCTCAGAGCACAGTGGCTGCTTTCTGTGCTGGGGCCTTGTAAGGTCACAGTCCCAATTTATCCTGAAATGCGTCAGGAAGTCACAGGCATTGCAGTGAGTTCCCAGGAGTTCCTTGCACCTCGTGGGGTCTCTGCTCTTCAAATGCCACCAGGGCCCAGCATGAGTCATCTCACTGCAATGCCCGTAGCAGGAAGTTTAACCTTTTAATGGCTGGTATTTTCCAGACGGCTAGCCAAAGATGTACTTAGCTTGACAATGAGTCACCCCTGCCGTTAGCCTGGGGTTATGCTCTTTAACAGAGAAGTGCCAAAGAAGCCAGATCAAGGATCAGAGTCCTATCAGCCAGGCACCACAGAGCTAAGTAACAAGGAAGGACGTCTCTGCCCCAGGAGAGTAGTCTGGATGCAACAGGTGGAGGCAAGACGCGAGCAGGAGGAAGAAGTAACGATAAAATGGAATTTAATGTCTGTTCCTGCCCTTTGACAGGTCGGAGGATTTGCAGAAATGCAGACTTACAGCACAGGTCAGTTGTAAGGGAGGAGTTAGATAAGGGGAACACTATGGGGCAGGTTTTCTCATTCATGGGACTCAGCATGGGAGAAAGGGAACAAGCAGGCAACTGAGGCTGTGTAGCGGGTCCAAACCTGCACCAGTAGCTTCGCAGTCTCTGATAAGCAGTATGTTTGTGACAGCTGCTACTGGGCTGCCAGGGGCTAAACAGGGAAGTTCTCAGAACCAGAGATGGGGAAAGTATCCCAAAAATTACTTGAGTAAAAGTACACCTGGTTTTTTTGGGGGTGCAGGGGGGAGCTGTACTTATGCACAAGTCACCAGCGTCCCTCTGGAAAACTATTCAAGTAAAAGTACACAAGCATGTCACATCTTGATTGTACTCAGGTATACAGAGGTGGGAAAAGTCCCCCCCAAAAGTTACTTGAGTAAAACTACAGCTACTTTGCTGGGATGTACTTAAGTATAAACCACTGCTGCAACCCCCCCCCCCCAAAACTACTTGAGTAAAAGTACACACACGCATGCACACACAAACACATCTTTCTTGTACTCAAGTATGCAGAGTGAAAGCAGCTGCCCTTTTATTCAAGTAACTTTTGGGGTACCTTTTTGCACCTCTGGAAAGCAGCTGCACTTTTACTAAAGCACTTTTCCTACCTCTGTTCAGAACTACTTGCTTTACTTCAAAGGTTGTTACAAGGCAAGAGGAAAATTGTTCTCCTTAGCTGAGGATAGGACAAGAAGCAATGGGCTCAAATTGCAGCAATCATAGAATAGAGGGTTAGGCTGGACAGTAGGAAGAATCTCTTAACCCTCAGGGTGGGTAAGCGCTGGAATAAATTGCCCAGGGAGGTTGTAGATTCTCCATCATTGGATATTTGAGAGCAGGTTAGAAAAACACCTGTCAGAGATGGTCTAGATGGTACTTGGTCCTGCCATGAATGCAGGAGATTGAACTAGATGACCTCTTGAGGTCCCATCTAGTTCTGCATGCCCATGAATCTATGAATTACTGCATCTTGAACCCAGAGAGTCAGGCTCTGCAGCTGGGAGGCTGAAATAGAAGGTCACTATGTATTATGTGGAGAGAGGAATCAGGAACACACCATAAGTAGGGAGGCTATACTTGCATACTTGTATTTCTGCATGGAACTGCTAAAGCCCATGCAAGCCCATGGCTTACAGGCATTCCAAACTGGACTGAGGTGGTGAATAAACTCTCCATGGAGGCCACAGGGGCCGGGGGGAAGCAGGAGTCCAGGTGTCCATGCTGAGCTCTACAGCTGAGCTGCTACTGGTTGCTGCAACCTTCCTGCTGTTCTCTTATGGTACCCCATTGCCAATCTCAGTGCACACTGGTCTGACGGGAACATTAGGAGAACTGCATGTGCAATGGAGTGCCTAGAACTACACCTGCTAGTAACAATTGTGTGTGCATAGTGCCTTTTCCACCAGGGTCTCAAAGCACTTCCAAAGTGTTAATCAGTCACAGCCACTCCCGTCCCAGCATTACCTAGTGGAGTAAACTGAGGCACAGAGAGATTAGCTCATGGCCTCATGGAGCCCAAAGCAAGTCACTGGCAGAGCTGGGAAAGGAACCTAGAAATCCCGACTGGCTAATCTCACATTTTTCCAGAGTGCCAACTGCACCACTCCCACATGTGACCCTCCAACCAGCATCTCTACCTCCCAAGGAGAAGGCATGTGTTTCCCAGGCAGATGGAGGAGGTGGCTCCCCACTCCTCTTCAGTTCACAAGACCGTGCCAGAGTGAGGCAATCCCCAGGAATGCTTGGCCAGGTCAGTCGGAAAAGCCTGATAACCGGAGAGAGAATCGTTTCATGCCTAAATGCTGATGGGGACATTCCCAGCTGCTGACGGGGCCATGTCAGAGCAGCTGGGGCATGTTTCCCAAAGGCGACATTTACACCACAATCCCTCGGTTGTTGTGCGGAGCAGACCAAGGGGGAAGCGTGGACGTCACAGACATGAACTCAAAATCAGGCAGCCCCAAGGGAGACAATGCCTGGTTGTTCGGCTTCCCTAGCCATCGATAACTCCCAGCAATTACCTCACCCACATGCCCACCGTCATAGCCATTTCCTTAGCACGCTCTCAAGCGTTGCCTCCTGGGCCGACATTTTAACAACTCCTCCACATAAGCCTGAGCCGCAGCCCACTAAAGTCAAGGGGAGTCTTTCCATCAGCTTCTATAGCCTTTGGATCAGGCCCTGCAGTTAAAAACTGGCTTGCCTCAGCTTCACTGAAATCCGCCACTGGGGGTATGTCTGAGCTGCTGCAAGGCTCTTGTGGTTTTCCCATGTCAGACCAGTTGGGCTTGTAGGCGTTGGGCTGCAGTGCTGTTTTTCACTGAATCACAGAATCATAGGCTCCTAGGGCTGGGAGGGACCTCAGGAGGTCATCAATTCCAGCCCCCTGCCTAAAGCAGGATCAACTCCAAGTAAATCATCCCAGCCAGGGCTTTGCTATGGGGAACCTCAAGATTCAAGCTGAAGTTCAAGTTTTGGGACCCTCAGAACTGGGGCTCCAGCCCAAGCCAGCTAGCATGGCCAGTCACAGGTGTCCAACTGCTAGGTAGACATACCTGAAAGACCTGATCCTCTCAGAGAGGTGCAGTGGCCACAGATCAATAGATGATTCATTCCGAGACCTACACCAATCACCTCACTATGAGTAACGTGTCTAAGAAATGATTAAAGAATAAGGGGGTGTGCAAACAGCCCACAGATACCTACCAAATAAGGAGAAAAGGTACATACTGCGAGAGATGGGGACATAACTAGGAGCCAGGGAAAAGCAGTAAAGAGAAGGAAGAGTTGTGACTGAATATCAGGAAAACCTTCCTGACTGTGACTGTTTCTTAGCTGCAGAATAATCTCCTTAGGCAAGGGCCCATTTCGGCCTAGACTATATCTCTGAGGCCCTGACACTGCCCTATTGCCATTGTACCCGTGGAACCCTCAGTCTTCGTTATATTGATCCTCCCAATAGCCCAGCAGGCAGGGCCCCCACATGGTAGCAGGGAATGGCACATTCTAGTGGGGGCCAGGCTGCAAACTGCGATATGTGTGTGTGAGGGGGGGCCCATGTTACAAGTTTATACTGGGCCTAAAATATTATGCTTGGGTCCTGCAGGGCAGTGCTGCTATCCCCATTTACAGATGAGACCCAAGACCCAGTTCCCAAACATGCATCAGCATTACTCTGCTCAGCTTTTCAATGCCTGGTAGTCTACTGCCTGGTGCGACTGACAGCCGGGACCTAGGCATGCAAGCTGCCCCAACAATGCATGGGGAGAGTTAGGTACCTAAGGAAAGGAGCCTCAGGAGCCAGCCAGCTGAGCAGGGACTTGTCTAAATTAGCCCAGGGCTTCGGGGGCGTGATTTAAAGGCTGCTGCTGCTGTCGTGATAGCAAAACATTTTTGTAAATGTACTTGAAGCAAGAAAGCCTGAGGGGAGTTAAAATCTCTCAGGTTTAAAGGTCTCACCGCTGCGTTATACTGGATTCAGGCTGGAGCACTCCATTGGAAACCGTGGGGTTCTGTACGTTATAAGGCAGAGTAATATAGTGGTGGATGTAGCCCTAAATTCTTCTCTCTGGATTTGTTTTCAATGGAATCATCTCGCTTTTAACATGCCCTTCTTAGACTAAAACCCCAGCCCTCAGTTTCCATGAAGATAATAAGTAAAAGGTCAGTGCCAAGGGAAGAGATGCTACCCTCTGCTCTCCATCCATTGCCTAATGTATCTCACAGTTTGTGCTCAGAAGACTGTCAGTCCCTGTGCTTGAAAAATATTCCAAGCACTTGTGCCATTCCCCCCACACACACCCCTCACAAGACCGATCTACATCTGTCACGGTGGTAAAAGGATTTCATCAGTCGAGCAGCTGCACACAAGCGGCTTTCCACATCAATTAGCCACTCCTGGGGTCAGCAAGAAGCAAACGGAGGCCAGGCTGGCTTTGCTTTTTATTTCAATTATCCTGTGTTCCTTTTCACAATGCTGCAAGGAGGAAGCACTCGTTTCTCACAGGGTCTGACTGAATGCCCATCCGCCTGGTGGCCACTACAGATTTTGGCAAGTTCTGAGAATGCCCTGTGTTCAGGCAACTCATCCAGGAATGTGATACAGGTCAAACTCAGTGCCCGAGCCCCCAAAGTCTGTTACAAGGCTATGTCCACATAGCAGGGGGTTTTCAGAAATAACTTACTTCGACGTTCCAACAAAGAAATCAGTTATTTCTGAAAAGAGCCTTCACAGGGCAAGAGCATTTCGAAACTGAGCATTCACACTCACAAGCCCAATTTTGAAATAAGAGCAGTGATGGGATGCCTCCCCGGAGGCCAGTTAAGTTGTAATTCCCTCTGCTTTGTATACACTGAGTCAATTTGGAAATTGAAAGGTGGGTAGGGGGTTGGGAAAAGTTATTTGTTTTGGTGGTTACTATTTCAAGTGAAAGGCCTTGCTGTTCCAGAACAGCCAGCTTTGCAGTGTGGACATGAGAGTTTTGTTTTTTGGTTTTTTTTTTTTCTGAAAAGAAGAAAAACCCCCATTGCAGACAAGCCCCAGGTTGCGCAAGCTGTAATAGCTCCAGCTTTTTTAGCTCTGGAAGACCCTGGCTTAAGACACGGTGTTTGGGCCACCAAAGCAGCTATTACACTTGCTTTGAGCAAAGCAACAATCCTAACCACGAGGTAACACTGTCTGATCCGCATTAAGGCCAAAAGGGCCATCTAGTTAGAGGGGAGTAAAGACTGTGGAAGGGGCCGTAGATGCCAGCTTCCACCTTTCCCCTCAGGTTCTGAGTCTCCACTCAGCCACCGGCCCTGGCTCCATGCCACCCTTCCTCCAAGACCCTGTCACACTCGTCCCCTCCCCACCTTTTCCTCTCCAGATCTACCCCCTCTTCTGAGTAAGCTTCATCCCTGCTTCTCCCCCACCCTCCCAGCACTTCCTGCATGCTGCAGAACAGCTGACTGAGGTGGGTAGAAGGAGCTGGGGAGGGGAATTGATTGGTAGGGCTGCTGATGGACCGGACATGGAGAAGCTGGCTGCCAGGGAGCTCTGGAGGGGGCAGATTCCATTAGTGGTAAGGAGAGGGCACAAGAGGAAACGTTTGGGTACCGCTGAGATAAGCAGACAGGAGAAAAAGTATGCGAGCAAGAGAAGCACAGCAAAGGAAAGTGGCTTGCCCAGGGTCATACAGCAGCTCCGTGGCTGAGCTACCACCTGAACCCAGCTCTGGTTCCCAGGCCAGTGCTCTGACCACTAGCTATCTTGTTATGAAGTTCTGCTGCTTCCTTTTAAACAGCTGCCACCTTCCACCCACCCCAGAGATGGTTGCATCGGCTTGATGAGTGAAGCAATTTGTTTGTAGGTTTAGTACATAAGGCACTGGACAAGCACAGAGTCAGGAGGCCCCTGGGCAAGGTGTGTGGGGGGATTCTGCTCTCCCAGAAGGGAAGGGATGGGACAGTCAGTCCTCAGTGTTACCCAGATTGCATTGTGCTGCATGCCCCCCCTGCCACCAGCCCTTGGAGCCACCAAAAGCAAGTCACTCAGTGGTGATTTAAACGGCCCAAGGTTCTGGCCATGCCACTGCTGAAGTAGCAGCAATGGGAGCTGGGAGCCCTGGGCCCTTTTGAATCGCCAGGCCCTGAGGGTGGTGAGCCTGGTCAGAGGAGACCTCAAGATGTCTTGCCTAGTGTGCTAGGTGGCAAAGGCTTTGCACAATAAAAGACTCATTACACAGAAAGGTAAATGCCACTTCAGTAGTACATCATCCCACCTCGAGATGTTCCAACCAGAGGCTTGGTCCAAGGCCCACTAGAGTCTATGGAAAAGATTGCACCAGGTGCTAATAGCATTTCAGCTCCAAAGCCTGCCCAACCCTGGTTTCCTGTGTATTCTGAGCTCAGGTCAAAGTTATTGACATAGAAAGCCCTGTATGGTCTGGCCTCTCTATGAAAAGCAGAATCTCCCCTTCTTCAACATAGCAGCAACTAGCTGGAGAGCTGTTGCCAACAGTCCTGGGAGCTGAAGATCTGGAGGTATTCAGACCTTGCATTCATGTCTCTGGCTGGGCTGATTTCATTTGACTGACTGCTTGGTCTTGAGGAAGACATACTATCCCACCTCTCCCTAACACGAGGCTCTTGCATCTTCCCCTGGCCACAGTGGGAGAGAGGATACTGGACTAGCAGGCTACGTCTACACGTGAAGCCTACATTGAAATAACTTATTTCGATGTAGCGACATCGAAATAGTCTATTTCGATGAATAACGTCTACACGTCATCCAGGGCTGGCAACGTCGATGTTCAACTTCGACGTTGCGCGGCACCACATTGAAATAGGCGCTGCGAGGGAACGTCTACATGCCAAAGTAGCACACATCGAAATAAGGGTGCCAAGCACAGATTCAGACAGGGTCACAGGGCGGACTCAACAGCAAGCCGCTCCCTTAAAGGGCCCCTCCCAGACACAGTTGCACTAAACAACACAAAATACACAAAACTGACAACTGGTTGCAGACCCTGTGCCTGCAGCATGGATCCCCAGCTGCCGCAGCAGCAGCCAGAAGCCCTGGGCTAAGGGCTGCTGCCCACGGTGACCATAGAGCCCCACAGGGGCTCGAGAGAGAGCGTCTCTCAACCCCTCAGCTGATGGTCGCCATGGCGGACCCCGCTATTTCAAAGTTGCGGGACGCGCAACAACTACACGGTCCCTACTTCGACGTTGAACGTCGAAGTAGGGCGCTATTCCTATCCCCTCATGGGGTTAGCGACTTCGACGTCTCGCCGCCTAACGTCGAAGTTAACTTCGAAATAGCGCCCGGCGCGTGTAGCCGTGACAGGCGCTATTTCGAAGTTAGTGCCGCTACTTCGAAGTAGCGTGCACGTGTAGACACGGCTGCAGGGTTCAATCCAGCCTGGCAGATCCTGCATTTCCTCTGACACCTACATTTTCATCCAATGGGAGAGATGGAGGTGGTTCTGTTCTACTCTCTTCTAGAGTGGGAGGCACTAGCACTGACAAACTCCATGCTGGGTATGTTGTGTAAAATTTCTTTATGGCCACCCAGATGGCTGGGCAGACACGTTTTGTAAATCTCCAAATCAAAACAAAAGCTGGCAGCTTTTCACGTAGGAGCTTTGGAAATCACTGAAGGCTGCAATTAGGATTAGGGCTTTGCAGTCCTTGACAGTTTCAAGTTGTTTTTTCTGGACAGTAGCCACCGTTCAGATTAGCCCTCCAAAAGCCCACAGCCAGTTCTTCAGCAACGCAGGGCATTTCCTTTGTGGTGCGGGAGGGGAGATTTCAAATGGTTGCTGACCTTTGGAATCCACGCAGTCAATAAACTTGCCATGTCTTAATTTTCTTGTGTGGGCGTACCCGAGTTTTGGCCACTGCAAAAATTAGCACGTTACACTTGACAGGCTGCTTCTGTTGCTGGGTGCGAAACTCTTGTGCTCCTCAACTCTTTGTCAGAATTGCATCGCCCCTGTTTCCTTCAGGTTCATACTTAACACCGCTCTCCCACTCACTATGTCTCGTGCATTCATGTTGCCATGAAAATGACAGAACAAAGCTGCTTAGAAGGTGTAACCTACACTCCCGCTGGGTGTGGTTCCCTGCCCATGTAGTGGCACTTAGACCACTTACAGAGAGAATAATGAAACTTGGTCTATACTAGGCAGGAAAACCGATTGCAGATACACAATTCTAGCTACCGCAATTGCATAGTTAGAATCAACTTATCTGCAGTTGACTTACGTGGCTGTCCACACCAAGGAAGGCTGACAGGAGAAACTGATAGTTCAGTTTCGCGCATCTCTACCAGGTGCCCAAAATCGAACGTTGGAAGATTGACCCTGAACATATTGCTCATCCCTGTTGTACAGACAAGCCCTGGGTCTCCCAGCTGGCTTGTAGCTCAGGCAGTAGAATCTCATGTGCTAAGTACCAGAGGTCCCAGGCTTGGTTCTGCCTACCAGCACTACAAGCGGGGGCTTGTCTGGGATTTCAACGGGCGTCTCTGAAGCTCAGGACTTGCTCCCTCAGCAGGGGGAAGTGTGTAACCAACATACCTGCTGGGTCCCATGTTGTGGTATTTAGATCACTTCTTTCTCTTGGTGGTCACTTGATAATGAGTAGGTCATCTTCCTGTCACCCTCCTATTTGTGAGTCCGTTGATGGCTGATAAGCCCAATTCTGGAGCCATGAATCTTACCACAGCAGGGGCAGGTGCTGGTAGCTGTTGAGGGGGGTATGGGGCAGTTTTTGCCACTCTTCTTTGCCTCTCCTTATTTACAGTGCAGTGGGACTACTCAAATTGTGCTACTCCCCTCATGGAATATCGCTCTCCACTGGGGACAGTGCTGGGCAAAGTTCTCCCAAGTGTTGACACTGACACTGCAATTTTTCTTGTGTGCCTTCAGCATGTCCTTATATCTCTTCCTCTGGCCCCCAACTCTCCTCCATCCTTCCTTCAGCTCATTGGTCTGAAGAAGTGGGTCTGTCCCACGAAAGCTCACCTAATAAATTATTTTGCTAGTCTTTAAAGTGCTACTTGACTGCTTTTTGTTTTGATGGTACTTCAAGGGTTCTTAATAAGGATGTACAGGCTTGCCCACTACATATGAAGTCCTTGCCCACTACATATGAAGGGGGAAGCAGCTTTGCTAACAGCCCCTTGAAAATTCTGCTGCTGTGTTGTTTGGCTGAAAAACATCCGTCTTGTGTTTTCAGATGAATGGACGCAGCCGAAACGCATCCGCCAGCCCCCTCGCTGGTAAGGGAGGGACCAGGGGCTGAGTGTGCAGCAATCAATGCAGCGCTGAGCCAGGGGATTAAGGCACTGAAGGGCCAGTGTGCCAGAAATCGGTGTGAACAGCTCCAGTATTGTCTTGGGGCTGGAGGATTAACCTTTTACCACTAACAGGTTTTATTTTCCCCCAAACGAGGTCTAAGATTATGGGGCATAAGTGTTTCTTGTTCACACTCTTATTCCAAACAGCCTGGCCTGGGATTAACCCTAGGAGACCTACACGGACTAAACAGACTCAATCCCCAGCTCCCTAGCTAGACTAGCATTTAAAACACAAATATACTCTCTGAGGACAGGGGAAAGAAAGCTGCTGTGAGTCTGCCCAGAGCATAAAGTCGATGGCTCTAGAGCCCCAGCTGCACCTCCATTGAATCAGTGAGCAAGAGCCATTTCCCTAGTAATCGGGGCTCGGACTGGCAGGGAGAAGGGGCAGCTCCTGAGAAATACTTGTTTGTTGCACTGTGACAGTCCACTGTTAGGTGGACATTGTGGAGTCATAGAGGCTCCAGGGGAACATGCCTGTACACATTGGCCTCTTTTCAAGTGCTGCATGTAGTTAAGGCTTCATCTAAAAATCATGGTTCAGACCCTCAGGAGTAGGTTTACATCTGCTGAGTTAGTGCCAGTATCAGCAGCCAAATAAATTACCCCCAGAGGACAGTTCTGGACTATACCCAGATTCCTGGAGCTAGCGAGGGAGCCTGAGTAGGAGATGAGCAGGTCTGGTTAGCTGTCTCTCACCTGTCATACGAGTATATCCCAGCCAGTGTTCCCTGTAAACTGAGCACTTGAGCAGCCATCCAGGAGAGATTCAAATGCTGCTGGTGATTAGCAGAGCTCCCACCACTGGCAGCATGGTCACCCAGTGGTGGTGCACATTCACACATGCCTCAGCGCATGTAACAAAATTTATTCTGCACATGGATCGGAAAAGTTTGAGGGAACCCTGACCCCCACCCCAAGCCGCAGTAGCCTTGCTGCCCTCTCCACGGGGAGCCACACTCAGCACTGCCTCTGCAGATTTGTTCCACCTTCTGCCCTGTGCAGACACCCCATGATGGCACCTGAGCCTGTCTGGAAATGACAGGCACTCCGGCAATGGGGAATGGTTAAACCTGTGCTAGATAAAGGTGCAGGCTGTCCATTTATAGACAGGCTTTCAGCAGCTCTGGCCTCTTGAGCTAGCCTTGGCCTAGAGGGGAGGAGACGAGATGAAGGGAAAGGAGACGGCTATTTGGCAGAGCGATGGGCCTACAGACCAAGCTGTCTCCTGGATGCTAGGCTGCTCCAGACTTTGCCCATTCACCCTCTCTGGTTCTTGGCAGCTGTGAGGTGGGGAAGTCAGCTCTCAGAGACTGGGGTGAAGTCATGGCCCTACTAAAATCAATAGGAGTTTTGTCCTTGGCTACCAAGTGAGGCCTGGATTTTGTTCAGTGTTTGCCTGAGCCCAGCACTGCTAATCTCCTCCTTTTCCTTCCAAATGTTGAGATGCCTCAAGGGCCTTGTGGTGCTGGGGGCTTCCCACATAATTTCCCCATTACCCTGGAGGCCAATCTAGCAGACTCAGGGGTCATCAGAACCTCCCAACGAACAGCTGTACATGGCATAGCATCACCTGGCTCACCTGCCTGAGCTTTGTTCCCACCATGGAGGCGCTGGTGTCCAGCACAAACACGACGTTCTTGGGCAGCGGTGGGAGGTCCTGGGGGGCGAAGTAATGCACGAAGTAGCCATTCAGAATCTGCGGGAAAGGGAGAAAGTCAAGGACGTGGGGTGTCACAGTTCTGTCAATCACACTTGTCACCAGGACACACCTGGAGGGCCTGGTCCTGCCCCCAGTGCAGTCTACAGGAGGTTTGCCATGCGCCCCAATGAGGGCAAGATCTGCCCTTAATTCTGAATAGCATCTTTCATACGAAGGACATCCCACAATGCTGAGTAGAGCCAGATGTGGCTGCCTGGGGCAGTGGGGGATCAGAGCAGAGGGAGGAAAGAATGAAGTGGCTCAGGCTGAAAGGGGAAGAGAGATTTTCAGCGGAGGTTTTAAAGGAGGCAGAGAGGCCGTGACAGGGAGGGAGAGAGAGGGGCTCTCCCAGCTGGCAGGAGCTACAGAGAGGACTGGACAGGGCTAAAGGAAGCGGGGGATGGTGGGGGCAGTTGAGAAGAAGGTCAGGCCGCTTCAGATGGCCTCCTGTATGAATGGAGTTCCCCACTGAAGGCCAGAGCAGCAGGCAGGGAGGTGGGTGGCGGGGGTCTACATGGGTGGTCCCAGCTGCCAGCACCAGGCTCCCCACCTGTCTTGCTCCACCAATGGCACAGCTGAAGTGGCTGCCAGCCAACAGAGCCCCATCTCTGGTGGCAAGACCGCAGTGACTTGGCAGGTAGGGAGCAAAAGGCTGCATCCCTGGTGCACTGAGCCCCCTGCCAGGCACAGCCCCCTCCTGAACCTGTCCCTGCAACACAACTTCAGGGCATCCGCTTCCCCAGCTAGACAAAAGTCAGGGCTGTGCTGAAGGGATGGGGCCAGGAAAGGCCTGTGTCTGGCAGGGCCTCCAGCACTAACTCCAGCCTTTCAATATGGTCCCACTGACTTCCCCAGGGCCTTGTGGGAGCAAGATGGGCAGGGAGCTGGGTCCTGGCAGCCACGACATACCCAGCAGCAGTGAGAGAGGAAGATGTCCTCAACTGCCAGGGTCAGTACTGCGTGGCCCCTGGGTGTACCAGGCACCCCTCTGCCTTGCTTCAGGCCCCCGTGCAGAACAGGCACCCCCGGCTCTCAAATGAAATGGAGGCTCAGCCAAAAAAGGGGTTGGGAACCTCCGATGTAAGTGAGAGGGGAGGAAGGCTCGGACGTGGATTTCCAGCAGAGGTGGGACCCAGGCAGAAAAGCTGCCTCGTGAAAGATGGCGCAGAACCGCTTGTCTCAGTTCGAGAAGGAGGTTGATAAACTGGAAGGGGCTCACAGAAAAGCCACAAAAATGACTAAAAGGCTTAGAAACAGGGCCAGTAGGGGTCAACTCCAGGCAGGGCAGCCAACAAAGTACACCAGGCCCTGGGCAAGGCAGGAGGAGGGCAGGTGCCAGGCCCCCAGACAGGGCAGGGCCTTGAGAAGAAGGGGAAGAGCTGGGCCTAACCTTCCACAGCCAGCTCTTCAGGGTTCCAGCAGCAATTGAAAGGTCCCATGGCTCTCGCTGCAGCTGTTGCTGCTGTAGCAGTGGCAGTGGCTGGGAGCCCCTAGTTCTTTTCAGTTGCCAGGCTCCAGGGCAGCTGCCCTCTTTGGCCTCCCCTACCTCCTCGAGTGATGGGTCTTACTCTAGGAGTAAAGGAGTGACTTAACAGGCCTTAAGTACCGGGGACATTATCTGGCCAGTGTTATGCATCACACCAGACCCTTTTGGCCTCATAATCTGCGAAGCTATTTGAAAACAGCCATACACACTTAGTCCAAAGTGCACCTGCTTGCCAAGATGTTATGCACAGCATGGTGGCTGGACACAACCCCCTGAAGCTGTCAAAACAGGACTTAAATGGGTCTTCACCCCAGGGTAATTTTTAAGCCTATGTGAATAACTGGTACAGCTAAAAAGATTATTGTTCTGGGGACATCTGTTTAGAGCCACCAACCATGACTATCTGTGCTCTGTTCATTAAATCTGTCATTTGCTAATAGCTGCTATTTAGCTCATGTGAAAAATTGCTAGCTGCTGGGTGACTTTGATTTGACTGTTTTCTTACACATAATTTTTCCATTGTCCCCTTTCATGGGACTATTTAATGTTAAAAGATAAAGTACACGCTTGGGCTGTAAATGCTAGTTACTTATCATGTGGAACTGGGCTAGTTCCCTGCAGGGACAGGTGTTTTTATGTAGCAGCAGTAGCTCCCTTGAGTTCGGGTGCATATCAGTGGTTTATAAACACATACTCTGTGACAAGAGAGGCCACTGGATAGTCCAACAAGCTGTCTAATGACTGCCCTCATCTCGATTATAGAGGTGTAGTTCTGGAGGGTGACAAATTTCAGCATGCAATGATCTGGAAGGAAGCTACTCAGGTAAAGATGGAGTAGCATACGCAGGGACAAGTTGCTTCCCTGAGTCATACTTGAGAGATGGGTTACCGGTGTTGCTGGTCTTGGGGAGTGGATCATAATAATGGTGGTTTCTTAAAGGCTCACCTGCCAGAATCAGACCACATTTGAATCTGAGCTTTCACGTCCCTTGAAAAAGTAAGCTTCTAGCCTGCAAACGACACCACCCAGCAGGCTGAGAAACTAAAAGTGAATGAAAAAGAACCCACCTTGTGTTATTTAAAAAAAACCATGATTTTTAAGTGCTATCTTGGGGCGGTGGGTTAGGAAAAGGGGTAGTTAAAATCAGCGGGGTTGGCAGAACTAGAGTGTTGCAATCTGGCCAATATCACACCAGTTAAGTGTGGTCCCTAGACTCCTAGCAGCTGCAGAAATGATGCTCATTTGGGGAAATTTTGGTTTGGAACGTGGGCATCCAAGACTGATCAGCTATTTCTGGCACAGTCAATAACACGAGGAAAGTCAAGCATTCATACTGTACCTGCACATCTCCAACACTCAGCTCCCTGTTCACATCGTATCGAACAATAAAATCCCCCAGAACACCATTGCGGGCTATCTGGTTTTGTTGTACAATGCTGGGACTGAAGGTCACTTTGGCTAACGTTTTTGTCTGGCCGATAACAGTAGAAGGAGGTGGAGAGATGTCATCTGGTGGGGAAAACACAACCAGTGATATTACAGCTTTTCTACTGATGTCATACAGATTCTTCTGATTCAACACAGCACATGGGCAGGCTGGCTTTGTAACGTCTTCAAAAGGTGCTTCAGAGGAAGGGGAACAGCTCAGTGGTTAGTGTGTTGGCTTGGTAAACTGAGGGTTGTGAGTTTAACTCTTGAGGGTGCCTGTCAAGGATCTGGGGCAGGTTAGGTTTAAAAAAAAAACCAAACAGGGATGGTGATAGGTCCTGCTGTGAGTGCAGGAGACTGGACTTGATGACCTTCTCGTCCCTACCATAGGTCACAGGTGATGACTATGCAAGAATCCCCTAGGTGCCTCCCTCAGCAAGGAATTTCCATGGGCTCTCACCTGGCTGCAGCAGTGCTGACAGATGCCATTGGCCTGGGGGGGTCTGGTTCTTGGCCGCAGAAGAGGTGGGGCTGTGGTGGAAGGGGTGGGGTTTGGGGCAGTCAGCCTTCAGCCACCCCTCTGAACGGCCTGTGGAACAGCGCACAGTGCTCTGCAGTATGTCAAAGGGGCCCGGAGGTAGAATGAGAAGGGTTAAAGCAAAAACCCCCTGCAGTTTGGGGCCTTGAGCAACAGCTATTAAGTGGAAAGAAAAGAGGAGCAAGCACCCCAAGATCTAGCTTTACCTGGGAATGTGGAAATACTGCACATGACAGGCAAAGCTGTCTTACCACCCAGCTGCTTCACAGGGAGAGAAGTGTGCCAGACCTTGGGCAGGCGAGGCCTCAGAACAGAAGGAACAAGGAATTCTGGGACTAGATGTCATGTGGAAAGTGGCTGCATTTTGCTTTCATCTGAAACAGTGTGAATTCCTGGCCTCTGCTTTCTCAGTGCCGTTTTATCTGTGTTACAGTAGCAAGGAGAGGGCACCTGCCCACCTCAGGAAATCACTTTCCCAAACTCACGTGCTCTGTAGCTTCCTTTTGGAAAAAACCATAAGCCCAGCTAGTGTGTGTGTGTCTGTGACCCTGCTTACAAAGGAAACACACAAGACAGACCTGGCTTAGCTTTGTCAGTCAGAGAGAAAACCTAACCAGAACCCCCAAATGGCCTCTGTCTTTATGGGAAGCCAAACTTACATCCCGTATCAAACTGTTGAGAAGTCTGGAGCTGAGGCTGATCTTCCTGGGTCAGAACCCTCACCAGAAATACAACATTCAGCACAGCCACAACGGCTGTTGTGCTATTTCACCAACGTCAGTGTTGTGCTTTCTCTCTGTACATCTTTAAGTCCAGCTGCATTCCAATTTAAGTGTTTTCCAGGCACACCAGAAGCTCGTTCCCACTGGGGCTACAGAACTAGTGCACATTTAGACAGGTGACATGAATCTGACTCTCCCTAAAGCACCCTGAAGAAGCATTCGGCACTTCAGAGAGGTCTGCAGCTTGTCTATGACTTGACGAGAGCTCCATCCCTCAAGGTTTTTAAGTCCCGGTTTGAAAATGTCCCAGCGGGGGTGACTTCGTGGGGGCTTGAGCCTGCTTGAAGCAGGGGGCTGGACTAGATGACCTCCTGAGGTCGCTTCCAGCCCTAGGGATTCTATGATTCTATGATCCATTTTGATTTCTGGAGCTGCCTGAAGAATGTTCACGCACTTTGTTCGTGCTCCCATGTCGCCAGAGCAGGTTGGCTTTTCACTCAACATCAACTACAGACAATGAGGTGAGGTTCCAACATTTTTGGTCTGTAATGAACGGCTTCAGAGGCAGAAAAGACCTAGCTTGATCTTCAGAGCTAGCATTTGGTGTGGGGGAAGCTGGAAGCCTCCCTTTGGTTTGCAAGCTAAAGCCGTTAGAATCCCTGAGAATAAACCAGCAACCTCTGTATCTCAGGGCAAAATGTTCAGACAGCATCAAAACGGCTGGGAAGCCTCCGTCACTTTTGAAAAGGGGACATGGGTGCTTCTGAAAAATTCACCCTCGTTTGCATTTATTCAGCTAACCTGGCCTCTCCTTTCAGGACCTCTGAGCACTTGTTAAATATTAAGCAGCATCGGGGGGGTCCCACTAAATTTTCCATCCATGGGAGGAATAAATTTTGTTATGTGTGGATGTGCACCACCAAGAGCAGCATATGCTGCCCACTGTGGATGGTTGTGAGTGCCTTGCTAATCGACGGAGGTGCACCTGACGCTCTCAGAGTACAGCAAACACTGACTGGCACCTATGTAAGAAATACTGAAAGCCTCTTTAATAGCCACTTGAGAGATGGGGACAGCCAAGCAGAGAACCCACATGACTTGCTCAAATACAGGGAGGGACAGCTCATCCTCTCTGAACACTGAGCAGCACCTCCTCCTTGGGGTCGCCGTGTTGGTTTCAGTAGTGCCACTGGAGGATTGAGGTGCCCCTTTGCATGAATAAGGCTGACAAGCACCACAGAAGTGAGCAGGTAGCTCATAGGTTCCCAAGCTGGGGGCATGAAGAAATTCTGGGGGTGGGGCATGCGAGGCAATTCAGCCTCCCCGCTTCATCCCCCACCCCCACCCCAAGAAAGAGCCCACTGTCAATCACTACCAGCTGAGTCTTTCTTCCTTCAGCAAGCAGGGGCGCTGGGAGCAGCCCCTGCGGTTTTACGTGGGTGACCCTGCCACCACTGTAAAAAGGAGGTGGCCACCAAGAGCCACATGGAGTGCCCTCCTGCAAATGTGAGTGAGTGAGCATGGATTGGGGCAAGGGGAAGGGATGGGGGGGATTGGGGTGTCTGGCTGGGGGGGAGGGGGCTGGGGGGTGCCTGGCTTGGGAGCAGGGGTGGGGAAGGGTTCTGGCAGCTGGACCATGGATCCGGCTGGAGGGCAGCTTGTGCAGCAAGGGGGCTTCGGCAGCTCATGTGCAGCGGGGGGCTCTGACTCGGTTGGCTGGCTGGCTGGCACGCGTGTGGGGGGCAGTCTGGCTTGGGTGGCTGACCCCAGCAGTGGGCAGCCCACGGGACTTGGGTGGGCAGCTGGCCCACGGGGCTCAGGCTGGTGGTCCTGTGGCTCGGGCAGGGGGGCCCGCAGCTGGCGGGGCTCGGGCAGTGGGCCTGCGGCTCGGGAAGCTGGTCAGGGCTCGGGCAGCTGTGCCACGGCTCACAGAGCTCAGACGGTGAGCTCATGGCTGGCAGGGTTTGCGCCTGTGGCTCCGGGGCTCAAGCTGGAGGCTTGCAGGGTGTGGGCAGTGGGCTGGCAGGGCTCCGGTGGCGGGCCCATGGCTCAGGAACCAGGCCAGGGCTCATCATCCTTCACATTAACATGCAGCATTATGCTTCACATTAAATTCATTTTATTTCTGCTCTTTCTGATATTAAATTAAAGTTTTACTACATTTTTGGGCCAAGAAAAGCTATGTGTGCTTATTTTTATTTTTAAATAACATTTTTATCAATTTTTTGTGTTTATTTTAAACTATGAATTGAATTTTTTGTTAAAAGGGGGTTGGATGGTGGTAAAGAAGAGGTGGTGGGCATGAGGGTTTCTCAAGCATCCAAAGGGGGGGCATGATGATGAAAACTTTGGGAAACTGTGGGGTAGCTGATGCATTAATAAAATCCAGGCAGCCTGGCTCCCAGTCCCCTCCTCCAATTATGACACTGAGCGTGATATCTCATTTACATGGGCTTTGATAGCCAGAGAAGACTTTTATAACAATAGAACTGGATGGGTCCAACTTTTCCTGTAAGAGTTCTTGAAATACAGGAACATGTGTGCTGGAACAGACAAAGGGCGTGTCTGCTCACTTATCTTCTCTGTGGCCTTGATCAAAGCCAGATGCTTGGGCGGAAAGCGTGACACCAGAAATACAATACATCCCGCTAAGGGAAACATCCTTCCTCACTTCAGCTCAGCTAAACTAAAGCCAGGGAGTGATAACCTTTATCCAGTGGGGCTGGCAGCCAATGTGGACCCCACGGCAAAGAGGGAAGGGGCCCAGGCTCTATGCCCTCAGAAGGGGTGGGGCCAAAAGTGGAAGGGGCAGGGCCTAAGGCAGTTATCCTCAGCACCACTCAGATCACTGCCCTGCCTCCCCTCCTCCCCCTGCTGCCTTTAGAGCCACGGCACTTCAAAGGGCCCAGAGCTCTGAGCCTCTTTGAAATGCTGGGCCCTGGGTCAACTGTGCCCTTAGCACCCCCAGTCAGCAGGCCTGCCTTTATTATTTTAGCCTATCAACTGTAGCTGCGGACACTTTGCTTAGTCGTGTAAAGGTCAGATCCTCAAATAGTGTAAATCTTTGCAGCTCTATTGAGTTCACTGGAGCCATGCTAAGGACCGGACCCTCCTGTCGCAGACTCAGACATAGGTGATCAGACTTAGTGGTCAGAGCAGGATGCAGGTCAGCAACAGAGACAGAGTCAGGAGTTGAGTCAAGGCTCAGAGCCAGAGCCAGGAAGCAAGCCAGAATCAGTAGCCAAGAGCAGAGGGCAGGGGCCAGGATCTGGACTAAGGCAGGAGAGCAGGAACCAGGAGTGGAACAGGAACAAGGCAGGGCTCAGGAGTCAGGCTAACAGGAAGGGTTCAACGGAGCAGCCAGACAGGGATTCACCGAGTTGTTCAGACAACTTCCTGCTCATCCTTCTGCCTGACGTAGTGGGTCTGAGCCAGTCAGAGAGGGCGGACGTCTCCTCCAATCAGGAGTTTTGTGGGCAATGCCTCTGATGAGAGAGGATCCATCGGCCCCTGCCGCCACCAGGTACTCCAGAGATGCCAGGTGATGGCTGTGGTCTGGTTTGAGACCCATGACCCTTCAGGCTCCTAACCCTAGGGCAAGACTCTCTCACACTTGGCATGCCCCAGGAGACTTTGCTAATGTACTGTAACGTTCAGGCAAAGTCGCAGCATCCTATGGTTCATGCTGCTGATTTGCAGAGAAATAATAATGTCTGAGGAGGAAAAGCAGCCTGCAAGGCGACGTTAGACACCCCTCCCCCAGCAGTGCACCTGGCCGCTGCTGCTGTGACAAAAGAGGGATATTTCCCCTGTTCTGAACTGCAGGATTTCCCGTCTGCTTTGGCATGCCTGCATGGAAACACGTCGCTTCAGTTGTTCCCAGGAGATCTAAAGCCCAGAAGGAAGGTTCTCACATGCTGAACATCCCATCTGATTCAAAGCCCAATTCAAAGCCCATCCAATTCATTTGAAAAACTTCCATTGACTTCAATGGGCTTCGGATCAGGCCCTAATTTCAACAGGATTCCAAGTCTTCTTTATCTGGTTAGCCACAGATGTACACATATGCTGGCTTAAAGCCACAGAAGCCAGGGACCTCTAGCTAAATTCCCACTATTATAGCTTCTGAAATTCTCAAGCGTCATTGTGATTACCCTGCATCCCCACCCTGTCGAGGTAGGAGATTGTCTTGTCAGTGCCAAAGAGGGGATCGAAATGCAGAAAGCAGCCCCCTAGCCCTGAACTGTAGCCACCTCTGGAGTGGAGCGTGCCAGCTGCACTGCACCAAAGTGTCTCAGAGGGGACGTAAAGAATAACATTTCTAAATGAATGGCACTGGAATATGAAACCCATGCTGGGATAGGGCCTGGCCACCAGGTTCGCACAACTCCATCTTGTCAGAAGTGTCCTGTGGTCTTTAACGACTATGTAAGGTCCAGGCCTCACCTCTGTGACTCCACCAAAAGGCGGCTTCCTCCACAGCTCAGTGCCTTCTAACACAACACTGGGACACTGATTTATGGCTGATTCTGAGGGAAGAGCGTATTCTATTCAACACTTGACACCATCGGGACAGCCTGGGGAGGCCCTGCGGAGCTTTCATCCCATCCATGGTTAACCCATGCTGGCTTGTGGTAGCCCTCTGTCTGAGTCTCCCTCCAGTAGTTGCTGGAACAGATACAGATGGAGGCACCTCCTACAGGCACGGCAAAGGAAAGGTGTCTTCTCGCTCAGACCATAGACAGACCACAGCCAGAAAGGGTGAGTGGGCCGCACGAGTGGCCCTTCCTCGCCTCTGTGGGCCACAGCAGCCTGCGGCCCACTAAAGTTCCACCTGCGTCCTCACAGGTTCTCCTCCCCTCATGCGCCTCTCGCAGACTGGGGCACTGCAGCCCCGCGCGCCCCTCGCTCCTTCCTCTGCCTCCCAGCACGCTGGGAGCACAGGAATCATCTGATCAGCGCCCTGTTCTGGAACAGCTGAGAGCAGCTGACTCACAACCTTCCGTCCCTTGGAGGGAGAAGCAGGGACCGAGCATGAATCAGGCCATTTGTGGCTCCAAACATGGAGGGCGGGGGGACGAGCAAGGAAGTACAGAGGCCTGGTGGCCTGGTGCACAAGAGGTGAGTGCGATGAGGGGGCCAGCCAGGGGTGCTGTGAGCCACAGGTGGAGCCCCAGTGGGCTACATGTGGTCTTCATGTTGTCTTCCTATGATAATAGTAAGTGGAGATGCACATCTCAGAGCTGGAAAGGACTTTGGGAGGTCATCAAGTCCCATCCCCTGCCCTCTTGTCAGGACCAAGCACCATCCCTGACAGTTTTTGTTTTTTTTTAACTATCTATTTACCCCAGACCTCTAAATGGCCTCCTCAAAGACTGAGCTCACAAGCCTGGGTTTAGCAGGCCGAGGCTCAAACCACTGAGCTAGCCCTTCTCTTCCAATGAAACTCATACAGCAAGTTCCAGGTTTGATCCTGGCTGCCAATGACCAGGGTCTGTCAGTGTTATCCATGTACAAAACAGGCCCTGCCTTGCGCACAGGAAGAGATTCAATCATAGCTGTAGGCCACAAATGCTATTCACCTATGACTTTCTTGTTGCCCCTCTGCTTGCTGTTCTGGAGCGGCGGCACCTCCAAAGAAATGATGCCCGAGTTCTCCAGGATGTTCACCTCCACTCGTAACCTTCCGACAAGCTGCTGGGGCCGGATGCTGACCATGTACTGGTACTTTCCCAGGCGTCTTTGCAAGAGCTCTTCGTAATGCAGCGTGAAGATGGCGTGGGTCTTGCCTGGAATGGTGCCAGAGGCTTTGAAAATCTCAGCTCCGTTCTCCCTGCAAGAGAAATTCAGAGACCTTCACACGCCGTGTTTATGTCAGGCTCCACACCCTGAAGTTAATGGTTTCCTGAGGCTGGGTCTCTTATGTCAGCAGCTAGTGTCCTCCATGGAATGGGAACAACAAGAAATATTCAGAAGTACATGAACAATGGGCTGCCATAAGAGGAGAGATTTGAAGAGGCTCTTATTACAGTTTGGACAGGCTTATGGCAGATGCATAAAAAAGGATCACACTATATACCAGAAAGGGAGAGGAAGAATGGTCCCGTGGTTTGGAGACAATGCTAGGACTCAGGAAATTAAATGTCAATTCCCTGCTCTGGCACAGAACTCTTATGTGACCTTGGGCAAGTCACTTATCTCTCTGTGTCTCGGTTCCTCATCTGTAAAATTGGAATAACAACAGTCTTGCCTCCCCAGGATGTCGTGAGAGCTTCAGCTCTTATGGTACTGGAAACCATACCAGTCCCTATGTTAGATTAGTTACATCTCAGGTCTTATCCCCAGAAAATAGAGACCACGCAATAGAAGAAAGGAAATACCTTTTACTGGAATAAAGAGATAACCTCAGAATTCTGCCCTAACTCATAGCCAGAGGAAAAGATACTCACCCGCCACCCATGTGGCTAGGATGTTTCTTGCCCCTTTCTTTGTCCCCACGGTTGGTTTTCTTCTCTTTTGCAGTGACTTCCCCATGGTAAATCCTGTCTCCAATAATCCTGCAGGGTTAAGAGATGCCAGCCTTACAAATCCGCTGCCACAGAGACAAAGCTGGGCATGAAGCGCATCCTCGTGCAGGGACAGTACTTGGCCATGTTTCCATGCTGGGCATGGGCTAAAGGGCCAAGTGCTCTGTGGGTGCAACTGTACAAAAGCCAGCCAAGTTATGGCAGCAGAGAACCCTACCCCAAAACTTTCAGACCCAGGAGAGTCAGGCTCTGGCTCTGGTTCTCAAAGGCAGCAACAAGAGATGTGAGCAGCAGAGCTGATAGCCACTGTGGGCCCCAGGGCAAGGTGGGAGGTGGGGGTCTGGCTCTGTGTGTCCCCCCCCAGAAGAGGCAGGACCTAGGGCAGTCAGCCCTGAGCACCATTCAGCCCGTGGCACTGTCCCCTCCTTCAGAGCCGCATACAGCAGCGCTGCCATGGCTTTTCAAAAGGGGCTCAGAACTCTGGGCCCCTTTGAAACACCAGGCCATGGTGCAACTTTCTCCTTGCCTGCCACCCCCATCAGCAGGCCTGGATTTAAGCAATGATGTGTCTGCACAGATGCTGCATTGACCTTACGGCATAGGCCTCGTCTCTCTGCTTCTCATGAGGGCGGCATAAAGAGGTTAGCTGAGCAGGGGAGTGAAATCAGCGGGAGGACACGGTAGTGTAGATGCTCGCGCAGTAAGATTGGCAAGCTGTTGTCTGTCAATCTAACTCCATAGGAACCGTGAGAAATCCTGTGGCACCTTATAGACTAACAGACTTATTGTGGCATAAGCTTTCGTGGGCAAAGACCTGCTTCGACAGGTGCATCTTTGCCCGCAAAAGCAAATGCACCAGTAAATCTGTTGGTCTATAATGTGCCACAGGACTTCTCGTTGTTTTTGTGGAGACAGACTAACACAGCTACCTTTCTGATACTTATCTGTGTAATGTAGACCAAGCTTGACTGTTTTGTCTTCCAAGCTATGATTTCTTCTATGAAATACAGCGTTTGGTTTATTTTTATCTGAAGCAGATCTCCAGTGTGCAAACTGCACAGAGCATGTGTGCCAAAAGGAGCTGGTAACTGGGAGCAGATTTCCCTCCTTGCTGGGTGATGAACCAGAGGGGAAAAGCCCAAGCACCTGGCTCTTAAGCATTCAGGGAAATGGATTTGAGGAGGACTCAAGGCCAGAAGGCATTGCTGAAATCACCCTTCCAAGAGTAACTGCATTGGTGAAAATCACGTTTGAGACCTTTATGTTTGTAGGCTGACCACCAGCATCACAGACCTGTGCTGTAGCAGCATAACACTATGGCAAAGTTGCCAAACAGGTGGTGACAGTATCCCTTAGTAATCCAGAGTCCCCAAACGTCACCATTACCAACCCTTTCCTGAAGCTCAGCATGGAAGTCCAAGTGAATAAAGGACAACAGTATGGAGAAGAGAGGGAAAAGCTATTTACAAGGGACCTACAGCTTTTTATTCACAGCAACACTTCCTACGTTTATATCGGCGTGTCTGGCTCTCTGCGCTGCCATTGCCGGTGAACAGACGTTTGTCTTGTAGACTTTTAAGGGACCGTGATGATCAAGTCTGACCTCATGCTCATTGCAGGCTGTGGAGCCTCACCCATCCACGTCTGAAAGAGACCCTGATCTTTGGCTGAGTTACTGAAGTAATCAAGGTATGATTCAAAGCAGTGAGAGGCAACCTAGACACGTGAGTGGACTCCAGAAGGAGCCTTCTTTCAGCTCAGGGGGCTGCAAAATTGCCGTAAATAAGATGGTCTGCTGGGCTAGGGTAGCTTTGCTAACTGGAATTCGCAGGGTGTGCCGAAGGAACCCTCGCAGCACTTAGCTTGGGTGCAGAGGGAGCACATGGCTCTCACAGTCACATGCCCTTGCTTTAAGTGCATGTCACTTTGGTAATACTGGTAGGAAAAGAACCACCTGGGTGAGTGCCAGCAGAATCTGGCAACCCTGTGCCAGGGCAATGGTAAACAAAATGTCTCGTGGCTCTACACCTAAAACCCCAATGGGCCACACAGGCCCTAGGTTGCTCACCACTGATTTAAAGGCTTCAGGTTAGAGCTCTAATGAAATGCTTCTTTCTAGGACCTGGTTTAAGGCCAGTGGATAGCAGGAAAGCAATAGTCCTGAGAATACGCCCTTGGTAATAACCCAACTGTGGCCAAGCTGCAGAACAGGCTGTTTCTCATGGTACACACAGCCCACCTGGAAACACCTGAAGTCTCACTGTAACTCAAGCAGCCTCCAAAGTGCCCCACTAGGAAAAGGTCATCCTGCAGCATCCTGCTCAGGTTCCCCCCTTCTTCAGGGCCTTTTAAGGCCTTACATTTCACAGATGAGTGAAATAATCCCCACAAGGAGGCTGTGTATGAAGCTCTTAGATACCCACAGCCGCGCTAGGCCCCAAGCAGGCCAGTGTCTTCATCAGTGCAAAATAACACAAAATTCAAACTCACACACTCTTCATCCCATGGGCCTTTACAGCCACGCCCTTACTTAGACAGGATCCGGCCCAAACCTGCCTGCCTGGACAGCATTCTCCTACTTCTTCTGCTATTTTCCCTGCTGACTCAGGGCACTGCATGAGCTTTCTTGCACCCTGCAGTGCCTACAAACCTCGGAGCAATTCCCTGGGCTTCCTTTACTGAAACTTCCTGCTCTTTTTTCTGAGCCTGGAGGCACATGATTCAACCCAGGCATGTCTCACTCTTAGAGCTGGTTTGGCCTCAAAGCCCTCCAGCTATGGGGCAAACCACCCTGCTAGACTCCCCAGGGAAGCCTGTTCTCCTGAGATGTCCACCCACTCTGGCAAGCTCCTGAGATGAAGTTCCAATTTGCTAGTGCTTGTCAGAACCAATTCTGTGGTTGTGGTATCCCTCTGGAGCTCTTAGACTCATGGCCCAGCCCTGTGGGGAGGGGTCAAATCATCCCACATCCTGTCATCCAGCAACGAGACAAGAAGGGGCTGACACTCATGGAGAAGCCAAAGCGCCACGTACATGGTGAAGTTGGAGATAAAGGCCGCAGCTGGGATCTGCATCTCAAATGTGCCTTCCTTGGCCTCCGACCCTCTGTTCACCATGGTGCAGGTAACAGTGGTGAAGGCATAGCGGGAAATGATTGTGGATTTCACGGTGAACTCAGACATCTGCGGCCTGGTCTCCTGTAGAAATAGAACCATTTACCCATTCGCACATTCAGTGATGAAAGCCAAGCAACCTGTCCCGGGGGCATTTCTTTGCAGCACATTTCATCAGAGGTGCAAACAAACAGCCTCATAAAAAAAAATGGCAAGGTGAAGAGCTTGAGAGCCCCTTTGTGAACACCAGATAGGTTGGGGTTTTTCATTGAGAGAAAAGTTACCCGAAGGGCACGGTAGCTCCTGCTGCATTGTCCAGGGCACAGACTACATTCATCCTGTCCAATGCCAGCGTGAGGCCACCACACAGAGTACTATGAAAAGTACTTGTGCAATCTGGGCATGTCCTAGATCATGGGTTCTCAACATGGGGGTCCCGTGCAGGCCTGTATGCAGGAATTCGGGGGGGGGGAGTGCTTTTTTTGTGAAAGTGGACAGCATTTTTTTTAAATAGAAAGGGGCTCATAATAGTCATGCAATGAGCGTGTATCGGGGAGGTGGATGAAAAATGTGAATGGAAACAGTGATTGGTAAAATGATTTTGTTATAACTTGCTAAAAATTTATACAAGAGGTTTTATAAGAATTACCTTCTGGGGATCTTGGGGTGGCAGCAAATTGAAGTCATGAGCATCCCTAATCCAGTCTGAGGAAGGTGTCTGAGGGTGAGATCTGGACCGAAGCCACCTGCTCCTTGTGTACCCACCTTCTCCATTCACAGCACCATCCCTTTGCAGCAGCCACTTCCAGGCACAGAAAGTGCTGAGCCGGGGTCCCACAGCTTTCCCCTCATTCCCCTCCCCTTTCTGTGGCCAGCGGTCAAGAGCATGCTGGCAAATGTAGGTCCTTCCTGCTCCAGGACTAGCTCTCTAGGCATGGAGCTGGCCAAGGAACTACAGTTCCCAGAGTGCCCTATGTTCCCCCATCATGCCCTGCAGGCTCTCTCTGCACAGCTCCGCAGGGAGGGTGGGAGAGAAACTGGACATGGGGGAATTCGTTCACATCCTTCACACTCCTCTGAGTCATGATGCGGTTTCTGGGAGCTACAACCACTTCCTCTTTCTTTAGGGCTAGATAAAAGGAGATGCCCAAAACTTTGTCCAGTCGTGACATGGAGTCATGGTGTGGAGAAGATTAAGAATCGTGGTCGTAGGTTAATCTCCTTGTTAGAATGTGGAAATTTTATGTAAGGCCTCCCCAGGAGCCATTACCCTGTGCTGCCAAATGCTCACTGAAGCCAACTGAGGATGCACACAACCAAGTCTTAAAAGGCATGAGGCCAGATCCGCAGCAGGTGGGAACCAGCATGACAAAACTGAATTCAGCGGCATTAGGCCAATTCACTCTAGCAGAGGGTCTGTTCTGTAGCTCTCAAATGATGGATGACACAGGCTTAATAGAAAATATGCACACGGCCAAGGCTCATGTAGCAGAATGTCCTTTTTAGAACACTCTGGACCCCAGTCAAGTTGGACGAAGTAGGAATTGAAGCAATGGAACGCTGATTGCCAGGTTATGCATCTTGGGAATGTACTTCTACGCACAAGCCCTGGGATGAAGCGCTTCTCGGAGCTAACAGGCACTTAGACAGCTGTAGCCTCATAAATCCAAGACATTTTGCATATGGAAAACCTAAGCTTCATGTTTACTTTAAGCAACCAAGGAGAAACATTTCTGTGGAATGTTGGCTTAATGAGTAAAAGACAGCTCCTTCAGAGTGAGGAGGCTATTAAAGAGATAACTATAGCACCTAAGTAAACGAACAGATGCACGTCAGTTGTCTAGCACAGGCAGATCCCATTTCCGCCATCTTTCCAATGAGTTATGCCTTTCTGTGATAATGGTCTCATTGAAATGAAAAGGACTATTCTCAGAGGAAGCAACAAGTCCACATAAGATGAGGGGACGTGTAGGTGTTAGAAGAAGACACTCCATTTTGGGCTCACTTTTTCAACACTCCAAACTTGATCATTATGAAGGCAGGGGGCATCAGCAAAAATTCAAATCGTTCAAGTTTCTGGTCTACACTGCATCCTTGTATGCCTTGCTTAGCAGTGGCTCACAGCATTTGCATTAAGGGTTACCTGGTGTAAACGCATGGTAGTCGTTATATCAATGTGAATTTACCTAATATTGACGGAGCCCTTAGAATCGTATTCCCCTGAAATAGAAGGTGAGGGAAATTCTGATCTGGAGTTTGATTCAGACCCGTTTCGGAATTCCACAAATTCTGTGTAGGTCCTTTCCGTCATTGTTCTGTATATTTAACTGACTATAACTGGGACAGCAAGGGACTCCAATAAGTAATTGGATGGCCAATCAGAATACAGGGGAGAGCTGTTATAATTCGAGCCGCACAAGGTAAAACATCTTTAGTTTCAAACCTGAGTTTGCACACCTGATTCTGATTTCCACTATGAATGTCAGCTCGAAACCTTCCCAAATGCAGCAGCAAAACTGAGTCAAAACCACTGAAGGGCTTGTCTATACTTACTGGGAGATCGACCCACACAGGGCTGATCTTCGGAGTTCGATTTCATGCAGGTGGTAAAGACACATGAATCGATCTCTCTGCGATCGGCAGTTGACACTCTGTATGCTCTGATGAGGAGTAAGGGAGATCAACCGAGAAACGCTCCCGTCGACCTTCCTCAGTGAGGACAGACCTTGCAGTCGACTGCAGATAGATCAATTCTAAGTACATAATTGCTGCAGATTACATATCTGCAGTGGACTGTAAGGTCTAACATAGACAAAGCCTGAGTTTCCCCGGGGTTCGTTTGAAGCTTCAAACACCTTAGAATTCTGTAGAGGATGTGGGCAGGTTGCCACTTACAACTTGGAACAGCTGCAGCTCAGCCACAAAGGGAAACCATCATTCAAGGCTCCCCCGCCCTCTGATGATAGAGGTCTCTGCTGTAGGGTTGGATAGATGTGCAAGCACACACACACACACACACACACACACACACACACACCCCTCTCTAAGTGGAAAGGATTAACTGCTGACTCATCCATCCAGCCCTGCAAGTGGCACATTGCTCTTTGTGCAAATAGTAGCCAAGAGATACTGAGGTACTTTCAAACCAGAAGGCCAGGCAGTAGGTTGGCATTTAATCCAAGTTCCAGTCTGCAAGCTTATGCATTCCTTAGAGTTCTTGCACAACTTCTTACTGCATGAAATCCTGACCTACAGCTGTGTGCATTCTCCAGTTTGTTTTCTCCTCTCATTGTTGAAGCCCCACAGGAGGAGAAGGGCAGACATTAAGAAAAACATTCTTTAAAAAATAAAAAAAGCGAGTGCACTTGGGGTGGCAGAGAACACTGCTATTTTGCAGCCCAAAATGTTGTTTTTCAAGGTATTTCCCTCTTGCAAGTGAATAGATTTTCTCGCCAAACAGAGGTTTTTATTCCTGCTCACCCCAAGTGCTGGGAAGAACGATGAGAATAGTAAATATACAGAGCCCTGCAAATTTGCCGATATCTGCTTTCACGTGTATCTGCTTCCATGAGATGGATATGGATCTCTGCGGTTCATTTTTGCAGATGTGGATACAAATTTTGTACCTAGAACCATGAAAATTTGCAGATATCTGCTTTATAAACATGGGCATCCCTATCTGCTGCTGTGGGCACAGATATCCGCAGATCATTTTTGCCGATGTGGATGTGGATACCAATTTCATATCTGTGCAGGGCTCTTTAAATATGGTCCTCTTCTCGTTGTCAGTGGTTGCTTTGATCAAAGCAATTTGGCCAGGGGTCAAGTTCGTGTTAAAAATGATAAACACGACCAGGTCATTCCAGGGATCCAGTGCCATTCACCTCGATGCTGCTGGTTCCAGTCTGGCTGAGGAGCATCTGCCTGGCAGCTATTCCTATCTGATGGCTGCTCAGTGGCCTACATGTGTGAGACATGTTACCCCCACTCTCAATGGGTGAGTGGCAGTGTTATCTCTATTTTTTTCCATCTGTGTGTGGAATAAATGTTGTTATATGCACTGAGGCATGTGCAGATGCACACCACAAATAGACATGTATGCTGCTGGTTGTGGGTGGGCTGTGGGCACTCTGTTAATCAGCTGGGTGGCCTTTGACTCTCTCCTAGGTGGCTGCCTAAGCACATAGCTTATAGGAGCATCAGTGAGTGGTCATATCAGCCCCTCCACGACCACGTTTACCATGTCCCTGGATGTCACAGCAACGAGGCTGGAACCCAGTTGGACTTAGACTAAGCAATGTATGTTTAGCCTTAGCAGTCGGGTTGCAGAAGATTAGTGGGGCTGTCTTGGAATATGCTTCAATTGCCACTATTCATGCGGTACCTACTGGGTGAATAAATACAGGAATGCGCCCTTTAGAGCTCTCAGCCTAGCATAAGCCTCCACTACCATTTATTCACACCCCTATGCCTGTATCCCAATAGAGACATACTGAGTGTGTGCTTCAATGCAAGGAAATAAATAAGCAGCACGATACATACCAGCCTCTGCAGAAATTTGCTTTGTCTTGGGACTCTGCGTGCAACCTGCAAGGGGTTAAGGAAAGATTGTAACTTGTGCCTCTCTACTTTCAAACTCATGAAAGGAAGATTTGTCGTTTGTTTGAAAAAAATGCAGTGGCGTCAATCCAGACATTGGGCAGTGCAATTGTTTGTGCACAGCCAGGGTTAAACGAGCCCTTTGTTAAGATTAAGCTAAAAAAAAATTAGTAGGTGTTGTCCAGTGCATTTGTGAGGGGCAACAAGCGGGAAAAGCCTGTGTACTGACACACAGTGGCCATCAGTTCTCTGCCAGAATCCTGAAGGCAGATTTTGCCCTCTGTCATTTTTCAGCTAAGGATCACAAAGTGCTTTACAATTAGTAAAGATGTGCTTATTATTGTGCCCACTTCACAGCATAGGAAAACTGAGAGACATAGCAGCTCATTAGCTAGCCTGGAGCTACACAGGTTCTCAGCTGGCATAGCTCCATCCAATGGGGCTAAGTGTTAGTAGCTAAAACACTAGTCACTGGGAAGCTATAGCTGCCTAGTGAACATATTGATTGTGATGGAGCACGACTTTTTAAAACCAGCCATCAGGCTGATTGTAAAACAAAGTGCCAGCCACAGATGCAGTACAATTGTCTCCATTGTACCCAGATCCACCAGCTGCAGCAGCTTGGCTGTATGCTGCCCAAGTCCCAAATTAGAATCTACGGTGGGGGAAAAAAGCCACAAAAATACGCCCTTCTACAGCCAAGTGGCAGTCCCTCTCATGGGGTTAAAAGTAATAGCCAAAATGTTGCACAGCATCTTCAAAGCAAGTCCCAAAATCAGTCAACTAGGATCGTCTTAATGAAAAAAAAATCAACCTGCTTATTAAAATGTCAGTGAAATGCCAGGCAGGAGAGGAGCACAGTGACACCTCTTACACTAAAGTAACAGATTTCCTGGCCAAAGAGAAAAATGTACTTGTGTTTACATCATGTTGGAAAGCTAAAACGAGCACTGGGGAGAAGTGAATATTCATGAGCGTTCAAACTTTTACTCTTTTCTCATTCCTTGCTTTAATCAACATCTTGCTAAACAGTAATATGGGGAAAGAGGGCACACAGGAGATTTAGGGTTCCAAAAAGGGCAGTTTGGAAGGGATATAAACCCTCATGCTTCAGGACATAAGACAACCTCTATACGACAGGGTTCAGCAGGAAATTTTCCATATATACACTAGGTTATCCCCTAACTTCCTATAGCAGTACTTCTAACCCTTACCTCCGAGGTATCCCGTATTAATCACATGCAAAGACAGGATATTGGTGTGGATGGACCATTGTTCTCATCCATCAGCGCAATCCCTATCTTCTTACTGATAGACAAAGTCTTGTCTCTGATGAGTTGGTTCAAATCCAACACGCCCAAAGGCACTATCATATATTATCCTTTGCAGTGCCTATGTGGAACGAGCTTGGTGGTATTATTCCAGCACTCAGTGAACAGTTGGCCATACCAGAAAACCCAATGTGGATGCAATAGATACTATTAACCTTGTAGCAGTCTTAACAGAAGCATTGAGTAGGCTGGGGCGACTATGTTATTACCAAGAGATCTATAGAAAGGGGCCAACATTCCACCCAGTGGGGCAGGTTAATACACAGTCAATCATGGATGGGGGTGAGGCTTTCCCTCGGGGAGGCTGGTCCTCTGCCCCATATCTTCCAGCTGAGGCTGCACCCTGCTGGCTGCTCTCAGTACCTGCATGGCCCTGGTTGGAGTAGAGAGGGGGGTTGATAGCTCAGTCAGTCCCAATGAGAGGGGAGACAGGGTCAAGCTCTCAGCCCCAGCTGGGACCCTGGCACCACTGCACAGCCACCGTTCCTCCCATGTCTCAATCCCCTTCTGCCCCATTCCCCATGGTCCTGCCCTTATTCCACCCACAGCCACACCCCTCCTCCACCCCCAGTCCGCCTCTTCTCTCTGAAGCCCTGCCCCCACTTACTCTGTTTTGCTTTCCTCTGCCCCACTGTGGCCCAAAGACCAGAAAAGTGCCCCTGTTGCAGCAGGGGGAGATTTTCCTGGGGACAGCCCTGGGCACAGGCCCTAAACTCTCACCTCCCTCACTCCCAGCCTCCATTATGCACCACCAATGAAGCCAATACATGTCGAAAGCACCTAAGCCGTGCTGTGCTTGGGTGGCTTTGAACCCATTCACCTGCTGTGAAAGTAAATCAGAGCTATCCAGAACAGCACAGAGAACACCTAGCTGGGAAAGCGTCTGAACAGTTGGAAGCAGGCCTGCGTATCTGATCTACTACTGGAGCTATTTTGTCCTCCTTTTCTAGAGCGGCCTTTGTTTATGTCGTGGTTCCCTCCACTATTTCTTTCTCTTCATCTTCATCTGCTGGGGAACTAGAGGGCATTCAGAACCAGCCAAAAACCTCTCCCAGCACAAAAATGAATCCAGTGCTGTTGAAAATGCCAGATCTGTCTGAGATCAGACCAGGTATGCCTGTGCTCTGCCCCTAAGCATCAGTCACTTCACAGAAGGAAGGCCCCAAAGAACCAGTGTTGGCTCCCAGTCCCTGACATTCCTGCAGTAATTAATTTACACTCTAAAATGTGAGCTCTGATTACCCTTTTCTTCAGTGACTTCCTTCCAAGTGGTCACAGAAGTCTTTTTCTCCCCAGGACTAAAAAGAGCCCTGAAGGTAGGAAATGATTAACTCTACCCACCCGGACTACGACCCTCTTTGCTTCATTTCACTTGTAAAATTCATCTTCCGAATAGCATCTGTGGCTAAAATCCATATCTGTTCAGAAGACCAGCAGCCTGCCAAGATCCAGGCATGTGCTTAAATATCCCCAGGAAGGCAACTAGCGGGGGGCAGGGGAGTCATTCAGGAGTGCACAGTTCAGCACGTTTAAGATTTTGCCAGGTTAGGGCTTTAAGGATTAAGTTATAGGGGCTACAGCAGGGCACAGGGAAGGCGAGTGGACCTGTGGGAACATTCCCCCTCACCCCCTGCCTTAAACCGGCTCTACAATTCAGTAACACCCTAGCAGGGCCTGCTCCTTTCCCCTATTCACTGTTGTTAGTGCTTTGCATTGTTACTCGCTAAGCAAAGGCATGGTACACTATTCAGCCTGACCATCACTCTGAGACCTCTGCGTGGCTTCTCATCTCTCCGTCAGTGCATTCCGCAAACAAATCACCATTGCCAAGGGGACTTTCAGCTGTAAGTCCCTCTCTATCCACCCATCCATCCACAGCACTTTTACAGCTCCTGCTACTGTCAGCCCTCACCACCTTTAAAGTGTGGATCCTTGAAACACCCCAGTGAGGTAGGAAAGTACTTTTATCCCCATTTTACAGAGGCTAAGTGACTTGCCCAGTGTCACACCAGAAGCCTGCGAAGGGTTAAAGCCAGCAAATCTAACCCTCCCATTTGCAGCTATCTCTTACAAGTCACGCAAATAATTGCCCCCTCAAACCTCCCGCAACCCCTTCTGATCTATATATCACCTCTTTCATCACAAAGATCTCAAAGCACTTTCCCATCTGAAATACTAACTGGGACTGGGGCTCCCTTTGTCTAGCATGGGTCAGAAAAGCCAGGGCTCTGCACCAAGCTGCAGCACTGCCCAAGAGTTTCCTAAGAAAAAGGCTGAATCTAAGTTTTAAACTTGCAGAATTACTCAGTTTGGCAGCTGGCCAGGACATTGGAGTTGACTCCCTTATCCTTGCCCATTGCGTCATTAGCTCTTGAATTAGCACAGCCTGGGCTTTATCACCCTCATCCAGGGCAGATGCCCTGCTGCCAACACTGCGCCCTCTGCTGCCATGCTGGGACATTGTGCATTACTGGTTGATTGTCACTGACTCACTAAAAACCACTTCCCACAGTGCGGGCTTGCACTGCAAATTCTCCGGCTCTAAGCAATGTGTGTGGTGTGTGCTCACAAGGAATATCCAGCGTGTGAGATAACAAGATGTGGTTAAGGTGACTTGCATTGGGATTTGATGCAATTGAGAGAAAAAGGCACAAATCCACCCCCTCTAGGGTGGTGAGAAGGGACATCACATCAATTCTAACAGACGCGGAAGGGGAAACTGCAGAAATGTTTTTTGCTGGCGGTGTCTTGCAATCTTTTTCTTGCTGTTTTACCCAGTGCCCTGGACACCGTATAAACAATGATTTGGGAACGGGAACATTAATGAACATGGCTGGGTTAAGCTACTACCCTGCAATCTGCCTGTGAAGCTACATGATTCTCACAAGTATGAACAAGAGAACCAGGTCCCAGCCCCACAGACCTTATAATCCATGTTTAGATCAACAACAGAACAAACCTTGCCAATGAGAGACAGGAAGGCAGGAAAGACGCTAAACACCCCGGAAATGTGGAGTGGAGCAGAATTTCAGGACAGAAATCACATACCTTGATTTGTGACCATGAGTGGGAAAGAAATTAAGAAACTATTTCTTACAGTCAGCATCTGCCTTGCAGTCTGGATCTGCTGGCACATGTACTTGAAGCTGCTTTCACCGATTGCCCTTGGTGGGCATAGAGAGAAAGGACTCCCTGACAGATTACTTTAAATTGAACTCCCAGATAACTAGTTTGGCATAATCCAGACACTGGCTGCTACAAAGTAATCATCACTTTGAAACTTACATGGTCTCTGAAGTTAGAATCTGCCAGCAGCGTCTCTTCCAGATACCTAGCCAGGAGCTCAGAGTCTTGCTGCCCAGAGGCAAGAGAGAATCCCCAGCAGAGCCACAGCAGAAAAATCATGGTTAAAAGGGCAGCCAGGGGAGCCCCCCAGAGCCCAGGTGGAAGAGAAGCCCTCCCAGTGCCGGGGCTGCTCCTTGCAGCTGGCTGGGATGGAGAGTCTGCAGGAGAAGCTGACAGGAGTGTCTCTCCCCTGCTTCCCCTCCTCCTCATCTCTGGACCAGCCCCTTTTCCAGGCTCCCAGCCAGGGCTGGGGAATTCCTTGCAATCCGTTTAATGGAATCTCCTGAAACTCTGGGTCTGATTTCGAAGGCCACATGCTGTTGAGTTTCCCAGTCCTCAGCCCAGCTCATGCCCTGGCAGCTCCAGGCTGGGATCCCCCACCCAGGAAAGCAGGCAGAAGTGCTCCACCTCTCCTCACTCCAGTTCCAGGACACATGAGAGGCACTCGGGAGTTCCAGTTCTCCCCGCACTTCCCAGGGCTGCTGGACAACTGCCACAGGAGGCCTTTCAGTGGGTCTGCACTGGGCTGCCTGCCTCAGAACACATGCCAGGCCCAGGCGCAGCCTCAGTCCCTCTCAGTACCTCCACCGAGCTGCTCAAAGCTCCTGGGCAACCAGCAGCCCTGCTGTCCCCACCCAGCTATTCTGAATTCTCCCCCAATGACAAGAGCCCTGGTCCCCCCCACCATCCAACCTGCAATATCTTCTTCTCAGATTTTATCATGTTGCTTTAAAAACCTGGCTGATCTCAGCAGAGCTGGGTCCCTGCGGGAGCGAGGGCTGTGAGCAGGCACGCCTCTCAGCTGGCTGAAACGCTCGGTGGTGCCAGCTGGCTAGGACGGGACATAATTCCCTCCAGTCATATTTCAAAACCTTCAGCCCCGGAGTTTATTTAGCCCAGGAGTTATCACCTTTGGGGCAGATTTATTTACGCAAGGTACTAGTAGCACTTGCAGATCCCAGAGACAATGTGAGCCCCTGCTGCTCTGAGACTGGCACAGTGCAGCTCACACACGAAAGGTCTCAGGGTGTAAATAGACAAGCAGGAGGAAAAAGGAAGCACTCTGATTCCCCCTTTGGCAGACGGGGAACTGAGGCAGAGCTATAAAGTGGCTTGCCCAAGGTCACACAGGAAGCTCACGGCAGTGGTGGGAATTAAGACCAGCAATTCAGAGGCCCACTGCACTGCTTTAATGACCAGGGCACCCTTCATCAAAGGGACCACCGTGGAGTGTTTTCGGTCATCACATAAATGCAGCCTGGTAGCACCAGGTTGCAGCCAGACAATAAGATAGATGGATATGTGCAGAGAGAGGCTGATTTTCTGAGCTTCCAGAACTTCTGTGCTCACTCAACAACTCCACAAAACCAAGCCACAGCCACACTAGTGACCAAAGAAAACTTCTGGGCATAGACTGAGCCTGAGCAAGATGCACAAACATTTGTATGGCTAATGCGTCCTCAGGAAAACCTGCCAGAAGTCTGCTTTTGTGGCTACCTTTCTATCTGTGTGCATCTATGGCCCTTGTCACTTTGTACCTCAGCATCTCACCAACATTAGAGATTTTATCCTCGCAGCACATTGGTAAAACAGGAAAATATTAATCCCCATTTCACAGATGCAGATTAAGCTACAGCTACTCAGTGGCTGAGCTGGAAAGAAAACCCACAGCTCCTGAGTAAGGGTACATCTTCACTACCTGGAAGATCAACCCGGTCAGGGTCAATCTTCCAGGGTGCGGTTTTGCATGCCTAGTAGGGCCATGAGAAATCGGAGTATCAGAAGTTGACAGTGGACCTCTGAACTCCTCAATATGGCAAGGAATAAGGAAGGTCAAAGGGAGAGTTTCTCCAGTTGATTTCCCTATCTGAGGACAGCCAGAAAGGTTGATTGTAGAGCAGGCGATTCCAGCTTGCAATTGCCAAAGCTGGAACTGTGCATCTTCAATCAACTTTACGGTCTAGTGTAGACCTTCACCCAGCCTGGTGACTAGACCAACCTTCTGACCCCTGCCAGTGGTGGGTGTGATGGTGTGAAGTGTTCCCTATAAGCTGGGCACTTGGGTGGATCCCTCAGGAGAGTTTTCACCACCTTTCAGCTGATTAGCAAAGTGCCCACTGCTAGGTGTGTGCTTCTGGTGGTGCACATGCCTCAGGGCACGTAAAAAATGCATTCCGCCCATAGATGGTAAATAACTGCCCAGGGGTGGAAAAGCTTAGAGGGAACACTGATGGTATGTCACGCAGCTAAGACTGAGGAGATGCCTCAGAACACAGTGCTGAGCTAAAGTCAGTCCTCACTGAGCCCACAGGGGTGTAGCTCCCACACTGGGGAGGTGAAAAGAAGGTGAGCAGAAATGTTCTGCAGCTGCCTGAGTTGACAGCTAAGCCTCCACGTGCACTGATCCAAGACTGATTGCATTATTTTGGTGAAATGGTGTTTATAAACAGACACACACCCTGACCTAGACTCTGCCTTGAGTTACACACCCAAGCAACCCCCTGGCAGACCTGGGACCCCCTGATTTTCACTGTGCTGGTTAAATAACTTCTGGAGTGGGACAGTATTCATCATGTAATCCCTTGGATTCACACAGCACCTTTCATGCACATGAACCCCAAAGTGCATTGCAGCCAGGGGATCACATATAGGCTCCAATGTTGTTGACAGAAGCTGCATATGGCAGACAAAGGACAGTGTATTATTCACAGACTCATAGAACACTAGAACTAGAAGGGACCTCAAGAGGCCATCAAGTCCAGCCCCCTGCCCTCACAGCAGGACCAAGCACTGTCTAGATCATCCCTGTTAGATATTTATCTATCCTGTTCTTAAATATTTCCAGTGATGGAGAGTCTACAACCACCCTAGGCAATTTATTCCAGTACTTAATCACCCGAACAGGAATTTTTTTCCTAATGTCCAACTTAAACCTCCCTTGCTGCAATTTAAGCCCATTGATCAGGTAAAAGACAACGTTTCCCCTGACCTAGTTCCCTGTCATCAAAGTCCCTCCAATCGTCCCTCATTGTCAATCAGGGATGGCTATGTCCTTAAGTGTAGTCCATTGGGGGCTGCTGCAGGCTTCTTCCCCAAACTCCACCGTTGCTTGTCTGGATTGTCTTCATCCAGATTGTCATCATCCCTCATCAATCGTCTGGTGCTGTGCTTCCAATTTTAGGAATAGAGCCCGCCTGGGGAGGCTGCATGTGCTGTCCTTGGTCCTGTCTCTGCTCATCTGTCTCTGTTGCGGTCAGTCATTGGTGTCCCTTGTTGATGGTCTCCTCCAGCACCTGTGGAAAGAAACAAACCTGAAAGGGAAAGAAGTGTTTGGGACCCCTTGGCTGCAACCTTCTGTGAGGGGTGACCACAGCTGTCTCTTTTAAAAAGCAGACTTCCTCTGTGACTAAGGGTTTGCCTACACTGCAGGCACAGCCAAATACTGGCTTTACTTTAACTCAATCAGGTACTGGCATGGTGAAGCAACAGCTGCACAGAGCTCGGTATGAGTAACTGTCCAGAACTCCAGATGGGCTTGTATAATCCAGATGCTGTGGTTTCACTGTTCAAGCTGTGACAAGTCCTTTGCTAGCTCCCTGAAGGTTCGGCACTTTTGGGCAGATTTTGTTGTGCTTCAGAGACTAATGGTGGCCCTTCCACTGCCTTGGGTCTTTACCTAGGCACTCTAATCATGGGCATGTCACAAGAAGGTGTGAGACCCTTTCATATGGTCCTGATGTCCCAGCCTTCTGCCAGGGCAGCTCTCCAGGGGAAGACTGGGGGAAGTCCAGACCACCCCTTACTCTGGGCCCCAGCCCAGGGACCCCAGACTGGTGGCAGCTGCTGGGGCTTTCCCTCTGCACCAAACACAGCAGCCTTTCCCTGGGACCTCTTCTCCCACCACTTCCGTCTAGCTCCTCCTCCTTTGTACCTGGCTGAGCCTTCTCTCTCTTCTGAACCTCAGATCTCCATCCTGTCATTCTGGTCCACTCCTCTTCTCCTTCCCCGCTTCTGCCAGAGGGGAAGCCCTTTATAGAGCATATTGAGTGACAGAAGCCTTAACTGTCATCAGGTGTCTCATTAGCCTTTTTGCTGCAGACTGATTTTTAATGAGCCCCAGCTGCCTGTCTTAGCTGCTGGGCCACACTCTGTGAACATAGGTGAGGAACAAAAAGGCCCTGACCCAGCTCCCAGTATATTTGTTTTCCAGGAAGCTCTTGTGGCATGCTGCCTTTGGTATGCCTCAAAGCTAACACGATTCAAGTGAGTTCAGGGATGTCCACAAGAGGGGCAGTAATACCGCATGATTGCAGGGTAGGTGTACCCTTTGAACAAGTTGCTTGTGTGGTTATTGTCTATTTGGTAACATATAGTAGACCCCTGGCTTACACGTAGGTTGCATTCCTGGGCAACTATGCATAAGTCAAATTTTGTATAGGTCAGGACCAGGTGAGGGAGGGGCCCTACCACTTTCAGGTCACCCAGTCCTGGCTGTGCCTGGCTTCCTGCTCCCATGAGTGGTGGGGAGCCCAGAGCCAGGTGCAGCAGTGCTGGTCAATTTCCTGGCTCCCAGGAATGAAGGGAAGGTAGGAATCAGGCAGCACCCTGGCTCCTGGCACCCCTCAGTTGTGGGAGCTGGGAAACTGACCAGTGCTGCTCGGCCTGGCTTTCAGCTTCCCACCACTCATAGGAACCAGGAAACTGACCAGCAGGAGCCAGGCTGACACTCATGATTTTGACTCGCGCTATTACAAGAAAAGTGTAAGTCAAAAATTATGTAAATCAGGGGCCTACTGTAATGGAATAGTTATAAGTCACACAGGCAGCAGGGTATAAATTTCAGCTCATTCATGACTGCAAGGGGCTCAGACACTCCAGTGGTGGGAGCCATATTAACCACTTATTTATACAAACAGTGATCAGAAAAAATGGGAAATCTGTTACCACTAGGTGGAAAATAAAAATACCGTCTTGTTACAATTTCACGTTTTTGGAAGAAAAAAAATCATCCCAAATCAGGACAAAAATTCAAAACTACAATTTTATTTCATGGAAAAGTATTTCTAGAATTCAAATTCAAAACTGAGAAAAGGATAATTTTCTTTTTTTTTTGTTTTTTTTGCACAACGCATGATTAGACTGTGGAACTCATTGGCATGTGACGTCATTGAGGCCTAGAACACAGTAAGGTTCATAGAAGGATTGAATCTTTGTAATACATAGAGAACAGACAGTTTGATCATGCTGAAATAAAACTTAAAAAAAATTGGTCGGGGTACTAATCCTCATGCTTCTGGGATTAAGCCAGTCTCTTATGATGCACTGGGTGCGGCCATTGCTGGAGACAAGATTTTGGAGTGTGTGGATGTTACATGTGACCCAGTCTGCCAATTCCCATGATCCTAAAAAAGGATGATAAGACATTTACGTAGTTGTTTGTTACTATTATTGTCTCTGGGAGGAGAAAGATAATTCGATTTTCTGCAGTATTTCAATATTTCAACATTTGCCTTCAATCTGATTTGGAACAATAAGAGAAATGGACTCCTGCCACTGTGACACCTTCCCTGGCTAGCTGTCCTGGAGCCATAGATCTGGGAAGCCCTGGGATTTGCTGCTGTGATTCAATGTGGCAGAGGGGTTGGCAAGGAACTGGGTGCATGAGCTGGCAGGGAACTAGTCAGGTTTTGAAACCCTCCTGAGAGGCCTGGTCTGTTGGATCGACATTGAAATTGAACTGTTTCCACAAAACATATTAATTTCAACAACTCAGGAAAGTCCAATGAAAAAAATGCATCATCTGAATGTTTCTGACCAGCTCTAATTGTGTTTATTCATAAACACATGCCTGAGGTACGTCCTTCGCATCAAATGGAAAGTAACAGAGCGGTAGCTGTGTTAGTCTGTTTTCTAACAAAACAAAACAGCAGATTTGAAGAAGTGGGTCTGTTCCATGGATGCCCATCACCTAATAAATCATTCTGTTAGTCTTTAAAGTGCTACATGACTGCTGATTTGTTTTATCAAATGGCAAGACTTTGTCACAAACGAGGAGCTTTTGAACAGAGCAGGACAAGAACCACTTGACATTCAAATCAAGAGAAGAATGTGGGGATGGCTAAGCCACACTCTCAGAAAACCATCATCCAGCACAGTCCGTCAAGCTCTCACATGGAACCCACAAGGAAAACACAAAAGAGGAAGACCTCGAACAACATGGCGAAGATCTACTGAGATTGAAAGACAACAACTGGGGTACTCTTGGGGTTAACTAGAAGTTTTGTCTCGAGACAGAGTGAAGTGGAGATTTGTAGATGACCAATGCTCCACTTGGAGTACCAAGGTTTCAGTCAAGTAAGTCACCCTTATAATAATTATTTCTGATGGTCATGGATGCCCTGAATTTCTTTCTCTTAGTTCTGTGTTATAAAGTGCAGTCGGACATTTACTCGTTGCAATCTTTGACGTCTGTTGCATTTGGGTGGCAGAATGTGCCCTCCTCATTATCTGACCTGCTCTTAAATATCTCAGAGCCCTGGGCACTGTTTGTCAGAGCACCCATAGAAGTGTCCCTGTTCTAGTTATCTGATGTTCCTTTGAAAGTCTTTCACTTTCTTATGGACTAACAGATATTTTGGAGCATAAGTTTTCATGGGCAAAGACCCGCTTCATCAGATGCATGACTCATGCATCTGACAAAGTGGGTCTTTCCCACAAAAGCTTATGCTCCAAAATATCTATTAGTCTATTGGGTCCCACAGGACTTCTCATTGGTTTTGAAGATACAGACTAACTGGGCTACCTGTCTGATACTTTTCATTTTCTTGACCCTTTTGCAGACTATCTTTGAGCAGTTTACACCACCTAGTGGTTCCACATTGCACAGGTCTGGGCTTTCCAAGTGAACCACAGTGGTTCGGGGAAAGCCTTATGCACGCAAGAAAGTAAAACACAGGCAAGCAGTCAATTTTTAAAGGAAAATCCTTTATGCCCGAATGCCACACATGGTTAAAATGTCAATGTATGTAGGGGGCCTCCTTGAGTTTGCAAAGAATCCCGGTGAACAGCTTGAAAGACCAGACATCAGGTCTACAAAAGGGGAAAAGTTTGAATTAAGAAAGGCAACTCTGGCTATGTTAATTACATAGGTGGAGTTGACATACCTTGATTCAAACTTTGGCACTGTCCCCACAATGGGAGGTGAATGGGAGAAATGTGACTGCGAGGAGTACTGGAGTCAGTGGTAGCACCTGCTATGTTCGATTTAGTACATCCTTACTAAATGAGCTATGCTGGAATTCTAAGCAGATCAGAACTCAGATGAAGATCAGGTGCTTCAATTCCAATGTTAAATCAGTCCTGCTGCATGGAGCAGAAACTTGAGAATAACAAAGAGGACTGTAAAAAAATCCGGATGCTTATCAATAATTAGCTCCGCAAAATCCTCCAGTTCCACTGGCCATACACCATCAACAACCAAGACCTGTGGCAAATGACTCACCAACTTCCTGCTGAAGAAGAAATCAGGAAGAGAAGAGGGAGATGGGTTGGACGTACCCTCAGAAAACCACCACCACCATCACAAGGCAAGCTGTAAGTTGGAAACCACAAAGAAAATGGAAAAGAGAGCACCCAAGAAATACCTGGCATAGATACCTGAAGGCAGACACTAAAAAGATGGGATACACCTGATCAGAACTGGAAAAGATCACCCAAGGCAGGGGAGGTTGGTGAATGGTTGTGAATGACCTATGTTGCAAGATGTAGGAGTGGAAGAGGCTTACTACTACTTACTACTAGTAGAAGTGCTAAATCAAACCCTGAAAGATCAACCTCCAGAGTGTCTATCCATGTATAGGTATAAATGCACTCAGAGTCTTGGCTACACATAAGCGTTGTATCACTTTAACTGCCTGTTATAGTTCACACAGCACAATGCGCTGGTGTGGATGCAGTTATGCTAGTGATTATGATGGTAAAGGGATTATCTTCATACAGGGAGGGAAATAAGCTGGACTTTTGAACAAGTGTGTCCACTCTAGAGGTTGTCTAGGTGTATTCATATTGGTAAGAAATCACACCCCTAGCTGAAACAGTGATATTGATCCAAAACCTGTGTGTAGCCCAGGCCCTAAGGTCATGGCCTTCAAACAGAGAAATGAAATAAAAGCATAAAATGTCCTTTCTGGAAGGCTACAGTGTAACACAACTTTATTTCTGAGATGCCAGACTAACACACATGAACTCCAAACCAGAGAGACAAACCAGACTGTTCCTCCAAGCGGAGAGGCACAACTCTCCCTGCCTTGGTCTAGGGTGAGGAGCACAAAGTCGGGGGTTGTCCCCGGTGAAATTTCATGTGGGGGATGCAGCATGATGGGCTGCTGGGGCTCAGGCTCATTAAAACGTTGAAATATGTTACTGCTTTTATGTCTATGTGTTCATACTTACATACCAATTAATAGAGTTTTTACGTTCTACCTACTTATTTTCTTATGTGTGCCAAAAGGTTTCCGTTTGGTTTGGTTTGGTTTTTTACACGAACATAACCGAAGTTTCCACTGGTTTGGATTATGTGAGACAGATTGGGGGACCCTGCCAACTGCAGGGATGAAAAGTGGGGCCCAGCCTAACTAGTTTGCTCAGTCCTATTCTCAGCCACCCAGCTACCAAATGATTGCTGTAGTTGTATGGCCAGATCTAATGCTGCCCGAAAGAGCCCCCTTGCCTTCAAGCAGAATCAGGAAATTCCTTACAAGTTAATGGGGCGTCTTATAATTCCAAAACATTTTTTTCCAATATACTAGAGTTAGAGGCTAGAATTCTGATCTGGCATCTCTGATTGTTCTCTGTGCAACTTGAGATGGGGCAGTTTGTGTCACTATTGGCCTGGTTTTCTTAGATCAGTCGTGACTCTGAGCCATCCATAACTCCTCTCTGAACTGTGGGCGGCGTGCTGGTCAAAATGCAGGAAACTTATAGAGCTTTCTCTATACTAGAGCTGTTGGGGTACAAGTTGAACCTCTGGAATCCAGCACCCTCAGGACCTGACCAGGGCTGGATGGGAGAAATTGCCGGATGATGGGAGGTCGCTATTACCTAGCAGTATTACCAGCACTTCCACTGCTTACTGAGGTCTGAGAAGACAATTAGGTGTAAAGAAAAAGAAAGAAAAGCTAAAGAAAAGCACAGAACAGTGACAGCCAGGACTAGTGACTGGAAACAAACTTTATGGGACCATGGGAAACTTGGCCACACCCACAGTCGTCCAGCTAACTAACGTCATTCCAGATTATGGATGCTGCCAGACGAGAGAGTTCCAGTTTAGAGCAGTTCAGCCTGTAACCAATTTTTCTACTCTCTAGCCACGTCTACACTAGCCAACTATTTCAAAGTAGCCAGCCCAACTTCAAAATAGCATGCGTTGCGTCGACACACACCTACTTTGAAGTTGAAATCAACATTAGTCAGCAAGACATCAAAATCGCTATCCCTATCAGAAGATGGGAATAGCGCCCCACTTTAATGCTAAAACAAAAAGCAGTCAAGTAGCACTTTAAAGACTAGCAAAATAATTTATTAGGTGAGCTTTCGTGGGATGGACCCACTTCTTCAGACCATAGCCAGACCAGAACAGACTCAATATTTAAGGCACAGAGAACCAAAAACAATAAGCAAGGAGGCCAAATCAGCAAAAAATGATCAAGGTGAGCAAATCAGAGAGTGGAGGGGTTGGGGCGGGGGAAGGTCAAGAATTAGATTAAGCCAAGTATGCAGATGAGCCCCTATAGTGACTCAGAAAGTTCCCATCCCGGTTTAAATCACGTGTTAATGTTTCGAATTTGAATATAAAAGCCAGCTAGGCTGTTTCTCTTTGAGGAGCGGTGCAAAAGTTTTTTTTCAGTCACACACATACATTCATTAATCGAATGCCCCATTCCATTAAAATATTGACTAACTGGTTTGTGGACCAGGAGTGTTTTGTTGTCTGTTTTGTGCCCATTAACCCTTTGTCTGAGGGAGTTTGAAGTCTGTCCAATATACTAAGCATCTGGGCATTGTTGGCACATGATGGCATATATGATGTTAGTAGAGGAGCATGAGAGTTACTGAAAAAACACTTTTGCACCACTCTTCAAAGAGAAACAGCCAAGCTGGCTTTTATATTCAAATTTGGCACATTAACACATGGCTTAAACCCGGATGGGAACTTTCTGAGTCACTACAGGGGCTCATCTGCATACTTGGCTTAATCTAATTCTTGACCGTCCCCCCCCACCCCTCCACTCTCTGATTTGCTCACCTTGATCATTTTTTTCTGATTTGTCCTCCTTGCTTATTGTTTTTGGTTCTCTGTGCCTTAAATATTGAGTCTGTTCTGGTCTGGCTATGGTCTGAAGAACTTGGTCTGTCCCACGAAAGCTCACCTAATAAACTATTTTGCTAGTCTTTAAAGTGCTGCTTGACTGCTTTTTGTTTTGGTAGTATAAAGACTAGCACGGCTCCCTCTCTGTTACTTTAATGTTGAACATCAAAGTAGGGTATGTGTAGACAATCCGCATCCTGCTACTTTGAAATAGTGGGGTCCTCCATGGTGGCAATCAACTGAGGGATTGAGATGCGCTGTGCAGCTCCTGTGGGGCTTTATGGGGTCCCTGCGCGCAGCAGCCCTTAAAGCACTATGGACCCGGGTGTCCTGTGGCAGGAAGCTGGAAGCATGCAGGCAGCAACATGTGGCAGCCCTGCATACCCTCCAGAGGTCCCAATCCACCACCCAGTACCCATGGCAGCCAGCCAGACCCCTGTGCACCCCCAGGGCACACCCCCCAAAGGGGACCCAGGGCTCACAGCCATCCAGCCACAGGGGGCAGAGGTGGCTGGGCCCCTCCTGGATGGAAGCCAAGCTCCGAGACTTGCTGGGGTTCTGGGGCAAGAAGAAGGTGCTACAGGTAATGTGGAGCAAGTGTTGGAAGGCAGAAGCGTTCGCCCAGCTGGCTGAGGGCCTGGCCACCTGGGGTCACCTGCCTGCACTCCTGACCATGTCAGAAGTAAAGCCAAGGAGCTGTGGCAGGGTTATTCCCGGGCCCGGGACACGGCCAGCTGGTCTGGAGCCGCCCCCTGCCGCTTGCTCCTATTACAGGGAGCTCAGGGAAATCCTGGGCCCCCGGTGCACCTCCTCCCCCGCCCCGGCCACCCTGACACCACAGCCAAGGAGCCCCAGCAGGCCTCGGAGCTGAAGTCCAGCCCAGAGGCCAGACAAGCACCCCAGGGGCTCCTGGAGGAAGCCACCCCTGGGACAGCGGAGGAGGGGTCCAGTGGCCGGGAGCTCCTCATTGACCTCCTCTCCCACAGCTCCAGCAGGGCGTCTGCCCAACGGGTGTCCTGCGACCGTGGGAGTGGACCATCAGGTATGTACCCCACAGGGCATCCACACCCCGGGTTACAGGGAGGGAGCAAGGGACACGACCAGGGCCCCCAAACACATGCAGCCAACCCTGGCCCACTATGGCCCAGCCAGACCAAGATCCTGGGACAGCAGCACAGCCCCCAGGATCCATCAGCACTCGCCCCCATGGACAACACCATGCCCCCATCCCCGGGGCGGGGTGGTAAACTCCTGAAGGGGGCCACTCACAGGGACACCATACCCATAGCCGGGGGGACAGGGGACGGGGACCCAGCACCAGTGGGGGGCGGGGGGCATGGGCCATGGGCTAGGGCCCAGTAGCAATGGCTGTCCTCTCTCTTCCCCGCTCCTTCCACAGCCGCACCATCCGAGGGCCATGACAGCACTGTGATGTCCATGGTGCCAGATAGCCCACCGGGGACTTCGCACTGCTGCAGCCAGCCAGAGCGGGGACCAGCACCAGGACAAGCCCCCAACCGCCGGAGTAGCCAGGGGTGGATGCTGACCCCCAGGTCCTTGCCACCTTCCAGCGCCAGGTGGAGATGGCGGAGCACCGCCTCCAAGTGGAGAAGCGAGCACTGGCCTCACACCAGGAGAACTGGGGGGTCCTTTATGCAGACTTCAACTGCATTGCCCGCACCTTGGAGAGGATCATGGACCAGCTGCCGCCCCCCCGCTGCTCCAGCTGCCATCCCTCCCATCTGCCCCCCTTCACTGGAGCCCGCTGAAGAGGACTGCAGGGCTCTGGAGCCAGCCCGGCCATAATTGCCAGTCCTCCCGTCCTCCACCTGGCCTCGATGGGGACTCCAGACCAGACGTGGGTCGTGACCCTCCATGCCGGATGAAGGGCTGTGAGGGGCCAAGGACTGGGCCACTCTGCCCCCCTCCCCACTGTACATAGTTCCCCCCTACCTCTGTTGTAAATAGTTGTGTCCCACCCCCCCCTTTAGGTAGCTGTGCCCCCATGTACATAGTTCCCCCATGGGTGTTCATTTGTGTAAATAATTGGTCTACAGCTTTGGGTTCTTAAATATTATTGCTCAGGTTTATTTTTCAAAACGTGCGTTGTGTGCTCTTTAGGGGTGCAGTGTGTGGGTGGTGAGGGGTGGGGGGCAGTGTGAGAGAGGCCCAGCAGGGATGGCTGTGATGGCGCTTACCCTGCAGCCTGGTTGAAATGGGCATGCAGGGCCTCGCGGACCCGGATCCCCTCATGGTGGGCCTGGCAGCTCAGGGCGGTGGCTGGCTGGGGGGGTAGGCCATGCCGGCCTCCACAGCCCACCCCTGCATGAAGGCCTCCCCCTTGCTCTCCACCAGGCTGTGGAGCATACGACATGCGCCCACAACCTGGGGGATGCTGGGGAGACCCACATCCAGGTGAACAAGGAGGCAGCGCCAGCGGCCTTTGAGGTGGCCGAAAGCCCACTCGATCACCTGTAGCGCATGGTTCAGGTGGGTGTTGAGCCCCTCCTGGCTGGCATTAAGGTGGCCCATATAGGGGTGCATAAGCCAGGGCTGGAAGGGGTAGGCCGCATCCGCCACGAGGCAGAGGGTTACGGTGGTGTCCCCCAGAGTGATCTCCCTCTGGTGGATGTAGGTCCCTGCCTCCAGCTAGCAGCACAGACCTGAGTTCCTAAAAATGCGGGCGTCGTGGGTGCTGCCAGGCCAGCCAACATATATGTCCTGGAAGCAGCCCCGGCTGTCCACCATGGCCTGGAGGACCACTGTGTGGTAGCCCTTCCTGTTCATGAAGCGTCCTCTGCAGTGCTCCGGGGCATGGATGGGGATGTAGGTCCTGTCCAGTGCCCCGAAGCAGTTGGGGAACCCCATGCCAGCAAACCCCGCGATGGCCGCATCCAAGTCCCTGAGCCACAAGCGTGTGAAGCAGCAGAGCATTCAGCACGGGGACCACCTGCAGGGGGAGGATATTGGCACCTGTGAGGGTGTGCAGGTCGTGTCTGCCCCTCCCACTCAGGCTCCTCCCTCCCCCAGCTCCCAGTGTCCCCTCCTGGGCCTCCTTACCTCCATGATGATGGCCCCAACAGTGGTCTTGCCCACACTGAACTGCTGTCCTATGGATCAGTAGCTGTCTGGAGTAGCCAGCTTCCAGACAGCGATGCCTACCTGTTTCTCGACGGTGAGTGCACACCGCAAATGGGTGTCGTGATGCCTCAGGGCAGGGGTAAGCCACTGGCAGAGCTCAAGGAACGTCTGCTGGCTCATCTGGAAATTCCAGAGCCAGTGGTCATCGTCAAACTGCTCCAGGACCAGGCAGTCCCACCACTCTGTGCTGGTGGGGTATCTCTATAGCTGGCGGAGCACCCGGCAGGGAGGAACCAGGGAGCTCCGTGATGGTCTGGGGCAGCCCCTTCATCCCCCGAGAGGGGCTCGCCCTCAAGGAGATGCTGGGCGGCCTCCTGCACAGCGCTGAGCAGCGCAGCCCTTGCCTCGGTGACAGCCCTGAGGGCTTCTGGCTGTTGCCACTGCTGCTGGGGCTCCATAGCTGTGTGCGAGGGGTCTGCCACCCTGGGGTCAGCTCTGCAGACCTCGTGCTGTGCAGGCCGAGTGTGTCTGGGAGGAGCCTTTAAGGGAGCAGTTTGCTGTTCCCCGGAAGGGCTGGTCTGCCCTGTGCCCCTCCTCTGCAGGCTTTCCTGGCCCCTTGTTTGAACGGGGTGGTTTTTGTGTGTAGACACTCCCCTGAGGGGCCCCTTTCGATGTTGCGCATCGCTATGTCAATGTTGAACGTCAATGGCACCAGCCCCGGTGGATGTGTGGACACTACGCTTTGAAGTAGCTCGTTTCGATGTCACTACTTCGACGTCGCGTTCCAGTGCAGACGTAGCCACTGGCAATTTTGTAAAGCAAAAGAAAAAAATTGTTTTAGACAGAACAAAATATTACGACAAAATCAAAATATTTCATTTAGGCTTTGGCCATTTCTCAACATTTTTGCATTTTTAAAACTACAGTAAATTCTTTCATATTTGACAGCCTCGAGACTGGGAGGCTGCTGGATATTGAAATATTCTGGATAACAGAGAGGTATGCCTAGCAATGCATAACACTCAAGAAAAACAAGATTAGATAATATGAAAGAAACAAAAATGTATGCAGAGTACTTTATTTACCAACAACTGTGGTATTGTCCACTGTAAACTTATGCTGTATTTATTTGTATTTACTTTCACTATACTGTACTTATGGAAAAAGTAACTAAAATTTACTTATGGTTAAAATGCTGGTTATTTGAGAGTTCCAGATGATAGAATGCTGGATATGAAAGTTTTTACGATACGAGTAAAGAAATTTTGAGACAAAATAACAGATCATTTTATTCTGCCAATGTTGAGATGAAACATTTTGATTATTCCGGAGTGTTTTTCTCCTAAATAAACAATTAAGCAAACGTGACATGAAGCCTCCAAATGTTTGTGGTGCCAAATCTTCATTTTTCTCTGAAAAAAAGTTTTGGCCAAAATGTTTCTCTCAACTCTTGTCTATGCTAGTTCTCCTGTTTCCCGCTATACGACAGATCTGCAACTAAGCAGGGTCACATCCACTCACCTTGCTATTTTTTCACTTATTTTGGGACTTGTCCCTGTACTCTTCGATATTAGGTATACTTAATTTAGGTCAATCTACAGCCACTATAGTAATTCAACTGGCATGTTAGGATATAGGTATTCAGGACTATAAGCTTTCATGGGCAAAGACTCACTTCGTCGGCATTTAAGACTTGATCTCAAGTGGAGTTTTTCCACTGATTTAAAAAAAACACAGTTGATAAGGAACTTAGTTATTCAGTGCCTCACCTTCTTCATCTGAAAAAGGATGATAATAGAAATACTTGCCTGTCTCCCGGGAGTTTGTGTAAATTCATTGGGTTTTGGTTAGAGGCTTTGAGGTCAGCAGACGAGACCTGTACTTTCACTTCACTGGGCATTCAGTAATGGATCTTAAAGTTGACATTGTCCTACAAAATGATTTTACGGCAAGATTACAGAGGGAGATGTCTGAACTGGAATTCATTTGCAAGTTTGACACGTTCAACCTGGGGCTTACCAGATATTTCAATTATCTTACTCATTACAAAGTCAATTTCCCCACCATTGATATTCACAGCAATGGCCCCCATTGCACTTGACTTAACTTACTCCCCCTATTAATGACAGGTGATTTCCACCACCACTCTGCTTTTTTTCACCAGTCCCCTCCTACTCCCCACCTTTCCCTATATAGACCCTGGATTCTTATTTTTGCTCCAATATGAAGAAGTGGGTGTTACCCACCAAAGCTCATCACCTACTGAATGAAGTTGTTAGTCCTTGAGATGCTACAGGACCGCTTAAATTTTGCAAAGTGTTTTTACAATGCCAAACCCTTTCTGCTCCATCCATGCCATATGTAGTGCTCCTGGATAGCAAGAGAATCTCAACATGGGACATCATGAGATGACTCTTCCCACAGGCAAGCAGTGAACAGGGTAGGGGCAAATAGGTTTTTTTACACGTTCAGATTTTGTGTTGGGCTAGTCAGGGAGAGCCTCCAGCCCTGCTTCTAGACCAAGAGCAAGCCTGGAAAAAAGCAACTCAGGGCATGATTTCTAAATGTATTTAGATTCCTCCACATGCCTGGGGAATTTTTGAAAGCAGCTAGGTCCCTACCTCCCATTGAGCTAGGCACCTGTGAAACTCCCAGTAGCTATCTGCACCTGGAGGGGCCTAAATACATTTTAAAATATGACCCAAACTAGCCCCTTTCTATGGTAAAGGGACATTCCTGTAACTCAGAACCAAGCCCCCTGATTCCCACCCTTCATTATAAATCCTTTGAGGATCCTGGCTCAGTTCAGAGTATTAGTTGTCAGTACCTTATAGATCTGGGCATTGCTTCGTTTATCATAAACATTTATTCTGTGTCGGCTCTTGCTTTGATCTGTCCCCATTTTAATTCTCCAAAGCCTGCACCTAACAGTAAATTAGTTAACCCCCCATGGGAATCTACAAAGGCAAGAGTAGAGCCTATGGGGTGCCGAGCCATTATCAGGGGCCCGGCAGAGTGAAGATACCATATTTGCACAACCCTCGCCCATGCCCTGCTGAGCTGGCATGCGTTACAGGGCAAATATTTACCCAGGGCCTGAGCAAAGTTAGAATTTCAAAATTTTGTTTGGAACCCTGCATCCTTTCCAGTCCTTTCCTTGAACTTGGCTCAGAGAAGGAGCGATCTGCTAGCCCGTGCCTATGCTACAGGCTCTTGGGAAGCCAACAGGGAGACAATGAAGCAGCTGGTTTGCTTCCTGCTCTTGATCTTTGTTTCTGAAGTACAAAGCTTTGATCTTGTCATCGACGAAATCCCAAATGTAAGTAACTCCAGCCGTGGGGAGGCGGGGTGTCCGATCCTGTTACACTCATGACGTCAATATCCACTCTCCTATTCCTGAGTGCAGGATTGGGTCCATTGCTTCTCTTAATAGTTTCGCTTCTATCTCTTAATTTCTTTTTTCCTTCTGCTATAATCATGTATTGTCCTGAAAACAGCTTCTTGTCTTATGTTCCTAGTATCGCTGTTTAACATGCCTATACTAAATTAAGGCAGGTAAAGGCAAGACCCTGTATGCCTTACTCAGTCAAAATTCCCATTCATATCTGAGCTTTGCCTGTCTCGCAGGCTCCGATTCTGCAACCAGTTCTATGCAGGTAGATCCTGTGCAGATTCCTCTCCAGCTTTGCAGGGACTTCACCTGGGTGAAAGTCTTTGCCTCCATAGGTCTGATTGCAGAGATGGGGCCTTAGATATGTTCCTTGAGAGAGGCGCTGTGTGTGTCTTATATTCAGTGGAGCACAGCGCTCATGCTTAAAAACAGACACATTAAAGACTTCAAGATCAGACCAGTTTTCTATTAGCCTCCTTCTAAAACACTTCAATTGCTATTGAGCCAATGGGCCAATGAGCAACTCCTTAATATGCTCCTAAAGAAAGACATGGTTCTAGAGCAGTGTTTTCCAATTTTGTTTGGCCACAGAACGCTTTGAAATTCGAAAGATATTTTGGCACCCCTAATAACAGTCATACATGGAGCTGAAAAAGTAGACCACAAATAAGTAAGGATAATAATAAACAAATGCCGAGCAAGGTCATGAGATCCCCATTTAGTTTATTAGCACATATTTAAAAACAAAAATCACGTTTAATTTAATATAATTGATGGAGTGAGTTCGGGGATTTATGATGGTCTATCACAGGCGATTGCATCACTGACTGACTGCATGCACAGCACTGATGGGTAACATCAGCCTCCCCACACTCTGGCTAAGCCGGCATTACACAGGGACACATCCTGCCAAACACTAATGAAAAGTGTTTTAATTAAATGCTTAAATATTAATTATTATTTTTAAATCATAAAATGTTATTGCAATAGAATTTTCTTGTGGATCCCTTATTTGCATTGCCCCGAACCCCAGGTTTCTGCAGAACACCTTTGGATCTAGACCAAAGCTGAACCAAATCTCTGGAGCCGAATGCTCTCAGATTCAATTCCAGGTCAGATGGTTACAGGGCTGATCCAAACTCTATTACTTATTGGGTATATTTGAGACATTACAGTGCAGCTGGCAGGGACGGTCTGAAGCTCTGTGGTGTTTAGCGACCCTCCCTGAGGTTATCAATCATTAGTTAGCCAGAGATGCTTTCTCTTTCATGGTAAAATGTCTATTGACACAATGAAATTGTTTGTCCTGATTTTTCTGTATCTGGTACAAACACCAGGCCTAATTCCCTTGTGTAACTTGTATCACGTGTAAATCTGGAGTAACGCCTAATGTCAAGAAACCAAATTTTGGGCTCAGTGACACTGGAGTAAAACCTATGTAAGTTCAAAACAAAAAGCAGTCAAGTAGCACTTTAAAGACTAGCCAACTAGTTTATTAGGTGAGCTTTCGTGGGACAGACCCACTTCTTCAGACCATAGCCAGACCAGAACAGACTCAATATTTAAGACACAGAGAACCAAAAACAGTAATCAAGGAGGACAAATCAGAAAAAGATAATTAAGGTGAGCTTTGGTTTTGGTTCTTTGTGTCTTAAATATTGAGTCTGTTCTGGTCTGGCTATGGTTTGAAGAAGTGGGTCTGTCCCACGAAAGCTCATCACCTAATAAACTATTTTGCTAGTCTTTAAAGTGCTACTTGACTGCTTTTTGTTTTGATAGTGTATAGACTAGCATGGCTTCCTCTCTGTTACTATGTAAGTTCAGTGGAGTTACTGTGGATGCTGGTGTGCATGAGGACAAAATCTTTTTCAGTCCACACTGGAGATCTGGATTGGAGCCACTGTGTAGTAAATCTGTGTACTGTACTTCATGGGTATTTCGGGCCCACAGAGATATGTCCTTGCTTCAGAAGACTGATCACATTAAACAATGGGCTACATGGAGATTGGAGGTTAAGTCCTGTGCCAGGTGCGTGACCGTTGCTCCGTGAAAGAACTGTGACGTGCAGAACCATGAGTCCACTTGTGCCTAGAGGGAAGTAAATTCACACAAGCACAAAACTTGAGTGATGCCCCAAGGTGACAAACTAAAAGCTACCCACAGTGCATGGGGAAACAATGGGCAACTGCAATGGGTTTGTTTCCTGTATCTGTTTGGTTATCATCAGTGTTTTGCCAGTTCTAAAACAGAGAGCTCTGAAGGTGAAATCTGCCATGAGATGGACACTTTACTGTTTCCATGTGTCTCCTTTAGGAGTTGGAGCACTTGTTTGACCTGGAGATTGATGGACTTCCGTCAAAGCCCATGACCAGACGCAGCCGTTACCAGGTAGTGACCATTAAATCTAGAAAGGGGAAGGAGAGAAAGTGAAGAGAGAGGGGCAAAGGACTGAAAAGAAAAATGTTTTGAAACAAATGACTTATGTTGTATTCCAGTCGTTTCGAACCTTCTCTCTAGTGCAGACTCCCCAAGTTGTTAGCAGACCCCCATCAAAGCCAATTCTATCCACAATGTACACCTCATGAAATGAGAAAGGCAACGTAAATAATTACGATTTAAAATGATGCATACTCATTTCCGATGTCAGAAAAATTCAATTACACCTCTCATCACAAGTTGTTGATTGTAACTTTGCAAGTTATTTAAAACTAATTTTCTGTGATCATTTTTATTTATCTTTTTTTTTTTCACAGACTCCTGCAATACTCTCACAAACCCCCAGGGGTCTACAGACCCCAGGTTGGGAACCACTGTTCCATTCCATTACAAAGGCCATAATCATGGGTACCTTTGCGGAGCCAGGAATTCTGGTTGCTGTTTCAGGCAAGGACTCTTTGGCTACATTAGGCAAGTAAGTTGATTGCAGATATGCAATTCTAGCTATGGCAACTATGCAGCTATAATTGCCTTATCTGCAATTGATTTACCTGGGCACCCTCACCTTGCTATAATGAGGAGTACAGGGGTTGATTGCCAACCCCTGATAGGTTGATTTTGTGCATCCCTACCATGTGCATGAAAATGAACCCTGGAAGATCGACCCTGAGCCGGTCAATCTGCTGGGTACTGTAGAGATGGCCTCAGGTATTTGTTTGTATGGTGTCTAGTACAATGGGGACATAAGCTGAATGGAGTCCCCAAGTGCAACTGGAATACAAATAATTAATAAGAACACTGTATGTTTAACTTTATGTATGTGGAAAGTCCCTTTGACTTCAAAGGCACTACATGCAATGAAGAGGACTGCTCATGTGAATCTGATTGTAGACCTGGTGCCAAAATGTCCAGGAGAAGGTAGGGTTTTGGAAATTGATCTGGCATCTTCCAGTTCTGCTGACTGGCTGCTGGTTCTTAGGTCAATGGGAAACCAATCACAGGTGATCGTTGCTCAGTGTTGTATTTGAAAAATAGTTGGTAGATCCATGGAGCTAGTCAAAAAGTTTCTTTTCATTTGGTGAGTAGATTTCCGATCATTTAATTCTGTCAATTATTGATATAGATTTTTTTGAAAACTTTTCTGTGGAATGATATTTCCATCAAAAGCTTGTTTGGTTTTCGAAAATGGCTTTTGTTTGTTTAAAAATTCAGTTTTCAAAAATTAACTTTTTTTTTTTTTTAAATTTTGGAATGAAAGTAAAGCCACCATAGCCCCCACGTTGCAAATGTAACCCACACACCTACTGGGCATGGTTCATTATCCCATGTAGTGGCACCAAGACCACATCCAGAGAAAAAGACTAACTCTCGTCTACTGCCTTAGCTGAGAAGCAGCTGCCTTTTAGCTCAAACAGTGCAGGCTCATGCACTAAGCTCCAGAGGTCGCAAGGTCAAGTCTGCCTGTTGGCAATTACACAAAACACTTAGAAAGGTGCTTAACAGTGCTACCATGTGTAGCAAACTTCAGTGGGATTATTTGTGGGACCAAAATTAAACACTTGGATAACTGGGGCCAGGTTAAATGTCATGCACGTAAAAAGTCCCATTGAGTTAAAGCATCCTAACGTATAAAGCTCAAGTGCAGCTGAGTCTGAGGCTCATTTGCATGAGTGGGTCATCTCTGTAGTACATACAGGCTGCATATGGGAGCATACACTGACACATTGCACTCTAACTGCTAGAGATGCCAAGGGTGTGAGCTCAAAGGGTCTTGGGGTATTTCTGTACTTACTGCAATGGGATGTGCCGTGATCGATCTGCTGCAGTTCGATTTTTCCACAGCACTGAAGACGTGGCAAAATCAGTCTTTCTGGGCTCGGCCGTTGGCTGCCGCATGGAGTAAGGGATGCTGGCACGAGCCCAAAAAGTCCCAATCTACCATGGGGAATAAAGTCGATCTTGACTCGTCTATTCTAGCTAGGCTAATGGTGTAGCTAGAAGTGTGTATCTGGGCTCAGCTTTGATCCCGGGTGTAGACCAGGCTTTAGTTCTCATTGGTGTAGTTACATTTCAAACACGGCTATGTTCAGGTGCACTGGGCACTTTTTACTTTGTGCCAGCTGGGCAATTAGAGTTACATTGGGCAGTAAGAGCGCTCTGAAATTGACAACACCTTAGCTCACACTTTGGCAGCACATAGACTAACCCTATGACTCTTTTTGGCAGGGTGAAAGGACCTTCAGTCTAGTATAAATTCTTATCTTCAGAGCCCTTCATGCTGCGAGACTGGCATAAAGGGCTTTTAGTGTGCATGAGAATCAGGCCTATGTATACTTTAGGAGCAGGACCCAAGTAACAAGGGCCTGGTCTACACACACGTTTTTACCAGTAAAACTGTGGCAATTAGGGGTGTGATTTTTTGATGGCTACAGCTACAACCTTACAACCCGCAGTAAGGGATACTGTCTTTCCAGAATAAAGGAGCCTGATACCCATCTAGTGTAGACCCCTTCCCATTGGAGAAAAAGCTATCCCAATATAAACAGGTTTCTACCAATATAACCACAATCACAGAAGGGGGAAAGGAATGTACCATTTTAACTATATAACACTATCACTAAAGAGATATATCACATTTGTGTAGATTAGGCCAGTAGTTCTCAACCAGGAGTACGTGTACCCTTGGGGATACACAGATCTCTTCCAGAGAGTACATTAACTCAGTGTTTCTTAACCCTTTTTATGAATAAAAAATTGGACTTATTTTATGTTCGTCTAATTTTTTTTAATTTATCCTTTTTGCACAATGATGGAGCATTTATGGCCTACAGACCATTTCTTCCAAGCAACCGGTTACACATAAGTTGTTTACACACGGGTGTTGTAATAATACAAAAAAAAATTGTGTGTCTGAAAAACTGTAGTGTAGTTAGTGGGCGTATTTATGATGTTTTTTAAAAAAGTGATACTTTAAAAAAAAAAAGGTTGAGAAGCACTGGACTAAGCCAAAGATAAGATGGCCACCGAAACACACCCCTCAAAGCCACATATAAAATGGTCATTAAAAAAAAACCACAAGTTGCATTTAAAAAAAACTGAGAGATGGGATCATCAAAGTGATTTATGTAAGAATTTACATTTGATAAACCCATCTCTATTTGTGTCAAATGGAAAAAAAGTCAACCAGTTCTCGGGGACATTCCATTTCCTGATGGGTCATTTCCACCTCTCACTCCTCTCCTTTTGACGCTTTGGGCCCTTTGCTGGCCATTTCAGCAGTAAGGGCAAACAATCACATGAGCTGTGGAAACCTGGGTCCCTTTTTTTCTGCTGGAGATGGTTATACCTGGCATCACAGGGAGGCAGCCCAAGGAAATCCATGCTGCTTCTGTTCTGTGTACCAGTTTTTGGCTCCCCAATTGCACCTTTCATCAGCAGAAAATTCACTTGGGTAATAAAATTAAATGCCCTTAGAAGTCGCAGTCTGATTTATGGTGAGGAGACAGAATTGCTGCTGTCAGAACTCTAGGTCAAAAAAAAAGACAGCCCCTACTCTGTCTATTGTAATACTTATCTGACCCCCCATTCATGGGGTAGCTGAGCACTTTCCAGTCTTCACAGTGCCTCAGTGAGGTAGGGCTGGGCTTTTATTCTTAGTTTTCGGTTAGTGATCTGAGGCACAGATGGCTAAGTGACTTGTAAAGGTTTAGACAGGAACCTGTGGTAGAAGAGGGATGTTAACCTAGGTCTTCTATGTCTTAGTCTATTTCCCCACAAATTGATGCTCAACCTGAGACACTATAAAGTGGTCTGATTTTCAGAGCGTGACAACTCATGATTGTCTGAAAATGCAGGGTCTTTTAAGGTGTCTCAAGTGGATGAACCAAAAATTCATTTTTTATGGAAACAAGTCCAGTAAGACAACAACAAAAACATTTTCATATTCTAATTTGACACATTAACACGTGGTATGCACAGAGACATCAATTACCTCACACATTACAAGGACTGCTTCCCTTCCTTTGTTGCTCACAATTATCTCAGGCAGGACAATAAACATCCCCCCAGCCCTCACCCCCCTCCTTCAATCCTATTTGATTTGTCAGTTTTTATTGCACTTTTGGGGGGGAGGAGGGTCCTCCGTACTTATAAATGTCAGTCTGTATTGGAAGTGAGATTGATCTGAAGAAGTGGGTCTGTCCCACGAAAGCTCATCACTGAATAAATCATTTTATTAGTCTTTAAAGTGCTACATTCTGCTGCTTTGTCATATTGATTCTGATCAGCTTTTGAAACAATATAGCTGTGTCTACACGTGCACGCTACTTCGAAGTAGCAGCACCAACTTCGAAATAGCGTCCGTCGCATCTACACACGTCGGGCGCTATTTCGAAGTTAACTTCGACGTTAGGCGGTGAGACGTCGAAGTCGCTAACCTCATGAGGAGATAGGAATAGCGCCCTACTTCGACGTTCAACGTCGAAGTAGGGACCGTGTAGACGATCCGCGTCCCGCAACGTCGAAATTGCTGGGTCCTCCATGGTGGCCATCAGCTGGGGGGTTGAGAGATGCTCTCTCTCCAGCCCCTGCGGGGCTCTATGGTCACCGTGGGCAGCAGCCCTTAGCCCAGGGCTTCTGGCTGCTTCTGCGGCAGCTGGGGATCTATGCTGCAGGCACAGGGTCTGCAACCAGTTGTCAGCTCTGTGTATCTTGTGTTGTTTAGTGCAACTGTGTCTGGGAGGGGCCCTTTAAGGGAGCGGCTTGCTGTTGAGTCCGCCCTGTGACCCTGTCTGCAGCTGTGCCTGGCATCCCTATTTCGATGTGTGCTACTTTGATGTGTAGACGTTCCCTCGCTGCGCCTATGTCGATGTTGGGCTGAGCAACGTCGAAGTTGAACATCGACGTTGCCGGCCCTGGAGGACGTGTAGACGTTATTCATCGAAATAGACTATTTCGATGTTGGCTGCACGTGTAGACGTAGCCTATATGGGCAATATGCTCTTTGATTCCTTAAATAGCTAATTCATGGCCCCAAGACTTGTAATTCTCAAACTTGCAGAAATCTCATTCTCCATTTCTTTCCTTCCTAGAGAAGCGCATTAAATGATGAGGACTCTGGAGAGTCGGTGAGTTTTCTTCTGGAAAAAAAACAATGATGACAAACGATTTTCCAGTTAACCATTATCTGAAAATCAATCCAGCTGTTGGTTCAATGCCTTGCTTGTATCACTGAGCGGGTATTAACCTGCTTTCTTCAAACAGTTAGCAGCTTGTGCAATGCTGTTCAGGGGATTGGTACAAGATCTCTTGGTACTGTTGTCGGAACGAACACAATAATGAACAGAAAACATGCTCTCCCTTCCTCCAAAAGGCAGCATTTTTCTAGGAGATCGTTTGCGTCTCCTCTCTCAGCAAACTGCCACGGTGGATTTCACATCTGACCTGGTCTGCCATGCCTCCTCCCTCTCTTATTTAACTCTTTCTCTGAAACATACATCTTCTGGTAGGCTGATAAACCCTACTCCTCCCTACATGTAGTGTGAGGGAAATACATGTGGGAGGGATTTGTCCTCTCCTGAAGCTGAATTATTTTACACTAAAGGAGCAATCCTAAACCAGGTCAGTTAAACCAGAGCAAAAATTTGCAAGAGTCCTAATCATAAGAACATAAGAACGTTCATACTGGGTCAGAGCAAAGGTCCATCTAGCCCAGTAGCCTGTCTTCCAACAGTGGCCAATACCAGGTGCCCCCAGAAGGCGTGAAAAAACAGGTAATCATCAAGTGATCCCTCTCCTGTCATCCATGCCCAACCTATGACAAACAGAGGCTGGGAGTACCATTCCTACCCAGCCTGGCTAATAGGTATTGATGGACCTAACCACCATGAATTCAGCTAGTTCTTTTCTGAACACTGATGAAGTCCTGGTCTTCACAACATCCTCTGGCAAGGAGTTCCACAGGTTGACTGTGTGCTGTAGGAAGAAAAGCTTCCCTTTGTTTGTTTTAAACCTGCTACCTATTAATTTCATTTGGTGACCCCTCACTCTTATGTTATGGGAACAGTAAATAACTTTTCTGTATTCACTTTCTCCATACCTGTCATGATTTCAGTCCTGTTTAAGGCAGGCTTATTTTGGCTTGACTAGGAGGAAGCTAAAGCTGAGGTGAACTGAACCTCCCCATGGCTTGGTCTACACTACAGAGTTTTGTTGACAAATGTTATTGTCAGGGCATATTTCCCCGATAGAACTTCTGCCTACAGAACACGCCCAAACCTAATAAAGACTCCCCCTGTCAATGCCCTCTGTCACCAGAACAGCCAACTGGAAGCTCTGCAAACAGGGCTGCCCACTGAACTAGGAGCCTTCTCTGTCAACAGAGAGCCTCCCAGAGCACCTACACTATTACTTTGTTGACAGAATCTGTTGATAGAGGTGTTACTCCTCATACAGGAGTTACTTAACTCTCCCAAGAAAACTGCTGCATTCTGTTGACAGTTTCTAGACAGAGCACATTTGTAGTGTGGACATTCCATGAGTTTTGTCAACAAAACTCTGTAGTGTAGACACAGCCCATGAGTTTTGTACCAGTTTAACTAAACCAGTGTAGACAGAGCTATGGGCACAACAATCACTAGCTAGGACTGAATCTTGGACTTGTGCACCAGCCATTCAGCTGTTTCCTGCTTAAGCAAAAGACATTCAGATACTAGCAAGTAGCAGGCCTTAGGTTACAAGGCACCAACCACTGTCATCCAATAGGAGCACATCTACTAGGCCATTGTACTACAGCAATCTCTTGTTAAATGAGCTTGCCACAAAAGGTCTGAGATCTACAGCTGATGTTCCACTGAGGGCCCATTTTATAATGAATTATAGCTAAATACAACCATTGGGACCGACAACGTGGATTGAACTATCTCTCCATGCAAAACATACCTGTGTACCTCTAGCCCAGATTTTCAAAGTTCTCTTCTCCCTTGCAGGTGGAGGGTGATGACAAGATAAGCATTTATAGCTACAAAGTTTTGTCCACCATAACATCCCGTTTGGTGAACACCATGATCCAAAGCAAAGTGGAGAATAAAGCCAAGCATGCCCAAAATTTAGTGTTTGATGTGCAGATTCCCAAAGGAGCCTTCATTCACAACTTTACTATGTAAGTCGTGGACCGCTGTAGCCCCCACGCTGTGATAACGTCTCTAATCAAATTAGAAGGTGGTGGAAGATAGCAGGGAACGTGTCCATAGCCTGTATGTTAAATAATAGTTTCCAAGCATTTTTAAGTAAAAGGTTCCAGTGGATTAGGAATAGGTTTGATTCAGTTTGATTTTTCATTAAAACCCCACAATAGTCCCTGTGATGATCTGTCTGCGTTTCCCTCTGTTAGGAACATCAATGGCATAACATTTACTAGTTCAATTAGAGAAAAATCTGCTGCCAGGCAACGGTATGCTCAGGCCAGAGCCAAAGGCAAAGCCGCTGGAATAGTAAGGTACAAAGATTTCTTTCTTTATCATGCTCCTATACCGTCTTTTCTTTTTATATATAGCTAGGCCAGGAGTCAGCGACCTTTCCGGGGCTGAGTGCCAAAATTTGTCCTGTTGACTTCTAGGTATGGTCCGAGTGCCACTGGTACCTTTTAAAGTCACTAATGGGTCTATTTACAATGAGCAGAGTAGCCTTCTTGTGACCCCAACACAAGACTCTAGTGGGGACCCCCTCACTCCAGCCCTGTGCTCCAGGGGAGCCCTTGCTCCAGCTCTGTGCTCTGGTGGGGGGCCCTGTGCTCTGGCGGAGGTCCGTGGGCTCTGGCTGCAGTGTCCCTATGCTCTGGACTTGTGTCATGGTGGGGGGCCCAGTTGCAGCCCCTCTCGCTGATCCCACAGCTTGGCAGAGGCTCCGGCCCCAACCCTTGCTGCAGTGAGGACTCCATGGTGGTGCTCTGGCCCTGACTCTTTGCCCTGGCGGGGGCTCCCTGGCAGGGGCTCTGGCCCTGGCCCTGGCCCCATGCTGCATGGTGGGGGGAGGCAGGGCTGAGCTCCCTCCATGTGCCACCCTGAATCGGCTTGCACTGAGGGTGGCAGGCATGCCAGGGGTTGCTGACCCCTGGCCTAGCCCACCCTTGACAGATGTTTATTCCCATCCATAGCAACAATCAACAGATCACTGTCCAGAACTCACTTTGTGTTTTGACCCTTAAATTAACAACACCTCGCTGAGCTGATACGTGGTGAGGTTCCCTTCTACAGGCCAAATTTAAGGCCAGATTCAGATATTGGGCCTCCCTGTATTTTACTAACTCAGGCCATAAGTGAAAAGCAGGTGTTATTCTTGAAGTGGGGGCTCGGGAGGTTGCAGAGCCCAGTGCTTGCTGCACAGAGATACAGCTTTGTGTTCCAATAACCCCTCCAGGAGCAGCGCCCTGGACACAGAAAACTTCAAAGCTGAACTGAACGTGCCTGGAGGAATGAAGGTGCAGTTTGAAATTCATTACCAAGAAACGGTTCGGAGGAAACTGGGATCGTATGAGTATGTTATCCCACTACAGCCTGGAAGACTAGCAAAGCACCTAGAGGTACAGGAGAGTTAAGGACGCCGTTGTTCTGCGTGGCTTCTCACCCAGAGCACTGCAAGCAGCACGTAGCTGGTTGTAGTCTTGCAGGAAATATGAGTGTGTGCAACGGTCTGTGTAATGCACTCTACTGCACACGTATGTACAACTGCAGGGCTGCACCCTGCCCCTGCTTCTTCATGAGTGGCCCCACTGGAGGCAATGGGGGTGACTCATGAGTAAGAGAAGCAGGAGCTGCCCCTAATTCATGTAACACTGTTCAAAATATTCCCATCCCCTATTCCCGAGTGAGGGAGCCCATGAAAGCAGGCAGGGTTTTGACATAAGAAAACTTTCCGTGGAGTTTACCGGGCTTTGTTCCGCTCAGAGGTGGGGTTCCCTGGAAGCTGCACGGCCACTCAGCAGAGATTCTCATGCCACCCAGCTGGTTGGCAGAGCACCCACCGCTCGGTTTTGTTTCCACTGGTGGGGCACATCCGCTCATGGCTTGGTGCACATAAAAGTTTTATTCGGTGTGTGGATGGAAAAAATCCAGCCGTGGATGGGAAAGAGGAGAGAGAGAAGGTTGTTCTGAGGTCTGAGAGGAGTGTGGGGGAGAGATACAGAAAAGGTCTTCAGCCCTGGCCAGCCAAACACCTCGGACTGTTTCTGGGAACCAGAGAGTGAAGTAACACAGTCTCCAGCTCACCCTACTGGCAGCTTGGGTCCAGAGGCTCTAGTAATGGGGTGGAAAGAAGGGAGCTGCCCCCCTCTCTCCTCTGCTAGCCTCAGACAAAGCTCTACTACCCCGTTCCCACACCTGGGGCTGGAGATGAGGCTTTTCCACCCCTGCTCCTTTGTGGTGGAAGAGCTCCCTCTGCTATTTTCATCCAGTCTAACCATCCCTTGGACTCCTGGCTACAGTGGGCTCTGTTCCCCTGGCAACCCTCTGAAGCCCAGTGCTGCGCTCTGTGTGTTTTGGGCGCACAGACATGCTCAGGAGATCTGGGGACATTGCTAATGAGGCTCCATGCTCACTGTCTTCCCCTCTGGCCTGCAGGTGGATGTCCGCATTATTGAGCCTCAGGGACTGCGTTATGTGCATGTTCCTAACTCCCTAGGAGATCACTTTGCGGGAATCACCACACTCTCTAAAGGAGAGAAAAAGGTAACAGTCAAAGCAGACGCTGACGCCAAGAGACTACTGGTGTACAACATTTTATCCCCTAGGGGAATATGATTCTCCGTGTACCCACTGGGATCTGGCAATGTCAGCCAGACTGTCCATACAGAAAGCACTAGGCAAGAAGTGATCTGTCATTCAGACGGCAGACAAAAATTGAAAATGCCCTACAAAGTGCCTGGAAAGAGAAAGAGAAATGTGCCAGGTACTCCATCTAGTCCACTGGGAACTTTGCTATTGCTATTGATTTAATCTGAAAGGTTCTTATGCCCTATGGGGATGGCAGGTGTATAAAATAGGTTAGACAGATCGATAGACAAAACTAAACGATATATAACAGAACCAAAGGGGCCAACAGAACTACCAGGTTCCAGGGCAAGATGTGGGCGGGGCCTTGGGTGGAAGGGGCGGGGCTGTGGGCCACTCAGCCCTCAGTACCACCTGGGTGCATCACGCCATACTGTGCTGTGTTATGCCCCCCCTGCCAACCTTTAACACTGCCTGGACCATGTCCCTGAGGCTTCAGCAGTGATTTAAAGGCCGCAGGCCTCTGGCCACTGCCACCTGCACAGTAGCAGATTTGAAGACCGGGAGCCTGGGGTCCTTTTGAATCTGCAGGCCCCGGAACACCCTCTGCCTCCTCCAACCTCCCCTCCCCTCCCCTCCCCCCAGTCAGCAGGCCTGTCCAGAGCCATTCAATAATTCCTGTTTGGAACTCTGAAATAATAGGCCATGTTAGGGCTTGATTACACTTGCAAACAGGAAAAATATATTTTAACTTGCACACAGGTAAAAAGGGATACATTTATCAAATAAATGTCTTACAGCAGAGCGTTTGCTCAGATCTGTCTGTAGCACAGGGATACGATTCTATGTGTCTGCACATAGAGCTGCTCTTACTGAAGAAATTAAGTGAAGAAAACCAAAGAGCAATATTTGCTTGGGAGCAGCAGGAATCCCTCTTCATTTTACTTAAAAAATTACTAAAGTGTTCAACGAAATCATCAAGAAGTCCTTTATGAAGCGGCTCTTGGCCCACGAAAGCTGATGCTCCAAAATATGTTAACTATAAGGTGCCACAGGACTTCTTGTTCTCGAAGATACAGACTAACACAGCTACCAATCTGATATAAGGCAATCATGTCTCCCCTGGATACAAAAGTGTAGTCCATGGCTTCTGGCAGGACACATTTCTAGTCAGCCTCTCAAAATGATAGCATGCATTGCAAAATGTGCAGTTGACTTTATAATAGAGCCTCCCCTTCCCCCTTATTCACTTCGTACATCCAGGCACGTGTATCCTTCAAACCAACAGTGGCTCAGCAACGAAAATGCCCCACCTGCTCCGCTACAGCTGTAGATGGGGATTTTGTGGTGATATATGACGTGAACAGAGAACCCAAAGCGGGAGAACTGGAAGTAAGTAACTGCTGTCTTAGGCCGGGGGGGGGAGGGGGGGGAAGTCTGGCAGGAGGTAGGAGGGCTTTGATGTCAAGCTCTTCAACTGAAGCAGTAGTGAGAAGTAGGTGGGCTGGGAGACAGACATTAGGTAACCCCTACAAACAAAAAGGGGCCCCAACCCCAGCCCTCCTTCCTGAGCTTCCCTGTAATTCAAGTGTTGATCCTACCCAAAGTGGAAGCTCAGAACGTAGGAGTTGCTGCAGCCGAGCAGACCATCCTCGATCCATCACGGGTGCGCTTTCCGCATTCCATGAGGGTGGAAGAAAGCACAGCGCGTCTGAACAGCAGAAGTGATCAAGAATCCTGCATCCTGCTGAAGCAGCAGGGGCACTTGAGGCGGGCAGAATACAGTTACCTAACCACCAAGTGATCAGGACCAGTTTCCCCCTCTTATGGCAAAGCCAGTGTCTCTCGCATCACAGTGTTCCCCTGCACCATACTAGCCAGCGGTACTGACAGCTGCTGCAGCCCCCAGGGTGAGCTGGGATGGGGGCCTTCCGAAGGGGCGTGGCCAAGAGCAGAAGGGGCATGGCCAAGAGCAGTCAGCTGTCAGCGCCACCCAGCCAGTGGTGCTGGGCCCTCCCCCCCTCCCCGACACCCTCACAGCCATGTGCAGCTGGAGCAGCACTGCTGCAGCCCTGCAAAGGTGCCCACAGGTCTGGCCACCACCACTGCCAAAGGAGCAGCAGAGGCAGCAGGTGCTCCCGGCTGCTTTGAAACACCAGGCCTGGGGGCAACTACCCCCTTTGTGCCCCCTTCTGCCCCATCAGCAAGCCTGGTACTAGGCACTGATTTAAAACTGCCCCTGAAGGAACAGGGTCAGAAGTTCCACAAAGGCAAATTGGCACTTCATTAGCATCCTGTTGGCATAGAGCTGGGTGGCAGGGCTGGGCTGCTGTCGACAAAACAGCTCTTTTAAATCCTCTCATCCGTTCCTAGGCCAACGTAGCGGTGTTCCCAAAACAGGGGAGTCCTTAGAGACAGTTTCTGCTCTCCCTTAAAGCCAGCAGAGCTCGGATATTACATTACCCTGAGGCGTGAGATACAAATGCAGAGTTACCAATTGAGTGAAAGGAGAATATGGCCCGTAAAGAGGGCTAAAACCTTTCACTCCATTTACCATCTTGTGCCTTGTGGCCTCTTTACAGGACCTCACACTACCATCCTGTGTATTTTGCAGATTTTTAATGGCTACTTTATTCACTACTTTGCTCCTGAGAATCTGGACCCGCTGCCCAAAAACATTTTATTCGTTATTGATGTCAGTGGCTCAATGTGGGGACTGAAAATGAAACAAGTAAGTTCCTGATCTGTGCAGACATATGGCCCTGTCTTTGTGTTCTCTCTACATGTGTAGTACCCAGAGGCTGTAGAGCAGAGACTTCACTCACCCCAGATGAGGTCTCAGTGCTTAGGGATAGAACCTGCAAGCATAGGGTCTGAAGCCCTGCACTCTACCATGTGAGCTAAAGGCCAGCTGGCTCACAGCTGAAGAGCAGAGCCTTCACTCACCCCAGATGGGGTCTCAGTGCCTCTGGGTACTACATGCTTCCCTAGGCAGAGGAAGCATATCCCAAGTTTCTGAGACCTTCCAGCTGTTCATCCTAGACAAGCCCCCAATTGTAACACCAACAGACCTTGGCTGCTAGCACCAGGAACAGAACCTACAAGCATGTGGTCTAAAGCCCTGCACTCTGCCATGTGAGCTAAAGGCCAGCTGATGCTCAATCAAGGCTGTAGAGCAGAGACTTCATTCACCTCAGATGAGGTCTCAGTGCCTCTGGGTACTATACATGTAACTATTGTCTGTTTGACAGCCACACACCTTGCCCTTGCCCAAACTGAAAATCACTAGGTTGCATCTTTAGGTCCTTGATCAAAAAAGTCACTGGGCCATTGCCTGACTAGAGGATTTTAGAGTTTGACCCACATATTTACTGTCCTTAAAGTGTTTTAAGAAAGAAGCAAAGTCATTGGTCTCCTACTGAGCTCTGAGATAGCACTTTCCAACCCATAAATCTCAAAGCCCTTTGATGAGTAACTTCATCCCCATTTCTTATAGGTGAGGCCATGGAGGTATACAGAGGGGATGTGACTTACTCAGCCTCACACTGCAGATCATGACAGAGCTACAAATTCAACTCTCCTTTTCTAAGGGTAGTGTCAGTACCAACACAAATCAGCTTCCAGAGCAAGGTCCTCTGCACTCATGGCCTGTCCCTCTCATGAGCAGTATTCAGTGGGTTGAGGAGGACAAGGCTGGGTTTTATCTGGATTCTGTACAGCCAGGCTCCATTGTATGTGGATTTCTGCAGTTTGGGGAAGCAGGCTGAGAGCATGGCCATCCTTAGTATTTGTAGGGCCCTACTCAGTACTATTAAACTGGAACTCCTATGCCCATGGCAGCCAGGGGCAGGAGGGGATTTTTAGAGATGTAATCTTACAGTCTTCAGCCACACACTAAAGAAAAACTTTTTAAGCAAATTTTAAACTAAGGTCTCATTGAATAAAGCAGTAAATTCAGAAACTGAGTTACTTAGGGTTGGCAGATACCTGTTAAATGGTTTCACTGCCACTTGAATGGCTCTTTTCACAGGTTTGAATGGCTGCTAATAGGTCTGGCAGGCTTTTCACCTCTTAAGTTAACTAGATCCTCTCCAGAGGAAACAGAGCCACATCTACTAGGAAAAGGCAGGCAGGTGAATGATAAGACCCAGTGGCACTTCAAATTTTCAGGTGCCCTGCGCAACAGCATGTCCTGCGTACGGATGAGAACGGCTCTGGCTGATTTACAGCCTCATAAAAGGTTCTAGTTTGGGCCCATCACTCAAGTTGTTGTGCATCTAGTTTCTTGCTCATTATTCAAATGGAAAGTGCTCACTGTGCCTCTTCTTGTGACCACTTCCTCCCTCAGACAATTGAGGCAATGAAAACCATATTGGGTGATCTCCGACCTGACGACCAGTTTTCGATTGTTGACTTCAACCACAACGTTCGCACCTGGAGAGACGATTTAGTCGCAGCCACCCCGTCGCAGACAGAGGATGCTAAGAAGTACATCCAGCAGATCCATCCTAATGGGGGTATGTGCGTTTGATAACTAGGTACTCTCAGCCCTTTGGTATCATGGGGAGAAATACCTCAGACAGATGGACAAAGCGCTGTTCACAAAAGACCAGATTTCTCCCTCCTGCAGCAGGACTCCCATGAAAAAATTCCTGGGGAAGGGGCCAAAATAAAGACACTTTGCAGAGCCCCCAGTTGATTCTGTTGGGAAAGGCGGCATGTTCCTTCTGTGGGCCCAGCCTTATAGATTGAGGGATTAGTAAGATACCAGGGCAATGGTGTGACCACACTACCACTCTGTGCCCCCAGCACCTCTGGACCTAGGCCCAGATCCTTACCGGTATGTAGGCACCTAACTCTTTGCTGTGGGGTTCATTGAGTATGACTGGCATCTCCTGTCGGCCAACCTGGGAATTAGCTCCACTGCTTGTAGTCTCTCTCTGGTGACATCTTCTCCTGTCTTGTCTTGCTTTGCAGCCCCACACGCAGCTTCAGGAACTGCAGTGTCTTCTGTGATTTGGCCCTTTGACCTTTTCCCCCTTCTGGGGTATTCCAACTCTTTCCAGACTAGCTCTCTGGGTGGTGCCTCTAATGGCCTTATCACTTTCCAGTGGCTGTGAAGGAAACTCAGGCCCACATTGTACACTGGGTTTCAGCCCATGTACCCTACAACAAGTCTCCATGGTCTCTGTGCAGCCCTACCCCTTGCTGCTATTTCCCTGGTCTTGTTCCTACCTATCTGTCTCCCCACCTTCTCAGGGTCTGCCAGCCTCAAATTCCCTTCACTTAGGGAGTGACTGCAGCCTACTTCGCTACAGCCCTTCCCAGCAATAGCCCACACCTGAAGCCAGCTACCTGGCTTTCCTTACCTGTTCCTAATCGATAAATTTATTGCTTCATGGCTCCTCCTTCAGGTGCATGTCTGGGTAGATAGTGGGCCTAAATGACCACCTTAACCCACTTCCAACACTGCTGTCCCATTACACTCCTTTGAGGATCTGATCCCTGATGCTAGCAGTACAGCTCGTGGGCCTCCAGTGTCTGCAGCTACCTTGCAGACCAATACACTGTTATGCAGGGATCATACTTCTTGATTTATGGGCCTGATTCACCTCTCCTTTACAATTGCTAACTCAAAAACGTTCCCGCTGAAGATAATGGAACCACATTGATGCAGAAGGACTGTGAGAGATGCTTAATATCATACCTTCGGTGCATTGTGTAAACACTGAGCATGGGATGGATGATTTGGGAGCTGACGCTCCAGGGCGGAGAAGTGGTTTTGCCAACGTGCACAGCCCTGGTGAGACCAAAACTGCTGTGAGAGGGTGCCATCACAGAAGATCCCTTGGAATGTTCACTGGTATGCTAATCATGCCACTGACTCCCTCCTTCTTGCTCTCTGGGCCTCCCCACCACCCTCTCCTGATGCCTAGATCCTCTGGTCTTCCCCAGCTAGGGCACAGAGATAGAGTAAGGCACTGATTTACCTCAGCTCTGGCTCAATACAGTTCTAGGGCACAGCACCCAGGAAATCAACCCCCAAATGGGATCAAAACTCCAAATGAATCCATCTGTCTCAGTTCAAAAGATTTTCACAGGGAGGGCTCATGAGGTAGGCCCCCTTTATCAATGAAAGGGAAATAAACACAGTGATAGCTGTCCCCAGGTAACAACAATATACATTGGGCTTGATTATAAACAACATAGTTTTTATTAAGCGCAACAGTAGGATTTAAGTGAGTATAAGACAACAGGCAGATCAATGTGTGTTGGCAAATTAAAATAAAAGAAAACATATAACTAAATCTCTTTCTCTAAGAATCTAGTTACATGTGAGTTCTTACCTTAAACAGCTGTTCCTATATCAGATGAAAGCTTCAGGTTAGAAAACATCTTATCCTGACCTGGGTGTGCAGTAGACTGTAAAGCTCTTCTGTTTCTCCCTAAGGTGTGTCAGGCAATTTCCAAGGCAGGCTGAAGACAAAGACTCCTATTGCTTAAATAGGCTTTTCCCCTGGGCAGAAACCCTTTTGTTTTAGCTTTGCCTTCCTCCTCCTGCAAAAAAGCTGAATTCCAAAATGGAGGCCTGTATCAGGTAGCATGGTCACATGTCTTTCTTGACCAACCACCTCCCAGCCCCCTACAGGACAAATAAACCATTTACAAGACATCAGGCTGATTGTCCAGTTGTTAGGATAGGGGCAGAGGAGATGGCCCTCATTGACTCAGTTAAAACTAGAAACAGACATACACTCTGTATTTCTAACTTCACAGAGACGAATGATACATGCACAAAAATATGATTTGCAGATCCAATATATTATACCCTTAAAATAACAGGTTCCAGGAGGCATCTTGTTCAAAGCATCTTTGAGTTATGCATATTTATATTCATAACCCTTTTTCCATAAAGCCTGGGGAGGGATGTCCCTCACAGCTGTGTCCAGTTCTGGTGTCCATATTTATTAGTAGTAGTAGCATCCTTCAGTCTACGTAGACTATGGATCGCGCCCTTTGTAGTTCCGTTTAGCATCCTCATTTGCAGCGTCGGCTGTGACTATGAAGGCCCACACGAGAGTGACAGTCCTTGCTGCATCTGTTGCATATGTAATGGGTGTCTGGCAGGTCCTTGCTGTGCTTTCTGTGGGCTCGCTTCTCCTTTGCTAGCTGTCTGATCCTCAACTCACCCTTCTGAAGGCCCTTGTATAGTTCCTGCCTCCATCTGCTGCGATCGTCTGCCAGCTCCTCCCAGCTGTCTGGCTTGATGTCGACTTCCCTGAGGTCTCTCTTGCAAACATCTTTGTAGCGCAGCTGGGGGAGGATGTTACAAATTGGAGAGAATGCAGAGAAGAGCCACTAAGCTGTTCTGAGGCCTGGAGAAAATATCCTACAGTAAGAGATGTAATGCGTTGAGGCTTTTTTTATGCCTGTTACAGTGCATAGGTACCTCTACAGGGAGAACACACAGGGCAATTCAAGGCTTTCTACTCCCTGAGAGAGGCCTAACAAGAAGCACTGGGTGGTAGCTGAAGCCATACAAATTAAATTTGCGGATGACACAAAACTAGGGGGAGAGGTAGATACGTTGGAGGGTAGAGAGAGAATCCAGAGGGACCTGGATAAATTGGAGGACTGGGTTAAAAGAAATCTGATGTGGTTCAATAAGAAGAAGTGTAGAGTCCTGCACCTGGGGCGGAAGAATCCCAAACATTGTTACAGGCTGGGAACCGACTGGCTCAGCAGCAGTACAATGGAAAGGGACCTAGGGGTTATGGTGGATGAAAGGCTGACTATGAGTAAACAGTGTGCCCTTGTAGCCAAGAAGGCTAATGGCATACTAGGGTGCATTAGGAGGAGCATTTTGAGCAGATCTGGAGAAGTAGTTATTCCTCTTTATTCAGCACTGGTGAGGCCACATCTGGAATATTGTGTCCAGTTTTGGGCCCCCCAGTATAAAAAGGATGTGGATTTGCTGGAGCAGGTTCAGTGAAGGGCAACAAAAATGATTAAGGGTCTGGAGCACAAGACCTGTGAGGATAGGCTGAGGTATTTGGGCTTGTTTAGTTTACAGAAGAGAAGACTTAGAGGTGATTTAATAGCAGCCTTCAACCTCCTGAAGGGGAGCTCTAAAAAGGAGTGTGAGAAACTGTTCTCAGTGGTGTCAGATGGCAGAACAAGGAGTAATGGTCTGAAGTTGAAGAAGGAGAGGTGTAGGTTAGATATTAGGAAAAACTACTTCGCCAGGCGGGTGGTGAAGCATTGGAATGCGTTGCCTAGCGAGGTGGTGGATTCTCCAGCCCTTGAGGTTTTTAAGTCCCGGCTGGACAAGGTCCTGGCTGGGATGACTTAGTGGGGGTTGATCCTGCTTGAAGCAGGCAGCTGGACTAGATGACCTCCTGAGGTCCCTTCCAGCCCTGTGATTCTGTGATTCTGTGAAATTAGAAATAAGACACACATTTTTAACAAGCAGGAGGATTGCCCATTGGAACAAGCTACCTAGGGAAGTGATGGATTTTCCATTGCTTGACATCTTCAGATCAGGACTGGCCGTCTTTCTGGAACATGTGCTATAGCCACATATAAATTGTCGGGCACAGTACATGGGGAACTGGTGAAATTCTATCATCTCTGTTATATGGGGGCCAAATGAGATGATCTCTTGGGTACCAGGTTTGTATAATTTTCAGTGATGCCCAGAACATGTCCAAGCAAAGCCATCCTGACTATATGATGGATCAGAACAACCACCACAGAGCCTGCAGTTTAGGGGACCCTTCATTTCTGGGGCGAGCAGGATCTAAGGTGGCTTTCGGGGGCTAGCAGGGGGCCTGGCACCAGCATCAGTTAGCAATCTGAGTCCACCATTTGGTTTTGGGAGGAAGGGGCTTTCGAAATCAGTGGGTCCTTTAGAAAGACCCCCGGCTACATGGGAGCTGTGTGTTTCGAAAGCAACACTTTCAAATCATGCGCAGCCATCATTATGCTAATGAGGCACTGCATATTCATGACAGTGCCTCATTAGCATCTGCTGAAATCCATCATTCCAAAAGGAGGGGGCTAGTGTGGCTGCAGCCCAGTGAGGTTTACCTATTTCAAAATAAGGTATCTGCTATTTCAAAATTATTTTGAAATAGTGGTTGCCTTGTGTAGATGCTAGCAAAGTTATTTTGAAATAACTTTGCTGTGTAGGCATACTGTTAAAGGCCTCGCTCCATGGAGACTAACACAATTGTGATAATAAGATGCATTTCCGCTACAGCTGTGAACTTATTAATGCAAATGGGCAAGGCAGTGGTGACACTTCATGGACATACCATGTACAATTCTGATCACCTGTGTTTAATAAAGATTCTTTCACCTTGGAGCAGGTGCACAGAAGGGCTGCTTGGATGATCAGGGAAATTGAGGGTCTTTTTTACAGGCAGCAATTTAAAGACTTTGGCTTGTTTGGCCCAGAGGCTAAGTCTACACTTACAAAAAAACTTCGAAATGGCCACGCTAATGGCCAAATCGAAGAATACTAATGAGGGGCTGAAATAAATATTCAGCACTTCGTTAGCATGCCGCCAGCCACGGCACTTCGAAACTGCCATGGTTCGCTCACCCGTGGCTCATCTACACAGGTGTTGTTTTCAAAAGGACCCTGCCAGCATCAAAATCCCCTTATTCCTATCAGCTGATTTATTCAGGGTCAGTTTATCCTAATTTGTTCTTGTGTCAAGACTGTCTTTCCATTTAAATAGCTCTCATTCCTCGTCATGTGTTTGAAGACACCTATCATATCCCCCTTGAGCTTTCATTTTTCTGGCCATGTCTACACTTACAAAAAACTTCGAAATGGCCATGCTAATGAGGCATTGAAACGAATCAAAGAATACTAATGAGGCGCTGAAATGAATCAGCTGATAGGAATAAGGGGATTTCAGTGCGGGCATGGTCCTTTTGAAACAGACCCCCCATGTAGACGAGCTAATGCTAATGAGGTGCTGAATATTCATTTCAGGGCCTCATTAGTATTCTTCGCTTTGGCCATTAGCATGGCCATTTCGAAGTTTTTTGTAAGTGTAAACATGGCCAGAAAAATGAAAGCTCAAAGGGGATATGATAGCTGTCTTCAAACACATGAGGAGGAATGAGAGCTATTTAAATGGAAAGACAGTGCTGACACAAGAACAAATGGGGATAAACTGACCCTGAATAAATTTAGCCTGGACAGGAGAAAAGGGTTTTGAATATCAGTGGGAGCAGTGAGGGCAAACGACCCAACTATTCTGAAGAGGGAGCTTAAGAAGTTATTGAATGGAGGCTAGAACAGGGCTGCCAGCATTAGTAAGTGATTAGACTCAGCTGCTCCTTTCCAGTCGTAAGTATTATTTTCCTGGCACTGAGCTTTTATTTCAGGAGGAACACTGCATAGCTAACGTGCTCATTGTATCGCTTCTTCACAGGCACAAACATCAACGAAGCTCTTCTTCGAGCAATGTTCATTCTAAAGGAAGCCAAAAACTTGAAAATGCTGGAGCCTAACTCCGTCTCCATGATCATATTAGTGTCAGATGGCGACCCTACAGTAGGTAAGGATCTTGCATTAGACGAAAGGACGGACCAGTTGAACTGGTTTAAGAAAGATAACCAGCACATGGACACTCTACACGTAAGCTAAGAAAATACTATTTCCTCTTTTACCCATGCCACCATGTCCTGCTTCAGACACATCACCCCACAGCCAGGTGGTGCAGAGTTCTGGGGCTTTTTGGGTTGGCTTCTCAGCGGATAAAACACAAGAGATGTAGACACTGGGCATATCCCACGGGGGATGTGCTTTGTTTACATACATACATCCTGGAACAGAGGTGGTCACAACCATCATGTAGGCAATCCCCTCCTACACAGATCTCAGCCCACACAGGGATGGCTGGTCCCCAAGAAGCTACTCTTTCCCCAGAATTGCCTCCAAATATAAAGAATAAAGCACAAAGCAAATTAAGATCAGTGGGGTCTGCTTCAGGCTTCAGCTATAGAAATTGCCTCAAAGCCCACCCCAGCTGCTCTACAACTGAAGTTTCCATTTAAAAAATGATGTTCCTAGCCCTCTTACTTGCAAAGAGCAACTTAAAATCATTAACTGAAATGTAAATCATTAGTCGTCTTGCTGAGTCTTCAGAGAGCCTGGAACAATAACTCTGTTTGAGGACCAGCCCTATTCCTCTCCATAGCTATGTCTACACTAGGGCGCCATGTCAAAAGAATGTCTTTTGAAAGAGAGCGTCGAAAGACGCTCCTTCAATGCGTAGCATCCACACATGGACCGGAGCTGGCGCTGTCGATGATTGACGTTGAAAAAGCCACGCGGCACGTCTAAAGGGGCTGCCCTAGAAGTGGAAAGAGAGCGTCTACATGTACCAGTGGCCTCTTTTGAAAGAAGGGGCCAGGAAAGGCTGTGGATGGGGTCACAGGGAGGACAAGCCCTTCTGGGGCTGCAGCAAGCCGCTCCTTTAAAGCGCCCCTCCCCATCACCCTCAGCCTGCACAGCATGAGGCCTGTGCAGCTGCCACAAGCCCCACAGACACAGTGCCCACAGGAATCGACATGGAGCAGCAGCCGCTCAACACCATTCTGGCTGCCACCAGCAGTGTAGGCGCCTTGCTAGATGCAGCACCGGTAATCGCCCAGCAGCTCCTGCCAGGGGAACCCCCCCAAGGGTTAAGGGGATGCCCCAGACCATCGGGTCCTCCTGCTGGCACTGGACCCACCTTACTAGTGCCGAGTGGTGGGAGCAACTGGTCATGGGGGAGTGAGACAACAACCGGTGGCTCTGGAATTTCCGGATATGACGGCAGACCTTCCTGGAGCTCTGCCAGTGGCTGACCCCCGCCCTGAGACACCAGGACACTCAGGTGTGCCGTGCCTTCCCCATCGAGAAAAGGGCCACGATAGCTGTCTGGAAGCCGGCCATTCCATGACAACTACTGCATCGTGAGGCACCAATTTGGTGTGGGCAAGGCCACAGTTGGGGCCGTCGTGATGGAGGTAAGGAGACCTGGGCACACACCCTCTTGGGGGTGAGGTTCAGGGGAAGGGACCCAGGGTGGGGGGCAATGGAGGGGTTCCAGGGTGGGGTCAGGTGTGCTGGGTACACCCCACACACCCTCACGAGTGCTTATGTTCCCTCCCTGTAGGTGGGCCACACACTCAACGCCATGGTCCTCCAAAGATTCATCTGCGTTGGGGACCATCAGGGGCTTCAGTGCACTGGGGTTCCCGAATTGCTTCAGGGCCCTTGACAGGACCCACATACCCATCCATGCCCCAGAGCACAGTGGAGGATAATTTATAAACAGGAAGAGCTCCCATCTGGTGGTCCTGCAGACCATGGTGGACAGCCAGGGCCAGTTCCAGGACATTTATGTGGGCTGGCCCGGCTGCACCCATGATGCGCAGGTCTTCTGCGACTCAGGCCTGTGCCCCTGGCTGGAGGCAGGGACCTACATCCCCCAAGGCAGATCCTGCTGGGGGACACCACTGTGCCCATCTGCCTGGTGGCCAACATCGCATACCTACTCCAGCCCTGGCTCATATGGCCCTATATGGACCACCTCACCCCCATCCAGGAGTGCTTCAATGGGCAGCTCAACCAAACCTGCCAGGTGGTTGAGCGCACCTTTGGATGCTTGAAGGGGCATTGGCACTGCCTCCTCTCCCACCTGGACGTGGGCATCCTCAATGTCCCCCAGGTGGTGGGTGCCTGCTGCATGCTACACAACAGTCAGAAGGGGCAAGGGGAAGGCCTTCATTTGGGGGTGGGTGGTCGAGGCCAGCACGGGCTACCCCCAGCCAGCTGCTGCCCCAAGGCGCCAGGCCCACCAGGACAAGATCCACGTCTGGGAGGCCCTGCACTGGCACTTTGACCAGGGGTCCCAATGAGCACCACCCCGGCTACCTCTGGCGGGCTTCCTGCATGCTCCCCCAACCTCCCACACACTCCCCCCACCGAGCACATGGCACAGAGAGGTTTGGAGAAAATAAAACAGTGAATTACAAACAGCTAAAACTGTGGCTAGAATGTATTTGTCAACAGCATAGTGGGGATAACTATATACAGGAGTTGGGGATAACAATATATGTGGGGGGGGATAACTATTTACAGAGGGAGGGGGACCTAGGTGGCCCAGGGATTGGGCCATCACTCCAGGGCAGGGGTGGAGGGCTGCAACCCCCGCCAGCTCTGGGTCTCACGCTCCCTGTCATCTGTGGTCCCCAGTGGGGTTGCGTGCGGGAGGGGAGAAAGGGAAGGTATGGCTGCAGATTGGCCTCAGGCCAGTAGTTGGGCCCAGCAGGATCCTCTCCCTGGGGGTTGGCAGGCAGGGCCATGGCGGAAGGGGCAGTGGGGAGGGGACAGCCAGGCCAGGAGCTCCCAATACATGCCTGCAATGTCCCTGAAGGGGGCCATAAAGTACCCCTGGGTTGTCTGGTGCCAGGTAGCCTCCCCCTCCTCGAACGAGAGGCACCGTTCCACCAGTTCTACCTGGCGCTGGATGGAGGCGGCAATGTGGGGGTCCTCGGCCAGCCGCTGCTGGCTCCAATGACAGCAGGCCCATCCTGGCACTAGTGATGCCTTCAGGCGGTCACTGTCCCTCGCCTCCAGGAGTCCGTCCAGTACCCCAGATGGGGCGAGACTCTCCTGGCCCTCGGATGGTGTGGCTGTGGAAACAGGGGGGAAGGAAGAAAAAGGCCATGAGTACTGACCCCTGCCCTATGGCCCACAGCCCCCCATGGGTGACAGGTCCTTGTCCCCTGTCCCCCATCTGTGGGTTCAGTGGCCCTGTAGGCAGTCCCTTTGTGTGGTCTGCACACCACCCCTCCCACCAGGGGCCAGGACACAGCGCTGTCCGCAGGAGCAGGTGCTGACGGACACTGGTGGCTGTGACACCATCCCAGGGCCATGGTCCGGCTGGGCCAAGGTGGGCCAGTGTCTACCAGGGATATGGGGGGCCTCCAGTCATGTCTGGTGCCTCCACTGCCTGAACTGGGGGCGTGTGCCTTGTGGGGTACATACGTGAGGGTCCACTTCTGAGGTTGGGGGATGCCTGTCAGGTGGATGCCCATCTGGAAGTGTGGGAGGGGAGGTTGATGACCAGCTCCCCCTCCTTGCTGGACCACTCCGCAGCCTCAATGTCCGGCTCCAGCCCTGGTGAGGCAGGGCTGGGTGACAGTCTCAGTTCCCACTCCTCAATCTGCTGGAGCTCCTTGACTGTGGTGTCGAGGATGGCTGGCAGGCATGAGGTGCCCCAGGGGCCCAGGATAGCCCTGAGCTCCTGGCAATAGGGGCAAGTGGCAGGGCAGCCCCCGACCAGCTGGCCGAGTCCCGAGTCCAGGCGTAAACCAGCTGCAGCTCCTTAACCTTACTCCTGACATGGTCAGGAGCATGGGTAGGGTGACCCTGGGTGGTCAGGCCTTTGGCCAGCTGGGCAAAGGCAGCCGCATTCCACCATTTGCTCCCCATAACCCGGAGCACCTCTTCCTCACTCCAGAGCCCCAGCAGGTCCCAGAGTTTGGCCTCGCTCCAGAATGGGCTACACTTCTGCACCCATTGGCTGGATCCATGCAAGCCCTGGAATCGGTCAAAGGGGAGCCCTGGGACTGCTCTGGTGGCTGGCTGGTCGCCATCCCCCTCCATGGGCTGCTGGGAGTCGCTCTGAGGTGTGCAGGGGCACCATGTGTGATGGCTGCTGCCTGCACATTCTCAGCTTCCTGCCACAGGGTTTCCTGGTCCGTGCGGCTTGAAGAGCTGCTGTGTGCACAGATCATAGAGCCCCAAAGGCACTGGGCAGCATATCTCCACATCCCAGCTGATTGCTGCCATGGCGGACCCCACTCTTTCAAAGTAGTAGGATGTGGAGCATCTACACCCTTAGTTTTTTGATGTTAGACATCGAAGTAGTGCCCTATTCCTATTCCCTGGTTGGAATAGACGTTTCGATATCTGTGGTGCCTAAAGTTGATTTCAACTTCGAAGTAGCACTTGACATGTTTAGATGCAATGTATGCTACTTCGAACTGTTGCCTGCTCTTTTGAAGTAGCAGGCTAATGGAAACACGGCTCATATGTTATCATAAAAAACCTACATTCCCACTACATACAATGATACGGGATATTCAAGGACAATGGGATTAGATCCTAGTTAAGGATTCTTATGAATAATGTTTAATTAGGTTGAAGGGCTGGTTCTCCAATCAGGAGATGACTGAAAGTCACTCTGTCCCCTGAAGGTGAGCTGAAGTTGACCAAAATCCAGAAGAATGTGAAGCAGAACATTCCAGAAGATGTCTCTTTGTTCTCTCTTGGGATTGGATTTGATGTAGACTATGATTTCCTGGAGAGGCTAGCTCATGAAAACCATGGAATGGCACAGAGGATTTTTGGAAATCAGGAGACTTCTTCCCAAATGAAGGTGCATTTCCTTCTCTCCATCTCTTCAACTGTGAGGGACATAATCTGCTTCCAGCTGTGAGTCTGGAATAACTCATATAAAGGTGGTGGAATTACTGCTGGTTCACATATGTCTTACTGAGAGCAGAGATGAGCCCTGAGAGTTATGCATGGTAACTGTCATGTCTGTAAGACCACATCCTTCTATAACAAAGGGCTTGTCTTCACTTTGAGGGTAAATCAAACTCAGTTACAATACTCCAGCAATGTCAACAATGTAGCTGGAATCAACGCAGTTTAGGTTGACTTACCCCAGTGTCTTCACTAAACTGTGTTGAGGGGAGATGCTGTTTGGAAAACTACTGTACCAGGGTAGACCAGAAAACACTATGCCATTGATTTAGCAGGTCTTCACTAGACCCAGTAAATTGACACCCACTGCATCAATTGCAGCAGCCTTATCTTCCTGTAGTGAAGACCAGCTCATGGCTATAAACCTTGGGTTTTCTGAAGCTGTGTTCCAGGCTTTCCAGATCCAGGATTTTACTTCAGCCCATTCTGTAGAGAAACAATCTAGCGGGGAAGGCTAAATTCTCATTAGCAGAGCTGGAAAGTATTTGAAGTCAGGATCCACATATATCAGCAATAAATACTAAAGGGTCAAATTGTCAAGTCCTTATTTGTTGATTTCAACACCTGCTTTAGAATTTGGGCCTATATGTACCAGTACTCATGCTTCTTTCTGCACCTGGATTGCAGAAGGAACTAGGTGTCTTGTGACAGACTGTGGACCTGAGTCTTTCCATTGACTTTACTGGGACCTGTCTCTGTAAATACACAGGCATTTCAAGGCCTAATCAAAAGAGGAATTGCATTTCCTAAAAAATAATGTGCGCATTCTTGACCTGTTGAGTTCCAGATTCCATCATCTGTACCTTTTGCCAATGCACTAACAGATCAGCGAGGATTGCACCAAATACATCAGACTTACACCCTGTTTCTTAACCCGTTGCAGAAATTCTACAATCAGGTCTCCACCCCTCTCCTCAAGAAAGTGGAAATCAACTATCCTCAGGGCTCGGTGTCAGACGTCACCCAGAACAATTTCCATAACTACTTTGGAGGGTCAGAGATTGTAGTGGCGGGGAAGGTTGACTCTGAAAACGTGCAGCACCTGCAGAGTCTTATCACCGCCACGGCAGTGAGTCAAGCTCTCCGGAGAACTCCTGTTCTTGTGGCTCACCAGGGCGCTCCATTCCCAGGGATGAAGCCTTCTCTACGTGAAGGGTGGAATGGGTGAAGGGTGGAATGTCTGCAGTGTGCCAGCTGCTGGGGGGTTATGTCGGCAGCAGTGGGGAGTCACTGTCCTGTCATTCCTGTCTCCAGTGCAATCTCCTAATAGTCACACGTTGCACCAAAACAGTGCTGGATCCTTGCTTTTGGCCCCTGCACTGGGCCATCCTCCTCTGCAGCTGGTGGAGCTGATCCACAGCAGATGCTGTTCCCCCTTTGCGGGAGGCAGTGGCTGACAGATGCACTAGCCCTGCACTGCAAATGTGCACAAAAGTCTCCCCAATGCCCCCACCAGAGATGTGACCTGCCACGTACAAGGGATGGTCTCACGCTTCACAGGCTTCCCAAAGATGCCCCCGGCTCCGGTACAGGCAGGACCCATGATGAGCACAGAGGAGAGAGCAGAGTTGGTCTGTACTGCTCAGCATGGGGGAAGGAGGGTGGGAGAGGAGAGCACAGCTCTCTCTCCATCACTAAGACTATAGAGAGAGATCTCCCCACCCCCTTCCTAGCCTGCAGTAGAAGTCCTACCCCACAGCTCCCCTTGGTAAGTGTATCGAGAGCTCCCCCCGCTGTTTCAATCTGCTATGACATGGCCACTGAGGGTCTGTGTGCAACAGACTCCTTCACCCCACCCTACTCATGCTGGCCAACACGGTCAGCCCTGTTAGAGCATCAGGGTACGTCTTCACTACCCAGAAGACTGACCTGATCACAGTCAATCTTCTGGGGTTGGATTTTGCGTGCCCACTGGGGTCGTGCAAAATCAAACTATCGGGGTTAACAGTTGACCCCTGTACTCCTCACTCTCACGAGAGGTAAAGGAGGCCAGTGGGAGAATTTCTCCCTTTGACCTCCCTCAGTGAGGACGGCCAGGTAAATTGATTGTAGATAAGTCGAATCCAGCTGTGCAATTGCCATAGTTGGCAGTGCGTATCTACAACCGACTTTAAGGTCTAGTGTAGACCTGGCCTCAGTGTCTAAATGTGTGGAGGGCTCAGCTTCCTAATGTGGGGGCCACGGTTTTTAAAAGTGTGCCTGGATCCTGATCGGGGGAGGGCGTGTGACATGACTGCTTCATGTCATGGCTCACCCTGTGATACCACTTTCTTTTATTCACCACTTAGTCGAATGCTGAGATAGTCCTGGAGACCCTGGCAGATGTTGAGGGACTGGATGATTTCCTGAAGAAAGACGAACACGCTGACCCCAAATTCACTGAGAAGCTGTGGGCCTATCTGACCATCAACCAGCTCCTAGCAGAGAGGTAGGGCTTTTGAGGGGGACCTGGAAAGAGGTCAATGGGAGATGAGAGTTATCAGCATCTCCCAGGATCAGACCTTTCATTGTACAAATGAGAAGTAAAAACCTCGCTGAAAGTGTGTGGAACCTTTGTGCCTCCTCTTCCTTTGTAATGTCAGGCACTGAGACATAGGGGTTTCGTTTGGTCTGTTCTAGCAAGAGGGACCGCGGTGACTATGGGGTCTGAAATGGGTTGAGGACTGAATGAGTGAAGCTGGTGACTAGAGAAAGTAAAAGGATTTGGCCCCTTGTTCTTACAGGTCTTCATCAATCTCCCACTGAAATCAACAGGAAGAACCACACTGAAATCATTGGGAGTTGGATCAGGCTCTTTGGGGACAATCCATCATCCACTGAGGTCAAGGGACATCTTCCTACTCACTTCAGTGGGTTTTGGATCAGAACATTAGTTCTTTCCATTCACATTCTCAAGGTCTTAGCCAGTGTTCCCTGTAAGCTGAGCTCTTGGACGGTCACCCAGAGGTGATTTAAATGCTGCCCAGCTGATTAGCAGAGTGCCTACAGCCACACAGAGTGGACAGCGTGGGTTTGCATTGGCGGTACACATCTGCACATAGTTCAGTGCACATGGCAAATTATATTCTGCGCATGGATGGAAAAAATTAGAGGGAACTGCTTCCTGCTTTTCCGTTTCCCCTGGAATAACAAGACCATGGCCTTGATTTAAGCAGCAGCTGCCCAGCACTGCTGGTAACAAGAGATTCTATTGATTTTTCAACACAGAAACCTGGCCCCCACTGCTGCTCTGAAAAGGAACATCACCAAAAGGATCTTACAGATGTCGCTTGATCACCATATTGTGACCCCCTTCACTGCCATGTTGATAGAGAATCCTGACGGGGATGAGAGAATGCTGGCAGATTCTCCAAAAGACCACAAAAGAGGATGCTGCCCAGGTGCGTGTCTCTATTGGTCCCGTTTGCCGAGCTTTGAGAAAACCAACTTGCAATGGTTTGTGGTCACTGGCGCTTATGCTGACTATGAAGGCAACATATGTGGGTGCTTGTGCTTGGGTCTGTATTGTAAGAGCCCTGAGTGAAGCGGGCACTTCAACCATCAGCCCCTTACAGGGTTACATTCTGCACAAGCCCCTTTTCGTGCGTCTTACCCTCACTGGAGACTGCCTGTGCCACGTTTGCCGTTATGAGCATTGCCGTAAACCTACAATGCCACAGCCTTGTGCTCTGTTCTGCAGAAATGCTGACTGAGTCATGTCCTGGCTGTCTCAGGCCCTGCACTGTGTCAGACCCTTCCATAGCTGATGGAGGTGCAACGGAGTCATTCCGCGGCAGCTTTTGCATCCCTTGCATGGGAGGCAGTGACCGGCAGATGCACTAGCCCTGCTCTGCAAATGTCCACAAAAAGAGTCCCCCATGACCCCACCAGAGATGGGACCCACCCTGTGAAAGAGATGGTTTCGCATTTCAGGGGTTCCCCAAAGCTTGCATGGCAGAACTCACGCTGGCTCTGAGCTGGCTATGGATAGGTCACAAGACCATAAGAATGGGAATTTTCCTAATGCCAGAGTGTCCTCATCCTTTAGTCCTCCAGAGGGGTCTGTTTCCTTCATTATTCTCCAGCCCCATATTACAGCATCCTTTCATTGGGCCAAAAGGGGTGGGGCTTCTATATCTGCTTAGGAACTGACCGAGTACCGACTTCAGTGGGTGCCGGTCAGACTTAATTTCGCCATCATCACTGTAAAGCCACCTGATGACAAATCCAGTATAGACTATATGAATAGTCATTATCAGCAGAAGACACTGGTTGGGATATAGGAGTTTAATTCCTGTCTTTGTAATGCCCTAGTGAATAAACTTAGGCAAGTCACTGCCTTGCCTTGTGCCTCAGTTTCCCCATCTGTAAAATGGGGATAATAATACCCCGCTCCACTTTGTAAAGCACTATGAGATATAAAGACAAAGAGAAAAGCTAAACACTGTTATTATGGTGGGCTCTTGCTGGTCAGTGGTTTGTACAAGCAGTATATTTTTGTTGGGGGAAACTGTTGGAACTATGGTGAAGATGAGGCACTGAAAAACCAACTCTTCCTTCCTTAGGCTGTAGCAAATGGTGAGTTATCAGTTGTAAATAAACAGGAGGCATCCTGCTAGACTAAGAAGACTGGTGATGAGAGAAGGAGGCAGCTTACGTAGCTGCAACACAGGCTTGGCCTGGCCTTTCACTTCAGAACTGTTTATCACTCAGTGGGAACTCCAGGCCTATCTGTCCTGCAGGCTCACACTGCTGGCAGGATACCAAAAATGGCTTCATTCTACTGCAACCAAATGCAGTTCTTACATCTGTGAAATGTTACAGTTGGTTAATTTGTTTTTCCTTTACATTGTAAGTCCTCAACTGGGATCCTTGTGTAATGAAAAGATTTTTATTTATACCATGTGCTTTAGCTCACCACTTCCACTAACATTTCTGTGCACAGCTACCTAATTGCTCAATTTATTACAACTGGAATTCCATATACATTGCATCAGCTGATTATGCTGGGTAACATTTTGCTTTGACCTAGGGATTGTGATGATTTAATTGATGTTAACACTGGGCCCCTTGTTGTTTCAGTGTGCTTACGTATTTCCCAGTTACGTTAGATGTTAAGACCACATGCCACTTCGTAATGGACAGGGCAAGAGGCATCAGACTCCAACAAGCGCTGAGCCCATGCTTGATAATGCTGATGGTGATACACTAGCAAGTTCTTTCAGAAAATCGAGCCATTTTCCGAAAGGACACATGGAGTGTCCACGCACAAAACGTGCTCTTTCGAAGGTAAATCGAGAGAATGCGGCTCTTCTTCTGGAAGCCATCCTTGGCTCCCGGATCAGGAACAGCGCCTTCTTCTGAAAGGCTCTTTCAAAAAAGAGCATGTGTAGATACCCTAGGGGCCCTTTTTCTGAAACAGCAGCACTCATGGTGCCAGATTTCCCGATCCCTGGACCGTTCTTCGGAAGAAAGGGGCTGTGTGGCCACTCTCTGTTGAAAGAGGGGATCACGCTTTTGATCTGCATTTTTGTGTGTGGACACACTCTTTCAAAAGAAGATTTTCCAAATGAGATCTCTTCTAGAAAATCTTCTTTTGCAAGATTGCTGTAGTATAGACCCAGTCTAGGAGTATGATCTTGTTGCCATTGAAATCAGGGGCAAAACTCCCATTGTGCTCCAAGGGATCGCGATTTGACCCTAAGAGAAGATAATACCTCACAAGTGCTCTTACATAGTAGGCCTAAACTTACAGCTATAGAAAATACAGTAGATTAAGAGAAAAACTTGCATTTACCTGCGAGGGATTAACCTAATGGGCCATTGCCATCTATGGGCACATCTATGCTTATGGGAAGATTGACACTCCAGAGATTGGTCTTCCGGGATTTGATTTTGCAGGTCTAGTAAGGAGCCATTAAATCAAACATTGAGAGCACTCCTGTTGGCTCCAGTACTCCTCATAATCATGAAGAGTCAGGGAAGTTGATGGGAGAATTGCTTCCATCGACCTCCCACAATGGGGCCATGTCAAAAATTTGACTTAAGGTACATTGACTCCAGCTATGCAATACTCGTCCCTGTCAGACATGAGAAATCAAATGCTGGAAGATTGACCCTGAGCAGGTCAATCTTCTGTTCTGGGCTAGTGTAGACATAGCCCCAGGCTGGCTTCTGCCATTGGTACCCTGTCTCAGATTACCTTCACAGTCTTTTGCCAACATTGATTTCACTCATTCTTTCAAAGAACTAGTTAATTACATATTCATTATGCTATTGTGAGACTAGGTTGGGTGCTGGATTTTTCCATGATTAATATGCAGTAACATTTGCATGAAGCAAAATTCTGAAGTCCTTGTACAGTTTTTAACTCATTCTTTATCTCAAGCAAAACTCCCATCAAGCTGTACTAGGGGGAGTAACAACTGAGTAAGCTCTGACTTAGGGTTTCCTGGGTGAAGAATAATTTCAGCAATTACTTCCTGCATGCCCAAAGACTGAGACAAGTCCTTAACCACAGCACATGCATATTCAGGGCCTATTCATGTCAGTAAAAGTTAAAGGACCAGGCCCTAAGGATACAAATACACTTACCAGGAGTTCGACTCGGTCAGGGTCAATCTTCTGGGGTTTGATTTCCCATGCCTAGTAGGGACATTCTAAATTGAACTATCGAGGTTGACAATCAACTGCTGTCCTCATTCTTGCAAAGAGTAAGGGAGATTGATGGGAGACCTTTTCCCCTCAATTTCCCTCAGTTAGGACAATCAGATAAGTCAATCAAAGATGTGTCGATTCCAGCTGTGCAATTGCCATACCTCAAACTGCATCTCTAGGATCAACTTTAAGGTCTGATGTGGCCTGGCCTAAGTATCATAAATAGGCTCACAATAAGCACATTGAGGGCACGTGTACACTAGACCTTAAAGTTGATCCTAGATATGCAATTCCAGCTACAGCAATCGCATAGCTGGAAACAATCTATCTACAATAGACTTATCTGGCCATCCTCACTGAGGAAGGTCGAGGGGAGAAACTTTCTCATTGACCTCCCTTCCTCCTCATGAGGATGAGAAGTACAGGGGTCAACTGTTGACCCTGATAGTTCGATTTTGTGCATCCCCACTAGGCATGTGAAATCAAACCCTGGAAGATCGACTCTGCCCAGGTCAATCTCCCAGTAAGTGAAGATGTACCCTAAGAGCTCATCTTCATGAATGTTTAAACCACAGCAAAGTGGGAAGTGCCTCTACCCTGCCAGGCACTTGGGTCCAGCCATGCTAGGGACGAAGGGGGTGTCTAGTTTGCACACCTTGCAGCATAGCTATGAGGTGTTGGACAGCAGCGGCAGCAGCAGCAGCAACATGACAGCTTACCCGTGGCAAGTATGTGCCCAGTATGGAACAAGCAAGCCTGCCGCCAGAAGGGTGGGTGGGACAACAGGGGCAATAGCATAGGGGACTTGGCCTTTGAAAGGGGCCTGGAGCTCAGACGCCACAGCAGTCACTCACTCTGTTGCTCCGTGTGGCTTCTGAGAGCTCGGGCGGGGGCAGCACCATGCTCTGGGCAGGGCTAAGGGCTGACGGCCCTTGCCCCCTTCCCTTTCACAGGAGGCTCCACCCCTTTCCAGGGTCATAGAGCCAACCCCTCCCGCCCCACACATACACACACCTTGCCCCCAGGTGTGCAGTGGCTATCAGCCCTGGGGGTGTCATGTTTGCCCTTGGCACAGTTAAACCAGGCCTCTGCTGTAGCCCACACTAGCACAGCTATGCGGCTAGTCGGGTTCACACTAGCTCAAGGAGAGCTGTGGCATGTGTGTGTCCACGAGCAGGAGAAATCTCACTCTCAGAGCATTAGCTATGGGCAGCAAGCACATGACTGTAGCCAGAGCACAAGAGCCTGCAGAGATCTCCTACCATAAGCTAACAGTTCTGTAGTGCACTTTGACCTATACTGCTCTGAAATGGGACCAGCTCAAAGCACGTGAGGGGATGTTCACGCACACCAACAGGGTCCACATGTACACGCTCTGCAGCAGCCTAGTGCGGGATAGAGTAAGAGCCAGGGACTACCTGTTCGTGTAGGCAAGTCCTTAATGTTAAATGGGCTAGATTCTGGTCTCAGTTACACCTGTGTAAATCTGGCATAATTCTCCTGCAGTACGTTGCACGGGAATCCAGATCATGGTGTGTTAAAGCGAAAATTACATGGATCCTTTGCCAGTGCAGCTGTTTGTACTTATTTCCAATGTTGTGCAACCTATTCACAAACAGGTGTCTTAGATGTAGCCTCCAGAGGCCCTGACAATTCCATCCCGTCCTGGGTGAAACCCCTACCTACAGAGGGTCCATTAAGTGCTCTCAAGGCTCCGACTGCAGCTTCTGTCCGTCACATAAACACAGGTAAGGGAGGGTGTACTGTCTGTCTGTTTCACTCATAGAGCTCTTGTACACACAGCAGGTGTGTGGTGGGAGAGGATAGATCATTGGAGGAAGACTGGCCTTTGTATTCATATTGACAGAGACAGTCACTGCCTTGCACTGGGTTGGCCATGGCATTTCCTCTACCTACTTTCAGAATGCCGCTGGCCTTCCCAGGAAAAGGCATGCATCCCAGTTGGAGGGCTGTGCAAAATTGCCCCATGTGCTAAATATTAAACTTAAGGTGGGGCCTCAGTGGTCAAGTCTGGGTGCAGGTTTGGCCCTGAATCCAAACTTCCCCAAAGTGAACGGGTTAAGAAGCCATGCATATTTTTTGCCTAGCTGCTGAAGAGCGGGAATTTCAAAGCCTCCTTTCTTCACTTGGATGCTGCCATGTGAAAGTTCTCAGCACCATGACACAAAGATTTGGGACTGTGTCTTTTAAAGCATCCAGTAAAGCTGGTATCAGGAGGGCCTGATTTTTGGAGGCACTGATTGTGTAACTGCTCTGAGTTTTCTTCTGAATGGGGAGCATTGGGCACATTTTGCAGTGGTAAAATGGATGGCTGTGTCTACACGTGCAGCTTCTTCCAGAAGAAGTGGCACGGGAATGAGCTATCCGGAAGATGCTAATGAGGCGCAGATGCAAATTTTCCGTGCCTCATTAGCATATCGGCACATGGTTCAGGGTCCAGAAGAAGCTCTTCCGGGCTACGTCTACACGTGCACGCTACATCGAAATAGCTAATTTCGAAGTAGCGACATCGAAATAGCCTATTTCGATGAATAACGTCTACACGTCCTCCAGGGCCGGCAACGTCGATGTTCAACTTCGACGTTGCTCAGCCCAACATCGAAATAGGCGCAGCGAGGGAACGTCTACACGCCAAAGTAGCACACATCGAAATAAGGGAGCCAGGCACAGCTGCAGACAGGGTCACGGGGCGGACTCAACAGCAAGTCGCTCCCTTAAAGGGCCCCTCCCAGACACACTTTCATTAAACAGTGCAAGATACACAGAGCCAACAACTAGTTGCAGACCCTGTATATGCAGCACGGACCCCCAGCTGCAGCAGCAGCAGCCAGAAGCCCTGGGCTAAGGGCTGCTGCCCACGGTGACCACAGAGCCCCGCAAGGGCTGGAGAGAGAGTATCTCTCAACCCCCCAGCTGATGGCCGCCATGGAGGACCCCGCTATTTCGATGTTGCGGGACGCGGATCGTCTACACGTCCCTACTTCGATGTTGAACGTCGAAGTAGGGCGCTATTCCCATCCCCTCATGGGGTTAGCGACTTCGACGTCTCGCCGCCTAACGTCGATTTCAACTTCGAAATAGCGCCCAACACGTGTAGCCGCGACGGGCGCTATTTCGAAGTTACTGCCGCTACTTCGAAGTAGCGTGCACGTGTAGACGCAGCTCCGGACTCCAAAGTACACGTGCGGACATACGGCCCTCAGGGATCTCCCGGAAGGAAACCCTCCTTCTGGAAGCCCCTTCTTCCTCAAAATTTTGGGAAAGAGGGGGCTTCCAGAAGGAGGGTTTCCTTCCAGAAGATCCCCACAGGCCACATGTCTGCATGTGTACTTTGGAGTCTGGAAGAGCTTTCCTTAAAAGACCTTGTCACAGCTCTGGGGCTGCTGGCAGGCCCCTCGGACTGCACAGACACCAAAAAATCTTTTGAGTGGCCCCATCTGCTGCAGTAGCAGGTCTTTGTGACACACACGGAATTAAATCGCGTGCTTGCTTCTGACAAGAATGGGGTCTGTGGCCCCCACGCCTGAGCCCCTGTAGTATGGTCTCGAATTCCCTCACCTGGAAAGAAATAGAAGAGAGTAGTGCCAACTGCATAACAGGTTGCCGAACCTACCCCTCCTGGCCAATGTACCACGGTTGCTGTCTCCTTGTAGACAGAGTCAGGCTGGTAAATGGCCTTCCTAGAAGGCTGCCCTGCATCTCCCCTGAGAACTGTAGAGCTGCCATCTGATGTCTCCCAGGGCTGGCCAGCAATCATTGGGGACCTCTTGCTTTAAAACCCTTATTCCACTCCTAAAATGACAGAGGCTGGGAGGGCAGAGCTAACTTTGCCTACAGCTACTCTTTAACCCCTTCATTACCAGCTCAGGGTTTATACACTTCATCCCAGACCTATGGGGTTTTCGTTTCATTTAGAAGAAAAAAAATTGTAGCAGGCCTACCTAAGGATTGCTTGGGAATTTCCCCATCTGTCCAAAGCAGATACTACTGCTTATTTCCTTCCCCAGGGCTACTGAGGGATAATTGGTTAAAACTGTAATCAGCTACTAGAAATAGATGTGCTTGTTTATGTGCATAAATAGTGCTCTCAATCAATAGAGCAGCAAGGATATGCTGTTCCCATCTCGTGCAAATAATCACACCCCCACTTTCATTTTAGTTTTCATTCCTGTCTTATTTTTCTACCTTAGTTGACAACGACCCACATTTCATCATCCATCTACTAAGGAGCCAGGAGAACATCTGCTTCAACATTGACTCAGAGCCCGGAAAGATCCTGAACTTGGTTTCAGATCCTGATTCTGGTAAGAGAATGTGAACAGCTTACGTTTATATAGCACCGGGCTTCCCAGAGAATCAGAAAGGCCTTGCTTTGGGGAAAGGATTCTGTACCAGGTGCACTGTGATGATTTATTGACTGCTGTCAGTTCTAATCTAGTCAGTTCTCCTCTGACCTGAGATGGGCTGCAATGCAGCGATTCATGATTTACGTTGCTGTAAATGAAATTGGCACTAGAGAACCCACACATGGTGGAACAGGCTTGCTGGGCTTTATCTCTGCAATATGTGCATAAAGGTTGTGTCAATACTACCCTGGAAGATTGACCCACTCAGAGTCAACCTTTGGGAATTTGATTTCATGTGTCTAGTATGGACACACAAAATTGACCTCTTAAGGGTCACAGTCGACCACTGTGCTCCTAATGAGATGTGAGGAGTAAGGGAGGTCGACAGGAAAAATTCTCCCATCAACCTTCCCCAGTATAGACAGCCAAGATAGCCGAGTGCAGATACTTCAATTTTAGCCATGCAATTGCCATAGCTAGAACTGCATATCTGTGGTCAACTTACTTTGCCTCGGAGTATAGTATCCATTCCCAAGAAACTGGTTTATAGTTCTAATGTTCTTGTAACACTGACATTAAACAATCTACAGGGAGTCTTAGTCTCTTCCTACAGACTTGGCTTCCCAGCATTGCTTTTTGCTTGTCAGAGCTTGCAGTCATTGCTGGTGTCTGGATTGTGGTTTGGAACAGGTAGCCTATTAGAAGCTTTCCATCAGCAACTGAGTTCAATCCTTTGACTGTCATTTGGCACTGGATTTAGCCTAGGCAGTTAGAAGTGGGTTTAGATGTAAAATAGAAAAGCTCACACCTTCTTACAACCCTGCTTCTACCTTCTTAGGAAATTCAAGTGAGCACCATAAAATACCTACATTGTTGATCCAAAGTGTGTGCTTGTGTAATTACAACAATTTATGTGCTAATCTCAACTAGAAATAATAGAATGAATGGTATCTAGCATTCAATGGCTTAAATTGCAGCAAGGGAGGTTTAGGTTGGGCAATAAACACTGGAATAAATTGCCTAGAGAGGTTGTGGATTCTCCATCACTGGAGATATTTCAGAGCAGGTTGCACAGGCATCTGTCGGGGATGATCTAAACGGTAGTTGGTCCTGCTGTGAAGGCAGAGGATTGGACTCGATGACCTCTCAAGGTCCTTTCTAGTTCTAGTGTTCTATGCGTAGTACCCAGTATCAGAGGGGTAGCCGTGTTAGTCTGGATCTGCAAAAGCAACAAGGGGTCCTGTGGCACCTTATAGACTAACAGAAATGTATGAGCATAAGCTTTCGTGGGCAAAGACCCACTTCGTCAGATGCAGGTCACCACTCACCCCTCGTTGCTTGTGTAGTACCCAGAGGCACTGAGACCTCATCTGGCGTGAGTGAAGTCTCTGCTCTACAGCCTCAGATGAGAGCCAGCTGGCCTTTAGCTCATGTAGTAGAGTGCAGGGGTTTAGACCCTATACTTGTAGGGTCTATCCCTGGGGCCAGCAACCCAGGTCTGTTGGCATCACATATGATTCAACAGAAGTATTCCATTAACACTGATTTCTAGGATCATAAATGAACTTCTGTGCATTCACGGTGAATATCTTACCCTTTCCACTTGAAACCTGCCACTGTGGGGGCTGCATTTTTTTTCATTTGCATTATCAGTGGAGCATAAATAAGAAAGCACTGGGAGAGAGAAAAAGGAAGAGTCAAAGTCTTTGTGGCCAAGTATGAAATTCAATTAATAACTAAGTCCAAAAAACTATGCATTGGGAAGTGGCCTTCTCTGCTCGAAGTAATTTAGGCCTTACAGTTTTTTTCTATGACTTCAGTAAGTCTCTTGGTTGCACATCAAACTCATGAGAAACACCCTACACTCTCCTTTTCATAGGGGTCTTGGTCAATGGGCAACTTATTGGGGCCAAAAAGCCTGAGAATAAAAAACTGAGCACCTACTTTGGCAAAATTGGATTCTATTTCAAAAACAAAGGCTTGAAAGTAGAGATCAGTACAGAGATGATCATCCTGAAAGATGGATCTTACAGCACGGCGCTGTCCTGGTCTGACACAGGCAGCATCATTCGGAGAAGGTAAGAGAAGCTGCCCTTTCAGTAAAGTTTGTGGAAGCTGTTTGGAATATGTCAATCCTGTTGACTCTGAGGGCAAGATTACCCCTGGACATTCCTGAGGAAATGACCTTCCCTGGCTTTCTAATCCTTCCTCAAAATGAAGAGTGCAATGTCCTTCTGGCCATCAAAACTTCATCCGCGTAATAGCTGTGCATGTCCACACAAGCACTCAGTCACCACCATGGATAGAGAGATGACTATTTGTTATTTGTTCTGTAATAGAATTCTTGAACCGAATCAGGGACCAAGTCCCCATTGTGCTAGGCACTGTACAAACACAAAAGAAAATGGCAGTCCTTGTCCCCCAAATAACATACAGTCTAAGTAAAATATAGGGGAAAATGGATGGATACAATAAACTAAAAGGAACAGCACCAAGAAACCACAGCAATCAGCTATGAAGCCATTATGAACAGTTTCCGATTATGACTAATAAGGGCATCTTGATATATACAGAATGGGAAGCGACTGTTTAGGGCCAGGGGTCGTAGCGGACCACAAGCTGAATATGAGTCAACAGTGTGATGCCGTTGCCAAAAAAAAGGCAAACATGATTCTGGAAAGCATTAACAGGAGTGTCATGAGCAAGACACGAGAAGTCATTCTTCTGCTCTACTCAGCACTCATTAGGCCTCAGCTGGAGTATTGTGTCCAGTTCTGGGCACCATATCTCAAGAAAGATGTGGAGAAATTGGAGAGAGTCCAGAGAAGAACAACAAAAATGATTAAAGGTCTAGAGATCATGAGCTATGAGGGAAGACTGAAATAACTGGGCTTGTTTAGTTTAGAAAAGAGAAGACTTAGAGGGGACATGATAGTGGTTTTCAAGTACCTAAAAGTGGGTTACAAGGAAGAGGGAGAAAACTTGTTCTTCTTGGCCTCTGAGGATAGGACAAGGCGCAATGGGCTTAAACTGCAGCAAGGGAGGCTTAGGTTGGACATTAGAAAATACTTCCTGGCTGTCAGGGTGGTTAAACACTGGAATAAATTGCCTAGGGAGGTTGTGGAATCTCTATCACTGAAGATATTTAAGAGCAGGTTAGATAGACATATATCAGGGATGGTCTAGATGGTGCTTGGTGCCCATGAGGGCAGGGGACTGGACTCGATGACCTCTCGAGGTCCCTTCCAGTTTTAGTGTTCTATGATTCTATGATCTTTTTCATATTGACCTCACATTGCCCATAGGGAATGAGCCTGGTGCTGGGAGATATGATGTTATGAGTTCTAATCTTGCCTCTGCCACAAATGTGTCTCTGTATAGCTGGGCAAGTTAGTTAACTTCTCTGCTTTGGTTTCCATGTGTTAAAAATGAGATGGATTACTGTACTCACCCTTGTCCAGATTTGCTAGGTGGTAACAGAAGCTCTGCCAATCTTCATTAAAAACTGGCAGCTGATTGGAGTACTCCATTCTTCACATGCCATTCTGCCCAGCAAGAGACTGCCTCCGCAGAGCCAGGGATGCTGCTCTCATTTCTGTTTTATGCCTCTGCTAGGCTGCAGGTGTCTGTGAAGAAAGATAGCAGTGTCACTATCACTACGGACATGGAAATGTCCTTCCTGGTTTTGCTTCACCGTGTGTGGAAGAATCACCCGGTCAACGTTGATTTCTTGGGGGTCTACATTCCACCCACAAACAAGTTCTCATCCAGCGCACATGGGCTGATAGGTAAAGTCCTGCAGTCGGGTGGCAGGTGGAGGGATATGAGTGTGTTGGTTTTGGCTAGAACTCTGTGTGCCGGGAGGAAGGAAATCATCAACAAAAGGAGGAAAAAAATCCCATTTCTAGAATAGTGGTTAACTTTCCATTCAGTGACATACAAACAGGTTTAATATGTTTACCATATAAACAGCACAGTTTATATAGTATATTAATACAAGATGAGTTGGTAGATCCTGATACAGATATGCTCCCTCTCGGGGTGCCCTCTTTTTTGAATGGTCAAATATGGTAACTCTAGTTTTAACCTTCTCTTTGGCCAGGCCAATTCATGTCTGAACCAGACATACAGATCTACAATGAGAGACCTGGTCAAGATCCAGAGAAACCAGAAGCAACTATGGAAGTGAAAGGTCACAAATTAACCGTCACCAGGTAGGAATTCTGAGCAAACTCAACCGAGAAAAATATCAGGCCTTAAAATATCTGGTAACCTCCCCTCTGAATCTAGCCAATGAAAATATATTTAATTACATAGCCACGCTCTAACAAAGACTCCAAATTTCTTTTCTCTGCGGTTTCTCCCTTTAAATTCGCTCTGCTTACAAGTAAAACAAGTTTTTTTGTAACTGTCAGCACAGCAGACCCAACAGAGCACTGAAACTCAAGCTGGGCTCTTTTCTGTTTGTGGATCACCACTAGTAATTAAAAAAAAAAAGCCACAAGTTAAATTCTGCTCTTCATTAAAACTACTGAGCCTACATTACCTATATGCGTCAATGTCTTGGCTGGGCAGGGAGCTACATGGTGTACTCTCTGCACAAGGGGTCCAGGGACACCTCTTTGTTGCTGCAAATACATGACTGTTGGATGGAAGCCAAGAAGCAGATACTTTATGCAGTAGATTTCACTCTCTGTATTAGTTCAGAAAGTCATGCTGGGCTCAGGGAGAGGTCAGTGCAGCAGGGAAGCTAATGGCAGCAGGACTCCTCATGGGGACTGTATTGCTAGTAGAGAGATCAGGGACTTCAGAATAGTATGAGCAGAGCAAGATTTCCTTATGAATCACTGGCCTGCCTGCAGCTTTTAGGCCAAGCCAACTCAGCAGAAAACCTCTCCCCGGATTTTAGGAGAAAGCAGGGTGGGAACCCTGCACGTTGCACCTTGGAGCTTTTAAACAGACTTGGCTTTGGGTGCTTTTTCCAAGGTGGCCACTGCACTTTGCCCTCTGGAGCTCCCCATTGGAACGTTCCACGCGGCGTAGTCATTTTTAACCAGAGAAAAGCTGCCCTGACATAAGCTGATATACACTGAAAAGACTGGCAGGTCCCTAGGTTCTCCCCCACTGGGAAAGAAGACACTGACATGCCTCTTAAGGTGTCAGAAATACCCACAGTTCCCCCAATTAGTACAGCTTTATACCCCGCTTGCAAACAAAGATAAACATTTCTCTGGACAAGGTATCCCCCTTCAAGCAAGGTTCATCCATCCATTGCCAAGGTTCCTCCCCTGAACTTCTAATGGCACACTACACCTACCCAGTTGGTTTTCTACATCCTCCCTGCTCTTTCCACACCATAAGTCTGAAGCTATCTTGTTAGCAGCGCATACGTTACAGTGGTGTTTGAAGCTTCTTCTTTCAGAGAATGAAGCAAAAAGACAGCAAGGACTCTCTCCATTCATATATGTAGTATATAGTGGGTGGAGGCAAGTACGTAAATATGGAAACCATACCCTTTAGGATCCTTCAGGCTGAGTATCTTCCAGCCCCAGAGACAATGCTCCTCCACATACAGGGTCCATTTCATCAGGCCCGAATCTGGAGACTTATGCGTAGTTATCATGTTCTACAAATAGACCCCCTGGAGTTAGTGCACTCCTCTGAGTGAGAGAGAGTAGCTAATGTAAGAGTGTCAGAGTCTGGCTGTCAGCGATGTGTGGCTTAATGCAGCCTCAGCTTCCAAAAGCCAGTGAATTTGATTTTTTTCCTCCCTATTTTTACAAACCTGTGAAGTGGCGTCAAATACCTGCTGCCTCTGTGCTCAGCCATGAATGGCACCTGGGATTTCTCCTCCATGGCGGCAGGTATAATCCCACGGCTTCAATTATGACATATTGCAGTATGATTTCTGTTATGCTCTTATGAAGGTAGTAAACTTTTACCACTCAAATGGAGAGGCCAGAGGCACATATAGGCAACTCCTGCTGACATTAGACTACTGATGGTTAGGCATCACTGCTGCATTACCTTTTCTGCTTCTGCCACTATCACCCATCCTCTCTGTTGCTCTCTCTATTACAGCGGGTTCCAGAAGGACTACAGGACAGACCAAGTGTTTGGAACCAAAGTGCACTGCTGGTTTGTACACAACAGCGGGAAGGGCTTCATTGATGGCCAATATACAGATTACATTGTCCCCCACCTGTACAGCTTCCTGAAGAACCCCTGAGAGGTCACATCCTCAAGTGGTGGGTGAAGCAAAAATGTCTCCCCCCAACCCACCCACACCCAGACAAATATTTGGATTCCTAGCTATTCTCAGTGCGACAAAAAAGGCCAGTCTAATATATGGTGGCTAACAGATCTCTAACTGAAAGAGCCATTGCTCAAGGAAACAAGGGTGTTCCCAAGCGAAGTATGATGTGGTAAAAGACAGCAGGTAGCTTTCCTTTATGTAGTGACTATAGACATGTTTACAAATTTATTATAATAAATCTACTCACTGGAACCTAGCAGAGCGTCTTTGGTGATGTGTCTGATTTGGGTGACTGAATATTTCAACTCAAAGATTTTTCAGAAGGCTTGTAAAAGTAACACAGAGGTATTATCTCATAGTTTATGGAAATCAAATACAGGACAATGGTTAGTGCTTTCCTACCACTTCACATCAGCTAAACATCAGCTAATGCAGCCACTATTCAAGAAAAATATTGAATTTTCATATAGAACTTACGTGAGTATATAAAGAGGTAACTGGGAGTTTTCTCTGATTGCCTCCATTTTTTTGAACCGGCCCACCAACAAGCTGAGGAGAAGAGACGCAGGAGAAAGGAGAGAATGGCTTCCAGTCAGGGGCAACAGCCTCCCCCCATACCTGGAAACACCCGTCCTCACTCTGATAGAACCTGTGATACAAGGATAGACCTTATCAGCCACCTGGGGATCCACAGCTCCTGTGGAAAATGATCATGCTCAGCACCCTGTCTTCTGATAGCCATCAATCAATGATCAATGTCTGTTGGCATAGTCATGCTTTCCATGTAACTGAAACACACCAATTTCTAAACCTGCTTCCTGACTAAAGAAATAAGCTGCTCATGGGCAATGGAAATGGTCACAGGCACATGAAGGGCAATGGCTGTGCTGTGCTTTCATTTTAACCTGGAACCAGATGCATAGGTAACATCAGTTATATTTAGTGCAGGGATCTCAACTCAGTTTACCTTAGGGCCAAAGCCCGTCCTCAAATCCTCCTAGCAGGCCAGCAGGCAACTCCTCTGGCTAGACTCTAAGGGGAAGGGAGTCTCTGCCCCCCACAATGTGTCCGGCTCCACCTTCTGGCCCATGCCCTCAAGCCCCATCTGCCCTCAGGAGCCCCCACCGGCAATGCAGCAGGGCTAGTGTGGCTTCCTGCTGCTAGCTTCATGCCACTGGATCCTTGTGGCCTACAAAAGGTGTGTACTGGACTGTCTCATCTACAGGTGTAAGCTGTGAAACTACTAACTCATTTTGTGAAAATGACTAGATACAGCAAAAGCCAAGGTATCCAGCGCTTGGAGAACTGGCAAGTTCTGTTATCTGGTACCGCAGCCCATGGGGTCATTTGGCCAGTGGCTGCAGGGTGGCTGCCTGCTGGCTGCAGCGGGGCTGGCGCTCAAATAACCAGAAGATTTGATTATTCTGCAATCTGCATTTCCCAGGGATGCCAGATAATCAAGCTTTTACCATATCAGTGATGCCAACTCTTTGCTTTGATCACAAGGCTCCTGATAATGGGGTTGGGTTTTTTTCCTGGAAAACCCCAGCCATGTTATAATTAAGCCAGACCCGGGAACTTCACCACCTGATGCCTCCTGCACCATAATCAACTGTGATCACTCTGATTTACTAGAGATTATGCTTGTTGGTGCATGGTGTTAGCAGAGAATCCTAGCCTTCCCCCCTCTACCCCCCGCCCCACAAAGGAAGTCTTTAGGTTTTATGTTTTGTGGAGAAAGCCTACAAAGCATGCTCCTAGTTCAGCCAAAGACCTCAAATACAAGATCCCCAAGTGTATTTTTATCCATGTTTTCAAGGGTGGGAGGGACTGATTCACGAGTTTTGAATGCTTGGGATTAGCAATGCAAGCACGCAAATTGATAGTGTCTCCCCCTGTGTTCAGGGGCCCAGACAGAGACCAAGAACCTGCAAAAGACGTGAAATTGAGTCCTCACCCTGGCACCTCTATGTCCTTGTGCTAGGATGCCCCTAACCCACACTAACATTCACACCCTCACACACTGCCCTGGGTAACTGAAAGCAAATTCCATCATCCCCACTCCACTGGCTGGAGAAGTGCATCAGCTCAGGAAGTTCTCTGGCCAGTGTGGTTTACACTGGGGGGGATGCAGCCCTCTGAGGTTAGGACCATGTGGGGACCAGGGTGCTGCTGGGAGCTGTGAATAAAGTTTTGAAAATATTTCAGGGGCTGGCTTGGGAAAGTGCTCAGGCTGTAGATGGCCCCCAGACTGGAAGTTTAGGACCCTGATTTAGTGCATACAAAATACAGGAATGACAGAAACAAACCTAAATTCAGACACGCTCTGTAACATTAACCAATTAAAACTAACAGTGAAGACGCTAGTGATATTGCACAGAAATATAAACCAGATTCCCCTCTCGAAGGTATTTAAAGGGGAGTGCCCAACACAAAAGAAAAATGCCACAATTCAGTAAGTGGAAATACAATAACAGCATCAAGTATTTTAAAAGCCTGCTTTGAAAATCTTTTAAAATAAATATATCGTTCAGTAAATGTACAAGTCCAAACCGAAATAAATGAATGGAACATTTGGGCTTGAGGAACAGGGAGGGGGAGGCCAAGATTTTTTAAAATGGTACCAAAAGTTAAGTTCCTGAATTTGTATTTAAGCACCTAAATAGACTGCAAAAGTACAGAGCTTCCAACAGCTTTGACTGAGACTAATGAAAAAGCTCCGCACTTTTGAAATCAATTCACATAGTTAGGCGGCTGAAACCAGGTACCCGTAGAATCATAGAATCCTGGGGCTGGAAGAAATCTCAGGAGGTCAAGTCCAGCCCCCTGCCTAAAGTAGGATCAATCCCAACTAAATCATCCCAGCCAGGACTTTGTCAAGCTGGGACTTAAAAACTTCCCAGGATGGAGATTCAACCTTCTCTCTAGGTAATGCTTTCCAGTGCTTCACCACCCTCCTGGTGAAGCAGTTTTTCCTAAAATCCAACCTACACCTCCCCCACTGTAACTTAAAACTATTGCTGCTTGTTCTGCCATCCATCATTACTGAGAGCAGCCTCTCTTCACCCTCTTCAGAGTCCCCCTTCAGGAAGTTGAAGGCTGCTATTAAATTAACACTCATGCTTCTCTTCTGCAAACTAAATCAGCCCAAATTCTTCAGCCTCTCCTCATAAATCACGTGTTCCAGCTCCCCAAACATTTTGGTTGCCCTAGCCTTCTCTCCATCCTGACAGTCAAATAGATTGTCTTGAAATTACTCCTTGTTTTGTCCCATTCTAGAATGGGGCCATCAGCATGTCATTTTTCTTTCTGTACGTCAGCTTCCTCGGTCTATAAAACAGGGATGCCACTGCCTGCTTAGCTCTTAGCCACACAGAGAGCAATAGAAAGTTTTGAACAAGTGGAAACTATCATTTTATGAAAAACTTTCTTAAAACAAACTCAGTTACAACATTTTTTTTAAACCACCCTATTACTCCATCACATCTATACTTGGCACCAAAAAGAGCCATTTTCTCTGCAATGAAATGCTATTTCAGAAACAGTTCATTTGCAGTGAATGTATGAGAAATCCTTCAATTTACTTTTCACTTGTAGGGGTCCCCTTGGAACCATGAATTCAATAGCCTGCAAGACAGTAAGGGGTAGGTCTACACAGCAAAGTTATTTCAAAATAATAGCTGTTATTTGGAAATAACTATGCTTGTGCCTACACAACACCACCATTTAGAAATTATTTCAAAATACCAGTTGGCTTATTTTGATATTGGTATACCTCATTCTACCAGGAATAGTGCATACTTTGAAATAACTATTCAGAAATAGGGGCTGTTTAGACAGGGAATAAAGCCTATTGAGCAATAAGCCATAGGCCGTGTCTACATTTTCTTTCCTCTTTTGAAAGAGGCATGCAAATGAGGGATTCATCTCCATCGAGTTATTTACATGGCTTTGTTTAGTCATATTACCAGTTACCCTCATCCACACTCCCAACCACTTGTCTCCCTCCCCTATTGTCTTCAGGTGACTTTAAGCTCTGCTACTTAGGGGCGTTTTCCTCCTACATTGTGTGACAAAGCCCCAAGCTTGTCCTTCTCGGCTCCTGTGCTTTGTGGTGGTTTAGGTGCTGCCTCGGAGGCTTCCGGTGTCCCTGCTCTGCCTCCTTTTCTCACAGAGGCCTGGGGTATGGCATCATCGAGCCACTCTCATCATTGGCACAGTTCATGTCAGTCATTAGTGGAGGAGACCCCTTCAGTGTGCCCAGTCTCCTCCTACCCCCTAGGGCTGCCCTGAGGTGTGGGGTGGTCTGGGAGGGACCTGGACCCCTCCCACATATACTGGGCTCCAGCCCAGGAACCCTATGCAGCTGCAGGGGCTTCCCCCCTTGGTCTTCCCCCTCCCCAATGCAGCAACTGCCTCCCAGGGCCAATTCCATCTGACACTTTCCCGGTACCTTCCGCAGCTGGTTGCGGCAGCCCTCTGTTTCTGGGAGTTCTCCTTCCACGCAACTTGCTTCTTCCTTGTCCATCCTCTATCTCCATCCCCCCCGCTCACTTGAGGGAAACCCTTCTAAAGGGTTCCGTGGGCCTCAATTGGCCACAGGTGCTGAATTAGCAGCAGGGACTAGTTTAGCCTGCTGCTGCTGGCTGATCCTGGATAAGCCTCAGTCTCTAGGAAACAAACACACAGACCTAACTGCCCACGTATTTACCCTCCACGAGGCTACTGTAGCCTGCTGCAGACTGTGGTCTATCACAGTTGGCACAGTGCCTGGCACAACAGAGCCTCTATCTTGATCAGGGGCTAGAAAAGAACAGCTGCTAAGAGGAAGAGTAGCAATGACTCAAGTGCATCTAAAAACCCAGCTTTAACCTAGAGCAGGATTTGCTTCCCCTAAGTGTTCAGTTGGATCAAGAATTTTTATATCGTGTTCCAAGAACACGCGAGATTTAATCAGAGGCATATCAGCCTACGTTTCATCCTCTTCTTACGGCAGTTTAGCTGTTTCAATCAATAAAGCAAGAAAGGCATCTGAACTCGTGGGCTGATTCACTAGAGAGCCAGTTGACAACAATCTTGATTATCTAGAGGCTTTTAAGGGATGCACTGTGCTGAGAAAGAGGCTTTTATTTCAGAAATTGCTTTAAAAACAAGCATTGTACGAAATGTTAACATTTTAAAAACTATTCAAAGAAAAGTGACTCATTAAGGATCCACAACAGAACAGAGGAAAGTAGCACTAAGGTGAACAAACGACTAGCCCCAGAGGAATCTATGCCAGCACAACCATCAGTTCATCTCTATTAACTGAGCAGACATGCAGACAACTAGGTGTGCCTTTTGTTTTACTGTTTGGATTCACTGAAGCACACTCATCTGCGAGTCATGCCAATTAAGGGTTAAGCGCTGGGGATGCTACAGAGGCAAGTCATGCCATGATCAGTAATGGGAACATAGACGATGCCAGGATCTGGTCCTGACCAGGTATGTGTTTTAGCAGAGTACTAATTAAGCAGATTCTGCTGTAATTTATTGGACTCTCTTTAAAAACAATAGCCGAAACCATCCTTATACACCTCATCAAATCCCAGAAAAATGATCTCCTACAGCATTGTTGTTTTCCTGCTTTTCTTTTAATTTCTTTCGGTGTTCTCAAAGCCAGAATTCTGTTTTGGAAGCAGGTCCAGAAGTGTGCTTTGCAAATTATAGATTATTTCCCACATTTTATAAAATGTAAAACAGAGTTAAGTAAGGAAAATATTCCAGCACACATCTATCAGCAGTCTTACAAAAGGAAAACAAATTCAAATATTACAACATAATACAACTTTGCGACAAAATCAGTTTAGACAAGATTTTCACAAACGTTAACACATTTATAGTGGTCTTTACATAAATATAAGTTTTCTTTTCTGTATACACAAATTAAAACCCTGACATAGTAGAGTCTCACTTGTCTGCATAGAGGACACCAATTTGATGTTTCCAGGCGCCAGCTTTGACCCATTGCTTTGAGTCTCAGAAGAGTTTGGAAATGTCTTCGTACTGGAGACCCTCAACTTTCCGTCCTTTTAAAGGCCCCTACAGAAGAATAAATTTCAAGAAAGATCAGGGAAAAAGCCCCAAACAATCCAACCCTGCTTGTTGACTCTCACAACAGTTAATCATTACAATACAGCTGAACTGAACTGAACCAAATCCAATCCAATCACACTCACTCATCTTTATGAAAATGATAGCTATTATGTGACTAACACACAAGAAATAAATGAACACATCAGCCAACTGTGGCATTTTTACACACTGCCATGCTTGTTCATTTATTGATTTTTAACTGACATACAATTTTAATCCTTCAGAGACTAAGAGGATGATGCATTAATGTGCAAGGTCAGAGTTTTGAGAAGACAGCACATTATTAATATTCCTATATAATTATTTACTGCATAGCAACATTTAAAGAAGGATTAGACATTTATATGGGTAGAAACATTCAGTTTTAATAGTTAATGGCAAATTTTGGAAGGGATATGAACTTTCATGCTTTTCTCTCTAATTATTAGGAATCAGCATGTGCCCTCCCCTTGGTGGGAGAAGATTATCCACACCCAGCTACTGCAAACTTCTTGAACTTTCCTCTGAAGCACCTGGCACTAGTCAGAGAAAGGATACTAAACTAGGTGAACCAAGGGTCTGATCCAGGGTGCCAGTTCCCATTTAATATGTCAAAGAGACTAAATGTGCTGGCAGTTACTCTGGTAGTCTGTTCAAGAGCAGTAATTGCACACAAAACTTATATGTGACTAGCAGCTTCAAAAATGTTGTCCTCAGTGTTCTCTGGGAAGTCTGGAAATACCGTCCTAAAGGGAAACCATGGGAATAATTGAGTTCCTTAAAACTCACCAATACAGACTTGTTCCCAATTGCATGATTTCTATTGTTTTGTCCAATATGGTTTTAAGTGAGTGATGGGTCCTTATTACTCCTCTGGAAGACTTCTCATCATCACCAAGTTTTCTGTGCTATTCACAGTTTATTATATTTCATGACTAATTTAAGCTGCTCTTTTTTACTGTTTGTAGAACGATCACTAGAAACTGCTGAATCCACACCATGAAGTCAGACGCACGCCTCTAGAAACAAAGGCCTCTAATTTAGGCAGGAAACCACCATTGTAAGATATCAAAACAGAGTCACTGAGGGACATTCTGGCCCCAGTGAAGTCAACAGCACCTCTCGTGGACTTCAGCAGGGCCAGAATGTCACCTTAACTCTCTCTTTAGAGGACTCATACAAAAGGAAAAAAGACCCTATTCAGTAAGGCCCATCTCAGAGTATATTTTCCATTGAGAAATGTTATTTGTAGCAAAAATACACACACAGGCTCAATTAGAAGCAATATGAACAATAAGGATTCAACATCTATTAAGCAGCAAATTAAACACCCAGCCTGTTAAATACAATAAGAGAATTCACTTATTTCATACATATATTTTAAGTGTACTGCCTTCCCAGCTGAAAAAGTATTTTATCATTAACAGAGCACATTTAAATTAAGCCTGCTAAATCATTTTACATAGCTATCTTGAAAGTTCCATCTGCAAATTCAATATCCCATTACCTTGTAAAGTAACGGGGCTCAGGGGACTGAAATGTAAAAGGACTTGATTTCTATTCCTATTGGCCAGCTGGATGACCTTGAGCACCAATTTGTGTCCCAGATTCCTCAGCTGGAAATGGGCAATCAGGATGGTCACCCTCCGTAAAGGGTTTTGAGATCTACTGATGAAAATGCTATGAATGAATGATTATTAACTATATTTAAAATGTACTTACAGATTCAATGACGATGGTTGCTGAGAAGGTTTTCTCATTTATAGACTCCAAGATGCCTTCATTTCCTCTATAACCTCCATTTAAAACGAGAACTTTCTTTCCTGGAACAGTTGACAGGAAGGGATTTACCTACGGAACTCTTCGTCTTTTGATCAATTTTTTCTTTACTGAAAACATAGGACAGAACCATTTTGGGAATTCTGATTCCCCAAGAACTGTAGAAGAGAGTATTCCCTTGCAGGCACTGCTCAGTTTTTCCTACAGCGAGTGCTTGATCCTAAAATATCTGGGTAATATAGATCAAAGTTCTTTTGCTTTTAGGAAGCTGCTGATGGCTGCTTATCTCACTAGGCTAACGAGCAGGACAAGCTTCTCAAAATTCACTAGGGCTATATCTACACGAGAGACCTCTGTCGGTAGAAGTCACTGATGGAAATTAGCTGGCAAAACTTCTGTTGACAGATTGCATCCACACATAAAAGCAGATCGATCTTTTGATCCGCTCTGTCAACAGCAAGTGGCCACATGCTCCTGACACTCTGTCGACAGAACTGGCCCTGAAGCTCTGGAACAGAGGCCCGCATGGAAGGCAAGCCCTTCTGGAAATGCTGCCCCTACGTGCCCTTAAAGGGGCCCCCCTGACCCATGCTGTCTGCCCATGCTGAGGCTTGCCTACCTTGTCGAGGGACAGCAAAACTGTCACAAGGCTCCCTAGCTGTTTGAGTGAGAAGCAATTCTTGCCAGATTGCTACTATGCCAGAGCAGCTGCTGGTGGCCCTGCCCCTGATCCTGATGGGTGTGTTCCACCACATCTGGGGGGGATGATCCCGATAGGCTGCACACGAAGCATGCCCATGGTGCCCCAGTGCCCTGCCCACCCTTGCCCCCTCAAGTGCTCAGGTGGGTCAGCTCTGATTGGTGAGACCAGCTGGTCATGGGGCAACGGGAAGACCCCCCAGTGGGCACAGAATTTCCAGGTAGACAAGAAGCCCTTTCTTGAGCTGTGCTACTGGCTCGCCCCTGCCCTCCGATGACAGGGCACCCACATGTGGCCTGCCATCCTCCCCCCCGAGAAGCAGGCTGCCATCGCCTTGTGGAAGCTGGCCACCCCCCAACAGCTACTGCTCCATGGGCCACCAATTTGGCATTGACAGTCCACTGTAGGGGACGTACTCACGTAGGTAAAGCACACTCTGGCACGGGGGGGAGGAGGGGAGGGGAGAAGGGAAAGAGGGACAGGGTTGAGTGGATGGAGGGGGAAGGGGAAGAAAGGTGAGAGTGAGAGGGAGCTGTGGAGCTCACCAGGGCCCAGGAGTGCTATCACCCCCAGTCTCTCACAGGTGGGTCCAGTCTCCTCCCTTCACAGCTGGTGCAGGCCATCAACATGATCCTACTCTGGAGGCTTGTCTGCATCATCGACATGGAGACCCCCAATGGCCAGCTTTGACACCCATGTCTTCCCCAACTGTTTCGGGGCGCTGGATGGGTCCCACATCCCTATCTGGGCCCCGAAACACAGCACTGCGTGCTACCTTAATATGAAGGGCTATCATTCGTCGGTCATGCGGAGCCTGGTGGACCACTGTGGACAATTCCCGGATGTGTATGTCAGGTGGTCGGGCTGGACCCATCATATTGGGGTGTTCCAGAACTCCAGCCTGTTCTGGAGGATGAAGGCAGGCACCTGTGTCCCCCACCAGCAGCTGGCCATCAGAGACATGCAGGTGCTTTTGTGCACGGTGAGGGATGAAGCCTACCCAATTGTGCCATGGCTGATGAGGCTGTACGCCGGCCACCTGGACCCCACCCAGGAACAATTCAATGTCCGCCTCACCCAGCCATGGAACCAAGTTGAGTGTGACTTTGGGCAACTGAAGGCAAGGTTCCACTGCCTCCTGATGTAGCTGGACATGGGGGAGTGGAATGTCACCTATGTCGTGGACACCTGTTGCACCCTTCACAACGTGGTGGAGCGGAAGGCGCAGGACTTTCTCCAGGGGTGTGCAGCAGATGGTGGAGGCCCCTATGAACAGCTGGGCACGGCTCCCCGCCAACAAGTGAACGGAGGCCCTGCTTGATAGCTTCTCCCGCAGTCCCCAATGACTCTCCCCAGGACACCCCGGGGGGTGCCCTTGAACTGCAGCCCTACTCACTCCCACCTTCGCCCCCCCATCCCCAACCCATACAGGAGGGACGCAGGGGTGGTACTTAAAACAAATCTTTTACTCAACAAAATAGAACCATGTGAAAAATAAACATTTGAGAAAGAACTATTTACAATGTTGCAACTTGCACCACGATCTACAGGGTGGGGGCGCTTGGGACAGAGGGTGGGGGGCATTTCAACTGGGAGGGGTGGCATTACTCTAGAGAAGGGGGTAGAGAGCTTCAAGCAACTTTGGCTGTGGGATTCCCTCCCACCGCAGGTTCTGGATCCCGATTGGGGCTGGGATCATTGGGACATATAGTAGTGGGAGGGGTTCTGCAGAGTTGGGCTGGGGCAGGAGCGCCGGCCATGTCCATTGCAGGGCCTGCAGAAACACTTGAGACATAGGGTACAGGGGCAGGGGCCACAGGCACAGTGGCAGGAGCCTTGGGCGTGGTGGCCCAGGCCATCCATGCCTCCAGGTGGTCCACCTGGGCCAACAGCTGGTCAAAGGCCCACCCACTCTCACTGCTACTCCTCTTCTTGCTGCAGCCACTGCTCCGTCATGTCATTTTGTCGCCAAAGGGCAACTAGATAGGACTTAAGGCTGTTGTCGTCTAGGTGGCAATAACCACAGGCACACGTGGGGTGGTAGGGTGCCGTCTCTCAGGGGTACCATTCCCAGTTCCGCTGGCTTCGGCTCCTCCCTGGGGCTGCCTGGCTGCGCAGGGGGGCTTGCCTGGCCCTCAGATGGTGCAGCTGTAAGCAGAGAGGGGGCGACGGTGAGCCCTTCCCACAGCACAACACCCAATGCTCTGCCCCCTAAGAACAACAGTTGCCCCATGCCCCCCCCCGGGGCTGTAAGATGTGGCTGTCCCAGGTGCGTGTGACTGTGCCACCTGCAAGGTGGGCCCTGCCACATGGGGACTCTGTACTGCCATAGGGACCAGCCTGACTGCAGCCCCTCCCCGCTGGCCTGACAGGCTAGTGGGCCGGTGGGTAAGGGGGAGGGCCACAGGGGGCCCCACATGGCTGGTGGCTGAGCCAGGCTCAGCCTGGCTCTCCCTGGGACCCCCGCACACGTATGCAGCCAGCAGTGCTGTCCCTGGGGGCAGGTGCTGCTTGTTGCCTGCAGGCATGCCCGCAAACGGACAGACGCATCATCTTGGTGGTGTTTGTGGGGTCAGCCCAGTGCCTGTGTGGCTGGTCCACTCCCAGTTGCGACAGGGCAGGCTCATGAGGCCACCCCCACCCGTGGGGCTCGCAGCAGGCCAGCACCCGTGCCTGGGGGCTGCCTGCTGGGTCCAGATGGGATGCACTGCTGTGTTCATTAGCACACGTGCTGAGCCCATGGAGTGCGTTCCTGCCTGGGTCATCTTGGCGAGGCCCATGGCACGCTCTGCCTGCCCACCCCCAGCATGGGGCTGTGCAACCCATGGGGTACTCACCAGACTGTCCTGCAAACAGGTCCAGAGACACCTGTGCTGATGTTGTGGTACTGGAGGGGCCTGAGTCCACCGTGACAGTTAGGGAGCCCAGGCTGGACTCAGGGTCCGAATATGGGTCCCGGGACACCTCTGGCTGGTTCCTGGGTCACCATCACCAACACGGAGCCTCCTCCCAGGTGTTCACCATCTCCCAGCTGGGTGCACCATCGTTGCCCCTGGGGAGTTGGTCCAGTTCTTCTAATAGGGGTAGGTGGCCGTCCCTTCCCCCAACGTCCACCGTGTGTCCCGGGCACGCACGTAGCCCTGGCAGAGTTCTTTCACTTTAGCCCGTACCTGCTGCAAGGTGCTGGCAGCATGGCCATGTTCCGCCAGGACTCCAGTAAGGTGGGCATAGCCCAGGGCACTGTAACACTTTGCAGTGGAGTCCAGCAGGACCTCCTGTACACCCCAGAGAGATAGCAGATCCTGGAGCCCAGAGACAGACCAAGAGGGGGCCCACTTCCTTGTGCCCTGGGGTGGGTCCCAAGACCCCTCTCCAGCGGCCTGTGAGTGGCCAGGGGGGTCTTGGACAGCCTGGAACATGTTTGGGTTAGTAGGGAGTGGCTGCTGAGGTGTGGCACTGGCAGCATGCTGCCAGTCTGGAGACACGCCTCCAGCTTCCCTGCGCCTTTAAAAGCAGCTGGAGGGACAGATCATAGAGCTGTGTTTGTGGTGGGGAGGGCACCTCCTGACTCCAGCTGGCTGCACCATGGAGGACTACTCTATCAACAAAAGGGGCCCTGGAGCATCTACATGGCTGTTTTCTCGACAGTGTTCTGACAAGAGAGGAGTTACAGCTGAACGAGGAGAGGTATAACGCTGCTGGTCAACGTGCCGTGTTTTGTCAACAAACTATCGACAAAGTGCATTTTGCATGTGGACGCTCTGCATTTTTTTTCAGACAAAAGCCTGGTTTTGCCAGAAAAAGCCTCTCATGTAGACGTAGACAAGGAGTATGTCTACACAGCAAAATTATTCCAGAGTAGCTTATTCCAGAGTTATTATTCCACAATAAGCTATTCCAGAATAATGCATCTACACTCCAGGGAAGCCCTGGAGCAAGCAAATCTTATTTCAAAATAGAGCGTCCACACACAATACAGCCTATTTTGAAACAGAGTCCTTGGACGCACTGTGGATTATTTTGAAATAGGCTCTATTCCCTGTCTATGCAGCCCCTATTAGATGCCTGGGGAGGTGTTCCCATGGTTGCAGCAAGCCCCCGCATGTCTTAGCCGCCGGGGGAGACTTTGACATGGCAGCTGCAAGCCCCCAAATATCTTTCCCGCCCTCGGATCTGTAAAGTGTTCAATCTGTCATGTTGCTGCCCGGAGGCATAGTCAGCATCGAATGTCAGGCACATCCTTTTATTTGGTGGGAGGGGGCTACCCACATGATGTGGCAGAGTGTGGGAAAGACCCCAACTGCGTGGTGCCTGTGGGAGAGGAAGGGGGTTCATACACAATATATTCTAAATAGGAAAACTCATGCTAACAATGACTGGGGGAATCTGAAGTTCTTTGGAAGCCTCCCACCAATATCTCTGAGCACCAGAAGAGATACATTCACCTAGTCCAACTAAATGATTACATTCAAAAAGTGTTTATCACCCTTCTCAGAAGGACCATAACTCCTCTTGGAAAGATGGTGAAATCACCAAAACTGCAATATTTGGGCCATAGCAACCAAACGATCCTTGCTACATTACAGGAATATTTCAATCCAATGTGGACCAGAAATGCTGGCCAGAAACAAAATAGTAAAATGACACTTGCCACCATATCCCTCAGGTGACAGCAGTCATCAGATGGAGCTTTGATGTTCTGCAAATAAATTCACCTGGTGCTGGTATTACTGTCTCCAGATGTGTTTGGTCAAGTTTCAGCTTGTCTCCAGAATCAATCACCTTTACCACTGCAGTGTACTTGTCAATTACCTCCTGCCAGAGAAAATTAAAATATATTTATTTTTAAAAGGCAAAGACCTGAATAACCTGAGTATACTCTTATTAAAGAATACAAATCAGAGGATTTAAAGAGCAGGGTGAGGAGCTGTTCTCAGTAGTGTCAGAGAGTGGAACCAGGAATAATGGTCTGAAGTTACAGAGGGAGAGGAATAGGTTGGATATTAGGAAAAACCACTTCACCAGGAACGTGGTGAAGCATTGGAATGCGTTGCCTAGAGAAGTGGTGGATTTTCCATCCCTTGAGGTTTTTAAGTCCCAGCTTGACGAGGTCCTGGCTGGGATGACTTAGTTGGGGTTGATCCTGCTTCAAGCAGAGGGCTGGACTAGATGACCTCTGGAGGGCCCTTCCAGCCCTATAATTCTACGATTACTAACAAATGGCTGTGTAACGTTAACTATGGAAATACATTCAGTCTTCACTTAATGTTGTCCCAGTGAACGTGCTTTTGTTGTTAGGTGGCTTATAAACAGGAGCCAGTGTACTTAAAGGAGGAATCCATGTCTCTGTCTCTTTCCCTCTCAAATACACACCCATGTGATGCGTGCCTCTGTCTGTTTTACACCCACAGTGTGTCGCTATCTCACACACCTACACACATCCCTTGACACAGTGCAGTCACTATGCAGCTGTGTATGCACCAATGCACTCCAGGGGGCTTGTTATCACGCTCTATTACTGCAGGGGAGCGTTTGCTCCCACTGCCATGCCTCTACTGCGTTTCCTCCCTCAGCCCATGCTGCCTTGTAGGGAGAGTGAGCCTACATTAACAATGTGTTAACCCTTGAGGACTCAGCAAAAAGCTAGTTCATCATTTAAGTACAAGACATGCCCTGGGAAATACTCCACCCTCTGAATTCAAACCCTCAACCAAGCTTCACAATCATCATTGCTGTGTATGGTATTAAACTGTTTAAAACTTATACTGTATATGCAGTACAGTAGTCCTTCAAGTTACGCAAGGTTGTGTTCCCACACACCTTCGCACAACTTAAATTTCCTGTAAGTCGGGTGGCATCTTTTTCCCCCAGCGGAATGCACGTCCTGCAGCCAGGGAAGCAGCAGGAGCACCTGGAGCACCTTTTGAAACATAAGTCCTGGGGTTGAGGGGACAGTTGGGGAGGGGTAAGCCTGGTGGTGGGTAGGGAGGGGTGCCGGGGAGGTGAAGTTGGATTTGCTTAACACCGTTTTGCTCAAAATAGCATTTTTCAGGAACATTACTACAACATTAGATGAGGAGATAATGTACATTGGTATGATTGCAAAACAATAATTTAAACTATTTTTAAAAATAGCCAAGTCAAATAGCAAAGAGAATCAGGAATACAGGTCTAAATTTTTCAAAGTGGCAAGTGTTTTCAGGTGCCCAACTTAAGTGGCAAGTGTTTTCAGGTGCCCAACTTGAGTAGTCTGAAAAGAACAAGGTTTTTAGAAAGTGCTGCTCAATCAACTTCTCAAAAAATCAGACGTGTCTGAAATATCTCAGGTTGGACATCCAAAATGACCATTTTTTTTCTGAAAATGTAGGCCATTTGTTTTCTTATGCTAGATTCCATAAATTATTTGTCTACTGCAGTATTCTGTCTCTGACAGTGGCCAGCGCTAGTTATGTCAGAAGACGATCAGATGCTTCAGACCACTAGGTCAGGCTGATCAAACTGAACAACTCATGAGTGTATCTGGCCCTTTCTCCAAAGAAAATCTGGGATTTTTACACATCAACACAGGACTCAGTCTCAAGGACTGAAGTACCATGCACAGTGCTTTGTCACATCCTAGCAACACAGCTTTAAAATGACTCTATGGTCTAACAGCTCATTGACGAAATCAGCGTCTGAAGAAAATAGTAACAAGAAAAAAACTTAGAGGGAAAAATAATTATGTTGAACAATGCAGTGACTGGATGCCAATGTTTTAAGTGGCAATAAATCCTAAGTCCCTCACTACTTTGAAGGAATTGAGAATCTGGTAATGTAAACCCCGAGAAAGGAAGAGAGAAGCCCTTATTCCAATAGTTAAGGTTCAACCACCACCATCACCATGCTAGCAACCAAACAGGTGTTTTCTAGTTACTGTGGAAACAGAACTCTTTCCCATCATTTTTATTCACCAACTTTGATCAGAGAAAATGCTGCAAACTTACCTTAACAACTGCCTTCTTCTTATGATATTTCTCACCAAGCTTTTTCGTTACAATTTTTACAACAATTTCCTGCAGAAGTCAAAAAAAGGAAAGAAAAAAAACTAAATATACAAATAAAAATGACTTACTCTCAACTGTGTTTACCTCTGAAGTAGCTTTTGGCTTCAGTTATTCCCACAAGCACTCACTGATGCTGTGCTATGTACTGTCAGCAGTAGATGCCACTTCTAAGACAAGACGTTACAGAACTTGCCTTGTAGTAGGGTTTCTGACATGATGAATCTCCTCCTTTATTGACTAGAAATGTACTTAAATTTGAGTTAAGTGCATTAAATGACAGACCTAGGGTATGTCTAAACAGCAGTCTTATTTCAAAATAAGTTATTCTGGAAAGCTGTCTACATTTGCATTCCTTTTTCGAAACAGACAGGCAAATGAGGGAAATCAAAAATGCAAATGAGGTGCAGATTTACTTATCTGGTGCCTTATTTGCATATTCTTTCAAAAGAAAAGCAGTGTAGAGGTGGCTCTTTTGACAGTAAACCGTATCTTCGAAAAAAGGGAAGAAGGGCTCTTTCGAAGATGGGATTTACTTTCGAAAGAGCCGTGTCTACACTGTTTTCTTCTTTCGAAAGAGTTATTCTGATATAGCTTATTTTGAAATAATGCTGCTGCACAAAATGCATTTCGAAATAGCCCTCGGCTATTGTGAAATAGTGTCTACACACAACCGAGCCTATTTCAAAACACAGCCACTGGATACACTATGGCTTATTTTGAAATAGGCTCTATTCCCTGTCTACACAGACCCTATATCAAAATAACTATTTGAAATAGGCACTATTCCTCATACAATTTTGAAACAAGCCAACCACAATTTTGAACTTATTTCAAAATAGTGGTTGTGTTGTGTAGATGCTAGCGAAGTTAGTTTGAAATAATGGCTGTTATTGCAGAATAACTTTGTTGTGTAGACATACCCCTACCTGAGCCACAGGACATGCGCTAAAACACGACTTTTGGCTCTAACAGCATAATCCTCAACTCCCTGAGCTGCAAAACATAGTTGTATTAGTTCAAAGGCTATAGCTTACTCCTAAACCTCATTATGGTCTGACCACTACCAGGGGAAAACACATCCTCTTAAAAGTGCATGTCAGTCAACTCTTGCAGTGCCTGCCTTTCCCTACAAAGTAAACCATCACTATACAAAAGAGCTTAAATAGCTGAGGTAGCATCCAAATTCACATATGTCTGTTTGGAAAACAAAGATGTGCTTTGTTCATATTCTGCTCTTGGATCTGTATAAGTTGCAAACCAGCAAGAGCCATGTGCTTGCTCCCCAAAAGGCAGAATTCAGCTTGGTAACTATATGATTATTCAGATACTTACAGGCTGCAACCAGTAGTCTGTTCGGGCCGTTTTTTTCTTTTCTTCTTCAAACTACAAAAGAAAAAGAAAGTCAATGTTTTGGTCCTTTCATATCAATGCAATGTGCCCAACCCCAAAACATGAACAGCATGGTTGTTTGCTACATCAAAGCTGTGTCTACACCTGTCTCTCTCTCTCAAAAGAGGTAGTAGTAGCATCCTTCAGTCTACGTAGACTATGGATTGCGCCCTTCGTAGTTCCATTTGGGATCATCATTTGCAGAGTTGACTGCGACTATGAAGGCCCACACGAGAGTGACAGTCCTTGCTGCATCTGTTGCATGTGTAATGGGTGTCTGGCAGGTCCTCACTGTGCTTTCTGCGGGCTCACTTCTCCTCTGCTAGCTGTCTGATCCTCATCTTGCCCTTCTGAAGGCCCTTGTGTAGTTCTTGCTGCGATCGTCTGCCAGCTCCTTCCAGCTGTCCAGCTAGATGTCTACCTCCCTGAGGTCCCTCTTGCAAACATCTTTGTAGAGCAACTGGGGGCGTCCAGTAGTATGCCATTGAAAATGCAAATGAGGCACAAATTTGCATATCTGCCACCTCATTTGCATATTATTTTGATATAGCTTCTTTCAAAAGAAGAAAACCAGTGTAGACACTGTTCTTTCGACAGTAAACCCCACCTTTGAAAGAATCCTTCTTTCCATAAAAAAAGGGAAATTTGTACCTCATTTGCATACCTCTTCCAAAAGAGGAATGCAAGCGTAAACACAGCCCAAACAAATGTGAAGAAGGCCAGAAATACACATAAGAATGGCCATACTGGGTCAGACCAAAGGTGTATGTAACCCATTATCCTGTCTTCTGAAAGTGGCCAGCACTGGGTGTCCCAGAGGGAATGAACAGAAGACGTGATCACTAAGTGATCCACCCCTTGTCATCACGCCCAGCCTCTGGCAAACAGAAGCTACAGACACTCAAGTCATAGGGTTGCATCCCTGACCATCCTGGCTAACACTCTTTGATGGATCTATCCTCCCAAGAATGTATCATCTACTTTTTTTAAACTGATTCTGGTTTTTGCCTTCACAACATCCTCTTGCAATGAGTTTCACAGGCAGACTATGAAAGTTGTGTGCAGAAATACTTCCTTTTGTTTGTTATAAACCTGGTGCCTCTTAATTTGAGTGGGTGACTCCCAGTTCTCGTGTTACATGAAGGAGCAAGTAGTATTTCCTTCTTCACTTCCTCCAACCCAGTCAAGATTTTATAGACGTCTATCATATCTCTTCCTCTGAGTGGTCTCCCTTCCAACCTGAAATATCCCAGTCTTTTTAATCTTCTCATATGGAATTTGCTCCATACCGCTGACCATTTTTGTTACCCTTCTCTGTCTCTTTTCTGGTTCTAACATCTTTTTTCATGACGGGGCCACCAGATCTGCAAGCAGTACTCAAAATGTGGGGCTACATCTAGGATTTGTATAGCAGCATTATGATATTTTCTAACATATTATTTCTTACATACTGGTTACTAACATTGCTACCTTTTTTTCCCCCTTACTTTTTTTTTCCGTTTTGATTGCACCACAGATTGAATGGATGTTGTCTGAGAACTCTCCACAATGACTCCAGGATCTCTTTCTTGATTGGTAAAACTAATTTAGACCCAATCATTTTATTTTATACATACAGTGAGGATTATATGTTTTCCAATATGTGCATTTAGTGTGCATTTATCAACATTAAGTTTCATCTGCCATTTTGTTGACAAGTCACTCAGTTTTGTGAGGTCCCTTTGAAACTCTTTGCAGTCTGCTTTGGACTTACCTATCTTGAGTAGTTTTAATCATCTGAAATTTTTTCCACTTTATTGTTTACTCTTTTTTAAAATAATTCAATATACGGCATAGTATTTGTCCCAGTATAGACTTTTGGGGGACATCACTATTTACCCGCTTCCATGCTGAAAATCAACCATTTATTTCTACCATTTCTTATCTTTTCATTCACAGTTACTGATCCATGGGAGGACCTTTCCTCTGATCTCATGACATCTGATTTTTCCTAAGAGGCTTTGGGGAATGACCTTGTCAAAGGCTTTCTGAAAGTGTAAGTACACCAGATCACTAGATTACCCTTATACAAGGTGGTTTACATCCTCTAATAGAGAATTCTATTAGTTTGGTCAGGTATGATTTCCTTTTAGAAAGGCAATTATGAGACCAAATTGTCAAGATGAAAGGCAATTCTCTTTACATTATTTATAACCTTTTGACTAGAATAAAAATTATGTTCTTGTAAAAGATGTAATAAGCTAGGGAACTTGAAAAATCCAGACCCCTTGACCTGTAACAAGAATTAAACAAGGCATGTATAGAACAGAAGGCATTGGTATTAGGTGTGGTAAGCCATGATGCTCACATAAGTGGTGAGCTGCTGAATTCCACCCAACCTGGGCTTCAAGTCCTTTTCAAAGGTAGCCCTGACTAGAGGGCAGTAAGTGATTTAGTCTTGAATTACAAAGGTATGGGATCTCTGGGTAAAATTCTCACTGTACCTCCATGATCTCATCCAGTGCAGATTTCTTCTTCTTCTCTTTTGACTGAGCTGAGCTGTGGGCAGATTCTTTCCGTTTAACTGATCCTGTTCCTCCCACCATCTTCAGCGCACTTGGTCCAAGCACACTGCTGCAAGAGAGTTTAGAATAATAATGAAATATTGTTTTCATTCTCAGTCTTAAACTGACACCTTTCCAAAGGCACCCCTGGTACAGCTGATTTTTTAGCCTTCAATCTCACCACATAATCTAGATGGATTCTGCACCAGATTTGAATAAGCTTGTATGGACACAGAAGCAGGTAAGTCTGCTGAATCAAAGCACTGGATTATAAACTCTAGGGCAGGACTTGCACCTACTTTTCTGTTAGGATGGGAGGCACTTCAAGAAGCAGAAACAATTTGATGGTCAAACCAACCCATCGGTCCAAGATGTAAATGGATGCTTCAACCATTTTAATACAAAAATGTTTCTTTCAGCATTATAGGGAAATGTATCTGTGGGCAGAGATACAATAGGTGGACAAAAGCTTGTACATTAACATAACCTTTCAGATTGCATTGGGCCATATGTACTTATTTTTCAGTAGGAAACTGCTCCATTTACAGAGTGAGCAGAGTGGTCAAAATCCTATATCTGAATATGGATTTGTTCCTGTTTACCTTGAACCTGCAATTTTTCATTTTCTTTGTCTGATTTTAAGAGGACTCTAGTTTGCAGGAAGTCAGTAAGCCAGTTTATTTGCTTTGGTTTCAATGTTTATTGTCTCACATTCAAAGAATGCTTTGTCGATGTAAAGTGCTATAGAGGTGCAAACGATAATTAAAAATAAAACAGTGCAGGTTATCATGGTCAAGATACGCTCTTTACAAGTCTGTTTACTTCTGTACTAATGCTCTGGAAGGTTTGTGTCTATGAGCATCTCGGACTGCTTGAGAAATTTAAGTCACTTGGCTTACTGGTTCCACAGAGGTCTCATCAGACTTATCTCAGGAACCAGACAGAGAACACTCAGAGCAGCCCTTCTTGTTTGTAGTTATATTTACAGAAGTTTGTATTTTAAATCATGTAGTGACCTTGAACACCACCTGGGAAAGTACCTCTTTAGGTGTGATTTGTAATACGCCTAAAAGCATACAATCGCTCTGTTATCCACTATGTTGTATAATTTTCTGTGTCGCACATCTGACATCAGATGTCTTATCTAAAACCTCTCCTGGTGATAAGGAGGTGGCTTTCACTTTACCTGTATTGTGATTAGTTGCAATATTGTCCTGTGAGAAAGGCTGGCTTATTGCTAACCAAATGTCTTCACAGTGTGCTTTAACAGCTTACCATCATTGCTTGTATTATTAATCCCTTTGTCTTGCTCTTCTTGTGGTTATATGATACTCAAAGTTTAAAGAGATTTGGATTCACCCCTACTGAACAGGAAAATGCATTGCTGACAATTGACCACAAAAGTCAAATAGGAGTTCTCAAGCTAAAATTAGCCAACTAGTAGTGGATTAGTAGAAATGTGGCTAGGATATCTGATGTTCATCTAAATATTTTGATAGTATATAACTGCAGGTTCAAAATAAACAGGAACAAATCTTGTATAGCCTTCATCCAACTTTTCTTACAATGCTTGTCTTCTTAGTAGCTGATCCTGCAACTTGCTCCGAAAGGATGGATGGATGCAACCTCATTGATTTCTGTGGGTCGTCACATACAAGTCCAAATACCAGGCCCATAGATTCATAGAGTTTAAAGTCAGATGGGACTGTTAGATAATCTAGTCCAGCATTTCCTAAATTGTGTTCCATGGAACGCTGGTGTTCCAAGGATGCAAACAGGTGTTCCATGAAAAAATTTTGATGCTAGTAATTTTTTTCCTCCTAAAATATTAAATATCAAATTGTGTGCATCAAAAATACTAAGGCATGTGAATAGTATTTAGATTGTAGGTATATTAATATTTATAATATGTTCATAATAGTATAGTTGTTATTATGTGACTCGGACAAAATGATCAAATTCAATCGGATTGTTTCGGCATGAGTTATGTTCAGAGAAGTCATATAATGCTGCATCTGGCATGAGAATCCAATTCTCTAGCATCATTCTTAATATTAAGTATATTTGTGATCAAAAGATGTAAAACACTCTTCCCATTTAAAAAAACTGCTAATGCAACTTATTTTTATTTTTCAGTAGTTTTCTGTAACAATAACAAATTTATAAAAACAAAATTTGAAAACACTTTTTCATACCTAATTTGTATTGCATTTCTTTTAAATAAAAATGCTTGTTTAAGCTTTAAGGAAGAAGGACAGTCCTTCTTGGAACAATATTTAAAAAACACTAACTGTCGTTCTTTTAGCTGTTAAATTGATGTTTTGTTTTGGGATTGTACTAAATTTTTAATGTTTATACTTACAGGGTTGCTAACTGTCCTATCAGGACATTAGTTGTTTATTCAGGTGATTTTCTTTTGTTATTTTTTGTTCTCTGTAAAATAAGACATCTAAATAATCTAACTTTTAAAATCAACTTTTGAGCATTACATGAGGCAATTTTTCGGTATGAAACCCTCTAAACCCCCCACATACCCTCTGCCCAGCATGTATGTGTTCTGTCATTATATTCCAAAGTGTTCCACAGCCAAACTAATTTGGGAAACACTGATCTAGTTTGACCTCCTGAACACCACACCAAGACGAGACAACAGACTGCATGCTCTTTAGGGCAAGAACTATCTTGTTGTGCAGTGATCAACAATTAGTGCATTGTGGGAACTACCATAACATAAATAATAAGATAGGATGTAAACAGAATGGGATGCCTTGGTGTCTTTTCCTCACCTTGTTTTAGAAGATGCAGCTACTGAAGTACTTGCTCCTTTGTTTAAATTAAATGCAACTAAAAAATAAAGAGATGTTACGCAATTTGTATCCTTCAAACATAATCACATTTAGGGTGTTACAGTGAAGAATTGAAAATTAGAAGCATCACAAAGGTAGAAATATTCATAATTCGAATGTTTTGGCACACCTTAGAAATAAACCGCTTTACACAATACCAGAAGAATACTTCCTTTTCATGCATGACCTTAAAGCACCCTACCAACTCTTAGCCTCAGTGCTCACTTCCCTGCTTTAAATAAAATCATAAATATCCTTCCTAAAATTCTAAACACACTTCTTAAAAGTCCAGTTACCTTTCTCTTCATCATTTTCTCTGTTTAATTCAGTATAGATAGGTATTTCCTGCCAAAAGAAAAATAAAACAAATTTAAAAGGTTGTATTAGCAACTGATACGTGACATCACTGCAGGGGATAATTACTGATATCCATTTTTAAAACTATTGTAAAATTACCAACCAAGCCTGCTATGACACTTTGGCCTGATCAATTAGAGGGATTTGGACTGATATACGTTTAACAGACTATCCACAGGAGCAGATTAGTGGTACAATTAAATAAAGGAAAAGGAGGTGAATGGTATAAATCAGCTTTCCTTAAGTGATCAAGCCAGGCTGGCACAGCATGCCCATTTGCGAAAATTTCACTAGTTTTCACCATATAGATCTGTGGTATTCAACCAGTTCTGAAGTAGTAGTCCTACAGTGAGCTAGTCACTGTTGTTCAACCCAACTACCTACATTCAACTAGCCAAACAGCCACGTGTGGCTAGCACCTAGCATGTTGGACACCAGTGATAGAGGCCATTTGAAAACAACTTGGAACCACAGTTTTCCAACAGCCGAGAGCAGGGTTTCTCAAAGTGTGGTCCACAGACCAGTACCGGTCCTTGGAAAAAAAATACCGGTCCTTATAAAATATACAAATTATATGTGTGTATATATATACACATGGTCCTATTAATTTGGTACATTTCATATTTTCCCACGTAATTAAGGTAACAGCAATAAGTTAGGCACTTAAGTATTTTATATCAAGAGTTATATTATTATCATGTACTATTATTATTGTGAATAAACAGTAAATGTTTATTCATTTTTCTTTATATGCATTTATATTTTTGGGCTGAAAAAAAATGCACTAAAAAAACGGGTTGCAAATATATAAAGTTTGGGAAACCCTGGCTCCAATTCTGCAAAGCATTTGAACACATTTAACTTTAACCATATGATTCACGCCTTCGACAAGTTATAAAATTGTAATGGACCAGTGTTCAGAGTAAGTCGAGCACTTGGGTAGCTGCCCAAGAGAAATTCAGGTGCTGCCCAGATGATTAGCAGAGTGCCCACAGCATCCAACATATGTTTCTATTGGTGGTGCACATCCCATTGTCTTGGTGCACATAACAAAATTTATTCCACCAATGGATATAAAAAAATTAGACAGAACTCTGCAAGATACCCAAGAATTCATCAGCTGAGTCAGAAAATGAGGCTGATGCATAACACTTAATAGAAACTGTTGAATTTTGCAGGCAAAGTTTTGTGACTATTACAATTAAATACAAGTTAGAAATACCTGGAAGGACTGTTGCATCAGAGAACACCAATGCTCTACTATAGTACCACGTCTCTGGCAACGGTCTATACATCATGGGTCAGAAATAACAATAAAAAAAAAGCACAACAACCCACTTTGCACGTCATCAATCCAACAAGAGAGTTACCTAGGGAAAATTGCTCCCTAACCCCAGCTGGTGATCAGCTTGTAACCTGAAATGTGAAGACTGATCACTTGTGTCCTAGCTAAATAATGGTAGATGGAATTCGGCTGGAATATTCTCACAGGGCAGTCCTATTAAGTGTAACTCAAGTATTTACTTAAGAGCACTTTTGAGCCTGAAGATTGGTAAATATAATACCTTCTCACCTGTTCTTTCCCCTCCAAGCCTCTCCTAACTTGCTCTTCAATGAATTTAGCAGTTTTTTCTTCATCATCGAGATCCTGTTTCTTCTTCTTCTCTTGTTCTTGCTGTCTACGGATAGTTTCTGGGTCCCGATCAATATACTGCATATACCAGCCTTTAGGAGTCTCATCCACTTTGCAATAACCTTAAAAAACAAACATCCATCCTATTTCAACAGTCACAATCAAAATCAAACTAAAGAAAAATATTTACATTGTAAAAACTATGTTTATGAAATATGTAAATGCTAGGTCATGTATTGGACTGTATGTAGTGCATCAATGCTTGATTCAATCATGCTGATTTACTGGAGCACGCAATTTTTCCACATCTTATTCTAGAATAGCTGCTTTTAAATTAGCTGAAGGAAAAGCGTATGCTTTAAGCTTATTTTGGAATAGGTCAGTGTAGCTAACAGTGACAAATATACAAGCTTCCTTTTTGTCATGAAAAAAGCATTTTCATTTCCAGATTTTAACAAGGACAAAAGTAAAATAGCTACACCTACAGTATGGTGTGCTAAAGCATAAATTTTACTAGAATGGATTCTATTTACTTACACTTGCAATTTTATTAGAATGAGTTTGCAATTGGCCATGTTACTCATGAGCGAGGCACATAGGTCATTACAATGAATGTCACTGAAACCATCACACCAGGCCACATATTTCCTATGATGGCAATTTACCAGGAAATCTGTTATTGTAAGTATCAATCCTTAAATCTTTCACTAATGGATGAATATTGACTATCTAGGGCCTGAAGCCACATTAACTTGAGCAACAATTGTATATTTGGAGGGAATATTCTGTAATACAGTAAAACTCAGGTTATCCGGCAGTCAGATAACCAAAACACACTGGTAAATGGCACCTGCTGCCCTGCACCAATAACCAGCATATTTGGTAATCCAGCAACGTCCATTCTCTGAGGCATGCCAGATAATAAAGCCTGTATGTAGTTTGTTATTTTAAATGGCAGCTGTTGAAAGCTGATCAGAGTTTTGTTAATAGTTCCAGTGGATGTGGATTAGTGGGCAGAGTGCTGATGAAGCAGGAAAAGAGTCAGAAGTTAATGTTAGATTTTAAATGTATCATGTTCATATCTACTTATGTTGCACTGATATGGGTACAAAAATATATTTGCATACTTTTTTATGTGTTTTTAGTAGTTTGGAATACTCAACAGATTTGACCGATTAGCTACGGACAATGCAGTCTCAATACCCATTTCCTCTAGGAAATAAAATTACCTTCTCTCCCCAACCATTTAGTGAAGTCAGTTAGGGTTTCCCACTGCGTGGCATTCATGTGGATGTGCTCTCGATGGCTGATATATTCATTGTATACAATATTATTGTGGACTCTTTTAGTTCCTAAAACAAAAATATATTACTGTTAAATACAGGCCCATTACTGGTAATTTTTTGATACTGAACTATAATGGGTCATTAAAAAAATAACAAAAATATTTACCAAATCGTCTCCTGAGCAGTTCTAAGAAATCATTTCGGAATTCCCTGATGGAATTAAAAAAAAAAAAAACCCTATGTAAGTAATGCTTGTACAGTTATGTAGCATTTCTACTTGTAAATGACAGAAGATAAATAATTACAAATAAAAAGTATTCAGAGTTATCACTCAGAAAACCCATTTGCTTTTTCACTGGAACACTCTAAAACCAGTATCATACACATATCACTCTCTATATCAGAGGTCTGCAACCAAAATCATGAGAAGAGACATTTTTTCCAATTCAATTATAAAATCAATCCTTCAAGAGCTGCAGTGTACATGAATACAAGACAGTCCTGAATATATAATATCAGACTGTACTTTTCGTCATTCCTATTTTAAGAACAGCGCACACATTATGATTTGTGCCAGTTGTTACCCCCATCTCCTGATTTTACCCGCCTCACTCCCCAAATCCTCCCCCTATCCCCAGGCTTTACCCTCCCATGCTGCAAACCCTCCCCCCTCCCATCACCAGGATTAACCACTCTGAGCTGCAACTTCCCTGCCCCACCTCCAGGCTTAACCCCCTTGAGCACCAACCTGCCCCCTGCCCCCCAGGCTTAACCCCTCTGAGGCCCAACCCTTTAGCCTGATTGACTTGTTAGAGGCCTCTGACACCATCAACTATGCTCTTCCCTTTGAAACATTATCCTTCCTTGGTTTCTGTGACTGTCCTTGCAAGGTTTCTCCAACCTCACTTACTGCTCCTTCAGTTCATCCTCCAGAGGATTCTCCTCATCTTCCCTCCAAATTCCTGTGGGGGTTCCCCAGCGCTTTGCCGCTAGTCCCCATTTCTATCTTATCTCTGGTCAACCTCATCAGTAATTCAAATTCAACTACCATCTCTATGCTGACAACTCACAGATCTACTTTCCTGCTCCAGACCTGCCTCCTTCTCTGTGAACTAAAATCTCAGACCCTCTCGCTGAAAGTTCCTTGGGCTGCCTAGCTGCTGGCTCAATGTGACAGAACAGAGATCTTATTCAGGAGTGGAAGTAAGTGCCTGCACTTAATGCTACACCGGGATCTTGGGAGAGGTGGTGGAGTGTGGCAAGCGTCACCCAAAAAGGGCTGTGCCTCAGCTGGAAGGGGCAGAGCTAACGAAACAGACTCCCCCAGCTAGCCCTTCAGGGCTGCTGACATAGCTGGCGGCCAGGCGCCCCAGTGCTGCACTATCAGCGTCTGGGAACCCCAGATTCTTTTAAATTGCTTGGCACCAGGGCAGCTGTCCCTTTTGTTTACCCCTAACAGGGCCACTAACGGGTGGGAGGCAAAAGGAGCAGAGACATTAAGGCACTGCTGCAATAACACTTTAATGTTAGCTGTTAACGGGTCAGTACTGGCAGCCACATGTGACCAGAATCCTGTTCTGACCCACTTTCACCTCTGTGCTTAGTCTTCCTCACTCTAAGCCCTCCCTGCTATCAACTTTGTTGATTGCAATGTCACCACCCTGACAATCAATCATTCAGGCCCATAATCTGAGTGTCATTCTGGATATGGAGTTCACTCAGATACTCACATCCAAGTTATATCCTTATGTGGCTGATTCCTTGTACATAACACTGGTAGACATGGCTTTTCCTAACCAGCCCCAGAACTAACACACACATTCAAGCAGCTCATTGTTTCACGCCTCATTACAGCTACAACCTTGTCACTGGTCATGACAAAGTCACTCTTCCCCCGTTCGTAACCATTTAAAATGCTATTGCTAAGATAATTTTGCTAACCCATTCCTTTGTCCAGGTCATCCCTCTGTTTGCATCCCTCCACTATCTACTTGCTGTCACTTCCTAGGCTCTTTTACAGTCAATCACCAAGGCTATGTCTGCACTGGAAGCACCTGTCTACAGAAGTTACTGCTGAAAGATTATTTCAACAAAACTTCTGTAGACAAATTGTGTCTACACATAAAAGCAGATCGATCTTTTGATCCACTTTGTTGGTCAAAGGGCCCTCAGGGGATTTACACAGCTTGTCTAGTTTCAGCCAACAAAACGCATTTTGTTTGTAGATGATCTGTGAGTTTTGTTTACAAAACCCCAGTTTTGTCTACAAAACTCTCTAGTGTAGACGTAGCCCATCCTACTCATCATTGCTCATTAATGCTCACCTCCAATCAGTCTATGATGCCAATCTCCACCACACACTTAAGTTTTCTAAATACTTTTGTGCTTTTTTCCATGCTGTCCCTCACACATGGGGAGCATTCCCCATATCCATGAGCAAATCTACCTCACTGTCCACTTCCAAACTATTCCTCAAAACTCTCCTTTGCTATGACATCTAAAAAAACTTTCATAACAATTACCCAGATCATGTGCTGAAACTACTGCCTATCATGCTAATATGGCCACCATGTTTCCTTGTACTTCCCTGTCTGTAGCCACCTGCTGTCTTTTGTCTTAGATTTGTAGGATCTTTGGGCCAGAGACAGCGGTTTTGTTCTGTGTTTTTTCAGCTCCTAGCACAATTTGTTCCACGTCCATGACTATGCTCCTAGGTACTGTGGTAATACAAATAAATAACAATAACAACTTCTACCACTTGACATCTCATTGCTACCAAATTGCAGGTTATAACAATGATCAAGTGCTGCATTCTGACTGGCCACTAAGTTTAAAACTAAACACTTAAAAACTGGATAAATTTTTCAATAATGATTAAGCCCCATTAAGTTGCAGTGAGACTTTTTCACTTAGGTCATTTTGAAACTTTTACCAATCACTATTTAAAAAGTATCTACCAACCAATACTACAGTAAAATTTTTAAAGTTATCAAAATCCAGATTCTTCAATAGGTCTTCCATGGGGCACAAAAACAAGCACCCAGATTCAATTTTGAGAAACTAACTCTGAAAAATAATCCATGAATTGCTGAGGATTCTCGGAAGCAAGTAGCAGCTGTCTCTGGTGGGATTCAGACATACAATGACATTTGAAGCCATTCTGTAAAACAAAAGATAAACATTATGTTGACTTACTAACAAATGGTAATACCAACAAAAATCTAAGCAACAGGTTTAAAAAACAAAACTGACCCTCCCACCTCCCCTGTACTGGTAACACCAATCATCACACAAAGCTTAGACAAAAACTATGGCTCTTGCTTCAGGATTGTTGAAATATTTGTCAGAGCTTTAACACGGTTACAGTGAAAAAAGATTCTCTTTGCTTCAACAACACATCTCTCTCCCCGCCAGCCATTCCCTCTGTGCCCCTCACCTACCCTTGACTTTTCTGACTTTGTCCAAATGGTCCTTACTGCCCAGAATTCCATCTTGAACCCAACGTAGCAAGCATATATGCTCTTTATTTTCAAATCCCTCAAAACACAGTTCTTCTGTGACACCTATCTAGTTTTTATTTTATGTTAATAGTGCTTTATGGCTATTTGATTATTTTATTTTCCAATCAGCTGATGCTCATTATCCTGATGTATTTTTATGGTCCGATACTGAGAGGTTCTGAGCCTTTTCCCTTGATTTCACTGAAAGTTGTGGGCATTCAGTATTTTAGGATCATGCCTTTTGGTCCCAATTTTGCAGACATAATAGCAAGGTGGCTATCTTGCTCACTGACTAATCCATCTGAATACACGTATAAGGTTTTTCTCATACTGAGACCCAAAGGCTTGACCGTAAGGTACAGAGTGTCCATAGCTGCCTTAAGGCACACATGGGCAAGGGTTATCATCTTCTGTTCTGAACAGTATTAAATACTTGGTTTGCAGTCAACAAATGATTTGGGGCTTGTGATTTTGGAGTAGAATATATATCAGTGTCATACAGTACTCATTACAACCTGTGACACATATGTTAGAACCTTGCTACAACTCGGAGAGTAGAAAGAACTAATGCTCCAGATTTGTCCAAGTATTTGTGATACTGATGACCTTCTACCAAAGGACACAGAAAATTTAGTGTACTTATATATTATGCAAAATAACCAAGATTGTTACTGGAGAATATAAGCATCTCATCACAGGACAGTGATATTTGCAAAAACTGAAGCAGAATTCAATCTTTCGCTCTGTTAGTAACCAATTACAATTTTCAATGGCACATGAAACAACTATCAACCAAAAAAGTTAAATCTTCTTCAATGCATTTTATTAATTTGTTTTGTTTGGATTCTTACAATGTAGAAGATTGACTTCAAACAGATGATATTTAAAAGTCTCAGAGGAGTAGCTGTGTTAGTCTGTAGATTCACAAACAACAAGAAGTCCTGTTGCACCTTAGACACTAACGAATTTATTACGTCATGAGCTTTCATGGGTAAAACTCACTTCCTCAGATAGAAAAAAGGTTTTGCATGTAAAAAATTGGGTTTTACCGAAAGAGGCTCAGAGTTCACTGAATTCTATTTGCATTTACAGCTTCCTCTGAAATACATTAGCATGGATGTAACCAAAAGAAAAAGATTAATACAAAAGACTCTTCTGTTCCTGTACATGTAAGCATTTATTAACAGTCTTTCAATTGGTGAGGCCACACCTAAAGTACTGAATTCAGTTTTGGGCTCCTTGGTATTGAAAGGATGTGGATGAATTGGAGAAGGCCCATTGGGGAGTGCAACCAAAATGATTAGGAGGCTGGAGAACATGTCCTACGAGGAGAAGATGAGAGATATGGGCTTGTTTAGTTTGCATAAGAGTGAGTGGCAATTTCATAGCAGCCTCCAACTTCCTGGAGGGGAGCTCAAAGGAGGATGGAGAGAAACTGTTCTCAGTGGTGACAGATAGCAGGACAAGGAACAGTGGTCTCAGATTGCAGTGGGGGAGGTCTAGGTTGGATATTAGGAAAAACTGTGTCACTAGAAGGGTGGTGAAGCTCTAGAATGCATTAGCTAGAGAGGAGGTGAAACCTCCATCCCTGAAAATTTTTAAGTCCTGTCTGAGATGATTTAGTTAGGATTTGGTCCTGCTTTGGGCAGGGGGCTGGACTCGATGACCTCCTGAGCTCCCTTCCAGCCCTCGGATACTATGTGCTGGTTTGTGTTGCTACTGCTGAGAGCGATGCCACTTCCCATCCCCACCCTAGGAGGGGAGGAGAGAGGGACCTTGCCCAGCTCCACCCTGACGGGTGCCCTATCCCGACACAGATCCCCACCCCAGCCAGGGGCCACCTTCCGGGTTACAGCCCAGGCTGCTGATCTGTTCTCATGCCCTAAACGAGCCCAGCTCCCCTCCCCAAGCTCCCCCTCCCCGGCCCCGGCCCCGGCCCCGGCCCAGCCCTGCCCGGCTCACCTCGTCCCGACACTGCTTCTGGCACATCTGACAATACCAGCGGAGCTTCTGCAGCCCCTTGGACTTGATGCGGTTGGCGATGGCCTTAGGGCTCAGGAAATCCGACTTCCCCATGGCGACCGCCGGCGGACTCCCCCGAGCCCCGACCGGAAGCGAAAGGACACGACCCCAGAACCTCTTCCGCCGGCGGGCCGCGAGAACGCCGTTCGCCCCGCCTCCTTCGGGCGCGGCGCGTGCGCTGTGGGGCGGCTCTGACCTTCAGCCGGGCGGCAGCAGCCAGCGGTGGGGAGACGCGTCGCCATGTTCACCCGAGGGGCTGCGGTTCTGGTCTACCAGCCGCAATGGTAACGGCGGGGAGCAGGCCTGAGCTAGGTGCACGGCTGCCGAGAGGGAGCGGCCCGTGGGGCTGGGGCCTGACGAGCGACGGACGGCAGCGGCAGCCCCGGTGCATCGGGCCTCCGAGCAGAGGGTGCTCGGCAGCAGGAGACGGGCAGCGAGGGGGGCTGGAGGCTAGGCCGTGGGGGGAGGGGTCTGTGCAGCGCTTAGGGGCTGGTCCCAGGCTAGGGGCGTGCGGGGGGACACCACAGTCGTTAACTCTTGTTGGGCCAGTGAACGGGACACGGGGCTGCCCCACGGTCCCCGAGAGTTCCCCCTGCTCCTTTCCCCCGAAGAGGCACATCCGGGGGGAGCTGGAGAGTCGGGGCCCTGAGCCTCTGTCTGGCCAGTCCCTTGTCTGTGGCCAAGTCCCACTGATGCGGATCAGAGCTGTGTGCACGTGTGGGGTGGGGTTCATAGCTATTCAGGAAAGCTGGGGGGCAGGACTCCTCAGATGAGGGTTTTACCATTAACGTGACTTGAATGATCTTTCTTCTCCCTGCCCCATGTAAACCCTCAATTCTAATTGTCCACTCCAAAATCTGAGGAAATGAGGTTTACCCAGGAAAGCTCATTATCTTGTAAATTTGTTAACATTTAAGGTGCTACAGGAGTGCATGTTGTTTTTGAAGCTGTAGACTAACAGCTATCCCTCTGAGAGGAGTATGCTGTTTTAAATTGGCAGGGAAGACAGGTTCCCTGCCCCAAAGATCATACATATTGTATACAAGAAATACAGATTAAGGAAGTGGGCAGGGGAAGGAATACAAAATCCAGTCAAATGTGTCATTTTTTCTTTTACATTGTAATGTTAAATTATATGAATTAAATTACAGGTCTGTCAGGTTATGCATATGAGCAGTGGACAGTTAGTGGTGGGAGATCAACTGAAAAGTGAGTTTATAGGAGTGGGGTTATAATGTTTAGGGTTAGAGGAACTTTGCCTCTTAACAAAGAGAGAAGCTAGTCTGCCCTTGTAGGTGACAGGTGCAGCAAACATCATAATGGTCTTGTCAGTTATTGAAGAGAAGTATCATCCATTTACTTTATTTTCATAGAGGCTCTTAAATCTTTTGAAGTTGTGGATGTTGGTTTGTAACTTTGAGTTTTCTTCCCCCTACTACTCTCTGTTTGTAGCACGTCAATAACAGTGTTTTTTCAAGACAGTGAATGCTATACAATGCTGTATGTTAAATTTAATTAGTATGCCATAGCAATAAAGTATAAACCAAAGATGTGCTTTGCATGGGAAGAATGGAAAAAGGGAGAAGACCCAAATGAGGTGCAGAATATGAATCAACACAGAATGAAGTGTATTTTTGTTGTAGCTTCATCAAGAAGCAACAACCCACTTTTATATTGACAAGTATTTTCCAGAGATTAGATAATTATAGGGAAGTTTAGAGTAGCACTTAACACATGTTAAATGTTTCTGTTAATTTCCAGGGGCCAAGTCAGGAATATGGCCACTTTAAAAGACAGTAAGTACTTTTGATTTATTTATAATATATAGGAAGATGGGAGGAATGGGATACATTGCAAAGTAGCATTCTTAAAATGCAATATTAACTGAAACTGTAACTGTCTTGGTTCAGTAAATTAATTGTGAAGGAAAACATCTCCATTTTTAATTTTAAAAATGCCAACTTGGAGGTTTTGAAGTTGTTGTTCAGGTCACCAGCTCTGCCAGGTAGGCAACTTAGTGATAAATTGTCTGAAGTGACCGTCATAAGAGGGTCTTGAGATCCCCTTTCACAAAAGCAACTCAAACAGAAAAACTCCCTTAATAGCATCTGGTTGGTGGTGTGTGTAGACCAGAAGAAGGATATGTAACTGAAATTAAAAAAGCAACTGCGAGAGTTTTACACTAAGCATAACAAAGTAGTTAGTTTTCATATGCATACTTCCAAAAACCAAAAGCTTTGAGTGGAGGCTGCTGTTATTGCTTTAATGTCATTCTATTTTTCAAACCAAAAGATTGTAGTTACTACTTTTAGTCACCTAGCTGCTAAGCTTCTTTTTCAAAATGGCAAAATTAGTGTCAAATACTGTTGGGACTGGACAATATAATGCATTAATAAACTCATACTTCAGCCATCCAAATAAGTAATGTTTAAATGTGGGCTTGATGAACAAGGGTAAATTGGTTTCAGCTATGACCAGATTCTGAAGGATCCTTGTGGCTAGCAATCACAAGATAATTTGCTGGCTGATCTATGTTTGGGAGAATAACCTGGGACTCACAGATTAAACTGTAAAGAGAAGCTGCTTATGCTGTGACCAGTTACAATCAAAGCTGCCAGCTTCCTGTTTTCATAAACATGAATTTACCCATGATTGATTAGTTTTCCATCAAAAAAGGCATCATTCATCAAAAGGTCTTAAGGAAACTGATTTATTTTAAAGATACTGTTAAGTTTAAAGAGTAACTTCAGAAAATCCTCACTGACACTTTTGTTTATTAAAACAAATAATTGAAAAGTAAATTAACAGTAGATTTTTACATGGCTTCTTTTTGTAGATTTTGTGTATGTCTCTCATTTTGGAGAATAAAAATAAACTTCCTCAGTTTTGCTTATTTCTAGGTTTATCTAATTATTCTTTTAGGTTTTCATAGACTAACGTGTTCCAATCTCTGTGCAAATACTGCAAAGGAAGTTTGTTATTCTTTGTCTTTTTGAAATCCTTTTCCATTTCTTTCATTTCATTTTTTAATTCATAGTAACATTTCTAAAATTATACTGTATAATTTTTGTGTTAAAATATGCTTGCTTTGCCAAAATCCAGAGCTGGGACCAAATTTGACTGGACTGTGCCACTTTAAAATATTGAGCTGCATTTACTTCAGGAAATAGATGTGATGACTTGAGGAGTGCATTCATGGAAAAGGTAGAGATAGAAGGAAAAAATATGAATGAATATGGAGCGTTAATTTATACCCCGGCTGCATCAGTCTGTTTCTAGAGATATGAAAAAAACTTTCTCCTCTTTTAGATAGGGTCTGTTCAGTTAAATGGACCATGGGATGAGTGTCATACGTTTGTATTTAGAAACATAAGAATGACCACAGCAAGTCCATGTAGCTCAGTGGCTGGTGTCAGGTGCTTAAGTGAGGATGAAAGAACAAGGCAATCTACAACAGTAACATAGAGATCCATCCTGTCAGTCAGTCCCAGTATTTGCCAATCTGAGGCTTAGGGCCACCCAGAGCATGGGATTGCATCCCTGATTATCTTCCCTAATAGCTGGTAGGTGCCTATCCACCATCAATTTACATAACCTTTTTTTTTTAAATCCAGTTACACTTTTGCCATTCACAATATTATGTAGCAACAAGTTCCACAGGTTGACTGTGTATTGTGAGAAGAACATCTTTTTGTCTGTTTTTAAACTTGCTGCCTCTTAATTTGGTTGGGTGATTCCTACTTCTTTTGTAATATGAAGGAGAAATTAACGCTTCTTTATTCACTTTCTCTACACCATGGATGATTCTATAGAGACCTCTATTACATTCTCCTTTAGATGCCTCATTCACACGCTGCATATTCCCAGTCTTTTAAATCTCTTCTCCTGTAGAAGCTATTCCATGGCTTTAATAATTTTTGTTGCCTTTCTTCATACCCTTTTTTTATTTCTAATGTATCTTTTTTGAGATGGTGTGACCTGAACTACATGCAGTTTTCAAGGTGTGGGACACCATCAATTTAGATAATGGCATTATGGTAATCTTCTATTGCCTTAGCTATCCCTTCCCTAATTGTTAGCTTTTTGATTGCTACTGTACACTGAGTGCATGTTTTCAGGGACCTGTCCGTGATGACTCCAAGATCTGTTTATTGAGTGGTAACTGCAAATTTAGATCCCATCCTTTTGTATGTATAGTATATTTTCCAATATATATTCCTTTGTGTTTATCAACATTGAATTTCATCTGCCATATTGTTGCCTGGTCACCTAGTTTTCAGAGATACTTTTATAGGTCTTTACAATCTATTTTGGATTTAACTGTCTTGAGTAGTTTTGCATCTGCAGATTTTGCTATGAATGTGTTGAACAACACTGGACACAATGCAGATCTTTGGGGAACACTGCTATTTATCTTTCTCTGTTCTGAAAACTAAGTTTATTCCATTTGTAGTAAAAAGTGTCGCTCACATTCTGCCGAAATTGCTACTCTTATTATTTTGTTGGTTAAAATTTAATTTGAAATCTCATTTGTTTTTTATATTGCCATATCTCTCATAGAAACTGATTAATTTGTAACTACTAGAAACTTATGCCAAATTTTAATCCTCAAATGTTTTTAGTTACCAGGCGTTTAAAGTCAATCAAGAACATTCAGAAAATTACCAAGTCCATGAAGATGGTTGCTGCTGCAAAGTATGCTAAAGCTGAGAGGGATCTGAAGCCTGCTAGAGTTTATGGAGTAGGAGCCTTGGGTAAGAGAAATTAAGCCTATGTGGTGTTTGACATCAGAATTGAGGGGGAGCATTTCAGTGAAACTCCTGGTCCTAAAATCCCCTATGTACTTGTTAAAGTTTCTAGGGTAAACTTTCGAAAGGAGAATCCATATCTTAGCCAGTGTGAACTTTCATATTTTAATTGATTTTTAAAATTGTATTTTCTGCTAGCTTCTGCTGAATATTTTGTTATAACTTTTAGGATCTTTATAAAAACATAAGAAACATTTTGCCACCATCTGTGTTTATAATCGTCTTTTGGGTTAGCTTGGAAATACCACCTAACAATTTGGGGCCCACGTCTTCTCTTGTGTCCCTTCTCGCTTCCTGCATGTTTGTTTGGTACATCTTCAATTTAAATGCTGTTGCTGTTACTAGTAAAGCTGGAGGAAGAATATGCATCTGAGTTTCCTTTGGAATGGTGTATAAGAATAATGCATCAATGCACCAATGAAATGGACTAGACACACAGAGCTGCCAAAATGTGGCTGGGTCCTTTTTTAGAAATGGTTCTAATCAAAATAGGTGTCCATATTGTTAGTCAGTCTCAAAATGTATCTAGGCAATCGCTAACTTTGAATACAGATGTTCCAACTTTTTTTCCCCCCCACCAGCTCTCTATGAGAAATCAGAAATAAAGGTCCCTGAAGACAAGAAGAAACACCTCGTTATTGGTGTGTCCTCTGATCGTGGTCTCTGTGGTGCTATCCATACCTCTGTTGCTAAAGCTATGAAAACTGAAATTAACACCCTCTCAGATGCAGGGAAGGATGTCATGGTGGTTGGAGTGGGTGACAAGTTAAGAGGCCTGCTTCAAAGGTAATCTTTGGAGAGAAGTGCCTTAAATTTTCTCTAGAAGCTCTCAAGGTTTCTATCGTTTAATAAACTGCTTGGAATAAATAGACTAATTTATTTTAAAATGGCTGTGAAAAACCAAGTTTGTGAAACAAATGCCTGAAATTTACGCTAAAATTATTTTTGCTGAATTGTGTTCTGTGTTAATTTATTGCCCTACACTGGTCATTCCAATGTATTTCAGTAGAATTGGTGAGAGGACCCTCGCTATTGTCAAAGTTGGGGGTACATTTCATGGAGCCATTCCAGCGATCAAAATTTTGCATAAATAAAATTCCGTTCACCTACTCCTACAGTGGGTCTACCTAAAGCTAAACGTGGGATAAGTGTTTACCTAAATCAACGCCTAGAGTTGCATTCTGCAATAGCACATTGGCTCGGTTTTTAGACGTGCTTGGTTTTATTTTAGGACACATGGTAAGCATTTCCTGGTAACATTCAAAGAAGTGGGAAGAAAACCCCCCAGCTTTGGAGATGCTTCATTGATTGCCTCAGAGCTGCTAAACTCTGGATACGAATTTGACGGAGGATCTGTTATCTATAATCGATTCAGGTAAGATCAACTGAAACTGGTCTTTGTTTATTTTTCATTTGTTTGAACAGTACGCAGAAAGGAGTGGAATGAAGGGTTTTATGTCATAAGCAATATGGAAGCAGTATTATGTACGTTGAGTGAAATAATCAGAAAAGTGATTGTGATCCAGCATGCTTAGTTTTCATGTAAAAAAATCAAGCTTTCAAATAATCAAAATACATGTATAAGCTTAGATGTGCTTTAAGAATTACTGTAAAGCATGAACCTGCCAAGAGCTATGTTTGGGGTTCTGTTCTTTATTCCTGTTCATAGTTGAGCGTGTTAGAAGAAGAATAAAATTGTACTGGTGTTGGGTGTTTGAGGTGTCAGCTATTCACAGTAGACCCACAGAATGCTGCTATTCAGGTTTTGGAATGTAAAAGTGTTTTTCATCAGTTTTTAGATTAGGTTTACAGTAGTTCTTTTTACAGTAGTAGAGATCTTGAAAAATCACTTTGTTTCATATAGGTCTGTCATCTCTTACAAGACGGATGAAAAACCTTTCTATTCTTTTGAGACAGTTTCTGGTGCTGGTAAGTAGTAAAATTGACTATTCAGTCCTGTTCAGTGAATAAAACTCTGACTACTTCTGCTCTAGAGAGTTTTGACAAAACTCTGAGCATCTGCTCACACAATGTGTTGCATTAATAGAAACTGTAGACAAAAAAAGTCATGTCGATGCACCAGGATGCCCTTTCATCAACAGAATGAGTTAAAAGATTATCTGTTTTTATGTGTAGACGCGATCTGTCAACAAGTTTTGTCGGAACAACTCTTTGAACATTAAACTTCTGTAGACAGATGCTTCTAGTATCGACATAGCCTTTCTGTTATGGTCTATCAGTTAGTTGTCATTAAAAAAAAAAAAAAAAAACAGGCACGTGCTAAGCAAAATTGGGTTAAGTACTTAAAATGTCTGGCAATGCAAGAATTTCATTTTGTGAGGGTGGGATAGTGTTCAAGATCTTATGGCTTTTAAGTGTTTTGTGTGTTGTATGCTCCATTAACAATACTTTGGGATTTGGCCTCTGGTGGCAGGGGCTTGAGTTTGCTCCTTTTTATGTCAAACAAGAAGTTTTGTTGAAATTTGATTTCAGTATGAACAAGATTGGGTATTATGAAGCAACAGCACATAACTATTAAAGCTACAGTATCTTGAGTAGGGTGACTCATTTTGCTTACTTCTGCTCTTACTTATTCTTACAGAAAGCATTAGTATCTATGATGATATTGATGCTGATGTGCTGCGAAACTACCAAGAATTTACATTAGCAAACATCCTCTTCTACTCTCTGAAGGAATCCACCACCAGCGAGCAGAGTGCCAGAATGACTGCTATGGACAATGCAAGCAAAAATGCATGTAAGGCTACTCTGTGGGGTTTATGGGACTTCCGCAGTCTAGCATGATTAAGCAGAAGTTCACTGTCTCTTGTGTACGTTCTTGAATGTTTTTTCCAAGTATTTGTTAATTAAGGAAGACACTCCATTTTCTAGCCCATCCCCCTACTTACCAAGTCCCCCAATCTTAGTTACTGTCTCTTCAGGCAATACAGCTAAGTTTCCCTTCCAGAGATATCAGCCTTACTCTGTCGCTAGGGAAAAGGTCTACAGTTCAGTGATACTGTATTTGTACCCAGTTCTCATATATGCAAGGCAAGAGTGGCTAGAAGTGGAATGCAGGATTCCTGTGTAACAGCGTAAAGTACCTTGATGGCTCCAGTACTGCCATGAGTCCTTTATGCTTTTTTTCAGTTTCTGTCAAGCCAAAATTTCAGAAAGCTAAACAGCAAATGAGTTTGAGAGGGGTAATTGCAATTATTACTGAATCAGTTTTCTAAATAGGGAACTGAAGTGAAGTTTTAAATATCTTGCTCAAGGTCACAGAGCAAGTTGAGCAAGCAGTAGAACTTAGTTAAATCCATTTTTTTTCTACCTCAGTCAGAACCACTAAGTTTTGGGGCTACCATACTGCAGTGTGACAAATGAGGTGGAACTTGCTGCTAATGGTACTTTTTAATGACTTAATTGAAAAAACAAACAAGCAAGCAAAATGCTAGCTAAATATTTTTTTTAAATATTATTTGGTCAGCTCTAATTTAGATCCCAAATGTAAGGTTTTTTATCTGTGTGAAACTAAAATGGTTTTATGCACCCTAAGATCAAGAGCTTCTATATTTTTATTTTAAATTCCAGTGAAAAATCATTGTTCAGATTTAACCATCTCGAAGTGCCTGCAACCTGAGCGTTTTGTCAGTACACTGGTGCTTCAAACAGAAATGATATTCCTGTCCATCTTTGTTGTCTGAGTACAAAGCAAAAAGTGAGCAATTGCCATGAACAATGGAAAGCAAATGGCTTTCAGATTTAGTATGTGGTGGTAAGGATATTTTAAAATATGCACTTACATTATGCAGAGGATAGCACAGTGAATTCAGAAGGCTCCTATTATGTGAGAGGTAGGGGAATTTGGGGACATTGTCTTGCTGGTTGCCTTCTTTCAATACCTAAGGGAGGTCCCTCTCAAGCTCCAAGCAAAAAGTAATGAGAGACCAGGCAGATTCCCAATTGGGCATTTCTGCTGGTAAGGACAATGGGAAATTGCTTATACAATTGCTGCTTCTCCCTTTGTGAGAGGATGTTCTAGTATAGCTATCCAGGAGGGAGCACATTGATGCACAGCTACAGGAGACTCAATGGTAGTGAGGTCTCAAGTGATTAAACACAGGATTGTTTTAGCAAATTACAGCTTGATGCATTCACTAGTTTCAGATACTGTAATTAAAGCTGACCAAATAAACTCAGAATACATTTTGGTACACAGAACCCTTTTTTGCCCCCCTTTCGTTGGTAGTTAACAGTACATTGCAATGGTTTGCCCAGTTGTTGGTGTGAATTAACAACTTTGTTCTGCTCAAATCAAAGAGAAACGTATGTAATTTTTTCAACTCTTCGATTCTACTGTCTAAAATTCATTCTTTATTTGTAGCTGAGATTATTGACAAATTGACCTTGACGTTCAACCGTACCCGCCAAGCTGTCATCACCAAGGAGCTTATTGAGATAATTTCTGGTGCTGCTGCTCTGTAAGTATCTGTGTAAATGTGCAGCATGCTGTCTTTCACTGAGGTCAGTTTAATGTTCAAATATCCTGCTGTTTACATCAAAGTTATTGGGAGGGTGGAGCAACCGTGGTTCTAAAACTAATGGTAAAAATGACGCATCACTACTTGCATAATTATGTATTCTGCTTTAATAAATTTCAGTGACTGGTATGATACTTAAAGCCTGAATTCAGCTCAGTTTGCCTGAACAGCTACTGGCTGGTGGAGAAACATCTGTAGCCATGAATCTGCATAGTGTTAATGGGAAGTGGGTCTTTGCCCCTCTTCACCCTCCAGTGGACACCCATGTCTTCCCATTCTATGGATGTAATTACTACCTGGGCCTTTTTTACGTCCAACCTTGGCTCAGACAGCTCCAAATCTCTCTGGCTGTATCTATGCTACAAAAAATAATTTTGAAGTTGCTTACTTTGAAGTACAATTTTGAAGTTGCATGTCTACACCCACCCTACTTCGAAATTAAACTTAGAAGTAGGGCACTGCTCCTTTTCTGGGAATGAAGTAAGGACTTTTGAAGTTGGGCCCTAAGTAAGGGAAAATGGGTGTAGAGATTCTGCTGGCTACTTCAAAGTAGTGCCTAACTTTGAAGTTAGTTCATAGTGTAGACACAGCCTGTGTGGCGCAGTGTAGTTTCTTGATAAATTGGCCTTTCTTCTGAATAAACCAGCTCTTATGTAGCTTATAAGGGGAGGGGTAACTTTTTTGTTAAATGGAATTGAGTTTGTTTGGATATAAATGTGCATTTTAATGAAATAGAATCAGTTTAGCTCTGGTGTGTTTTGCTCACTACTACCAAGCTTTGCCACTCTGCTAGGAGCTGCAGAACACTGTGTGCTATGGACGATAAGGGGGGTTGTGCTTAAACTCATATAATTGGTTTACTATTATAGATGCAATATAAATTAATTCTCATCAGCATATTAGGCTTGTGTTCTAATTACAGATATAGATCAGTGCACATTCATAACTAATTTGTGTACAGAAATGGTTGGAAAACACTTGGTGCTACAACTGCATGTGTGCGCGTTTTTTAATGAGCTGCTTATTTTATATTTAATCTGCTCAGTGACACATCCTTGGTTGAATCACGAGAATAACTGCCTTAGTTTGCATGAATTGCTTCTTAACCAGCTTGTTCTGCTTTTTCCCATAAAAACATTACTAGGGGATAATCGGAAAGCAAGTTTCATCGAAAGTCAAGAGGTAAAGTAAAGAAGTAGAAACTAGGTTCTTCCAAAGATGGTTAGGTGCTGATGATGCTGATGAGGTTAAATGAGACATTTCTGAATTGCAACACTGAAATGTGATTATGTCCCCTCTTTTAAACTTTTGGGGCAGTCATTCAGGGAATGATTAGCATGTCCCCATGTGTAATCAGATTGCAGAGACCACCTTGTCAACTAGTACCATAGAAAACTGTTTTTAATCATCGCTATTACTGGATGTTGCCACCTATGTAACAGGTTTATAATGTTGTGCCTTAGGGTTCTAGAGAGCTTTCATGCACATAACACGTGGGGAAGGGGAAAGAACTGAGAGATCCGCATGTCACATGATGTGTACAAATCCACAGTCCCTATGTATAGTTTAATTCAATGGTGTTGAACCACTGAACTCTTTATACAGTCATTAGTTTTAAAGTTATAGTATCATAAGCATATGTATTTTATAAATGCAGACATGACCCTGTCCAGCCCCCTGAAGGATTTACAGTAGTTTACAGTGCACGAATGCAGAGATTCAGATTAAAAGGAATGAAAGAAGTGGTTTTAAAGACTAAGTGCCCTCTGAGTCCACCTAACTAAAGTGAGAACTGTTCAAAGCTCTGGGGCAGCATGAAAAGACAGTGGAGATATTTGAATATAGATACATGTGATATTTGTGTAAACTTGAAATATTTTTGTATTTTTATAGGTAAAGAATGAAGGAGCTCATCTAGAGTTGATTTGATTTTCTTATATCCATTGACAAAGCTGATGGTCCATCATTCTGTGAAGAGTTCATGGGGTAAACCTGAAATATTTGTAAATTATCTTACAATAAACCACCTACATGAAACAAATCTCTTTTTGCATGTGAATATTTGGATCAAAGAGAATATATTACCTTTTGAAAACAGCTGTTTACTGCTTATAATCTGTTTTTGACGTAGCTAGTGTGTAAGCTGGTCTTCCTTAAAGAAGCACAGGAATTGTGATTCAGAGAACAAATTGCCTAGATAATGTTATCCTCAGAGGATATTCAGTATCTCATGTTTCAAAAGACAGTATAAAGGCTGTGTAATGCAGCTATTTACTAGCCAAGTGCTTTCAGGAAGTATGCACAAATTCATATTGCATTTTATTATCCTATAAAGTTTTGGGTTTTCTTTGTCCAACATGGTGTACAAACTACTGTCCCCTGGATCTTGTATTCTAAAGCAAAGTTCTGAGTGGCAGATGTGTGGAGCTTTTTAAATCTCTTTAAAATATTGTCTAGAACTGTGCATTCCTACACTTTACTAGTCAATAATGACACTGAAAGAGTTGATATTGTGTGGAGGAAATTTGAGGAGATTGTAGTTTGATGCACTGGGGGAAAGAAGAGTCTATATGTTTGGAGTGATGTGGAAGAAGGAACGAAGGAAAGAGGGATGCAGTACAAGAAGATGGGTAAGAACAGTTCTGATATAATTTTAACAGGTTCAAAGCCTTGAAGATTAGAATTGAATCTCTGGTGAATGACAGGAAAAGCAGCCAAAGAGACTTGGGAAGTGATGTTATTGAGTGTCAGGAAGATCTTAAGTGAAATGTTTCAATAACGGTACTCTATGGAAAACCAGAGATGAACAGGTTTTGTAAAGTGATGACAGTTACACTGGTCATTGAAGTATGTAGGCTGGTAGCCATGTTTGTTGCCAATGGCAACTTTGAATGATGCTGGCAACTTTGACAAGTCCCAGAGCATTTTGGGGGGGCGGGGGTGTGTGTTTCTGGCAGCCAAAATATGCTAAACATTTTAGTCCTATGGATGAGGAGTCCCTAACCTGAAGGGCTTACAGTCTTAGGCCTTGACCCATTTACACTCGAGTGTAACTTTACTGATGAGTAGTTAGCTGCTTGCTTTTTCTTCCATCCCCAAACTGTTGGCTACTTGTTCCTTCTTCTGCCATAAGTTAGCTGAGACATAACTGCTTTCACACTGCAATCCTAAAACCAGAAAGTCAAGAAATCTTTGTGCTATTAATTGTTTTACTTATTGTGGCGGGGTGGAGGTGAGAAACAGCAGCTGTTGAAATGGTTACCAAATCAATTTTCTCTAACTTCTGTTTCCTGTCTTTTTTCTTTTTTTCCCAAATACAGTGTGGCACAGAATAGACTTTAGGTAGGGAGAGATTTTTGACCCTACAAATCCCAATAAAAAATTCTTCCACACCACCCTCTGTTTTGCTTTTGGAACTTGTGAGGAAGGAAACTAAAACAATGGCTTGTTTGTTTTTTAATATGAACAAATAGAATTAAGAATCTTAACTATTCTGCAGGGTTCTGGCATAATCAATGGCTTGTGCTGTTCTGAAGGTTGTCCTACCCAAAAACCTAATGGTCTGGAATTTCCATTCTCTTTTCTCTAGAAAGTGCCTATGAAATTAGACCTTCATGAGATTAAAAGTGGAAGTAGTCACTGAAGCGGGTCTTTGCCCATGAAACCTTATGCTCCAAAATATGTTAGTCTATAAGGTACCACAAGTGTTCTTGTTTTTGAAGATAGACGAACACGGCTACCTTTCTGATACTTGTTCTAGTATTTGGACAGCAAGGACTAACTCTTCTCAGTTAATGTCTTCAGTTGGATAGCCTTGGACTATAACCTTGCCCATTCTATTTGCCCTAATCATGCATCCTGCTAAATCAAAACTTTGTGTAAACAGCCTTGCAGCATGACCGAAAGATTAATAAACTCCGGTGAACAAATAAAGGAAGTGAAGGAGTCCTCACTGATGCATAACTGTAGAATGTTCTGCCAGCATCACCCACCTAAATCTTCGATCAGCTGGTTTTATGTGGGTCTAGCAGATCAGGTGAGCATAGGACAAAAAAGTAAGTGTATACCTGATTGCTTCAGTTGCTCTGCGAAGAACACTATACACTTAAGAGAGCGGAACAGGGATTGAAGGGTCCTAACCATACACAGTCTTAATTCCAGGCACCTTCCAAATTGCATAAGAATGGGGCTTGGCTTTGCTCCCTCCTGTCCCCTACTAAGTAAGTTGGATCTGCTGTCATAAGAGACATGATGTCTTGCTTACAAGAACAGTGAACATGTAACAGTGGAACTCATGCTACTATGGTGTTTCATGTTTATAGTACTAAACAGTGCAATGAAAGTAAAGAGCATTTCAATAAGCACTAGTTTGGGGTATATCCTCCATTTGTGCTGTTTTTTTGTTTTTTTGTTTTTTTTTTCCCCCCCTGCAATTCCTTGTGCTGCCTTCCTATCTGCAGTTATCTCTTTAACTGATTTGTGTTAAATGACACAAGTGAAAATGTTGAAAGCTTCAGAACTCCAAGGAAGAACGCAGCATGCTCCAAAATGGTGTTGATGAGGTAGGTGCCCTGGGGTCTATGGCAGCAATACTAAATCAATAATGGGCCTGTCTTAGGCCTGATTTCTTCTACAGTTAACAGAAGGCAGCTTAAGTTGACCTAACTCTAAACATCTACACTAAAATTTAGCATCCACCAACGTAACTTGCCCACTATACTGATTTAACTCCACTTGTGCAAGAAGTATAATGCTTAAGTCAATGTAGTTAGGTTACTCCTGGGGACATTGTGCGTCATTGTGCATAGGCATAGTTTACGTTCTTCATAGATTTCTTTACTTGCCTGCCGAAAAATGTCTGAAGGGGAAACATAGGGAAGCTGCAAAAATGGTCATGCATCTCTCCTTGGCAGTACAGACAGGTTCATTTAGGTACCTGAAGCAGCAGATACAGAGAGAAATCAGTGGGGTTTGGGGGGGAGACACCCACCCACACTTCCCCTCTCTCTCACTATTGCAGTACACTTGGCATGGAGGGGCAGTGCTCTGGGGTGTTTCTGAGAAGCTGGGTGTGGGACAGGCCCTGTCACCTCATGCAGAGCAGAGGGTACCAGCCTGCCTGTTTAGTGAATTGTTCCCATTTTCCTTGTGAATTCCCCCAGGAGTCCGAAACAGGTAAAAGTTTTAATGCTCCTTCACACTGCCTTATTTTTGTTTATGGTGCTTTAGTGATCGGAACAGGTCTAAATTTTTGGACCCAAAAATTTCCTGTAAATTTTGAGTTTGATTCCCTAGCCTTTCATTACATATGATGTAACACTGAGGACATGACTGCACATATTTGTTGACTAATAACTAGAAATGGAGATTCAAACGTAGCTGTGCCTGTTAGGCAAGGGGCTTTAGGGATTTTTCCTCCACTGCTTCCCAATCCCATTTTCCATTCATTTTATTGTAACTTGAATAAATTACATAAAATATTGAAACAAACATGACTATATTGCATTATTTTGGCAAATAAAATATGCAGATTTTTAAAATATTGTGTGCAGAATTTATTATTTGGCCCAGAATTCCCGAAGGAGTATAGTAAATCCTTGATTTAATGAACCAGTTGAGGGAGAAGGTTGCCCGTTGTTCCCAAAGGTCCAGTAAATGTGAGAGTTTACCGCCCCTGCCAGGATCCCCTATATTGAGTCCCCCTTGTCCCCCAAAACAAACAAACAAACAAGAAACCTGACTTATGAGCATAAGCCATGGGCAGCAATAGCTTAGTGGTTTGAGCATTAGCCTGCTTAAACCCCCAGTTGTGAATTTGATCCTTGAGGAGGCCATCTGGGGTAAATAGATTTTAAAAAAAAAAAACCCTCCAGGATGGTGCTTGGTCCTCCCAAGAGGGGCTGGGATTAGACTCAATGATCTCCCAAGGTCCCTTCCAGCTGATATGCATATCTCCATACTGGAGGAGCCACTGGACCTCCACATGGCTGACACCCCACTGCATGAAGATGGCACTTGCACCCCACCCCTGCTGGGAGGAGCATGGGCAGCTCTGATGGAGGAGGTGGCAGTTCCTCTAGGCCCCAGCACAGGTAAGTCCCTTTACTTTTTGGAGGGGAGGGACTGAGAATTTTCCTGACCCCAGCAGACTTCAGGAAAAATGGGGGGATGTCCATTGTTCCCAAAGTTCTAAAAATTGGGGTCTAAAATTGAGGGTTTACTGTATTAGATGAAACTGGTGTCAGTATAGACACTGTTTACATTGACTATTGGTGCTTTTCAGAAACCAATCTCCAATGTTCCAAAGTGGCAGTTAAATCAGTCTAAATGCTCCTGGTGAAGACCTAAGGAACATAAGGTGACCTTAGGAAACCAACTCACTTATTGCACTGGCTGTATGTTAATGTAACATAGTTCAGTCTAATTCTGTAGTATACACCTGTCCTTAGACAAAACTGAAGACCAGCATACCTCCATTATGTAAAGATCACATATCACTTCTTGTTAGATGTATTTCAACCTGGTGTCTTCGCCAAACTCCAACCTGGATAATTATATTCTCTCTCAACTAAATTCATTGTCTGCACCTTCTGTGGCTGGAGATTAGCAACATACACAGAAAAGGGAAGGTTTTAGAGGGCAAGGGATTTAATGAGAAGTTGCCTGGGACAAAGGCTGCTGGATGTCCCACTTTCCTGTCAGTTCAAAAGGTGTTTTGTGTGGGAAAGGAAAGGCCACTTTCTGGATTGGACAGGAGTGCAGGCACAGAAGCTGAGTGGATGTGGCTCTCCTGTTGCAATGACTGCTGTTCTTTTAGTATGGAAGAGAAACTAGAAAGACTGTTAGTGCAGGATAAGAGTGGAAGAGTAAACAAGCTGGGGCTCCTTCCAATTCCTTGAGAGAAGTCCCAACCGAGCACAACGCACTGCCATCTGTGCCTTCCCACAATTTACTCTAAATTTGTCTCTATTTTGGTCCATATTTCCTATGTACCACACTATGACCCCAGCCCTACAAGCAGTGAGCATAAGGGTTTATTGTAAAGAAGGCTAATACAACTTTAAGCTGTATGTTGTTATGCCCTGTGTCTACACATGCCCCTTCCTTTTGAAAGGGGCATGTTACTGAGTGGGTTTGAAATATGCTAATGAGGTACTGTAATGAATGTGCAGTGCCTCATTAGCATAATGGTAGCTGCAGCCATTCAAAAAGTGCGGCTTTTCAGATTGCGTACCCCCCATGAAGACTGGACCTTCTCATAGAATCTCCCCCCCCCCCCCCCCCAGTTTTCGAAAGCCCTTCTTCCTATCTGGTGATCGGAATAAGAGCTTTTAAAAACTGGGGGGTCCTTTCAGAAGGTCCCGTCTCAACGGGCTGCGCGTGATTCGAAAAGCTGCACTTTTGAATCACCACGGCTGCTGTTATGCTAATGAGGTACTGCACATTCATTGCAGCGCCTCATTAGCATCTTTCAAACCCACTCAATAACATGCCCCTTTCGAAAGGAAAGGGGACGTGTAGACCCAGCCATGGAGTAACAAGTACCATACCTATGAATATCTTTGGTGCAACTATATCTGGAATGTTACATCCATTCCAGAAATCACATCACAACAATAATACAATAAAAGCTCAGTTATCTGCCCCTTAACAGGAAATTCCAATTAACGGGTATTTCTGGGTATCTCTAAATAGAAATCTTCACTCTACTACCTAGGACATACTGTCTAGAATGTTATGCAATTGCACACTAACTGTAGGCTGCACTAGCCCCTTCTCTCACCTTCTTGTACAGCAAACTTGTGCAAAGTTCCCTATCTGTTGTCGTCCGCAGTGCATGTTACTACTAGAGCTGCACCTCCCACTGTCACTGTCTGATCATTACCAGAGTTCTGCAACTCCGCGGATACCTGCTTTCTCTGCATCTGATGAAGTGTGTCTTTGCCCACTAAAGCTTATGCTGCAAAACATAAGGTGCCCGAGAAATTCTTGTTGCTTTTGGACATATAGACTAACAGCTACCCCTCTGATAATGATTTATATCGGTAAGTAAATGTTGGTGTGAATGCAGCTAGTTGCGGCTCACGTGTGCAACTACCTATTTGGTTTCTAGAACCCTGCAAATCTGTGGATAGCCACTTTAGGTCTGCGGTTACTTGCCGCTGCAGATGTGGATGGCTCTGGACTCCCCGCTACATTGCACGGGATGAAGCAATGCTTTGCGCACAAAGACTTCTGCTCCAAAACGTCTGCACGGTGCCCCCGGATTTCCCGTTGGTTTGGCGGATCTATGCGGCTCGCTTTAGCAGCGGTGGGCGGCAATGATGAATAAAGATACGAACTGGTATTTTCCCAGCTGGATCTCAGGCGAATTCCGCCCCCATCGTCCTAATCCTGACACGTGACACCGTTTTTCTCGGCCCCCCCCCGCCCCCCCAAGTTCTGCCTCTCACACCAGCTGAGCAAAGTCCTCTCCCGTGTCCCAAACCAGGCTCGCCCGGCCCCGCTGGAGGCCAGAGCAATCGATTGAGCGCCCTCCCCATCGATGCGGTCGGCGCTGGAGCAGCGTGGCCTGGCTAGTCGCGGCCGGCCGGGAGGCGCGACCCCAAGATGGCGGCGGCGGCGGCGGCGGGCTCCGGGGCCTGCGCGTGAGCCTCCTCCCGCCGCGCCATGGCGGGCGGCGGGCCCGGGCCGCGCTGAGCCGAGCCGAGCCGAGCCGATCCGGCCGGGATGTGCGAGAGCTACTCGCGGTGCCTGCTGCGGGTCTCGGTGGCGCAGATCTGCCAGGCGCTGGGTTGGGACTCGGTGCAGATCTCGGCCTGCGACCTCCTCACCGACGTGCTGCAGCGCTACCTGCAGGGGCTGGGCCGGGGCTGCCACCGCTACTGCGAGCTGTGTGAGTGCGGGCCGGGCGCCGAGCCGAGCCGCTGTCAGTGCGGAAGCGGCGCGCTGGGGCTGCGCTGTCAGTGGGGGGCATGGCGGTGGGAGCCGTGGTGGCTGCTGTCAGTGGCGGGGGGCGTGGCGGTGGGGGTCCGGGTTGCCCTTATCAGTGCGGGGAAGATCATGGAGTTGAGGGGTCGGGTCTGGCACTGCCTGTTGTGCCGGGGAGGGGAACTATGGAGCTGCGGGTAAGAGCCCCTGCAGTGAATGAAGGGGGTGCTGGTGTCATTGTGTGTGTGTGGGGGGGGGGCGTAGAGGTGGGGGCTGGGGCTGCTGTTGTCAGCATGGGAGTCAGGGGGAGCTGTGAAGACAGGGGCGTGTGTCTGCACTGTCAGCGTGTGGGGCGGCGTGCAGATGTGGTGCTAGGGCTTCCATGGTCAAAGGGAAGGGAGGGGAGGCAGACGTGGGGTTAGGGCTGCCATTGGCAGGGCATGAGTGGTGGGATCGGTGGAGATGGGGGGCCAGCATGCAGCTGTTAGTGTAAAGAGGGAGTCATGGAGATGGGGGCTTTGGGCTGCTACTGTCTGCTCTGTCCAGGAAGGATGACAGCTATGGATATGAGGGGCTGAGGTTGCTATTGCCTGTTTTGTTAGTGTGGGTTGGGGGATGGGAGCCATGGAGATTTGGGGGGGGCGGGGCTGAAACTGCAGCTCTCTGTGCAGGGAGGGAACCATGGAGAGAGGAGTCTGGGGCTGCCATTGCCTGTTGTGTCAGTGAAGGGGGAGAGGAGACGTGAAGAAGGTGGGAGGTGGGGTCTACTTTTGTAACCTCAGTGAATGCAGGGAACAGGATGTGGACTTGGTGGTCCAGAGCTGCCACTGTCTGCACTGTGACTGTAGGGTGCATGGGGGATCTGTGAGTGAAAGGGCAATGGGGTGCAGTTGAGCCACTTGTGCCTCCTGTGTGTGTGGGAGTGATGGGGTGGCCTGGGGTTGTCATGGCCAGGTGAGTGCTGGGGTACTGTGAAACTTGGGGGTGGGCAAGAGCCACCACTCTGAAGAGCTCTGCTAACGTGCAGTCAGTGTGGGGCTAGGGATGCCACTGTCTGCTCTGTAAGTGGAGGGACCTGGGAAGGCATCAGCTTGGCCTGGGCAGGGCTGTCATCCATGACTGCTCACTCTAACTATGGAGAGATTAGGTGAGTGGTGGGGTTGCCACTGCTAGTGCTAGCTCTGTGAGTGCAGGGAAATTGGGAGCCATGAGAACTGCAGAGCTGAGGTGTCATCGTAGTGTAAGTTCAGTGAATGTGGGGGGCATTTGGCAGACACGGTTATGCTGGAGTCTGGAGGGGGTCAATATAGATCCATGTTTACTAAAGGGCTGACACAATACTAATGGGAATTGAGAAGTAGGGAAGAGTACTACTGTTTCTTTATGTCTACGGTCAATTGGGATCAGGGGGCTGGGAGGCCCTGGATACCAATTTCACTGTAAGCTGTAGTTCAGGAGAATGCGGGGAGTGTGGCTATTGTCATGCTCTGAGTTTGTTGAATCTGAGGGCTTTTTGTGGCAGGGGAGCCTCAGAACTATGTGTTTTTGGCTATATGCAGAGACTGGACTGAGCCTACCACTGCTCATGAGAAAAAGTGTAAGTCTAGATTTGGGGGCAGGAGGAAGCAGGAGGAAGGCAAGAGATAGTGTTAGTATAACTCTCATGTCCCACCAGTGCAGGGGATCTACCAGTGCAGTTATCATACTTGTAAGTTTCACACCTAAATGCTAAGATGAATGGTGATGTATAGATATTTATGGTAAGGTGGAATATAAGGCCACATCAGACTGGAATAAAAGAGAAGGTTTGCTTACTCACAGCACTTGGGCTGGATCTATTGCCGTTAGTTTGATCCATCTGAATTTGGAATGGAGAAGATATATTATGGGGGACCAAGATATCTTGTCGGATGGACCAGAGTGGTCTGAGAAGTTTGAAACAGCGTTACCTTCCAGAGTTTAGCCTACATTTCCATAGTTACTGTGAGATTTGTGAGGCCAGGGAGCGGGTATGTATGTACAGTAGACCCCCATGTTACAGGTAGATTGCATTTCTGGGCAACCACACGTAACTCAAATTTCGCACAAGTGGGGAGGAGCTGGGAGCCAGGCTGCTGCCAGCTCCTCTCTGCGTACAGAGCCAGGAGACTGACAAGCATAGCAGCACTTGCAGAGCTGGGAAACTGACCAGCACTGCACTGGTCAGTTTTCCAGTGCCTGGGAGTGGTGAGGAGCTGCCCCCCTGGTCTCCAGGTCCCTGCCACTTGCTGGAGCTAGGAAACTAACCAGTGCTGCTGTGCTAGTCAGTTTCCTGGCTCTGCAAGCAGAGGGGAGCTGGGAACCAGACTGCCACCTGGTTCCTGGGTCCCCTCCACTCACATTTTCAACTTGTGTTAATATAAGGAAAGCATAAGTTGAAATCGTGTATGTTGGCAGGGTCTACTGTTTGTGATTAGGCAATAGGGGCATTGTAATATATGTTCTTATTTTGGCTATCTGAGGTGTGTGACACATTTACTGCAATTTGGGAAACTGGGCAAATTTTCTTGATGAATGTATGGAGGGGAAGGAAGTATAGTCTGTTACAAGGGGATATCCTGTTGTATGGGGGGGTTATACATTACATTTGTCATATAATGTTTCTTATAGTCTCTAACTCACACTGATATTTTTCTCTCAAGCACAACCTGTTACTCAACAGATCTCGCTCCTGCCCAGGTATATTTAGACTTTGGGTGTGCTTTTCATTGCTAAAAGCTTTTACAGTACAGCACAGTTCAGATATGGGAGAATGAGCTACATTCTCTTGTGATTCTTGGGCTGTGTCTACACTAGCTCCCAACTTCGAAGGGAGTGTGGTAAGTACGGTGTTGGGAGTGCATATGCAGCACGTCATTAAGCTAATTCTCCCCCGTGGCAACTTTGAAGCCGCAAATTTCCAAGTGCCAGCTTGCATGTAGCTGTGGCTACCCCGCAGGTACTTCGAAGCGTCCAGGCTACTTCAAAGTCCCTTTACTCTTTTGAGTAAACTGATCCAAGGGTCAAACTGGTTAGTTTTTAACTAACACATCAACAACAGAGACTCTGTAATTGGAACTTAGTTAACAATGTTGTTGACTATACTACTCTTTTGAGGAGTAAAGGGACTTCGAAGTAACCTGGACACTTTGAAGTACCCACGGGTGAGCCGCAGCTACATGCAAGCCTGCACTTCGAAGTGTGCCACTTTGAAGTTGCCACAGCGGGGGAGAATTAGCTTAATGAAGTGCTGCATATGCACCGCAGCACTTCATTAGTAATCTCCCAATATCCTACTTACCATGCTCCCTTCGAAGTTGGGAGCTAGTGTAGACACAGCCTTATATAGTAAACGAAATTGTTAACTAAGTTTCAGTTATAGAGTCTCTGTTTTTGATGTATTAGTTAGAAACTATCCAGTTTGACCCTTGGATCAGTTTGACTTGCCTCAGGGTTGGCAGCTGTTTACTTGGAGGAGGATGGAATCTTGGCAGTTGTAAACTGAACAGTTTTGATTTTTCAGTAACTGAAATGTGAAAACTATATACCGTGGTTCTGTGCTGAAAAATGGCAGAATAGGGTCCACATTTTCTCAGTTAACAAGCAAAATGATGGTTTTTCTGACTTTCTTGCTTCCATTTGCTGTAGCACATTAGAAGCGATCTGTAAATATTACTCAGTATTTTCCTAATGTTACTTTTCTAGGTAGGCAATAGTTGTAGTTGTCAGAAATGCTATGATTTCAAATGGGAGTGGAGACCTATTATGACCTGGGGCATGGATGGTCAGGTCTAGTGGTCAGAGAAATGGTGGTAAAGCGCAGAAGTCAGAGGCCTGAAACAAAATCAAAGAGCCAGAGCTGGAGTCGGGAACAAGGTAAGGAAAAAGCAGGGCTGGAATGGTCTGGAGCAGGACATAGGAACAAGGCAGGAACAGGAGTGATTTCAGCTGTGGGTGTACGCAGTGAACAGCCACTGACTTAATGCTGCGAAGTGCTTCAGAGAAGACTTGGAATGACTTTGAGTAAATTAGGAGTCTTATTGTTCAGGGTGTTCAACTGTTGGTCAGCTAGCAGTTCAGGTGCAGGTTCTTGTTTTTGACAAGATGATTCACAAACAATCACCGAGGCAGTTTTAAGATGATTATTATGATAATTGTGTATTATCATAATGCCTGGGAGATCTTGGCATGGACCAGGGCTCATTGCTCTAGGCCCTGTATGCATGCAGAATTAAGAGATGATCCTACAACAAGGAGTTTACAATCTAAGAATGAAATAAGAGGCAACAGATAGGCTTATACATGGAGATGCTCAAGCGATAGTGATGGTAGGCATGCCGCTTTTTATTAGGCCTTTTGTAGGTATCATAGCAGTGGAGAGTTTTGAGGAAGGATTTAAAAGTAGCCTTGCAGTTGTTTGTGGGAATGCCTCACAAGTATGAGGTGCAGTATGGAAGAAAGCATGAAGATGTTTGTTTGAAAATGTAATTATATGGGTGATGGAGGCTGGCATTGTGTGCTGATTGGAGGCAAGCTTTGACAGCTCAGTAATAGATGGTGGAGTGAGAAATGGCCATGAAAGGTCTTGAAAGCGAAAAAGCAGCAGCATGAGGTAGTGATAATACAAAGAGGGGAGCCAGCAGAGAACTGCAAAGAGAGAGATGATGAAGACAGAGCAATGGACTAGGAAAATAAGCTTTGCAGAAGCATTCTGAATGGATTGAAGAGGGAACAGAGGTTATAATAAATGTTCCAATCAATTGTGTGTAGACAAATTCTGTGCATCAGAAGGAAGCTGCAATCCACCTTTCAGGATGTCTGTAGGCATATTCTGTGTAGCAGTTTCAGCTGGATGGAGAACAGTATGCAAATGATATAGATCAAATATCAGTAATACGCACTATATATTATGTAGTATTTATTATGATTTGCCCATTACTATATAGCCATTCATTAATTTTCATGTCTCTTTGGTTACAAATTATTGAACATCTCATTTTAATTACAGTATAAGCTTTGTTAATCCGTGTGCATGGGGAATGGGCGTTGCTGGTTACCCAAGCTTTTTTTCACAAAACTCAAACAGTGTTTAAGAAATTAGAAAACTTTACTTAACACTACACATTTTAACACTGTTACTGCATACAGAACTGTAATTTACTGTTTCTCTACTGCCTCAGGCTACCACACAAACACAGATTCCACAAACACTGGAAAATGGTACTGGATCACTATCAGAATTTTTCCAAAACAAAAAGCAGTCAAGTAGCACTTTAAAGACTAGCAAAATAGTTTATTAGGTGAGCTTTCGTGGGACAGACCCACTTCTTCAGACCATAGCCAGACCAGAACAGACTCAATATTTAAGACACAGAGAACCAGAAACAGTAAGCAAGGAGGACAAATCAGAAAAAGATAAATCAAGGTGAGCAAATCAGAGAGTGGAGGGATGGAGGGGAGGGTCAAGAATTAGATTGAGCCAAGTATGCAGACGAGCCCCTATAGTGACTCAGAAAGTTCCCGTCACGATTTAAACCATGTGTTAATGTTCCGAATTTGAATATAAATGTCAGTTCGTCCGCTTCCCTTTCTACAAAGGAGCGATAATTTCTTTTCAGTAACACACACACCTTGAGGTCATTGACAGAATGCCCCATTCCATTAAAATGTTGACTAACTGGTTTGTGTATCTGGATTAGTCAACATTTTAATGGAATGGGGCATTCTGTCAATGACCTCAAGGTATGTGTGTTACTGATAAGAAATTATCGCTCCTTTGTAGAAAGGGAAGCGGACGAACTGACATTTATATTCAAATTCGGAACATTAACACATGGTTTAAATCGTGACGGGAACTTTCTGAGTCACTATAGGGGCTCGTCTGCATACTTGGCTCAATCTAATTCTTGATCTTCCCACCCCTCCACTCTCTGATTTGCTCACCTTGATTATCTTTTTCTGATTTGTCCTCCTTGCTTACTGTTTTTGGTTCTCTGTGTCTTAAATATTGAGTCTGTTCTGGTCTGGCTATGGTCTGAAGAAGTGGGTCTGTTCCACGAAAGCTCACCTAATAAACTATTTTGCTAGTCTTTAGAGTGCTACTTGACTGCTTTTTATTTTGATAGTGTATAGACTAGCACGGCTTCCTCTCTGTTAGAATTTTTCCAGTTAACTGAAGGGGGAAATGTATTGCTATCTATGGCAGATGCCAGTTAATGAAGTTTTTCAAGTATTAAAGTGCCAGATAACAAAGCTTTTACTGTAGGTTTGAATAAATCTGAAAGCTTTTTCCCATTGTCATTTATTGAAAACTGCTGAACTTAAGAGTGCTAAAACTTTCTGTCCTGCTATTTGATACTCATCAATCATCAGACAGATGGAAGCTGGGAAGCTTTGTAATGTGTCACTGGTAGCACATCCGTGTTTTACAGCTGTGAAGCGATGTTGTGAAGACAGTAACATTGGGGATTTTGATTTTTATTCACTGATGGATTCTGTGTTGCTTCCAGATTTGGTGATGGAGACCATTTAAGTTGTCTCTAAGCTGTGCAGCTACACAGCAAGCTGTCAAGTGCCAAACATTTCAGTAGTCCCTCTCTCACTCACACTCACACACAGAGCGAGAGCGCGCTAGCCCCCGGCCACGCTGCTTTTGCCCTCTACCAAGGAGCCACTGGCCTGATGCTCCTGGGAGCACTCTGCTTGCTGTGCAGAGAGTGTGGGGAAGGAAGGGGCCACTGACGACAGGGTGTTTCCCTCTCCCTGCCCTTTAAACCCATCTCCACAGGGCACAGGTGGGGAGGATACAAGGCTTAGGAATGGGATGTGTGGAGCTTGCTGGCAGCAGCTGCTGTGGCTAAAGAAGCAGGCTTCAGACTGCTGAGCACTTACCTATTTAGCAGGGTAGTGTGAGTGTCTGTCTCCCGCACAGTTTGTGTCTGTCTCACATGTTTGCACACAAATATGCACTCTGGCTACGTGTATACTACATTCCTCTCTTGAAAGAGAAATGCAAGTGAGAGAGATCGAAAATGCAAATGAAGTGCTGATTTACAAATCTCATGCTTCATTTGCATATCTCATGTGATTGTATTTCTGGAAGAGACTTTTCCAAAAGTAACTGTGTAGGCGGGGTTCATTCGGGGGAAAAAACAAAACAAAACCCTTTTTGAAAGAACCCTTCTTACTGAAAAATATAGGAAGAAGCATTCTTTCAAAAATGTTTTTTTTTTTTTCCCCCCCCTAAAGAAACCCCATCTACATGGTTGCTTTTGTTTTGGAAAAGTCTCTACTGGAGACGTGATTGCATGAGATTATACAAATGAAGCACAAGATTTGTAAATCAGTGTTTCATTTGCATTTTCAATCTCCCGCATTTGCATTCCTCTTTTGCAAGAGGAACATAGTGTAGATATAGCCTTTGTCTTTAACACTCACTTCCCAACACATACTTGTATTATTGTTGTTGCTTGATACTTCTTATTTTAGTTTTTGTCTGGCTTGTGTATTTTATAATTTTATTGCTCCCTTACACTTTGTCTACGTCTACACTAGCATTCCGTTTTCAAAAGAGGCATGCAAATGAGGGAAATCAAAAATACAAATGAGGTGCATATTTACATATCTGGCACCTCATTTCCATATTCTACTTTCAAAGGAGGTTCTTTCAAAAGAAGAAATGCAGTGTAGACACAGCTCTTTCGAAAGTAATCCCCAGCTTTGCAAGAACCTTCTTCCTTTTTTTTGAAGGAAGAAGGGTTCTCTCGAAGATGGGGGTTTACTTTCAAAAGAGATGCATCTGCACTGCTTTCTTTTTTCGAAAGAAGCTCTTTTGAAAGAAAAGTATGGAAATGAGGTCCCAAATATGTAAATCTGTGCCTCATTTGCATTTTCATTTTCCTTCATTTGCATGCATCTTTCAAAAGAGGAATGCTAGTGTAGATGTAGCCTTTGAGTAATGAGTTGTAAGATGCCTAAACTTGTCCTAGCTGGAGTAATTATCCCCGTGGTAACTTCTTAAATAAGATCAAGTGTAGCATCTAGACTTTGTGTTTCTACTGGTGGTACATATATGCACATTACCTATAGTGCACATAACAAAATTAATTCAGCACATGAATGGAAAAAATTAGAGGAAACACTGGTGAGCATATGTGGTGCTGGCTTTCTTAATTCACTTATCCACTTCATGGTTGATTTTTTTGCTTCATTGTTTAACTTTGCTGGAGTAAGTAAACTCTTTGATAGCTTGGAGTGCAGTTCCAGGCTTATTGATGGGTCTTGGTAAGGTTGTTGAGGAGCTAGCTGATTCTACTTGATATTCATTCAGCTGGTGGTGAAGTCAAAGATAGGAGATACTGCAGCAAAGTGATTTGTAAGATCTTGTATTGCTGTTTGTGTGCATCATCAAGGCACAGTTGTCAACATAGCGCTGTTCTTGGATCAGTGCTTCTACAACCTTGGTGTTTGCATATGGATGGGAAAGGAGGAAGATATTACCCCGTGGATGTGTGTAAAGATGCTATTTGATGCACTACAAAGGGCTTCCTTTAGCATTACAGGAAAGAATAGACCAATAAAGCTAGGAGCTAGGTCACATCGCTGCTTCCTCCCATTTGTGATAGGAAATGGATCTATTGCAGCACCATCATCACTAACTCTTCCAGCGGTGCCTTCATGGAACTGTCAAATAATGTTAATAAATTTGTTCAGACACCCAAATTTACCAAGCAGATTTGCAGAGGGCAGGGTGATTGAATATATATGTTGTCTATCTTAGACTAAGAAATGAAATGTACAAAGGTTGGTAGTGTTTGTGACTTTTTCTTGTAATGGTTGAATGATGGCAGTTATGTCATCAGTGCTCCACTGAGAACAAAAGTTGCACTGTGACTCAAAAAATTAGCCACAATTTGGGTTATGAGTTGCTTCAAGGGGATCTATGGAAAAATCATGAGCCCCTAAAAAGTAAATAGATACTTTTGTAGTTACCACAGCCATACATTGAGGTTTTACACATATAAATAGTAACAGTGTTGACATCTTTCAGTTGTTTCATTGTAATTTCTTGAAGCCAGGCACAAGAAATATTCAAAGAGCTTGTCAGTGAGATTTCCTCTGTTTGAAAATCTTAGTTGGGATGGCATTGGGATGTGGGAATTTATGCGTTTTCTTGACCTGACCATTCCCCCACACCTTGGCTTGTTCAGGTAGATTGGCAAGGGCAGTAACTGTAAAAAGTCTATGGGTATTGTACAGCAACTCCTCCAAAAGCAGAGGTGAATGATTAAATTGATCATTAAAATGTTCACAACATCATTGGTGGACAGTAGTATAATCTATGATGAGAAATTCACTCTCAGCACTTGTTACTGATGTCAGGGGAAGTGAGGAAGGGCCTTACACAGTTTTAACCACATCATAGAAATATTTGGAATCATATTTATCAGGACAAGCCTGTAGTTCCTCTGCATTACAGTCAAACCTCATGTTTTGCTTTTGGTGGAGTTTGCATTTGTGACTGCTGCAACTTACCCTATATTTAGCCTTTTTTGACCCATATAGTGGATCAGCTAAAAGTGTTGGCATGTACTTGTTGTTTGACATCAAGGAGAGCTAGTATTTCAGAATCATTCTAGTTGAACTAGTCTGCAGGAAACCATACCTGTCAAGGGGCAGCAGCTTGACTCTTGCCATCCCTGACAGGAGCAGTTTCCTGCTCCTGGCAGGGGTCTCAGCTACTCCTGTCAAGGGCAGCAGCCACAGGTCAGGCTGCCATCCCTGACAGGAGCAGTTTTTCCTCGTTCCTGTGAAGGATGGCAGCCTGACTCAAGACTGCTGCCTCTGACAGGAGCGCCACGAGTCAGGATGCGGTCCCTGACAGACAGCTGTTTGCAGCACTGGTTCTCTCAGCTGGAAGAACTGGTGCTGCAAGTAGGTGTCTGTGCGCTGGGCTCCCCAGCTAGCAGAAGCTGGGGGCCGCGTGGCTGCCTCCCACCCAATCTCCCTCAGCTGCCTGCTCCCACAGAACCTCCCAATTTACACAACATTTATTTTACGCGGAGGTTGCCCAGGATACCACCTCCACGTAAATCGAAGGATTACTGTATTATGTATCTTTGTTACCCAGGAATATCCTTTTAGCAAATAAGGCATCACTGGTTGTTGGAAGAATTTCTAAAACAGTAGTTAGCTGTGTTTAAAAATGTTTGCCAATTGGCATATCATTCAGCTAGCCAGTAGTTAGGTGCCCAACTGATGATTTTTTACTCATTTCAGCCACATAGAGATGTAAAGGTATAATAAAATAAGGTGAGGATCAGTCCAACAGTCAGCTCTGGTTTAATCATAGAGCCATAGGACTGGAAGGGACCTCAAGAGGCCATTGAGTTCAGTGCCCCCCACCCCCCGCCCTCATGGCAGGACAAAGTACTGTCAAAACCATCCCTGATAGACATCTATCAAACCTGTAATTGAATATGTGCAGCGATGGAGATTCCACAACCTTCCTTGGCAATTTATTCCACTGTTTGACCACTCTGACAGTTAGGAACTTTTTCCTAATGTGCAACCTAAACCTCCCTTGCTGCAGTTTAAGTTCATTGCCTCTTGTTCTATCCTCAGAGGCCAAGAAGAACAAGTTTTGTCCCTCATCCTTATGACACCCTTTTAGATACTTGAAAACCGCTATCATGTCCCCCCCTCAATCTTCTCTCTTCCAAACTAAACAAGCCCAATTCTTTCAGCCTTTCTTCATAGGTCACATTCTCCAGACCTTTAATAATTCTTGTTGCTCTTTTCTGGACCCTCTCCAATTTCTTCACATCTTTCTTGAACTGCGGTGCCCAAAACTGGACACAATACTCCAGCTGAGGCTTAACCAGCGGAGAGTAGAGTGGAAGAATGACTTCCCATGTCTTATTAATACACACCTGTTAATGCATCCTGGAATCATGTTTGCTTTTTTTTTTTTTTTTTTTTTTTTTTTTTTTGCAACAGCATCGCACTGTTGACTTATATGTAGCTTGTGGTCCACTATAACCCCTAGATCCCTTTCTGCTGTAGTCATTCCTAGACAGTCTCTTCCCACTCTGTATGTGTGACACTGATTGTTCCTTCCCAAGTGGAGCACTTTGCATTTGTCCTTATTAAACTTCATCCTGTTTACCTCAGTCCATTTCCCCAATTTATCCAGATCATTTTGAATTATGACTCTGTCTTCCAAAGCAGTTGCAACCCCTCCCAGCTTGGTATCATCTGCAAGCTGAATAAGTATATTTTCTGTGCCAATATCTAAATAGTTGATGAAGATATTAAACAGAACCAGTCCTAAAACAGACCCCTGAGGAACCCCACTTGTTATACTTTTCCAGCAGGACTGAGAATCATTAACAACTACTCTCTGAGTACAGTTATCCAGCCAGTTATGCACTCACCTTATAATAGCCTCATGTAAGTTGTATCTGTCTAGTTTATTGATAAGAATATTATGTGAGACCATATCAAATGCTTTACTAAAGTCTAGGTATACCACATCCACCGCTTTTCCCCTGTCCACAAGACTTGTTATCCTATCAAAGAAAGCTGTCAGATTGGTTTGATATGATTTGTTCTTTACAAATCCATGCTGGCTGTTCCGTATCACCTTACCACCTTCCAAGTGCTTGCAGATGATTTCTTTAATTACCTGCTCCATTATCTTTCCTGGCACAGAAGTTAAGCTGACTGGCCTGTAGTTTCCTGGGTTATACTTATTCCCCTTTTTATAGATGGGCACTATATTTACCCTTTTCCAGTCTTCTGGAATCTCTCCTGTCTCCCATGATTTTCCAAAAATGATAGATAAAGGCTCAGATACCTCCTCTATCAGCTGTTGAGTATTCTAGGATGCATTTCATCAGGCCCTGGTGACTTGCAGACATCTAATTTTTCTAAGTGATTTTTAACTTGTTCTTTTTTTATTTCAACTTTTAACCCTACCCTTTTCCCACTAGCATTCACTATGTTGAGCATTCCTTCATCAGACTTCTCAGTGAAGACCGAAACAAAGAAGTCATTAAGCATCTCTGCCATTTCCAAGTTCCCTGGTACTTTTTCTCCCTCTTCACTGAGCAATGGCCCTACCCTGTCCCTGGTCTTCCGCTTGTTTCTAATGTATTTATAAAAAGCCTTCTTGTTTCCTTTTATGCCTGTAGCTAGTTTGAGCTCATTTTCTGCCTTAGCCTTTCTGATATTGCTCCTGCCTTCTTGTGTTGTTTGCCTATATTCATCCTTTGTAATTTGTCTTTGTTTCCATTTTTTATATGATTCCTTTTTTATTTTGACATCATGCAAGATCTCCTGGTTAAGCCAAGGCAGACGTTTGCCATATTTTCTATCTTTCCTAGGCAGCAGGATAGCTTGCTTTTGGGCCCTTAATAATGTCCCTTTGAAAAACTGCCAACTCTCCACAGCTGTGTTTCCCCTCAGTTTTGCTTCCCTTGGGACCTTACCTACCAGCTCTCTGAGTTTACCAAAATCTGCCCTCCTGAAATCCATTATCTCTATTTTGCTGTTTTCCCTTCTCCCTTCATTAGAATTGTGAACTCTATGCTTTCATGATCACTTTTACTCAAGCTGCCTTCCACTTTCAAATTCTCAGCCAATTCCTCCCTATTTGTTAAAATCAAATCTAGAACAGCTTCCCCCCGGTAGCTTTTTCAACCTTTTGGAATAAAAAATTGTCTCCAATGCAGTCCAAGAACTTATGGGATAGTCTGTGCCCTGTTGTATTAGTTTCCCAACATATATCTGGATAATATCTGAGTTATGTGCGCATTGCCTAGGTCCTGATGTGGGACCAGCACACAGTTAATCAGATGTTAATGATGTAAGTGTGACTGCATCCAGGTAATTTTTTGTTGAGAAGTTGGAAGTGATTGTAATAACTAGATAGCATTATGTACATAGTGTCCACAAAAGTAGGCCACGTGGTGCTCAGATGTTCCCATTTTTAGGGACAGTCCTGATACTAAGGGCTTTTTCTTGGTGTAGATGATGGTGATCGCTCGTCGCTGAGTATGACCATCTTCCATGGCATTTGTGGGTCCTCAGGTGGCTCATAAGGTCTGTCCATGAACCACAAGTTCTATCACAGTTTCCGGGTAAGGCAGGACACTGTTCACCAAGACTGCAAGCCGTTTTTTCTTTCCTGCTGCATCTCTTGTCATCCTCAGCTTATTGAAAGGCAAGTTCAGAATCCAGAGGACCACTGTGTAGTGCTTCTCTCCATTTTCTGTAATCCCGGCTGAGTGTCTCCAAAGAGTCGATGTCACTATTGCATTTCTTTGTTACTGTTCAGCAAGTCCATATAACACTTCCGTTGTCATCCTACGTTAAAGTACCCTTTGTTCAGGTAAGAGAAGAGTGCCTGTTTTGGGAGGCCGTTTTGTGGCATTCAGACAGCATGACGAGTCCAGCGGAGTCACTGATGGATGATCATTACCTCAGTACTGGTTATCTTTGCCTCTTCCATAACACTAATGTTGGTGTGTCTGTCTTCCCATTTGATCTTCAACATTTTATGGAGGCAGCTTTGGTGATGCCTCTCTAGGACTTTGAAGTGATGTCTGTTTTTTGTCTTGGTTTCAGATCTATACAGCAATGTTGTGAGAATAACAGCTTGATAACCAAAAAGCTAGGTGTATAGTCCAATGTCACAATCTTCAAAAATCCTGTGCCGTAAATGAGCAAGGGCTGCACTGGCACACCTCAGACAGTGTTGGATTTCTGTATCAATATTTGCCTTGGATGAGCGGTGACTTTCAAGGTAGAGGAAATGGTCAACATTCTCCAGTACTTTCTGTTGATTTTAATAGAGGGAGTGTATGGTACCTCATTTGGAGAGTGCTGATGGAGCACTTTGGTTTTCTTGCTGTGGAGCATGAGTCTAATGTATGTGTAAGCATTGGCAAACATGTTCAGGATAGTTTGAAGATCTTTCTCAGAGTGGGCAAAAACTGCGTTATCATCAGCATACTGAAATTCCATGGTGGTAGAAATCTTACTATTAGGTTTCAGCCTGCTAAGCCTGAACAGCTTTCTATCCATTCTGTAAATGGTTTCAATGCCAATTGGGAGCTTCCCAGTAATTAGGTAAAGAATAACAACCATAAAAATCACAAACCTGGTTGGGATGATGATGGAGCCCTGTTTGATGCCTGTTTGTTCTTTGCAAGATTCATTCTCAGAGCCAATACTACTCAGAAACAGTTGCTTTCATGTTGTTGTGAAAAAACTTTAAGACATAGATATATTTATCAGGACATCCAATTTTTGAAAGTACAGTACAGAAAGTATGGTGGTTCATTGAATCATAGGCTTTAGTTAGATAAATGAAAGCCATCTACAGTTGTTGGTTTTGCTCCAAACACTTTTCTTGCAGCTGCCATGCTGTGAAGATCATATCCACAGTTCTGCAACATGATCAGAAACCAGTCTGTGACTTGGGTTGAGTTTCTTCTGACAAGGGCAGAAGGCGAGTGGCAAAGATCTGTGCCACAGCTGTGCCTATACTGGCAAGGAGAGAGATGCAGTGGTTTCCACAGTCCACTTTATCCCCTTTCTTGAGGAAGGTGAAAATCAGGGTGTTCCTCATTTCAGAGGGTATCTCCTTCTTTATCCAAATTTTAAGGATGAGCAGATAAAGCTGATGAATTAGCCCTGGTCCACTGTCTTTACAGATTTCAGTAGGGATCTCATATGGACCTGCTTCCTTGTTGCTCTTCATCTGTTTAATGGCATTGTTTACCTCATGGAAACTGGGAGAGTCTCCATGCTCATTCCTAGGAGGTCATAGAGGGATTTCCTCAAGAACTTCATCAGCAACCATGGAGTTATGGTTAAGAAGCTCTTCAAAATGTTCTTTCCAGTGAAAATTGATGGTTTTTGTTATCCTTCAGAAGCGTGGTTCCATCCTTAGAGTGAAGGGGATTCGTGCCATAACAAGCTGGCCCATAGACAGCCTGAATGACACCGAAGAAACCATGTGTGTTGTGGATGTCTGTTGGATGTTGGTGTTCTTGTGCTTTCTCAGTTCACCATTTGTTCTTGATTTCTCTGGTTTTATGTTGGACTTTCGCCCTCACCTTGGCATGGGCTTCTCTCTTTGTATTACAATTTATCTCGTTCTGCCAAGCTTGAAATGCCATTCTCTTCTTATTGATGAGTTGCTCGATTTCAGCATCATTGTCATCAAACTAATCCTGTCTCGCGGCTGCTGCCCCTGGTTCCTGGCTCTCCTTCTTTGGCTGGAACCAGGAAACTGAACAGGGCTGCTTCTCTGCTCAGTTTCCCCAGCTGGTCAGTTTCCTGGATCCTGCAAGCAACAAGCATGGGGAAGATAGGAACCAGGCTGCTCCCTGGTTCCTGGCTCCTGCATGCCAGGGCATGCCAGCTGGTTCTTGTCTCCCCTCAACTTGCATGGAAATTTGAGTTATGTGGAGGTTGCAGAAATGAACCCCCGGCTAACTCGAGGGTTTACTGTACCTCACGGCACAAACTGCCCTGATCTCATGCACAAACTATGACATAGTCAAAAAGATGCTAGTGCTTTCATTGTGGATTTCTCCAAGATGTTTTGTGCTTGTCCTTTTGTCGGAAAAGGGTTTTCATGATCAGTTTATGTTCAGCACACTTGGTCAAGAACTGAATTCCAAATGAGTTACTTTTGCTGACACCTTCTTTCTCAGTGTTACTTCCCACAGTTTTGAGTCTTGTCCAACACATGCATTGAAATCCCCCAGAAGGAAGCTCTTACCTTCTTTAGGGGTCTCTGATAAAATGGTTTCCAGCTGAGAGTGGAAATCTTCCATTACATCATTATCAGCATCTAGTGCTGGAGCATAGGCCTTCACAACTGTTTACTGTTGGATTTTAGTGAGCTTTGTAGTGCCTTGAGCTGCTCATTGATGCCAGCTGGTACCTTGGAGAGGTACTGTACAAGCTTGTTCTTTATATCAAAACTAACTCCATGCAATCAAGGTTTATCCAAAGATTTTCCCTTTCTGAAGTAGGTGTATCCTCCTTTTTCTTCCCTCACCTTTCCTTCATCAGTTCTTCTAGTTTTGGACAAGGCAGCAATATTAATGTTAAATTGACTCAATTAACAAGCAGTTATTGGGTGTATGTTGCTTTGGTCAGTTGCTGTTTGAGTTGTCCAGCAGGGTACATACATTCCAAGTTCCCAAATTAAAAAGTTTCTTACAGTTTTGACTGCTGGGATGGTGGTCCTGCTGGATGTGACTATCCTGCCAGGAGGAACAGAGGCAAGACTATTTTAGGGCACCTTTTCTCGCCCCCTTCCCATGGCAAATGAGCAGAGTGAGTCTTAAAAAGGACTGCTCAGTCATGGATGCAGCTGCTGAAATGCTTGACCTGCCTCAGTCTTAAAGCAAGATGACTGAATCATGCACCCTCCTGCCTACGTGCCAATCTGTGACTAGAAACTTCCAGATTTCAGTGTTCTAGTCCCGTCTCCACTCACCGATTTGCCACTGGGCTTTTGACTTGTGCAAGTGTTGTTTCCTCAAACCTGGAAGGTGCCTGTGCAGGATTTCTTTTAAAGGTGGGAGACTCGTGCACAACAGTCACCAGACTGGCTTTGCCAGATAACAGGCATGAAACAAATGCCATGCACACCACAATGATTGGAAATCCTCTGTCAGCTGCAGCCTTCATTGGCCTTCACAGCCATTATAAAGTTACACAACAGGTTCATCTTCATTGTGCAGTTATCCTCCATCTCCTTTGCTATTGGGGGCTTCATGGATCACACTTTGTCCAGAACTTTGCCCTGGACCATTCTGCCATAGGTGACCCTAAGAGAGTACCTGACTCCAGGCAGCATCAGTCTTGGGATCATTGAAACACAAGCCTCTCCACTACTACAAGGTGGTGATCCAAGGAGTGGGGCTTTTTCTTATATATGTGCCAATTATCCCCACTCCTGTCCTGATTTTTCACATTTGCTGTCTGGTCACCCCACCTGTTCCTCTTGCTGATGCCATGTTTACCAAGTATGTCACGCCGTGTAGAATCATTATGACTAACATTAGCATTAACATCCTCTTAAAATAATCAACTTGTCTTCATGGGAAGACAAATTGATCTGGTCATTTATTTCAGAATAAAATTCCTGCTTACTGTCATCACAGTTGGTCACTGTCCGTGCTTAAGCAATGATCAGTGAATCAAAAAGTCCACCTCTCAGAGATAGTTTCATCAGTCTGTCCTTTAAACCAATAGGTAGGCTGTCCAAACTAAGCACAAGATTCTTTCTGGTACCAAGAGACTCCTGCATCATGTGACTCACTTTGAGGGCTCTCCTTCCAGAAGAAAGCTTATCTAGCTCTCTCTGCATTCAATTGACCCTCTTCAGCAAGTTACATCTTGCTTAGCACCACAATGTCAATATGATATCTTTCAAGCTCTTGAGTTACATGATAGTTCACCTGACAGTACAGTCAGCTTGGTTTGGAAGATCAAGGAATGTAGGGACTTGTTGCAACATTGAGCGAAAAAGTTTTTGAGGTTTGTTTGAATATTGACCATGTCATGGGACACCCTGTATCGGAGTTAGGATTGTTCAGGAGGAGTAGTGTTCGGGCAACTTGTGTAGCATCCTTCTTAGATGGTTGGGCTATGCTGTCCCTTAATAAAGAAACAGAGTTGATCAAGTGACAGAGAGATAGCCGTGTTAGTCTGTATTTATCAGAACAAAAAAGCAGTCATGTAGCACTTTAACAGAATAATTTATTAGGTGATGAGCTTTCGTGGGGCAGACCCACTTCTTCAGACCATAGCCTTACCAGAACAGACTCAATATATGAAGCACAGAGGTCCAAAAATTATCATCAAGGTTGACAACCCGGAAAAATTGTTATCAAGGATGGCAAATCAGAAGAACAGAAGGATGGCTGCGGGGCGGTGTGGGGGCGGGGGAGAGGTGGTGTGTATGGTGATGGTAAGAGTTAGATAAAACATCAACGTATGTAAAAGAGCCCTTATAATGGGTCAGGTAATTGCTGTCCTTGTTTAAAGGACGTGTTAATGTATCAAATTTCAATATGAATAGTAACAGATGTAGCTGTGTTAGCCTGTACTCCGACAAAACCTGAGAGAGATTCGCACCAACAGTCACAGGCTACACCACAGTAATACAAATCCTGGATCTTTTCCTTGAAACAAATCCTACTGCCAACTTTGTCCACATAGTTATTCTGGGGATACCATCACTGGACCTAACCATGTTGTTAACAGTATTAAAGGCATGTTCTTGTGCACTTGCAGCAACGTTATATATTCTATTATATGCCAACAATGCCCTGACACTATGTACATTGGACAAACTGGGCAAAATCTTTGCCAAAGAATAGGACACAGAGCAGACGTCAAGAAACTCAATACACATAAGCCGGTGAGTGAACACTTCAATGGAGTGGGCTGTTCTGTTAAAGACCGGAGAATTTGTGTCCTGCAACATAGAGAATTTAACAACTGATTAGAGCGAGAGATTTCTGAGTTAGAGTACATATTCAAATTTGACACATTAACACGTGGTATGAACAGAGACATCAACTACCTCCAGCATTAAAAGGACTGCTTCCCTTCCTTTGATGCTCGTAATTATCTCAGACAGGACAATTAACATCTCCCCACCTCTCACCCCCTTCTTTCTGTCCTACTTGATTTGTCAGTTTTTATTGTAATTTTTTTTTTCTTTTTGGTCCTCTGTACTTACAAATGTCAGTCTGTATTGGCAATGCAATTGATCTGAAGAAATAGGTCTGTCCCATGAAAACTCATCACTGAATAAATCACTTTGTTAGTCTTTAAAGTGCTATATATTTCTACTCCTTTGTTTTGTTGGAGTACAGACTAACACGGCTACCTCTCTGTTACTGAGCTAACAGAGGTAATGCAAGTAGACAACAGTAGCATTTTAAATGTGTCCACAGAAATTAGGGTCCCATTATGCAAGTACATAGTAAGCGACAACCCTCGTCCCAAGGAATTTTCATTCTGAATAAACAAAACAAAAGATGAGAGGAAAAAAAAATTAAGTGCATCTATGTTAGAGATGGGGAGAGCTGAAATACTGAGATTATTTGAAACAGGAGTAAAGAATTGTTCACAAAAAGAACAAACAAAGCACTCACTCCCACCGAACAAATATTTGCAGTAGTTGCAGCTGTGAATATACCTGAAAAGTATATTTCTTCAGTGGAAAAAGTGCCAATTTTATGTAGTAACTTGGAAGAAGATTGCACTTTAAGATAATTTGTGAGCATTTATGTGGATAGCGTTATTGTAATTATAGGAGGGGTAGCCGTGTTAGTCTGGATCTGTAACAGCAATGAAGGGTCCAGTGGCACCTTATAGATGAACAGAAAAGTTTTGAGCATGAGCTTTCGTGAGCACAGACTCACTTCATCAGATGCATGATTTTTGAGAGGGATATTGATCCTCCTGCTTAGGAGTTAGTTGACTGTTTGAGATTTGCATGAGTCCTGTGATGAGACATGCTATCCCACATCTACTTACTGTGAGGTTCCTGTTCTTTTGAAGCATATGATGCTGGCCATTGGTGGAGATGGGATGCTGGATAAGATAGACTTTGAGTTTGATGCAATATGGCAATTTCTGTTGGTGTACAGACTAGCAAGTATTACTGTGATGTCAGTGAAAGAGATTCATACATTTTGTAGCAGTGTTTTGAAGAGTACTGTCCTTTGTGCTTTTTTCTTATAAGTGAAGTGAGGGACATGCTGGTCTAATACTTGTGGGAGCACAATGGAGGAAAAACAGTGGATATTGGAAGTGGTATTTGTAAGTCAGTAGGTAGCAAATCCTGGCATAGTAATAAAAGACACTATGTTGTCTTTGTATGAGGCAGTAAACCAAGGTCCTGACCACTTGGCCTGTAAAACTCTATGGAGAAAGATGCTAGCCATAACTTCCTATAGAAAATTGCAGCTTACATTCTTCTAACCAAAATTCCCCTTACAGTATGAGTGAGACACAGCGTTCTTCTCTGCTGACCTAAACTGTTGCATAGTTCATGATTTTAAGCTGTTGCTCTGTCCCTTCAATTTCTTTGGAGTGCCTTTGTCTGGTAGGTGAAGTGAATGTTATACAGCTAGTTTATAAAGCACTACAGGTTGCATGTGAACAAAAGGCACTATTGTGAATAAGTAATATATTTAATTTTAGCTAAATATATTGCATTTGGCCACGTCAGCTGCTGTTAGATTAATTAAAGTTTAAAGGATCAATTACTTCTGATAAAGAGAAATTTCCTGAGTAGCGAATGTGCTTATTTCTTCATTACAAAACTGAGTCAAAGTTTTTCAGAATAGATTTTGACCCAAATTCCTTTTTGTTTACAGATGGCCGTACAGATCCAATTTTGGATGATGTAGGCGAAGCCTTCACACTTATGGGGGTTAACCTACATGAGCTGGAAGATTATATACACAATATTGAACCTGTCACTTTCCCACATCAGATCCCTTCATTTCCTGTCAGCAAAAACAATGTCTTACAGTTTCCCCAGCCTGGAAGCAAAGATGCAGAAGAGAGAAAAGAATACATTCCTGATTACATGCCACCTATTGTCTCCTCTCAAGAAGGTGAGAAATTAACATTTAATTTTGTTTTTGAATATTAACATATTTGTTTACATTTTCTTCATATTGCCAAAGTTGTGCCACCAATGACAAGCTTTAATAAAACACCATCAGGGCATGACACAAATAGTCAAAGACAGTTATAACATCTAATCCTCATGCAAAATAAAGAAGTATTATGGCTAAAGTTATAGTTCTGTTTTCTACTTTTATAGCAATGTGCAACGGGAACTGAGTGTTAGAGAGTATTACAGAAATGCAGAGTACTTTATCTGAGGATCTGATGGCATTAAATAAGTTAGTTAAAGCCCCACAACACCTTGATTGGATGACTAAATCATTCTCTCTCCCTTCAAGTTAATATTTAAAAAACTGTTGACAACTTGAAAAGAAGTTAACTTACAAATTAGAAGTAAAAGTTTCAGATATTACACTTGTTCCTGAATCTAAATTTTATGGTTTTAGTTACACTTCTTTATATTTAAATGTCTTCCTCTCCCTGGTAGAATGAAAAATCCAGACAAAAGGGGGAGAAAAGTGAAAGTATCTATATCGAAAGGGCTGTGAAATGGAGAAACATTTTTTTCTGGCAGCTACACAAAATATTGCATTAATTATAACAATTATTGAAATGGGGGAGAAGGGAAGGAATTTTTTTATAATGTCTTTATTACTAGAATCTTGAATATTAACTAACAATAGAAAGTTTGAAAAAAAATCACAGGTGTGACATAAAGTGACGGTCATTTGGTGACAGTTACAAATAATACTTTCCGTGTGTGTAGCTTTGCGGATTAGAAAGAAATATACTAAGTAGAACAAAATGTGTGCCATGAAGCATGTACAGTACAATTAACAGACGGAATTCTAATGAGGCTTTTACTCCTTCAGAAGTAGATAATGTGGAATAGAATGTGCATCATACACAAGCCTCACTGAAGAACTTGGACCTGAGATACTAAATGTTGAAATGTAGGCAGACAATCCCTACATCATAAAAATTAACTAAAAATGATTTCCCATTAATGACAACATGAATTAAATCCTATTGCTGTTTTCCCACAAATGATGTGCACAGTTGTTTTTCTGTTACTGATATTTACAGTGCCTAGTACCACAAGGTCCTACCTGGTTCATCACTTGGACTTCTAAGCACTACAATAATACAAATAATAAGTAAACTAATTTTAATGTTTGGGTATTTTCTGCCTTTTATACCATGTACAGGTATATGGATTTAACCATAATGTGCTATATTTAAATTAAATATCATAAACTATGCAAAATGGCTGTAAGGAACAGTTTTCTTAAATCACAAAAATGCCTTGAAAAATATATTTGTCAGGTCTGTAGCCTTCACATTTACTTTAATTTGGTTAAAAGGCAGAGGTTTTTAATAATTATTGACAGAAAAATATTTTAATATTTCTTGACTTAACATACTAAACGTAAAATTTAAATTGTAGCAAAAATATTGTTCAAAGCTTGAAAGGGGTTAATCTTTCTTCATTCAGAGACTTGATTAAAAAGGTATGCTTTTTAAAACATTGTAAAAAGAACTCTTCAATGAGAGCAAAAAAGACAAAGCAGGAGGTAACCATAGTATAGCTAAAATAGTTGTAAGGAAATACTACAGCTACGTCAAGATCTTCAAAAACAAATAATGATTTTGTATATCTGAATTTGTGGTTCAGCTTGAGACACCTTAAAGGGACTTATTCTTCTTTTTCAGCACATCTGCTCTGTTAAATTTAGGGGACTTTAAAGGGTCTCAGATTATGTATCCAACATCACTAGGCCCTAAGGTAAATGCCGGCTTTAAAATGTAGTAGAGTGATCAAGTCCAAGAGAGGACGCAATGTAACTGTAACAGAATATGAAAATATATATATACAAAAAAATGTAACAAATATTTCAAACTTAGTGTGGCATTACAGCTAAATACAAAGTGAGACCAAATATTTATATGGCGGCAACTGTGCTTTTCTTTGTAAGTAATTTCTACGTTTCTTTTTCTCTTGCAAGTTAGATCCAGGAGTTAGATTAGAACAGCCCTTATAAATATTGTAGGAATCCTTTTAACACCTGAAGCAAGAAGATACTATTTCCCAAGTTGGACAGGAACCAGGAAAACTTCTAATGCCCAAGGCTAGTGTATCAAAGGGACTACAAACAGTTTTTTTTTTAAATTAATAAAGGACTTATAGAAATTTAAACAAGTATTACATTGAACATAACTCTGTTATAGTAGCTCTACTGTACTTGCATTTGGTTTACCATATTCCTAATATGGTAAATCTGAAGTTTTGAATTCATGGGGGTTATACGCCTTTTGTTAAAAAAATGTTCATAAGTATTTTCAGGCCCATATTTTAAGGTAGGTAAAATGGATCCAGGAGGATTGGTTCTCAATATCTGGTCTTATTTTACTAACCAAGTTGAGAGGTAATTTCCTCCCAGAAATGCTATGGAAATGTCTCTCAAGAATATTCTCTTAAGAATGACATAATACATCAATTAACTTCATTGTCAGGTGATTTTCTGGAAACGCAAATCTTCTGTGTTGAGAGTTTTTAAATTTATTAGTTTAACCTGAGTGATTTCATGGAGTGACAGAGAGATAACTACACACTATGATGAAGTGAGGCAATGTGAATACTTACTGTGCACCATATGAAACTTGAATATAACTCATTTTAAGGCATTACTTGAACATTGTAAGTTTACATTTAGTTTGATACTAAGAATGATAGCTGAGCTCATTCATGGTTTGATTACATTATTTATGGATATTCAGATATTAACATTACACTATGTATTATGTAATTGTAATTAGTCACTTTTATAATGCAAAGTTTAGATTTTACACATTAAGTATTAGAGAATATGTTCATCAAAAACTGTGATTAATCTGCACCATGACCAGTAGGTGTTGCTAGCCCACTTCTTAAAACTCAAGTGACAATTGTTTTCTGGACCTGCAAATAACATATTGCTACTTTCTTAGAATCAGTGTTGTGACATACAAGGAATACAGTCTGTTCAGTTAGTTTGCCTTGTTACTTAACTGTTTTCAGTCTTATTACCAAAGCTCATTAAGAGAAAATTTAATACTGTTCTAGCCATATATAATCCCCTGTTAGAAGTATAGATTTGGAATATACACTCTTTGTAGCTGTGCATCATACTAATATGATGAGCAATGAAAAGCCACCTAGGTTTTCGTGACATATCTCACTCTTTAGAATTAGTTCTGAGGTTAGTACCTTGGTCCAAATTCTCCTCTAAGTAATCAAAAGTGGAATGTGGCTCCTTATATTAAATCTAGAGTACCATATTTCATTAACTAGACTTTAAGACTTGGTATGTATGTCAAGTGCATAAATTATATGAATCTATGTATAAATACACATTTCTGTAATTCAATCTAATTCATCATTACTGTGTTTGATGTTGGAGTTTTAGTGGTGTTTTTTATAACTGAAACTTCAAGGGAAATGTTACGCCAGCATGTCATGATGTTTGCATTCTACCTATTTTTAGTTATTCCCTCTTTTGTTTTCACTGAGTTGTTTTAGAGCTGTTGTCACTGTAATGTCATGGTGAACTTGTAAAATAGATTAATTTTTTATTTTTAGGAAAAAATAAATTGGTTGCAAAACATGATGGTCATGCTTTATTTCTCATGCTTTCAAGTAGAAGAACATGAACTTTTGCAATAATATCAGCCAATTTCTGTGAAGCAGATGTTTCAGTTAAAGTAGAAGTATAGAGAGATGCCAGGCTACTTTAAAAATCTAGATACACAGCCAAAGAGGATAATAATAATAAATTAGTATTTGTATTGTGGAATCATCTACAGGGGATCCTGATTGATTTGAACATTACAGTGTGGTTCCTCAACATTTTAAAAAATTCACCAGTCCCAAAGTCTGATTCTACATGTGCTATATAGTAACCTGTCTGTTTAGCCATTTAGAACCCAATTCTAAATAGCTATGATTGACACGCAATATGTATTGCTTACAAAAATTATATCCGTACATTGTGGTATCTCAGCTCTTCGCATATCCCTTTCAGGTTTTTTTAAGGCACATAGTAATGTATTCTGTGTATAGCTCTTGTACTAGAACAAGAGAGAGTAAAATATGTGCTTGGTTATACTCTTAGGTATACATCAGTTTTAAACATTCTATTATGTTGGCAACTGCCCTCATTTTTCAAGACATCTTTTCAGTTCTTTATTGACTACACAAACTTCATGGCCACCCATTCATTAGTTGATTTCTGGAGGCCTGATTCCTTCAAAGGAGCATAAGGGGAAGATGTACAAAGCTCTTCTGCCCACTGAGAACCATTGCAGTTTCCATGAAAACATAAAACAGTCAAGTAGCACTTTAAAGACTAGCAAAATGGTTTATTAGGTGAGCTTTCATGGGACAGACCCACTTCTTCAGACCAAGCAGTTTCCTTGGTTTTTTCATAGTTCCCTTGGAGAGAGAAATATCTTTAGCTCTTGTTTTGGAAAGGTTCTCTGTTCTCTCCATCTTTTTCTTCAGACTTTGCCATTAGAGATTATTTTAAAATAAATGTAGTGGGGATTAAGTTTTGGAGGTCCTTCAGCCTTGCATATTCAAGAGCTAGCTTTGTGTTTTCAGTCACTGATCCAGGACCAGTCCTGAGCATAGTTTACCTGTCCCAATTATTTATTTGAAGCTTTGTCTGACAGCTTGCCTTGACAGTTCAGAACTTGAAAATATCATTCTGATTACAACCTTGCTTTTCTCCTGCTGTAGTGCTTATGTAATATAAGACCAGGGGTGGCAATAATTTTTGATGTGGGGGCCACTCCAGGAATTTGGTAAGTGATCAAAGGCCGCACTCTTCCATGTTAGTAATGGAGGAGGCGGGGGTCTGGGATGGAGGTTGGGTGTAGAAAGGAGCTGGGAGTAATAGACTGGGGAGCAGGGGCTCGTGTAGGATCTATGAGGGAGTTTTGATGAAGTAGTGTGGGAGGGGGCATAGGTGCAGGGGGGATTCTGATCTGGAGGAGGAGTGTTAGGAGTGGATGCAAGGTCTGGGAAAAGGTGGTGACCTGGGGCAGGGATGCAGTAGAGAGTGCAGGGATTTGGGTTGTGACCAGGGATAGGGGAAAAAGTCTGGAAGGGAGTTGTGCCCTGGAGGAGAGGTGTAGGCAGGGGTACAGGGTCTGAGAAAGGGTATGGGTGCAAAGGGTTTGGGTTACGTGAGGTATGGGTACAGGTGGGGGTGCAGAGGATTAGGGAGCAGAAGATTGGGAGAAGGAGGGGCTAGGGTGCCAGAGACAGGCTTTGGCAAGGAGGCGCTTGCTTGGGCAGCTCTTGGCCAGAGGCCCAGCAGGTACCTTAGTTAGGATCCCTGTCTTCTATGCCTCTGCATGTGCTCTGAGCAGCTATAGGGCCTGTGTGTGTTGCACTAAACTGAACATGGGGAGCCCAGGGGAGAGGTACTTCACATGCTGCCTGTCCTGCAAACAGGAAGCTCCTATTGACCAGAAACCAGTCAAAGGGAGTTGCTGGGAGCGGAGGCAGCGTAAGATGCCACTGCACCCACCTTCCCTTGGGCTCACAGCATTCACAGACATGCGTGGCTCTGCAGCCAGCTGCTCTGAGTGTCGAGCAGGGGCGGGGCAGGCAGGGAGCTGGCAGAGGCTCCCAGAGGCTAGATCCGATGGCCTGGTGTGCCGTATTATGCCCAGCTCTGTATTCGACTCTAATAATCAGCAGAAACTAGTGCTCATTGCACCTGAAGTATGGAACCCTATTGTCCTATAACTTATTAAGCTATTTGTAGTTTTCTGTGAGCTCTTAGCTGCTAAAAATCACATTAGAAAGGTATGGAAAGCAAGATTGTAATCAAAATAATGTGATTTTCTGATCTGATGATATCATGGGCGTACTAGTGCTAGAAATGTAATTGTGTAAAGCATTAAGCTTCACAATGGTATAAAGCATTAGTGTCTACTTCTAGTGATTTGATGTATCAGATTTTGAAACTGTCACTGGCCTCTCAGTCTAGCAGTGCTTTTTTTGGCTCTTGTCCAGAGTGAATATAGCAAGTTTTGGATCTCAAACCTGTGTAATTTCAACCCCTGGTTTCCTCGAGGGTTAAACAAAACCAGTGCCCTTTTAACAGTATGCTTTGGGATTTATAGATACTTGCAAAGAAATATCTGGATAATGATTTTGACAGATGCAGCTGGTTTATCACATGACATTGTTCTTACTTTGTTTGCAGCCTCTGTTCTTTTCCATCCCCTCCCATTTAAGCCTATGGAGTACAGCTTTATTGTGTATCCCCACAGTAAATTGAACTGGTCCTTTAAAAGCAGAAATGGTATTTTCAGGAGAGCTATTCCAGTATACTAGGCTATGCAAAACACCACCACATATCAGTAAACAGGTACTGTGTAGTCAACCAATTTGAAGCATAGTGGGCACAGGTAGAGTATCAATTTGGAACACTTTGCTCCTGGCTACTAGCCATGCCTGGTTTCTGTGTAGTGCTAGCTGTGTGTCAAGTTGCTTTAGCAGTCCATGCACTCTGCTAAGTGTTAAACACTGATTGCTTTTGTGCGAATGAGTCTCCATGTGTGCATCAGTCTAGCAAGGAAGAAGCAACAGGAGAAACAGAGAAAATGAGAAAGGCAGCCAAGCTTGAGAAGCAGACACAGGAAAGCCATTGGGAAAGAGCCAATAGGAGAGGCAAGTTTCAAAGGGAGAAAAAACAAGAATATGAGATGGCAACAAAAAAAGTACAGAAAGTGTGTAGTTTAATTCGTACTATTGGGTAACCAGAAAAATAACTCCTCTCTGGAATAATGATAATTATAACTATAAATCTTTATCATTCTTTAAGGAACAATGCCAATCCAAAACTTGGCTCCAGTGGAAATAAGTAATGAGTGTTTGTTTTTTTTTAAAAAACAAAACAACAGAAAAGCCCAGAAGTGAAGATTGAAGGCAAATAGATCTAAAGATCTTCATTCTGTAAGCCTCATAGGCATAAATTCAGTTTAGTGAGTACTGCAGGAGAACTTCACCTGTAGCACAATCCTAGGAACGTGGTTAGGCTCTGTAGACTTTGAGGTGAGAGGTTTTCAGAGGCAAACCTAGCAGTTAAGGTACATAACTCCCACTGGAAGTCAAGTGAGGTCATGTGCCTAACTGCATTTTTGCCTTTGAAAAAAAACTCCCTCTGCTGCTAAAGGAAGATTTGTAATGAGTTAGGGCTCTACCAAATTCACAATCCATTTTAGTCAGTTTCATGGATTTTAAAAATGGCAAATTTCATGATTTCAGCTCTTTTAATCTGAGATTTTTTGCTGTTGTAACATAGTGATCTAGACCCAAAAACAGAATTGTGAGAGGATTGCAACGTTATTGGGAGAAGGAAGGGATGCAGTACTGCTACCCTTACTTCTGCGTTGCTGCTGTTGGTGGCTCTGCCTTTAGAGCTAAATGCCTAGCAAACAGCTGCCCCACTCTGACCATGCAGCTCTGAAAACCACCCAGAAGGGGAGCAAGAACATGACCTCTTTAAAATAACTTTGTGAACTACCCACAGGTCCCGTTTGTGCTGGGACCCCCCAGTTTGAGAAATGCTGGTCTCCCTGTGAAATTTGTCTATTTATAGGGTAAAAGCACACAAGACCAGATTTTACAGGGGAAGTACTACATTCCATGGTCCATGATGCATTTTTCATGGCTGTGAATTTAGTAGGGACCTAGTCATGAGTATTATAGGAGTCAAAATTGATGTACGTTTGCCAGGACATAAGGGCTCTTTCAAATCTATTTTTGCCAAAACGTCTTCATCTATACTTGTGATTTTTTCAGAAATGGTGCTCATGTTCTTTTTCTCAGTGAATCTAGGTAAAACTGAAGTATGATGTCAGAAAATACTTAGAATAATAAAGAAACTAACTGAAAATAGAGAAACCAACTTCAAATCAGATTTTCGAAAGTGAAATAAAACTAGTTTCTGCCTGTTCACTACATCTGAATTGTTCTGCCAACTTCTGTGTTATAAAAAATTCTCATTGTGAAAGACCTATTAAAACAAAAGAGAATATTGGATCTATCAAATAAATCATGAAACTGACTATGCAGAAATTGCTGTCATGTCCAAAGTAAGGTGAAAAATAGAGAAAATACTTCAGTTTTTACAAGTATAGTAGTATTTTGTGTTATTTTAAGTACATAGTTTTCAGACGGAAATGTAAACACAAGAAGTCCTGTGGCATCTTATAGACTAACAGACAGAAATGTGGGTTTTTTAAGTTGACTGTGACCCTTTAAATCTTGAGTGTGTGTATATGAACATTTTTTCTCAAGGAATTTGTATTTTCAGACCTATTTTAATAACTCACAACTTTTTGATGTTTCTCAAGGATTCAAAATTAAAATTGCACACTGGATAGGTAATGATTCACATGTTATGCCACCTTCTTACAGTGAATTAATTGCTATTGAATTGGAATGAAAGTCCTAAACTGTTTCAGTGCATTGTAATGTGCAAATTGCAATTTTGGTTACAGTGAAATTGTTCTTTGTGGAGAAAATAAGACTTTATAATAAAAAGCTGCCATTGTCTTGGATAATTTAAATACAGAGCACTGTCATTATTCGAATTTCTTAGTGGTTCTTTTTCAGTAAAACTTTTGTCACTTTCTTTGACTTATCAAGTAATATCAGTTTTTCCTTTTGCTGACAATGAATGACTTTGTTTAGAGCCTGTATTACATCGTGAACCTTGTACTGCTGCTATACTTAAGGATTTTATTTCATCTAGAGCATCGGACACCTTTGTGGCTTGGAAAGCATAAGTTTCAAATTAGGTTATTGTCTGGTAGTTGTATGTTACCATTCCCAAGCTTCTCAGACTTTTTTTCTGCATCCTGCATAGAATATTTTTGGTGACTCCAGGGGGGGAAAATGGAAAATCTAGCCACAGTTTAAACAGGATAAGTGAAAGGTGCAATTAACCTATTTTAAGGACTGACCTTGTAACTTCATTATATTTCAGTCATTGCAGCATGCTGGACCTTTTCCTTTTACCTCCTAATGCTCTCAGTTTTCTTTCCCTTTTTATCCCTGGAGACCTCCAGAATATGTAATTCTCTGCAAATGAAGCTGATGCTTCAGCCAGTGGGTAGAAGGTCACAAAATGCTGCTAAACTATAGATTTATAGTCATTTTCAGAAATATACCTTTACTTCGTTAAATAGTTATTCTATGCAACTAGCTTGTATTGTGATTGTTTCTGAACATACTGGCAGATTTTACTCTTGTATAATAATGTAATCCTAAAAAATGTTACCATTATCATGATGATCCTTTAAAAAACTGCCCACATGACACAAGCCTTCCTTTGGCTTTACTACTGAGAGAATTGTTTTCCATACTCTTGCCAATCCATAAATAGTTAATCTTTTCCTTTTTAAAATGTAGGAAGATTGCCCTCTTTTTGTGACCTGGTGATCAGTACTACATAAATGTACCTGATTTTGAGACGCACCGGGTGAGGATTCCCTTGTTACATGAAACAGCTTCATGTTGCTGCAGCAATGGCTATGCTATTTGCATGGGAACTCTGAAAATTAGCTGGCGTGTGGACAGATTTCTGATGCATTTACATGTTCATGTCATGCTGTCCAACCTTGATCTATTTCTGACTCACAGCTTTCACTGGTGTTAACATGAGTGGTGAATTCTAGACCCCGTTTTTTCCAGTGGAGACAAGGCTTAATCATTTAAATGACTTCTCTCATGCCTCTTCAAAAAATCATAGCAAATCCTAACTACTAATATTTTAAATTCTGACCAGAAAAGTACATTTTAGACTTCCAAGCGATTTACCTTGAGCCACGCACAGGTAATTTGGCATAATGGATGGTTCGAACAGGAGAGGCAGATGATATAGTAGATTGGTGCGGAGTTAGTCTGCAGAAACTAAGCCACTCTGCACTGGACAGGGGAAGATGGAAGGAAATAGTGAAAGAAGCATCAGACGCCAACAGGCGCTGAGCCAATGGTGGTTGATGATGATGATAATGATGACACAAATAAGGTGTGTGTAAATGTGGTGTAATTTGCTAGTTTGGCTATAATTTCAATGACCTTTCCGCAGTGCTTCTTTTGTTTGAAAAGAAAGAAAATAAAAGAGAGGACCTGGTACTCAGTCTGCCTGTACTCAGTACCGGCAAGTACTGGCACAAAAAAAGTACTGCCTCTCTATTTTGTCACTTTGGACTCAACCTTCCGGTTTTCATCTTTGTGCAAAAAAAAATGTGTGTGTGTTGGGTAAGTCAGAATGGATTAACTAAATTTAATATAATTTGTCCTTAATTACCTCCACTCAGTGTGAAAGAGGTGTCATAGACTCAATTTGGATCATAGGAGATTTTCAGATGAGTAGGCTGGTGGGAGACATGACATTGTTTCAGATAAGAGGAGATTCTGGATGACTGAAGTTCACATTTGAGTCTACAGTTTAATATCATTTCTGCATTGTTCTTTTTTTAAACTCTGGTATTAGACATGCTTTATAGCTTTTTGGTATCTGATCAATATCTCAAGATCTCAATCAGTCGGGTTCTTTTGAATGAGATTATGTTTTATAACTGAAACTGTTTCTTGATTTAATAGGCACACATTTATATCTATATTTTCATTAAAGAATAAAACAATTTGACTTTTCCATAAATGTAGCATACCTGCAGATATGCCACTTTGCAGTGTAATATCAGACATAAGCAGGTTAAGCATGATTGATACTTCAATAAAAAGTGAGAAATGTAGGGCCTCCAGTTGGTCTGGCAGTAATCCAAGGTTTGACGATGTTTTTGTTTTAATGATCTATTCGTGGCTAATGTGAAAGTCATTGTAGCTCCACTGTCCTGTGAAAATAAGTTTTACACTCTTCATAACCTCCCTTTTTCTTGGCTAACTTTTTTTGTTTGTTCCTTCTTAAATACAGTGTGGTAAATGGCTACTGCTTTCCCATTCTAGCGTGTGCTGGATTTTAACAGTGGATGGAACAATATCAGTATATTCATGCCACACAGATGAAAGTTGCTGTTCTTAAAATACTAAAAAGTATTTGTAAGTGGGTTTGGTTTGGGGGTGGCACAGCTTTTTTGTGACTGAGGAGTCTTATTTAGTAGAAACGAGACATAATCCACTTATCCCATTCAGAATAATGAATAGTTCCTCTTATCTTCTAGGAGGTTTCTGGACATTGACAGAAGCAAATTAACTTTGCCTTTTGCAATTTTAAGTATCTAAAGTTTTTCTGTAGCTATTTTATTTTAAAATGTGTACATTTTCAAGCAGTTTTTTATATATTCATATGCTCCTGGCATATTTAAACATTAACACTTTTTCTTACTTGTGTGTGTGCAACACTGATTGTGTCTGACAGACACAATTGGGAATAGCATAGAGGAAATAATAGTTCTTGACCAATCAGTAAAACTCAGGAAGTCCTGGTGCCATAGGAAGGGAGAGAAACTCACTTTTCATTTCCTCTTGAATCCAGTGTGTTCAGATTAACTTTAAAGGAGAGTGAGATGCAGCTCTGAGGATTTGGTCTCCAGTAGAATGTTACCTATGTATGGAGCCCATCTCAGCAGGCGGCTAGTGACCAGCCAAAAAAGCTCTCATAGCTAAATTGCTCGGGTATCTTATTGCAAATTGAATATGAAACAAGGATACACTTAGTTTTGCATGAGAAACTTTAAAGCATTCATTGAAGAGGCTTTATTTCTGTTTCCACTATTTTATAGCCAGACCTTTGAAGGTGATTTTGACTAGATTTGATTTGTTTCTTGTATTTTGAGAAAATGTACAGATTTGAAAGCTGTAAAAATCCAAGTTTAATATTACTGCTTAGTTCTTCACATGTTCACAGCTCTACAGTGTGCAATTGCCATGCTTTTTAAAAATGCTTTTGCTTGCCATTTTCTCTTTTTTTTTGTATGTGTATATAATTGTAGTATAAGTATTTACAATAGCATGTGACAGGTTAAAAATGTAGTTTTAGAAGAAGATTTAAATGGGAATCTGTAAGGAAGGATCTGCTATCGGCCTGTTTTAATATGCCTGTACTGGGATTTTCAAGGGAGGCTAAGGGAGTCAGGCACCTAACTCCCATTAGGATTAGGACATCTGACTCCTTTTGGCTCCTTTGAAAACTGCAGTTTTAATACAGTAAACCGTTGATTTAACAAACTAATGGGGGAAGGGGTGTCCGTTAATGCTGAAAGTGTGTTAAATGTGAATCTGTAGGACTGGTGGCAAGGGGCCCCAGCTGCTCTGGTGGCTTCAGCGAATCTGGTGAGTCACTGGCATTTATTTGGGGGGGTGGGGGGGGGAAGCTGGCAGACTGTGTCCATTACATCCGTAGTCCATTACCTCAGGATCCGTAAAATCGATGGTTTACTGTATCTTTAAGAGTCCCTCCACACAGGCTGCTTCAACACTCGTACCCTCCTGTCAGAAGTGGCCTGGTAATGAGGCAATTCAAAGCAGGGTAATGAGGCACTAACATACATATTCAGCACCTCATTAGCATAATGGTGGCCGCATGAATTTTGAAGTGCAGACTTCAAATTGCAGATTGACAGTGTAGATGGGGGCAGCTTCGAAATAAGTGCCCCCTTTCGACATTCCCTTACTCCCACAGAACTAGATCAGAGTAACAGAGTGTCAAAATGATGTTACAGTTCATTGAGGCTATGGCAAGCTGACAAAAGAAGGAATGTCACAGTTAAAGTTGAAATTCTGTCATTGTTTTACTACCATGTACTACTTAACTTGCTTACCTGTACCTAGGTATTTCAGCCTCTGTGGTGGATAGCATGGCTCACGCTGACCCCTAACATAGGGAGTACCTAAGTACAATGGGTTAGTCCTTTTGCCTGTCAGTGGAATGTAGATGGTTCCTGGGAAAAATTAACAAACGTGTGCAAACTTAAGATTTGAGGAGCCATCCTTATTTTAGTTCCTTGCGGTTCAGAGCCCTCTCCTTAGCAGGAGCGAAGAAATCTTAGCAATTCTCTTCCTTTTCCTGTTTCTTTTCTGTACAGTATTTAAGAGCTACTGTACTTCAAGGTGTATCTCTGTATTCGTCTGAAAACTCAGTAGAAGCCTACTTTTTCTCCTATTTAAAGAGACACCTTCATACACATCCACATCAACTCCTCCTTTCCCCTCCCCGCCGCCCAAGAAAAAGCACAACTAAAACCCTAAGCAGGCAACATTTCTTAAAGGGACATTAAAATCACAGCTAAGTGAACTAATGCCCTCACTTGCTATATGCATTAATCACTATTCCTATTTATTGGTGGTTATGAGGGCAGAAGGACATGGCCAAGAGTTTTTGATATGCTGAGGGATTTGTCTATATTATAGCTGAACGGACTACTTTGCTATCCTCACTATTCTGTTACCTGAAAGCTGGTTGGTACCACTCTGTTAAAAAACAAACAAAATGGTTAATATGCCTTTATTGTGAGAGTAAAACAGAATGTAAATAGAAATTTGGCATAAACCTTCCTACTCTATTAAATTTAAACCAAATTTTGATCAGTGCGAATAAACTGTTTACTGCAGTATTTTTCTCAGTTTAGCCTTTTCTTTTGGAGGCCTTATCTATGTGTGCCTGTGCTTTGTAACTGTGCCACTTTGGACCAAGATCTTGTCAGATCAGGAACTAAGCAGGATCAGACAGGGCAATTCTTGGATGAAAGACATGCATGGAGCAATTCCAGTGCTGCAGGAGGTATTGTTAATTAGTGGGTAGTACTCTTCTCTGTGAGAAGCAAGGTGTGCTATTGACTGACATCTTTTAAATGAAATGAAAGCCTTAAGTTCTTACCTCTTGTGGTTACTAACAGCACCATGACACGTTTTTCTGGAGTAATACGTTAACCTTCCTGGCTAAATTCCAGTTTAAGTAAAGAAGTTATACCTGCCAAAATATCCCTCCCAGGTTCAAATTCATACAGTATTTTGTAAAAGCTGTGCAGTCTTCTTGTGTACTGTTAAAAAGCTGCTGCATCCTCCTACAGAGGTAGTTGCATTTCAGTAGTGTTGGACATGATTCTTAGTTGGGGGCCATGAGCTGCCTGTTGAATATGTTCCTCTGGCCTTTTTGTCTTAACATGAAAAATACATGTGCTTCCCAGGGTAGCATTTGTCCTGTTTTTATAAAGCACGTGGGATAAAAATGGCCATCTAAATGTAAGATTGTATAATATATCCTCCTGAGTGGGGAAACAGGTCAGGCAGAGAAATCCAACCTACAAGTAAGTCATATATTAGAGAACTGTGCTAGATACCCAGAACTGCTAATGCTCTAAAAAGAGAGCTGCAAATAAAGAATCTAAATGTTGATTCTTTTACACAGCTAAACACAGTTTTCTTCCTTTCACTAACATACACCCAATGGTTCTTTATTTTCTGGCACTGTGCAGATACTAGTTTTCTACACAGTATTTTTATCAGTGTTTTCATATAAAGTGCTCAGCTGTTCTAATGATGAGGGCAGTACAAATTCCAAGGAGGAAGCATGCATATTTATATAGTAGTCTGGCATGTGAGAAGGAGGTGTGGTATGGGAAGACCTGGAAGGTGACGCCAGGGGTGGATTATGTGTGATCAAAGGCATACACATAGAGGTTGAATAACTTAGAGACTATCAACTTTGTAAAACTGAATAATTTACATCAGTAGTCACCAGTAAAATGGTTAACATTTGGACTAGTTTTGCAATGTAATGCGATGATACCCTTGTGCTTTTATACTGAGAAGTCATAGTATGTGGTAGCTCCTGGGCTTTATCTAAATGGAAAATCCCTTCCAGGTTCTGGGGAATTTAGCAACTGACTTATTATATATAAAAAGCACATTATACATGACATGTGTACAAAAACTCAAAGGGCCATGTATGCTTCTAAAACTTTTGGAGTTACTCAGCATGTACACTAATCTCTTGAGTGTTCATTGCTCTAAGCTTTCATCCAGAGGAAAGGAAGTCAGGGCTGGAAGAATTCTGTATTCTACCATCCCACCTGAAAGAACTGGTCTCTTTTTTTGCTTCTTTCAGAGCAATCTGTCTAGGAGTACCGGGGCATCATTCTAATCTATATTTTGGGGGGTGGAGGACTTCCTCAATATCTGGCTTCCTGACTACATGGAAAATAAAAGACTGCTTTTTCATGTTTCACTATTAAAGAACTGAAGAAGTTTCTGCTGTAGACTAATTTACAAGGAGAAATATTGCTGGATGTGATGCATATTTGCCCCAAGCTACCTTTAATTTTGTTTAAAGGGGTAAAATACATTGAACACGTTAAAATGGTGAGGACCATTAGAAGCAATTATACTGTAATATAGTAGTACTGTGGTGATCTGAATGACTTTCTGCTTCCCGTTGCATGTTGGCCATTCCAGTATCTAGGAAATGGAATTTTGGCTAGTTTTGATCAGCAAACATTTGATTCACAAAACTAAATCAATGCAGTTTGCAGCTCATATCAATCAGGCATTAGATAGCAAATGTAATATATTTACAAAGTTATAAATGCACTATTCATAAAGATTTACTCTAGATTTTTTTTAGAGAGTTCTCCTATTCCAGAGCACATTAGAACAATGTCATGGTTGTTCTTTATTTGTCATGGATGTATATTTCTTTAAATCTTTTAGATCTACTTTAAAAAACAATGAGAAGTCATGCATCTGGTGAAGCAGATCTCTGCCTATGAAAGCTTATGCTACAGAATGTTAGTCTGTAAGGTGCCACAGGCCCTCTTGTTGTTTTTGCTGTTACAGGCTAAAATGGCTACACCTCAGATCTATTTTGACCCTAACAGCAATTACATTTGCTATATGTACGCTGTGTCATGGTTGAAATTTTAATTACATAAAATTTAAGAAACTTAAGATTGTTTTGCAGGAACTTTAACTCAGTTTCTTGTGGCTATGTATGCTTTATAGTAGTCTCTCTCTTTCTGTGCTGCAAGATTATATAGATAAATAATCTGATACTATTTGGTAAACAATATATGAGAAAAAAACTGCACTTTTCCAAAAATCTTAGATACATGTAGCATTTTTCATTGATTCTTGTCAGGTGACTATGAAATACATATGCATGAATGGAAAGAAGTAAGACTAAAGTGAGTATTTTACCTAACTGTTGTAACTTTACTACTACTCAGTCTCAATGCTACATTTATATGGTGGTTTATTTAAAAGAAATGCTTATTTCAATGTTTGTATTATATAGCTGAACAGGTTTTCTTCATCCACAAATTTCACCTTTGGTTTGCGGACAATCATGATGAATCTCCAAAGGTAAACGCTTATTATCCACCAAACTAAGGTGTTTAGAATGGAAATAACATTGTGACAATAGTGCTAAGAAAAAGGCCCAGTACATAGGTTTCTTACATTTCAGACTGCTCTTCACAGTGAAAATCACAAGTAACTGTAGTGATGTTACTTCTCTTGAAATTGGTAGTGCAGGTTGAATCTCTCTAATCTGGCACTCCTGGAACCTGACTGGTGCCAGATGAGAGAATTTGTTGGACTATGGGAGGTCAGTATTGTCTAGTTTCATTACTAACACTTCCACTGCTTACTGGGCTCTTAGAAGATATTTAGGGGCAAATTACAGCCAAATAAGTATAGAACAGTGAGAACCAGGCCTACTGGTTGTGCACAAACTTTGTGGGACCATGAGAGACTTGGCCACACCCTGGATAGTAGCCATCCAGGTAACTAAAATCATGCCAGATTATGCAGGTTGCTGGACGAGAGTGTTTTGGATTATTAAGGTTTAACCTGTAGTTGACACTGGCTGGCAACAATTTCCATAGCATAGTAGGAAACGTCTGTTTTTCTTTTATAAGGAACAAAAACAGAAGCTGTATATGAAATTGAAGTCACAAATTCGACCATGAAGTACAGCTGCTTTTCCCCAGGAGGGTCCATGTTCTGAGACAGTGAAGAAAAACTTCTAGGTTACTAATGCTGTAGAGGAGAAGAAAAACCCAGTCAAAAGAATTGTGCTTGTTAGTGATAAATCTGTTCTGCCATTACATTGAAAGAGATCATCTCCAGCCACAGGACGTCGTGTGCTAAAGTCTTTTTCTGTCAGTAATAAGACTGTGAATGACGAGTTTTTCCACAGAAAAACAGTCCACAGATTCCTTTCGTGTGCTGCCTAGATGCCCCAACTAAGTAAGTATCTGACTTTGCCATACATAGCTTTTGGGACCAGATGAGACTGAGCATATTCACAGTAACACAGGCATGGTCTTCGGGCATCAAGATGATACTTCATTTGCAACTTTTTGAAAATCACATAACTTAATCATTTCAAGTTGCACTCTTAAACTTGGTACACCAGTAGTTTTGCACTGCTGGCTTTTACCTGGGGTACATCTAGACCAGGTGTGTCCAACCCGCGGGCTGCATGCAGCCCTGGACAGCTAGTAATGCGGCCCACAAGATCGTAAACTTTTACCATTATTATGTGATTTATATACATTAACTATATTACATATTTTATATGCGGCCCAAGACAATTCCTCTTCACTCAATGCGGTCCAGGCAAGCCAAAAGGTTGGACACCCATGATCTAGACCAAGTCAATCTTCCTGGGTTAGGTTTCACACACCCGGTAGAGATGCACAAAATTGAACTGTCTGGGGTCAGCAGTTGACCCCTGTACTCCTCAATATTGTGAGGACTAAGGGAGGTTGATGGGAAAGTTTCTCCCACCGGCCTCCCTCTGTGAAGGTGGCCAGGTAAGTTGATTGCAGATACACAATTTTAGCTACAGCAGTTGTGTAGCTAGAATTGACTTATCAACAATTGACTTACCTACCTAGTGTAGACCAAGCCCTATTATGAAACTACTGCAACAAGAGGTACATTGCAAAACTGGTGGTCATTGCTGAGCAGTGAGGAAAAGAGAGTTTCAAGCTCTTGAAAGTGCATAATATACATTAGCCGGAAAAAAAAATCTTCAGATCTGATAGATTCAGGTCCAAACTGTGTCACTGTCATCAAATACCATATGTTCAGAAATTCACAGCAACACACTTCACTGCATGCCTTAGTATTAGGGAATTTACAGTTTGTGAATGTTGAGCATTCAGTTTCAAACAGCTACAATTTTCTTTGTTCTCAAACAAGATTCTTCCCGACACCATAAAGGCCCCAGTTCACACTCACTACTGTATGCAAGGCAATTTTGATGTTTTAAAACCGTTTTGGTTGAGCAAAATGCAATTAAAAGCATCAGAGAAGAGTGGGAAGAAGTATTATGCCCATTAAACTTGAATGGCTAGATTTTTATGCCAGTTCTTTCATGCACAAATTGCACTTTATGGCAGAGGCAAATCACATGCTTCAAAAGGTAAGTTTATTTTTTTTCCTAAAAAAAGTTATAAATATCTAAAGATAGAGAACTAAGCTAGAAATGGCACCTCAATCTTAACTATAGAGTCAGCACTGCATTGGCAACAGCTGGAGAGACAAAATAGATTAAGTAGTAGGAGGTCATATAGTGTCATCCTCCATCTTTCCTTACACATTGCTTCACTTTTAATGAAAAAGCAAGTGCATATAATTATGCCTGCCTGAGAGTGGAACATTGAACCAAGTTAACAGTGACAGTTTCTATGATGGAAAATTCCATTTCTATTTAAATTATAAGATCTCAGAAGGTACAGTAGGACAATTGGTTATCTATTCTAGTGGCTCTCAACCTTTCTAGGCTACTGTACCCCTTTCAGGAGTCTGATTTCATCATCATCATCATCATCAGTAACCGTGGGCTCAGTGCCCGTTGGTGTCTGATGCCTCTCTCACTATTTCCTTCCATCTTTCCCTATCCAGTGCAGAGTGGCTTAGGTTCTGTAGACTAGCTCCGCACCAGTCTACTACATCATCTATCCATTCTCTGTGGGGTTTGCCTCTCCTGTTCGAACCACCTATTATGCCAAATACTAGGGTCTTGATTTTTCATTCATCGTTCATTCTGCAAATATGTCCAAATAGTTGTAGCTTCCGTTTTACAACCTTCTGCAGCAGGTTCTCTTTCAGCTGTATCTTTCTATATAATTCCTCATTGGTGACCTTCTGCATCCATCCTGTTCTCAGAATCTGAGTTGTCTTATGTGCTTTCCAAGTTACAGCTCACTTAATAATTTTCTTATAGCAGTATAAACAAGCCATTGTACAAAATTTTTAGTTTGTAATGACTTCACTAGTGTTTTTATACAGCCTGTTTTAAAACTAGGCAAACATCAAGATGAGTTTGTGTACCCCCATAGAATTCATACCCCTGCCTGAGTTTTTATCTAATTTTTTATCTAATTTATAAATCATAATTTTTATCTAATTCTTCACTTACCCCCTACCCCTCACCCCTCTCCTCTCTGATTTGCTCAACTTGATAATATTTTCCTGATTTGTCAACCTTGATTACTATTTTTGGTTCTCTGTGCCTTAAATATTGAGTCTGTTTTGGTATGGCTATGATCTGAAGAAGTGGGTCTGTCCCATGTAAGCTCATCACCTAATAAATTATTTTGTTAGTCTTTAAAGCGCTCCTGGACTGCTTTTTTGTTCCCAAACAGTAAGACTGCTTTTTGGTGTCAGAACATATCCATCCATAATTTATTGGTTTTCTTGGGCAATGTGGCGCCAATATATGTATCTTGAAATACTACCAGTGTGTTTATAATTCTTGCATTTGTTAATACTATTTACAATGCCACAACATACACCACAATAAATGTGAAATAAAATGCGGCAGGTTGAAAACTGGAGGACCCAGATTAGTAGATTTGTTCCTGCTGCTGGAAAGCTTTGCAATGTAAGGATAATATTAAGCAAATATAAGCAGATGTAGTTAGAAACTCTGTCTAGCTGAGTAGCTCAGAAGTACAGTAAAAATACCTAAGAGACTTGGATACATAGAGGACTCTTTGGTTGCAGTGTACATTCCCAGGCCCACTGCCATAGGTTCATCTTCTCAAGGCCATGACTTAGAGGACGAACATGAATGCAGATTTTTCTGCTCCTCCACTTGGCCAATGGGAATGCTGTTGACTCACTTATAAAATACCATGACTAATAAACACACACAAATTTAGGAGAGAGCTGAACAGCTTATGACCATACACTTTGGAGGCAATAGATCTTAACCTCAATAAACTGTTTCCCCCATTAATGTCAATGATGACTTCCACTTTGTTCAAAACTTTCTGGAAGACTACCATTGGGCATGTGGCTAGGACCAGCTGTTGCAGATCTCTGCTGTGGAGGTGTGGTTGCAATCCATTATGATGATTATAGCCAAATGGTTCTCTTTCCAGAATGGTTCCTGGGGGTTTTCAGCCTTCCAGTGCAACAGTCCAGAAAGTTTTGATCCTTCGTCCACATAAAACAGGAAGGCTGCGTCTACACTAGCCAAAAACTTCGAAATTGCCATACATATTCAGCGCCTCATTAGAATGTGGGCGGTCGTGGCACTTCAAAATTGACGCGGATCGCCAATGCGCGGCTCGTCCAGATGGGGCTCCTTTTCGAAAGGACCCCGCCTACTTCAAAGTCCCCTTATTCCCATGAGCAGGTCCTGTCAGTGGTGGCAGCCGAGAGCCTGACTTTCGTCTGCCACCAATAACAGGAGCGGCTGCCGCCACTGACAGGACCTGTCAGGAGCGGCTGCCGCCACTGACAGGACCTGTCAGGAGCGGCAGCCTGACAGGAGTGGTTTCACAGCTCCTGTCAAGGGTGGCAGCCTGACTCTTGGCTGCTGCCACTGACAGGAGCTGAGAAACTGACCAGCACAGCAGTGCCAATCAGTTTCCTGCATCCTATGAGCAGCAGGGAGCTGGGAGCCAGCTCCAGCGCCCCCATTTCACAGGAGAGGGAAAAACTGATCAGGGCTACTGCCCTGGTGAGTTCCCCTCTACTGTGAGCAGCAAGGAGCCAGGCTCCTCTCCTCTCCCAGCTCCCTGCTGCTCACAGGAGACAGGAAATTGATCAGGGCTTCCTGTCTCCTGTGAGTGACAGGGAGCTGGAGCCTGGCTGTGCTTCACTGATCAGTTTCCTGACTCCCCCAAGTAACTTGAAATTTCACTTACACAGTGTTGTGCAGGAACACAACCACAACACAAGTCGGGGGTCTACTGTATATACATCTGAAGGAAGAAATAGCAAAATAAGTAACAGAGAGGTAGCCGTGTTAGTCTGTAGCTTCGAGAACAACAACAAGTCTTGTGACACCATATAGACTAACAGATATTTTGGAGCATAAGCTTTCGTGGGCAAAGACCCGCTTCATCAGATGCATGAGTGGGGGCGGGGTGGTTTCAGAGCGGTATTGAAAGAGCTCTGGCCCTCCCTTTTACTGGGACCCCACTCTTTAAATACCCTTCTGAAACCACCCACTCACTCCCACATCTGATGAAGCAGATCTTTGCCCACGAAAGCTTATGCTTCAAAATATGTTAGTCTATAAGGTGCCACAAGATTTCTTGTTTTCCTCAAAATAAGTAAGTAAAAGCACAAGCAAAACAAATCAAAAAGCAGGATCATTCTCCTTGGAGGAATTTGTCTACAACCACATCTGTTGTGAACACGTCTTATTTCCCCCCTTAAAATAATTTGTTTTCCACTTTGTTTCACATTCTGTTTTGTTTTCTCCTCTCTCAGGCTATGTCTAGATTGCAATCTTCTGTCGAAAGAAACTTCTGTGTCCAGACTGCAGGTCTCTTGGAAGAGATCTGCTGATTGGGAGCGTTCTGTCAACATCTCTATACACCTCGTTCCAAGAGGAAGAAGGGATGTCTCAAAAGAGGGTGTTTTTTCTGACATTTGGCCCTGTGTGTGGATGGACCAAATGTTGGAAAAGCCTCTGCCAACAGAACTGTCTGCAAAAGATATGCAAATTGCAATACTAAGTTTGCGTATCTTTTGCTGACAGTTCCTAAGTCCAGACACAGCCTCAGAAAACAAACTGAAGAATACTGTGCCCTTGATATAGTTATGCGAGTTTGAGTGTGGTGTTCTATCAACCTATGCTGAGGAAGTAGAGCTCTGTTACAGGAACTTTTGCATGGTGTGGGAGAGTCCCAGGTACAATTAGCCAATTTACTTGGTAAAAGCAAGTACTCGCTCTCTCTGCTAATTTAAGGAATATTCAGGTGGCACATTCAGATGCAGATGCAAAAATCGGAGTTCTTCGTACAGATGAAGAGCTTGTTCCTTTTCATTATGCCTTTCTTGAATTTTATGAATTCAGTATAATCCAATAAACTACATATACCTATCCCAATTAATGCGTCTCTGTAGACTAATATACATGCATTTTTGTCCTCTCTACCCTCAGTTGAAAGGCATCCCTGACATCAATTTTTACAGGAGTGACATATGGTTAAAAATGTGAGTTTTCCTTCATTAGTGCTCTGATGATGCCTTTAAAATAATATTTTGAAAGTATTTGTACTGTCAGCGAGCACAAATAATAAATCTATCGCATCTGATAGAAGACCTTATCTACTGAGTTTTACATTGAAAATACAGCTATAGAAAACTAACATTAAGTATGTATGAGCGCACAGCTAAACACAATAAGCAATTGCACGGTAGGAAAATATTTGCACTACTCATTAGTCTAAATTCACTGCTGATATCAACATAAATATCTTTTTCACAAAATTACACATCTAGACCATTGTCAACCTCAGTGATTCAAAAATTGAGTTGAGCCACCCCAAAATCATGATGTTTTTGAAAATAACCCAAAGCTCCTTTTGACCTTCTCATTTTTGACTCTTTAAATTTCTCAGTCTTACAGTCCAGCTTTTATCCACATGACTTCTAGAAAAGGAATTTTAAAAAAGAAGCTGATTTTTTTCATGACTCAGGTGCTGAGGCTTTAAAAACAACCTGAAGTATTGTAAGACTTGCAATGAAATCATGACAGTTGGCAGCACTGAATTGATATGACTGTTGTGCCACAGAGGGGCACTAACATAGGTTTGCCCAGTACTACTTTGCTATTTGAGCACTACTGGTAAAGTCACTACCTATTTGTTCATCTCTTATTCAGATGTATTGGGGTGGACTGCTCAAAAGTGAATTGTCTTCAGCTAATATTTTTTCCTTTCTGGTTTATGTAATCTAGGAAATTTAGGCCCGATTTTTGAAAAGGGCCTTAAATAATATCCACTGTCTTGTGTGCAACTTCTATGCATATGATAGTGTAAATTGGTGCACGTATGTGATGAGAAGTTTTCCCCATTATATATGAAAAATATCCGGTTACTCCCTCCATTTCCCTACGTTGTTTCTTTAGTTGTCTGTCTTCTCCTGATACTCTGTTTCCACTCCTCCTTTCTGCTAGCTATTCTGAGAGGCAGAAGGGCCCTGGTAAAGGAGAGCTGTAGCAGTGTGTAAAAGGAGACCACTCACCTGCAGGAGTGGAGGAAACACTGCAATCACTGAGTCTGATACAGAGCTTTCTTCTTGTCTTGACCAGAACATGGGTCGTCTTACCTAGTGGTCTGAATGAGAATCAGGCCAGAATCCAAGACAGGACAGACAAAGCATCAGGAGAAAGATGGTGTTAAAGCTGAAGTTTGAGGTCTCTTACAGACAGAGTGTGAAGCAGACAGGAAGGCAGTCTGTGGAGTTATTCAGACAGCTCTTATCCTGCTGGATAGTACGTCCTGCTGAGCCCAGCCTCATAGGGTTCTCCTGTGAGAGCCCAGCCTAAGTCTCCTGTGGTGATATGAAGGCCTCAGTAGCCCAGAATCCCCATATTTCCAGGTTCTAGCCCTCCAGGTTTTTATACCAGGCTGTCAGTGGTAAATAGTCTAATAGCTGTTATGCCTGTCATAAGATATGATATCATAGAACAACAGATCCTTCAAAGTCAGTTGTAGAATGGAGAAGCATCCAGTGTCACCATCTTCCTGTGCCCTGTCTGTTATCTGGAGTATCCACCATAAATGCTTCAAAATGAGGCAGATGCAATTGTTTGAGGGGGAATCATGAGTGAATGACTTTACAGGGGTCAAAACAGTAGGTAAGCAATAGGTCTGCAATAAGTTCAGGAACATGCATAACTGTGCATACCTTATTTAAGGTTGCCACATGCATTTTAATGTCTACTTTCACTTTTAGTGGAGCAAAACTGGTTTGGTTGAAACATCATATTTTTGAGCTCATATCTCGCTGAAGTGTGCATGAAATTGATTCCGCAGTTTTTGAGTGGGGAGGAAAATGTTTTTCAGACGTGTGTGTGTGTGTGTGTGTGTGTGTGTGTGTGTGTGCATGTGCACATTTGTATGTCTAACTTGAAAGCATCTGACCTTCAGCACTTCAGTTTTCCCAGGTGGCTAGTCCTTAATGCAGGGTGGTCCCTGAGGTCCTCTCTCAGGAAATCGGAAAGCATAGGCTTGAGTTCCACTGAAGTCAAGTTAAGCACATGCAGCAGTGTTCTTCAGAATCAGGGATGGAATAAATTATAAAGTTATAAATGGTTTTAAATATCGGCTTTTGGAAGTAAAGTTGCCTACTCTTAAGTTGTGCAATAACCAGTGATGCTACAGTTGTGCAAAACGCAACTGGGCAACTGCAGAACTGCGGCTTGGGTAGCGTGTGTGGATATTGGTGTCGATTATAAAAATACAGAGTTGCAGAACTCTATAATTTACAGATCGTGTCTCTTCTCTCTCTCTTTCTTTCAAAGAGCCAAAATGGTAATCTATATCTCTCTACATTAGGTTGAGGCTGCTGATTTAAACAGTCAGGAAATAGAAAACGTATGAGTCAATACCAACATTAACTTGTCCACCATTTATGTGGGCTATTTTCAATTGCCAGTTTGTTAAATGTATGCCATATGTGCAAGCTAATGTTACACATCCTTGACATTGTATCGTTGGGTTTTTTTTTTTTTCTGCTCTGCCACCATAGCTGCTTAAATCAAGTCTAACACCTTGATACGTGATCGGGTGTAGATTTTTTTTAATGCGTGGTTAGGTGGCCGTTACTGTGCTGCTGTGGGCTGCAGCAAGAGCCAGTGCTTCAAAAGAAACAGTACAGCAACTCATATGGATAGCCTATCTCTGTGAGAGGCATTACATCACAGTTAAAAAATTGTTAGAATCCCTAATATACAATCTGTAGCATGGGATAGCTATCAAAATAGTCAGGGCTCACCTTTGACAGGCCTGCTAAATATTGTGCCATCAGCCCTCCTCAAAAGGGCTTACTTTTGTCCACTGTGATTCTACCCTTCCTCTGGATAACATCTTCAGTTTTCAGGGTACATAATGGTGAAGTTCTGCCCCCCCCCCTTTTTCCCCCTCCCTCCCAAGATTATAGCAGCCTACCAAATTTATGGTCCATTTTGGTCAATTTCATGGTTACAGGATTTTTAAAATTGTAAATTCTATTATTTTAGCTATTTAAATCTGAAATTTCATGGGTAGTGTTATTGTATTGGTCCTGACCTAAAGACGAATTGTGAGCAGGAACAAGGGTATTGTGGGGTCGGGGCTGGGGGGTGTTGCAGTATTGCTACCCTTACTTTCGCACAGCTGGAGAGTAGTGGCTGCTTGCCAGGAGCCCAGCTTTAAAGGCAGTCCCACTACCTGTAGTAGCACAGAAGTAAGGAAGACATGGTTTGGTACTGGCACCCTTACTTCAGTGCTGCTGCCTGCAAAGTTGTGCTCTCAATCAGCAGCAGTGTTCTGCAGCCTCCCAGTTCTGAAGTCAGAATACAGAAGTAAGAGTAGGATGGTATAGTATTGCCCTCCTTCTGCATTGCTACTGTTAGGGACTTGCCTTCAGAGCTGGGCATCCAGCTGAAGGCAGTGCAGAAGTAAGGGGGATGATGCCCAAAAATAATTTTGTCAGCTCCTCCTCTCCCCTCCTGCAACTGCCTTTTGGCTCAGGACTCCCAATTTCAGAAACGCTGGTCTTCACCTTGAACTCTGTATATTATAGGATAAAAGAGCATAAAACACCAGATTTACATAAGAACATAAGAATGGCCGTACTGGGGCAGACCAAAGGTCCATCCAGCCCAGTATCCCGTCTGCCGACAGTGGCCAATGCCAGGTGCCCCAGAGAAGGAGAACAGAAGACAATGTTCAAGTGATTTATCTCCTGCCATCCATCTCCTGCGCTTGTACTGAAGGCCAGGGCACCATACTTTACCCCTGGCTAATAGCCATTTATGGACCTAACCTGCAAAAATTTATCAAGCTCTTTTTTAAACCCTAAAAGAGTCCTGGCCTTCACAGCCTCCTCCAGCAAGGAGTTCCACAGGTTGACTGTGCGCTGTGTGAAAAAAAATTTTCTTGTATTAGTTTTGAACCTACTACCCATTAATTTCATTTGGTGTCCCCTAGTTCTTGTATTATGGGAAAAGGTAAATAATTTTTCTATATTCACCTTCTCCACACCATTCATAATTTTAGATACCTCTATCATATCGCCCCTCAATCGCCTCTTTTCCAGACTGAAAAGTCCCACTCTCTCTAGCCTCTCCCCATATGGGACCCGTTCCAAACCCCTAATCATCTTAGTCGCCCTTTTCTGAACCTTTTCTAATGCCAATATATCTTTTTTTGAGGTGAGGAGACCACATCTGCACGCAGTACTCAAGATGTGGGCATACCATAGTTTTATATAGGGGAAGTATGATATCTTGTGTCTTATCTATCCCTTTTTTAATAATTCCTAACATCCTATTTGCTTTAGTAACTGCCGCTGCACACTGCGTGGATGTCTTCAGAGAACTATCCACTATAACTCCAAGATCCCTTTCCTGATCTGTCGTAGCTAAATTTGACCCCATCATGTTGTATGTGTAATTTGGGTTAGTTTTTCCAATGTGCATTACCTTACACTTACCCACATTAAATTTCATTTGCCATTTTGCTGCCCAATCACTCAGTTTGCTGAGATCTTTTTGTAGTTCTTCACAATCCCTTTTGGTTTTGACTGTCCTGAACAACTTGGTGTCATCTGCAAACTTTGCCACCTCACTGCTTACCTCATTTTCTAGATCATTGATGAACAAGTTGAACAGGATCGGTCCCAGGACTGACCCCTGGGGAACACCACTAGTTACCCCCCTCCATTGTGAAAATTTACCATTTATTCCAACCCTTTGTTTTCTGTCTTTTAACCAATTCCCGATCCATGAAAGGATCTTCCCTCCTATCCCGTGACCGCCTAATTTACATAAAAACCTTTGGTGTGGGACCGTGTCAAATGCTTTCTGGAAATCTAGGTATATTATGTCCACTGGGTGCCCCTTGTCCGCATGTTTATTAACCCCTTCAAAGAATTCTAATAGATTAGTTAGACACAACTTCCCTCTGCAGAAACCATGCTGACTTTTTCCCAACAATTTGTGCTCTTCTACGTGCCTTGCAATTTTATTCTTTACTAGTGTTTCTACTAATTTTCCTGGTACTGATGTTAGACTTATCGGTCTATAATTGCCAGGGTCTCCTCTAGAGCCTTTTTTAAATATTGGCGTTATATTGGCCGTCTTCCAGTCATTGGGTACCGAAGCGGATTTAAAGGATAGGTTACAAACCACTGTTAATAACTCCGCAATTTCACATTTGAGTTCTTTCAGAACCCTTGGGTGAATACCATCTGGTCCTGGAGACTTGTTACTATTCAGCTTATCAATTAACTCCAAAACCTCCTCTAATGTCACTTCAATCTGGGAGAGTTCCTCAGATTTGTCACCTAAAAAGGCTGGCTCAGATTTAGGAACCTCTGTAACATCCTCAGCCGTGAAGACTGAAGCAAAGAAATCATTTAATCGCTCCGCAATGACACTGTCTTCCTTGATCGCTCCTTTTATATCTTTATCGTCCAAGGGCCCCCCTGCTTTTTTAGCGGGCTTCCTGCTTCTAATGTATTTAAAAAACATTTTACTCTCATTTTTTGAATTTTTGGCTAGCTGTTCCTCAGAATCTTTTTTGGCTTTTCTTACTACCTTATGACACTTAATTTGGGAGTGTTTGTGTTCCTTTCTATTTTCCTCACTAGGATTTGACTTCCACTTTTTAAAAGCTGCCCTTTTCTCTCTCACTGCCTTTTTAACATGGCTGTTAAGCCATGATGGTTCTTTGTTAGGTCTCTTACTGTGTTTTTTTATTTGGGGTATACATATAAGCTGGGCCTCTAGTATGGTGTCTTTAAACAGTTTCCATGCAGCTTCCAGGGATTTTAGTTTAGTTACTCTACCTTTTAGTTTCTGTTTAACTAGCTTCCTCATTTTAGGAAGACCTCATTTCATGGTCTGTGACACGTTTTTCATGGTTGTGAATTTGGTAGGGCCCTGTAAATGATGTACAATGAAGTTAATTATAAAGTTTTGAAACCTGGATGGAAAGTCAGGTGCTGATAATCATATTGAGACATCTACCCAAGATGGCCAAGGATTTAGGTGTTGCTGAGACCTCATAGGTCTTGCTGAGGGTAATGGGAGCTGTGGGTGCTCGGCACCTCTGGGTGTAAGTGTCTACCTGAAGGCACCCAGAATTGAAAATATTCTTAAAATGAGGCTTGAAAGAAGTCACTGATGATTAATCAGTCTCAATGCTATTGTTAGTTCCTTTTTTCTCATTGCTTAGCGTAGCCATTTAGATAAGTGTATCTGAATTATACCCAGGGCAATCGCAAAGCCGTGAGTGTTTACTTACGATTGATGGCAGGGATCCCCATGCTTTCAACTGCCAGGGCCACATCATTCAGTCTTGCTGTTATGGTAGGCTGGAGCTGGTCAATTATAGACAATAATGTGTACATTTTGAACATAACTCTAAAGGCGTAAGAGACCTGGAATAGCTTATAATTAACGTAGACAAGACAGCAGAGGGCAAGAGACAGTTGGTAAATGTGGGTAATCATTTTTTCTGAGGAGAGTACACAGTGAGATAGTTATGAGCTCAGTGAAAAGCAAGAGGGAGGGAAAAGGGGGTGGTGTAGTGGGAAAGTAAGGAGAAGGGGCAGTGGAGAGGGAAAATGAGGTGGAGTGTAGCATGAGGCCAGGGGAAAGGGGATGGAGAAGAATCCCTCTTTCAAGGTTTAGTTTTCTCTTTCTGTACAATGCTCTTCTGTAGATGTGTGTATGTCTTTGTTTTTGTTAAATTCCTTGTGGAAACCTTATGTTCTACCAAAACAATTTTATAAGTCAGTGAAAATTGTGTTTCCACCAGGAGCAATACATTCTGAAAGGCAAGTGGCGCAGTAGTTAAAAGTTATAGTAAATATGCCCATGTGGTTTAAAATTGGGAGCCTGTTTAAACTTGGTATCTGAAAAAACAAGCACAGCTAGTACAAGCCCAGTTTTTGAGCCTCTTTGGAGAATATCACGTCCAAAACTCTTGAGACTACCTCTGTTCACCAGTACTTTATCCTTGAGCATCCACAGGTGTGCTTCAGTGGTCTAATGGGTAAGGTATTGGCATCCTAAGTGAGGCATTGTGGGTTCAAGTCCTACCTGGGGTGAAAGCTGCCTTCCTTACTGTCAGTATGGACAGAGAGGTAGTCTGTTTGTAGTTTGTAGTCTAACAAAACAAACAAGAAGTCATGTAGCATCTTAAATACTAACCAAATGATTTATTAGGTGATGAGCTTTTGTGGGGCAGACCCACTTCTTCAGATCTGAAGAAGAGAGAGTCATTTTTTGAGGAGTGTGCACAGTGAGATAGCAATGAGCTCTGAAGAAGTGGGTCTGCCCCATGAGAGATCATCACCTAAGAAATTATTTTGTTAGTCATTAAAGTGCTACCTGACTGCTTGTTTGTTTTGTCAGTATCAAGTAAACAGTGGGTTCCTTGAGCATCTGCAGGCACAGCTGTCTGCAACTCCCAATGGCCACACTTCATTGTTCCTGGCTAATGGTAGCTGTGGGAAGCAACGCATCCCTGGATGCTCAGTGTGAACACTTGCTGCCCACCAGCAGATTATCCTAATGGGCCACATGCAATTGTAGTGCCTCTGAACTCAGAAGGCCAGTCAAAATGTGTTGGTGGGCCATATGTGTCTCACGGGCCATAGTTTGAAGATTACAGATCTAAGGAAGAGAAAAATCTTATACCCTCTTCCCCCAACAGTCTGTTCACTCTTACCCTTCAACATCAAGAGGTGTTTTCTGTCATCCTTTCAAAACAAGCATACAAGAATGGTATTGTTGTAATTGGTATACATTTGACTTCTTTATAGACAATATAAACAGTTTCATTAAAATACCTGCCTTTGAATAAGTGGTTTCCAACTAACGTGAAAAGGCTGAGAAATTCTTATTTCAATCATATTGAGCTTCATGCTGTTGAGCTTGCCCCTTCTTGTGTCCAGATGTCATAAAGTCAGTTGAATGCAGGAATTTGCTCAATTGCAGAAAGCTACGGGTAGGGATCTTGCTTATCCCTTCCCCTGTGGTTGATTTCACATTGTTGCTGCCTGCATGATGTAAGAATCTGAGGTATTCTTGGAAATCTGGGGCTATAGTTATTCTGGACCCTAAAGACCAGCCTTGTGTGACTGTGGTAGAAAATTGTTGAATAACTTGTGATTTGAGTAATCAGTGCTAAACTGTTAATCCCAGTGATCACTTTGCATTGGTTTGTTTTCAAGCCTCTTCTAAAATTTAAAAAAAAAAATCAGTGCTGAGATTTTTCTTTATTCCTCTTGATCCCCAAGACTGAAGGAGGACAATTGGCACATACTTTGTCAGCAAAGACCAGCTCTAACAGGGGGATCCTCTTTCATACATTCAAAATAATGTTCCATGTAAAAACATTCTTCTTTGCATTTAGTTCTATGACAACTAAACCCATTTGTGAACATGGATGTTACATATACTATCTTAGGCAGAGGTAACTTGAACTTAATTATTTTAAGATTAAAATTAGACAAAAATGTTAATGTGTAGGGAAGTTATCAAAACATTTTTAATTGAAAAAAATTATTCCAAATTTTTCTTGACAGATTTTGATATTGAATAAATTGTCAAAAAATAAAATTCAGGAAATTTCAACCAGCACTTTCCTGATTATTAAATGCGCATCTTGTAGCCAGTTATGCTATTTGGAGTAATTTACTATGTGGAAGTTTGTAAATTTGTGTCTTGATGTATCTAGTCACATAATGAATTTGGGATGGGATTGGATTTGTTTATCTTATTTTTATAGTCTATGGTTCTAAAAGTTTTATTTTTGACATGCTTCCGTCTACTTATTTCTATAATAATGCTCATTCAGAGTTAGATATTAACTAAAGTATTGCTTATTGTAAGTAGCCTAAAAGATTGTTCATCAGAAGTATCCTAACTGATGGATTCTGTGTGATCTAAATAAAAATAAATGTTTGAAGTTCTGAATTGTTTAAATTTCTTTGAACTTCAGAAACATTTTAAAAGATTTTAACTAATTTTTTTAAAATGCATGAATAATAAAGCTACGCTTGCTCGTTTGTCGTAAAAAAGATACCTTAGTTAGGGACTGTGAAGATGCTGTTTTTAAGCAGCAAAAATCCCAAAATATAGGTTGATTGTATGTCCCATTTCTTTTTTTCCTGTAGAAGCTGAACAGTATTTTAGTGCATCAGTAGAGGGCACTGTTGTAGCACCAAAGGTGCTTCAAAGTCTTCAGTTTTCTTCATTTTTATTTTGGAAAGTGTTTTAATGTTCTCCATGTAATTGAATTCAGTTCCCTACATAATTAGCAATGGAGCCTTATTCTTTGTGCCATTGCTGTGAATAGTATTATTTTTGTCTCTGTTTCCCTTCAGTCAGTGCAAAATATTGTTGCCTATCAAAATGTAGAACATTTTATTGCTATCTAGCAAAGCTAAACAATATTTAAATATAGAAATATAAAATGGTAGTGGGGGGGTTTCCTTCTGAACAAATAGAAAATCTTTAAAATTCCTGCTTGTAGTTGAAGAAATAATAAAACTAATGCTCCATAATAAATTTACCTTTGTATTCAAATGCACAGGATAATATAATTGGTGGATGATCTGTACTTGCAGGTTGTTAAAATATACTTGTAAACCCATAATATTTAATTATGTGAGAAACCTATTGATTTTGCTTGGCTGATTTTTTTTCTCTTATTTTTTCTGCTACATTTTTTGAGAGAAGTTACACAACATCAGTGGTGTTTAGCATATTGAAATATTAATTACACAATGATCAAGCATAAATGCAAAATACTTATGACCTAAAAGTAATTCCAATATAACATCCAAAAACTTTTGAACTTTTCTGATTTATTAGGGCCACACACAAAACACCATTTGTGTAAGAAAATGTTTTTAATAGGGAGTCTACTTTTATTACGTTCAAGAGGGTCTTACTGGATGCACAGTAAAGATCTTCGGAAGTCAGAGCTCTGTTAATTGTGTTTCTGCGATTGATGACTGTTTAATTAGTAACTACCTACAAGGTTAATTATGAGAATGGGCTCTAATTTTTGCTTCCAGTATCTTGTAGGTTTTTGCTTGTAAAATAGCTGAGTTCTGTGCAAGCCCAGAGAAGGACACTTTAGGAATTGATCTACCCAGCCTTTAGATATCAGGGTTCTCTTTCATGTAACCACCAAGATTTTAAAAACTGCCAAGGTCTTGGAAGACATTGAATAGTCTCAGTTTGGTTAGAAAAGGATGGTTTCAATATTTTTTTAAGTAGCTAATTTTGTAATCATGGACTGAATGGAATGTGGAGGCAGGCTTTCAAGGAGGGGAATGATAAAAGAAATTTGCAAACAAAAGCATGTAGTGAGATTGTTCCCTTTCAGGGAATCTAGAGAAAATATAGGAAGTAGGTCCTGATTCTGCAAATTTACACTCTTCACTATGGGAGTCTTTGCAGGCTCTGCCATAGATTTCCTAGCTGTGTACAGTAGTATCAGTGCATGTTTTAAAGTTTTTGTCAGAGCTGTGGATGAAAACTAAAAAATTTAAATAGAGATAAAAGTTGAAGAGGATCTTTGTTTTTGAGTTACCTTGTCCTAGAATTGTTCAGTGTAATTGCATTTTACCAGTACCAACAGGGGGAACTTCCAGCAAAATAAAATTATATACCCAGCATAACTGTGCAGGATGTTACAGAGATCTGGTCTTATACGTTTTCCAAAGGGGACTTACACAGTACCCAAGTACATTCAGTTAAATGAAAACTCTGGTTTTTCAAAGCTTTTTAATACAGCCTTCAATTTACTTGTGTCTCCTTTTTATCAAGTTGGTAAGGTAAATTCTCATTTCATTAGAAATATTAGTACTGATGTACTGTTCTGGTATCATCTCTGTAGGTGTTATCTCTGTGTATTTTCCCCAGGAGAGGCTATCACAGGTTTTTAGTCCGGACTGTTTGTATTTGACAAGGTCAAGATAAAACTTATCTCTATAGATAAGTAAAGTGCATTGGGATCAATACAGTTACACTAAAATATATTGACAATATTTATTACAAGAGCCTAATGAGTTTTTAAAGCTTGTGAGATTCTGTCATATTAAAGTGCGGTACCTGTGTGGTTATAATTACAAACCTATTTTTTTTATTTTTAAGGCTACATACATTTAGTGTTTTTAAATTGAATTATGTCCTTGTAGTATTGAACAAAACATAAAATCTCAACAAATTCAAAGGACAGATTTTCAAAAAGAAGCACTTGGTATAGATACTTATGGGATGATTGTGCCATATGTCAGCAAAATTGCTTTGTTTTTATTGTTTACATACTGACAATTTTTAGAATTTTAACCTTTCTTTTCCTTGACACACAATTTTCTTTCATTTTGTTTTTGTGCAGTTGCTAAAGCCAGCTATATATGTATGTTATGTATGAGCATTTTAAAATGCAGATTGCAAGGGATTATTTTACTTCAGGCTTTGTAGTCTTTTATTGTATCAGGTGGAAAACTATGGCATTAACTCATAAAAGCTATTTAAACAATTCTGAATATAACAAAACAAAACAGCAGTCATGTAGCACTTTAAAGACTAACAAATAATTTATTAGGTGATGAGCTTTCATAGGACCAGACCCCTTCTGATTCAGAATTTTCCAGATCCGAAGAAGTGGTTCTGTCCCACTGACGCTCATCACGGAATAAATTATTTTGTTAGTCTTTAAAGTGCTACATGATTGCTGTTTTGTTTTGTTAGAATACAGACTAACACGAATACATCTCTTACACTTTCTGAATATGTTTATAAGTAAAGATAATTTATAGTTAAAGCTGCATAGAACTAATAACTCATCCTGCTTTCTCTGTTTTAAAAAGTTGATATGTCAAACCATGCAGAGTGTGCTAAAATTGCTCTGTTTTGGGATTAAATTGAGGAAAGAGTTTCAGCCTTTACTCCCAGGTTGCTTATTTGTGGCTCTGTAAATCAGACCCTGTGTTTTTCATCTCTAGATGTCTTCCCTCCTGTGGTTTTAATGAGCGCACAAAGATACATGGTTTTTTAATTCTTAGAAATTCAAAATCAGGGTTGTTAATACTATGTTAGGAGGCTTCTGTTCATCCTTACCACAGAGGTTTGATACCTGACACTTTTAATTTAATTTAATTAGAGAGGCAGAACCCCATCTTGGTGGTTCATTAAGGGGATTATTCATCAAAGTTATTGCTTCCTTGATGGAGAATAACAATATCACTTGCAATAGCTAATGTTGTTCTCATAATTATATTACTTTCTACTATTTTTCTCTCCAGGGCTTTGTACTTAGTCTCTTTAGCAAAAATTTTAAATTGATGGAAACATAAATTTCTGATGCAGAGGATTCACAAGAACCATGTTCATTTTATTCTAGTAGCTTTATATCATCTAAATATTTAATTTTTAAAAGAGTCTGTTTTAATAGTTTGTTTTTAAATATTCATATTTATTTCCCGTTTAGTTACACATTGACTTCAGGCCTTGACGGCTCTATGTTGGTGTAGCTGAACTGCATTGTGACCAAAACCATGCAGAGATCACTACAGTAAGAAAGCCTCTGTGGAGCAAGGAGTCATAATAGAGCTCCATGGGCTAGAGCTGAAATCTAATGTGAAATTAAACGGGTGGGGGGGGAGACCCATACCAGACTATATGCAAAAGTTAATCTTTTGTAATTCAGCCCTTATCCAATATTCAGAAAATGAGAGTGTTTAAAGATAGAACAATCATCCTTTTAAAATGTTACTAGTTTGGTTAATTTACCCCAAAGTATCTGGTGTCTGTGACTCAGAAAACCCCTTATCTACTGCAGGTTGGGGGAAGGTGAAAAAAGAACAGTGCAGAAAGGGTGACAAGATTTCAGCTCTTTCCTTAGAGAACATTTAATTCTACTTTAATCATCCTACCAATAAATGAGTGCTTGGCTTTCAAGAGGGAACAAATCAAAATATGCATTTATCAGTCATAAGATAGAATTCAATCGCTCGCAACTGATGAACTCCAGAATGAATGAAACTAGTACTATCATACTGCCTTGGTTGTTTGCTTTGTACTATCAAAGAACCTGTACTATCTTTTTCTGCCACATCCACTGTATGTCTATTATCCCTAATTATGGCCTTTCAAAGGAGATGCCTCATAATTGTTTCTAATATTTAAAATTATTATATTGTTGTATTTTGCATCTGGATAACTAGCCTGGTGTTCTGGTGTTTGTAGATTTCTGTGTTCTGTTGCTGTCTGAATAACTGTGGACAAATACTAGCCAAGATGAGGCGGAGAAAGGAGGAAGAGGTTGCTAAGTAACACTGTCATTGTTACAGTACTGATCTCCTAAAAGGCCATGTCATGGGCCTGTCTTATTAAAATAAACTTTATTTTCCACCAGAGAAAGAGACTTTAGGTTCATGTTGCACTGTGCAGGTGGGGCTGTCATTTCAGACGTCTCTCTCTGCTGCACTGGTTCAGAAAGGAGAGCCTCAGGTAGACACAAAAGTGGTTTTTGTTTTTGATCTGAGTTAAATACTCCTTTTAATATATTGGTTATTAAATTTTGGGAATGTGTGGAACTATTTTTTATGCATATTAGGCAGGAGCCAAATACATTGTGCACTTGATGCTTATTATGCAAAGTCGTCCTGATGGTTATTATAGTACAACTGCACCATTATACACAAAGCTAAAAATAATTGGTGGTGGTAACTACATTCTATGGGCTTATCTTGCTCACTTCATTGGGATTTACCTGCATAAAGAGATTACACTTTTCTACAGTTTGCATCTTAATGAGGTTACAGATTTACTTAGATTTCACATTAGATCTCACGTTAAATTTCAGCTTTAGCCTCATGAGCTCCATACCCCAGAACATGGTCAGAAGTCACACTGTCCTTATTTGTTCAGTATTCCCTTCCTATGCCTGTGCTTGGGGCTTCACAATATAATGACCAGACTGTTCAATTTCACCCTCCCATCCTCTGTCACTTTCACTGGCTTCCTTCCATAACATACCCTAATTCCAACTTCTCCCTTTTCTCTTCTACACTAACGTCTAACCTTGTAGCCATCTACTTACTCCTGGATCCTGCAGCTGTTAGTTATGCACACACAAACCCCAGTGACTTCTCTGAAAAGTTTCATGTGCAGAAAGGCTTCAGGACCGGACCTCTAGCCTCCTGTCTTTCCCCTTCCTTTGATTCTACAATATGTCACTTGTATTGCCCCAGCTAGCTAGAGCCCTCTGCCTCTCTCCATCCCACTGAGCCTCATCCTCTTTCTGAATCTCAACTTACGACCTCCTTTTTCCCTTGAGCTTGTGATTATACAGTGGAAGCATTTTGTGATGAAGGACAGTGTATAAAAATGAAATGCATTGTATTCTTTTCCTTTATGGTTGATTTTATCTTGTGATGCAAAAGTGTGCTAGTGTTCTTATAGATTTCAGTAAAGAGAATAAATTATTATTTTACTTGTTAATTGGTCAAAAGTTATTCCAAGTAATATAATGAATGAATTGTTGCCACTCAGAGTGGTTAGAACAAATCATGATACTATAACCTTGTAAATTTAAAAAACTCAAAATCTATAAATCAGCCAAGAAAAGAGAGGAAGATTTTCCTGTATTTTTTCTATTAGAAAGACCTTTGCACATCCATACTTGACTACAAATGCAGGAGTTCAGGTATTAAGCCTTACAATTCCAGGATGACTTTTGTCCCATTGACATCAGTCTAGATGCGATTACACTTGAGGTACACATATTACAGGGTGGGAAAATGTAGTGGCCCACCATGCTGAACAATTTCAACTCTTAATGGATTTCAAAACACACTAATTGTTCCTGAAAATTTATTTAAAATTGCTGTTCTTTAAATAACTGCCTGGAAAGAAAACAGCAAAAGGAATTGCTAAATGAAGACGTTTACACATGCATGTTAGTTAATAGTCTTTTCTCCCACAAGAAGGATCATTCACGTTTAATGAAACTTTTGTACATTTAATATCTGTATGTATGTTAATGTTCTCATGTTAGGCAGACCGTCTTGAACATACACTTCCCGCTCCTGTGCCTGCAGCTTGAAGCCTCACCATCATTCTGTCACCCATTTTCCGATAAAAAATGTTTCTTTAGTATAGAATCAAGCCACTGACACACCTAAAAATTACTTTATTCCTTAGATTACTTTTAGAGCAGAATTTCAATGGGGATAATGTGGACTGTTCACCTCTATATAATTTTAGAATCTGCTAGGAAAGTATGGTTCAGCCTGTATGTAGTTCTCTGAGCACACATAGATAGATCCCTGGTTCAAACATCTTAAAATTTACAAAAGTGTAATAGGGAAAAATGCCATAGAAGTAGGCATGATAAATCAGTTTTGTAGGGCTGCAAAAGGGTTTTGGGAATGGATTTAAGAGGAGAAACGAGGTTGCTTGACAAGTGGTGACTCACAAGATCCCTAATATTTCTTTAGAACATTTTTACAACAATGAGAATAACAGAGTTGATAAGATGTTAGTGTGACAAAAAATCTATAGTCCCTTTAAGAACTGAGAAATTGCCATACTAGCTGCATATCATTATGAAGTACAGACCAGAATCCTTTGTCTGTTAGTGGTCAGTTCTGAATACTTGGAAAAAATGTGCAAGAAGTCCTTCCATGAACAGCTATGGAATAACCTGTCAACAAAGAAAGTTTCCTTCTAGCCCCATCTGTTAGGCTGATGCCCTGAAACATGAAGATTTATATCCCTCCCTTAAAAAAAAAAAAAAAAAAAAAAAAAAAAAAAAAGACGTTTTTAGCTAATATAACTGTTAGTGGTCTCATTAGCCATGAGAGTATCAACATATTTTTTGAATTCTATTGCATGCTTCACTTCAATGATATTTTGATATATATTTACACAGATTAATTGTGTAATGTGGAACTATAGTTCTTCAAGAGCTTTTAATTGGCTGGTGTAGAGTTTTTACCGTCCCCTTTGTATTCGGAGAAAGTAAATAGGTGTTTCTAATTTATCCTTTCTGTACCATTCATTATTTCAGGTATCTCCATTAACCCTCCTTCCTATTTCTGTCCTATTCAAACATTAAACTGGCCCGATATTGTGACAACTTTGTGTCAGTGAATTCTGTTCCTCCAGCTAAACAGCTACCTTAAATTGTTCAGTAGTATAACTACTGTGTTTCCTCAAATGCAAAAGGTGAAGTTTTCCTGAGCCTTTTAAATGGAAAACCGTCGGTATTACTTGACAGCTTTTGTGGGGCTTTTTCACTGAATGCTTGCTTTGGGTGGATTGTCCAATGTTCTTAAACAGTTTCTGAGGGTTCTCTAATAGCCAAATATCAGACCCAATTAGGTTAATTTTAAAATTATCATTAGTTTCTCTGGGATTAGAATTTGCCTCTCAGTGCATTCTTAACTTCAAAGCCTGCTTTAAATATCCCTTCACCTACACAAAAATAAAATGTACGTAAGTACAAGGTCAGAAGAAATGTCATTAATTAACACCAAGAAATCTTTTATTGACTATAAAAATCAATTTAAACATTATTGCTTTAGTTAGAAAAATGTCATAAGGGGTCTATTCCAGTTTGTGGAGCTATTTAAAAATACAAAATGTTCCCTTTGGGAATAAATATTAAGACTAGAAAGATATTGTTTTTTGAAGGCCTGGCTCTTTGTTGCATGGGGTTTGGAGGAGAAATTAATTCACACCATTGTCTTGATAGTATTTGGTCTATTGCGGTTATTGTATACCCTCAGCCCTATAAGTAAATGAAGCTGGAACTGCAGGTATCCTGTTTTATCTTTGATTGATTGGGTTTTAAAAAAAGAAAGGCACCACAGCAGCAGCCTGCAGTGTGGTAGTAACCTAAAGGTCAAATGAACTTGAACTATATCATTAGGTCTGTCACTATGTCTATCAAGCTTTTCCTGTGATGTGGCTCTGCGCTGCTGCTGACTGTGGCTTGCACACTGCTGCTTCTAAGTGAAACTGTGTTTTAACTGGGCTGCCATGCTTTCATAGCAGCTGATTCCTAGTACAGTCAACTTTAAACAGGTTATTCTTGTACACGGACTTGAATTTTCAAGTCCTACAGTCAGGAGGGACTGTATTGTTTCACTAGAATTTTAAGAGCATTGTCTGAGCCATGGTAATGAGGCTTACAGTGATTTGAAGGACATTGTATTTTAAGAATGACACGTTTACCTTATGATGCCAGTTTCATATATTTGCTTTTATATTAGATATATTTCTACAGGCTAATGAAATTTACAAACTTTCATTGTTTGGTTGTTCTGACCAAAGATGATATTGAAATATTTTGTTTGTTCTGACACTTGCATTTACAATGATAGCCAGTGTTTCAAGGAAATAAAGTATAAAGCCTTTGGTTTGCAAAAGTGACTAGTTAATTTGAGTGCCCACCTTGTGGCACCTTAAAGCAGTGATTTTTAACCTGTGGTCCATGGACCTACGGGGGTTTGCAGGCTACACCTAGGAGGTAAGAAAGAGATTTGCTGCCAGAGAACAGTGGCTTATTTATACTTATGGTCCATGGATCTTTGGGGGTCTGCAGGCTATGCATAAGATTTGCAAAGGAGTCCACACTTCTATTCAAAATTTTTAAGGGATTAGCAAATGAAAAGGGCTGAAAACCACTGTCTGCATTGATTAAGGAGCCTGATTGGGTTTTTTTTAGGTAGCTGTGCTCAATACTATTGAAAACAGGGGCCCAAGGAGGTATTTGACGGGCATCCAGGTTTGTTCACTCTTGGTAAATTTTTCTGCTAGAGTATTGATTGCAGATGATTAAGGACTAAATGGAGAGCATCCTTTTAGTCCACGAAGAAGAGCATCCTGTTTTTAAAGTGTCATATTTTGAAGTAGTCCTCTAATTTAGTGTAAAAGAAGCTGAGAAAAATTATTCTGTAGGTTGCATATTCTAACTTTGATTCTTCACCGAGTATAAAACTGAATGAAACAGAATAAAATTGTCACAAAAAGAGGAACTTTAATTCTTGTTTCTTTGTCATTATCCATCAGTCAGCTATTTAATATGGGTTTCATTGCTCTTTGCACAAGATTTCAAGCTGTACAGAACCCCCAAATTATTTAATATTCATAGATTAGTTTTTAAGGCCAAAAGTAACCGAGATCATTTAATCTAACATCTAATGACAAAGAATTTCATGTAATTTTTCCCATATCGAGCTTAGAAATTGGCATCAAACTTATTAGTAATCGTAGATGCTATGTGGTCCTTTGTGCAGTTCCCCATTGTAAGAGTTGCATACTCTCTTGGACTTCTGTGGTGGTGATCTGCAGAGACAAGCAGGCTGATAGACTATCTACAGCTTTAAAAGAAAACAATAAAAGATGACTTTTTCTCTGCTTTTCAGCATTCTTTTTGTTGCCTTTGATATATTTCTTCGGTTTGTGTACACTGTGGTTTCTGTTTCCTACCTTGGTTTCTGGGCCAGTGGAAGCAAATTTGGTTGACAGTTTGGTATATCATGTCCACTTCTTTAATACTCCACAGAAGCAGTTGGAGGTCCCTTCCAAACAAATGTTGAGGGATTTCTAGGGAGGGATGGGAGAGGTAGCTGGAGCCTAGCTTGGAGTAGCTGGGCAAGCATCTGGGTTGGGAAGCTTGTCTGGAGTTGTTGGAGCAACAGCTTTCTTCCCAACATGTGTAGCTTCTGTAGGCTGTCCATGCTTTCTAGGTTCTCATCTGTCTGAAATTCAACAGATGGGAGGCAGAGACCACCTGAGAGCCTGCTACTTCCAGTGGCAGGTTTTGGTGTATGTGCGACTCTAGAAGAATTCATTTAGCCATGTTTGGATGTATGACATTATGGCAGAGACAGGGAGGTGTTGGGCTGCTGAGAATACAAGGGTGACACAAGGCGTGACAGCACTGGTAACAGCCAAAGCAAAAAAGCAGTCTAGTAGCACTTTAAAAACTAACAAAATAATTTATTAGGTGGTGAGCTTTCTTGGAACAGACCCACTTCTTCAGATCATAGCCATACCAGAACAGACTCAATATTTAAGGCATAGAGAACCAAAAATAGTAATCAATGCTGACAAACCAGAGAAATATTATCAAGGTGAGAAAATCAGAGCAGAGGGGCAGAAGGGTGGGAGGAGTCAAGAATTTGATAAAGTCAAGTATGTAAAAGAGTCCTTATAATGAGCCACATGATTGCCATCCCGGTTCAAACCACGTGTTTGTGTGTCGAATTTGGATATAAAAGAGAGTTCAACAGCCTCTCTTTCCAAATGACTGTTAAAGTTCCTTTTCAGTAAAACACAGACTTTCAGGTCATAACAGAATGGCCCACTCCATTAAAGTGCTGTCTGACAGGTTTCTGAATCAGGAGTGTTTTTATGTCTGTTTTGTGCCCATTAGTTCTTTGTCTAAGAGAGTTTCAAGTCTGTCCAATATACAAAGCATGTGGGCATTGTTGGCACATGATAGCATATATGATGTTAGTTGAGGAACATGAGAATGAGCCCATGATTCTGTGAATAACCGGGTTAGGTCAAATGATTTAACAGCCAGTTTTTACTGTTCCCCTGCTTGGTGTGTCTGACAGCAAAAAAGGGTAAGGAAACTTACAAAATTTATAGGCAGTCTCAGAAGCAAAAATAATATTAGAAATTACATTTTTAATGTAATTGAGTAGAAAATGTGTAGAAATTTTTCTGCTCTTTTTTTAAAGTTACTAGATTTTAAAGTTGATTGTGTCCAGTTAAATTTTTATCAGATAAATAGTTTAATGAAATGGCAGAAGTTCGTATAGATAATCTGCATTGTTTGCTGGATGTTTCTGTACCTGATGGTATGTTAGCTGCAGCATAATGTTGAAAGAGGTATGAAAAATATTCTGCCTAAAAATACCAGGAAGCATCACCATCCCTCCCCCTTCCCCCTATACTGTTTATTGGAAACTTTTTTTCCCCCTCTTAAGATATTTGCTTATGGTGTAATGCAGCTAATTTAAGCATCTGTTTATCACTGCCTGGCTAGACTGAATGTGAAATTTCAATTGAATTACCTCCCAAGAGAGCTTTGAGCTCTGCGGGTAAAACAAATAATTTTCTCTCCATTCCTCTGGGATTGTCAATAAAAAGAATTCATCTAAATAGTTTACATGCATTTTGAAAATGTTGCATCTACTGGACTTGACTTTATTGTTAGTGGAAAATTGCCAGTATATATGGAGTATCAGCTTCAACTCCTCTACAGCAGTGTTACATGGTAGTATAGTATATGTACAGAATATGTCTTTGAAAACCTTTTGCTGTTATGTAATTGGTATTTCATTTATAACTGTGTGACTTTTTTTAGAACAGAAGGCAACATACAGTGTTGAATTGACAGCCATCAGAGGACATCAGCTCATGGCTGGTGGGTTGCACCTCCTTCTTGCCAAATTGTCAGGCTCTAGGGCATATCATGGCTGAGCACTTTGGTACAATATCCTAAGCCCTTCTCACTGATTTTCTCTGTCTCTTTTTCTCTGTCCAACCCCACTTACTCCCCCATATACCTTTCTACCTGAGTTAGTGTGTACAACCCCATATGAGGCAACAAGGGGTTGCAGGATAAATTTGGCTTGCCCCAGCACACTTGCAGCAAATGCGCCTCTGCTGGAGCAATTAAAAGGCAGGAAATTAGACTGCTTGGGTTGCAGAGCTAGAGGTGAGCTGACTCCAGGCCAGAGCTCGAGCAGAGGGTAGCCTCTGACACAGCTGTCCAGAGAGGCCCTCCTAAGGGAAAGTGGGGACCCACCCTGGACACAGCCTGAGTGGAAAGTGTCCTGTGGACCTTGCATGTGGGTAACTTTCTCGTACCTCTTATAATTTGGTTTTCCGCATATTGGAAAAGCCATGGACTAAGCTAATTCTGGTGCTTGGGGGTGGACATGATGAAGAGGCCCACAGAGGACTGCCTGAAGCAGCCTTGGTTGCCAGCCTGCTGGTAGCCCACAATGCCCAGGTTGGAGTCTGGTGGAGTGGCAAGGCCTGAACTTCCCTCCCCACAATCCCCTTGGCAGTCAGGAGTTATAACTGTGACTACTGGACAACGTTTTGAGGAGTAAAGGGACTTGAAAGTTGCCCAGGCACTTGGAAGTACCGGCGGGTTAGCCATGGCTACATGCAAGCTGGCACTTCAAAGTTTAACACTTGGAAGTTGCTGCGGGGGAGAATTAGCTTAATGAAGTGCTGCATATGCACCGCAGCACTTTATTAATAATCTCCCGACATCCTACTTTCCATGTTCCCTTCGAAGTAGGGAGCTAGAGTAGACACAGCCTGGGTGTCCTCCCAAAAGACTTAGAAACACTTCACCCAGTGAGGTCAGTAACTCGGGTAGGGCTTTGCACCTTAGTCACTCACACTTGAGCTAAACTAACCTGAGTGCTTGGACCCAGTTGCCAGTCACCCAAGTTAACTCTGTAGTCAAGACATAACCCTAGGCAGAAAGCATCCACTCAGAGGTGGATGACAGCCTAAATTTTCCAAGACACACTCCTTACCATTACTTCCACTCCAAAGTTGACACAGATGGGGAATTAGAACTCTGGTTGTGAAACCCATCAGCTAACAAAATAAATTTGTGGCCAGAAAAGGTCTTCCTCTTGTCACTGCACACTATAGCAACTTGCAACCATATAGTAAAAATATTAAAAAAATAAAAACAGCTCAAGAAGCCATATGGATAAAAAATTCCATTCTTGAGTAGTACAAGTATGGAATTAGGAACTTGCTAGCAACACTCTAACGGTTCGTATATTGACTGGGTCCTTGTCACTTCAGGAAAGCATACAGAGATAAATGCCATTAATGACAGCTTTTTGGAGCAACTAGTCCTGGAACCCATAACAGGAGAAGCAATTTTTGATTTAATCCTTAGTAGGGCATAGGCTCTGATCCCATATAGCTGACTTGCTCAGTAATAGCAACCATATGTAATCAAATTTAACATCCTTGTACAGGGGAAAATACAAAAAAGTACACTGTAGTGGCATTTAACTTCAAAGAGGAAAACTGCACAAAAATGAGAAAACTAGTTAAATAGGAGTTAAAAGGAAGATATGCATGAGTGAAATGCCTGCAAGCTGCATGAAAACTGGTGCATAGCAGAAGTTTAAAAAAAAAACTGATACATTGCTAACAGCAGAATAACAGAGATGGCTAGAGGCAAAAAGGCAACCTTTCAATTTTTAAAATCAAATCCTACTGAGAAAAATGTAAAAGACCATAAACTCTGTCATGTCAACATTAAAAGTATAATTTGGCCAAAAAAGAGTTAGAAGAGCACTAGCACAAGGCACAAAAATTAACAGGAAAAACTATTTTAAGTACATCAGAAGTAAGAAGGCTGCCAAACGATCTGTCAGTCCACTGAATGATCCAGGTGCTGAAGGAGAACTCTTAGAAAACAAGACCATTGAAGAGAAGCTAACTGAATTCTCTGCATCAGTCTTCATTGCAGAGACTTGCATGGTGTCAAGTATCGGAGGGGTAGCCATGTTAGTCTGGATCTGTAACAGCAACGAAGGGTCCTGTGGCACCTTATAGACTAACAGAAAAGTTTTGAGCATGAGCTTTCGTGAGCACAGCATCTGATGAAGTGAGTCTGTGCTCACGAAAGCTCATGCTCAAAACTTTTCTGTTAGTCTATAAGGTGCCACAGGACGCTTCGTTGCTATTGCAGAGACTGTGAGGGAAATTCCTCCACCTGAGCTATTCTTTTTAGGTGACAAACCTGAGGAATTGTCCCAAATTGAGAAGTAAGTAGAGGAGGGTTTGGAACAAATTGCTAAATTAATAAGTCACCAGGACTAGATGCTTTCTGACCTATAATTTAAATCAAACTCTTTTTGAAATGGCTGGAGGGTAGTTAACGTAACACCAGTTTTTAAAAAGGGCTCCAGATGAGATCCTTGCAATTATAGGCTTGAAAGCTTGAATTCATCATCAGGCAAATTGTTTGAAACAATAGAAAAGAACAGAATTATTAGGCAAAAATGATCACAGAATGTTGGCCAAGAGTTTAACACAGCTTTTGTAAAAGTACACCATCCCTCGTCCACTTACAGGAGATATTTGAAGACGCCAACAAGCATGTGTATGAGGATGATACAGTTGTTATAGAGCAGTTGCATTTTCAGGAAGCCTTTGAGAGTGCTAGACTAGAGAGGTTCAACTTGTATTAGAACTGGAAAAGGTGCAGAGGATGGCAACAAAAATGATCCAGGTGTGGCACAGCTTCCATATGAGATGAGGTTAAAAAGAGAGGGATTGTTCATCTTAAAAAGAGACAGCAAAAGGGGGAGGAAGATATGATAATGATCTAGAAAACTTTGAATGGTGTGGTGAGAGTGAACATGGAAGTGTTATTTACTCCTTCACATAACTTAAGAATCAGGGATCACCTGATAAAATTAATAGGTGGTAGGTTTTAAAAATAAAGAAATGTTCTTCACAGAACATGTGGTCAGTTTGTGGAACTTATTGCCATGGGATGTAGTCAAGTCCAAAAGCAGAAACCCCACCATTTGAGTTAAGCAGAATATGCATCATTTCTTAGTATATAGATAGTCAGAGGTACAAGAATAAGCCGCCTCCCCCCGCACCCCCCGTGCTGTTCAGTAAAGGACCATGGTGCATATCTACATCAAGCTATTCTTTGCAGTATCTTAAGGCAATGTTTACGTTACATATTTTTTATCGTGACTGAGTTATGGTTTAACAGACTGTAGGTGCTTTATGTAGCAAGATGCATGTTTTTTCACCTGAGAGCTGGTTTCAAAATCAAGGAGTAGCCAGAAATCTACAGGTACTTTTGTAACTTGACATCTTTTCTCTAAGGCTAATCGTTCATCTCTCTTTTCAGATTCAGAGCATGGAGTTGGTGTTTTTGACAGTTTGAGTACTTAAAATTTAATCTTGATGAGGTTTGATAGCCACTTCTGAAAAAGTGAAAAGAAAAAAAAGTAGTGCAGTTTATCTTAATGAGTGGCTGATGTTGTCAACAGCAAGCTGCATTATAATAGGTAATTGGATTTGAAGATAATCATGATTGAGGAGGGAAGGGTCTTGAGATTTAAGTACTGAACTGGAAGTAAGGAGGCAAGACTACTTGCTGTAGTGCAGACTTCATGTGTGACACTGTCCACATCACTTAAACTCTGGTCGACACTAGCAGGTCCTTTCCAAAAATTTTGAAAGGACGACCTCTTTCAAAAGATCACACAGCGCATTTACACACAAAAGATCACACAGAGCCTTTCAAAATTGCTCTTCCCTTCCTGTATCAGGAAGAGCGCCCCCTTTCAGAAGGCTCTTTTGAAAGAGAATGTGTGTAGATGCTCCACAGGCCGCTCTTTCCCAAGAGGGGTCCTGTATGGCATCAGCTGGCTGGAGCATGAAGACGCCCTACCAGCACAAGTGGGGCTGTATGGTCTCTGCCTCCAGCTACATTTAAAGACACAGGCACCCGGAAACCCTGTGGCAGGAAGCTGAGAGCGTGCTGTCTGCAGGGAGAGCACAAGCCTCCAACAGCACACTCTCCCATAGACACCAGAGTGAGAGCAGACACCCCACCGGCACCATGGCCAGTGTCCAGGAACCCCATGACCCCCAGGAACTGCCCCCTAGGCATCTGAGGGCTCCCAGGACCCCAGCCAGGGACCAAAGAAGAGGACCCCCTCCTTGAGTGAGACCAAGGTGAGGGACCTGCTAGGACTTTGTGGAGAGGAAGTGGTCCTCCTCCATACCACTGGCAGGTGGTAGAATGCAGAAGCATTCGGCTGCCTCTCCACCAGACTCACCTCCTGGGGCCACCCCGCCTGCACCCCAAACCAGGTCTGCTTTAAGATGAAGGAGCTGTGACAGGCCTATTGCCAGGTTCGGGATGTGGCCAGCCACTCAGGGGCAGTGCCCACCAGCTGCCCCCCACTTCGAGGAGCTGGACCACCTCCTTGGGGCAAAGGAGGCAGCCTCCTGAGACGTGGTTCTGGAGACCACCAGGCCGGAGACTGAGACCAAGACTGAAGTCCTGGTGGACCCTGGAGGCACAGCATCCCCCCGCTGGATGGGCCAGGAGACTAAGGCCACCAGCAATGATGAGGGCTCCAGCTATGGGGCCCTTGTCATTGCCATCCTGTTGAAGTCATCCAGCTGGGCCCCCCCACCTGCGCCTCCCTTGAGTTGCTGAAGGGACCCTCAGGTAGGTCCCAGGTACTTTGGATGCCCCAGCATGTGGGACATCGCTCCAGAAATGTCCACTTGGTCATGCAAAGTTCTGGAACCAGTGATTCTCATCCCAGACCCACTGCTTGCTGCTGGTGGGATAGCCCCACAGGCGCCGGATCACCTGAGGGTTGGGGTGCATGAGTTGCCCTGGGGGGCTGCTCACAGGAAGACAGCTATGTGGGTGGGCCCCCGGAGCTGTAGGAGGATGGCCACAAGCATCGTAGCCAGCAGGCTGGCCAGGGCCTCAAGGAGTTCCCCACTGGGGAGCTGCTGTGGATTTATAGGGGTCTCTTCAGTGGCTCCACTGCGTGCTCGAGGTCTGCTGTGCCTTGGGGAAGCTCGGCAGCCCTCAGTGCGTGCAGGGCGAAGGAGCTTGGGAGGGGCCTTGTAAGGGAGCGGTAAGCTGCAGCCCCTGGAAGGGCTTGTCCACCATGCAACCTCATCCATATCATTTCCTGGCCCTTTCTTTCGAAAGGGTGCCCTGGGATGTGTGGCTGCTCTCTTTCATAAGGATGGGCTGCTCTTTCAAAAGAGCAGATCCCATCTTTGATCTGTTTTTTATATGTAAATGTGCAATTTCAAAAGGCGATCCATCGAACGGTAGTTTTCGAAGGTTCACCTTTCGAATTCATGCTGTAGTGTAGATGTAGCCTTAGTGTGTCAGTTCTTCTCTCTAAAACAGGGGTATATACCAGTATGACAGGTGTGGAGGTGAATTCATTCTTAAACATGTTAAGATTCTTGGACCAAAAGTTCTGTTCTTCTTATATATAAGCGCAATGGATTATCATTAAAGTGTTGGTGATTTAAGATAAAATCATGTAAAATAGATATAGCAATAGATAAAATGCTATAATGTGTACCTGTGTGAATGTATGCTTGGAGTACTTCCAAACAGAAACAAGGCCTGTGTCACAAGAAGTCAGGAGTCTCCCTTGAATGAAGCTTAATTACCCTCAGGGTGCATGTTGGTCACTCTTTAAAATTCTTATAAAAACAAAGAAATTAATTATCCAGTATAAAAATGGGCCATACGTCTCTTGGCAAACATTCAATTAACTTTTTAGTGCTTGCTATTTAATGTTGTGTTTGACCAGCCAACCATTGAGAATGACTTTCCTTTGAATCTGGGCTTGAGTGGAACACAGTATTGCCTTGCAACATTTTTAGATGGTCAGTTATTGCTAGTCATCAACATTTTTCCCATGATCGTTGAGTGTGGAATTAGTTATATTTTACTCGTGCATGTAAGATGTTGTTAGCCTGGAAAGGCTCTTTTATAGTCTGTTTTAGTTTGAACATAATTTTGGATTTTTGCAATCAGACTGGATTAATTTTGATAGTTCACGCTAAAACACTGAAAGAACATAATACTTTCAATTCACATAGTTAGGCTGAAAATATGGAAAACATTTTGAGTTGATTTGAATCCATTCAGACGATAAGTTTGTCTTCACTACTTAGTTTAACGTGTTGAATATGTGCAGAATACATATTCCTCAGACTCTCGTTATATTATGTTATGCAATAATGGAGTAAATGCCAAACTTCATTTTTAGGAATAATGACCACATGTGGCCATCAACCTTACAAATGATTTGGTAGTAATATATTGTTTCTAAAAGAATTATGTGGCACAGAGTTCCTTAAAAGTGTGTTCTTTGTAGAAATTTGTAGGTTTTAATATAGAAATGTAGTTTAGTTACAGAAACACATTTTACAGTCTCCTTAGCCATAAATCCAGTGGTTCTTTGTTAGTAAGTGAAGACCTATTACAAAACAATTGGAGGGGAAAAAAACTTGATTGTATGGTTTTCCTTTTCATTAACTAGTGTGTCATTCAAGATGATGCTATAACATTGCACCACAACAAAATATGCTGATTCTTCACTGGTTGTAATATTTAGTAAGTTTTAAATTAATCCCCACCTGATTGTTCTGTTCAAGTGACAGTGTAAATTTTATTCTCCCAAAGTTCCTTAAAATTAATTGTTTGAGTTCAAAATTAGTATCTAGTTACCTTAATATGTAGTATCTAGAATCCTATCTGATTCCATAACAAAAAGAAAACTGTTACTGCACATCAAGGGATCTTGCAGGCTCAAATTTAAGAAGGACTCAACTCATTTATTAAAAAAAAAAATCTCTATAAATATGCAAGTGATCCGAGCTTATGTGAAGGAAAGTGCTCTGTTCAGTTGAGGGGGTGGTTACATTGCAAGCCGATAGTAGTTCTCTTGGAAACAGGGAAAATTATCAGAGTAACAGTACAGAATGCAAAGGTTGATCTGCTGAATACAACTAAAGTATTGAGCTCAATGTTATGCCTCATGGAGCTGGTGCTTTTGGAAAAACTGTGATAAATGCACTGATAAATTCAAGGGAATGACTGCTATTGCAAAAGCTTGATGAAGGCTAGAAAGTGTCCAGTTTGTAGGAATTGCATTGCTTGGTCAGACACAATGAAATTTAAATAGAATTTGATTTAGTGAAATTCCATCAAGGATGATTAAAGGTGCTCCTGGGGAAAAAACGATCACTTTTCTCTGAAGCCACTTCAGTAAGTGCCAGAGGGGTAGCCGTGTTAGTCTGGATCTGTAGAGCAACGAAGGGTCCTGTGGCACCTTATAGACTAACAGAAAAGTTTAGAGCATGAGCTACAGAAAAGTTTAGAGCATGAGCATCTGAAGAAGTGAGTTAACTCACGAAAGGTCATGCTCTAAACTTTTCTGTTGGTCTATAAGGTGCCACAGGACCCTTCGTTGCTCTTCAGTAAGTGCATCACCCATTCAGTGTGTCTGTTTGTTTTTTTTCTCTTTCACTCATTTCCTCTAACTTTTTGCTCTTCTCTCACCCCAATTCTCTTTTATTACTGGGTTGTGCTCCTAATCCCAGGCTCTTGGACTTCCTCAAGAGTTTATACCAGTGGTACTTCAAATAGAGAGCTCCATAGAACCCTGGTTTCAGTACCCTACCTTAGAAGAGATGGAATGATTTAGTCCAAGTACATTGGACACTGCTTTCCCACTTACTTGATGAAATCCTGTTAGTGTGGCAGTTCTTTTGGGTTTAGGACTAATAAGCGCTCTAGGTTTGCAATATAATAAAAAATGTGAAAAGGCCAGCCTTTGTAACCCACGGCTCTGTTTCCTTTTAAATAGATGATCCTGAGCTGAAAAGTTTGGGACTACATATACAGTCTCCTCATAGCTAAAGTGTTTGGATCCATGTTTTTGGTTCGAGTCTATCTGAAGCCTTAAGATTAAGCTACTGACAAATCCTGAGAGTTTCCTGATATTTAATTGTCACTGGTATGGCAGGAGTGCTATCTTAGTGATTTCTTTGTGCAGAGGTATACTTTTATTGAAACATATTCAGAAATGTGCTTTTCCAGTAGGGGAAAAACCAGGCCCCTGCATGTGCCCACAAAATATGTGGGCTGAAAGCTTTCCTAGGGAGACTTTTTTTAATGCCTTGGTTAATTAAAACAAAGTTTATCAGCAACTAATGATTTTTCTAGCCTGTTAAATTACACTAAAATAGCAATGATAATAAATTGCTCAAGAGACATAACTGTTTCTGTCCAAATGAAAATATTGTTGGTGTTGACTTAATGTTCTTAGCATTACTTTAGCTTCCTTTGGCCTCATGAGTATTGAACAACAAACAGGAAAGTAATTGAATTTTTTCCAGTTATTTTACTTTTCTTGTTGAAGATTATTCTGTTACCACTGTACCTAAATGTTGCAGTCAGGATAAGGGCCTCACTCTTACTAACTGATGAACACGTGTACTTGGATTTTGCCCCCCAAAAGCTTACAGTTTAACAAATCTATTAAGAAATTATCAAGTCAGATCAACAGCCTATGAACTTCTGGGTCTAGCTTTGCTTTGATTTGTTTAAATGACTGCGGTAATAGGGTTTTTTATGTAGCAAAAATAACTTCCTCAGGGAAGAACATGACAATGTAAATAGTTAAACGGAGCTTATTTCCTCTTTAAGCTTAAAAAGATGTTCCTAATGGGCACACGATTTTCCCTTTTCTTCTGTTGAAATGGTGCTAGATGAAGGACTATAAATAGTGCTTTTCCCCTGATTAAATTTGAGTGCCACGTATAGCATAGATGTATTTGGCCAGTTATTCTCTCATGATTCTTTGTAGCAGTTGTAACACGAACTAATTATTTTCACAGCTTGAAATGTATTAGAGCTGGGTTTGATAACTGTTTAGTTTGTGGATGCTCTTTGAAGTAGTGACCTAAAATGAGGTTCAGGCTCCTTCGTTTCCCTCTGCTCAGGTGCATAGGAGAAAGAATGAAAGTGAAATGGGATGGAAAAGTGGCAGAAAGGGGAGGGGGCAGAGCCCAACAACATCATCCCCAAGCTCTCACAGTCTCCTTCATGGCAACACCATGCTGTAAGTTAGGGGACTCATTAGGTGCAGGAGCAGTCACTCTTCATAATATGTCCCTTTCTTACATATGTGACTATCCAGTGCAGGTTAAAGTTACTCTTAACAGGATTATCTTCCTCTCTGTGCCTGTAGATCCCTTGGACTGCCCAGACACAGCAGGAGCAGCTAAATGAAGTTGTGCAGCTGGGCAAGAGAGGGAGTCCAGGCAGATAGCAGAGGAGCCAACACTGCTGGAAAGGGCTATTTTCTTTACTTGTTGCTGAAATCTGTGGGCCCTGGATGCAGCTATTTAAATGCTGCCTTCCAGGCAGAGGTTGGGGCACTAGTTCCTGCCATTAGATTTCACTACTTAACATTTTAATATGGTCCCAGCTATATTTTATGACTAAATCTTTAATACCTACCTGATCCTTTCAGCAAGATGTTGACAAATAAGTTCCTTAAAAGTTCTAGTTTCCTAGGCTTTTTCATTGGCCAAGAAAACCTAGCAAAGAAGAGTTTGGGCTCTTGCATTAATGTGATCACAGTTCACATTCTGTGAGATTTTTCATGGTGTGACAGTAAAATAAAAGCAAATTATCTGTGTTCATTTTTAGGTAGTAAAAGAAAAGGTATTTCAGAGGAAATTAGATATTTAATAAAAATAAGTGTCTGATTTTAAATATTAGTTTAATAAGCTTCCTCACTCAAGTAGATCCAGTCTTTTCTCCTGTAGAAGAAAATAAACAGTGTTAAGTATATTTGTTTATATACAGGTTGAACCTCTCTAATTTGGAACTCTTTCAGCCAGTAACCTCTGTAATCCGGTGGGATTTTAGCTCACTGGATGACCACTTATCATGGGTGTGGCCAAGTTTCTTATGGTGCCATAAAGTTTGTTTCCAGCCACCAATCCTGACCCTCAGGCTGTGTCTACACTTGCCCCCAACTTCAAAGGGTGCATGTTAATCAGGGCGACAGGAGACTACTAATGAAGTGCTGCGGTGAATACACAGAACTGCATTAGGCTAATTTCTTGAAGACTGATGCTTATTGTTACCCTCTCCTTACTTCTCCCATATAAGGAAGAGGAGAATTTCATTTTGCCAAATACCCAATTTTCTGCCCCCAGTTTTGACAGAACATTTTTGACCAGCAATGAGATTTAGGCTGCTTCTATACTCACCCCTTCAAGTCGGAAGGAGCATGGTAATGAAGCAATACAAAGCAGGCTAATGAGGTGTTAACGTGCATATTCAGCACCTGTTAGCATAATGGCAGACGCGTGAATTTTGAAATGCTGACTTCGAATTGCATATTGACAGTTTAGATGCTAGCAGGTTTGAAATAAGCGCCCCATGTCAACATTCCCTGACTCCGATCTAGTTTTGTGGGGCAAGTGTAGAAGCAGCCTGAGACAGCTTAGTTTCATGGCATAACAAGTATAAACTTTTGAACTGTGTTCATTTGTGAGCAGCAGGAACATACTTCTTTAAAAATTTTAACTATAGCTATCATATCTCAGAATTAAGGCCTCTAGTCAAGCCTTGTATTCCCAATGGCATTTAACATAATTTTCACTTTGCCTAATACTGCACTTTTCCATTAGAAAGAAGCAGTGTTTCTGCTTGAAGGGGGTCTTATCCGCATAAGTACATCACCCAATAAATGTGTTAATCTTTAAGGTGCCACAGGACTGCTTGTTTTTTGTGAAGCTATAGACTAACATGGCTGCCCTTCTGAGACTAGTCCATTAAACTTCCCCAGCGTACTGTGCAGTTTTAAATGTACTTGGGGTAATGCAAAGCCATGTCAAGATGATAATACTTCAGTCACATTATTCTGCACCAGTATTCATTATCACAACAGACTTGTGTACCCAAAATATTTATTCGTCATTTACAGGAGAGATTAGAGGCATATAGCAAATCAGTGCCAGTGCTTGTATTAGAACTCAAGATTTCTGGCAATTTGCCTGCTAATGAATGGGTCCTTTTCTTGTTGTTTTGTTTTTGTTTTAAGCCTACCATGTTGCCTCTTAAATAATTGGAGTTCTGCTTAGTCAGGATATTTTAACTGGCATAAATATTTATTGGCAGTTTTCAAAGTGTGACAGCCACCTATAGCATTATAGCCATAGGGATGGATGATTGCAAATTTTGGTGAAGAGTATATTATGTTGTTGCCCTTGTCATGTAACGAATGGCACAGTAAAATTATCTTCATAAGAATGTCCCATTATCATCAAAATGAAGTCCCCATTGGTCTTTGGAGCTTGTCATGATATCTGGATAACACAAGAGTTGAACTAATGGAAGTTTTATTACCTGTAATGGTAATAAGATGTGAAAACCCTAAAATCTTTGTCGTAAAATTGATTTTATTTGTAAGGGGTATTCTTTTAGTGATGCTTCAACAACCTTGTTCTCAGTCCCCTTATGGTTAAGCAATGCGGCCTTATAGTTAGAAACCATTTTCATTGTAAGTTGATTTCAGGTGCTTATAACTTATATTTACGATTCATTTCCTTATTCTCAGCTCATACATGACCCCTTCTTGGAAATTTTGGTAAATTCATTGCTCACTTATATCTCACCAAGGACAAGGTAGCATTTTTTTCTCCTTTAAGAAGTTTCCCAAGAACTCTAAATGCTGTGTTTACAAAGCACATACTACACATATTTTCCTTTGCCCAAAGCAACAGTTGTTCATGTATAAAGGTGTGGAAGTCCAGATCTTTGCCCACAGGCATGGTGGTGCGTATATCTAGAGAGTTCAACAAACTGAAATTAAACCCAGCTGTGTTTGTTTCAGTGTGGGATCATGTATACATCTTAGAACATTCAGACACATTCAGTGCCTTTATTTGAATCTCACATTGCCCATTCAAATAAACTGTATATGTGTGAATGGGTGACCAACTGCAGTTTGTTGCCTTTCTTAAACCCAAAGAAGTTTAATGAAAAAAATCAAAATTAATATCATGTGCTTTGGTTCAAAATTTAAACACAAAAGACAGGAAATTAAGATTGTTTCTTGATGTTATTGTAACATAGCTACTAAGCACACAGAGTGTCTCACTGGAAGATTCTGTTCTGTAATCATAGGGTTGATCCAGCTTCTGATATTCACTCTTGTCTGTGCATGTACAGAAGGTCCATCAATGTCAGCGTGAAAACTGTGCACATGGTGAAAGCAGTATATTGAAACAGATCATATGGGGAAATGTTTCTCATGTAACCATTTTTATACAGGGATGTATATAACGTATATAGTGATGAACAATGGGACTTCAGCAATCTTTTTTCTCTGAGAATTATTTATTTTCAGAACATATTTGTATAATTGCTTCTTACTTTAGTTTTTTAGATTGAATATTGGAGATCAAACTCATTTCCCCCACTTTTGGATCTAGATGTCAAACACTTCAAAATTAAATGATGTTCCAGTCTGGGGTCTTGGATCACACTTATATATGTTTTTGCTTCTCTGCTGTGGTAGCCTAATCATGGTATATAGTAATAACTAACAAAATACAATTAATATTGTTATAGCTTTAGGTAAAAATATTATCTACAAAATAAAATTATCTAATGCTTTCAGTTTAATGTGTCATATCCATTCTCTTTAAATAAAAGGTCTAGATCTAAAGAAAGCTGTAATATGAATAAAATTGTGGTAGTAGACAGTGAATGTTTGCATTGCAGGTTCATTTCCTTTGTATATCTTATGTGAATTGTGCAAACTTGTATAGGGTTCTCTATGTTTTTGTGTATGCTTTTCCAAAGACTTTTGTTTCTAAAGATGTGAATTGAAAGGGATGACATTTCTACACAAAGGGAAGAAATGTTTATTTTAAGAACACAGAAGTACCCAGTTACAATATAGCTTGTTGATTCCAGATTGCCAGAACTTCTTCACTTGGAAGATGAATGTAAACTTTAAAAGGATACTGTCAAGATAGTCAAGCCTAAAAATGGACTTACATTAAAAGTTGTTATTTATATCTAGATCTTTGCTTCAGGTTCCTTTATTGTTTCTTCTTTAAAGTTGAACTTGCAAGACTTTTAAAAAAGATCTGTTTGCTGTGCCTATGTGCATATTGTGTGTGATAAACTACCTGAATTATTTATGCACTGGTTTCCTAAAAAAGGCAGTATGTTCTTCACCAAACTCAGTAGTGACGTAAGCAGGAGTGCACATGGGGTTTGATGTAGAGGTAGTGGGCTACATTCTCTCTCTTCTGCTTTCGGTATGAGTTAGGAGCAGGAGATAGTTATAAAATAAACCCTGCAGTTTCCTGGGTAGATGAGCAAAGATTCCTTCCAGATCCTCTGTCCATCACTGTTAGACAACAGATCTATGACTATACTGTTACCGGTTTTGGACCTACATTTGCAGTCTCCATTCTCAGTTCGCAAAGGTTTTTGTCTTGATCTTAGCTTGCATAGAGGAGGAACATGGAGCTTAAAATAGCTGTTCCTTGGCTTCTTCATTCCAGGCATGCCTCCACTCTGCTGAAAGTGGTTTTGCAGGACAGGTGAGAGAAAACGTCCCATTGATATGATGTCTTTCCACTGATGTATTTTTGTACTTGGACTCCATTGTAAATCTAAGTAGCAACCAAACCGAACACAGGAAAAAAGAAAGTGAGGAATTGGCTAAAGCATTTAGTGTTTTAATCTCATCAGTATGGTGATACAAACCTAAACCTACAAAACTTAGTCCATTTTGATGCTTTGCTCTGAGTCACTCCTCTTTGTTCAGTTTTGCAAAGCCCTCTGATGCTGCAGCCGTATGTGCTGCAGTCTTAATATCAGGAAGAATTAAAAAGTGTGTTAACCAGAAGTTTTAATATAGTTTTTGTTATATAGCCCCAGCTTTAGTGGATTATTTGATGACAGTGAATTCTTTTCGTTGAACTTCACCAAGATGTCCTTTTGTTCACAGCATAGATAAGTAAAATTTGTAGTCTGATTTCAGATTCTCTCTGCACCAGAATGCAGATCATTCTGCTAGTAAACTTAGTTTTATACCACACTTCCTGCGGGGTTTACACATTTTGGAAAACAAAACCTATTCCCTTTGAGTTTGTTGTTCTGTAGGTGCGCTGGTTTCCTCCATGTTTATCACTGGCACTTTTAGTATAAATAGCAATGGAACCTTTTTCAACTAAATCTTGACTGGATATCATTGGTCAACATATGCAGAAACTAGGATGACCAGATAGAGTGTGTGAAAAATTAGGGTGGGTATTGGGAAATAATAAGCACCTAAGTAAGACAAAACCCGGAACATTGGGACTGGTGCTGTAAAATTGGGACATAGGGTTGCCTTACCTGTAATCCTAGAATGTGGCATAGAAGGTGACTGGAACTTATATGCAAGTGAAATTATGTTCTTTTAGCTGTTTTTAGGAATATTTCATAGGCTGTTTGCCCAGTTTTTTCCCTCAAAAATACAAGTTTCTCAAAGCTAAAAATGAAGAGGGTATTTGGCTGTTTAATCAGGGGTTACAAAGGAAATAATTGTATTTTTATTCCAGAAGATATGTAAGACAATATCAGAGGACTATTTAAAGGGAAACCTGGCACTGAAGAATTTTCAGATCAGTAGCTTCTTTTTGCTTAATATTGCTTTTTTATTTCCTTTTCTTATTAAGAGAATTGGACTTGACTTCATAGTTTAAAAAAATAATAATAAAGCTGCCATCCCAAGACAGTGGATTTACATTTTTAAAAGAATACACATTGCAAAGTCCCTGCCATTAAACTATACAGAACATGTGTTTGATGCTGAGTTTCAAAGGAAACAGATTAAGTGATTAGCAAGTATTGTGGCATTCAGCACACATACAGATTAAAACAATAAGAAAAAACACCCAAATAAAATATTTTGTCAGAGAATTGGTTTTGTTGTACCTCTTTTGATGGCAAATATCTAATTCTGAATTATTCTGTTAAATTTGATATTCACTGTACATACAGAAATGTTGTTCCTCATTTTTAGAGTGCCAGGAAGACAAAACTGAGTGATGCCTTATAGTTTGCTTTTTGCCGTAGAGTTAATTTTTAAATGAAATACTTCCATGTTCTGAGTTTCTGTAGTTGCCATAAGGCTGTTGTTTGCCAATGAGAAGGAAAATGGTCTGTGCGGTCACAAATAAGACAGTAGGAGGTCCAGTAGACAGTTATTCTTACAAGGTCTTTACCATGAAAATGTTTTGCAGACTCTTGCTGTATATTACTCTGATGAAAAATTTCTACGATGGAAATCCTTTTTACAAGTCAAAGAAACTTATTAGAGCTTAATTTGGTGACCGTTCATAGTCATGCCCCCCACCACACCCCAAACACCCAGTAGTGTGGATTGCTATTAATGGATCTGACCAAAGGTCTGCCCAAGTGCAACTCTGAAAGCCTCACAGATTTTGTATTTAGAACTTGCTCCCGCTCAGATTGCTTCACACCCCAAATGAGTGGGAGCATGTTCTCACCAGTATATGACCACGGTTAATGTATACACGTACTTGAAACTCTGATACCTGATCAATATCAAGAGAGAGGTAGCCGTGTTAGTCTGTATCCTAACAAAACTAAAAAAGCAGTTATGTAGCACTTTAAAGACTAACAAAATAATTTATTAGGTGATGAGATGAGCTTTCGTGGGACAGACCCACTTCTTCAAATATGAAGAAGTGGGTCTGCCCCACAAAAGCTCATCACCTAATAATTTTGTTAGTCTTTGAAGTGCTACATAACTGCTCTTTTGACCTGATCAATATGTATAACGAGATAAGCGGGTGTCTGGTGCATTCCCATATGTTAAGTTTATCATGTGTAATGGAACATTTTTACCTGCCCCCTAATCCTGCTCCACCAGGACCTTTTCTAACAATCCAAACTCCTGAATGTCTTCAACAGATGCTTTTTCAAAAAATCCACGTCAGACAAATATTCTCTTCTCTCTATTTGTGCAATTTCTTCTCCCTTCCATCACTCCCCCTCCCAAAGAAGATTCTGACTTGATGTCCAGAATAATATCCTGACTAATGATGAGTTAAAAGTCCAATATCTCACAACCCTTTAGCTCTGGAGGAGGGAGCCTTCATTGCATATGCTGGGAGAGTCCTGGCGTCCAGTAAGATCTATATCACTCTCTTTGTAGCTCCTTGTATTAGACTTCAATTATGATGTGCTAACAAGGCAACTGCTTGAGTCTTTAAAAATTGATTAGTGATTCTTCTCTCCTTTGGATACCAGTAATATGGGGATTTGGCTGTACAGGTAGAAAAATAAAGTCCGGAAAAACTTGATTTCCATAATACACTCTTAGATTAATCACTTAAAGATTATGGCCATCCCAGACTCTTTCCAGGAAATCCTTTTATCACACAATCACGTATGTATGCTCTCTGTCTCATGTATAAAACGTATAGACTATGTCTACTCTTGTCCCCAACTTCAAAGGGGGCATGATAATCATGGTGATGGGAGAATACTAATGAAATGCTACGATGTATATGTGTCAAAGTGTTGAAGTTGCTGCAAGGGAGAATTTGCCTAATGAAGAGCTGCATATGCCTTGCAGCACTTCATTAGTAATCTCTCATCACCCTGATTGAAGGGGGCAAGTGTAGATGTAGCCATAGTTCCCTATGCTTTTGTTCCTGAAGGAATCCCAAATCACTACAAGCTGTCACTTAAATGCAGGGCTTTTTTTGTGCTGATGCGCACTGGTACAGCATACTGGCATCTTTATTCCCCACAACAGGATCCCACAACTGGGGCTGCCAGTGGGGATCTGTGCCGGGGCTTCAGGGCTCCCCCTGCTCCCAGCCAGGGACTCTGCAGCTGGGGCTGCCAATAAGACTCTGTGCCCCAGCCATGGGACTGTGGGGTTCCCCCCAACCCTGGACGGGGGTGAATACTGGTACCCAAAACTCTAAAAGTACTCCCCCCATAACTCTAGCACAAATGAGAATGGAGAAAACTCTGTAACTTTGTGAAAATCCCAGTAGGATCCTTAACAGCCAGGCAGACCAAGGAAAAACTCTTTTTTCCTTCCTTTAGATTTTGTCAGATTCCCCCTTCCTCTCCCACGTATGGTGTTCACTATGTCTGTCTTAAAAGGAAGAAGAGCTGTGTCATTCCTGCTGGGATTTGCACCTGTCAGTTCAAGGTTTCTGAGTATTCCATGCCTGAAGCTTCCAAGCCATCCTCTGGGGTAGAGGGTTGGTGGTTGGTGACATGCTCTTTGTAGAACAAAAGCGCTTGTGCAGCAAGTTGCTGTCATTTCCTCCCATGCTGGTTTCAGAGCAATGGACTCTTTGGCCATAGTATACACCGAGCTCCCAGGCCGGATAACATGTATTTTTTAAGTATCAGCAGGATCATGTGAAATTGTATTCTGTTTCCTTGTCATGCAGGAGAGTTGTTTATTTAAACAAATTTCTAGACTATGGCAGGTAGAGTAAACACACTAGTGTTTCACAAAGCATAATAAGTTCTTGTTTTTATGAGGAAATGAAGCTCCCAAGGAAGTAGTGGTTTAGTTACATGCATATTTTGTGTAATAAACATTTTCGGCTTTCCCTTTTCTGATTACTTTATATTTGTTGCTGTGTTTTAATGCAGCATAACCTCTAAATTTAGAAGGTAATGTAAATGTACATAATGCTTTTTCTGTGGCTGGAAAATACATGAAGTATTAAGTTATTAAAGCTAGACTTTATAGCTTGAGCTAATGATTTTACTGTATAATTGCTTTAGCTCATTTGAAGGCAGGTATACATACAGCTTATTCCATGTTGGTACTATAAAGTTTGCCATTGGTATTATACCTCATTTGATATGATTTACATAATTTGTGAAACAGATTTAATATTTTGTATGTGAGCTAATTACTTTCTGGGTTAGAGCCTACATTGTGTGTGCATTGGTTCTTGAACACCTTTTAAAGTAACACAGAAAGGTTCATTGTTGGTTCTAAATTCTTTGTAGAGCAATCAATTCCATTTTAATAAAATAAGTTACATCATTTTAATGTAATTAAATTGGGTTACATGGAATTATTTTCAGCTGTAAATTTGCCAAATTGGAAAAATATAGTAGTGATATTTTAATTACCATGCTGTGGTCTTTCCCTTATAATGGTCATGGTATAGATCACAGGATTTTAGATTTCTGCAATTTTGTATGCATCTATAAGGCGTACTTTGGAGGTGTCCTACTTTTCTGGTTAAAATGAAAAAAGGCATAAAATTACAAAGAGAATTAAATTAGAAATTTAAACACATCTTTTCGTGTAACTTTTTGAGAATAAGATGTTAATAAATCACTTCAGCAACATAGGCCAGTAAGTGCCAAGTGATTCAAATGCTGCAACTGACAAATACTTTTGTTTTAAAGTGGGCCTTAAAATGGCAGGTGGCAGTCAGTTTGGGCTGCTGACATAAATATCAGTCTTGTAGTTACAAATGAATCACGGAAGCACTGATGAACTCCCCCTTATAATGCACAATAAGCATCTTAGTCACATCACACACAATTCAAAAAGTTCTTTTCCTCTGGCATGCAATTCCTACATGAGGGCACATGCTGGTTATTTTCCTCTCAGAGGAATTGTTTTCTTGACTGCCGCCATCCACAGTTTAATAGTACTGCGTAGTTTTAAAGGCTCCTGTCTCATTAGGAGTCTAAACAGTCTCCCGTATTCTTTGTGTCAAAATAAGTGAAAGCTTTAGCAATCGTTTCATTGCCATGCATTCACTTAGCAGGAAAACAGGTTTTTAGACGATTATTTAGACCATCTGTAATTGGTACTTTTAATGTTGAAACGTGCACATCTTCTGCATTAAAAGCATCTGTATAAGCTTGGGGCCATTGTTTTTGTTCGTTGAAACCAAGATTTTAACTTTTTCAGACTCATGCAGAGCACAGATCAATTCTAAGGTTTCTGAGGTGACGTTTATTCCTAATTTTACACGTGTAGTTTAAATACTCACTCCCTCTTTCTTTTTCTGGGAAAGTACAGTTGTGTCCATTGAAAGCATAAAATGTAAGAAAAAAAATCTGCAAGAACCAGAATATGATGCAGATATTACTCTGCTGTCATAACAATATCTTTCTTCAAGAGCCAGTCCATTTGAAACTTTGAAAAAATTACATCAAATTTAATGCATCCTAACTTCTGCTGAGCAAATGTTTTAAGGTATTTTGTCACTAAAAAAACAATGAGAAGTCCTGATGCACCGAAAAGACTAATGTATTTATCTGGGTATAAGTTTTTTTGTGGGCTAGAGCCCACATAGTCAGATGCATGAAGTTACTGTGATATGTATCTGACGAAGTGATCTCCAGTCCATGAAGGCTTATGCCTAAATAAATGTTTTAGTCTTTAAGGTGTTAAAATTCCTCATTGTTTTTGCTGAGACCAACTAACGTGGCTACCCTCTGAAAAAACTGTCATTACAGTTTTTAGATTGTGGGCTGCATGCATAATATACTCCTTAGTTGCTAAAATATTTTACTTATAAAAGAAATATTTCAGATTTTGCATTTGGTGTCTCCTTAATTGTTGCTTTCCAGCAGTGTATATTTAACTAAATTTAAAAGCATATGAGAATTCTCATATTCAGACACACAATTGGCTGCAAGCATGGAAAGCTATTTTAAAAGATAGTTTTTAAACAAGAGAACAATAACAACACTTTTTTGAATAAGGTCTTTTGGTGGGAGGGGGATTAATCATAAATGTGGTTTAATTATCAATTTTACTTGCCTCTAATGTATTTCAGATACATCACAGTTGTCTGAAAAAAAAACCAAACCTGTTTTGATGCCGTTTTTCCTTGACTTAATTTTGTTGCATCTTTTCCATGCAGTTATATTAGTTAAATCATTTAAAATATATTTCAGACTGGAAAATATTGTTTCTTCCCCAGATGACTTTAGCTGATTTAAACAATTAGATGAGCGGCACTCTTACTTTCTTTCGGTAGAATACCACACTTTTATTGCAGTCATTTATCAGTTGCAAGATGTAAATGATAAGATGTAGTTTTAGCAGTCTGACCCAAATAAAACCAGATTGTATTGATTCTTGTGTGGTACATAATGAAACGGAAAATAATCTCCTGCCATCTATTTGGTGTTCACCAAAGCAATTTTTTGAAGAATAAAGTCTAAATACATACAATATAAATCCCTTATCTTGTTTACTTCATATATATGTGCCATTTCAAAGTCAGAAACCTGATAAAAATTGCAGCTAATTGTGTGAGATCGTATTCAGTGTTTTAAAACCTTAATGAAAATAATAAGACGTTGTGTGTGAGCCTAAACAGCGCTTTTGAAATGCAGATGGAAATTTTGGGATGTGAAGCCTGGTAGTTTTACTGAAGGCAGTTAAAAATAAACTCCATTTCTGGTAGCAATTGAAATAGTGAAATTAGGTTGCATTGATGTAGCAAGTTAATGATTTTCTTTTTTAATTTTTCCCCATCCCCCACTCCCTTTGGGAAGACAAAACTGCTGCTGATTTCTAAAGCCTTAAAGTTAGCTGACCTTCCAGCTGAACTCAGCTTTAATGTAAACATTTTCTTGAGATGGTTCGAAGCTGGGCCAGCAAATCTGGAGAATATTAGTGGCGCTGTGTCTGAGGGAAGTTAGAATCCCTGGATAATTCTCAGGAGCTCTTTTCCAGGCCAGCAAAGCCTTAGACATAGCTTTGTTTTCAGTTTTGTAGAGTTCCTTGGTAATGCCTGGTATATCTTTTTAAAATGTAATTAGTAAAATACATAATTAGTTTTACTTTGAAGCAAGGATTTTTTTTAATTTGGTTTAACTTGGTGATAAACTCTTATCTCCCCCCCCCCACCATAGGTAAACGATATGATAATATAATATTCCTGTTGCTATTGAGGTTTTGTCAACATAGGTATGAGAGCCTAAATAGAACAGAAAATACAAATAATTCTTCTTGTGGAACACCTCACACCTCTCTTTTCATGAATATGTAACTTCCCCTTACTGCTCCAAGCTGAAGTGAACCATGTGAATTGCCAGTTTTGAACTAAAACAACAAGAAGTCTTGTGGCACCGTTATAGACTAACAGATATTTTGGAACATAATCTTTGCCCACAGAAGCGTATGCTCCAAAATACCTTTAGTCTATAAGGTACCACAGGACTTCTTGTTGTTTTTGAAGATGCAGACTAACTCAGCTACCCCCGATGCTTTCATCAATTTTGGACTAATATTTAAAGTGGTACTTTTTTTGAGGGAGCTTAAGAATGAGCAGTATGCCCATTCAGGGTGTTCTGATGTGCATATTCTGTCTGACAAGAATTTCACTTAAAGCTGAAATTTGTCAAATGACTCATTCATTTTGCCTCATCATTATAGGCATTCTGAGGCTAAAATCTCTACAGACTTTTAAATGTTGTTTACCTAGAAATGCCTTTTTTAACAGGGGGGAAAAAGCAGTGTTCCCTATCTGTTTATCCCTTAGCCAGTACACATGAGCAGCAGTTAAAATGATGAGATAAACAAGGACATAATACTTAGCACTTTTCACCTTCAAAGGACTTTAATTGATCCTCACAATACCCCTTTCTGCACAGCATTTGTTACAGTACAATAACATGCCTTCCACAGGTACACTGTTAGGCAGGAGGTCCTGAAGTCAGATGGACATCAATCACTTAGGCGTGTGTTTATCACATAGTAACACATGCTCTGGGTTGCGTTACAGTAATGGTAAATGTTAATTTTGTGCATACAAAAAGTATGTTTATACGTGAAAAGCTCTTGCCAGTTACCAAATGTGTCATTACAGGCTCTACAGTAACAGTTCTATGGAAACTATTATAGGTTATTTGCTACCCATGCATTTTCCATATTAATATATGTATCAGACATTTGTTTATATTAGATCAGTTAATCTGTTGAGTAAATAAATGCCACAGAATGCATATAATTTATGTTCTGAGATGTGTATTTAGCCATTTTTTAAAAAGTGTGAAAACCTGAAAACACAAACTGGTCAAGACACCTTAAAAAAACTTCCATGAAAGACTTTCTATTCTCCCATTTTTCCGTCTCAGAACAAGATCTCATGTACAGAAATCTAGACCGCCACGGCATTTATTACATGAACACACAAAACTAGCTATTTAGTTTTAAAACTGACACTCACTATACGTGAACTATTAATTTGTATTTCATTAGCACTTGTAGGTCTCAGTCAGTACTGGCTCCTTCTAGTTACATGTGTTGTACAGACACATAGCAAGATAGTGCCTGTTCTGAAAAGAAATCACATTGCTGTAACCAAAGTAAAAGACCAACGAGATTAGAGTAGAGCATCAGCAGTAACTGTGAATTAATTCATTTTGCAAATATTCCTAATTTATACATTTTATCATCTTTGTCAGTTGCCCGGGAACATTTTGGAGTGGGGGTGATGAGATGCACCTCCCCCGACCCTCACCCCTTCCCACCTCTTAGAGCTGGTGCTGGCAGCTGAGACCCCTCATGTAGGATCACAGGCCCAGCAGGACCCCGCATGCAGGACCAGCAGTCGAGCAGGACCCAGGGCGGCTGCCGAGATCCATCACATGGGGACAGCAGCCAAGTGGGACCCAGTGCAGGAAGCAGACCCCAGGCTGAAAGCGGAGCTCCTGGGGAACAGTGGGGCCAGTGACTGAACTGCTTTGTGTGGGGCCAGCAGCCGAGCCAAGAGACAGGCAGCAGAGCCCCCAGGGAACAGCAGGCCTAGCAAGGACCACTGACTGGGAACCCAGGCAGTAGAGGCATGTGGCCAGGATGCCCAAAACCTGGGGGTGCTGCAGCAGTTCCCACATCCCTACTTCCCATGCCTATGATCTCTGCCATTGTTTGTCCAACCCCTAATTATCTGTTTATCTTTGCCATTTTATCATAGTCCTAGATTGTAATTTCTCTGGAGCAGAGAACTTGTTTTGACTTTGACCATGTCTACACTACCAAGCTTACAGGGGCATAGCTGTACTGTTGTGCTCCTGTAATATCACTCTGTAACTGCTCTATACCCTTGGTGTAATTAAAACACCTCCATGAGTAGCTGGCAGGAGAAACTCTTCAACTGATACAGCACTGTGCACACTACCAGTTATGTCAACAAAATGTGGGTCACTCCGGTATTGTTTTCTAGATTTTGACAACCTAAGTGGTAGTGTAGACATGGTGTGAGTTATTTATCCACAGAACAATGAGACTTTAATTAAGACACCTGTGTGGTACTGCAGTGTAAATAACCTGTGAGTTTATGACAGAATTTAGTAATGTAAGTGTAGGTCCTCAGTGCTCTTATTCCATTTCCTGTTGCTGGTATTTTTTTTAAAATGGTGCTAAAATCGGTTGATGTGTACTTTCTTTGTCATGGCTCATTTAATACATTGTGTTCACATTGCCCCAGTTTTACCAGCTTGAAAGATGGTTTCTGTTTAGTTCCCTTACTATTTGCCACAGTTCGTTTAAAACCCACAAATTTAGCTGAAGAGTTTTTCTTTTTTAAGAATGTTAACTTTAGAAATAAAATACTTCCTGTGTATCAGCAAAGTGCCCTCCCAACAATGGCATGGCTCTGAGGGTGGTTTTTTTCACTTCTTTTGTACTGGCTTTCTTTCTTGTGCTAAACATAATAGACCGTGAATGATGATAAAACTATTATTTAACCCGAATATACCTGACTTCGCTGTGTATGCACACGAAATAACTTGGGCAAAAGAAAAAGATAGTATTTTTTGAATCAATACACAAACATTACTCTCTGTAAGATATTCATTGTATTGGAATAAATGGGGAAAATATTGAATTTATGCACACATGATTGACTTTTCATACAGCGAACCCAGGTTAAACATCTTGAATATGGAATATGAATAGAGGTAACATTTTCATATGAAGCAATAATGAAAATGAACAGAGTTTCATTTCGCCTGATAGCAAAGAACATTTGATACTCCACAACATAAAATGTATTTAGTACTTGGTTTTGTTAGGCTTGACAGAAGCCAGGAAGTGGGACAGTACAACCACTCCATAAAGGCTTCTTCTGTAGCTGATGACAGACTTGAAGATGTAACTTGGGAAAAACAATAATGCCACCTGACCATTCTTCATTCTGTACAGTAAAAGGAGAAGGCATTGATAGTTGTGTCACCAATGGGTACGTGTCTGAAAATGTCAGTCATTAGGATGTGATTTGTTTACTGTTCTGTGCCTGGCGCCAGGCTGCAGCAAAGAGTGGACTGGAGAAAAGTGAAGATAAAAACTTTATTTGCAGTGGAGGAGATTGGAGGACATACAAATCACATGTTTTGTAATAGCCCTGGTCAAAAGGACATTTAGCGCAAATGACGTTCGAGTGGTATTCTGGTGCTTCCCTGATTTAAATGCATATTTGGCAAACCATTTGCAGTGAAGTGTGGGCTTTGCATGCTCTTTGGATCCTGGCCGCTCCTGCTGCATACCACTGTCTATCAGTGGAGCCGTTCTGACTCAAGGTAACTAAACTAGTCATGTATTTCATGAGGTTTTTCAGCAGTTATTTGAGTCCCTGTGAGCTTTGCTTGTTGAGTCTGATTTTCTGCCTATTAAACAATAACAAACACAAGTGTCAAATATGCAGGTCATTTAGATGTTGGGTAGGAAAACTGCAGTCAACTTTCACACTTTTTTCTCAGCACCCTATTCCTTTTCATTGTTGATGGTGGCAGTTCAAATCGTTATCTTTGTTGTGGCCCATATAAATGGCTAAATGCTCTTATTTAACGTGACATCTGTTTCTAAAGAACTGACCTCTTAATTGTTTTTAATGTGCTAAATTAAAAGTTTAAAGGTATAATGAAACCATCTTAAATAAAATCTTGACATGGCAATTAAGATATGATGTGTGAGTCTATCCAGATCTTGTGCATATACACTGAAACTTTCCTAAACAAACAACCGCTAAAGGAATTCATGTGATCAGTGAATACACATCCCATTTGGCTCTAAAAGAAATCTTGATGTGAATTGAATTGAGGCCTATTCTTAGTAGCAGTCTTATGCCAGCCCAAACTGGGAGCTTCACATTTCCCTTCCTAAACTTAAGGTTTGTTAGCTGCTAGGTTTTAGGTTTTTCAAACTCCATCGGCTGAAAGGAAAGTATAAACCTTGTGACAGAGGAATATTCCAAATAACCAACTTATACAGGAAGCATTTACTCTCTAACAACTTCCACAATGTAGAAGACACTGATATGCTATGTGAGTTGGCTCTGCATTTGCCCCTCAGAACTAGCCAGATATTCAATGCTGGTCCAGGCATGGCAGTATTTATATTGTAACTTCGTCATTAATACCACATTTCAGAGACATGGAAGAACCTTTTGGGATGTGGTGACTTCAGTGATGGGCCCTAAATGATCCATTTCACTGAATTAGTAACCTAAACCTGCGTGCTGAATAATGCCAACAAGCCAGTGCAATATCAAAACTGTAGAGAGGGACTCCGATCACAGACAACTTTCTAGTTTCAATGTTTTCTTTGTGTTGATACTTTTTTAAAAAAAATGTGGTCAGATTTGTGAGAGCATTCTCCCTGGTTTCCTTAGTGTGAGTTTGTTGTTGTTGTAGGGAACTAAGTCAATACTCCTTGAGGTTTCTTGTCAGATCCACAGTTCCCCAACTTCTTAAGCTTGGACAAGTCATTTTAGAGGTGGGACGATAGTTGCGAGAGATATCGCTCACACAGTATGGCAATGGAAAGAGCTGGGTAAAGAGTCTTCCTTTTTTTTTTTTCTTTCCATGAACATCACAATTACTACCTATAGCCGTAAATATGGATATTTTATTATTTTGACACTAGCCCTGAATAATTAACAGATTGGTAGTCTAGCAGTAGAATTGCTCTGTCAGTTTTTGCTTTGTATGCAAGATGCAGAATAGCTTTGTGGATGAAGAACTGGATGGATTTGGAAGATCTGTGTCAAACTTCCTTGGGGAGGTCACTTACTCTGTTTCCATTTTTTTCATCTGCGTAATGAGCATAATAATTCTTTCTTTCTTCTACCTTTTGTATGTCTTGTCTACTTAGATTGTAAGCACTTCTGGTGTGGGACTGTTTCTTACTAAATCTGTGTACTCAGTCCCCAGCACAAAATGAAACAAGCATTTCCTTTGAGACTCTTGTCGCTACCCCAATTCAAATGATCATAAATATTATATTATTACATTACAATATTAAAAAATCATGTTTAGATACCACTGAAGATACATCTTTTATATACCTGTAAGTTATGAAATGTCACAGTTAAAATTGTACATGGAATCTTAAACTTATGCTTCTTGTGCATATTTTTTGTGATTATTTTTAATTATGTGACCATATTTTGCTTCTCAAATACAATACATTACTGATATTTGGATTTAGTTTTGTAGATGTCACAGCAGAAGTAGTTGTACAGGATAGATTTGAATAGATAGGATGCTATGGCACCAGATATATTAGAGACTTTGTTCCTTAGGCTGCTTCACTTGTAACATCCTGCACTACAGTGTGTGTTTGCCAGAAAGACTCCATAAAAGTAATATAGACACAAGATGTATAGTAAATTAGGTAAGAGCATCCTTTTTTCATTCGCTGTCTACACTTTGCAGGATTGTTGTCAGAAACTGTATATTAAGTGTAAAATATACTGTGTGATGATGTAAATAAGACAGTCCAATATACAAGGGAAACACGTATGCCTCCTTAACTCTGGCATATCTTGACAGTCCTAAGATTTTCTTTGTATAGGTTTTGATGAAATGCCCTAGTTTATTTTAAAAGAGAATGGTATTCTCTAACCTAGTTACACACCAGCAGAGTGGTCTCTCTTTCACCTTACTGAGCATGTACCTTGTGTAACTGAAAGCTCTATCCACTGGTCAGAAACTTTCAGTACTGGGGAGAAGTGTTGTTGGCACAAAGTTTAGCTGCATAATCTAATGTGCCTCGAATGAATGCTTCTGTAGAGTTCTGCTTCATTCATTTTGTACTTTTCTGAGCAGTGAATGAGACAGAGACCTTCAGAGCTGATCTTGTTGTCATATCTGCATATGAAGTTAAATTAGCTATACTCACATTCAGTGCAATATAGCTTCGTTATGGACTCTATGTCTATATCCAACCCTGGCTTTGGTTGCCATTAAGATACCATTTTTTAAAAAAATACCACAGCACCTGCACAAATTCAGCTAATCCATTGCCCAGGTTTTGCCAGACCATTCCAAGGCACTTCTCAGTGAAGACTTATTTGTACAGATTTCGTCTTTCTACTTTCTCCCATTGTGGCAATTCAAAAATATATTATGTTACGTTTTTCCCTGCTCTTTTGAAACAGATCTAAACTATGATGCACAAACATAAATAAAAAAATCAGCCTTTGACAGATCAGACTGGATAAATTTTGGCCTAATAGAAGAAAGCTGTAAGCTACTGACAACGGGAGGTTATGGTTAAAACCTATTGGCAACAGAAGTTGTCTCAAATGCTCTAGCTGTAGTAATAACTGTTTTTGAAAAAAAAAATTTGTATATGTTCATTTCTAGCTTGGTTTTAAACTTAGATATTGTTTCAGTTTCAAGATAATCTCCTTGTACTCAAAAGTTAAATTGTTTTCTTTAATGTAAAGTATTAAATAAGGAGTGCAATTGAAGTGGCTTGCCTACTCAGCCTGCTCTTTGGACACGAAACTCTACTTGTTAGAAGCAGCTCTGGAGGAACCAAATACTCTTTTATTATTGGATGATAAATCCCTGGTGCAATATCTCTTGTTTTGGCTTTCAACCTTGTTGAACTTTCAAGAGAAATGCCTTTGTTTATAACATGCACTTCCCAGCAGCATCCATATTTCTGTTGCTGAACTACAGACTTGAATATTTTTTTTCTTGGTACACCACACAGTATACTAGATTGATAGTAGGATGAACGCTACTATATATATTAGGTTACTTCTATATTGCAATTAAAAGCAACATAAATAACATTATTTTTAGCCTGTTTTTTTTTTAATTTGAGGTTGATCAGTTTAGGGTGAGATTTTCACAAGCATTTTATTGATTTGGGAATAGCTCTTCTTTGTAAGTTAATGGGACATTTGCTCCTAAATCACCTAAATACTTCTGGAAGTCTTGCTTTGATTTAAATTTACATGCACAATGTCTGTATAACCATTTAGACAAAGGCCTGAACTAAACAAAATACTTTGATTAACAAATGTTAATTCTAAATTGTCTGAAATTAAAAAAGACCAATTTTCTCAAAATGACTAAGTATTTAAAGTAGAATAGATAGATAACACATGATGACTGCATCTTTATACATTAATCTGTACTTTTGGGAGAGGATTTCAAAGCTCTTAACAAATTAATGTGATCAGATATGTCTGTCAACCCCTCTGATGTAGGTGTTAGCCCAAGTTTTTAGGTGAGAAAACTCAGGCAGAACTGCAAACCTAACTTGTCTGAAGTCGAAAGGCATTTGTGCTACAGGAGAGACAAAAATACAGGGGTGCTGGCTGACTGCAAGACCAGTGTCCGCAAGACCAGTGTTTACAAGACCATTCGCGAAGTTAGTTCCATGTTGGTTTTTTTTCTGAAGTCCTTTTGTTAGCACTCTTGTATGAAAAGTCACATTTTGACATTTTATCTAGTTTCTGACATGACTTCCCTGGCCACTGTACTCGCAAATGGTTTTACAGTGTTGCATTATTAAACCCTGTTTAACATCCCCGTACACACACATCAGAGAAATGAAGTTACCAATTGGCTATTAAGATTTCTGTTTATACTGGAGCTTTCTTACTTGCTTTTGGCACTATGTAGACAAGGCCTTGTAGTCTGTAACTAACACAGGCACATTAATGCAAGAAAAAAAAAGGGGGGGAGTGTAATTTAAAAGCTCTATAAGATATCAAGTTGTACGTAGTGTTTCCTGGAAGAGAGTAACAAATCGGTAGATGACCATACTTTGGTTTTTAAGTTTGTCTGTTGAATAAGTACCAATTTGTATAGATAATATATCGTGTGTTAAATTAAATGCTCAGCTTTTGTACATTCCATTCCATTAAGAAGATGAGACTTCGGATAACTACCTAGTTTCAGATAATGTGGAATCAAATACTTCAGCAACTCGTACTGTAACAAATCAGCACAATGACTATTTTATGTTTTAAGTGGAGATCATGTTTTGAGTGCCTGTAAATGCCTTGTCAGAAAAATCAATTCTGAGCGTCCTCTTTCTCCCACTTTTTATTCATTTCGTTTCAAATGTATTTTGTTGCTCTGCATCTAAATCTACTCTCTCGAGTTTTTCCTGGTACTGAAACAGAATCAGGGCCCGCTGGCTTTGTATGAAAGAAAGTGTCAGAAACCAATGTCTAACAATAAGTTTTAAACTTACAAAGTAGTATAACCAAAATAAAAATACAAGAAACCTGAGGAAGAAATTAAGTTGAAACATACTGTAGTCATTTTGAATGGTTCTCCCCACCCCCCTGTACTTCCTGTTAGACTGTGGTGCCCAAGCCAGTTCTGAAGCAGTAGCCATGTTGTGCTGAAAATATATTTATTGTTCAAGCCAAATAGCCACACTCAACCAGCTGAATAGCCAGGTGGTGGCTAGCATGTTGAACAGCATCATCTTAGACCAAGTCTAGACTGGGGGGGAAAAAGTCAGTTTAAGATACGCAACTCCAGCTACAAGAATTTCATAGCTGGAGTTGACATATCTTAAATCAATTTTTACCCCCATTCCCACAGCTGAAGGACAATGAGAGAAACTCTCCCATTGACTGCACTTCCTCCTTGCCACCTTGAGGAGTACCGCGGTTGACAGCGTCACCCTGATCATTCAATTTAGCACACCCCCATAAGGAATGCTAAATTGAACCCCAAAAGATTGACCACCAGCACTTCAATCTTCCGGTAAATGTAGACAAGCCTTTAGACCTGTGGCCTCCAGGGCACCAGTGCTGATCAGAAATTAGTGGCATATAGAAGAGTAAAGTCCTATAAAGTATTCTAGTATAATGCACACTTCATTTGCCTGGCTTCTTTTGGGTGAGTGATTAACTACAAAAATTAATCATAGCCCATGCTTTTCATGCTGAGATCTCAGAGCACTTTAAAAAGAAATGTAAGAATCATTATCTCCATTTGACATGATGAAGCTGAAGTACAGTGGCTAAGTGACTTGCCAGTGGACACACAGCAGGTCAGTCCCAGAGCCTGGCATTACTAGCTAAATGAGAGCTGAAATTACATGAGAGGGAGAGAGAGAGAAAAAGGGGAGAACTGTTCCAAACAGCAGAATATGAAGAAGAGAAGGTTTTTATATTGGGTGTACCGTGTTCTAAGCTTTATTTTTTTCCAGCTAAGTAGATTGTTTGCATATTCTGTACTGTTATTTCTGTATGACTGTAGGTATAGTAAGCTTTGGCATGTCTGGGTAGGACCATATTTTTGATATTGTGAAAACATAACTGTGTCCTATTTAAAGTGGTTTGAGAGGATTCAAATCACAGCACTAGGGAAAAGTATCACTTTTCAGCAGGACAGAAAATCACACATCTTCTGTAACAGAACACAAGAGCTCATTGAACATCAAAATGGACTGGCTAAGCTGTTAGTCAATACACCAGAGGGAATGCAGACTTAGTTTAAATATTTGATCAGATAGCAGAAATCCTGGAAATCCTACAAATAGAATTATTTCCAGCAGATGACCAAAAATTTCCTCTTTTCTCAAGAGAGATGGCACAACAGAACAGTATATTATTGAGGAGCTAGCTACAAGACATTTTTGTTATATGTTCCATCTTTAGTTGCCACGGTAACCCTGAAAAAAAAGTGTTAGTCATACAAATAACCTCACAACGCAAGAAGTTGCTTTTCAGGGACTGATGCACATTTCAATGAGTCTGTCATATAAACAAGACCCTACAAACCAGAGACTTGTTACCCCCATATTCCGCAGTGAACTGTTTGAGCTTGACACTCAGCTGTTGAAAGCGCTCCTCTGAATAAGGAGTAGCAACATGTATTTTGCCTTCAAGGAATTGTTCAGTATGCCTGGATTTTTATTTCAGGATTTGAATGAGTTTTAAAAACTCATGTTTTAACATTGTTAACATCTAAGATCTTGCATGCTTTGTGTGTTTTGCAATATAGCCTTTAATTTGGGTTGTTTTCAGTATGTTGACAGCATTGATTAAATTCCATAATTTGGTGTAGCAACAATTACTTTCTGCTTCATGGTAGTTTCTCACAGCAGCAAACCTGTTGAGTCCACCTATGTTATGAAAATACCCAGTATGGAATCTAACCTCTGTATTACAAGGTTTTGACACAACTCCATCTGAACCAATGAGGAATATATATTATTTTCCATCCATCAAAGCTACTTTTCTGACAGAGATAACATTGGTGAGGATAGTTTCTGAGATAGGCTGTCTCTCAGTGGAGGGATAGTTCTGTACCATTCACAAAGATAAGGTGGTATAAAGAACTTCGGCTGAGTTCTTATCAAAAATCAATTCTATCTTTTATAGTTCTCCAGAGATAATTCCTCCCTTTTTCCTTCCTAATCCTCAGCAAGAAAAAAATGATGTGGCACAAAAATTGGAGAGTACAGATATGAAAACTTACAGCATAAGAATTGCAAAATTCAGGAAAATACCTTTCTAAGGGTGCATCTACACTAGGAGCTAACTTCGGAGATAACTTTGAAGTTAGGCACTACTTCGAAGTAACCAGCAGAGAGTCTACACACATTTTCCCTTACTTCTAAATTAACTTCAAGGTAGGGAACCCAACTTTGAAGTCCTTTCTCCATTTCTGGGAATGCACTAGTGCCCTACTTCGAAGTTTAAACTTCAAAGTAGGGTGCATGTAGACGTTCAACTTCAAAGTTGCTTACTAGGAGGTTGGATGTCAAAGTAAACAACTCTGAAGTTATTTTTGTAGTGTAGACACAGCCTAAGTGGTTTCAGAGGTAGCCTTGAATGAGCTCTGATATAACCCTCACATCTCTACTATCAAAACAAAAAAGCAGTCCAGTAGCACTTTAACAAAATAATTTATTAGGTTGTGAGCTTTCATGGGAGAGACCCATTTCTTCAGTTTCTTTTTCTTTCACTTCATGCATTTGATGAAGTGGGTTGCAACACACAAAAGCTTATACCATAATAAAGTTGTTAGTCTTTAAGATGCCACTGGACTCTGTCTTGCTTTTTCTCTAAGGGGGGAGCTTCACTCAAACTGTACTACAGGTTGACCGTCTCGTGTCCAGCACCTGCGGGACCTGAGCAGTGCCAGACAAGAAAATTTGCCAGGCGACAAGAGGTCAATATTTTCTATCACGTTACCAACACTCCCACTGCTTGCTGGGCTCTTAGCAGACATTGAGTGGTAAATTACAGCTAAATAACAGCAAAGAACAGTGAGACCCAGGACTGGTGGCTGGTAACAAACTTTATGGGACCACCTGAAACTTGGCTACAAGCCATAAGTGGTTGTCTGTCTAACTAAAGTCATGCTAGATTATGGAGTTTGCCAGACGAGAGAGTTCCAGATTAGAGAGGTTCAACCTGTAGTGCGAATGCTAGTCATTTCCAAATCTCACCACTAATTCAGAGGCCAAGTAATTGTTCAATAAGCCTATAAATCAAAAGGTATTAAAGTACATGCTCTGCAAGCAAACAAAACACTGTACTTATGACTTTCTTTTGGGCAGGAAAAACGTGCTTCTACAAGAAATGCAAGATGACAGTGTGGGTGAACATTCATACCCCCAAAGCAAGATTTTTCAGACATCCCTATAAATCACTGAAGTGGCAGATGGGAAGGATTTGTTGTATCCATTTCTGCCTTTGCCAATGCAAGATGTAGTCCCAATATATGTTACATTTCTTGTAAACTAAAGTAGGCAGGGTGTAAGGCTGAGAGTCAGGAATTTGTATTTTGTTTCTAGCTGTGCCACTGCTGTTTCTTCATTCCTGCTCAAGTCATTTACTCTTCCTGGGCCTCATTTTCAACATCTGTAAAATGGGAATAACACTGGTTCATTTCTGAAATCTGAGGGTTAAAGAACCCTTCAAAGTCATTAAGTTGGTGAATGTTTTGTCAGGAAGATTCTTCATTCTGTTCTCATATTTCTGTTTCGGGTACCTCTTGGTAATGGAATTTAGGCAAAATAATGGTTTGGCTATTATTATTTCAGGGCAAGAATGAATTTCCATCTTTGTCCTAACAAAGGTATCTTGAGGCTCTTCATTTGAAAAATGTGTGTGTAATTCTTCTACATACATACATCTGTTTTATAGTAACAGAGAAAGCTGTGCTAGTCTATATACTGTCAAAACAAAAAAAGCAGTCAAGTAACACTTTAACAAAATAATTTATTAGGTGGTGAGCTTTCGTGGGACAGACCCACTTCTTCAGACTATAACCATACCAGAACAGACTCAATGTTTAAGGCACAGAGAACCAAAAAAGTATCAGGGTTGACAAATCAGAAAAAAATTATCAAGAGGAGCAAATCAGAGAGTAGAGGGACAAAAGGGTGGGGGGAGTCAAGAATTAGATTAAGCCAAGTATGCAAAAGAGCCCCTATAATGACCCAGAAAATTCACATCTCGGTTCAAACCACGTGCTAATGTGTGGAATTTGAATATAAAAGAGTTCAGAAGCCTCTCTTTGCAGACTGTTGTGAAAATTCCTCTTCATTAAAATGCAAACTTTTAAGTCATTAACAGAATGGCCCACTCCATTAAAATGTTGACTGACCGGTTTGTGAATCAGGAGTGTTCTTATGTCTGTTTTGTGCCCATTAATTCTTTGTCTGAGAGAGATTGTAGTCTGTCCAATATACAAAGTATACAAAACATGCCAACGATGCCCGGATGCCCTGTATATGGGACAGACTTCACACTCTCAGACAAAAACAAAAAGCAGTCAAGTAGCACTTTAAAGACTAGCAAAATGGTTTATTAGGTGAGCTTTCGTGGGACAGACCCACTTCTTCAGACCATATCCAGACCAGAACAGACTCAATATTTAAGGCACAGAGAACCAAAAACCAAACAAAAAGCAGTCAAGTAGCACTTTAAAGACTAGCAAAATAGTTTATTAGGTGAGCTTTCGTGGGACAGACCCACTTCTTCAGACCATAGCCAGACCAGAACAGACTCAATATTTAAGACACAGAAATTGAGTCTGTTCTGGTCTGGCTATGGTCTGAAGAAGTGGGTCTGTCCCACGAAAGCTCACCTAATAAACTATTTTGCTAGTCTTTAAAGTGCTACTTGACTGCTTTTTGTTTTGATAGTGTATAGACTAGCATGGCTTACTCTCTGTTACTAGAACCAAAAACAGTAAGCAAGGAGGACAAATCAGAAAAAGATAATCAAGGTGAGCAAATCAGAGAGTGGAGGGGTGGGGGAGAAGGTCAAGAATTAGATTGAGCCAAGTGTGTTACTCTCAGACAGAGAATTAATGGGCACAAAACAGACATAAGAACACTCTTATGAGCTGAAGAAGTGAGTCTGTCCCACGAAAGCTCACCACCTTATAAATTATTTTGTTAGTCTTTAAAGTGCTACTTGACTGCTTTTTTTGTTTTGACAGCTTTTTTATGACCATCTTCCCCTTTTAATTGAGGAAGTTGAAAAAAATAGCAATTTTATACTTTGCTAATCTGATGTGAATCAGTATGACAGATAAAGGGCAAGAGTATTGAAGTTCTCTGAATAGTATGCAATTGTACGGCTACACATTAAAAATGGCTGTAATTTGTTTCCATGGTTTTTGAAACACTGTACTAAAACATATTTTCCCCCACATTCCTTCCTTCCAGTTCACTTTTACTTTTCTCCATAGCGAAAACTGTATAAAAATTATACCAGTCGCAGATGACATATTCTGACAGGATATTTTGTTTGTTTCTATTACTCAGAAATTATGAATAAGTGAGCTAGGTCAGAAAAAAAGAGGGGAACCCCTGCCTCTGGAACACTTGTGAATCATTTAACTATAACTTAACACCTGTGCTGGTCTGATTTTATTGGTCAACAAGCTTTTAACATTTCTTTGAGACTGGTGGAGATCTCTTTATCACACAGCTCAGTGACACGTGCTCTTGGAAGGAAGCTGGGACATTGTACTAAGTCTGCAAATTCTGGCTCCAGCTATACCATCCTTCCTCTAATCTCTCTTCCCACCATCCCGTTACAGAGCAGTATGGTCGAAGTGGGAAGGAGCTCAAGGAGTTGGAAGGTAAATTGAAGAGTGAGCTCTACTGGATCAGGTTCAGGGCACAGAGTTGGTCTCCTGCTGCCAATGAGGGGAAAAGGCAGCTTCTGTCAGAGTTGTTTATAGTAAGAACAAACATAGGGGAGGCTCTTCTGTCACCTGTAGAGTAGGGGACTGGTGGCTTCTTTCACTAGAAAGAGTATTGTGTCCACGTACACACAAAGATATAGTAACAGAGAGGAAGCCATGCTAGTCTATACACTATCAAAACAAAAAGCAGTCAAGTAGCACTTTAAAGACTAGCAAAATAGTTTATTAGGTGAGCTTTCGTCTGAAGAAGTGGGTCTGTCCCATGAAAGCTCACCTAATAAACTATTTTGCTAGTCTTTAAAGTGCTACTTGACTGCTTTTTGTTTTTACACAAAGATATGTGTGAATGAGAACAGGAGGAAAGTCCACCATGCAGCAGAAAGGAGGAATGAACCTATACATGTCTAGGTTTACAAAAAGAATGAAAAACAAAGATATGTGTGGAATTGTTACTGGATACCACTAGGACTACTTGCTCCAGCTTAAGATATCCTCACTCACATTCAGTAGACCCTTACATGATCAGCATACCTATTGAAGTCAAGAGGTCAGCTTGTACCATGACGTTGCTGCTCCTTGTGAATGACTCCCCACTCAAGCATTTTGTTAGAAGGTAAAGGGAATACAAAAGTTGAGTCAGTTGACATGCTGGCAATAGCAAGTAAGCCAGCTCTCTCCAGAAGGAAATAATATAACAAATTGCAGGCTTCAGCTGATGAAGCAAATTTGTTCATCAAAATTCTATGAGATGAAGACCAAACTAAGAATTTTCAAGTCAGATGTTATTTCTGCCTCAGTGTTTGGATGTGAAAAATGGAAATCTTCAAGCATGGCTAACTACCAGACAGCTAGTGACTCAGGAAGATAGCAGGTCTAAAATTGAATGAATTGATAACAAATACCAAGATTCCGCCAATATTTTAACAACTCCTGATCTCCAGAGTTATTCAGAAGCAACAGAAGTATCTGGAACTTGTATTAAGAAGGAAAGCATAGTGTCTGCTGTGGCCTGTGTGCCATTGGACAGCTGGAGGAGCATGTAGACAGGGATAGCCGGAACAATCCTTGGTTTCCACAGTCCTTGGAAAGCGCTTAGCATAGACGGCATAGAGCATAAAATCATAGATAGGGATGGCAGAGTCTAGTTTCTGCCTTAAGCAACCTTTGACAGTATGGGAAGGATTCGGCTGCAATGTGAGCAAAGGTATCCCATTCTGACCCACTCTGTTGCTTTAGGTGCTTGCTCAAAGGCAAGGGCTCCTGCCTCATTGGGTTTGCCCATGGTGCATTGAATGTGTCAGGACTCTGATCAGTGTGTTTTGCTTTGCTGATTTTTTAATTTCTTCTTCCTGTTCATCTGCCTCTTCCAGCTTTGCTCACCTCTTAATATTTACTTACCAAACTTCCTCCACCCCCTGTATTCTTTTTTTAATCATCCAGTGCATCATGACTTGTTGGTATTTCTTATCCATTGCTCTTCACTGTCTTCTTTGTCTGGACATTCTTTTTCTTGTTCGGTAGCTCATGAAATATCCTTAGCGGTATCCTGAGTAGAAAAAAACATTCTTGTCTCTAAGGTTGTGTCTACGTTACAAAATAACTTGGAAGTTGCTTACTCCGAACTTTGAACTTACTCTGGGAATGGAGTAAGGACTTCGAAGTTGGGCTCAAAGTAAGTTAACTTAGAAGTAAGGGAAGGACTTCGAAGTTGGGCTCAAAGTAAGTTAACTTAGAAGTAAGGGAAGATGTGTGTAGACTGTTTGCTGGCTGCTTTGTAGTACCTGACTTCGAAGTTAGCCTCAGTTAGTTCCAAGTGTAGATGCACAATAAATGTTCTAATTTCCTGATAGATACCAGTTGAGGGAGAGACCTAAGAACAAAGTGCAGGGAAAGGGACAGAGTGTAAGCCTTTCAGAAGAAGAGATTCACAAAGAGGAGAATAAACAAAAGAAATAAGCAAATAGAAATGGTAAGCAAAAATGTCAGGAATCAGGACAGGAGGAAGAAATGGGAAGTTAAATCATAGACATTTACATTTGTGGTTTATTAATCATATGGGTGTTTCAAGGAAACACACAGCTCTTTAACACACTACAGGTCCCTGCCCCAGGAATTTGCCATCTGAACTGTGGAAGAGATTTTCAATACATTTTAATTGATTTCTCTGTGACGCATCCTAGAATATTTTTCCTTTTGGGGTATAGGAGGCTATGACAGATTGTTGCTAATAGGATTTGGGTCAAAGGGCTGCACAACATTTGGCATGTAATTGGGTAAATAGGATGGGTGTTCTTAAAAATTAGGTGCCACCTTGGGAGGATAATCCCATCCCCGATGAATTTCAAGTCCTGTTCATAAACAAATTGCAAGGCAGCAAAGGAGTTTGGCTGAGAGTTCTCTGCAACAGTTGAGCCATTAAAACACAAGTTTCCCTACCAATGGCTTTAATCCTAACTTGGACGGCTCTCTTTGCTATGCCTGAGAACATTCACTCTTCATCCTGACCAAATCCTGAGAATACCAATAGTTTATGCACACTCTCATAGATAAATCCCTCATTCATGCAACATACAAACAAAAACTGCATTTCTGGAAGTCAGCGTGAAATCTGCATTAGCGAATATTTCAGCAAGTTTAGAAAACAATTTAACATAGTTTAAATTGCAAAATTATGTTTACTTGTTCTCAAAACTGTTAAAACATCCATTCTACCCACTGGGTTATCAGAAAAGCCCTTGATTGTCTCTGTTGTCAACAATGACACTGATTACTATCCCTTAAATGGCTGATTCAAAGCATCATATGCATTCTGGGCTGGAGTATTGAAATTATATGGCTGTCATTTCTGTTCACAACATACCTGCAAGCTAAGAAAATTCTTGCTCATCAAGGCCGTGTCTGCACTAGCCCCAAACTTTGAAATGGCCATGCAAATGGCCATTTCGAAGTTTACTAATGAAGCGCTGAAACGCATATTCAGCGCTTCATTAGCATGCGGGCGGCCGTAGCACTTCAAAATTGACCCACCTCGCCGCCGCACGGCTCATCCCGACAGGGCTCCTTTTCGAAAGTACCCCGCCTACTTCGAAGTCCCCATATTCCCATGAGCTCATGGGAATAGAAATGAGCTCGTGGGAATAAGGGGACTTCGAAGTAGGCGGGGTCCTTTCATAAAGGAGCCCCGGTGGGACGAGCCGCGAGGCGCGTCCATTTCAAAGTGCCGCAGCCGCCTGCATGCTAATGAAGTGCTGAATATGCATTTCAGCGCTTAATTAGTAAACTTCGAAATGGCCATTTGTGTGGCCATTTCGAAGTTTGGGGCTAGTGTAGATGTAGCCCAAGATGGAAATAAACTCTGCCTACAAAAAAGCACCAGCAATGTTTCCTCCATTTGTCTATCTGCATGCAGGATAAATTTTCTTATGAGCACTGAGGCATTTGTGAAAGTGCACCACCAGGAGAAACACGTGCTGTGGATGTTCTGCTAATCAGCTGGATGTCACCTGAATCTCTCTTGGATGGCGGTCCAAACTCTCATAAGAACACTGACCACCAATACTGTTTCCATTGAGGTCTTTGGCTTAAAGTTCATTGTCAATCAGAGCAAAAGCTCTCTGAGACAGAGTCAGTAGATGGTACTCAGCACCAAGACAATGGACGATTGTATAGCAATGTGCAATCTTAGATGGTGGAGAATCTTTTTTTTTAAAAAGGCATAAGTCAGATTATTTAAAATTACTCAGTGAAGGAAAATTATTTATTAACCAACTTCTTATTTTTCTGGATTTTCCTGTGTTCAAGAAAAGAAAATTGCTTACCTAAATGAGAATATAATGCAGTGTTAATTTGGAACACTCGACGGTCTAACTTTTGTGTTTTATAACACAAGTGCAAGTTTCTTGTTTAGGTGTAACTTGCTGCTTGTTAGTATTTTTGTGTCTGTTCCTCTTCCTGTCCCTCCTTCCACTGCACACTAGATGCATATCCCAGTTTGCTGCCAAAAATCCTGGTGGCTGAATACCTATTTTGTATAATTTAGAGGGCAATGCCACATTCTGCCAATTTCTGTCTACATTTTGTTTCCAATCTGATTGGTTTGAGTAGAAACCTGGTCAGAATAGTTCTCTAACTTTCTTGTCATGCAGCCAGAACTTCAGCAGGCTAATTAATTTAAAAATAAAAAACAAGAGAATTCAATGCAAGCAGCTTCTCCTTTTTTTGCAACTTGAGCAAAATTTTGTTGTTGAAGGACAAAACTAACTTTGCTTACTTTAGGATACAGCTTGAGCAGGCCTTAGAAAACAATTAGTGCATCTTTCACGTGGGCTCAACTGATTGAATAATTACTCAAATAATGGTCAGTAATGGAATACATAGGGTTATCTCTTGGCTAATCCTCACATAATGGAATTGGTGTATCTCTGATTTTTCTCTTAGCAGTTCCCAATGTGTAGAAGAAGGAGACAAAAGTGATTGTGGGAGTAGGGGAGCCACTGGAGTCTGGCAAGGGAAAGGAGACCTTATCTTAAGCAATTAATCAAGAAACTCATATTGTGGGACAATTATTCAAAGCTAATTCTAAAATAGCATTAGAGCCTCAGGTCCTGAGGTTGTTTTTTTTTTTTTTTCCCACAATTTGTCAAGGTCATTCTGCGTACTGGGGACAGCCATTGCATCAAAATGAAGATGGCTGGCTAGAAGTTATTGTTGATTGCTACACGAGTTGAGTAGAAATTGCAGCCTCACGCATGGTTTGTGAGAGGCTTGTAGCAGTTGCTCTCACTGTCATAGTTCTGTGGATTTTCATGGTCCTGGAATGAGAGGCTAGGTTGAAACTTACATATGTGAGACTTTCACAAAGATAGTGAATTTCCATGGATCCACGTTCCCAGATATGTGACCAGAAGACAGTGTATTAAAAATTGTTTTTACTTCACTACATAGCTTTTATGCAGTAGCCAGATATTATTTGTCCTCATACCATTCTGCACTGGACAGCCGTTGTCCCTTCTCTGTCATGCCACTGGTAGGATTCCTACATCTTTAGAGTCTCTTTTCTCATGTTACTTGGCTACTTGGTGGTGAGCTTAATTGTGTTGTGAAAAAATTCAAAGTAGCTGCAGCAGTATGTTACTTGCATAGTTTTGTGAATATAGCTACTAAAACGGTGCGTTTGCAAACAGCTTTCGCCTTTTTGTGCTTGGTAACTGCTCCACAGCTCCAAAGCGTGTCTAACAGACTGCCCTGATGGCTTGATTTTCAGCCTTTGAACTCACTTGGAAGTGAGATTTATTTGAGGATGTTGCTATGATCCATGAGGTCCTGGAAATAGAAGCAGTAGATTGTAGTAGGCATCTCTGAAAAATTATAAGGTCCACATAAGAAGCAGAGGTTTTAAATTGGATGTGGTTTAAATTTTCCCATGCCCTCCTGTATTTTGCTGTTCACTCAAGCGAGAAACTGCCCTCAGAATTATTACTCAGCATGATCACCCCATGCTCTTGTAGCACTTTGCCAGTGGTGCTGACAGCAGCATTTAGAAACTGACTTAAAATAGACTTATCATATCCACTTTCAAATGGCTGTTGTGTGCCTCCTGAGACGTGCTGCTCTGTGTGGGGGGGAAGTGGTGGGGCGGGGGGGCAATAACTGCCTTACAGATAGTTTTCAGGGAAGGGTTAGAAAGAGATACATGACGGAGGGAAGAGGGCAGATGAAAAGAGGGGGAGAAGTGCTAATAGAATTTGTAGCTTGAAATAAACCCTTTCCTTCAGTGAAGTTTTTCTCCTGCTTTGTTGGCCAAGTCCCATTTGAAAGTGCTGGGAGAGAGATTCCCACCCTAAAACAGATCAGTTTAATTTGAAGGCCTGTCAAGTTTTATTACACCTTTATCACCAGTTATTACCTTCTGTGCCCGATCAAGAAGATTGCTTTTGTTCCTACACACCTATTGCATCTCAGAATGCATCCCGGTGAATGAAAGTTTTCCTATTCATAGTGGGATTGCATCACTGCTGATGCAGAATATTGACAACTCTGGAGTATGCCATCTACGTGTAGGTATTTAATTGCAGTCACAAACTGGAGTTGCACGTGTATTGATTGAAGAATGCGTTGCCTAGAGAGGTGGTGGATTCTCCATCCCTTGAGGTTTTTAAGTCCCGGCTGGACAAGGTCCTGGCTGGGATGACTTAGTAGGGGTTGATCCTGCTTGAAGCAGGGGGCTGGACTAGATGACCTCCTGAGGTCCCTTCTACCCCTATGATTCTGTGATTCTGTGAAGAACATTGCCTTGCACGGTGCACACAAAGTCCTGAAGTGGTGTCAATGGATTGCCAATGTCTTTGAAGAAGTTACTCCATGTACCTAAGGCCAGCAACTGGAATACACAATAAACCCTGCTGAATATGGTTTGGATGAAAGGCTTCTTTGCCTTTGGAGAAAATAGCGGCTCCTTTTATAAGGGAAAATAAAATGAGGATTCTTCTTTGAGTGTCCCCGTGGGTGCTCCACAATAGGTGTCGGGCTCGCCCGGCGCCGCAGATCGGATCTTCCAAGCAGTTTCTGCCGGACCGCGCATGCGCCGGCGCGCGCCGCTCCCTTGCGCGCTCCTGGCCATGTGCGCGATCCGGTCCCCGCCAGTTCCTCTTAACCGCCATCGGCTGCAGACGGAATCCGAACTAGGCTAAGGCCAAGTTAGTGTATTCAATGGTTTTAACTGTTTTTTCTTTAAAGTTTTCAAGTTCTTAGGCTACTGCAAGTTAGCCGGTTGTTATTTTTCAAAAAACAAACAAACAAACAAACAAACAAACAAACAGCAAGCGGGACAGCTTTCAGTCCAGTCCCAGTAACAAGCGCCGGAGGCCAGGAGCATAGGGCCATCAGCCCTCCTGCTGCGGCAGGCCATCAGAAGGGGAAAACAGCACAGAGAAGGTGCTAAGTACCCGTTTAACAACTGGAAGACTCACCAACAATGTCCTCTTCAGGATTTAAGAAATGTGAGTCCTGCCGAGAGGCAATGCCAGCATCTGATGGGCACAGTCTATGCATAAGGTGCCTTGGGGAGTCCCATGTTACACAGAAATGCTCCTTCTGTGCAAAGCTAACAGCCAGAGCAAGGAGGGACAGGGAGATGCGGCTTAAAATGCTGCTCTTCGACAAGGCCCTCCAGCCAGACGTGCCGGAGCGGCCGCAGCAGGAGGGACCCTCCGGGGCCCATAAAAGGAAAGCTGCCTCCCTCACCCCATCAGCGCAAAAACGGAGGAAAGCCTCCCCAGCCCGATCCCTGCCGGCAGCAACAGCGAGCGGGACGGGAGGAGCGAGCAGCCCCCAGCCGCAGCAACAGCTGATCGGCGGCGGCACGGAGAGCCACGTGGAAGCGCCTCAGCCTCCAATAATCAAGCAGCCGCCCCGCACCGCAGGCAGGGCGGCGGCTAAACAAGCGCCGGTACCGGCGGCACCGCAAGCAGCGGCACCGACCCCCGGGGAACCGGTGGTGCAGAGCGCGCAGGCACGCAGCCTGCAGGCACCGGAGGACACCGCACGTGCGGCACCGCCCTCGAGCGTGCCGAGCACGGCGCGGACGGGGCAGAGATCCCCTACACGCCAAGGGGCGGAGTTACCTCCTCAAGGGAGGGGGAAGGCTGCACACAAGACGAGGCGTCGCAGCCCCTCTCCAAACAGGGCTGTGGAGTTGCTTTCTCACAGCCCTCCGCTTATGTTGCAGACTCCAAGCAGAAGGCAGGGGTCCCCCCTAGCCTACCCGGAGCCCCCTTCTCCATTTTTGCAACCAGCCTCACCCTGACTGGGACCACCTTCACCCTTCCTGGGGTTCGAACCGCTGGAATACTATTCAAAATCGCTCTCTCCAGTGTCCCAGATCTCTCGACGATCTCGCTCCCCTAGACGCAGAGGGTATGCACCAAGGGAGTGGTCTAGGTCACCTTCCCAAGAACAGTGCCTATACTGCCATGGTCGCCCCTACCATGCGGGGCATAGGCACCATCGGCAATCTACTAGGGAAAGATCCCCACAGACGATCTCGTATCCCCGAGGGCAATTGCGACCGGGGACAGAGACTCCAGCATCTCAGGGGGGACTGGTTATGGAACCCCGAGATTTTCCCTCGCAAACCTCTAGTGAGAGGGTGTACCATCATCAACAGGAACCGGAAGGGTCCAGAGAGGCGTACCCCAGCGGTTCCTCGCTCTCCTCCCTGGACGAGGCTACGGCCCCGGGGGACGTCCATCCCCCGCACGCTCTCAAACAGTTTCAAGAGCTTTTTAAGAGGGTGGCCTTCACGCAAGGCATCCAGACAGCAGAGGTACAAGAAAAACACCATAAGCTCCTCAAAAATCTGAGACCTCCGGCCTCCTCCAAAGTAGCAATACCGCTTGATGAAGCAATCTTGGAGTCCGCCACTATAATATGGCAGACCCCTGCGACTATTCCGCCTGTCCACAAGAGAGCGGATAAGAAATACTTCGTGCCGGCAAAGGGCATGGAGTTCCTGTTCAGCCACCCACAGCCAAATTCCTTGGTGGTGGAGTCGTCGCAACAAAGATCAAAGACATCCCAATTCAGGACAGGGGGAACAGACAAAGATGCCAAGAAGCTAGAGCTGTTCGGCAGAAAGGTCTACTCCTCCTCCACTCTAATGTTGCGAATGGCAAATTACGCAGCGCATTTAGCGAACCATAATTTCGACGACTATACTAGGTTAACCTCCCTCATGGACTCGCTTCCACAGGGCAAGAAGCCGGTGCTCAAGGCCATCGTGCAAGAAGGCTACGCGGCCTCGAGGACGGGAGTTCAGATCGCCCTGTACGTTGTGGACACAGCAGCACGTTCCACAGCTACGGCAGTGGTGATGCGAAGGGAGTCCTGGCTCCAGACTTCGGGTATACCAAGGGATCTGCAGGCAAAGATAGTTGACCTTCCCTTCGACTCGCAGAAGCTGTTTGCTGAATCAACCGACTCGGTCCTTCATTCCAGTAAAGATTCAAGAGCCACACTTAGGACCCTGGGGATTTACACCCCTCCATACAGAAAGAAAAAGTACTACCCTCAACAAAGACGGTACCAGTACCAGCAACAGCATCCCCAGTATCACAGGGGTTACGAGCAAGGGCGACATCAACAGCACCAGCAGTACAGAACTCCCAGGCGACGTTCCCAACAGAGCCGTGCGTCCTCGGGGCAGGGCCAAAGGCCACAAGTTTGACACACAGATCCAGGGCTGCGCCATCGCTACCATCGCACAAGGTCATCTGAAGCGGCTATTCCACCATCGCCTCCGACCATTCTACGACCAGTGGCAAAGGATCACCACAGACAAATGGGTGCTGGAGATCATAGCCACGGGGTACACCATCCCCTTCCAGTCGCTCCCACCGCCACGACCTCCACCCAGGCCCCACCTCCAGGAGGCCTCCCATGTAGCGAGGCTCAAGCAGGAGGTAGACCATCTCATGCTCATAGGGGCAGTGGAAAGAGTGCCGGAGCAACTGCAAGGAAAAGGGTTCTGCTCGAGGTACTTCCTCACGGAGAAAAAGACAGGAGGCTGGAGGCCCATCTTAGATCTTCGCGGCCTCAACTGGTACCTGCGCAAGCAATGCTTTCGGATGATCACAATTGCCTCCATCCTTACAGCACTGGACGATGGAGACTGGTTCGCAGCCCTCGATTTACAAGACGCGTACTTCCACATAACTATCCATCCGGCTCACCGGCGATTCCTCTGGTTCATGGTAGGCATGGTAGGCAACGAACACTTCCAATACAAGGTCCTACCGTTTGGCCTCTCCTCGGCCCCCAGACCTTGGCAGTGGTGTCAGCCTACCTGCACAGACACGGGGTATTTATATTCCCGTATCTGGATGACTGCCTGCTCAAAGGGGCCTCGAAGGGGGAGGTACTACGCATGATACGCGTCACAGCAAACACGTTCTCTTCACTCGGCCTGGTTATCAATCTGGCAAAATCAAAAATAGACCCCACACAGGACATAGAGTTCATAGGGGCTCGCATAAACTCTGTTACAGCGAGAGTATATCTACCAGAGGCTCGCTTTCGGGCCATCGGCTCCCTCGTGCAGGTCATCACCTTCAGCCCTACGGTGCCGGTCTTGACGTGCTTACAGCTGCTGGGCCACATGGCAGCGGCGACGTTCGTAGTGCAGAACGCCAGGTTACACATGCGCAGCATGCAGCACTGGCTGGCGAGTGTATACAAACCGGCAGTACACACCGTTCACAGGGTGGTGTCGCCCACAGCGGAGGTGCGCAAATCCCTGCGATGGTGGGTAAACCCCAGGAACTTGCTAACAGGGGTACCCTTCCACCAGCCACAAATATCGGTTTTTATCACTACAGATGCCTCCCTCATAGGGTGGAGAGCGCACATGGGCGAAGAGGTGACTCAAGGACTGTGGTCATCCACGGAGCAGTCACTACACATAAATATACTGGAGCTCAGAGCAGTGTTCAATGCCTGCAGACACTTTCGAGACCACATACAAGGCAAAGTCGTCGGGATCAGTACAGACAATACCTCCACCATGTTTTATATAAACAGGCAAGGAGGAGCTTGATCCCGTGCCTTATGCGCGGAAGCAGTCCGCTTATGGAACTGGTGCATCGCCAACAATATAATCTTGAAAGCCTCATACTTACCAGGTGCGCACAATGTGAAGGCAGACCAGCTGAGCAGGCGTTTTGCACTCACACACGAGTGGCAGATCCGTCCCGATCTGCTACGGCCGATTTTCCACGCATGGGGTTTTCCCCAGATAGACCTGTTTGCCACTCAGCACAACAAGAAGTGCCCACGATTCTGCTCCAGGGCAGGACTGGGATGGGGGTCCCTGGGGGACACGTTCGTGATCCCGTGGAGGGGCCCCCTGCTTTATGCTTTTCCTCCCACAGTGCTGATCCACAAAGTCTTGCAGAAAGCCAGGAGGGAAGGGGCCCGGATGATCCTGATAGTCCCAACGTGGGATCGACGACAATGGTTCCCCCTACTCCTGCGCATGTCGGACCGTCCACCGATGCCTCTTCCAGTGGCGCCGGATCTGCTCATGCAAGCCCAGGGGTCCATAGTGCACCCGCACCCCCAAAGCCTGCGACTGCAAGCGTGGTTAATCCATGGCTCAGCTCCCTAGAGAGCACATGCACAGAGGAAGTGCAGCAAGTCCTAGAAAGTAGCAGGAGGACTTCCACCAGGAAGACCTACAAGCAGAAATGGACTCGCTTCACGGCCTGGTGTTCTACCAAACAGCTGGCCCCCCTTTCGGTGCCTATACCTACAATACTAGAGTATTTACTGGACTTCAAGAGAGGAGGACTCTCGCTATCCTCGTTGAAGGTCCACCTTGCCGCTATTTCGGCGTTCAGACACGAGGAGGAAGGGCACACGGTGTTCGCCCATCCTATGGTTACCAGGTTCCTCAAAGGGTTGGTAAACCTATACCCCCCTCGGAAACCGATTCCACCTTCGTGGAACTTGGACCTGGTGCTTACCGCGCTGATGGGACCACCGTTCGAGCCCTTGGCCACGGTCCCCCTCTGCCTCCTTACAATAAAGACGACCTTTCTTCTTGCAATTACGTCAGCTCGCAGGGTGAGCGAGCTTGCGGCAGTCATGGCAACGCCACCCTGCACTGTTTTTTCCAAGGAGGCGGTAACCATACGGCTGCATCCAGCCTTTGTTCCCAAAGTTTCTTCTGAGTTTCACATTAACGAACCTATTGTTCTACCCTCGTTTTATCCAAAGCCTCATAACTCCAACGAAGAGGCGCGCCTACACCTCCTGGACGTGAGGAGGGCGCTAGCCTTCTACGTAGACAGGACCAAGTCCTTCCAGAAAACGGATAGACTCCTAGTCTCCCTCGCTCCCAAATCGAAAGGAGAAGGTCTCTCCTCGCAGAGAATCTCAAAGCACATTGTATCCTGCATAAAAATGTGCTACGAGCTCAAAAAGACTCCTTTATTGGCCACTCCCAGGGCTCATTCCACTAGGGCGGTGGCGGCATCAACAGCCTTTTTCAAGGGCGTTGCGTTAAAAGACATTTGCAGAGCGGCGACCTGGTCATCCTACGACACCTTCGCCAAACATTACGCCCTTCACAGGGTATTCCAAGAGGATACCCGTCTCTCTACAGCGGTCCTCTCGGGGACAAGCTGCACATAATCCGATTACCCACCTCCTATCTTGGGTTACTGCTGGGTAGTCACCTATTGTGGAGCACCCACGGGGACACTCGAAGAAGAAAGACAGGTTACTCACCGTAGTAACGGTGGTTCTTCGAGATGTGTCCCCGTGGGTGCTCCACTACCCGCCCATCCTCCCCGCTTCGGATCTCTGTTTGTGTTTTGCAGGGGCATCCGAGGCGGTTGGTCAAGGAACTGGCGGGGACCGGATCGCGCACATGGCCAGGAGCGCGCAAGGGAGCGGCGCGCGCCGGCGCATGCGTGGTCCGGCAGAAACTGCTTGGAAGATCCGATCTGCGGCGCCAGGCGAGCCCGACACCTATTGTGGAGCACCCACGGGGACACATCTCGAAGAACCACCATTACTACGGTGAGTAACCTGTCTTTTCTGGTCAATGGCAATGTTTTCTAAAATTCCATGGCTTGCCTCCGTCTGCGACAATCTGAAAAGCCACGGAAGCTTCACTTGTCTCAGTCTGTAGAGTCAGTGGAGATTTGCCAATCTACACTAGCTGAGAATCAAATCCTTGATTTTTTTTTTTTTTTTGTCTCATTCAATTTATATATTAAAAATAGTCTCTTTTATCTGACTTTCTAGACTTTATGAAGTATGCTTCAGAGTTGTTTAGGCAATACCACCTTATTCATTGTTTTATTTGCTTGTCTGATGGAGACTAGTGTTGCCAGTTTTGGTTGGATGTATTCCTGGAGGTTTCATCACATGACATAATCTTTAATTAAAGCTTAATCTTTAATTCCTGGAGAGTCCAGGGCAATTATGGAGGGTTACTGCGATCTCTAGACATGTGCACTTACTTGGATTTTTTTTTCCAGTGTCCACACGTGAGCTAAGTGCTTTAAAGAACAAGTAAAGATGTTGTCCTCGCCCCAAACAGCTTCCTTCTAGTTTTCAGTGTGACACATGTAACAAACAATAGGAGGAAGAACATATAGATGATTAACTTTAGAGTGAGAATGGTTGAACCCAGGCCAAAATCTTTGACAGCAATAAGGATATGTTTCCATTGCATGGAAGAGTTGCTATGCTTTACCTTTTACAATATCCTAAGGTCTAGGTTGAAAAGATACTGTCCAGTGCATTGCAATGTTGTATTTACAATCCCTCAGGTAAATGAAGTGCAGGTCTAACTGTTGCTTTAAGCCAAAGTTTTATCTAACTGAGGTTTGAATACCTTATTCTGATTTATTATGCAGAAATTGCATTATCTAAGCCTGTGCTTTGGTAGATTATTATTCAAGCACCCTCAGTTTACATTAATGGGAGGAAGTCTTTTGCAGAAGTGTAAATAGCTTGTCCTTCATTATGAATGTCCAAGAGCTTCTAGCAGAGGTGTGCTTCCCAATATTCTGTCTCTAAATCTAGATTCTCATACCATCCCTCTCAACATGGGATCTGAACTTTGAAGTTAGGTATTGTTAGTGTAGAAATAGTGGATTCAGATTCCGATATCGTCCATCCTACCCTTAAAATGTGGAATATCTGTCTTTAATGTGATCTGTTTTGTTAATAAATGATCTGGGAAAAGGTGTGACCAGTGAAGTGGCAAAATTTTCAGGTAATGAAAAATTACTCAAGGTAGTTAAGGGCAAAGCTGACTCTGACGAGTTATGAAGGATCTCATTAAACTAGATGACTTTTGACAATGGCAGATGAAATTCGATGTTAAGTGCAAAATACTGCACATTTGAGAACATAACCACAACTATATGGCTACGTCTACACTACAGAGATCTTTCAAAAGAAGCCCTTCTGGACGATCTCTTCTGAAAGAACTTGTTTCAAATGAGTGCGTCCACACACCAAAAGCAGATCAAAAGCATGATCTGCTCTTTCGAAAGAACGGACTAAAGATCGAAATATCAGGCCCCATGAGGACTGCTCTTTCAAAAGAATGGCCCTGAGGAGCATCTATACACATTTTCTTTTGAAAGAAGGCGCTCTTCCAAAGTCGAAAGAAGCACCACATTCTTTCAATTTACTTTTGAAAGAACAATTTTTGTGTGTAGACACTCCATGGGATCTTTCGAAAGAGCCCCCTACTTTTGAGAAAATATTTGAAAGAACTTGTAGTTTAGAAGCAGCGTATATTAGTAATAGGGTTTAAATTAACTGTCGTTATTCATGGATGAGATCTTGGCATTATTATGGTTTGTTCTCTGAAAACATCTGTTCAGTGCGCAGGAAAAGTTAGGAACATTGGAATAGGGATAGATAATGAAACAATACAAATAATACTGTCTCTATATAAATCTATGGGTACACCCACACATTGAATACTGTGTGCAGTTTTGGTTACCTCTTCAAAAATATTACAATTGGAAAGTAAACAGAAGGGCAAAACAATGATTAGGGATATGGAACATAACAATGGCCATACTGGGTCAGACCAAAAGTCTTTCCAGCTCAATATCCTGTCTTCATGACAGTGGCCAGTGCCAGAAGCCCCAAAGGGATTGAACAGAACAACTAACCGCCAGATGATCCATTCCCTGTTGCTCAGTCTCAACTTCTGACACATGGAGACTAGGGACACCATCCCTGCCTATTCTGGCTAATATCCACTGAAGCAGGGCCATCCTTGCCCACATGCAGAAATCACAGTTGAACAGGGCAACAGAAAATGTGGGGCACCACCTGGTCTTAATGTCCAGCCATCTGCCTCTTCCTGTCTCTATTCTGTGGTTCTGCTTCCTCTGAAGAGGAGCTAGTTAACTTAAAAGTGAAACAGCCTGCAAGAACTATTAATAGAACCCTGAAGCTGAGAGAGAGCCATTCCAGAAGTAATGAAGCCCTTTAAGAGACATTTGCCAATCCATGTATGTACTATCAGTTTCTGAATTTACTGTGTTGTTCTAGAGATCCTTAATTTAAAATTTGCTTTAAAATACTTCGTTAGTGTGTTGCTGAAGATTATTAAATCACATCTCCCTAAAGAATGATTTCCAAGCTCTGAGAGCAGCCATTAGGCATCAGAACACCAGTCTAATTGGGTGGTGCAGGGCCCCTTAAATCCTCAGGATGTCCCTGTACTTATGGATCTATCCTCCATGAATGTATCTAGTTCTTTTTTGAACAGTTATACTCTGGGCCCGCACAGCATCCTCCGGCAAAGAGTTCCACAGGTTGAGTGTGTTGTGTGTGGACTAAGTACGTTCTTTTGTTTTTTCTAAACCTGCTGCCTATTAATTTCATAGTTTTTGTGTGATGAGAAAGAGTGAAATAGCACTTTCTTATCTACTTTCTCTACAACATTCATGATTTTATAGACATCAGTGACAACTGCCCTTAGCGATCTCTCTTCCAAGCTGAAAGTCCCAGTTTTATTAATCTGTCTTCAGATGGAAGCTTTTCCATACCCCTAATCATTTTTTGTGTCTTTTTCTGAACCTTTCCCAGTCCCAATGCATCATCTTTTGAGATGGGGCAGCCACATCTGCATGTGGTATTCAAGGTAAGGGTGTTACATTGATTTATATAGTGGAAATATGATATTTTCGATCTCGTTTATAAATCTTTCTTATTGAGTCCTAAGATTCTATTCAATTTTTTTGACTGCCAGTTCACACTGCATGGTTGTTTTCAGAAAACTATCCACAGTGACTCCAAGATCTCTTTCTTGAGTGGTAAAAGCTAATTTATATCCCACCATTTTATTTCTATGGCTGGGACTATGTTTTGCAATGGACATTACTTTGCATTTATCAGCATAACATTTCATCTGCTACTTTCTTGCCTTGTCACCCAGTTTTGAAGTGTCCTTTTGTAGGTCTTCACAGTCTACCAGGGATTTATACATAGTTTTGTGTCATCTACAGATTTTGCAGTCTCAGGGTTTTGGTGGATAAGGTCCCAGGGGAAACAAGTCCAAGAGGAAAAACAATTGACAACAGTTTTTCAGAGAGACATTATTAAGGGCGCAAGAGCAAACTATTCCACTGCATATAAAAGATAGGAAGTATCACAAGAAACCAGCCTGGCTTGACTAGGAGATCTTGCATGATCTAAAAATCAGAAAGGAGTCCTATAAAAAGTGAAAAATAATGTCAGTTTACAACAGATGAATGTAAACAAATCACACAAGTATGTACGAGTAAATTAAGAAAACTGAAGAACACAGAACAAACTCAAACTAGCTCGAGTCATAAAGGGTAACAAGAAAACAGTCTACAAATGCTTAAGAAACAAGAGGAAGACCAAGGATGCTGTAGGACCATTACTCAATGAAGAGGGAAAAAAGTAACAGAAAATAGGGAAATGGCAGAGGTGCTGAATGACTATTTTTTTTTCTTTTTGGTTTTCACCAAAAAGGTGGGGGTGGTTGGGTGGCTAGCATAGTGAATGCTGGAGAAAATGAAGTAGGTTCAGAAGTTAAAATAGGAAAAGAAAAAGTTAAAAATTTATTTAGACAAGTTAGCTGTCTTCAAGTCTTTGGGGCCAGATTAAATACATTCTAGAATACTCAGGGATCTGATGGAGGAGGTGTTGGAATCATTAGCTGTCATCTTTGAAAAGTCAGGAAAAATGGAAGAGATTCCAGAAGGCTGCAAAAGGGCAAATACAGTGCTCATTTATAGAAAGGGAAATAAGGACAACCCAGGAGACTACAGACTGGTCAGCTTAACTTCTGTACCAGGAAAGATAATTCCGTATCAGGAAAGATAATGGAGCAAATAATTCAGGAATCTGTTTGCAAACATCTAGAAGCTAGTAAAGTGATAAGTAACAGTCAGCATGGATTTGTAAAGAACCAATCATGCCAAACCAATCTGATAGCTTTCTTTGATAGCATAGCAAGTCTTGTGGTTACAGGAGAAGCAATAGATGTAGTATACCTAGACTTGAGTATGGCATTTGATTAAGTGTTGCATGATATTCTCATTAATAAACTAGGAAAAAGCAACCTAGGTAAGATTACTATTAGGTGAGTACATAACTGGTTGGATAACCATTCCCGGAGAGATGATATCAATAAACTGGTTAAAAAAACAGTTAGGTAAGTACCTGGAGAATAGAATCATCAATTGCTATAAGCCAAAATGTTCGGAGTTGCTGTCCCATGCTCTGCGTGTCCCCAAACTTCCAACTGCCAGAAATTGGGACTGGATAACAGGATGGATTACTCAATAAATTGCCTTTTCTCTTAATTTCCTCTGCGATATTTGGTTCTGGCCACTGTCAGAGACAGGATATCAGGCTAGATGTCCCATTGGTCTGATCCAGTGTGGCTGTCCTTTCAATGGTTATAATGCTGCTGCTCTTCAAAGGTGTCCTTAAGAATCACCTCTGCCATAACAAATATAGTAAATCAGCTAAATAATTGTGACCTATGGGCTACGTCTACACAAGCACACTACGTCGAAATAGCCTATTTCGAAGTAAGGACATCGAAATAGGCTACTTCGACACATATCATCTACACGTCCTCCAGGGCTGGTGCCGTCGACGTTCCACATCGAAGTAGTGACGGGGAACATCGAAAGGAGCCGCCCCCGAAGGAAATGTGGAGCGTCCACAAACACAAACTGCTCCCCATCAAAATAAGGGGCCAGCAAAGCCCCAAACCACTCCCTTAAAGGGCCCCTTCCAGACACACTTGCCCTGCACAGCACGAGATCCACAGAGCCGACAACTGGTTGCAGACCCTGTGCACGCAGCATGGACCCTCAGCTGCAGCAGCAGCAGCCACAAGCCCTGGGCTAAGGGCTGCTGCATGTGGTGACCACAGAGCTCCACAGGGGCTGGACAGAGCATCTCTCAGCTGATGGCCGCCATGGAGGATCCCCCCATTTCGAAGTAGTGGGACGCGGATCATTTACACACACCCTACTTCAACATTGAACTTTGAAGTAGGGCGCTATTCCCATTTCGGATGGGAATAGTGATTTCGACGTCTCACCGCCTAATGTCGATTTCAACGTCGAAATAGCACACGGCACATGTAGACGCGACGCGTGCTATTTTGACATTGTGCCGGCTATTTCGAAGTAGCTGGCTAGTGTAGACGCACCCATGGTGAAGGACAGATTGGGCATAGCTGACTCTTACTTCAAATATTTATAATAGCAAAATAAAGAAAACAAATGGAATTATGTTTAATATAGTAAGTGCCTGCCTCAGATTGTATCATCTCTCCCACCCTTGTTTGGTTTTTATCAGATTTTTAAATTCTTCGGGATCATTCTTGTATGTATTTGTATAGTGTCTAACACAATCAAGCTCTGATCCTGATTGGGGCTTCTTAGTTCTACTGCACTAGACAACACCAGTTTGTCTTTTCAGTATTCAGAGTACCTGGATGCATAGGGATAAGTTAGGTACTCATTTGTGAATGAAACCTAGGAAATTCAATAGTGTTGGATAAGAATTATTTGGCTAACTTAGCTATTGTTGGACTAGTGTAGTAAATAGCTTGATTCTGGGCTAGCAAGAATAAACAGTTAATATTACATGTACAAATTACTGGCTATCCTTCATATTGAATAGCGAAAGGAGCCTGACAAAAAATACGTGTTTTCGGTTATAATGGCAAGTAGCCATGTGAGGGAATTTATGTATATAGTTTTTTAAGAATATGTATGTGAATTCAGTGTATTTTATTTTAATAACATCTGTGATAGTTGTTCCTCATTTTAAAAGTTTATCCAATACAACTACAAATTTAGATGAAATGGTTGGCCATCTGCTTCACTTTATCAGGAAGAATACATATAAAGCCTGATATTACTTTTGAGAATTGTAAGATACAAATAACGTTATGTGGGTTTCAAGACTTTAGATCATAAATTTGATCAGTGCAAGAGGAACAGTACAAAATCTTAGTGGTAATAGAATTCTCTTCCAGAAATATTTAAAGGAAGATTATTAAAATACTCTAGATATTGACATTGTCTAAAGAGATCTATTTGTGCATATGTCTTTAAGGGGGGAAAAAGACTACCTTAACACATAGTATTACCATAGCTAGGCCCTATTATGCTATTGTAATCATAGCTTAACCAAGAGCGGTGATTAATGATTGCAATTTATTGTATGTGACAAGGGGAGAAAATAGGAGATGTTGTCGTTATCCTAAATCATATCATAAATAACCAAAGAGAAGTACTCAGAAAGCTTGTGTGGTGTCAGCAGCAAGGCCTTTCAGGCACGTTAGCCCAGGATGTAGCCATAGAAACCCAAAAGTCATATTGTTATCTTAGTCTTGCTGCAGTTATGTGATACAACAGTATTAACATATAGATTAGGCCATTTATAATACTAGGTGTCATTTCAGGTTGGCTTGCTTATATAGCATTTTAGCTTTTTATTGTGCAGAATGTTAAGGAAACACTGCATTTTTACTGGTCAGTATATAGCCATTTATAACGCATCAGCATCACACCTCTGTCAGTCCTGCTAATGTACTCTGTTATTGATTGGTTGTACTGTCTGAATTGTCAGTGCCTAATTACCTTGTCTTTGCTAATAATTTTATTTTTTAAAAGTCAAATATGTTCTTTTAAAGAAAGACAATGTGCACCTGTGTGCGTATACTGTACTGAGTTGTGCGCCAAGTGTCTTTCTGTTGGAGTATAATTAGGGCAGTATAGTGAGGGGCAGGGAATTAAACCATTCTAAAAAGTTTGCAAAATCAGTATGTATTTGGAATTTGTTACTGAGGCCTTTGACTCCAGTGCTGTGTGTTTGTTACTGCTTTTGAACAAGGGGACTTTCAGGCTAGTTCCACACTACAGCAATATGTCAACAGAAGTTACTGTCAGAAGATACCTTCTGACAAAACTTATATCGACAGATCATATCCACACACAAAAGTGGATCGGAAAAATGACCCAGTCTGTTGACAGAGAGTGGCCAGACTGCCCGGACACTCTCTCGCCAGAACAGCCAACTGGAAGCTCAGCAAACAGGGCTGCCTAGTGAACTGGAAGCCATGTCTGTTAACAGAGGACACCCCCCTCCCCCCAGAGCATCCACATGGCTTTTCTGTCAACAGAAGCTGTTGACCAAGGCGTGATTCTTCATCCTGGAGAGGCAGAACACTGTTGGCAAAAGTTCCAAGTTTTGTGGATAGACTGTCGACGAAATACATTGTGTGCGTGTAGACGCTTCACAAGTTTTGTTGACAAAACCCTTTAGTGTAGACATAGCCTCACAATCTACTCTAGTTTGGTTATCGCAGGGAAGAAACATTATCAAAAATTATTTGGAATGCTACCAAATAGACCAGAAATATAAAGAACCTCTACGATGTATTGCCTATAGGGAGACAAGCCTAAAGTTTTTAACTCTCTGTATCATTTCTTCAGATAGACATATTTATGTGGCTCCTTTTCTTTCCAACTCATAGCTACTTTGTGCCTGTTCATGTTATATATATTAGACGTGTATGTAAAACCTTTATTACAGGGGCAAAGTAAAAGTACATTCTTTCTTCTGTGGGACATTTTTAGTTTTTAGTACAGATTCTCGTATTTTTGCCTGCAGTATATTGCACAAATGTAGGATGTTTATTTTGTAAGGTTAGATAGAGATTGTGAACTTCACTGATAACAATCTGCCATACTTTGTTTTTCACTCCTTATCAGGAAATTGGGTGTGTCATTCAAGAAGTCTGGGTAATGTAGTCTGACAAACATTTCCTGTTGGGTGAAATATAATTAGAACCACCACTAGTGGGCATTCAGAAGAAAAACTATGTGCACATATAATACATACTGCTGGAAGCTCCCAATAGTCTGAGATCTTAGCCATCTGAGATTATTTCTAGTTTACTGTGTATTTCCTGGCCCTTCTGCTTTGGTACCACAAATTGGTTTCTGCCTGACTGTAGCTAGGCTTGGCAGATTAGATTTAAAAAAAAAAAAATTGTGACAGATACCACTATTGATTTTAAGCATTTTTTTTTCAATTTTTGTTAATTGAAATGTTCGTAGCTGTGTGAAATTGAGTAAGGACAGAAAATAATTATTTAGTGACAGTAGATGTCAATAATGAAAAAGTTACATCTTTATAACTGTTAAAACATAAATGGTCAACTTCAAACAGGTTAAAATATACAAAGTAAGTACCCTTAAATAGGAATTCCAGTAAGTTCTCAGGCAAAGCCAGATAAATGCTGCTTATCTATAAAATTCAGTTATTATCGATGGAAATGTTTTTGGTCAGTCAGTCTATACAATGGAATTGACGTTTACCGATATAACTCTGTTCCGAAGAAACTGACAGAGAACACAACGAAGCCATGCAGGGTGAGGAGTGATGCTGTTTTATATTTTAATTGGTCTGGAAATTCATAGGTGGTAGTCTGGGCTACAGTTAGTATTTGAAGACTGACGGATGCTTCACCGTTCCGACAGAAGGGGCTCCTTAGACCACCTGGAAGTGCTTGGTAGTTTGAATACTGTGGATAAAGGATTGATAAAGGAATGTGAAGCCTGTCACTTCTATTAAACAGCTTCCAGTCTAGCCCAGATTAATTCAAGTGGCAGAAAGTTACTATCTGAATACATGGGCCAAGATTTTCAAACGTGACTATTGATTTTGGATGCCCCAACTTTTGGTTACTTAACTTTAATGCCTTAAATAAGGCCTGATTTACAGAAAGTGTTGAGCACCTGCCCTGCCCTCTCAAAATCAGATCCCATTAGAGTGGATAAGTTAGGCCCCCCAGAATCACTAGCTAATCTTTAAAAAGGGTGTGATGTGAGAGAAGTCTACCAGTGCTGTATCAGTTTTGTAGTTAAATTGTTGCTTCAGTGACTAATTTGGTCACTTATTACTTTTCAAAAGTTCTAAAATATACAACATTCCAAGGCATAAACCTAAAATGATGCCGCATTTATACTGAACAGTAAGAATCTTGGTGAAGGAAGGTTAGATTTAATACACCTATAGGATGTCAGGATTCTACTGTACTACTCTATCAGTTTTCCTGAGTAAGTACAAGCACATTTTTCTAGTTACTTTGGGATAGGGCATAGTTACTCCAAGTTAGAGAGAGAAAAGCTATTGTGTCATAAGAAAACAACTTTCCACTTTTGTTAAAAGTCCAGTGCTTTGATTTAGATATTGTAGTGACTGGGATATATACTTATGATTCATTTTTAGTCCTTGTCTTGAATAGCTTAAATTTTTTCCCAAAATTATCTTTTAGCTTAATCTCATGCTTTATCTCAGGCAGTAGGTAAGTGCTTATGTGCTTTTGAGTTATTGTTCAGCCACTGTAGAGTCAGGGCATGAAAAAACATTTTTCACATGTTAAGAGAAACTACTAGCTTCTTTCTTGCTCTTGGCTAGCTTGAAATTGGTTCACAATATAAATTTTAAATCTTGACCTCTATCTGGTTCTCCATGAGGAATGTATACTTTGTCAGGTTAGAGGAAAATGGTTAGGCAATAGTGAGTATTTCTGTTTAAGGGCTGCTAAATTTATCTCCACTCATGACAGTAAAGAAATGTACAAGTGAAAAGAGCATACCAGACATGCATGGTCTGCTGTCTATCTTACTAATCGAAGCGTAACTCTGAATAGAGCTGCGTGCTTCTTCAATCTTGGGACTCTCCCTGCACACAACCAGCTGATCCTACTATGCAGCCCCTGGAAGAAAGGAACAGAAGAGCTGAACAAGTCTGCCAGCCTTGTTACTAAACTGACAATTTAATCTCAATATTTGTGCATCCCCCAAAGTGCACTATGCAGTGGGAAATACCCCAGTGAAAAGTCCAGTATGTAAAGTAAATGTGCTTTTGTTTGGCACCTTTGTACACTTAGAAAAAAGTGCAAACTGTGCTAAATTTTGTAGGTAAGATTTTGAATGTAAAAAAGACAAGCGCTTACAGGTCTCATAGAAACTAATTGCTCCCTCTGACATATTTAACTTATATCTGACTGAATCTGGTGTTACAGCTGTTACAGTGTATTTGGGGATTAAAGCTATCCCAAAATACAATATAACAAAATATTAAACTCATGCAAATAAGTAGCATTATTTGATGTGAAAACTAACTGCCTGGCCTTTTTGCATTTAAAATTTTTTCACAGTAACTCTGCATCCATGTGTTTTTGTTCATAATAATAAAAAGCATTTTTGTATGTTCTGTTCGATGCGTATTGTCTGTCCACCTCTGTGCCAATTTCAGTGGATGTGACTGTGCTATAGCTTTTAGTGCTGAGGGACTTCCGTCTGTTCTACATAGATGCTTGTTTGGCTTTTATCTTGACAGTACATGAGCGTCTCAGAATAATTGAGTTATGTTTTGTTCTCATAACCTTATGATAAAGGAGAACTGAGACACGTGGCAAGTTAAATAACTTACCCAAGGTCACATGGTAAGTGTTTGGCTGAACCAGGAGATGAACAATCTTGTGTTCCAGTCCAGCGATATGTCCACACTTATCCTGCCTTCAAGCTGTGAGCTTGTGCTCTGAGCTCTGGAAATCCTAAGTATGATAGCTGGTTATGTCCAATTATATGTACATGCCATTATTCTTCCTAGATGAATGTGAGCGGCTGCAAGCATTTTAATTCTAAAATGTTTTTTATACAAGTTTCAGCAGCTTTGATATTTTGCTGATTTCAAACTATTCAGCTTAAATAAAAAATTCCAATATTCAGCAAATGACACCATCATTTAAAAATGTTGACAAACTCTTTTTGCTCAAACTTGGAGCTTCTCTAGTACCAGCTATTCAATGACCTCCAATCACTTTACATTTAAGTGAATGCTCACATCATCACTGGGAGAAGGGTGAAATTATGCTCATTTTACAGATAGGGAAATTGAGGTACATAGCGATGGTGACTTGCCTGACGTCATAGAGCAATTCAGTGACAGAACCAAAATAGAGTTCGGGTCCTATAGCTACGTTGCCTGTGCCTTAAGCTCTAGTTCATCTTTTCCATCACGAATACAAAACTAACCACATTAGGTGGGGCAGGCATTGTCCAAGATTCCCTCATATCTCAGTTAAGACTTTACATTCAGGCCCTAATGGTGGACTTCTCCAGACTAGTGGGCTGCAAATTGTCTGCTTGTTTGAGTTGGGTGTTGGGGAAATTTGCATTCAGGATTACAGTGAGAACATTAAACCCCAGGTATATAAAGGTGAACCACTAGCATAATAAAGTTTCCCAATATAGCCTTAACAGCATGTGCATGAGCATTGATTCAGGGCCCTCTTCACTTACAAAAATATCTGTAATCTTGAAAAGTAGTCTCCTTTCATTGCAGGAGAGAATTATTAGGGCAGATGGCTGAGGTGATATCCAGATGACCTGTAGATGCTGAATCAGGAATAATACCATTCAGAAGGTAGTTGGAGATAGGGGAAGATCAGAGCAAAGAGAGTTAAAGGTAGTCCATTTTACAAAGGATTGCACACTAAATGGAGCCTGGTGGTGACAGATATGGCTAAAGTGAAAAATGATTGTATTATAATCCATTGCCCACATTTTCAAATACTCATAATATTGTTAAGCAAATCACCTTTTTCAGAATGACATTTTCCTCCTCTTAGTCTTTTCCTCATTGTGAATTTGTTTGAAGGAAGATGGTCTAGTAGTTTTAGAGTGAGAAGAAAGTTGAGAGATCAGCCTTTCTCTGTTAAAATCATGCCTTTTTCCAGCAAGGCCATAGCTAAAGTGACTCAGGTTTGAAAGACGCCAGCTGGAAGGACAATAGTCCTCACTGAGGACCCATATGTGGCCTTGTTCCAAGTGAAGTTTGGGTTTCATTTGCCTAAGATATTGCCACTTGAACATGTCCAAAGAGCACTCTGTATGGCAGTAGTAGAGCTGGCTTTAAAACCACAATTCCAAAATAAAACTTGAGGCTTTGATGTAAATTTTTGTTCCATTATGGAACAAAAATGAGAGCTTTTGAAATTTTTCACAAAGAGAGAAAGAGGCCCACCACAGAATAACTAAATACAGGCCACTCAGCTGGGATGTTTCAAACCTGATTCAAACCTGTACTCCAAACCAGGCAGAGCGGGCTCTTGACTATGAAGCTCTCAGAGCGCAGGAGAAGGCCATTAAAACTGGACTATGGGCTCTTCCGGGGGTGGGGTTCCCTTTCTCTACTTGAGTTGAATCAGAAATTTCACACTGGACCTGAGAAATATTTCTTACAAAAATTTTGCTGAAACTGGTCATTTCCACAAAAAGTTTGCTTCAACAAAGCAGTATTTTCCAATGAAAATTTTTTGTCAGAAAAATTCACAACTAGCCCAAGTCATAAGTTGAATTTTTATGAACCTCCAAAGTCCCCAGAATTGTTCTGAACATACAATTTTTCAGCATATCAAAGTTCTTATAAAAAGGATGGTGGTGTTGGTCTTATCCAAGTTGACTTCATGGTTTACAGGCTTGGAGTCAAGAGCAGTGTTAATTGTAAGTTGTGTGGCCACTCAGGAGAGAGTCTCATGCCACCCAGCTGATTAGCAGAGTGCCCACAGTTCAGTTTCTGTTTCTACTGGTGGTGCACATTCACACATGCCTTGGTGTCCATAAAATTTATTCTGCACACGGATGGAAAAGATTAGAGGGAATGTTGGCCAATAGGTTCTCAGTTCTAGTCATACATCTACAAACTGAGACCTAATAGTCTCTGAACTGCCCAAACTTCATTTTTTAGACTTCACACAAATCTGCTAAAACGTCATCATTCTATTTTTCAGGAAAGAAAACTACAACTCCAAGGAGTTAATTGAGTCTTCCATAGTCACACAGAAAGTCTGTGGCAGAGCTGGTACTAGACCCCTCCCTTCCCCCAGATATCTGATGTGGTGGACTAAAGGACTCAAATTGAAATGGAGGCGTGTTGAAAATGCTTAGATGCTACTTGGATAGATGTTGAAGAAGACCCTCAGGTGGTAGGTTGTCCCAGACCTTCACCTCCATCTGAGTTCCCTTTATTGACTTTCCAAACAGCTTTTGAAAAATGGAAAGTTCTTTCACGTGTATGTGCACTTAATGTGTCATATAAGACTAGGAATTTGCTCTTAGTCTTTATATAAAATTCCTGCTTCCATTGCCATAACTGTTACGCAGAACCCTGTGTAGCATTGGCACTTCCCCATAACCACAAGAGCTGCTGAAATTTCATGGTGCTATTTGGATATGTGTGAGAGGTGCATAGGATGAAAAAAGTTCTGTAAAAGTAAAATATTATGCTGTTTTCTGTTAGAGCATGCTGTATTGGCTGTTTAATTGAGACACTGAGTGTAAATCTTTGGCACGGGAATATATGGGTTTCCTACTAAAAGTAAATATCTTTCAAAAGCCTTTTCAACCTATCAGCAATGTTGGATGCTGCAGCTTTTTTCTTGTTTTTAATTAATGCCCCCACACCTCATTTCATCCAAATAAGACATTTTATGTCAGCCCGAAAAGAAGAATGATTCCTTTCCTCTTGTGTCATTTTGGATTTGGCTGTGTTGTGTTTTTACTTTTGTAAACTTGATAAGTAGATAGTTCTGGTGCAGTGTTGCTGTTAAACTTCATCTTGTTTTCTTTTTACTTAGGATATTTAAAATGAAAATAAACTGCTGATGGGGGCAGGGAGGAAGTAGACCCAGCACCCCACAGCTTGGTTGCCATCAATGTCATATAACGATCTAATAATATTTAGTCCTCCTTCATCTCATGCCAGTTTGGAACATAAGGGCAGAGCTTATTCATACAGCAGGACAGACAGAGATGGAATATGTTTTGATGATCCTCAAACATAAACCGTCAGTTAGATCTGTTTCTAGCCCAGTACACACTCAGTCAACAACAATCTGTCAGTTTTCCCCTCTCATATTTTTTAAAAAAGAGGATGTGAATGCCCAGCCAAGCAAACCTAACTCCCAAACACTTTCTGTTTTTCATGGAAGGTTTTATCCTCAAGCGAAGTTTCCACCTGGAGCTGGCTGCTGTAAATCCTCTGGGCCCTGGCAAAAGCCAGAATTCCCAGCTTATTTTACTTAATTTACGATGCTGGCAACATGCAAGCTGCAGCGCAGGACTCTTGATTCAACTTTCCTAAATCAGGGTATTGACACATTACAGTAGAGAAACATCAGCTTAGAAAACTTGACAATAAACTCTTCCAAATGATTTTTAAAGCATGGTAATGAATGGCTTTAAACAATTTCAGCGTTTTATTTCCATTTTTAAATAGTTATTAAAAGACAACCTGCTCACTTAAAAAAGCAGTTTTTTATGCTTCACCATAATAAGCCATTTGTGCCATCTTTCATCTACGACTAGAACTTGAAGAACATAAGCACAGGCATACTGGGTCAGACCAAAACCCATCTAGTCCAGTATCCTGTCTTCTGACAGAAGCTAATGCCTGATGCCCCAGAGGGAGTGAACAGAACAGGTAATCACGAAAGCAGTCCCTCTCCTGACATCTGTATCCAGCCTCTGACAAACCTGTCCTACCTAATATCCCTTGATGGACCTAACCTCCGTGAATTTTAGTTCTGCGGTGTCCAATATGCTCATTGTTCACCACATGTGGCAAACAGGGCAGCGGAGTGTGGCGAAATGCGGCTCAAAAGAGCCACGCATATGGGGCACCCTTCTGACCTCTCCGCGTACACACCCCACCACATGGTGGGACAGACAAGTGGTGGCAACAGCTGAGGTGGCTCCTCTGGCCCTGGTGGTCTCTCACCCAGTTTGGTACATGGAATGTTCAAACCATGTATCAGAGAGGTAGCCGTACATCTGACAAAATGGGTCTTTGCCCATGAAAGCTTATGCTCCAAAATATGTTAGTTTATAAGGTGGCACAGGACTTCTATTCAGACCATGTGTCAAGTGGGGAAGACGGCACAGATTGCAGCAGAGATGAAACAATACAAGCTTGCAGTTTTGGGCTTGTGTGAGACGAGATGGACACAGTATGGGCAGCTATGCTTGGCAACAAGTGAAACTCTGTAATATAACATGTACTGGGTTTTATTTAATTTGATGCACACTTTGTGATTTGTTTTAACAGAAAACCTTGTTATTAGTTCTCTGTCTCTCCATGTGGTAGGGGGTGTTTGTAATCCAAGCAATTTGAGCGTTTTGCCCTAGGATTCCAAGAGGGTCAGAGAGGGTAATATATAACTCAAAATTGCTTAAGTTATAGAAAATGTTTGAATGCAATACTGCTCAGTGATACCAGTATCATTATACTCATGGGTGAAGTGGTAGCTATACTTTTGAGTGAGCTTTTAGTGCCAGTGAAATGCACAAAGTCCTATTTGTATAAAAGGTGAAGCCGAGGCAGCAGCAGTGGAAATTCCCTTCACTGATGTATCAGTGTGCCTGTTCTGGAGGATCTTTCTCTATGGGAAGACATAACTTCAAGCCCAGTCGATCCTTGGCTTGAGACTTGCAAAAAGGATTCCAGTTAATGTCAGTTGTAAAGATGGATTTTGTTTTCTCACAGATGTCTACCGGTCGCTATATGTAATTGCTTTGCTTTATAGGTCAGTGAATAAGCTACCAGATGATGAAAATGTTCTCTACTGAGCCAGATATGGTTTCAATGCTGTCTTGAGGCTTATTCATTTCCAGTAATTTATTTGTTGCTATGTAACTTTAAAAATAAGTATCCCAGTAACTTTTTTTTAAAATTATTTCTTATAACAGAGGAGGAAGAGGAACAGGTACCCACTGATGGAGGTACATCAGCAGAAGCCATGCAGGTTCCCTTGGAAGAGGAAGGAGAGTTGGAAGAGGATGAGACAATTAATGATGAAAACTTCTTGAGCAAGAGACCCTTAGAAAGTCCTGAAGCTGAGGAAATGCCTGCTATGAAACGACCAAAGCTAGCTATCACTAAAGGGGATATCCTAGATGGTGCATTGGAACCACGTGAACCTCTCAGTTCAATAAACACTCAAAAGGTGCCACCAATGCTTTCTCCAGTTCATGTTCAGGATAGTACAGACTTAGTCCCTCCTTCACCAGAGCCACCAATGTTGGCTCCCATTGCAAAATCACAAGTACCTGTTCCCAAAACATTAGAATCAAAACCATTTGTACCTAAAACAAAGCCCAAAACTGGTTCTCCAGGACAGAAGACTAAATTGCCTAAACCTACTCCACCACCAATAGTTATTGGAAGTCCCATACGTTCACCAAAAACTGGATCCAAAGAAAAAAAGTCACCAGGTCGTGCCAAGAGTCCAAAAAGTCCTAAAAGTCCAAAGCTCCCCCCTCATGTTTCCCAAGTGGCCGTCAAACCTGAAACACCAAGCAGAACCCCTTTGGCTGCATTAAGTGAAAAGATGGGAAAAGAGAACATCCAAGTAAAACAAGGGCAAACACCACCTGAGCCTGGGAAACAAAGTAATGAAAATCCATCTAAGAAAGTGGCAGTGCTGGACAAGACCATTGATGATTCAATTGATGCTGTCATTGCCCGTGCATGTGCCGAACGAGAACCTGATCCATTTGAGTTTTCCTCTGGTTCTGAATCAGAGGGGGAAATTTTTACCAGCCCTAAAAGACTTTCTGTTTCAGAAACCCCAACTCCTAAAGCTTCTGTTTCTGCTAATAGTCTCAATAAAGTAGGAGCCACCCCATTGCCTCCTTCAGGTGGGACGTCAAGCTCAGACATTTCATGGACAATGGATGACTCAATTGATGAGGTCATTCGAAAAGCAAAAATGGGAACACCTAATCCGCCTGCCAACTTTCCTTATTTCTCCTCTCCTTCTGCTTCACCACCAACGCCAGAACCTCTACTCAAAGTCTATGAGGAGAAAACGAAGTTGGCTACATCAGTAGATGTTAAAAAGAAGCTGAAAAAAGAGCTAAAAACAAAAATGAAGAAGAAAGAAAGACAGAAAGACAAAGAGAAAAATAAAGAGAAAATAAAAGATAAAGATAAAAACAAGGAGAAGGAGAAAGACAAAGAAGGAACCAAGGAAGCAAAGTTTCAATGGAAAGACCTACTCAGAGATGATGACCTTGATCCCTATAAATTCAAAATGAAGGACTTTGATGATATTGACCCAAAAATGAAGTTGAAAGATGGCAGTGCCAAAAAAGAGAGAGAAAAGCATAAAGATAAGAAGAAAGATAAAGAAAAAGGCAAGAAAGACAAAGATAAGAAAGACAAAGAGAAACTTAAAGATAAAGGTAAAGAAGATAAGATAAAGGGTCCTTCAACACCTCTTGTGTTGCCTCCCAAGGAAATGCCTTTGCCTTTGTTTAGCACTCCTACCACCATGAGACTTCCTACCATGTTGACTTCCTTGTCATCAGTACTTCCAGAAAAACTGTTTGAGGAAAAAGAGAAGCCTAAAGAAAAGAAAAAAGACAAAAAAGAGAAGAAGAAAAAGAAGGAAAGGGAGAAGGACAAAGAAAAGGAAAAGAAGGAAAAGGAAAAGGAGAGGAAGGAGAAAGAAAAGAAAGACAGAGAAAAAGAGAAGCACAAACATGAAAAAGTAAGCTGTTTAAGTGTCATTAAGATGTTACATGTTAGGAAAAGTATTTACATTTATTCTTAAATTATCACAAAATTTTGCTTTCTAGGAAAATTCAGTGGGAAAATTCTAATAGGTAACCTGGCTTTATGACAAGTCACCAAAGTTAAAAGAGGGAGTGATGTAGAATTTTGGATTTGTCCAAAAACTGTCCTGCACAGAGCCACTATAGTTTTGGCAAATGTTTGTTGAATTCAGTTGTGCAAAACTGAAACTCGGGATTGTCTGAGGTCAGTTTACATCTTACCTGAGCTACCACAGTGCCAACTTTAACCAATTGGCCTCTCACTATTCTAGGTCAGAATTTAGACACATTTACAGCACTGTGTAAATAAACTTGTGTAGTCATTGCCACACATTTGTTCTGTAAATGAGTAGACTTCAGATTTTAGGTCCATCAGGCCAATAGCTTTCTCACAAACTAAATCTTAAAAAATTTAACAGGGTTTTTTTGGATTTGGTACAATTCCAAAGCCTACTAGAAAAATTGATAGATGTAAGGTATAATGATGAATAGCGTTAGCTTGAATTCTTGGTTTAGTCATCACTTACCTGATCAAACCCTTTTTCTTCTGAAGGCAAAAATATTTGTAAATAAGCTTTAGGTTCCTTCCAGTTGATCAACTGAATTGTACAGTGTGCCCACAAATGTCTCGGTGAGAATCATAGAATATTCGAAATGGAAAGAATGTCAAGAGATCGTGGAGTGCACTTCCACTCATGGCAGAACCAACCACCATCTAGAATTAGCGAGACTAAGCAATCTAAGCTAGCAAGACACCAAATTTGTTTCCCCCATTGATCAAGCACAGTACATTATGGCCTAAATATTCAGAAGTGGCCTCATTTTGAGTGTTACGTTAGACATTGCTGCCTGATTTCAAAGGGGCTGAGAACCCACAGTTCTTATTGACTTAAGAAAAAATATAGAATTGCAGAAATGCAGGGCTGGAAGCAGTCTTGAGAGGCGATACATTGCTCCATTAAAGCTGCTTTCTGTCTATTCCAGTTTTGCTACCTGAGGTAGCAAAACTATATATATAGATCAAGCTATAGTCTAATCTGGATGGTTGATTGATAGAGAGATTTTTAAAGGTTGAAACGATTTTGCTCTTCTCCTTGTCTATGCTGACTAGCTTTAAATGTGTCCAGCTTTGAGTGAAGTACAGAGTCAGTATAAATGCCTTATCTTGGTACTCCACCCTCTTCCACTGCAAAACATTAACTCTTTTGTCTTCTTCCTAGTGTTTGAGGAAGAAATCTTGCAAAATTTGTTACACATAGCTTCTCAGTTTAGAGTGCAGGCGTTCTGGAAAATTAACTTCACACGTGTCATGGAGCACTTGATGATAGTGGTCAGGGAGGTTTTGTTCTACCTATCTGTTGATTTATCTGACTTTTGAGCCACTGCAACATATGCAGAATGTTATTGTACAGTTCCTTTATTCTATTTGCAAGATGCTTGTTCCTTTGTAGATCAGGGTCATTTTGGTCCTACTGCCCCAAGGATTTTAACCAAGATGGCATTTTTTAAAAAATGTCATGGAAAATGCACTCAAAAAAGATGTTGCCCATCCTTCACACATTATATGGCCCAATACTTAACATTTTTTGTTTTCTGCATTTTTTTTCTTAATTTACTTTAGAGTAATACAATGTGTACATGGAGGAGTCTGAACTGTTAAAGGTTTGTAATGGTCTCAAAATCTAATATATATTTTAAGTGAAGGAGTTCAATGGTAATAAAAACTTGGTCAGATTGAACTGACGAAGCTGCCCCATTACCTTGGCAAAAAGTCCCTGTCAAAAGATAAACTTTAAAGCTAGAATGCATGAAAGACTCCCTAGATAGAATTAAAATTTAAACTGATTCTTGATAGATAAGCTTTTTGTAAATCCACCTCTTTGCTGCAAGTCAGGATTTCAAAAATAAATTTCCCCTTTAAATCTCTTGAGCGATTTTCATTTTTTGCAAGGCCGCACTGCTGGTGTCCTGGAAAAATGGAGAGCTAGAGCTTTATCAGTTGGTGCCCTGAGGTATGTGGCAAAGAAGCTAAATCCTTGAAGATTAGCAAAAAAAATGCAGCACATGGCAATAAGGGGCTTATATGACTACTAGTATTAGTTCAGGTGAAAGAAGTATTGCTTATACATAAAACTGGACAAATCCACTGACAATGTATTTTTAGTTAGTTACAAAGGAGTCTTATATTGCTGGACTTTACCTCTTTGGTGATTTGGGAAGCTTAGTAATCCACTGTAAATACTCGTCTGCTGGACCCAATTCTCGGTATTACTCCAAAATGCTGCTCTTTCATTTTAACCCTTAAAAAGCAAGTTTCCTTAATTTAGCTTTTCGATCACACAATTGTTCACTTAACCAGGAGCTGTTCTGTAAGTACAAATGATCAAGTTACTGTCTGAACATTTAACATTCAATGAAGCATCAATTTAAGAGAAATAAGAGTGACCTGAAAGATTACTTGTGTTTGTAGGAAGTCTCTCCACATTATAAACTTGTCTATTTTTTAAAAAAATATCAAATGTGTTAAATAATGTAATAAGGGAGTTGGTGAGTGTATGTTTAGAAAAGTGGTGTTAGCACTAGGCAGTATATGGCCATGAAGAACATTTTTAATTTAGAGTACTATATTTTGTTATCATTAGTTTTTGTTAAATAAGTGTGGACTCCATACCTTAGTTTAGCTTTTTCAAAATAGATACATATATTATTAGTGCACTTCCTGCCACTATATCCCAAAATGGTTGGCAGATAAACGCAGGGCATTACAGTATATTGCATACGGGACACACAGAAAAGTAACATGACGATTTTACATGTTTATTGAATTAAGGCATTCAGTCATAAGTCCTAAGGGTAAATGATGATTATAGGACCAGATTGTGACTATATGATCTGCTTTGAGCATTGTTATGCTGCTCCTAGAGTAACTGATTGATTTAGTTTCTCCATTGTTGCAGGGAGAGTAATCTGCACTGAGTATAGACCCTGCTCACTGACAGATCTATGTATGTGGTGTGGAGGCAGAGCTCTGTAGAGCCTGTTTACCCTTCCACACAGCTACCTGCAATGCTGATAGCTGCCACAAAGGAATAAGTGGGGGTGGGGGTTGTATGCCCCATTGTGTTGCCACACGATCCCAGGCCATGATTTGATCCTCATTTATTTGTAACAGTTGCACTCAAAGCCCCCAGCCAAGACTGTGATCCTCTTGTGCTGGGTACTGTCCACATAGAAATAGTCCCTGCCCCCAAGAAGTTACAGTCTAAGAAGTCAAAACAGAAATGATAGGCAGGAAAGCAGGCGTGGGGCAGTGAAATGATGTATACAAGATCACACAGCAGCTCTGTGGCTAAGCCAGGAACAGTACCCAGATGTCTACACTTCTAAAATTAAAGCACAGCTGCAACAGCACTGTCCCAGCCATGTTTTCAAGTTAAAGTGTGGCCACAGCAGCTCTTCCAGGGCTCTGTGTAAACCACCTCCACGAGGAGGTTTGCTCAAGGGGAAGGAGGGAAGGGAATTTTTACCACCACTGAGCCAGAAAGTTGCAACACAGCAAAGGAACAGTGTAGACTTAGCCTGAGAGAGAGGCAATGGGGAGAGAGAGAAAACAAAGCTATTTCCCACAGAAGGAACTACAGCGAAGAAGACGCCTTGTACCAAATTGTGAGGCCTGGAAGAAAAGAGACTTGTGGCCTATAAACAGCAGAGTGGAGAGAAGTCTTGAGGTAGAATCGTAGAGGTTGGGTCGGAAGGGACCACTAGGGTCATCTAGTCCGTGGAGTGCTCTGTTGTGCAGCATGGTTACCTGTATTTAAAAAAAAAAAAGTGTAGAACCAGAGTTTAGTTGGAGAACAACAAGAACTCTTGTGGCACCTTATAGACTAACAGATATTTTGGAGCATAAGGTTTCGGGGGCAAAGACCTGCGTCGTCAGATGCATGAGTAGCGGGGTGTGTTCAGAGGGGTATTTAAAGAATTGGGTCCCAGAAAAAGGGAAGGCCAGAGCTGACAAGGTCTGTTCAGCAAGGTGGAAATGGCTCATTATCAATAGTAGGTATCAAAAGAGGAAAAAACAAGTCAGATCATACAGGGGGATATAAGCCATTGTCAGAGTCTAGTGGGGAGATCTTAACACCCAGGGCAGAGGGTTTATTTTTCTGCAGAAGTTGCACGTTTTTTTAAATACAGTCCAGCTTTTTCAGTTGCATATCTCTGGACCTCTATATATGGGAATGTATCATCATTACACCTAATTGCCCTTCCAGTCCACCTTTTCCTTTTCCCATCCTGCCCTGTTATGGTGTTGAGAGTCCACTCTTTCCTCCCTAAAACATGCTTCTTCCCTCAAGAGCTGTTGCTTTTTTCTTTAAATCTGTCCATCTGGTTGTGCAGTAAATTTCTCTGTGGACTGTCTTCTTTTTCTCATTTAGATTCCAAGGCCCCAAATTAACTAAGTGCTTAAGGCTTAGTTTGTGTTTAAGTGCTTTGTTGAACAGGGATGGATTTAAGCATGCATTTCAAGCGAGAACTCCGAGAAAAACTACAAGACTATTTTATTGTGGAAAGCGTTGGGCAGCCTACATAGAGGGCTTGCTGCTGCTCCCCCTCTAAAAGCTGAGTTGAAAAGCTGATCCTCTGGGGTGCTGAGCACCTTAATCTGCTATTGTTCTGGAGTTTAGGATGCACAGCAGACACTCGTCCTTAGTAACTCAGCCCCATCCTTCACAGTTTTGCCTGGCGTCCTGACTGTGGTCCCACACCTGCCAACAATTTATGTATTTGCTTAACTTTCCATGTGTCAGTAATCCTGTTGAAACCATATAGTTAAGCATTTGTATAAGTCTTTGCTGGGATGGGGGGCTTTGTTTTTTCCCTTCCCTGTTTTCAAAGCTTTGATTCTGCAAGGGCTCATGGTGTGTTTGTGTACTATATGTGGAAGATTACATGCTTTGATCTGAACTAAGTGAAGTGCAATCAGATACAGAGATGGATGCCTAATAAATGGGTGTGGAGATGCTTCTTTTTGAGGGCCTATTGGATACAGTGACAATATACATACAACTGTGATGTTAGTCTAAGGGCTTGCCTACATTGCATCCCCGCATGGACTATGGCGTATGAATTGCCGTACTCGCCAAAGTGTTGTAGTAACTGCGTCATGTGTATGCTGCTGATGCAAACAAAGATAACTAGTTTGGATTAACGTAGTATAGTTTGAAAAGGTTAATGCGAACACAGAATCATTAAGTTCATACAGTTTGAACCTCTCTAGTCCAGCGCGCTTGGGATCTGACCAGTGCCAAACAAGAGAATTTGCAAACTGTGAGAGGTCAGTATTGTACAGCAGCATTACCAACACTTCAACTGCTTATTGGCCTGTTTGAAGATGTGAGTAAATTACACATAAATAACCGATACTGAGACTAGGACTGGTGTCTCTAAACAAACTTTATGGAACCACTGGAAATTTGGCCACACCCATGATAAGTGGTCATCTGGCTAACTAAACTCATGCCAGATTGTGGAAGTTGCTGGATATGAGAGTGCCAGATTAGAGATTGTCTGTCCCAGCAACAGCCAAACAGGATTGGTTAAATTACAACACTTTGCTGTGCTCTGCAATTCATGACCCCGTAGTCCAGGTGCGTCCAACCTGCGGCCCGTGGGCTGCATGCGGCCCTGGACAGCTAGTAATGCGGCCCCACAAGATCGTAAACTTTTAACATTATTATGTGATTTATATACATTAACTATATTATATATTTTATATGCGGCCCAAAACAATTCCTCTTCACTCAATGCGGCCCAGGCAAGCCAAAAGGTTGGACACCCATGCCGTAGTCCATACTGCAGAACTGTGCAGACATAGGCTTATTTGGTTGAGACCACACAATCTTTTCATAACTCTTCAGGAATACTAAAGCAATAATTAAGTGTTCATACATTAAAAAACAATGAACTTCCAAGTTGAGATTTCACTCCATAACTGGTTTGTGAAGAGATGTTGCATGGATCTCCCACCAAACTCTGCCTGATAACACTGCAGCAACTAGTAGTGAGAAGAGTGGTAATCTCAGCATCCTTTGGTCAAGCTAACTCAGCTTTAGCTTATTACATGTTACTTGGCTAGTGTGGTTAATAAAGAAGTGTCAAGTCTCTGTTTAGAGAAGCAGTGTATTTTACTGTTTAATGTGTTCCTTGAACAGATCAAAGTGGAACCAGTTGTTCCAGCTCCATCACCGGTTATTCCCAGGCTGACGCTGCGAGTGGGGGCTGGCCAAGACAAAATGTAAGTAAAAAGAAATCCAGTTGAAAGGAGCACATGCTTATTAGGGATTCTTTGCTTACTACCTCTGATAAATCCTATTTTTGTGAAGAAAACTTAAAAATATTATTGGCTGATAAAGGTTCGTGCCTATGAAACCTCCCAGTGTTACAAAGTATGAAATACTTGCCATTGAAGAAATCTCACCCAGTTTATTTCCTAACCTCTGATTGGAACATATCAGCATTTCTGAATAAATCTCTCTGAATTTCTCCATTATCTGTCCTGCAATCCCTACTAATGTACTTCTAGGAACATAGTCTTAAATCACTGGTCAGTTTAGAGTCCTTGCAGTTTTCAGTAGTAGCTAATGAAAACTGTCATAATCCCTTCCATACCCTAGGGAAAATTTTCAAAACCCCAGGCAGTTAGCAGCTTTGTGCATTGAAACATGATAGTTGCCGTCCCTTTATACATTTTTATCTTAGCTAGTATAACTGGTAGCGGATATTCATGTAGGTGTCTAATCCTTTTTAAATCCTGGTTTTGTTCATTAGCTCACTGATTATTATTACTCGTACAGTAATACAAAAAGACCTAGTCAGCCTTTTGTGCTGGGTGTTGTACAAACATAAATAAAAAAGACAATGCTTGCCCCCAGAAGTGTACGATCTAAATAAGGACAAGATGCAACAGGTGGGTGTAGAACACAAGCAAGAAAGGGAGGGGCACAAGAGGCATTAAGTTCCATAGCTTAGCTGTGCATTGTATGAAAGTATTTCCTTTAATCGGTTTTCAAAAATGGGTTGCTTTTTAGTTACACCAGTTTCTTACATTAAGATATGGTAAATAATGACACCCAACAGATCTTCTCCTTACTATTCATTATTTTACGTACCTCTGACATGTTGTTGTTGCTTTGCACCATTGCCAAACTAGTCTAAGTTGTATTGTTCACTTTTTCCATGCGTCTTGTCATGGTTTTTTTTTCCCCCTTTACTTCACCTTTTCTGACTCATCTGATTTGAGATGAGCTATCTAGTGCTGAACACAGTATTCAATGTGTCATCTTATCTTGCCATGAAGTGGTCTGTCACTGAGATGCTGACTCAGGGAGGTGGAGAAAAGCTACCAAAAAGCTTTGTCCTAGTTTGAAAGAATCTATATATACTGTAATCATGGGTTAGTCAGTGGTCTGCCCTGGCTTTGGAAGATCTAAGCAGCCTTAGCTAAGTTGGTCTGGATGCTTGTTTAGTTAGGGGGTCCTAACCCAACTTGAAAGATTAGTTCCAGCCCTGAAAGAGTCAGTTTCACTTGGGAGCTTTCTGTTGCAGTCTTGTAAGACTGAGTGAAGCCTGACAGTGTTCCACCACACACAGTCACCTCAGAAGTGGGTGGGGGCAATGTTATCTAGGAGCTATATTATGAAGTTGCTGTAGGAATTTTTGTGAATTAAGTCATTTCAGTCCCTATAGGACTTAACATTATTTATAAGTAGTGTTTCCCCCCTCTAGATTTTTTCTGCCTTTTGGCCCTTCATAATGTTACAGTCTGACCAAAGTTCACGTGTCATACCATTTTTTACAGACATTATATTTTCAAAATTATTCTCTGTCCCCTTAAGTATGACAGTCGGACAGACCTGTCCTGTTAAAGTCCCTCCGACTGTTGCATGTTTCTTACAGATACAGGGAGGATACTTTGAGACTCGGGGTAGGTCTACACAGCAAAGTTATTTTGAAGTAACAGCTGTTAGAACTCTCCTGGAATCTACACAACGCAACGGCTGTGGCCATTTGGAAGAGGCATGGTACTGAGCCACTTCGGCAGATGCTAATGAGGCACTGCCATGAATATGCAATGTCAAATTAGCATGATGGCAGACGCTTGCACTTCAAAAGTGCTGCTTTCGAAACGCACATTGCCCATGTAAGCTGGGGGCCTTTTGAAACGACCCTCTGATTTCGAAAGCCCGTTCTTCCCATTTGGTTTTGGGAAGAAAAGGCTTTTGAAATCAGGGGGTCCTTTCGAAAGGCCCCCAGTTACATGGGTGGTGTGCGTTTCGAAACTGGTACTTTCGAAGCATGCGCAGCCACCATTTTGCTAATGGAGCATTGCATGTTCGTGGCCGTACCTCATTAGCATCTGCTGAAGTGGCTCAATACTATGCCCCTTCTGAAAGGAGGGCCGAGTGTGGCCTCAGCCAACCGCTATATTGAAATAATTTCAAAATTATTATTTTGAAATTGGTAAATCTCATTCTACAAGGAATAGTGGCTATGTTGAAATATGGGCTGTTGCGATAGGGATAGGGTCTATTTCGAAATAAGCCATAGTGCATTCAGTGGCTCTATTTCAAAATAGGCTCTGTGTGTTTAGATGCTGCATTTTGAAATAACTAGTACATATGAAATACAATTTTGTGTGTGGCAGCGTTATTTTGGAATACACTATTCCAGAATACCTTATATCAAAATAAAGGTGCTGTCTAGACATACCCTCAGAGTCTTTGCAGTCAGAAGGGACCTCAGAACCTCAGCCCCACACTCCTGTAATAGACCCCTAACCTCTGACTAACTTACTCAAGGCTTAAGATCATTGTTTGAAGTCTTCAAGTTACTGAAAATTCAGTGCTTACACTAGTTTAAACCTGCAGGTGATCCATGCTGTAGAGGAAGGTAAAAAGGCCCAAGAGTATCTGCCAATCTGACGCAGTGGGGGGAAGTTGCTTTCCAGCCCATATGTGATACATACAGTATTAGTTCTGATAGCTTGTCATGTGAACAACTATCATTGCTGATATGTGTGTATTTAAAAACCTGGGCAATTTCCTCACATACATGCTAAGTTTAATCAGGCAAGGTCGCTGTCAACTGCATGTCACACCACTGTAAACTGCGCTAGAGTTTAAGTTTAAAAAAAAAAAAGCTAGCACTCCATCTACGTTCCATTCACTAACAGCAACGAAGGGTCCTGTGGCACCTTATAGACTAACAGAAAAGTTTTGAGCATGAGCTTTCGTGAGCACAGTCTCACTTCATCAGGTGCTGGTCTTGGAAATCTGCAGGGCCAGGTATAAATAAGCCAGAGCAAGGGTGGGGATAACAAGGTTAGCTCAGTCAGCAAGGGTGAGGCTTACTACCAGCAGTTGATCTGGAGGTATGAACACCAAGGGAGGGGAACCTGCTTTTGTATTTAGCCAGCCATTCACAGTCTTTGTTTAAGCCTGAGCTGAGGGCGTCGAATCTGCACATGAATTGTAGCTCAGAAATTTCTCTTTGGAGTCTGGTCCTGAAATTTCTTTGCTGTAGGATAGCTACTTTTAAGTCTGCTACTGTGTGGCCTGGGAGATTGAAGTGCTCTCCTACGGGTTTTTGTATATTGCCATTTCTGATATCTGATTTGTGTGCGTTTATTCTTTTATGCACAGACTGTCCAGTTTGTCCGATGTATATAGCAGAGGGGCATTGCTGGCACATGATGGCATATATTATATTGGTAGATGTGCAGCTGAATGAACCCACGATGGTGTGGCTGATCTGCTTAGGTCCTGTAATGGTGTTGCTGGTGTAGATATGTGGGCAGAGCTGGCAACGAGGTTTGTTGCATGGATGGGTCCCTGAGTTAGAGTGACTGTGGTGCGGTGTATAGTTGCTGGTTGCTTCGGGTTGGCAGGTTGTCTGTGGGCAAGGACTGGTCTTCCTCCCAAGGCCTGTGAAAGTGGGGGATCATTGTCCAGGATGGGTTGTAAATCCCTGATGATGCGCTGTAGAAGTTTTAGCTGAGGAGTGTAGGTGATGGCTAGTGGTGTTCTGTTGGTTTCTCTCTTGGGCTTGTCTTGTAAGAGGCTTCGTAGCACACATCTGGCTCTGTTGATCTGTTTTTTCACTTCCTCAGGTGGCTATTGCAGTTTCAAGAATGCTTGGTAGAGATCCTGTAGGTGTTTGTCTCTGTCAGAGGGGTTGGCGCAAATGTGGTTATATCTTTGTGCTTGGCTGTAGACAATGGATCATGTGATGTGTTTGGGATGGAAGCTGGAGGCATGAAGGTAGGCGTAGCAGTCAGTGGGTTTATGGTACAGGGTGGTATTGATGTGGCCATCGTGTATTAGCACCGTGGTGTCCAGGAAGTGGATCTCCTGTGTGGACTGTTCCAGGCTGAGGTTGATGTTGGGGTGAAAGTTGTTGAAGTCCCAGTGAAATTCCTCCAGAGTTTCCTTCCCATGGGTCCAGATGATGAAGATGTCATCAATGTAGCATAAGCAGAGATGGGGTGTTAGTGGACGAGAGCTAAGGCAGCGCTGTTCCAGGTCAGCCATGAAAATATTGGCATATTGAGGGGCCATGCGGGTACCCATAGCTGTGCCGCTGATTTGAAGGTATATATCGTCGCCAAATCTGAAATAGTTGTGTGTGAGGATAAAGTTACAGAGCTCAGCCATCAATGTGCTATAGCATCATCAGGGATACTGTTCCGGACAGCATTTATTCCATCTTTGTGTGGGATGTTGGTATAGAGAGCCTCTCCATCCATGGTGGCTAGGAGAGTGTTTTTTGGTAGATCATCAATGTATTGCAGTTTTCTCAGGAAGTCAGTGGTGTCTCGGAGATAGCTGGGAGTGCTGGTGGCATAGGGTCTGAGGAGAGAGTCCATATAACCAGACAGTCCTTCAGTGAGAGTGCCAATGCCCGAGATGATGGGGCATCCAGGATTTCCAGGTTTGTGGATCTTGGGTAGTAGGTAGAATAGCCCCGGACGGGGCTCTAGAGCTGTGTTGGTATAAATCTGTTCTTGTGCTTGTGTAGGGAGCGTCCTGAGCAGATGATGTAGTTTCTTAGTTTATTCCTCGGTGGGATCTGAGGAAAGTAGCCTGTAAAATGTGGTATTGGAGAGTTGTCTGGAAGCCTCCTTCTGGTAGTCAGACCTGTTCATGATGACAGTAGCTCCTCCTTTATTTGCCTCTTTGATTATAACGTCAGGGTTGTTTCTGAGGCTGTGGATGGCATTGCGTTCCGCACGACTGAGGTTGTGAGGCAAACAATGCTGTCTCTCCACAATTTCTGCCTGTGCGCGTCAGCGGAAGCATTCTATATATAGGTCCAGACTGTTATTCCGTTCACTGTTATCCATTTTCAGTATCAACAGTCTCCCTTCTACAGCGCATATGTGGGGCTTAGAACTGTCTTTTTGTGAAATGTTCTGACACATTTTAACACATTGGAACCCCCGTCCGTGACTGGAGCTTCTACTACACTACAAATAATATCACTGCCCTCAGCCTGCCCAACAGCTTTTAGCCTTCAATCAGACCTTGTTTTGAGTTATATGTTCAGTCGCCTAGTAGCAGATCTGGAACCTGTGGATCTAAAGCCATAAGACTATTCTTTACTGCCTGACCTTAAACACTCTGCGCTGTTAACTCAAAGGCTGTAGCAGGAAAATGAACTGCTGTGTACACCAGCCTCTAGAAAGAGACGCAATGAGCCACCCTGTGGAAGTGTGGGTTAAATTTGGATAAATTATGTGAATGAGTGACATGTCTTGTTAGCAACGATTTTGACCTTGGTAGTAATTTGTAATACAGAAATTACAGAATTAAGATGTGCTTTTATTCGTGGTTGGTGCTAACCCTGTATGTGAGTTGCTTGAAGCTGCAGACAAGAAGGCTGTGGCCAGTGTAAGGGACTCATTTCAGAGGAAGAAGGGGAATTGGTGAGTGATGGGTAGTTGAGGGCTTGAATTATTTTAGCTGCAGGCTATCTTGGTGTCATGGCTCCTTCCCCACTCTAGCAAGACAAATGCAGAAGTGGAGGCCAGCAAAAGTACCTCCAGAACCTTATGTACCAGGTTTTGGTATAAACTTCCCCCCCAGAATCCTCAAAACATTAGATTTTGGGGATAAAATTCACTGCCACCACCCAAGTAGTAATAAGGAAACCAGGGAGAGACTACCTGGGAAATCTCAGCTCCAAAAGTAAAAAACCAGGACACAAACATTAACCAATACCAGGCTAATAAAAAGAAAAAGAGAGAACGTTTATTATTACAACAATATTAATGTTGCAAGCCTCATGACTAGATGGAAGAGTCACAAAGTAAAACAGATGCGGAGTCTCTACAATGGGCCTAGAACTTCATTACAAGGAGAGTAAAAGGACATTTCTAAAAAGTGCACAGACATCAGATCTCACTTCCCAAACCATAAAACAATAAAGCCTAACGGATTTATCTAAACTTTACCCTACTTACAGAAGATTGGAGGGCCTGCTCTTGGCGGGGGATATTCTGTGTCTGTCTCCCTCATGGCTGGGAAAAAGAAGAAGCAACAGAGGACAGAAAAAGGGAGGAGCCAAAAAATTCAATTCTTACCTACATTCCTACAGGCCAACCCCACCTGGCTAAGGAGGTTAACCCTTTTACTCCCAGGCTGCTGGCTAACCCTCATGATCATGACACCTGGTTTTACAGTTTACACTTCTAAGGGACACATATGTAGTTAAGCACCGTAACAGTTAAGAGTTGGAGTGTGTTTGAGAGAGTTTTATGTGTAATACTCTGTTGAATGGGTGTACTTTGAGAAAGAGGTGGGGCCGTAAAGAAATAAGCCATACAAAAGATGCCACTGGATACTTTTTTTTAATTTAGGGGTTTTTTTGTCAGTAATGATGCCCTTTCAAGGTCTATGCACCTCAGTGTAGTTAATCCCACACAAAACACCATTATAGTAAACATCAGCATTATTGAAATACATTCCCCAGGTACTTGGCTAGACAACCAGCAAGCCAACCGTCCCTTTCATCGTTGCAGAAAAATACTGTCCACTTTCACCAAAGACCCCAACCATAATACATTCCCCAGGTACTTGGCTAGACAACCAGCAAGCCAACCGTCCCTTTCATCGTTGCAGAAAAATACTGTCCACTTTCACCAAAGACCCCAACCATCAAATAGTGACCTAGGATGGCTTACCTGAGGGACTGTGTCTCTCCCTGTGACATCCTAGGCCTTAACCAACCCCATACAGTCCATCCAGAAGCCAGTGGTCAAACAGCTGAAATCCTGGAGCACTTGGATTATTTGGTTCTGGCAAGAAGCCCTGAGAAACTATGTTCATTCAGAGACTGATGGTGCAGAAGGTATAGATGAGTGGTACACTAGGACGAGTCCCATCTTAGTCCCCTCCAGGACTCATGTACCAAGGGCATGTCTGCCCAAACATTTACTGCACAGCAAGCTAGTGTGTAAATCTCCAGCCCTCCAGCAAGCTGCTCGTTTAGTGTCTCTGTGGACACAGCTGCTGCACATGCACATGAGGGAACAGCTTGTGCACAACAGCAGGGTCCACATAGATAGTTAGCTGGAGCTAACAATGACTTTTCACTCCAATTTGCCACCTGAGTGGAGACACACCAGTAGTACCCCACTGAGGGTGAAGGGGTGTGGTCAGACTGTGATGTAATGACAGCTTCTGGCATGGCTGCTGAATAAGTTGCTAGAATGGAAATTGTATGCAAAGAACAAGTAAAGCAAGATAATAGCAGTGAAAGCTTCCAATCACATGCCTCAGTCAGGATTTAGAGACTCCGCCTGTATGGGTAAGAAGGTAGCTCATTCTCTCAGAGTAGTCAGTACATGGTCTCTGCTGAGACTGGCATTCAAGGTCCAAATTAGAGTTAACTGTGGGAGTGAATTTTCATTTTTTATTTTTCTGAGGCTACATCTACACTAGAGCAATCTGTCGACAGACGTTTCTGTCGGAATCTTCCGACAAAACTTCTGTCAACTGATGGCAACCTGATCAGGCCACTGATTGGTAGACAGCAATCGAAAAAGTGATCCTTTCTGTGGACAGAGAGCAGCCGGACTGCCCAGCTGCTGTCTTGACAGGATGGCCAACCGGAAGCACAGCAGACAGGGCTGCCCAGTGGCCCAGAAGCCCTGTCTGTCAGAGGGCCCCTGGAAAATCCTGACCAACTTTCTGTTGACAGTCTGTCTATAGAAGCATTCTGCCTCATGGGGGAGTGGCCGAATGCTGTCGACAGAAGTGCTGCGTTCTGCTGACAGAACACCTTGGGAATGTGGACGCTCTGCAGGTTTTGACAAAACTACCTAGCGCAGACATAGCCACTGATCGCTAATCTGGAATGGTCATAGACATAAAATCGACTTCTGCATTTCATATTTCAGGTTTATAGTCATACGTTGCCAATCCCAAGAAATATGTATATTTCTGGTGTCCTAAATAAGTCCTGGATGTAATGCCAGGGTAGTAGAAATTAAAATGCAGCAGTTACTAAAGGATAAATAGAATAATCTAGGAAAGACTGCAACATTTTAGGTTTTCTGCAAGTGCTTTAATTGCACAATAAAACAAGTGGAAAGTAGATTATAATCAAAACATTTCCGTCGTAGTAGTAAACAATTACAGCACTACTTGCATGGATGCCACATTAAAAGAAATTTACTGGATTCCATTCTAATGCAATTAGAGCTAATTTTGTTCTTTAAATGAATAAAAGGTCAGCTAGTAAATCTAGTTTATCTTGAGTACAGACTTCAATAAATTGTTTTATTTAATTTGCTGTAAAAGATCTTATCCTTAATGGGCCTTGGTCTTATTAGTTTGCTTGGGTTTTAAAATATTTATGACCACCTTTTTAGAGATTATTTGAATGATAAGTTAGAAAGTTGTTGTTGTTTTTCTGCATTGTTATCAAGGCACAAGATCGCTAATTGAGTCAGTGTAGGAAGCCATTTAAGATTTGTCATGTAGAGAAAGCTGGTGTGGAATCTTCCTGAATTTAAATCACCCATAATTAGCTGTTTTGTTGAACCATCCTGCGGTGTCTCATTTGTCCATTCTCCATTTATTTTTCCCCAAACATACTCATATTTCACACCTGTAGTGTTTAAGAATGCTAATCGACTGATAAAGCATTGGCATGCCATTTACTGGTGCACATGATGTGAACTTCAAATTAACTTCAAATTTCTGATATTTGTGATCAATTCATTTTATATTTTACAGCCAAGTAAGCAAAAACACCAACTTGCTTCAGTGCAGGCCGCCAGAAAGAATGTACAATTGATTTTTTTTTCTGCTTCTGTGGCTTAGAAGCAAGGCATAAATTTTTGTGAAATCACATCTTTAATCTGTATCTTAAAATGTCAGGCTTCCAGTGTTGTACTTTAGCTCTACTTTCAGTAAGGGGCCTTGACGATAGTAATGACTGGAGGATAGCTGGTTTAGCACTGATTTGACTGTAATTTGATGTGCCCAGTATGATTAAATTGCCATTTATCATGTATTTTTTTGAAGTGGGTAGATGTAACTTTAAAAATACAAATCTCTCTCTTTCTTTCTCTAATCATTAAGAGTGTTATTTATTAAACTAAATCTTGAAAGAATTACCATAGTGCATAAATGTTCATGTCACCAAAACCAACACCCTAATTGGCACTGATTGACACCCTTGGTAGGAAATCTCAATAGAGACCAAGGACTGAATGTCAGTAGAGAATGAATTATCAACCTAGCACTAGATATAATCTCTCTACATAGCACTGATGACCTGGAAGCATGCTAGTAGAACGAAGTTGGGTGTCTGTACTGGTATTTTCTAGTCTGTTACTGTTCAATTTCTTTGTCGGTTAATCCAGCACCTTCCACAATAAACTCAAGTAACACATTCACGTTTATATAAACTGGCATAAATGGCATTGTCCTGAAAAGAGGACATGGATGGCAAAATATTCTGGTGGGGACCTACAAGGTTCAGCAAGTGGAAACCAACCCTGACTACCTGCACCACCTCTGGATTATCACAGATAGGGTTTTTTCCCCTGCCTGTATGTAGACTATTCATTATAAGTTTCTTTAAGGACATAAGTAATAATGTATTAGCACACTAGAATACCTTCATGCTATATAGCTATTGTAGCTTTTGTATTGTTACGTGACTTCATCTTTTGTCAAATACCAAAATTACTATAGACCAAGATTTCCAAAAATAAGGTACATGCAATTTGACATCTAAACATAAGCCTGATTTAAAAACAGCTAAACTTACAGGAACTCCCAGTGAAGTCAAACTCTGTAGGAAAAGTCTCACTAAATTAGCAAAATTAAGAGAAATCAGAGAACTAAAGGAGCAAAAATAGAAATAATATTACAGATTTTTTTCCTTTTCTGCTTTCACTGGAATTTCCTGAGAAAAGGGACTCTCTCTGGGTTAGTCTTGTTTGAGGCTTCTAGCTGCTACTGTAATGCAAACATATGTTTGTATGTTTAATAATAATAGTAATATTTAATAATAATATTGTTAATAATTAATAATGTGAGGTGCTCAAACACTACAGCAAGAGTTGTTGTCAAGGGTGTGTGTGTGTGTGTAAGTAAAACTATAATTTAGAGAATAGAAGTCTGCCAGAGTTTCAAGTGTGTGTGTGTGTGTGTGTGTGTGTGTGTGTGTGTGTGTGTGTGTGTGTTAAATATAGTTTGGAGAATACAAGTCTACCAGATAGCTCAGTGAGATTAGAATTTACTTCCACACAATTTTATATAATATGTACAGTTTTACGCGGTATCTTCCTTAATGGGAATTTGTAGGTTTTTTTAAAGATGATTGTTCTCCTGGTAATGATAAATACACTATTGTGAAGGCACTTTTGAACTTTGTGTTCCATTTAGTGGCAAGTTATTCAGACGTCAAATAACTTAGATTACTGGGTTCATAGTGTTTGCCCACAATAGCTGAATAATGGGGATCATTAAACTCCCTGTGTAGGTATATCCAAATTGTGTTTTCCTTTAACCTTGGCTGTCTGTGTGGCTGGGGAGGGAAGAGTTGGATCTTTATTGACTTGTCAAGCCATAGGTTTGCATTACAGGCCAAGCAGCTCCTGACCCATTCCATTTATTTCACTGTTTTGTGGTGGGGAAACAGGTAAAGGAACCCTGCTGGAAGCCCCTCCTTCTGCACGTTTTTATGAATGAGACCAGTGTTTGTAGCAGTTAAGGCACCGTGACCAAATCCTCCAAAAGATGTAATGCAAGCAGCATGGGGCTATTGCGGGACACAGCTGTGGGTGGTGTTAGTTACCCCGTGAGACATTGCTTATTCAATGGAGAGCTCTGGAGGAGAACTTACTGTGGAATTAAATAGGAGGGAAAAAGTGATACTTCGGGGAGAAAAACGTAGAAGGGTAAAACCACTGTTTGGAAAAATCAAACAATAGGGTCCTGGCAGTGAATGTCTATGTTTATTACAGTACTAATGGGTATCCCAATTATTTTACAATGTAGCACTTAGCAGTGAAAGGCTTAATGTTCACAGTGTGATACTAGAATTGAACGCTTTGTATTGCTCCATTGGCTTGTTCTAGAAATCCAAAAAGGACATATCTTGGTTTAATCAACTCCTGATATTATTAATGTATTAGTTAAGAGACAGGAGGGGGAGAAGTGATGAAAAGCAGTCTGATTTGTAGACACATAGTAAATGTCATGCAGGAGTTTGGAACTCCAGTGAACTTTACAATTTTGTCAACAGCATGTCTGTACTATAAAGACAGTACCAGCATAGCTATGTGGTATATCTATCTCATAGAACTGGAAGGGCCTCGTAGCAGGACCTGTCACCATCCCTGACAGATTTTTTTTTTTAATCTGTTTGCCCCAGATCCGTAAATGGCCCCCTAAAGCAAAGGGCTCACAACGCTGGATTTAGCAGACCAATGCTCAAACTACTGAGCTATCCCTTCCCACCATTTTTTCAGAATAATAGCCCCTCATCCATGGAGGCTGGTGTCCCATATTTGCCCTGGAGCAATGTGGTCATCCTACGTCTGGAGCTTTGGCTGCTGTTACTGCCAGAGTAACAGTAGCAGCAGCCATTGCTCCAGGCCCCTTTGAAATGATGAGCATGGGGGCAACTGCCCTCTTTACCCCTCACTGACAACAGCGATGCAGGCATATCCCAATAGTCTGTCCTGGCAGTAGGAGGTATTCCATCAGTTTAGGAATGCCACTTCCCCAAAGGAAGTGACAGAGACAGAAACATTCTTCACACCCCAGCTAACTTTTAAGTTAACTTTTAAGCCCAAATCTTTATATGTTGTCTTCTCCGGAATCACTATGTTTAAATCATAATAAAGAGCTGAAGGACTTCTCTGGTTAGTAATGCCTTTTTAAATACAGAATGGGTGTGTTCTTTATTGAAGATACTGTCTAGGGTGTGGTTCATGTACTAAAATGGAACATTTGGCAAAGAGATAATATATTTGGCCCCAGTCCTGCACTCAAACCCATATGGATGAACCTATATATTCATGCAGAGTCCTGCTGATTTTATTCTGGTTCTACAAGGGTCTACCCAATTGTAGAACCTGGGGCCTTTGTATGCAAGTTTCTATGCTTACGGAAGTAATAAGAGCCCATTGCCAGAATGGGTGGGGGGAAATTGCTTTTTTTCCTGTGTGCTTTTAAAGCTGACCCAGAAGTGTTTCCCCTTGAACATGAGAGTGTACACCTCAGGCTTATAGTCCTAGACTCTCCTTTAATTACAAAAGCCACCCCACCAATTATTCACCATGGTTTTAGTAGGTGGAAGGTTCGGGCAAAATTATTTTCATTTTTCATTTGGAACACACTCAGGTATGACTCCTAATGTGAATTCATAAAAAGGTTTGAGTCATTAGAAAACAGAACAACTTACTGTGTGTGAAATTCTTTGACTTTGCTATTTGTTGCACAAGAGTAAAAATGTGTGTATTGTATACCTCAATTAAAAATGGAGGAGCAAAACTTCAGGCAGGTTTAGACGCATATTTCTTTCAACAGGATTGCATGTGGAAATGGGTGTGAGCAGCCTCCCTTTATGGCAAAACAGAAACAGATCAAATGTACACAACAGAATTGAAAGCATATGCTTATTCACTACTAGGGAAAAATAATCTTGGCTTTGCTACAAAATTTGTGCAAAAGAAAAGAACAATGACATCTCAGATTTTCCTATAAATGTGTCTCTGTCTCACTTGTTTCAAAACGAAATCAAAACAAAAATAAGTAGCTTACATAGAGCCGAAGATTTGAGGTATTATTTTGATTTAATGCCAAGACATGGTCCAGTGACATTATGAGGTATTGGACCCGCAAAAAGGTGATCCCTGGCCCAAAAAGCTTGGAGTCTGAGAGAAGTTGTTAGGCAACTTGTGCAAAAGGGTTAGAGTTCCAGACAGACCACATCATTCGGTTCTATCTCGAGTGATTGCTTATGTCCATGCCCCATGAAGGGTGTGCGTGCACTCATCACATACAACAGTGTCAGAATGTTTTCACTCTGCAATACTCATAGAGCAGTAGCTCTGGCAGCCCCTGGAGTTTATCCTCCATGGTGCAATATAAGGAATGCCTTGCATTCTCCTTCCCTCCCACCACCACCACCTCTCTCCCCATTGCTTCTTGCTACCAGTGAGGTTACACCAGAACCACTGAACTTTGGCCAGTTGTTACTCTTTCTCTGATGCAGTCCATGCTTAATGTATATTATTCTCTCCGTAGTGTGTAGTGTCCCAGATGGGACTTCGCCTAGGGACTGGGCATGCTTTGGTCCCCAGGCTTCAAGCCATGCCTAGATTGTAAGTTTCACAACAGCGGCAGCCAGAGGTGCTTAAGCAAGGGGCACATAAGAGAGAAGTATCGCATTTTCAAATTGTTCAAGCCTCAGATGAAGAAGGAAAGGGACATTTGCCTCAGGGCACTCTTAATGGAGTTGGCACTAACCCCGGCTCTGGATATCAAGTCAGACTCAAGAGCCATATCTTGGGAACAGAGTGCTCTGCCGAGACCATCATCAGGGCAACACTGGTCCCCCTCACCATCGTCAGTCTCGAGGGCAAAGACTCCAGCAAAGGGATTCTCCCTGGCATCCTATAAGGGCAAGGAGAAGTCAGGAGGAGAACCAAGACCCACAGTGGGGGCTTTACTCCATGTGCAAGTCAGGGACTGACTCAGAGTGGTCCAGCCCTCACATTCCTCTCCAGCAATGCCAAGTAGTGATGAAGGCCTGCGGCATATGGAAGTGCCTTCTATAGCAGCAGTCTTGCAGGCAGCACAGGGCACTTCAGCTTTGCTGGTGCTCGTCACACCCTCCAATACCCGCCTACCCCCCCATACACACACATCACCACCACCAGGCAGTAGCGCAATCAAGGGGTAAGCCCTGTTAGGCTGTTTCCAGGTGTGTCTGTTACAGCAGTCCAAGTCCCCTTTCAAGGCATCGTCCTGCCGGCATTCCTTGCTATAAAGCCTTCAAGCCACATATGCTGGGGGGTGGACTTCACATGCACCTTTACAGTCCCATGACTAGGGGTGCAGGATGCAGGAATCAGGGAGATGCTTGCCAGAGCTTCAACATAACAGGCTGAAGCTTGCACCCTTTGCCTTGGGCACTGTGACAAGTCTCGTACTTCTCCGGGACCTCAGCATCACTCTTGACAGCACACAGATGATTGGCATCATCAGTCTTGGTTGTGCCAGTGCCAATCTCGATCTCATTAGACCTCCTGGTCATAGAAGTCCTTGGGCCTTAAGTCCCATTACAAGTCTCTGCGCTGAGTGAGCATCAGGAAGCATTGGTTGCTGGGTTCCCATCACCAATCTGCCAGCCCATACTCAAGACAGAGATTCGTCCCACTCGGACAGTCTCATGGGCCCATAGTACTCATCACTGGGTGGTCGGAGGCCCTCTTGCACTTGGTCACTTGTCAGTGACAGTGAGGCCTCAGAGGCCAGTACCAAACAGGGCTCCCTGGCACCAGGACAAGCAGCAATGCTGGTAGTGCTACCCTCACCCACAATGCCACCCCCTCCAGGGTGGTAGCAGAGACAGTGGTTGGTGCCCTGGTTTCCCTGGAACACATTGGGGTTCACCAAACCTTTTCAGCTGGCTTGCTCAGTTTTGAGGACTACAAAAGGCCATCAGCCTGAGGAGCTCATCCCCCAAGTAGGTACAAGCCCCCGAGAAAGACACAACCCCATCTCAAGAGGCCCCTGTAACCCACCAGTCAGTCCTGAAGGAGGAAGGAGTAGAACTCACAGCACTGGCATCTTCCTTGTCCTCCCCGGATGAGGCCGTTATGAGTCCCCTGCACCTTTGTCACCCAATTCCAAATGAGCAGAGAGGAAATACTTTCTACCATCTAAAGGCCATGAGTACCCTTATGCCCTCCTGCCTCTAGCTCCTTAGTGGTGGAGGCAGTCTACCCATAAGGAGAGGCAGGAGCGACACCAAAGAATAAAAACTGCAAGAGACTGGTCTTTTGTCCATAAAATTTATCCCCTAGTCTGCAGCTAGGAGTGATCAACCAAGCTGTCCGTGGCTGCTACAATTTTAACATGCTGTAGAAAATCCACACCACTCAGCAATGCAATTATACTGACCTAACCCCCTGCTATGCTGATGGGAAGGCTTCTCCCATTGACCCAGTTACTGCCTCTTGGGAACATGGATTGCCTAGGCCAAGAGAAGAAACCTCAGTAAAATCCTCACTAATCACTAGAGCAGCATAGCTGCGCTGCGCTGCAATAGAATCACTTTATGAGAACTGTGAGTACTTATGGCCCTATTCTGATTCCCATTCTATATGATGGAGCACAACTGTTACCTTCCACAGACCTACATATTCACCAGCATAGTATCTGGGCATATTTGCTAAAACAAGCGAAAGCAATAGGGCCCGGTCTACACTACAGAACAAAGTCAGTGTCAGATACGCTATTCTAGCTGCACCATTATGAGCTAGAATCGACGTACCAGGATCAGTTTTGCTCCCGGTGTAGATCGGGGCTTTTCAGGCTCACACTGGTACCCCTTATACCACACAATAACAGGGTCGGTGGCCAAGCCCAGAGAAATCAGTTTTGCTGCATCTTTGCAGCTGTGGCAAAATCGAACTCTGGAGGATTGATCCCGGTGGATCAAACGCGTGCTAAGTATAGACATACCCAAAGACTCCAGCCTGAGCTCAAACATCTGCACTGCAGTTAAACTGCCTTACAGTCTAAGCCCTGCAAGCCCAAGTCAGCTGATACAGGCCAGCCATGGGTGTTTAACTGCAGTATAGACATACATGGAAAGAACAGATAAATGGAAATATATGCCTGTTTGAAAACACTTTTATTCTACAGTATTTTGAGTCCAAGCTCTCAAAACATATTTAGGTCTGTATTTCTCTGGGAAGGTACTCTTAGATGTATTCTGTATGTAGAATGCTATACCAGTATAGTTAAAAGTGGCCCAACTTTCCCATATAAAGGCAACACTAAGTCACTTTTGAAAATGGGGTGTAATTTCATATATCATTTAGGATTTTTGAAAATATTACACATTATATAGACACGATTTGAGGGATCTGTGGGTTTGGAACCTTACCCTCCACAAAAACAAAGATAATCAGACCATGATTTTTGATTAGACTATCATAACTCTCAGTACAATGTTTTGTTTTGTAAGTGGAGCTTGGAGCAATCATTCAGCTCTGTGTTTCAAATCATACCTTTAAAAGCCATTTCCTTTTGATTTTCCCCGTGTTTATACTAACCAGTCAATGAGGCTTTCAGATGTAAGGAACAGATTGAAATCAAAGCAATTACTTCCAGAGATAGGAAATTATTTCACACCTTTGAGTCTCACTCTGCTCCAGATGCAGCATGTTACGGCTTGAGACAGTTAAGAGCCAATTATTACCTGGCCAACCTGCCTTGGCATTAAAAATCCTGGTAGAACTTGCTCTGTGCTTGCAAGATCAACACTTTGTTCCTGTGTGTGTGTCTGGTATGCAAAGCTTAGTTTTGTTGATCTGAGTGTGGTGATCAATCCAAAGCAGTGATCGAGGTGTGTGTTGACCAATTCTACCCTTAGAAAAGGATTCCATTGTATATATTAAGCATCATATAGTATTAGATTTATAAGCATATGTATTCCATTCAATTATAAATACGTTATGGCATTTTGTAAGAAATATACTTCCTGCTCACAGAAAAGAGAGTTCAAAGGATATTTAAACCTAGGATAAAACCAGCTGTCTACAAAGTCTCTGTAATAATTCTGCTTTTTTTGGAAAAGGTAGTGGTGGGAGTTTTTACTTCACACTTTTGTGGTTGATGTAAATTCCCGTTACCCCACCTAGTCAAAGGGTTTTCTCACACTTCTGAATTCTGGAGCGACTATTTGCATAAAACCACTAACAATTGATGTTTATCTTTTAATATAGAAAATTAATTGTGATGACATGCTGCCAGGAGAATAGCCCAGGGAGAAACATAACTCTGCTATCAAGGCTCTGGGCAGAATTTGTTCATTTGGGTGATGTTAGTCTGAGTCCTCCTAAGAATCATTTAAATTTAATCCTAATCTAATTAATCAAGACCCAGTTTTCTCAGGCTACGTTTACACTGCAGTTAAACGTTCAGGCTGCGTCTGCGTACCTCCTCCCTTTCAGAGGAGGTATGTAAATCTGCAGGATCAAAATTGCAGATGAGGTGGGTATTTAAATATCCTGCACCTCATTTGTGTATTCTTGCAAGATGCAGCCTTCAAAGTGGGGTCATTTCAAAAGTGAAAGTGCAGTGTGGACACCGACACTTTGAAAGTAAACCCTGAATTCAAAATTACCTTATTCCCAATTCATTTTGCATGATAAAGATACTTGGTGATAATTGGATCTCCTTGTCTCGTACCTTTACTCGTTTTAAACCAACTTCCCAACTCCCTGAATGTTCTCACCACTGCCTCCGCATTGTTATTAATATCCTTCAACAACCATATCCGTCTTCTGTCCACTCCGTACAACTCCAACACCGCCCAAGTTGCTTTTTGATCCGTACTGTCAAATGCCTTCTGAAAATCAACCAAGCAAGTGTAGATGTTCTTGTTCTTTTATCGTGCTTTATCCACTATCATTCTTAGTGCCAATATCTACTGTATGGTACTTCTATCTTTCCTGACCCCACCCTTGCTCATCTGCTAGATGTTCTTCTATCTGCGATCTTAGTCTCTCTGTCAGTATCATCATTAACACCTTGCCTAGATGACTCGTTAGGGCAATCGTTCTGTAGTTCTTTTACTTGAATGTACTTCCTTTCTTGTGTATTATCACTAGCATGGATCTTGTCCATTCCTTAGGTGCCTTCCGTTCTTTCCATGCTATATTACATGCTCAGTGTATTTCCTGAATCATACTTTCTCCACCAAATTTGATCATCTCTCCCGTGATCTTATCATTTCATGGGCTTTTGTTGTTCTTTAGTCATTTCACTGTTCTTTCTACTTCCTTCTGCAAAATATTGGTCTCACTCTTGATGCTCAGTGGAGATATATCTTTCAGTTCTTTAATCAGTCTCTTTGAGACACTTGGGTCTAATTGTGCTTTGTATAGATCAGTGCAGTATCTCGTCCATCGCTGCACAATCTTCTCCTTGAACACCTCTTCATTCTCATCTCTGATCACCATCTGCTTTGGCTGACACTTTCTATTAATATTCCCAAGCATTTTATACACCCACCTGGTTTTAAATTCGCCGTAATACCTCTCTATATCTTCACGCTGCTCCTCTAGCATTTTGTCTTATCTTTTCTGGCTGCTTTCCTTACTGCAGTGCATTTCACCCTATATTGCTGTTCTGCCCTCTCAGAAACATCCCTTCTGATCTTCAGTGCTCTGTTCTCTTGGACCACTTCAGTGTGTCCTGCGTAATCCACTTCTTGTTGATCTTCTCTTCTTCTGCAACAGCCTGCTCAATTGCATCTTGTGTCGCCATGGCTATCCCTTCCACTCTCTTATCTTATCTAGGTCTTTCTCTTTGGCCACATTCCTAATCTTCTCTTTGAGTGCTGCTCTGTACACATTCCCTATTTCTTCCTCACCTAGCCTCACCACATCTCTTCTCTTCTTCTTAAACTGTGTCTTACACTTTCTCTTGAGTTTTATCTTGATGTTTGCGATCCCTAGACTGTGGTCCAAGTCTGTATCTGCTCTTTGGAAAGTTCGGCCCTGCTGTACTGATGTTACGCATCTTATCAAAATCATATGTACCATGTTCTTGGACTTCCTGTCATTTGATCACCATGTTCACTTCCTGCAAGTCCTTTTGTTGGGATCTCATGTTGCAGGTCACCATCTCGTGCTCTGTAGCAAACTCTAGTGGTTTCCCACCTCATTCATTTCTTTCTCCGTATTCAAACCTTCCCATGACTCACAACCTTCGTTATCTGTTCCAACCTTCACGTTCTAATTTTCTCTGATTATCAACTCATCTCTCTTCAGTATCTCCTCCAGTGTCCTTCTCAGGTCTTTTATAGATTAGCTCAGTCTCTTCCTCCGTACTGTCCAACATGGGTGCATACACCTGAATGACAAAGATCCTGAACAGGTTGCTTCAAATGTCGCTACCATCATTCTTGCACTTTGAATCCTAATAATGCTCCTCTAGCTCTGTTGCTAAGAAGAAATCCGACTCCTGCCTCACGCTTCATTTCATTCCCTGACCAAATGATTTCGCAACCACACATCTCTCCTGAACCCAACACATCTCTGCTAGTCCAAGTTTATTGCATCTGTTTTTCTCCATTTCCTTCTGAAGCAGCTCTAATTTTCCAGTTGCCCACGGTGTTTGGACATTCCATGTTCCAATCGATAGCATATGTTAGTCGTAATTTTCTTTCGGTAGCCAAATTTATCGACCCAACCCCAATCACTCAATTGGTGTTGCAGACTTTGTTTATCCAAGCAATGTCTGAGCCGGCATCTTTTATCATTTAGTCTTACTGGCATCAGATTTAATTCATGCTGTTGTTGCACAGTCAGCGCATCGTCAGTCATCTGACCAACCCTTCTCCCTCATCCAGACTTGGGACTGGCATGAAACCCCTAGAGGTGTTAAATCCCTGCCTCATCTGCAATTTGAATCCCGAGGATTTACATACCCTCTCCAAAAGGGAGGGCATGTGTAGACACGGCCTCAGGGTCGATCTTCCATGGGTCAATTTCACGTGTCTAGTATGGACATGTGAAATTGATCTCTCAGGGGTTGCAGTCAACCCCTATACTCCTTGAGAGACACGAGGAGCAAAAGAGGTCGGTGGGAGAAACTCTCCCATCAACCTTTCCCTGTATAGACAGACAAATTAGCTGAGCGCAGATATGTTGAATTTAGCTAGACAGTTGGCGTAGCTAGAATTGCATATCTTCAGTCTACTTTCTTAGTGTAGTGTAGACATTGCCTCAGAGTAATTGAAGCTATACACACACACACACACACGAGTTTACTAAATCTTATTTTGTATCGAAATAAATGGTAAACATCTTAAAGTGAGAGAGTACTTTTTTTCCAAATAATGCCTAATGTGTGATCTTGGTGTCTTAAGAGCAAATAACTCACTATCAGAAACACTAGCTTTGATTCTCGTCTATAGCACTAATTTGCTGTGTGACACTAGGCAAGCCTCTTACTTGCCTATAAAATGGAGCTGATAACTCTTGCCCTCATTTAGTGGTTTAATATCTTTGTGCGTACGATTCTAGATAAATCTGAAGTAATATTAAGTCCTGGGGCTGCCATTTTACCCTGGGTTCTCTCTGTCTACTTATTGCCACTTGTGCAATCCCTGCCTTCATATAGGAGAACAAGGCTATCCACCCTCTCTGAAATTATCTTATGATCTTTCCAACCAGCATAAGTTTAAATTAATTTCTTCAGCCCCTGAACTTCATTAGTCCAAGGGAGTGGTGAGCCCCAGAAAGAAGATCTGCTGTAATACCCAAGCACTTGTGCCAAGTCACATAGGCCAGGCTTGTATTGCGTATGTGTTCTAATGACACATTTCAAACAAAGAAGCAAATGGATTAATATTTTGCCCTGATGCATATATGAAGTTGTGTCACTTTGTTCCTCGCGTACCCGTATACTGAGTTTCTGCAGAATTATTATTACGTAGTTTTATTATGGTAGCGCCTATGCCACTGTTTGGCCTGGCTTTGTGTACAATGGGGAAATGCATCGTTTGAAAATACGTGAGCTGGCATGTAGGGCTGACCATGACCAGCTAGTGCATTTATTAAAAGCTGCTAAACTCTATCTGTGCTGGGCGCAAAATCATCTTGAAATTCATGTTAGTCTGTATTTGAAAATGTATGAACTGTTTTCTTGTCTGGACAAAGCCATCGGCCCATACCAAAGACAGAATTTCCTCCACAGATGGTATGAGACTGTGGAATAAACTCCACCCAGAACAAAAATACCATCACAATCAACTCACCACTTTCCCCTCCAAGTGGAAGGTGCCTTTCTTTGGCCCTGTCTTCTCTAGTGTAAATGCATAGCAACAGATACATTCATAATAGTAAAACCGTACCAAAACAAGCCACTCCCCTGCACGTGCTGCTCTCTCTGGGGAGAGAGGAAAGAACAGATAATGCAGGACAGATGTGTAGTCACGCTGCTAATGCACTACAGGAAGAATCTTAGATACTACAGCGATGTGCCTCATACGAAAACCTATATAGAACAGTAACAGAGAGGTAGCCGTGTTAGTCTGTACTCCAACAAAACAAAGCAGCAGAAATTTAGCACTTGAAAGACTAGCAAAATGATTTTCTCTGATGAGGAGCTTTTATGGGAAGTGGGTCTGTCCCGCATAAGCTCATCACTGAATAAATCATTTTATTAGTCTTCAAAGTGCTACATTTCTGCTGCTTTGTTCTATATAGAACAGCTTGGTGCAAAGTGGCGCCCTGTAGAGCTTGTAATATGGCTATAAAACAAATGGACTACCTAAAGGACTTTTGTTCCACCAAATGATTTGCCCTCTGTGTTGATTTGTCCTCTCTCATTTCATTTCTATTATTGTCAGGTTTTTTACATCAGAAATGCAGTCATGAGGCTGAGGATGCAGACAGTGTTACTGGTCGAGCAGGAATTAATCTCACATCATTCTAAGTTTACTTCCTTGCTAGTGTTCTTACGTTCTCCTCTTTTTGTCCTCTTTTTATTGCCTGTCACAGTTAGGCCATGGCAGGGAGCAATGGTAGTATAGTGGGTATGCTGATTACTTGTATCAAACTAGTGTGGTGTGTATATATATTGTGACAGACCACAACCTGCAGGCTGCATGAACTGAACAGAAGGCATGCACATGGGGAACTGGTCAATACCTTCCTATTCCCTAATTAGGCTCACAGCGGGGGCTCGTTAAGGACCAGCTGCAGTCCTTGGCCAACCTGGCACCTGCTGGCTCACTATAAAAGCCTTTCCCTGGAATCCCAACCATGCACACCCTCCTCAGGCAGCATCGACTCCGCTGGCTTGGCCACGTCCGCAGGATGAATAATGGAAGGATTCCAAAAGACATCCTGTATGGTGAGCTAGCGTCTGGCAAAAGACCTCCCGGATGCCCCCAGTTGCGCTACAAAGATGTCTGCAAGAGAGACCTCAGAGAGGTAGACATCGAGCTGGACAACTGGGAAGAACTAGCAGATGACCGCAGCAGATGGAGGCAGGGGTTACACAAGGGCCTTCAGAAGGGCGAGATGAAGATCAGACAGCTAGCAGAGGAGAAGCGAGCGCACAGAAAGCACAATAAGGACTTGCCAGACACCCACTACATCTGCAAGAGATGCAGCAAGGACTGTCACTCTCGTGTGGGTCTTCATAGTCACAACAGACGCTGTAAATGAAGTCCTCAATTGAAACTTTAAAGGGTGCGATCCATAGTCTATGCAGACTGAAGGATGCCTACCTACCAGGCAGAAGGGGAAAACAGCAGAGAAGTACACAAGGAGGAAAAGGCTGGAGGTTGCGGAGAAGAGCGACCAGGTACCAGAGGGAAGTGGCGGGTGAAGTGGCAAAGGGGAAAGCCATTACATTAGAACCAGGTTAAGAACCCCACTAACTGCCCCTCTCTGTTAGAGACCCTGGGCCAGAGCCCAGGTAGTGGGAGGGACTGGACTCCCTCCACCCTTCCCCTGGACGGTTGCGCCAATGGTACCCAGGGGCAGCCCGAACCCTGTAACGGGGGTCTGCTCCACCTTCACTGAGGACTTGCCTGTGGTGAGAATGGCTCAGTAAGCAGAGATCCTTGCCTTTGGAAGGATCCAGGCAGCTAAGGGGCACACACGAAGCCCCCAAGAAACACTGAAAGCCCTGGGGCCTGATGAGGACCCTGTCACTCTGTGTGTGTGTGTGTGTGTGTGTGTGTGTGTGTGTATACACACACTCTCTGTGCTTCTTGTCATGGTCCTAATTTAGTAATGTAAATAAGCTATCTCATTAGAAGAACAATACAGTAAGGTCTCAGAGTATGCGAACTCAGAGTACGCGACCCCACTCTTACACGTCTGACCCTGATTCCTACAGTAAACCCTGCACCTTTCCAGTTGCTCTTAACTTGCTCCCCCTCCCCTGGCTGAACACACCCAGCTCTGCACAGCCTCAGATCTGCACCCCGCACTCCGCTCACCACCAGCGCATAGCTCCTGCTGACCCCCCACCTCTGCTTCTGGCTCTAGCTCACCACCCCTCAGACGTGACTCCAGCTCAACCTCCCTGGTCCAGGTTCAACATCCTGCCAGCTCACCACCCACGCGCAGCTCTGGCTCACCCCACACGCCCAGCTCTGGCTCACCCCACACGCCCATGCTTGGCTCTGGCTCACCACCCCTTGCGCACGGCTCCCAGCTCATCCCCCACCCCACTGCCCTGGTTTAAAATGTCAGTACTGGTTCAAACCCCTCATGTGTGGCTCTGGTTCCATCCTCCCTCCCCAGTTTAAGCCGCACGCACATGGCTCTGGTTCAAGCTGTCTGGCCGTGCCCGGCATAGCTCCAGTTCAACACCCCCCCGGCCCCGGTTCAACCTCCTTCCCACTTAAATCGCCCGTGCACAGCTCCAGTTCAAGCTGCCCGCCCCCTGCTTCAACCCCGCTGCTAGCTCACCACCCATACCCAGCTCGAGTTCCGGCTCAACCCCGGCCCCCCCATGCGGCCCAACTCACCGCCTGAACAGGGCTCCAGCTCACCACCCCTGCGCACAGCCCCGGCTCAACTTCAGCCCTAACCCACCCGAGGCTTAGCGCCCCCCAACCCACCGTCAGACTTAACCCTCCCCAACTGCCCGCCCCCCCAACCCAGGACTTACCTTTCTGCTGCTTCCCTGGCTGCGGAACATGCGTTCTGCTGGGGAAAAAGCCAGACCTCCATTTACGCGAAATCCAGGTTTACGCGAGGACACACGGAACAGAACCCTCGCATACTCTGAGACCTTCCTGTACATCTTTTTTATTTTAATACCTCAGCATAACATTAAATATTTTACAGCTTCCAGTCTTTCTAGCAGTGTAACTTAGATTACACACTAAATACAGACACAGCCTCAGTCCTAGCCTCACTATATTTTGCATCTTGTTGGAGAATAACTGCAGTGTACTCTGAGGGCATTCAACAGGAATCAGTTGTGATATTAAAAGAATGCCTTATCCTCTTTTAATGAAAATGCTTAACTGTATGATTGTAACAAAACAAACCAGCAGTCACGTAGCACTTTAAAGACTAACAAAATAATTTATTAGTCTTTAAAGTTGCTACATGGCTGCTGGTACTTTTCGTTAGAATACGGACTAGCATGACTGCCTCTCTGCTCCTATTCAGCATGTATGATTGTAAATATTTTTAACAACTTCTTTCCTAAAAAGAGGGCTTTTTTTTTGTCGTCATGGTTACTTTGTGCTTCTGTGCTGGTGTTCTGCTGGTGATCTGTTGTAATTTCCTATCACTATTATCGTGGAAATTAGCGTGGGAGCCAGTCCCCCTGATGAGTTTGAGGCTCTACTCAGCTCTGATTTTGTCCCCCATTTTTGCTAAAACCGTCAGTCCATGGAAGTCAATGGCAAAACATCCTTTGAGTTCAGTGGTGCCAGGATTTCACCCTTTGTCTCTTGTCTCCAACCACCACCCTGCTGTGATTCCACTTTACTTTATGTGGTCTTCTTTTATTCACTCACAAGCATCTCATTCCGTTTTTCCCTTGCACTGGACTGCTCACCGTTACCCTGTGTGCCATGTGATCGCCTTTATTCAAAATATACTTCTTTGCAGTCTTTCCAGAAGTCTCCTACATTTCCATATGAGCCAAGTAAAGTAAAAACTAATTGAAGAAGTAATTTAACGAGATGTGCTTTTGTGAAGGCAAGCAGCCTGGAACATTTTTTTTAGTGTGAACTATCCCTTTCCCTTTCATGACATCATATTCCTGTTTCGGGTGATGAAACATTGGAATGTGTTGCCTGGAGAGGTGGTGGATTCTCCATCCCTTGAGGTTTTTAAGTCCCGGCTGGACAAGGTCCTGGCTCGGGTGACTTAGTGGGGGTTGATCCTGCTTGAAGCAGGGGGCTGGACTAGATGACCTCCTGAGGTCCCTTCCAGCCCTGTGATTCTGTGTGATTCTGTTTCAACATTATTTTATTTCTAACGTAGGTTGTAAGATTCTTACAGCAGCAACCTTGTTTTTATTCTTTCTATAGAGGTCCGTGCACTCCTATACCATTGTAAGCAAGTTATATTTAATCAGATTGTCTAGACCATCATCCTGTCTCTACACAATTTTTTCTAATATTTATTAGAGCCACATCGTGCCTACTGCTACAACAATTAAAGAAAGTAGTGGTGAATGGTAACTGCTAAGAATATCGTGTATGTGTCATTTACCGTAGGGCTCGACATTCGCAAGAGTTATATGTTCAGAACCCTTGTGAATGTTGATTTTTGCAAATGGTGGGGGGCTCGGAGCCCCAGGAAGCAGTAGCTGCCACCACTCCTCGCCCGGGGCTCCAGGGAAGCAGCAGCTGCTGGAGCTCCCCGCCTGAGGCCCTGGGGAAGCGGTGGCTGCCAGCATTTTTGCCCCAGGGAAGTGGCGGCTGCTGCTGCTCCTGGCCCAGGCCCCAGGGAAGCGAGGCCACTTGTGAATAATTGAATTTGCGAATGTGGCACTCGCGAATGTTGTGATCTTGCTGTATTTATCCTGACTCAAACCACCAAACATTCCATACACGTTTGAAGAAAGAAATGCCACATTTTCAAATATTTATAGAACCCCCAAATGTAGATTCCATGAGTATTGCCTGCCCCTCATTCTGAAGATTTAAATGAGACCTGCCCACAGCTGATTAAATTCCATTTCCAATATGTCCCACTAATAGAGGATCTCAATTTCTATAGTAAGCTGAGTTTCTCTAGCCATATGGTGTATTTATATACAGTAGTGTTGTGACTGACATGTGTTGGAGTTCAGTTTTTCAATTTTATCATGTTTGATATTGAGCAGTGATCAATGAGAACTGTCCTAATGCTGTGCTGAGACCATCTTTTTGTGTTTTGAAGGAAAATGTGAGGTATCCATTTTACATTTTCTTATCTTTAGCCAGTAACATTTTACTGTTTTACATCAACTCTTCTGTGTCTGTCTTTTTGTCTGGCAGAGTCATCAGCAAAGTGGTGTCGGCCCCAGAGGCTAAACCATCTACTCCTGTGAATCGGCCTAAAACTCCACCACCCGTGCCATCACCAGTACCAGCTCCTGTCCATGTGACCCCTCCTCCTGCTCCTTTGCCGCCTCCTCCACAAGCTACCATCTCGCCGGCTCTAATTCCACCACCTTCTCCTGCAGTCTCTGTGGCAGGAGGCTCCAAAGCACCAGTCAGAAGTGTGGTGACAGAGACTGTCAGTACCTACGTGGTATGTCTGTCTAAATGCTAATGAGCTAAATATTTCAAGAATTCTTTTTCATGATGAATTCATTTTCAAAGTGAAAGTGTTATGCCAATACAGTAACATATATCAGCCACATGTATACAGCCCCTTCTCTATCTGCACCTATTTTAAGGAGTTGCTAGCTTATACAAAGATTCTTGGCCTGAAAATTCTTACGCATATTCTTAGCCAGAGGTCATGTTTCTTCTGGAAAGTCTAGTATAGTTCCATTTGGGTATTTTCTAGTTATTTGAGCATGAACTTTCTTCTCAGTGAGAGCAACGAAGTGTCCTGAGGCATCTTATAGACTAACAGAAAAGTTTTGAGCCTGGGCTTTCGTGAGCACAGACTCACTTCATCAGATGCTGGTCTTGGAAATCTGCAGGGCCAGGTATAAATAAGCCAGAGCAAGGGTGGGGATAACAAGGTTAGCTCAGTCAGCAAGGTTGAGGCTTACTACCAGCAGTTGATCTGGAGGTATGAACACCAAGGGAGGGGAAGCTGCTTCTGTATTTAGCCAGCCAGTCGCAGTCTTTGTTTAAGCCAGAGCTGAGGGCGTCGAATCTGCAGATGAATTGTAGCTCAGAAATTTCTCTTTGGAGTCTGGTCCTGAAATTTCTTTGCTGTAGGATAGCTACTTTTAAGTCTGCTACTGTGTGGCCTGGGAGATTGAAGTGCTCTCCTACGGGTTTTTGTATATTGCCATTTCTGATGTCTGATTTGTGTGTGTTTATTCTTTTATGTAGAGACTGTCCAGTTTGTCCAATGTATATAGCAGAGGGGCATTGCTGGCACATGATGGCATAAATTATATTGGTAGATGTGCAGCTGAATGAACCCACGATGGTGTGGCTGATCTGCTTAGGTCCTGTAATGGTGTTGCTGGTGTAGATATGTGGGCAGAGCTGGCAACGAGGTTTGTTGCATGGATGGGTCCCTGAGTTAGAGTGACTGTGGTCCGGTGTATAGTTGCTGGTTAGGATTTGCTTCAGGTTGGCAGGTTGTCTGTGGCTTAAACAAAGACTGCGAATGGCTGGCTAAATACAGAAGCAGCTTCCCCTCCCTTGGTGTTCACACCTCCAGATCAACTGCTGGTAGTAAGCCTCACCCTTGCTGACTGAGCTAACCTTGTTATCCCCACGCTTGCTCTGGCTTATTTATACCTGGCCCTGCAGATTTCCAAGACCAGCATCTGATGAAGTGAGTCTGCTCACGAAAGCTCATGCTCAAAACTTTTCTGTTAGTCTATAAGGTGCCACAGGTCCCTTCGTTGCTGTTACAGATCCAGACTAACATGGCTATCCCTCCGATACTTCTCAGTGAGATCTCTCCAGTCCTTTTTAATGATTGCTGTGGCTCTAGTCTTCAATGAGGAAAAGAATCTCTCTTGTAGCAGAAGTTAGGGTTAGCAGTAATTTCCATTAAGCACAGTAAACCCTCAAAATATGTGGCTTCAAGGTGGAGGCCAGCTGGGTGGCCCCCAGCCAGCAGAGCCAGCCTCAGGGCCCCCATCTGAGGGCAGGTGTCCCCCGCTACCATATGGCTAGTAAGTGGCTGGGCTCCCAGCCCTCAGCAGCAGCCCTTGTTTCCCCTTTCCTTGCTGCTTGTGGGACCCGCCAGTGCAGGGGATCTGGGAACCTGGCTGCTGCTTGTTTCCCACCTTTCCTGGGCTTGCAGAACCCAGGAAACTGCTCAGTCATGAGCTGGTCAGTTTGCCAGGTCCCACAAGCGGCAGGGAGAGTGGAACTAGGCTTCCCCTTGGTTCCCAGGTCCTTGCCACTTTGGGAGCCAGGAACTGAACAACCCTAGTGGGCTGGTGAGCTTCCAGGCTCCTGCACTCCCAGGGGAGTCAGGAACCAGGCAGCAGCCTGGTTCCTGGCTCCCCTCAACATGCGCAAAAAATTAGAGTTACATGGAGGTTGCAGGAATGCAGTCCCTGCATAACTCAAGGATTTACTGTACTACTTTACACATTTGTATCAGTGTGCCCAGCTTGCAGATACTTGTGCAACTCTGGAGCTCTACACACAGACTGTAGACATTCCATCATGTGCTGTGATCTTGCCATACCTCAGTTAGTGTGAAAATTTGTCTTCTTTGAAATGGTCCCATTACTTAAGAACACTACTTGATGCTCAAAACCCACCGTCAAGAAAGAATGTTAAAAAACTTACCCACACGAAAAAGAGAGAAACAGAGCAGAAGCTGGGATGTGTAGAAGATTTATTAGGGAAACAAAAGGACACGAGGAAAAAGCTATGGCCAGCATTGCTAAAGGCATTAAGGGCTTGTTCAAGTACAGTAAATCCCCGCTTTACACATCTTCACGGTGCATGAAACTCGCTTTAACACAGGTTTCATGCAACATGAAGCCTCTGGGCTGTCAGCCTCGTAGCTTCCCGCAGCAGCTGCAGCTAGGTAGGCTAAGAGCCTCTTCTCCCTGCCTTCCTAGAGCAGCACTAGGCGCCACTCTGGGAAGGTAGGGGGAAGACATTTAGCTTGTCTAGCTGCCTGCTGTTGTGGGCATCCAGGCAGGCTAAAACCCTCTTCCCAGAGCGGTACTGCTGTCAAGTTGAGAGTGGCGCTGCTCTGGAAAGGTAGGGAGAAGGGTTTTAGCTCCGCTAGCTGCCCATTGCTGCATGCAGCTAGGGGGTCTAAACCCTACTCCCCCCCCTTCCCCCAGCTCAGCCTTTCGCAACCCCAGCTCACCCCCCCCCACACACACACACTGGGGGCTCCAGCTCCAATCAGCGCATGGGTGTCAGGCTCCAGCCCCCTTCCCTCCCATGCACACATGGGGCTCGGCTCTTACCTCATGCCCAACACCCCCACAGACCCAGCTCCAACTCCCCGGCCGGCTCAACACCCCATCCAAACCCCCGTGCCCCAGCTCCAACCCCACCACTCCATCCCCCGGCCCCACCCGCAGCCCTAACCCACCCCAGGCTTAACCCCACTCCCCGCCTCCCACACTCCAACCCAGTGCCCAAGCCCCACTACTTACGCGAAATTCACAACCCTCGTGTATCTTGGGGAATTACTGTATAGTCAAAACAAAAACAAATCCTAACCATGGTAAGGGTCCATTACTAAATGGAAAGGGGAGAATTGTAAATAATAATGCAGAAGAGGCAGAGGTTTTTCAGTAAATATTGTTCTTTGGGGGAAAGCTTGATGATGTAATTGTATTCAATGATGAAACACTTTCCATTCCAACAGTAACTGAGGAGGATGTTTAAACAGAGCTACTGAGACTGAATATTTTTATATCAGCAGATCCAGATAACTCTAAAATTAAATAATTAAAAACTGACCAGAGAGCCAGACTAGACTGTTAAATGTTGTTTTTCAGTAAGTCTAGGAACACCAGGGAAATTCCAGAGATTGTAACAAAGCTAATGTTGCGTCAGTATTAAATGGTATAACCTGGGATGTTATGGGCCTGACAGCCTGACATTGATCCCAGACAAAATAATGGAACAGCTGACATGTGGCTCAGTTTCATAAAGAAGTAAAGGAGGGTAATATTAGTAATACCAGTCAACGTAGGCTTGTGGGAGATAGTTCCTGTTAAACTAATGTGATATCTATCTTGATGAGATTACAAACTTGGCTGGTAATGGCAATAGTTCTAATGTAACATACCTAGACTTCTGTTTGGCATTTGACTTAGTACTGCATGACATTTTGATTAGGGAACTAAAACGATGCAAAATCAATACGGCACACATTAAATGGATTTGAGACTGGCTAATTGATAGCTCTCAAAATGTAACTGTAAATAGAGAATTGTAGGTTGAGTGTATTACTAGTGGGGTCCTGCAGCAACAGGTTTGTGGCTATGCGCTGCTGATCGCTTTTATTAATGACCCGGAAGAAAACATAAAATCACTACTAACAAAGCTTGTGAATGAGACAGATTGGGGGAGTTGTAAATAATAAAGAGGACAAATTACTGATACCGTGTGAAGTAGATCACATGATAAGTCAGAGAAAAGCAAGCAATATGTATTTTAATACATTCAATTGTAGAGCCGTGTATCTAGGAATAAAGAATGTAAGTTAATCTTACATGATGAAAAGAAACAGTGGCTTTGAAAAGAACTTGGGATCATGGTGAATAATCAGCTGAATTTAAACAGCCAGTATAATGCAGTGACTAAAGACCTGATGTGACCCTTGGATGTATAAAAGGGATTATCAGGTAGGAGCAGCGAATTATAGTCTACCTGTATTAGGCTACTGAAATACTATGTCCAGTTTAATAGCATCCACAGTACAAGAAAGATATTGAGAGGGTTCAGAGAAGAGCAGTGAGAATGATTAAAGGATAAGAACACATGCGTTCTAGCACAAGACTCAAGGGGAGCCATCTGATCAACTAAAAAAGAGAAGGTTGAGGTCTGACTTGGTCACAGCTTATAGGTACAGAGAGAGAGCCAGCTTTTATTTTATTTTTTATATTTCTATTTATATTATATTTTATTTTGTTAGTCTTTAAAGTGCTACATGACTGCTTTTTAGTTGATAAGTACCTACAGCAATATGATAGCTGAGGACTTCTCAACCTAGCAGACAAAAGTATAACAGGATCCAGTGGATGGGGCTTAATGATAGACAAATTCAGACAGGAAATAATGTATAAATTATTAACAGTGTAAGTATTTAATGTTTGGAATAACTTACCAAAGGTATTGGTGTTTTCTCCATTATTGGCAATTTTTAAATCAAGATTAGATGGTTTTCTAAAAGGTGTGCCCTAGTTCAGTCAGAAATTGATTCAAAGACATTTTATGGCCTGTATGATACAGGCCGTCAGACTAGGTCATTGCAATAGTGATTCATATATGAAAACAGGGAACTCCCCTAATTAAACATCTACAGAAAAATTATTGCTTATCTTGGAAGGTCCATGCTAATTTTGCCGGGCATTTTATTGCCATGGTGGGTCAAGCCGGGTTGTAATTAGTTGCAGTGTGCACTCCCATAGTCCATAGATTGATTGATTGTTTGCAAATGACTGACCGTGTGTGATTCTTTATTAGATTTGATTCCTTCTGAGAAAATATTTTGTGACCCTAACATCCAAAAGTGCAGTCAGTTTACTTGAGGAGCACACATTTTTTCACCAAGAGGAAATGACTTTACAATCAAAGATCATTAAAACCAAATTCTGTTGTGTTAGCATTGCGTAGTCTCTTTTCCTATCTGTAGAATAGTGACCTGAATCATAGTAAGTGGGCCAGTTGTAAAGGGCACAAGAACGAACTATTCCACTGCATAGAAAAGATAGGAACTATGGCAAAAGAGCACCCAGGCCTAACTTGGAGATCTTGAATGATCTAAAAATCAAAAAGGAGTCCTACAAAAAGTGGAAACTAGGTCATTTTACAAAGGATGAATATAAACAAATAACACAAGTCAGGGGCAAAATGAGAAAGGTAAAGAACACGAAATGACCTCAGACTAACTATAGACATAACGGGTAACAAGAAAACTTACTACAAATGTATTAAAAGCAAGAGGAAGACCAAGGACAAGGAAGGATCATTAGTCAATAAAAAGGGGAAAACAGTAAGGCTGCGTCTATGTTATTCCTGAAGATTTCTTCTGGGAGAACTTTTTTTGAAAGAGCACATCCACACACAAAAAAAGCGGAAGAGGGCTGATCCAGGAGCAGAAGCAGGCTTCCAGAAGAAGAACCACATTCTTTCAATTTCAAAAGAGGACATTTTGTGTGTGGACGATCCGCATGTTCTTTTGAAAACGGGCCTGATTTTCCAAAAGAACTTGCTAGCCAAACAGAAAATGAGGAAATGGCAGAGGTGCTGAACGACTTCTTTGTTTCAGTTTTCACCAGGAAGGTCGGTGGTGATCAGGTGTTTAGCATAGTGAATGCTGAAGAAAATGAGGTAGATTCAGAAGTTAAAACAGGAAAAGAAAAAATTAAACATTACTTAGAAAAGTTAGATGTCTTCAAGTCACCAGGACTGATAAAGTACATCCAGGAATACTCAAAGAACAGATTGAGGAGGTATCTGAGCCATTAGTTACCATATTTGAAATGTCATGGGAAAACAGAAGAAATTCCAGAAGGCTGGACAAGGGCAAATGTAGTGCCCATCGATAAAAAGGGAATTAAGGACAACCCAGTGTGACAAAGCTCCTCTTCTAACTTTGTGGGTCCCACACTTTTTGGTTGATTATTTGCCTCAAAGGCTCACAGCAGCCCTCAAGTTAGACAACAGCTAGCTATCTTGGTGAGCTACTCTCACCATTGGCCAGCATAGGGAAAAGAGAGGAAACCAAGCTCCATAGTTTCTGCTCCCCCTCCAAGTGATTCAGTCCTGACAAAACCCCTTCACCAAATCAGTCCTTCTACTCCCCTGGACAGAGAATGGGGGAGCCCAGGCCCACCCTCTACTCTGGGCTATAGCTCAGGGGCCCTGTGATATTTGCTGCCTACAGTCTGTCTCAAATTTCAGTTGCTTGATGGTGATAGTTCCCTGGGTCACTTCCCAACAGTGATCCCCAGCACCCTCTTTACCATAGGTCCTTCCCTTTAATTCCTGCTTGTGCTTGTGCTTGTGCTTGTGCTTGTGCTTGTGCTTGTGCTTGTGCTTCTCAGATTCTCCACAGCTCCTTATCTCCTCCACTTCTCACCCCACACTGAGCCAGCAGATGAGAAGCTTTTTTATAACCTGTCGCAGCTGGTTCTTTATTGGATCCCGCTGTCCTTATTAGCCTGGCTTCCTAATTGGACCCAGGTGTTCTAATTGGCCTGATTGCCGTGATTGACTCTACAAGGTTCTAGCTGGTTCTGGATTACCCTTGCTAGTTTACTATGGGAATTGGGACCTATTTAGTCTAGAGCTAATATATCTCCCTTCAGTCACTCTCTTGTAAGCCCCGTAATTATTTGTTTCCCAGGGTCAATGGATTCTCTCCATAGGCTGCGGGGAATCTTTTAGCTGTGGATGAGTGTCGCAATAGGATCACTCTTCTTTAGCCCTTGGCTTGACTGTGTCACACCAGGAAACTACAGATCAGTCAGCTTAACTTCTACATCAGGAAAGCTGATTCAGAAAATAATTAGGAAACCATTTGCAAATATCTGGAATACAATAAGGTGACAAATAGCAGTCAGTGTGGATTTGTGAAGAGTAAATCATGTCAGAGCAACCTGATGGTTTTCTTTGATAGGATAACAAGCCTTGTGGATAAGACAAAAGTGGTAGATATGATATTCCTAGACTTCAGTAAAGCATTTGATACAGTCTTGCCTGATCTTCTTATAAATAAATTGGGGAAATACAACCTAGATGGGGTTACCATAAGGTGGGTGCATAACTGATTGGATAATTGTTCCAAGAGCAGTTACCAATCATTTGCAGTAGTGCTGGAAGGGCATAAAAAGTGGGGTTCTGCAGGGATCAGTTTGTGGACTCATTCTGTTCAATATCCTCAATAGTTTAGGTGATGGCAGAAGGTTATGCTTATAAGGTTTTAATCAAAACAAACCAGCAGTCATGAAGCACTTTAAAGACTAATGTCTTTGTAAACTTATAAAGTTTGTGGGTGAGATCAAACTGGAAGGGGGTTGCAAGGTCTTTGGAGGATAGGATTATAAATTGAAATGATCTGGGCAAACTGGAGCAATGGTCTGAGGCAAATAGGATGAAGTTAAATAAGGAGAAATGCAAAGTACTCTCCTCAGGGAGAAGCAATCAGTTTCACATATACAAAATGGGAAGCGACTGTCTAGGAAGGAGTACTGCAGAAAGAGATTTAGGGGTCATAGTGGACCACAAATGAAATATGAGTCAACAATTGGACACTGTTGCAAAAAAAAAAAAAGACAAAACAAATATCATTCTGGGAAGTATTAACAGAAATGTTGCAACCGTGATACAAGAAGTAATTCATCCTCTCTAATCTGCTCTGATTAGGCTTCAGCTGGAGCACTGTGTCCAGTTCTGGGTACCACATTTCAGGAATGATGTGGAGAAATTAGAGAAGGCCCAGAGAAGAGCAACAAAAATGATTAAAGGTCTAGAATACATAACCTTTAAGAATGGAATAATTGGGTTTGTTTAGTCTAGAAAAAAAAGACTGAAAGAACACATGGTAACAATACAAGACCTATTTAATTAAACAATTTTGAAATTTAAAAATTCTGTTGTGGTTCAAACTGGTAATCATTCCCCCCAAAAACAGAGAAATCCCATCAAAAGGCATTGAATGTGATGAATTTAGTAAGCAATTGCTTAGTATTGTAAATGATCTGCCACCCTCATTGCATTTACCCTTTAGTAAATTATACTGTGACATCAATGTCATAAGGGAATGGAAAGTTACTCAGTAACAACTTTTTTATATCCTTGATCTTATCAACTAGTGGAGTTTGGCTAATAAGTAATAAGAGTGATATATGCGCATTGCACTGTATTTATTGCATGCATGTAAGACTAATATCCTACCCATAAGCAGTGTAAATTTAAAAAAATAGTCTTCAGATCATTGCAAGGGTATCAATAGCTAAGGATTTGGTACTGTTGCACCATGGTGATTGCTATCGATGAATGAATATTTTCTTGAGTCAAAGTGGTTTAACTGGCTTTACTAGTTGATTGAGTAGAGTGCAACAATGTTCATTTTTACCATCTAAATCCAGCATAGTAAAATTAATCAGATTGGTTATGCCAAGCGCTTGCGATTTGAGTATCCTTAGGTATATTTTCCAAGAGTAGAGTGAACATTGGATAGCTTTGCCTGGTAAGAAGTGTAACGTTACGAAAATTAGTTCTTTGCTTACTTGACGTTAAAAAGAAACAACTGTTTTTTTCCCTTTTTATACCAGATCCGAGATGAATGGGGTAACCAGATCTGGATCTGTCCTGGCTGCAACAAACCTGATGATGGCAGTCCAATGATAGGCTGTGATGACTGTGATGATTGGTATCACTGGTAAGTTATTTTAATCTCCTCTTCTGTGCCATTCTTTCACACGTTGCTGCTGTCTTAGAAACCACCTGGTTATTCCCAAAACCTAAAGTAGTATTTGGGCAGTTCCTTTTAATTTAAACAAGTAATTTAGAAGGTTTTGCTTTTATCTTTTTTCACTTTGGAAGTTTGTAAAAGTAAATTATAAGGGTATCTGGGCTTCTCCTTTGTTTCCATTAGAACTCATGGGAGAATGTTCTGCTAAAACCAATAATAATAGTTCTTTAACTTCACGAAACAAAAAGCTGTCATGTAGCACATTAAAGACTAACAAAATAATGTATTAGGTGATGAGCTTTCATGGGGCAGACCAACTTATTCCTTCCTACCTGACTATTACCAGATCTGAAGAAGTGGGTTCGCCCTACAAAAGCTCATCACCTAATACATGATTTTGTTAGTCTTTAAAAGTGCTACAGGACTGCTTTTGTGTTTTGTGAAGATACAGACTAACACAGCTACCTCTCTGTAACAGTTTTGTAACTGTTAAATCAGATATTTCTACCTACTCCAAAAACAACATGACTATAAACACCATGAACGTAGCTATAATATTTTAAGTTATAGGCTCATATGAAAAAGAACACATTTTGAAATACATTCTCTTCTTTGTTAAAAGAGTGAATCTCTTTATAGGTATTTTTTCAAGTCAGCTGAACAAAATCAAAAGGCCTTCCACAAATGATTTAAATGATGTGGCATTATTTTAAATGTGGCCTATTACACCCAAAAACAATAGACTTCTTATACTATTTTACAAAAAAATAAAATCTTATCTAAATGGTGGTGTTAGTGTTGCGTTGTTTCAAAACGAAAAGGTTTATGTTTCCAAGCTGTGGTGTTTGCAGTTAAAAAATTTAGTCAGGTTGTTTCCCATCAGAAGAGTTCACCATGTTTGGATAAGAAAAAAAAAGTAGCGTGTTGATTTACTGAGACCTTGTGGGCTTTTTTTGTCAAATGTATAGGCCTTGTGTTGGAATTACGGCTGCCCCACCAGAAGAAATGCAATGGTTCTGCTCTAAGTGTGCCAGCAAAAAGAAAGATAAAAAACATAAGAAACGGAAGCACAGAGCACACTGATGTTTTCGCGGTGGATTTAAATCATACGGTCACTTCAGCGCTTCTGTCCTGGCTCCTCAGTAGACAGATTGATTGTGTTTCTGCCTCATCATCCATCATCAGGTTTTATGGAGTATGACTCTTGAATGAATCAGGAACAGATATACACTGCCCGTTCTTGACTGTTGATTTTTCCAACTGTGTGGGTCCCAGTGGTTCAGATTTGACAATGGTCTGTCACTGGCTTTCGCTTACTAAAGGATACTCAAATAGCATAATATAAGGGTTAAACAGTTAACAATACAGCTCACACTCTTGTATAGTGACAGCAGCAATGACAAATGTTGTACAATAAATACATATGCCGCCTCTGTCCTTTTTGATTTGTTTTATTCTCTCCTGAGCCTTTGCATTAAGGTGTTAAAAGAGGACAGACATGTACATTGGAGAAATTGTAATCTAAGGAGACTGATTGGAATGATTTCTGTAGTCAGAACACAGTTTTCAACCTCCATCCCTGCATAACCAGAAAATCATACCATCGAAACAACAACAAAAAAAAAAAAAAGTGGCTGGTAAATATTTTTGTGATAAGAATGTATGAAGCTTTTTTCCTTGATTTTTAAAACTAACATAAAATAAACATGTTCAAGCTTTTGTGAAATATCTTCTATTTTTAAAAGAAGGTTTCTATTGTGTCCGGTTGTTCTTTTTTTCTTCCATGTGAATTGTTTTCAGTGGACCTGTAATATACTTTATACTTTTTGTTTTTAGTCATTGTCATGTACCTTTTCATTGCTTGTACATTTCATTAGCGTGTAAGAACACTTCTCATTAAAATACTTTCTCTCATGTAAATACCTGATATTTATAAAGTTCCTTTTTTATTTTTTAATTTTTTTTTTAGGTTTATGTGTTGAGGGGGGGTTCGGGGGGTTGAGAGTCGAACCCTAGCAGGTATGAAAATTCTGTGTGATTTAAGTCCATTATTGTGGGATTAAAGAATTATGACAGAGCCACCCTAAAAAGAGCTTTCCAGGTGGCCCACAAATGAAACCAACCAGCCTGTGTTCTGCTTATGGTCCTGATTCAGGAAAGTACATAAGGACGTAACTCTAAGAAACGAGTAATCCCAGTAAGTGTTCTTTGCTTAGGTGCTGAAGTGCCTTTCTGAATCTGGACTTAAGGCAGTAGGCTCTAGCAGTTTTAATGGTAGCAAATGAGTTTTAAATTTGTATCTGGAGCTGATCCTTTTATTAGCAAGTGGTTGTGTGTTTGTCAAAACGACAGCACTCGCGTCTAGGAAAAAGAAGTGTCATTCGCATTCCGTAAAGACTAGAAAACATACTATGCTGTTTTGTGTTTGTTGTGCTGTTTTATTTTAGTGTATCTTTTAATTAGTAGTACCTTGCAAAGACAAAGTATGCAATGGAAATATATGTTTTAGTCCCCATTTTAAACAAACGAAAAGTGCTCTAGAATGCCATGAAACTGTGACAGTATTATATATTTTAGTACAGTGCATCTGTGAGATAAATCAATTATAATATAGCATGAAATTTGAAGTATCATGACCTACGTTTCAAAAGCTGAAGGGAGCAGAGCCTTTATGATTTAATTTTGGGGTGCTCCGATTTTGGACTGAATAAAGATAAGCATCTTGAATTTTAGAATGCAAACATTTAACCTGTTGCACAGATACTACGAATTACTGTTTTTAAATGCCATCTGAATTGATATTAATGAGATTGACGTTTTTAAAATATCTTGTCTAGTTGAAGAAATTAGGTTTTCCTGATATGATTGTTAAATTGCAAATCAGTGGAGATATGGATGAAATCAGTTTATTAAAGTGCACTGTTTGTTACCTTCTTTGTTCAATGCCACCTCATTTATATTCTTTGCCAACTAATTACCAATCAACTCACTAGCCAAGAACGTCTTGGTTTTAATTTCTTGTTTCAGATCATTTGATGTTTTAAAACTTAACGATTGTTTTTCCTGTATCACAGACTCACACCAAACATACTGTCATTGGTCCTCTTTGCTTTGGTTGCACAATAAAGAATTTAGCTTTTGCTAATTGGTTTATCAGTTCCCCCTGTGTTCAGTGAATCAGAACTTCTCACATTTAAATGCTTAAATTATGCAACAGATACATATGGAAATGTCTCACATTTGCCACATCTACTGCATTTCAGGAATTTGCGTGTGTGTCCATTGCTGTTTCAGGGTAGTTTTCCTAAACTCACTTCTTTCTTTTATAAATGATCTTTGCAGTAATAATGCCAAAGAATCTTTACCAGGTGGTCTGACTGGCTCATGGGATTAGGATAAGGAGATGAAGTCTATCACCAGTTTGAATCTAGTCAGGGACAAGAGAGATGAAGAGCCTGATTTTTCTTTTGCTTGCTCTGGGATAAATCAAAAGTCAAGGGCATTAGTACTGATTGTAAAAGAAAAATCAAGACCCAAAAGGCCTACCCTTAGACTGCTGGTGAGTGGCCTGTAGCCAGTGTTCCAGCTATTTTTTTCCCATCCATTAGCAGAATAAATTTTAAGTGCACTGAGACGTATGGATGTGCACCACCAGTAGAAACACATGCTGTCGGATGTGGGCAGCACTCTGCTAATCTCTCCTGGACAGCCACCCACGCACTCAGTTTACGAGGAACACTGCCTGTAATCAGGCCTTCACGGGTCATAGCTGAGAATACCAAGTTCAGGACAAGCTACGGTGAAAAAGGCAGACACACCCCAAACAGGTAACTGGTCTTCTCTAAGATATACCAAACCAGCAACAGAAGAAAACTGCTTTCTCATCACAGTGACTAACAAGAGGTCAGAAATGCAGCCTCCTTAGGCATTCTGCTCTGTGTCACCACAAGCGTACTGAGCTTAATGAGTGGCTATTTAAAACCACGTTCATCAAACCAAAATTGTTTTGGTCCCAAAGGATCAGTATGTCCCAGATCAATATATAATTCAGATCTTACCCAATAATTACGTTGTTGCTGTTTCTTTAGTATCTAATATCTAAAGGTTTATCTATAAAGAGAAAAGTGAAGAGTACAAATTGGTTAAAGGAGTCAAAGTCCTGGTAGCCATGATGGAATAAATTGGTTTATTAAGTCTCTGGTTGCTTCCAAATCACTGGAAGGTCCTTAATCCCTTGGTTAGAATCCTGCCTTTAGTACAAGTTCATAATGCAGAGGTCTGGGCAGGAAAGAGGCAAAATGGTCATCTTTTGTAACTTCTGTCATGCAAAGAGGAACTGATTGTCCCAAACAAAGTCCTCAGCAAGTCTAGTGGAAGATTTCAGGTAAAAGTTGGATTTTGGAGTCATGTGGTGAAGTCAAATGTCCGTGCTTCTGCATAGTCACAGTAGAAGACATCCTCGATATCCCGGACAGCATTCACAGCAAAGTTGATTCAGGGTAAGTTGGGCATCTTCCTTTGGGAGTTAAATGTTCTTTTGATGGGCCACTCAACTTGAATAGTCCTTTTATGAAGTGCAGGCTAAATACCATCTGGGCATTATTACAAGAGCCAACATACTTGAAATTCAGGTATCAAGCCAATACCCCTAACTTCAAATAAAAAAAACATTTGTGCATGCGAATGGCATAATCCTGTTCAACAAATCATGAACTTTCCATTGACACCTTCCTTGACATTCTTTTGTAAGATTTATTGCAATTCTGTAACAGTGGTAGCAAGAATAATCTGTGTGGTCATGTTCAGGCTGGGTTGATTTTTAAATAAAGGCAATTTAAATCACCAAAAGAAATAGCTGATGTAAATCAAGTTAAGAAAAAAGCTAAGACTGTGCTTAGAGTGCACTTCATGTGGATTAAGCCCCATTGAACTATTGACACTTTGATTTTTGAAAAGGCATATAGAATAGGGTTCTCTTGCAAAAGCTGAGTTATGCTGAAGTGAAAGAGGGAACAGACATCTGGCCATCACCGTTATGGTCTGTGGGCAGGATGTTCCAAAATTAGGAGAATATATTATGTGATATAAGAAAATGATACCCGGTGACAAATGGTATCTCTAGATTTCTCCTTCTTCAGCTTTCTGTTTTGTATACTTCAGTGAATGAGTCTAAACCTAGTTAATGAATTAAACAAGACTTAAGGATTAGCAAAGCTAAACTTACATTTTTCTTGCAATGTCCAATGCAGGGAACAGCTTGGGAATTTACTTGTACCAAAAAGCGTAGAGAGTCTTGAAGCATCATGCATTGTGAAGTGAATGATTTAAGTTACTAACCAGCTGATCCATTCAACCATATCCACATTTTCATCCACATCTTTTTTTCCCCATAAGCAGTTTTCCTTATGATGTTTCGTTCTTGCAGCTAGGTCCTGCATCTCCTTTTTGCACTGCTTACACTTTACACATTTTCCTTTTTAACCTAGGGAATTAATTTCTTAAAAATATTCCCAGTTAGGGTCTCTCTTATGCCCATGATAGATTTTCTCTGGCAAAAAGGGGGAGACGGGGGAAATATAGGTAGCTGCATCTGTGCTCAATCATGTCTTCCTTTTTCTTTCCAGTCCACTCCACTGTTCCTTTCTATGCTGCCTCCATCCTTTTCTACGTATTGCCTCTGTCTTTAAGACAATGTCTTAACTAGCTCCTCTCCCATGCTTGGCCACGTAAGCACAGCACAAAAACAATCCTATCCAGCTTGTGTTTGTCTTTGCATGTGTTACTTTTTAGTCTTCTGAGAAACAGAAATTGAAAGCCCAGAACTTTCAAGAAGCAAGAACTAGTAGGTAAGCTGGGCAGACTCAAGTTTCTAATGTTTAATTCATTTTTATAAGACTGTAAGTACATGTGTAGCATGTTTGTGATGAGATTTAATTGTAATGTATTTAAATGAGAAAGTTAGTATTTTATTGATGATTTTTTAAAAAAATTAATGTTTAAATTTAAAAAATCACCAGTTTGTATTCATCTGGGCCATAGTTTAACCAGCTATTTTAATATCACATGGCCATTTAAAAATCACCTACATTCTCATTTTGTACTTCACCCCTCAGTAGATTTTTTTAAATTTCTTCCATGTAAGGCTGGAGCTGAGGGACCCGCTGCAGCATGAGGAGCTGGGGGTGGGGGCGAGATCGAGGGATGTCAGTGGTGGGCAAGTGGTTTGGGGGCGTCTGGTACGGCTGTGAGGATGGCAGCACCCACGGAGGCTGCTTGCGGCGTGCTGGCCCAGATTGCATGGCTTCCAGGCCCAGTCCTGCCCTCCCTGCATGCACGCGCCCCACCAGATCTGTGGGGTTCCAGGGACAGCCATAGCCAGATGAAGAGTTGGTGGCTTTGGCTGGGACCCAGGGTGTGGCTGGGCTGCAAGATCAGTGCCTTCCTCGAGGACGTGGGGCTGCAGCAGCGTGTGGCCAGGTGCGGAGAGGCCAGGGGAAGGGGGACCTGGGGGCAACAAGAACTGATATGGGGCAGTGTGGTGCAGTCGGGAGATGTGGGAGTGGGTGGGGGGAAAAGGGAACAGGGAGGGCGGATCTGGGGGGTGACGATAGCCGATGAGAGGCAGAGGGGTGGGGAGGAGGGTCCTGGGGAGGCGAGGTGGTTGTCCCAGGAAGCTTTGAGGACGTGGTGCCAGGGAGGTGCAAGAGGTAGTGGGACCGTACCCACGTTCTCCATGCCCCACTGCCTTGTGGGTTATCCTGGAAATGAGCAAGGCTAAGGGAGTAAACCCTGACAGAAAATCCGGAGGGGAGTCCTAAGGCGGTTCTGTGCCAACTTCTGGCATTGACCCAGCAACTCCTGCAGCTGAGCTGGTACCAGACGTAGAGGTTATCCTCTCCTTTGGACTATATCAGTAAAGCCGAGAGGGGAACACTGGCATCTGGGCAGCCCAGAGTCCCAATAATCACCCAAGCTCGCACCTGGAGAGGTACTCAGCATCGCTCACAGAGTTGAACCAACACGGGAGGTAACAGATACCGGTTATAAGCTCTTGCTCGATTGGCATAGAGAAGGAGCGCCAGGGGTTGCCTCCGATGGTGGGAGAGATCGTCGCATCTCACTGGACAGTCACCGCCTGCCTCAAGCTGGGGCCCCCAGCCAATAGGGTACTGTCCCGCCACAGGTCACCTGTCTCACTGGGTGCATGAGGCTTAAGGTTCCCAAACCTGACAAGTGACCTGAAAGCTGAGCGCCAGACAAACCAATAAGAAAATCAACAATAAAGGAAACCATCAAAGCTTTAGGCTTGCTTGCTGGAATGTGCGGACCATGCTGACAGGTCTGACTGAAGATCTTCAGGACACCAGCGACACCCGAAACACCGCTGTCATCGATGAGGAACTGAAGAGGCTCCAAGTTGACATTGCTGCTCTGCAAGAGACACGTCTCGCAGATTCGGGATCTCTAAAGGAAAAGGACTACACCTTTTTCTGACAGGGTAAAGCCCAAGAATTACCCAGGGAGCATGGTGTTGGCTTCGCCATCAGAAACACCCTTCTACAAATGGTGGAATTAGTCATGGGTGGATCAGAAAGACTCCTTCAGGTCATACTTCAAATTTGCGCGGTCCTGTCCACCTGATCAGCGCTTACGCCCCAACCCTGTACGCTGCACCGGAAGTAAAAGACAGGTTTTATGACGTGCTTAGTGCTGCCATAGCACAAATTCCTGCTCGCGAACAACTGTACATTCTGGGTGACTTCAATGCGAGAGTTGGAGCCTATCATGACTCGTGGCCTTCCTGCTTAGGCCACTTTGGTGTGGGAAAAATGAATGAAAATGGTCAGTGTCTTCTCGAACTTTGCACGTACCACAATCTGTGCATCACAAACACATTTTTCCAAACCAAGCCACAGCACAGAGTGTCATGGAGACACCCACGCTCAAAACACTGGCATCAACTAGACATGGTCATCACTAGACATAACCTCAAAAACGTCCTTCTGACACGCAGCTATCATAGTGCTGACTGTGATACAGATCACTCGTTAGTTTGCTCCAAACTCAAGGTGATTCCCAAGAAGCTGCACCTCTCTAAACCAACTGGAAGGCCCCGCATCAATGCCAGAAAGATGGCTAACTCAGAGAGAGCTGAAAAATTCAGAGCGACCCTCGAGGAGAATCTGCGCAGCAACCCTGGGGGTGCCAATGTGACATCCAGATGGCAGCATCTGAGGGATACAATGTACAACACGGCCTTGTTGGTGTTTGGAAGAAGAGCTACAAACGCAAATGACTGGTTCGAAGCTAACTCCGATGAGATGATTCCAGCCATCGAAAAAAAGCGCGCTGCACTCCTGGAGTATAAACGTTCGCCGAGCCAGAATACCCTGCAAGCGCTCAGAGCAGCCAGAAAAACAGTACAGCGGACGGCCAGGCACTGTGCCAACAACTACTGGCTCGAAGTATGCAGCAGCATCCAGACCAGTACTGACTTTGGTAATCTCAAAGGAATGTACGAGGGTATGAAGAAGGCGTTAGGACCCACCCAGAATAAGATGGCACCTCTGAAATCCAAATCTGGTGATGTCATCACTGACAAAGCCAAACAGATGGACTGCTGGGTCGAGCACTACTCCGAGCTGTACTCACACGAGAGCATTGTGGTCGACTCAGCCCTCGATGCCATCAAACTCCTACCAGTAATGGACGAACTGGACCAGGAACCAACTGTGGATGAACTGAAGAGAGCCATCAACAACATTGCAGTAGGAAAGGCCCCGGGTCAGGATGTTATACCACCAGAGGTAATCAAGTGTGCCACAGACACTCTCCTGGAACCCCTACGTGAGCTACTGTGCGTGTGCTGGAGACAGGGAGAGGCTCCACAGAACATGCGCGACGCTAACATCATAACCTTGTATAAGAACAAAGGAGACAGAAGTGACTGCAACAATTACTGTGGAATCTCCCTCCTAAGCATCACTGGTAAACTGTTCGGTCGCGTCATCCTCGGCAGACTCCAGAAGATTGCTGAGAGGGTGTATCCTGAATCACAGTGCGGATTCCGCGCAGAGAAATCTACTGTTGTTATGGTCTTCTCTCTGTGGCAGCTGCAGGAGAAATGCAGGGAGCAGAGGAAGCCACTCTATATTGCCTTCATTGACCTAACCAAGGCCTTTGACTTGGTCAGCAGGGATGGACTGTTCAAACCGCTCCACAAGATAGGATGTCCTCCACGGTTACTCAAGATGATCCAGTCTTTCCACGAAGACATGAGAGGAACCGTCCAATACGATGGCACATTATCGGTTGCTTTCAGCATCAGGAGCAGCGTCAAACAAGGATGCATCCTTGCTCCGACACTGTTTGGGATCTTCTTCGCACTCCTCCTTAAACACGCCTTTGGATCTTCAACAGAGGGCATCTTTTTGCACACAAGATCTGACGGGAAACTGTTTAATCTTGCAAGGCTGAAAGCTAAATTTAAGGTGTGGGAAGTCCTCATCAGAGATATGCTGTTCACAGATGACGCTGCTGTCATGTCACACACACAGAAGACCAGCTTCAGAAACTGCTGGATTGGTTCTCCAAAGCATACAATGACTTTGGGCTCTCCATCAGCCTAAAGAAGACAAATGTACTTGCTCAGGACGTTGCTGTTTCTCCATCAATCAGCATTGACAACTATACGCTAGAGGTCGTCCACGAATTTGTGTACCTCGGGTCCATCATCACTGACACCCTGTCCTTGGAGACTGAGCTAAATAGAAGGATCGGTAAAGCAGCCACAACTCTGTCCAGACTCAGCGAGAGAGTGTGGAATAACAACGAGCTGTACACTCACACCAAAATGCAAGTCTACAGAGCCTGCATCCTCAGCACCCTCCTTTACAGCAGCGAGACTTGGACCCTGTACGCCCTCCAGGAAAAGAGGCTGAACGTCTTCCACTTGCGCTGCCTCAGGCGCATCCTTGGAATATCGTGGAAGGACAGAGTGTCCAACACTATCGTCCTTGAGCAAGCTGGAATCCCAACTATGCACACCCTCCTCAGGCAGCAGCAGCTCCGCTGGCTTGGCCACGTCCACAGGATGAATGATGGAAGGATTCCAAAAGACATCCTGCATGGTGAGCTAGCCTCTGGCAAAAGACCTCCCGGACGCCCCCAGCTGCACTACAAAGATGTTTGCAAGAGAGACCTCAAACCAGACAGCTGGGAGGAGCTGGCAGACGATCGCAGCAGATGGAGGCAGGAACTGTACAAGGGCCTTCAGAAGGGTGAGTTGAGGATCAGACAGCTAGCAAAGGAGAAGCGAGCCCACAGGAAGCACAGCAAGGACCTGCCAGACGCCCATTACATATGCAACAGATGCAGCAAGGACTGTAACTCTCATGTGGGTCTTCACAGTCACAGCCGACGCTGCAAATGAGGATGCTAAATGGAACTATGAAGGGCGCGATCCATAGGCTACGTAGACTGAAGGATGCTACTACTACATGTAAGGCTGTGGCTACACTCACAAAGCTTGGGTTCGATCTTCCAGGGTGCTGTTTCATGCGTGCACGAAACAGCGCATTCCAGGGTCAATGTCGACCCCAGAACTCCTCAAGAGCCACAAGGATTAAGGAATGCAGATCGGAGGAGTGCTTCCCATTGGCATTCCACAGTGAGGACAGGGACGAATATCGACAGCTGCAAAATTGATTTTTGGTGTGCAATTGGCGCACCTAACATTGTGCGGCAGCTGTCGATATTCAACGTAAGTGTAGACCCAGTCTAAGAGACTGGCGCTAGCAAAGTCTCAAATAGAGTTCATGGAAAGTCTGGCTATTATCCCTTTTCTGCGTATGGAACCTGTCAGGGTGTGAGGGGGTTTTTTTTTGGTTTTGTTTTTGGTTTTAGTTGGACATTTGTAAGGTTGTTTTGAAGTCTTTTCTGTTGTGTTTCATAGGTTGAGGAGGTGCAGGGAGGAGGAGGCTGGGGGTTCCCGGTGGTTTTCAGGTTCTCAATTTTATTTCTTTGTACAGAGCAGTATCAATGTGGCAAATATCCTGTCTAAATAAATAAATTGGAGATGTGCATCTCCTAGAACTGGAAGGGACCTTGGGAGGTCATCTAGTCCAGTCCCCTGGCCTCTTGGTAGGACCAAGCACCATCCCTGACAGCTGTTTGCTCCGATTCCTAAATGGCCTCAAGGATTTAGCTCACAGCCCCAGGTTTAGCAGACCAATGCTCAAGCACTGAGCTATCCCTCCCCCATGCCTGTTAGGTATGAAAGGCTTTAGCAAAAAGGAAAGTATGCTGCTCTTTGTCTTTAACTGCGTGCGGTCACAGAAATAGTTCAGGTCTGCAGTAATGCAGATGTGCCTGAAAACTAGTGAGGAACCCTGGAAAATCACTCCAAGGATGTTTAGTAATTAACCAAACTCATTAACTGTGTAATCACATTTTGCACCCAGAGAAATCTGTGACCTAATAGGAAGATGTTATGAAAAAGCTTGTGTGGAAAGAAAAAATGCCTTGCCTAGCAATTTTTGCAGGGGATTTATGGAGATGTTCTTTTACCCAGATAATCTAGCTTCAGAGTGTATGAAGCACACAAAGCATAATTTCTATGGTTGACAAGGTGTTTCTCTTCTGAAGGTGTCTGCAGTTAAGTACAGTGAGGATCTTTATGTTCCTTAGCTGATTTGTGATTCCAAATGTCCTGGTAGGGGGAAAAAACCATCAGAGGATATCAGAGCTTGTGACTTTGTCCTGGGCTTTCCAGAGATAAAATATAGTGCATTACTTCACTGTATCACCTAAACCTTCTTTGTTCTCCTTTCAATAGGACGATTAAACAAAGACCTACTAACCAAATTAAAGTATAAAATGAACACTGATATATGGAAACCATGCCAGAAAGAATGTTAATGAATGAAGCTCTCACTAAAGGCACGCTGGCTAAGTTTTCAATACAAATAGTTTTATGGCCAATCCCTTGCGTTCATAGCAGTTTTCTTTAGACGTTTGTCTCAAAGTAGCTGAGTTTCCTTCACTGTTGAATGAATTAGATAATGTTCTGAATAAAGTCTCTCTTCACAATTGTGTTAGTCATTCTCTTTAGGAAACTGTCTTTCTTCTTTTAGAATCTTGGATCAGCTATAACCTAAAAAAGTAGAAACCATCTGTTAATCCATGTCTGCAGTACAGCAAAGCATGCTGTAACGGGAGATTTAAGACAGCCAAACAGCTTGTACCTGCCTGAGAGAAGCAGAGGCATTTCATTTAAATACAAAATATTTTGGCTGGATGTTTGGCTCTTCCACTTGGGCCGAGTGTTCCTGTAAGATGGGTTTTTGTGTAGCTACTCGAGAGATGCAAATGCCACTTGGTTAGTTAATGGAGCACCCACAGCTAGGTTTTTTGTTTCTATTGGTGGTGCACATTTGCACATATCTTGGTGCACATAAAATTATTCCACACATGGATGGAAAAGATTAGGAAAAGGAACATTGCTTAGGACAAGCCAAGTTACAGCTATGATTCTTCGTAGAACTGTCCTTGGAATGCAGCGTTTGGGCCAATCCGCACTTGGTGTAAATTGACATAGATCCGTCCAAGGTCATGTATCTGTATTTGTTTACACCCACCGAGGACTGAGCTTTTTGTACATGAAGGTGGTTCCATTTAGAATTACTTTAAATGCCCCAGGGTTCATCTTGCTTTTTCTAGAATGCTGATTTTTAAGTCAGGTAACATGGGGTTCTGATATGTTCCTGGAAATGTATGTAAAATATTATTTCATTCTTGTCAGTGGCTGATAAACAAACACTCATGGCTGTTGGAGAGAGACAAGACCACAGTGGACACAGAGATATTTGGGAGCTGTACCTGGGCTTGTACCTTACACAAATAATGATTTTGTTCAAGGATGTGAGCAAGGAACTATTGCTCCTGATTTAATAATGCACCATCAGGTTAAATTTTGCCCAATATGCAGGGTTTGTAAAACTAAACTGTTGACAAGCTGTAAGCAGAAAAATTTCCACTATACTTATAAAAATCCAAACTGAAATGTTTTACTAATGAGTAGACATTTCCCTGCTGTGTGTAAAGCATTTCTTGGTGTTGTGCTAGTCTATCGAAACCTGAAAGCAAAAATCAGCAGAAATTGATAGGAGAAAAACCATATAATTAACAAGTTTATCGTATTCCCTAACTCATGGGCACAGTTACCAAAAATAACAAACCTAACTAGTGAAAATGGAATTTGATTTTTAAGCTTCAGTTTTAATCATCTAAAATATGTGTGGATTTGTTTTATAAAAACCGCAGTAACATCCCTTTAAAATGCAGTTTTGACAGCATAGAAGATCACAAACTGTTAAGCCTCAGTCATTTGTTTACTGTTCTTGTAGTGAAATGTGGGATGGATGTCATCGGTCCACCATACTGTTGTACTCTGATACCTCCAGCAGGGCTGGTAGTAGATTGTGTGGAAGAGGTCTTGTACACACAACTACTAACTGCTGTGGCTCTGTTAAGAAAATTTAACTCATTCCTGAGATGAGGTGTGTTACCTTCCACACTTACAGGGCCAATCACCATTTGTTTGACAAACTTTTTGATTTTTCAGCTTTGGGAGCCAGATAATGTGGGATCACAGCCACAATATTCCCTGATACAAGAGCTGGTAAGAAACAGAAGTCAAGAAAGTTTTTGCACAAAATAATTTCCATTTTTTAATCCAAATTTCTTTTGCAGTGATTTCCAGACAAGTTCTGCCCTGTGATAACTGGCGGTAAGTGTTCTTTTTTGGAGTGCCACCAGAGGAGGAAGGATAGCACTCAGCAGATTCGAATTCAGCCCTGTCCCCTTAAGGTCTCTCTGTTCCCTTGGAGGATGAGGATGTCACTAAGTCCACTTACCACTAGGGTGCCTCCTCCTCGTGGGTCTGAAATTAGCTCTTTCTGAGGTGTTGCGCTGTCTTCTGGAAGTCCCAGCTCTCCTCCTTTCTTTGCAACTCCAGGAGCAACTTCTCAACTTGGATCCCCAGCCTCATCACTGGGCATCCTCCTCCTCTTGGATAAGAGTCTTTTGTAGCAAAGTGTGAGGCATCTGTTTTGACAGACCTCACAGAAGCAACTGAAGGCAATGAAAGGCTTCTCGAAACAGGCCTCGAAAAACAGCAGAGAAAAGAATCGCTAACAAAAATAAGATCTAGCCCAGCAGATTGACCTGCTCAGGTTTGATCTTTTGAGGTTCGATTTCACACATCTTGTACAAACCCATGAAATTGGCCCCTCGGGGCTCACAGTCAACCCCTGTAGTCCTTGTTAGATGTGAGAAACTCTCCCATTGATCTTTTCAGTGAGGACAGCTAAGTAAGCTGAGTACAGTTATGTCAGTTCTAGCTATGCATTTTTCATTGCTAGAATTCCGTCTCTGCAGTCAGCTGACTGTGCCTAGTGTAGACATAGCCTCAGCATGGAACTTAGCTCCACCTGCCTTATTCCACACAAAGCATCTGGATAAACAGTCTGAAACAGAGACACCTTAAGTGCTACAGTTGCAGGTATGCAAGATCACTGGGGCTCTGTGAGCTCGGGAATTACTAGGTAGCGCTTTGAGCTGGCAGGCATTTGGGTGAGAGAACTGTAAAATAAGATTGTGCTTCTCTGAAGCTTCCTCGAACCTAATGGCAAGTCAACCCAGAAGATCCCAAAGAACAAGTCTTTTCTTCAGCAACCCATCCGGTCATCGACTGTGAAGGACCCCCTACGCCATTTCAGCTTTGTTAGAATTGCAGTATCTCCAGGCTTAGCACCTATCCTCATGGATGCTGTCGATTCAAAATCAGCTTTCCTTCTTTGCAGGCTGATCAAGGGCTTATTAAAAAAAATTTGCCTGAGCTGGGGTATTTGTCACTGAACATTCAGCTTAATGGTCATCTTATTCTATGGCATCTGTAACACTCCTCTTTACCAGATAATGTTTGGGAAGCCCAACCTCAGTTCGCTGAGACGCATGAGCTTTAGCTGTTGATGGACTCCCATAGACGTGTTCTGGCTCAGTGAAAAATTTACAGTGTAGACAGATTTTAAATTCTAGTTACCATAGCCATATCTTGCCTAGAATGGAGAAGCCCAAGCACGACTGTGAGCCTGGCAATGAACCAGCCTTCTGCTCAGGCCAAAAGTGTAGTCTCCACTGTCCATTTGCCTTTCTCAGTCACTATATTCCATGCAGCTTGATTTGCAGGGAAACCCCCTCCTCAGATCAACTCACAAAGCCATGGCTGTCCATTAAATTACTTCTGATGATTCAAGTCTGTTCTCATGCCTGAGCTAAACTACCCAATGATAATGACTATACACAAGGCCTGTTATGCATCCGTCAAAATCTTGTTGGTATGTTTGTGTATTGTGTGTTTGCACACCCTCTTCTTGAGTCTTGTCATTGTTTTATACCAAAAGTTCAGTGGAGCATGTGAGCATGCGCTCTTACTTTCTGCACACACACACACAGACAATGGAGCTTAGCCGTAACAATGATGCTATGTCCAGCTACAGTGTTTGCAAAGTACCCGGAAGAAGAGGTCCCTCATTTGAGTGTCTATAGGCACTGCTGCAATAGAAAACATGAATGGCAACAGCGCACTTGTTTTCACGAAAGAATTCAAAACATCACAAATACTTCAGAGATCAGTGCAGGTCTGAAGATGCTGTACACATACAAGGGCAATGTATCCCAGTGGTGGCTCCAATTTAGATGCACCTCAGATCACTGTAATTCAACAATCAGCAGAAATACCATCTGGTATTTCTCATTTCAAACAGTGGTCGTTAAGGATTTTCCTGGTCACTATTCACTTAGCAAGCAAGGGGTGAAGATCACCAAGGAAGGGGTGAGGAGGACAAAAGAAAATTATCTTCTGACAGACCCTGTATATTAAAGATTGCAAAAGCAAATAATTCCCAAATGGAGTTCGCTTTCATCCATCCTAGTCTAATTTGCAGGTGTGGGGTATGTTTCACTTCAGGAGTGCTTAGTACCCACAACTCCAGCTCAAATGGATGGGAGATGCAGGTGCCCAGCACCACTAAAATTTGCTCTGAACACAACAAGTTAATATAGGTTTTGTGTATGTGTGTGAGAACATGGTCAAGGGCAGAGAGGGATCTATTAAACCTAGAACTTCCCCAGATGGTCAGGTTCATAAGGGGCTTTTAGTGTTTCAAATCCCCCTTTCAGGACCAGAATCTCCATGTGTTAGAGTATCTTTGTGATCTACCTAAGCTACTGAAGCCTCTTTCAGAGTCATTTAGTTCAGGTTTCTTTCACGAAGAATTCTTTCCAGTGACAGTGGCCTCTGTTTGCAGAGCAAGAGAACTTCAGAGTCTAGGTTCTGATCCATCCTACACTCAGGTTTGCAAGGATATGATGGTCCTATAGGCTCAGCCAAGATTCCTTCCCAAGGTGGTGACAAAGCTCCACCTTCATGACTTCACCATGCTGCCAACATTTTTCCCACGCCCAGATACCTGTCCTCGCAAGACCTTGGTTTACAAGTTTGATGTTTACCAAGGTCCCCATGTTTTTATCAGCAATTGGCTACAGATCTTGATGGCCCCCCAGCCTTTCATTTCATTTGACATTGGTACAACAGTTCGGTCTTTACCAGAGGTATAATTAAGTGGCTGGCAGATTGCATTATTTCTCTTTGCTCTCCCTGCAGATTTTGGATTGCATATGTTGGTTGTGAAGTTACACACTTAAAAAATGTTATTGCTTAGACTTCTGGCATACACCCAGGTTTGTCTTCATGTGTTGCCCAAGCTGTTTATGAATTGAGAGTGCTTGTACCTTTTCTTCCCCTTAGCTATTTTAATTTTCTGGGATGACTGTACACTTTAGCTATGTGTCTGCTAGGAAGTGTCCTTATCGTTATCAAAACTTTATCTCTTTGCTGCCAGTGTGAGAGCTGCTAGTCACACAAGTTTACTAATCTGAGACCTGACTACAATCTTCTGGAGAGCCACTTTTGGAGCTTTTCACAGTCCTGGCATAGGCTGTATTATGAATCAGACCTTTGTAAAGAAAAGAACATTACTTATCTGCTATCATGCTACATTCCGACCCAGTTATCTCCACATAATTGGGGATGCATTGTGTAATTCTTCATACTTGCTACCAACTTACTCCAATAAATGAGCTGATGATTAGGAGCAGTTAAAACAGTGGGGCATGAGGACCTGTTACCACCCCTCAATGTGAGACTAATGGCTTAACTCTAAAGCTATTCTGGTTCCCATCAGTCTAACCTGTAGAGAGCATGAGAAGCCATCCAAATGGCTTGCTTTGTATGACCAAGGATCAGATGAGATGGCTGTATTTGAAAGAAACATTAGTAAAAGAGCACAGGATCACACCATCCCAATGTACAGTAAAAAAGCAACTTCAGTGGGCAACCAGCCTGGCTTAATGGAGAAATCTTTGGTGAGCTTAAATATAAAAACAAAACTTACAAGAAGTGCAAACGTGGACAGATGAGTGGGGAAAGTATAAATATATTGCTGGAACATGCAGGGGTGTAATCAGGAAGACCAAAATTCAGTTGGAGTTGCAGCTATCAAGGGATGTTAAAGAGAGCAAGAAAGGTTACTACAGACATGCTATCAATAAAAGTCTGGTTAGGGAAGGTGTGGGACCCTTACTGAATGAGGGAGTCACCTAGTGACCAATGATGTGGAAAAAGTTGAAGTACTCAATGTTTTTTATTTTTTGCCAGCTCCCACAGAGCTGCCTAGGCAGCGTGGTATGTGACAGAGGTAGGCAGCCCTCAGTGGGGAAAAAACAGGTTAAGAACTATTTAGAAAAGAGGGACACACACTAATCTTTGGGGCTGAATCAAATGCATCCCAGGGTACTGAGGGAGTTGGGTGATGTGATGGCAGAACAATTGGCCATCATCTTTGAAAACTCATGGTGATCAGAGGAGGTCCCAGACAATTGGAAAAAGGCAAATGTAGTCCCCATCTTTTAAGGAGGGATGAAAGAGAATCCAGGGGACCACAGACCTATCAGCCTTACATCAGTGCTTGGAAAAATCATGGATTGGATCCTTGAGGAATCCACTTTGAAGCACTTGGAGGAGAAGAAAGTCAGCAGGAATAGTCAACATGGATCCACCAAGGGCAAGTCATGCCTGACCAACCTGACTGCCTTCTATGACGAGATAACTGGCTCTGTCTTTATGGGGAAGGCAGCGGACATAATGTACCTTGACTTTTAGCAAAGCTTTTAAGATGTTCTCCCACAGTATCCTTGCCAGCAAGTTAAACAAGTATGGATTGGATAAATGGACTGTAAGGTAGATAGGAAGCTGTCTAGCTCATCGGGCTTAATGGGCAATGTCTGGTTATTGGCCAGTGTCAAACGGGGTACCCTAAAGGTCAGTTCTGGGGTTGGTTTTAACATCTTTATTAAAGACCTGGATGAGGGGATGGATTGCACCCTCAGCAAATATGTGGATGGCACTTGGGGGTGAAGTTGATAATCTGGAGGGTAGGGATAGGGTCCAGGGATACCTAGACAAATTGGAGAATTGGGCCAAGAGAAATCTGATGAGGGTCAACAAGGACAAGTGCAGAATCCTGCACTTTGGGAGGGAGGAATCCCAAGTCCCGCAGCAGGGTGGAAATCAAATGGCTAAGCATCAGTTCTGCAGAAAAGAACCTACAGATTGGATGAAAAGCTAAATATGAGCCAACAGGTTGCCCTTGTATCCAAACAGGCTAACAGCATACTAGAGTATGTTAGCAGAATTTCCAGCAGACCTAGGGAAGTGATTATTCCCCTTCATTCAGCACTGGGGAGGCTATACTTGGAGTACTGCATCCAGTTCTGGGCCCCCATTACAGAAAGGGTGTGGACGCACTGGAGAGAGTCCAACTGAGGGTGGCAGAAATGATTAGGGGTCTGGAGCACAGGACTTATGAGGAGAGGCTGAGGGATTCAGGCTTGTTTAGTCTATAGAAGAGAAGAGTGAGGCAGGATTTGATAGCAAGCTTCAGCTACTGGAAGGAAGATTCCAAAGAGGATGGAGAGAGGTTGTTCTCGGTGACAGATGAAAAAATGAGGAGCAATGGTCTCAAGTTGTGGTGGGCGAGGTCTAGGTTGGATATTAGGAAAAACTTTCAGCAGGAGGGTGATGAAGCTCTGGAGTGGGTTACTCCTTCCCTAGAGGTCTTTAAGTCCTGCCTTGACAAAGTCCTGGCTGGGATGATTTAATGGCATTGGTCCTGCTTTGAGCAGGGAGGTGAAGTCTATGACCTTCTGAGGTCTCTTTTAACCCTGTGATTCTATTATTTGATTACAACTTCTATTGCAAATGGAGAAATGAAGCAGAGGTGCTGGAGTGATTTGTCTCTGGTAGCAAAGTTGATAGTGCAATTCAATGCTTCTGGCTCCCAGACTGTTTGCTAAACTAACCAGATGATTCTCATCCTGGAAAAGCAGTAGGCCCAAATAGAGACCTTCTGTTTGCAGTTCAACCCACTGCAGAAACAAGACCAAATGCCCAAAACAGTAACCATCAAAAAACTTGGATCTGTGTTTTTGGCCCTTTGTATCTATTTTCAGCTAATCACAGCTTTAATGGTGATGCTGATCACAGATTTCAGCTACATGTTTTTGCTTGGCAGATGTATGTCACCTCCGTAGGCACCTGACTATTAACTGAACATCAAGGAGTCCCTCTTGCACATACAGGCTACGTCTACACGTGCACCCAACTTCGAAATAGTTTATTTCGATGTTGCGACATCGAAATAGGCTATTTCGATGAATAACGTCTACACGTCCTCCAGGGCTGGCAACGTCGATGTTCAACTTCGACGTTGCTCAGCCCAACATCGAAATAGGCACAGCGAGGGAACGTCTACACGGCAAAGTAGCACACATCGAAATAAGGGAGCCAGGCACAGCTGCAGACAGGGTCACGGGGCGGACTCAACAGCAAGTCGCTCCCTTAAAGGGCCCCTCCCAGACACACTTTCATTAAACAGTGCAAGATACACAGAGCCAACAACTAGTTGCAGACCCTGTATATGCAGCACAGACCCCCAGCTGCAGCAGCAGCAGCCAGAAGCCCTGGGCTAAGGGCTGCTGCCCACGGTGACCACAGAGCCCCGCAAGGGCTGGAGAGAGAGTATCTCTCAACCCCCCAGCTGATGGCCGCCATGGAGGACCCCGCTATTTCGATGTTGCGGGACGCGGATCGTCTACACGTCCCTACTTCGATGTTGAACGTCGAAGTAGGGCGCTATTCCCATCCCCTCATGGGGTTAGCGACTTCGACGTCTCGCCGCCTAACGTCGATTTCAACTTCGAAATAGCGCCCAACACGTGTAGACGTGACGGGCGCTATTTCGAAGTTACTGCCGCTACTTCGAAGTAGCGTGCACGTGTAGACGCAGCTACAGTGTGCTGAGTCCAGATGTGTGGTCTCAGCTATCCCAGCATAGCCTTTAGGAGTCCCTTCATGGATCCATAGAATTCTTCGGCTGGAAGGGATATCAGGAGGTCATCTAGTCCAGCCCCCTGCCTGAAGCAGGATCAACCCTGACTAAATCATCCGAGCCATGACTTTATTAAGCTGGGACTTAAAAACCTCAAAGTCCATCCATCTGAAGCTCTGTGACACAGTGAGATGTCATCCGTAGAATTTCCCCAGACGGCCAGATTCTATTCAGGCTTTGCCTTCCTACAGAGTTGTTCCAGCTCCTGTTAAGATGCAATGCAAACCAAGTGACAATGGTGCAGAAGGCTGCGTGGACACACTTATTCCTGTTAAAAGCAGGCGTATTGCAGCTTACTTTAAATTGAGTGGTCCAGATTTAAAATAAAATGCCATAAGCCACTCAGACTGAAATGAGGATCCACACTGGGTGGGGGAGTGTCAGTTTCACTAAACCATTGCAACTTTGCAGGTGGGCAAAGCCTCACTGTAATGGTCTTGCATGGAGGTGCAGGCTCCTGAATTAGCTACAACCAGCCTCTGCTGGGAGTCATGCCATCCAGTAGCCCTCCAGTGAAGGAGACATTTCGGTGTTTGTGATCCCAGAACATATTACATTGACTTTTGAAAGTCCATTCGATTTTTCCCTCCATTTTTTTCCAGCCAGGCTCTCCAGTACAACTTGTTTGCCAGGCCAGTGGGCAGGACCAAAGATGGCACACTGAACGTGAGGTCTGGCTGGGGGGCATGGAGTTCTGAAGGTGCCGGGGCAAAGGCAAACACCTTTCTCACCTTGTCCTAGGGCCACCTGTGTTTGGTGGCATTTCCACTGTCAATGGCCATACTTACCATATTTGAATTTCTTTTTAAGTCCCACCTTAACTCTACATTCCTCAGCTCCCCAGTCTGACCAGTGCAGAACCAGAGAATTTCCTGACCACCCATAATTCAATATGGTCTAGCACATTTACCAACACTTCCACTGTTTACTGGGCTCTCAGAAGACATTGAGGGGTAAATTACAGCTAAATAACAGCACAGAGCACTGAGCGCCAGCACTGGTGGCTCTAAGAAAGCTTTATGGGACAGTGGGAAAATCAGACACACACACGATAAGTGGACATCTTGCTAATTAAAATCATGCCGGACCATGGATTTTGAAAGACTAGAAAGGTTGAACTTGTACTTTTTTATGGAAAAACTGCAACTTTCTTGTTTTTATTTTATCCTTAAATCACTTATCTTTACCCTCAACTTTAATTCCAGTTTAGTGTATTCTTAGAAAGAAATGATAAATTAATTATATTTAATAGCTTTGGGAGTAAAGAGCGTTTTAATTTGAGTTCTGGGCCCCACTCTGATACACAGCCACACAAGCAGCCATTTTCAGATTTTCTGCTTAATCTCTGCAGAGAGGTGAGTTTTTAAGTGGCATCAGAATTCCTTTACTCCGTTTTGCATCATAGGCCTTGAAACAAAACGTCCTAACAGTCAAAATCATTGTGCTCATATGAGCAATCCCTAAATTGATGGCGAAACATGATTTGCTTAGTAGCTCTCTGAGAGATCTAATGAACAAACCCCGTTGGATCATAATCAATTTGCTCATTTTGATGTACATTCCAAGTTTCCTGACATGGACCTAGTGGTTAGAATTACATGACATTCAATACCTCTCAGCCTTATCTCTCTTTGTGGTTGTTTGTTCAATAGCAAAACGGTCAGATTCTGAGACATTGAAGGTCAACCAACTAGGAAAGACTGGTCAGACAATGAAACCTTAGCCTGAAAGGGCCCATACTCTAACAAAAATAAGGTAACACCATCAAGCCTGAGAATGTCCAAGCAGCCTACCTGTCTCCTCCATGGTAGACTAAGGCCAACTAATACATCTTAAAAGCATAAACTCTATGTGGTGTTAATGGATCATCTGGGATGACAGTGGGTCATAAGTTGAATGTGAGCCACCAGTGTGCTGGGGTTGTGAAACGGCTAATACAATTCTGGGATGCATTACCGGGAGTGTTGTACGCAAGATATGGGAGGTAACTGTCCCACTTGGCTCAGCTCTGGTGATGCCTCATCTGGAATGCGGTGTCCCAGATGTTGGCACTACCCTTTAAGAAGCACGTGGACAATTGGTGTAGTAAGTTGATTGTAATGGGTTACTATCAACACATGGACAATTGGAGACAGTACGGGGAGACCTGACCTATGACATTTAAATTGGCCAGTCTGAGTATCGAGAATAGATGACTGAAGCCTTGGCATCAGTCTTCAAATACGTTAAGGCCTGGTACAAAGGGGACAGTGATCTATTGGTCTTCATGTCCACTGAAGACAGGACAAAAAATAACCGGCTTAATCTGCAGCAAGGGTGATTTAGATTAGATATTAGAAAAACTGGTCGACCTATGTGACTAGTTAACAACCGAACTAGGCTTCCAAGAGAGGTCAAGATAATTTTTAGGTCTTCCATGAGTGTGGGGGATTGGACCAGAAGACAGGTTGGAGTCCCTTCTAGTCCTATGAATCTCCAGCATTGGAGGTTAATAAGACAACTGTCAGGGATGGTCTAGGTTTACTCAGTCCCACGTCAGCATTCTAGGTTAGGCTAGGTGACCCCTCAAGGTCCCCTCCAGGCCTCCATTTCCATGGCTAAGTGGTGCTTAATTAAAATGTTAGCTAATGAGGTTTTTCTAACTTATCCTGGACTCCAAGTGGAGTTAATGGGAAGAGGGAGCATTTGTGAAAGAACAATAGCAGACTAGTAGAGGCTCTGGGACCTGCCTGGTTCAGAACTGGAGTGAGGATCTGTACTGAGCTTTTAGAGGTTGGACCAGACTGAGTGTAGGCACAGAGCAGCTTCCAAGTTCATTCCCTCCAACAGCAGTGTGGAGGGACAGTAAGTGACCAGTAAAACAGCAGTACCTGTGCATGAGAAGCTGCTTGCAGGACCCAGTGAGCAACCTCCAGAGGTTCTAAGCCCGGCTGAGTGAAAGTATCATTAGGCCAAATACTTCCAGGTCATGGAACTTACAAGGCTCATGACTCACCCCCCACCCCCACCTTCCTGATTTTATTTTGAAAGTAAATTCCATGGTGGGGTGGGGTGGGGAGAGGAGAGGCAGAATTCAGCACTCAGAAGTCAGGAAATGTAGAGTTGAAAGGTCAACCTTAACTTTTCCCTCTTGTGGTTTAGCATAGGAAATCTTTGTCTTTATTTTGTTTTGCCAGTACAAGAGAGAATAGAAATCTGACTTTCTGTGTTGTAAGATCCAGTACGGCATACACAGCCCTCAAGATCAGCTTGGCTTCTCAGTCCTCCCAAGACCCAGAGAATAAGGCAAGTTTTGAGAGGGGAAATAGCCGTTCAGTGGTTTTGAGTATAAATTGGAGTGGCCCAAGGTCTGGACTGGTGTGCGCTCTCTGTAATCGCCCCAGTCTGAGAGAGGCCACAGATTGAAATAAGCTTAAATTTAAAGCCTTATCTAATATATGAGGACCATAGTGGTATAGCTATTGTGCTACACAATCCCTCAGTGGAAAGAGACTACAATGACAGAAGGTTATTTTTCCCCATCACTGAAGGAAGTCCACCTTCCCCAGGTTACAGTAGGTTGGTTAATGGAAACGCTCTTCCATTCACCTAGCAGTGTCTTCATCAGGGATTAGTTCTCCACAGCTTTGGCACTTGGATGTGGATTCTTCACATCCTCAGAGCCATAGTTATGTCAAACAAAATGTTAAGTCCACAGGAGACCCAATCAGTCCAGAGACTGAAGGGATAAATACAAGAAGGAGAGGCAGATTTATTCTCAACCCTACTGCTGCACTTCCTGATTTCTCACTCAGGCTTTGTCTACGTTAGCCTGGAAGATCAACCCACCCTGGGTCTAGTAGGGATGCACAAAATCAACCTCTCAGGTTGCAGTTGACCCCTGTACCCCTCATGAGATGTGAGGAATAAGGGAGGTCAATGGGAGAAATTCTCCCATTGACCTTGATTTGTAGGGACGGCCAGGTAAGCCGAATGCAGATCAGTCACTTGTAGCTACTCAATTGCCGTAGCTAGAATTGTGTGTCTGTGGTTGACTCACTTAGCCTAGAGTAAATATACCCTCAGTCAGAAGATGACAGCATTCTTCCACAACTAGGGTCTGACCAGCTGATCAGAAAACGCTTGATTTCATTAAAAATACTTGTAAACCTCTGTATTTAGACACTTCCCTGCTGCTTTGGCTCCAAATTTTCCAGCCCACTCCTCTTTGGAGAATTTGATTTCTCAACGTTGATTGTGGCATTAATCCAATTTTCCTTTTGCACTGAAGTGTGCGCACAGGTATAAAAATATCCACATACATAAAATACGCTGATATTGCACCTTTCATGCAGGTGGCTCCCAGCTTGAGATCTCTATCATTATTACCTACTGAGTGAGCTTTGCCCAGCTAGCTCCAGGGGTTGGCAGAGTGCTTTCTGTTAAATGCTTTGGCTCTATAAGACGAGGAGTGCTTCCATAATGAAGTGAGAATTGACAGGGTGCATCTTCCCTTGAGCATCATCTTGGGGACAGCTGTGAGCAGAGCAGTGGTGATCCTGCTGAATGAGTGGGAGGGGACAGCTGACTCCCTCCAGGGTGCTCAAACACTCCACAAGGCCGGCCACCAGGAAGCATTTCAGAAACAGCATTTGAAGGGTCTTTGCTGTCACTTTCAAGCCTGGCCTCAAGGCAAGGTGGTTGCCTTGGGCCATGCACCTTCAGGGCCCCATGCTCCAATTAACTATAGTGCCCATGGGGCAGACCTCACTGTCAACATGCTACCTTGGGCCTTACAAACTGTTTGGTCAGATCTGGTCACTTTCTGCTGGTTTTCTGTCCCACTGAGAGACCTGGCCCTTCACTCCTCCCTAAGAAGAATATATAGCATAACTATGGTGTATGAGTTAACAGTGTGCCCTTGTAGCTAAGGAGGCTAATAGCATACTGGGTGCATTAGTAGCAGCATTGCCAGCACATCTAAAGAAGTGAGTATTGGCCTCACTTTTATTCAGCATTGGTGAGGCCAAGTCTGGAGTATTGCGTCCGATTTTAGGACCCCCCCCCGCACTTAAGAGAAAGGGTTATGGATGCACTGGAGAGAGTCCAGCAGAGGGTGACAAAAATGATTAGGGTTTGAAACACAGGATTTATGAGGAGAGGCTGAGGGATTTGGGCTTGTTTAGTCTGCAGATGAGAAGAGTGAGGGGGGGATTTGATAGCAGCCTTCACCTGAAGGAAGGTTCCAAGCCGGATGGAGAGAGGCTATTCTCGGTGGTGACAGATGACAGAACAAGAAGCAATGGTCTCAAGTTGCAGTGGGGGAGATCTTGGTTGGATATGAGGAAAAACTTTCACCAGGAGGGTGGTGAAGCTCTGGAGGTGGTAGAATTTCCTTCCCTAGAGGTCTTACAGTCCTGGCTGGGATGATTTAGTTGGAATCGGTCCTGCTTTCAGCAGGCGGTTAGAGTAAATGACCTCCTGAGGTGTCTTCCAGCCCTATGATTCTATGAAAACCCCCCAAAAGATCCAGTTCATCTTACACTGAAGCTTCTTTTGCAAGAAATGTGGAAATCTTTACTTCATCCACTCCAAGTAAGTCAACGGCTGGAACATAAAGTCCTCTCAGGCCACCAATTCTCTTGCAATCAGACGAATGTGAAGTCTCCGATGTCACCACTTTTTTGGCCACCTGAAGGACAAAAAAAGAGTTGCATAATCACAGTGGATTTCTCAATAGCACAATAGGTTGGTAGGCCAAATCCTAGCAAGGCCAACACCATGGTACTTCACCGGGAGCAGGCAACTAACACTTCATCCTGCTCCAATTTGCTCATGGTTCAACCCCTGGTAGAGGGCTGCCTATACTTATGGTAGCTGGAAGTCTATGGGTTTACTTAGGCCAAGAAACTGACACAATGGATCTGCTCGTAAAGTCCAACCTTGGTGCTGGAAAGGGAAGAGGATGGTGACTGCTGATGAAAGCACATTTTAAGCCATATTATTTGCTGCTAGTTATCACCCCTTTTTAGAGCGTATTCCATTTGTTAGCCAGGAAACTGCTTGTCCTTCTCTGCCTGGGAATGTGCCAGCCACTGGCTCGTTAGGGCCTTTACTATCTCTCCTGGTGGCAGTTCTTCTGGAGCATTTGCGTGCCCTGGAGAGAGTCAACTTTCCCCTCCCGCTCTTTCAGCTGATCAAAACTAAAGGCCTAAAATCAATGCAAATTACTGATTTGTTTTGAAAGATCATATTAGGGTGAACGTCATGATTCCCACCCCCTGCAAAAAGGGAAGGGAGTTTTGATGCTTCTTAGGCTAACTTCAGAAGCTTGCTGTGTCTGCAACCTCAGGGGCTCAAGACAGGTCTCTTCTGGACATGCTGTACCCTTGTCCTTCCTCTCAGTTTAATCTCACTTGCGTCTGAGGCAAGCCACTTACCCTGTGGAAAGACAATGGTGGAAGCATTTGAAGGTAAAACAAATACAGTTTAAAAAAAAAAACCCCAGCCATTCCCCGGTGTTGCACTGGAAATGAGTCAGGGAGCAATTTGACCCTTGAAATAACGATTCTCATTTTGTAACCGGTCTGATACAGCAGACCGTGCAATTAGCAAATTGTGGCTTGGGAAATAATAAGCACTCTAGCTGAAGAAAATCAGGGGAGGGAGTCTCAGCTATTCATTGACTCAGCTTTCTCCCTTTAGGGGGAAACATGAATGTTGAGACTTGTTTGCCTGCAAGGAGGTGAACTCTCTTCTTCCCTGTTGGTGTGTGTTGGAGGAGAGACTTTTTCTAGTTTAAAGCTTTACGTTACCTCTCCGGGTATAACAGTAGAGAGTCATTTATAAACAACTTTATGATGTTTGTGACCTACTTTTTTTTCTGCTCTGACCCTCACAACTGACACCAGTAGACCAACCCCGCAAGAATGCACACCGGTAACAACTGGATTGTTCGGCTGTCAATGGACAAATATGCCATATGCAGGGCTTTTCTTGTGCTGGTACTTGCCGGTACTGATTAGCAGAACCTCAGCAGCCCTAGCCGTGGGATCGGCTGGGTGAGGGGAGGCAGGTAGCCAGCTGAGTTCCAGCACCTCTCTTTTTTTAACAAAAAAGGCCACTGGCCATATGTCTAGAATATATGAAACACCGTGTGTGGGCGACGTGTACAATAAGAAATCCTGTGGCACCTTCTAGACTAACAGGTGTTAGTCGATTGAAGCAGGTCTTTGCCCATGAAAGCTTATGTGCCAAACTATCTGTTAGCCTATAAGGTGCCACAGGGCTTCTTGTTGTTTTTGAAGCCACAGACTAACTTGGCTACCTCTCCAATACTTGGCTACATGTGCAGCGTGTATGAATGTGAAATCTTTACAAGCTCCATATGGGTGTAAACACTTTGGGTTATTATATTATAAAATCACTAGATTTAAAGACAAAGGAACCAAAATGCTCAACCCTCTCCCTAACCACCCCCTCAAGTCTCATGCACTAAGAGGTCAGTTGTCTGACTGGGTGCTGTTATTTATTGTTTGTATTACAGTAGCCTCCAATCAGGATCTGGGGTGTTATTTATCGCATTTAGCGCTGGCCATCAGTCATGAAAACTTAACAAAGACATGATTGGGTTTATCTATAGGCAGCTAAACAAACGTATCTTGCTCTTCCGTTATCTTCTTGTTAACAAAACACTATCAGGATGTTCTAAACAGCAGCATTTACTGCACAAGAGCCCTTTATCTAGGATGATATATAGAGAGTCCATCAATTAGTACAAGGGGTTTGAAGATACCTGCCATATATTCTGTCTAAACCCCCAGGAGCCTCCTTGGCTTATTTCATGAATGTTATTGCTGCATTTTGTGGCCCTCAGCTTGCAGTGTGTGGAGCTAGAAGCTGCTGTTTTAATCATAATCAATTCAGTGAGGAATGATGAATACTGCTTAGTTAGAGCTCAAAGTCAGAAAACACCCACTGCTTGATTGGGTAGCCCAGGTCTGTGTGTATTGGAGCAAGGGCTTATTCTGAGTACGTGGGACACAGTAGCACTCACATGGGGGCAGAGGTGAAAAAGAACCCCAAAAGTTACTTGAGTAAACATGCAGCTGCTTTCACTTCTGGGTACTTGAGTACAATCAAGATCGGACATGTTTGCTTTTACTCAAGTAGATTTTGCAAACGGGAAACTGGTGACTTGTACGTAAGTACATTCCCCCACACACAGACAGCTGTACTTTTATGCAAGTAACTTTTGGGATACTTTTTCCACCTCTTCATTGGGTTTACAGTGCAAGGCCCAAAATGACACCTGATGGCACAAAGGACTAGAGGGGGACCTCACACCTGGAAATCTCGAGTCATCATCATGCAGCAGTGGTACAGCAGAGTGGGCTCCCACAGGGATATGTCAGCCCCGGGGAAATCAGTGGGAATTTTGCTATTGACTTTTGCGGGGCTGGGGTTTTGCATCCCCCTTGTCCCCTGTCTTCTCTCTGATGGACCCTATAATTTCTTGCTGGCTTGGATTTCTCTCCATGGACAGTCACCTCCTCTAGATTCACAAGGGGCGATTTTTAGTCTTTGCTCTCTCCCCTCCTTCTCAAATGCTTTCCTGCCAGCTCTCTGTGTCTCCAGGACTACCTTGCTCCAGGCGATCCAGTGACCGCACTCGGCCGCCAGGAAACTTTCTCTTTTTAACAGCCCAAGATCTTAGCAGCCCCCGCCCCCCCAGCTCTTGGCACGCCTGACCCTGTTGGGCAACCAAACCAGAACAAGAGGGAGCCAGGCACAAGATTTGGTTTTCAAACCTGAAATGGACCTAGCTTGGGGGCTGCAGCTCAACTTGCTAGTGAATGGCTGCATTTGTCTGGCTGTTGGAGGCAGAGGCATCCTTTGCAGACTGGTTTTACCAGCCAGGGAAGGCAGCATGCTTTCCCCATGGTTTAAAGTAACAGGCAGGCGCATGTTACCAGCAGTGATGCTCACTCTTTTGCCCACATCGCTGCTGCCAGAGGACAGCTGAGTGGTCACAGCTAGAATCCTGGGAAGCTGCTTTTTCAGACAATTGGCTCAATCCCACCGCAGGAACCACTTGATCCCAAGCCGTAAATTGAGGTTCAGAGTCCTCCATATAACACAGCTCAAACCCCACCACACACGCACACAGGCCACTCCAGCAGAAAGTGTGTTGAATCCTAAATTAGCCTTTGACTTAACTTCCCTTAAACCCTTGTACTCCAGGTGGAGTGTAGGTCATCTACAAGTCTCCTCCCCTTCACTCTGTCTCATGACAAAACTTCTAGCTGACTCTGGGGGTATCTCAGTTGTTGTCCTTCAGTCTCAGCAGATCTTCTCCACGTCGTCCCAGGTCTTCCTCTTTTGCGTTCTCCTTGCGGGTGGCTTGTGTGTCTTAATGACCCAGAGAACTATGCCAGCAGGAGAACAGCTCCTGGAAGGGTCACCCAAACTGGACAGGTCCAAAGGTAGAGACCAGACAAAGTTGGATCACCTCTCCCCGAGGTAAAAGGGATTGGCTTAGGGTTAACAACCCCATCCATTAAAAAAAAAACAAAGCTACTGAAACATCTACAAAGAAACCTGCAAATTAGCCTGTAGTGGAATGGAAATTCTTCAGGTATGTGGCAAATCTTAATGTTTAACCCAAGCTTCTGTTTGGCTGGAGTGCTTTCCCAGGGGGCGATGGGAGAAGGAGGGGGCCTGGATTTTGCAAAACAGACTTTCCTTTGCAAAGCAATATGTTGCCTGTTTCATTTCACATTTGAAGTGACTTTCCTCAGAAAGGCCCAGGTTCAGGAAAGTACTTCAAGCACGCCTTTAACTTGAAGTGAATGGGATGTAAGCCCATGCTTGAAGTTAAGCAAGTTGTTTTAATGCTTTGCTGAGCCTGTGCCCACCGGGACAGCAGGAACAATGACTGTTGCTGTCATCAAGCTGGGAATTTCTGGGTTAAAAATGAAAAGAAAAATAAAAGCAAGCAGAAAAAATAATGGGGCTGTGTTTCATGGCTGGAAAGTAAGTGGGAAGTATTCTACATTATCTTTTTATGGTTTTATTTCATTGCATTTATTTAACCAAATCTGTTTGTAGTAGACAGTCCAGGTATCTGCACCCTGTGGCTTTGGAGCTGCATGCAGCTCTTTAAGGACTTCTTTGTGGCTCCCAATTGATAATTGCAATGTAAAAAAAAACCCCTATTGATTATTTGATAAATGGAGGATGTCTAAAATCCCAACAATGAACAACTTGTATCTAAATACCAAATTATATGAGATCTTGAAACGTTGGATAATCCCCCCTTTAATATGTGTGGTGCATTGTGGGCTATGATCATGTGTTTTTATTTTGTTGCCAATAAAGTCTGGATTTGGAAAAGGAAAAGGAAGTTTGTGGCATTCCTGCTGCAAAGGGCAAAAAACATTTTAAGAAAGAAAACTGAAATTAAGCATAAAGTAAAAATTAGCATAAAATGGGTTCAGGAGTGAAAGTCAGGAAGACAGTGGTACAAACACAGGTCAAGTGTGAGGAAATAGAATATGTAAAAAGTTTGTGAACATCCCACAGTAAACGTAGTGCATTACACATTGTGTGTGCGCTATTCTTAAAATAAGGGTTACAGAAAGCATGGTTTGACATTATTTATTATGGACCCTCATATTCACATGCATTGAGGCTCTTGAATTACTGCGTTTTTTACCACATTTGAAAAAAATGGCTCTTCTTGCTGTTTTGATTGCTGACCCCTGAGACAGGCTCCCCTGTCAGTGATCCTCTGGTCATTTGGATTTAGGATTTGCATTCAGTGGAGATTCTGGGTTACCTAGAAACTGCTTTCCGAACCTTAGGAGTGTTTTCCTGCTCCCAGCAGAACTCAGTGTTACAGGCCAGATGTGACTCTCACTGAAGACAATAGAAAAACCCCAATGACATCAGTAGGAAGAGACCTCACGTCTCTGATCGCATACAGGCCTTGTATTAGCAAGGTGTAATAAATGAGTAGTCCCACCTGCTTCAGTATCAGACTCTAAGATATCTACTGATGTATGAGGAGCCCAGGAAGATGGCTAGAACCAAATGTGCACACTTCTGAGGGCAGGTCTAAACTACGGGGGCAGATTGATCTAAACTACCAAATTTGAGTTACAGAGGGGTAGCCGTGTTAGTTGGTAGCATCACAAAAACCAAGCAGTCCTGTAGCACCTCAAAAACTAACGCATTTATTTATTAGCTCATGGGTAAGTCCCATAGACTAAGCTGAGTTACGCTAGTAGCATAACTCAAATTGATGTACCTTCGATCTGTTTACTTCAGGGTCCACTTTGCAGGGGATCAACAGAAAACACTCTTCTATCACCTCAGGAATGTTCCAAGGCGGGGCAGGAGCTGGGGCAACCTCCTGCCCCTCCAGGCCCTGCCTCACCTTGCCCCTGCTCTCTTACCCACTCCCCAGCCAACCAGGCCAGGGATTACCTGGGGCAGGGTATTGTGGGCAGAGGGTTACCACTCATTGCTCCACCCCCACACTCACCAAACGGGTGGCATGAGCATCAGCCTGTTCCACACCCTACTGACCCATTGAGCCCTACTCCTCCGCCAGTGAATTGATCATTGCAGAGTCAATCTACCCCGTAGTGGAGACAAGCCCTTAGCCTGTACCTAAATACCTTTACCTTTGAAATCCTCATAAACAGACAAAGGCTCCATCTATATGAGACTAAGAAAGTTGACCGCAGATATGCAATTCTAGCCACATCAATTGCGTAGCTAAAATTGACCTATCTGGGCTCAGCTAACTTGCCTGACTATTCAGGGAAGGTCAGCATGAGGGTTTCTCCTGTTGACCTCCCTTACCTCTTTCAGCTTGTGATTTGTAATGGGGTTAACTGTAACCCCTTAGAGCTTGATTTCATTTGCCCAGACTAGATATAAAATTGAGGTCCGGAAGGTCGACCGTGAGCAGTCGATCTTCCCTGACAGTGTAGATAAGCCCAAAGTAGCTAATCCCACCAGCCCTGCCATTAATTGGCTACTTTTTTCCCAGGAAGCCCAGCAGAAATTGGGAAGTTAGGGTCGTGGTGGTCCGGGAAATATGGTCTATCCACCCAGGGTGCAGCTGCTATAGAAGACAGTGCAGAGGTATTGATGGCCTCATTGTTGAGGAGGAGGTGGGATAAGGTCGGGGGGCCTGTGCAGCACTTTGAAGGTAAGGATGAAACGCTTGGGCTGGATGTGGGGAAATCTTGTTATCTGGGGTTTTGCCTGCTGGAGCAACACAAGTGTGGGCTGGGTATATCTCACCTACTAATTTCCTTGCCATTGAGAGAGCCCCAGACACTGGTGTGTCATGGCCCTGCCTGTTCGCTGCAATGCTTTGCTTGCATTTTATTGGTGGGGTTAGTGTATGGCTGGGGTGAGATTGGTGTCCTGTGCTGCATGGGAAGTCAGCCTAGAAGAGCTGGTTACTCCTTCTGGCCTGTGAAACAGGAGCACCCAGCAGAGGGAGTTGAACAGAGGAGTGATGTCACCAAACAACATGGTGTACATGGAACTGCATGGCAGCGAACAGTGTATCCTCTAATTTTTTTTCATCTGGGGCAGAAAAATTGTTGTTATATGCACCAAGGCATGGCTGCATGTGCACCACCATAGAAACACATGCTCTGGCTGTGGGTGCTCTGCTAATGAGCTGGGTGGCACCTGAATTGCTCACGGGTGACCACTCAAGCACTCAGCTTTCAGGGAACTTTGGCTGTAAGGCGTTGTAGGAGGGAGGCCGGGGCGTGCAGTAATCAGGAGGAGAGAAGATAAGGTCCTTGGGTGGTATTGTGGCCATATGGACAGAAATAAGTGGCATTATGTTAGGAATTCAGTGGGGTGTGCAAATGGGTCATGTGTTCTTCCAATGCCATGCGTAATCTGTAAGGACTCTTTGCAGTTGCGCATCCTCACACTTACATCCTGCCTTTGTACTGGAGCCAATTGTAAGGCAGCTATTGGACTGGCTAGGTTGTCCTCCTAAACCACAAAAAGTTTTATCACATTATTTCAAGGATGGCACTACCCAGGAAACTCCTGAAGCCACTGCAGAGCTCTTTGTTCTTGGGCTGGGGGCAGGGAAGACTTGCAATTGATAAAATCTTTGCACTTCTAACTTTATTAGAAGACAGCGAGTGAGAGGTGCCTGGAGGATTTAGGGTCACTGAGGATTTAGGGTCACTGATATGTAACAGACCTAAAACTGGCAGTGGGTAGTTATAGAAAGCAGCCAGACATTTTTCCTTGTTGGTCTCTGCTGATAAACCCTCAGGACTGCTCAGGGAGATAAAGGAGGCAGACGCGAAGACACCACATCAGGCACACAAGGACGCAGAAGCATGTTCAGGGAACGAGTCCAGGTGGTCTGAAAACTTTCACCAATGTGGCTAAAGGAAGTCATCAGTGTTGTGAACTGTAGATAAATCTGCCTGACTGAGACTCTTTGGGCCTACAGGATGACCTGCTCCTTCTGTTTGCTGAAGTTAAGTTTGGGGACAAGACTATCTTGGGAGAAAGACATAACGGTAGAATTATGTGTGTACATAAATCCACCATGTCCATGCTTCCTGACTGAGGTTTTCAACAGCATCCTTTACTGTTGGTAGCTTGGGCTAGTGGTTAGGGCAGCTATGTTGAGCCTTAGAAGCTCAAGTCTTTTCCTAGCCCTACAACTTAGGGAACTTTCTGGGCACATCTACACTTACATGAAGATCGACACTCTGAAGGTCACTCTTCAGGGGGTTTGATTTAGTATGTCTCCTAAGGAGGCGTTAAATTGAACCATGAGGGCTCTGCCATCCACTCTGAGCTACGGGAGAGTTTTTCCTGTCAATCTGCAGTGCGTCAGCACCAGCGATTTGTCTTATGGTAGATCGACGCCAGCCACACAATTATGATTGTTAGAGTTGTGCCACATGAGTTGAGTTTCCTTTGTGGTGTTGACCTGCCCTAAGTCCGTCTGCGTCCCCACCTGGGAAAGAGGGCTAATCATTTTACCTTGCCTTTATGAAGTGTGGTGAGAACTACAGATCAAAAGAAAAATATAAGAGCTAAGTGGTGTCTCCCTCTAAGTTGAATTGAAAGGCAGCAAAGAACTAGCGAGCAACTGAAGAGACTAGCTTGACGTTGTATGTAAAATGGAAATAACCTGAACGCTTTGCTGGAGAAAAGTGAAGCTCATCAGCTGGGGCCTCTGTCAGCTACTGCATGTATGTGCTGTTCTGTTGCAAACAGGGTAGACTTTATCACGGTTATGCAATTAATAATACAGGGAAAAGAAGCATCCCTGGTTATTTAGCTCCAGCTCCAGGGAGTTCAGGTCTGGATTCAGGGTGGAATTTGTATGTAATTAAAAGCAAAACGTGTTGCAGGAATGATGACTGCGGGAAGAGCCAGCTAGCTCAAGCTCTTTCGACGCAACACATACAAATGCATATGGAGGAAGATAACAGATCAGCAGTGGGTTGAATCACCATGTGGCTTTATAGGAAACGTTCCCATCCCAGCTCTCCCAGGTGTATGTGTGTTTCCTCCAACAGCTATAAAAGTTGCTATTTGATAGGAGAACAAAAGACAAATAGAAATCATCCATGCCGAACCTACCCATATAAACATGATCTTTCTGGAGCAGGAACTCTAAGCTGCTGATTTGTGTGATACTGCAGTGCAGGAACAATAATATCTGCTACAGTTATTATGAGCTTTATTACACTCATTTACTCCTCCCCCCCATGTACACGTGCCAACTAGTTCCTCTGTTCGGGGGAGGGGGGAAAAAGAATAAAAGTTTAATAAACGTGTGCTGGGTTGTGGATGACTTTGTGGCGACCTTTGTTGCAAATGGCCTATGCATGCGGAATAATGGTCTCCTTGCAGAGAGGGAAATGGCTTAGTGCTATCATCGTTGCCTCGGTAACCATCAGAGTCTCCATCTAGCAGAGAGAAATGAGTTATGAAAAGGCTTGAGTGAAGAAGGGATTAACACATGATCCCAGGGACAGCATGTCAATCAAAAGCAGCGGAGAAATTACACTGCTCTATTTGAGAATTTCTACGGAAACACAACCTTAGTGGATGGAGATACACACGCACACACATATATCTATGTGATATATACGTAGATATAGATGGATACACAGAAATGGGCACACACACCAGTATGTTTGCACAAACATCAGTTTATTGCTTGACACACAATGCACACATACCACACAACTTTACTTCTTGTATATGCTGCTCCTACGTGCAGTTTCTCTCCATGTATATATGTCCACACATTTGCACGCTTATCTGTATGCATAGACATGCATTAACACTGAAATACACATACTTACACTAACTGAAGAGTAACCTGTGCTCTGTATGTTTCTTGTTCTTAGCATAATATAGTGCAAAGGAAAATGACCAGAAATTATTCAGTGTGTGTTTATTCCTTAAATCTACACACACATACACCAACTTCTTTTCCCCTCTATTCACACTCCCACTTCTTGCTACACCTAATGTGCAAACTCCCCTGATCATGGCTCATTTGGGGAGTTGTCAAGTGCCTATGCCATCGCAGACACATTAATTCCCAATTGTATGTACTGTAGCATATCTGAATGGAAGTCATTTAGGTGCAGCACCCATAGAAGTCCAATATAAAGCATTTATCCCTTGTAGCAACTTGTACATACAGACTTGGTAGCAAGTTCAATGGCATGAGGTCTTGGATAAACTCAGGCTAAGTCTACACTAGGGAAATAAGGCAATTTCAGACACTCAAGTCCAGCTATGGTATTGGCAGAGCTAGAATCAATGTATCAGAGTCGACTTATTTCCCTAGTGAAGACCTAGCCTCTATACTCATGTGTTAACCTCCCTTACTCTACACACCAGTGTGGAGTGCAGGGCCTGACTGCCAACCCCAAAGAGATGGATTTTGCCACATCCTCACCAGATGCACAAAATCGAACTCCAGAAGATCGGCCCTGACCAGGTCGATCTTCCACGTAGTATAAACGGTCCCAGTGCGTGAAACACAAAAGTTTGGGATATGGGCATTAAAACCATTTTAACCACATTTGGCCGGGGATATTGGAAAAGCCGCCCAGAAATTAAAAGGCTCTGTGTGTCCATTTGCTTTCTTAGGGTGAGTCTTTTCCTTGAGGTTTTCTAAGGTGTATATTACCAGGGATTCACCTGGCCTTTTTTTCAGATTAAAGTTGGAGGAAGAAGGTGAGTGGTATAAAGGACAGCTCTGACCTTAGGGGTGAGGCATCTGAGCAGTTACAGGCTTGGAGCTGGCGTGCTGGTCCCAGGTGATCATCTCAATAATAGGAAACTTTCTCTGAAAAGCACTTGAAAAAGGCAGAGAACCTGGTGATGCCAATAAAAGCAGCCAGGCCGCCACGTCTGAGACAGGTGTGGTTGAAGCCCACTTTGAGTTTGAGGACCTGGCCACTTGCCATGTGGGGGACAGTATGTTCACGTCTGTGTTGCACCAGGTCAGAACAGAAATGCTAACCAAGGGGGTCACCCCGGTGCACACACTCCCCTGCACACCTGACCGTCTGTGTTCCAGCTGTGCACGCACACACCTCCACTCACCCCCATGTGCACACAACCCCATCCAACACTCTCCCCATATGCGCAGCTCAGATACACACCCCACCACACACACACACCCCAGCAGTGACTGCATGAGATGCTCACTCCAGACACCTACCCTCCCCTCTGTCACACCCCCCCACAGCCAATACCCCCCTGTATCTGCCCGCCCTCCCCCCTACACACACACACAGCTGTACAGCCTCCTATAATACACCTGGGCATCTGTCCCAGTCCTAGCCCCCCAGCACACAACACAGCCTCCCTGTACACTCACACACTTGTACATAGTGCTCGGCAGTGTACATACACGTCCTACTGACACACACTGCACCTAGACCAACACAAACATGCTTCCTGCACACACACATCTGCTCCATGGGGACATAGACCATTTTCACACACTATGGATATACACTCCTGTGTAGCACACAGCCCTGTAGAACACACAAATGCCTATATAACACCAGCACAGCTCATATACACACACTCTCCATATAACATGCATGACCTTTATAGCAAACACCCTCCATACACCCCACTACAACACGGAGCCACCCACAACACACACTTTCACACAGAACACGCACCTGTAAAATGTGCGCAGCCTGTACAGCAAACACACCAACCGCAACACACATCTATATAACATACATGAGCACACCTCTATCAAGTGTGTCTTCTAACAAACTACAAATACACACACAACTCTATCCCACGCCACACCCACAGGCCTAAATAACACACCTCATGTGCACCCCCTCTATAACAGCCGCACCACCCCAACGCACACCCACTTAACCCTGCGGCACCGCTACCCACACAATGCACCCCTCTGGCACCTCCCTCCTGCCTCTGTGAGCACACACACCACACCACACATCACACCCCCGCTCCCCTGTGTAACGCCCCCTGCCTGTGTGCACACCTCTGCACCCCACAGCACAGGCCTCACACTGCTCCCTCCCCAGCCCAGACCCCAAAGGCCCTGACGATGGCCGCACCCCCCGGCCAGGGCTTGGCCAGCCCCAGGGAGCGCAGGGCAGAGGGCTTCCAAAGGGCTGGGCTGGGGCCAGGCCTGGCTTCGGCTGCCCCCTCCAGCCCTGCCTGTCCCTTCCCTGGGGTCTCTCCTTCCCATCCCCTCCCGGGAACTCCCCCATTCAGCCCCGCCCCCACCCAAGGCTAAAGCCCCCACGGGCCCAGCGAGCGGCGCCCCGCCCCCCGTGACCCCTCTGCTATCCGATCCCGGCCGCCTGGCCCCTGCTGGCGGAGCGCGCGGCGGCGCAGCGGCCACGAGCCCAGCCCGGCCTGAAACCGAAGCCCTGGGCGCGGGCGGGGGAGATGGGGAGAAGCCGATAGCTGGAGCCTGGCGCTCTCCAAGGCGGCCGCGCAGCGCCAGCCCGTCGCCAGGCGGGGTGTAAACCTTAAATGGTCCCTATTTGTTCCCGCGCTTGGCCTGAAAACCGACTCTGGCTGCCCCCGCCCGGCCGGGCTCCCGGGCCCCGCCAGCCGCCCACAGTGGCTCATTCATTAAGTGGGTTAATTACCCTCCCCGCTAAACGCGTCCCCGGCCCCCTCCTGCCGCCGGGCGCTCGCTGGCCTCCCCAGGCGCCCCCCCCGGCAGGGCAGTGGAGGGGGGGCGGGGCAGGATGTGGAGGCCATGGGGGACAGCAGGGGCCCCCCGCTTGTCAGGGCGGGTAGGGGCACGGCCCGATCTGCCCTCAGGGGACGCCTCGGGGTGCACCCAGGTAAAAAAAAACCCACCTGCTCCCAGACTTGCCGGGTAGCTGCCTGCGGGAGGTCGAGCCCCGTCTGGCAGATCCAGGGGGCAGCAAATAAAGACCCCCACAGATTCCCCCCCCCCCGCCTCCTCCAGGCCTCTGAGGGGCCGGGGGATGCTTTTGGGATCGGGCTTTCCCGGGGCTGCATTTGCAGGGCAAGGGATCTGTGGGGCTAGGCTGGATTTTCTCCCTCTCCCAGGCTCCGACTCCCGCTTTTCCCCGGCCGGTGCACAAAGGCGGCGTATTTTTAACCTGTCCCCGCGCAAGTGTATTTTCAACGGCTGGAATTTGCGCGCTTCTCTCCTTAGCTCCGGAAAGCCGGAGTCCTGCGCGCAGCGCATCATCCTCCGGGATCTGCGGAGAGTTAGCAGCTGCCCCCCAGTTCCACCCCCTATTTCCCCCCCCCTTCGTGAGACTTCCTTGCGCCCCAGATAAGACAGACAACCCTCGGGATGCTGTAATATGAAAGATCAAACGTGGCATCGGTGGGAGACCAAACGGAGAGAAAACAAAGGGGGAGGCTGGGAGATGTTCATCAGCTAATTACAGCTGCAAATATTATGCAAATTATTCTTGGCACGGGCGACGGGGAAAGGGAGTTTAAGTGCGGAGATAATGCCGGAAAATTGAATGTTTCGCTGAGGATGGGACGCGGGCCAAGAACTCCACCAGGCTGCTCGGCTGGGGCGGAACCGGCTTCCGTTTAATCTCCGCTCATCTGCCCGGGGCGATTATTGATCTCCTCGAGCCCACGCGTGAAACGCCCGGTCAGAGATTCCCGTTTGAACCAGGCAGGACAAGCCCCGAGAAACCCTGTTCAGCCGATGCACTTTCCTCGGCCGCCTGTGTCGACAGAGGACCGTGTTCCCATGAGTCAGTCGAAAGAATCCGACCATTCCCTGAAGCGATGCGCGTGAACGGGGCAGGGCTCGTTCAGCCCTACTCGGGAAGCGATTCCCAGGCTAGCTGGGGAAGGAAGCGGGAGGTCCTGTAGCACCTTACGGACCAGCCATTGCCTCCGTCAGGGCATGAGCTTCCCTGGGTAAGTCCTACTCGCAGTTGCCCGAGGCCGGGCAAGTGGGGCTGACCCACAGCTCGTGCCCTAGTGGGGAGCCCGGTTGGTCTGACCGGTGCTGCAGGACCGCTCGTTTGCCTGGAGAAGATACAGCCTCAACCCGGCTACCCCTAGGCTGAGGCTCTGTCCTGCCCGGGTCGTGCTCAGACACCACGTCCCAGGGGGCGCCTGAGTGGCTCCCAGGAGCTCCGGTGAACTTGCATCAAACGGCACGAAGCGGGAGGGCAGAGGGGCTCTGGTTTCTCACTCCTAAAGCGGCCATCGGTGTAAACCTGCCAGGGGGATAAAAGGACTGTAGAGGCGGCCGGCGGGACACACGCCTGGTAAGAAAAGGCTGTGGACGCCGGTAGGAGTGAGCCTCCGTATTTTCTGACCCGCTCCAGCCAATTAAGAACAAATGCTCATTTGTCATCAGGGCCAGCAGGAACTTTGGGGAGCTGCGCCACTGAGAAGAGCGTGAGCAGGTCCTTGGCTCGACCAAGGCACAGTTCAGCCGAGGTGCGCTTTGCTTAGCGCGTCCTGATGGCAGGGGATTCCCAGCCCCTCGCAGGAAAAGCCTATGCGGGGAAGCGGCAGCGTTTGGGCTGTTTCTTTAGGGGATTAAAGTAGCACATTCAGCTGCACCAAAATAGCAACACGCCCTGCCCTCTTCTCGCCCTCTCTCTCTCTCTCTCACACACACACACACGTATACTTCAGGTAAACACTCCATCTCTCTCTCACACACACACAAATAACTTCAGGTAAACCCTCCATCACACACACACACACACACAAAATAACTTCAGGTAAACCCTCGATCTCACGCACACACACACAAACACACACACAAAAATAACTTCAGGTAAACCCTCGATCTCACGCACGCACACACACAAACACACACACAAAAATAACTTCAGGTAAACCTTCCATCACACACACACACGCACACGCTAACGTCAGGTGAACTGTCCACCCCCCACTTTAATTTCTGCAATGAGAAACAACCGCAATTCAATGTTCATTTGCATATAATGGTCATTTACTCCACGTGATGATAAATTCTCCCCCCTTCTTTCTTTTTTTTTTCTTGTTATTTATTTATTTTTTACAAGCCAGGCGATTGATCACATAAATGTCTAATCGATTTTTGAAAATGTGGGTGTTTGTTTGGAAACGGGGCGGGTGAGAGAATTTAATATTATTGGCTGCTGCCTCTCTTTAAAAAAAAGATGCAAATAGCGTTTTATCTTAACTTGGCTCCCTGCTTTAGTCAATGTCTATGATTAATTATCTCCTTTTTTCATAAAAAATAAATCATGTAAAATTAGGATCTCGCTGCTTATGAGCAAATAAGCAAACCTTAGTTTGAGGTCGATTTTGTTAATTTCAGCCTGAAATTGACACACTAATTAAAGCGCTGCGTACACCCTTCTTCTTCTTTATCAGATCTACCTTATATTTTCCCAATTAAAAGCTGTTAAAAAAGGCAGTCGCGCTGGCCCCAGGATAAAAAAAAGCCCCCTTTTCACAACATCGCCCATCGCTTTCTGCCATCAGATTCATTGTGATGTATTAGATGCAATAAATTATCCCATGTAACAAAACATCGGGAGCTGAAAGGCTGATAATCTGGAAAGCAGAGATAAGGATTCATTATTCCGAATCATTATGAATCCAACGTTGCCTCTGACTTCTTTCTTAATCAGCTCCTCTGATCCTGGATATGTGAGCAGCACAGATAAGGGGAGAGTCATTTATAATTCTGCACCTCGTCTAATATTTTAAAATAAAGTCAGAGGCAAGAAAAACGCTATAAAACACCAGCAAGACGCGAGCGCCGAATGAAAAATCACTTCGGTGTTGTTGCAGCTGCAGTAAGATTTAATTAAAATTCGCCACTTCCACGTGCTTTATGTATTATATATATTTGCAGCCCGGCGGTAATTGATAGGGATTTGCAAGCACGGCTATTGGATGGGAAAATTCTACTTCTGACTTGGTTTCCCAAGTCCTTGGATCGGGTGCAGGGGTGGGGTCGGGGGGAGGACAAGGACTTGAATGATTTATTCCAAGGTTTCCCCCACTCCTGCACCTTCCCCAGCTTTTACACCGCGTCCTGGCGTGGCGTCTCTGCCCGTGGGAAGGTGAAGCTGGTGGGAATCGTTGCAAGGGGGACATAGAGGGCCCGCACATCCCCAGAAGCCCCGCGGAAGCGGCCGGTTACGAGCCCCCACTGGAAGCGGTAGAGCTGAGGATGTTTACCGAGCCGATGGGGCTGTTTCCTTCCGTGGGGCGGCTATTGATTTTGGGAGGCGGGCGGCCGGGCGAGGCAGGTCAATTCAAAGGGAGGGAGAGCCGAGCTGCACTCCTAGAGGAGAAACCAGCCCCGCGCTTTGCTATTCACCCCCTTCCCTGGGGCGGAGGGGCTGTCCAGAGCCAAGCCGCAGCGCGGGGATTTAGGGAGGACCCGGGCGCCGGCTCCCGGAGCTCCCGCTTTGATTTCGATGGACGCCCGTTGAGAACGGGGGGAGTTTTCTCTCCCACGAGCGCCGAGCGGAGAAGCGCTGAGCGCCGGCCGAGTGTGTCAATGCAGCTCGCGTTTCCCCTTGTCCCCCAGCCCGGCTGGGAGCTGACCGCGGCTGTCGTGTGTCTTCGGGCGCGGACCGCGGCCGCGGAGGGCTGAGAGATTTACGAGAAACCCAGGGTGGCATTTAGAGGCTGTTAGGGAAGTTTGAACCTTTGGATCGCCGGTTATCGTCTGCAGGCGAGACCGTGTCGTGTGTGTGCGCGCGTGTGTTTTGTGTGTGCGTGTGTGTTTGTGCGCGCGCGCGCGTTTTGTGTGTGCGCGTGTGTGCGTGCGTGCGCGTGTTTCTGTCTGTCTCTGTGTGTGTCTGTGTCTCTGTGTGCGCGCGCGTCTGTCTGTCTGTCTGTCTGTGTCTCTCTCTCCCTCTGTGTCGCTGCGTGGGGCTGTCCGGCTGACGGTGTGTCAGTCTGTCTGTCCGGCTGGGCGTGTGTCCTTCCAGCTACCAGCCCCTGCTGCAGGAGGGGCTTGGTCCTAGGCGGCTATCGCGACACAAGGGAAGGCGCCTGGCGGCTCTTCGGCAGTTCCCGCTCGCTGCTCGCTTGCCCGCGGGGACCTGGATCCCGGCTAGCTCGTACCCACCTCAGTACTCCCACCCCCGACATTGCTGCAGTCTCGGCCAGAGCCCCCCCCCCCCCCGCCCCTGACTCAGCGTCACCTGCAGGGTGCCTATGCAGTGCCAAGCAGACAGCTTAGTTTCTGTGGCCCCTACCCGCTTTAATAGGCGAACAACCATGCGCCTTAAACCCGCCGCAGCAAATCATCGCATTGGGTGAACGCGGGGCCCGATCCCTTCCTTGATGCTTACAGGGCTCGGCTCCCGAGTCCCTCTTTGCTGTTACCCAAGAGTGAAGCCGCGGCGCTTCCTTTCGGCTTAACACCCGCTTTGGAAAAAGCTCCGCCAGCCTCGCGGTGCAAATCCACCTCTTTGGGTTCACGTCTACCGGCTCTGCTTCCCTTTGCTTACACTAGCCCGTCTGGGCAACACGACTGGGGTTCTGTCGACAAAACTAGCCAAACGCCGACACACAAAATGCCTTTTGTGGAAGGAAACCGCACACAAAAAGGCTGGATCGGAGAAGTAGCCGAGTTAGTCCGTATCTTCAGAAACAACGAGAAGTCCTGTGGCACCTTATAGGCTAACAGATAATTTGTAGCATAAACTTCAGTGGGCAAAGACCGGCATCTGACCAAGCAGGCCTTTGCCCAGGAAAGCTTATGCTCCATTATATCTGTTAGTCTATAAGGTGCCACAGGACTTTTTGTTGTTTTCAAAAAAGCCGTGTAGATCCTCGGCGGGGGGGGGGCTTTTGTCGACAGAGCAGCTCTACAGATCCACTCCCTTTTATGTGTAAACATGATTTGCCGGCGGAACTTTTGTTGGCCCATCTCTGCCGACAGTAACTTCTGAGGACGGATTGCTGTAGTGTAACCATCTTCTAAGAGATCCCGCTTAACAGGGCAGGCAGGATGAACGTGCTGCTGTAGCCCTGACTCTCCTCTGCCGGCCTAATTATCTTTAATTTAGCGCCTGCCTTGGGTGCAATCTCTAAAGCTAGAGTAGGGCGGGGTGGGGGGAAAGCAGGTTACTGGGCTTCGCCTTACAAGGCAATGGCTTTAGAAAGGGGGGCAGCCAATAGCCAGCGTCAGCGGGAAAAATGCCCCCTCCCCGGCCCAGAACGAGGGGCAGATGTTTTTATGAATGAGCGATTTATTCCCTGAGACTGGGAGCTCTCAGCGCGCGCCGCACACGCGTATCCCTTGGCACTGCTGGGCCGGGCTCGCTGCCTTGTCTGGTGGGGCAGAGCCGGAAGGGTACCCGGGGTGGCCAGGATAACTTGGAAAGCAATGAACAGCCGGCCCCTGACTGCAGCGGGTTATTTTGCACCGCCGATCGCCTCTCCCCAGGCCGCCCCGGCTCAGGGAAAGACACGTAGAAACCAGGCCTCCAGTACGTCTAAACTCAGGTGGGGGGTTCCGGCCCCTTCTCTTCTCCGACCCGAAAAATGACCTGGAAAGCAGGGCGCGCCCACAGCTTTAGTCGGCCCGGTGGGGCTGAAGTGTCTGTCCTGCCCGCTTTCCGGGCACTGCCCAGGGCTGGTCACCCAGCCACCCGCAAAAAGAAACCTAGCAAACCCGCAGCAGCGATCAGGGGCGCTACAGCGGCGTCGCTCTGTCCCCCACGCCGGGCACCAGCTGCTGGGTGTAAATCCGCCCCCCTTGCTCTCCAGTGGGGCGAAATAGGAGCGACCCCCCAGCGCTGTGGGGGAGGAAGGCACAGGATTGAAATAGACACGCGCTGGCCCCGTCCAGAGCCGAAGGGTTGTGGTCAAAATCAGCCCCTAGCCCGCCAGGACCAGGCGATCTAACAGGGCAGGGAAGTGATCGTCTGTTGCGGTGGGTGAAGACGGTGTTTGACCTGCCTCCGTGAGGGAAGCTGTCAGAGCCATCCCCGCTACACGCCCCCCCTTTGCAATAGCGTTCTCGGCGGCGTTTTAGCCAGGAGGTTAGGATGTGGCGGGGGGGTGGGGGTCCTAGGCGCATTCAGGCTTCCCCCCGTTCATCGTTGGTTTAAGATCAAGAGGCTTTTTTTTTTAATTGCCTTGTGCGGATTGACCGGCGCGAGAGCTGAAAGGTCCCCGCCGCCGCACACGCGGGGCGTTTAACCAGCGCCGGCGGTGGCGGCGCGCTCGGGGCGATGCTGGTCAATTTCTCGGGTCCCAGCCTGCGCGGCCAGCTGCTCCGCCTGCCGGGCTGTCCTCTGCTGCGGCCGGGGCTCGAGGCTGGCTCGTGCCGGCTTTGGTGGGTGCTCAGGCAGTTCGCCGTCGGGCTGTGACCATGGCTGGTGAAGTTCACCGCCCGGAAGGAAGCGCTTTGGCCGGGCTGTTTCCCCCTTTGAAGCGCGCTCTTGGTAAGGGGCAGGGAGCCCGCCCGGGATATGGGAGTGCGCGCGCTTGCTGGCTTTGCGGAGCTGGGGGGGTGGGGGTGTGTGGGGTCGTTGTGCCTGGAGGGAGGTGTCTGCCCAGAGCGGGGCGTGTTCGCCGCAGATCGCCCTGCGGGACGCGTGAGACAATTGATGTTTTCTCCTCGGCCCTGGCGCGGCAGCAGTTTCCTGCGCAGCTCTGGACGCGTTTGGTTGGGTGGTTGGTTGGTTTTCGCCACAGGCTTGGCTCTTGCTCTGAGGCGTCTCTCCGAAACAACCCCCCTGGAACAGCCCCCCAACGACCGACACAGCGGTACCGCTTTTCCCAGTGCGTTGGCCCCAAAGGGAGCGAACCCCGGCGGCACTCATCCCGCAGTACCCTCACAAAAACAGCCTCACAGGTGTGACCGCCCGCGGGTCTGCCTGGCCCTGGTCACACCACGTTCTAACCCATTGTGCCTGGCTCCTGTCACTTCACGTTCTAACCCATTGTGCTTGGTCCTGGTCACCACGTTCTAACCCATTGTGCCTGGCCCTGGTCACATCATTTTCTAACCCATTGTGCCTGGCCCTGGTCACCACGTCCTAACCCATTGTGCCAGCCCCCGGTCACTTCACGTTCTAACCCATTGTGCCTGGCCCCGGCCCTGTGACGTTCTACTCTATTGTCAGGCCCGGTACCTGCCTCGCTCCCCCCTCCCGCCCCATCCCATGTGATTGGCAGGCGGGCTGCGAGACGCCGTGCCCATCATATCGCTCTCACTCCTTCGCTGCCCTTTTCCAACCCGGAAGCGCTCTGCTCCGCGCTACAGCCGGCAGGAGCGGAGGAGGAGGGCAAAGGTTTGGGTGGCCGCTCGGAGGATGTGGATCCCCCCTGTTTTACTTCTCCCTGGGAGTCGCAGAGATGCCGGCCCCGGCAGCAGCCGTGGCTGAGCCTGGCCGTCCTTTCTGCCTCTAGCTCTGCAGCCGATCGCGGGGGAACACGACGCAGCTGCCCAGGTCAGTGAGCACTGCCAGTCCGCCCCCTCCTCGGCCCTCCCTTCTCCACGTGGAGGGGCTCGGACGGGATCTCCGCTCCAAGCAGGCGCGGTCTGCAACGAAACACCGCCCCGCTCTCGGCTTCCCTCGCCGGGGCTCGTCGGATTTGTTTCCCCCGTGACCTTGGGGGTGGAGGGAGGTGGAGACGCAGCTGGCCCCGAGAGCTGCTTAACTCTGACCCCGCCAGAGCCCGGGGAGCGGTTGACAGCAGCCGCGCTGCTCCAAGGAGGCTGGAGCGCCCCGCTGGGTAGCCGGGGCCGGGGCTGGCTGTGGAGGGCGTGAGCGGGTACCCGCTGCGGCGTGGGGGTAAGTCTCTGCGATCGGCTCCTCGCCTGCGAGTCCTTGTCCTTCCTACGCGTGATCTGTGTGTCTCACACACACACACACACACACACACGCACGCACACGCTTGCATCGGGTAGGCGGCCGTGGAATTACACCCACGCCGATGGATCCCAGCCACCCCGAGGCACACCCCCCGCCTCTGGCACACCCCGGCGGGGTCGCCGTTCCCTGAATCCGGATGCACCGGCTCCCGCGCACACGCAGCCCGTCGCTCGGCCACCCCCGGCTGTCTCGAGTGCCAGCCGGGCTGCACGCAGGTTGCAGGCCGGGGAGGTGGGCAAGTGAGCCGAGCCCGCAGCCCTCCTCCCTCTCCCCGCGAGCTCGCCCCCCGCTGGATCCTGTCGGGTATTTAAGCCGGTCCTTGCCTGCCTGAGAAACGCACCGGCGGGCTGGGGAAATGGGCACGAGCTGTAACTGAGCCCCTGCAAAAATGGCAGCTCCTCTTACCTCCATTTGTTCCCGAGGAGGAGCGGGAGCATTAGGTGATGGGTTTCCCTGTAACCGGATCATTAATAATCAGCGGGCAGGCTTGTTTGCTTCATTATTGATGGACGCCGGGAGCCGGCGCTTTTATGGCACAGCCCTGGCCCTTGGGCTTGGGCATGGGGGGGGGCTGCGTCTTTCCAGGGGTAGCCCTGCGCGGGCGCGGAGGAGGGAGTGACATTTGCGCCCGGCGGGGTTGCGCCCCAGTTAACGCGCCTCGCTGCGGGTCTTTCTCTACCGCTGCGTGTGCTGCGAGAGCGTGAGCGTCCTGCGGGTGCCCGGCTCTCCCTCCCCCTCTCGGGCGAGTTTGTGGTTCGTGTGCGGTGTCATCCGGGTAGCGTGTGAGCTTGGGTGTCTTTCGGTTCCCAGGGGGCTGTGGGCTCCCAGGCGGCGCTCGCTCGGGCGGTGGGGGGGAGACAGAGTTGACGTGGGAGAGCTTCGGGCGGGAGCCCACGCGGGTTAGTGTTTCGCCGCTGTGTGGCCCGGAGGGAGGGGACCGCATGGAGGCAGCGCAAAGCAGATCTTCTCACGTGCCCGTCGGGGGGTGAAAAGAGACGTCCCCGGGCGGCGGGGGAGCGCTTGGAGGGGAAGAGCCCCCCGGCGCGGCGGATAACCTCACGGTGAGAACGAGCCTCCCACGAACCGGGACCGCGATGGGACGCGCGGGCTACTGCGGTGACGGGTCTGGCTGTTCCCGGGTTCCTCCCGCATCGATTCACCTCGCGCGAGGGGAGAGCCGATCGCTGCGAGCCAGGGTTACAGGTAGCCAAGGACCAACTCATCCCCGCTCAGGCTGCGGTTTCCATGGCAAAATGGACCCAGCCGGGGAGCGTGGCGGGGGCGTGCCGGAGCCAGCAGTCCTGGGGCGCCTCGCAGAAGAACCCTGGTCCTGAGCTTTCGCGGGAAAGAGCCGCGTGTGATTTCCTTGAGGCTGCGTACATAGAGATGTAGCGTGTCCAACGTGATCCGTGTCCGTGTCCGTGTCCGGAGGGGGCTACATGTCCGAAACCCCCGCACAAGCCTCAGAATATATATATATATATATATATATATATATATATAATCGCACTCCTGTGCTAAATTATATATACCCCCAAATAAACCCCCGTGTTCCTTCATTTATTTATCTGTATCTGTATCTCTATATCTGTATATCTATATCTATATCTATATCTATATCTATAGATGAAGGAACACGGGGGTTTATTTGAGGGTATATATAATTTAGCATAGGGGATACAATACCAAGAATTAAGCGTCCTTCAAAAGAGGATCACTTCCGTTTTTATTCAAAACGTTCTCCTCAGCAGAGGGGAAAAAAAGGTCGGGTTTTCACCCCCACCCCACCCCAAAGGATATCGGGCTGCTAATTCATTCGCCCTGGTGTCTTACCACCGTCTATTTTAGTTGTGTTTTGCTTTGTTACGGGCCCCTGGCCAGAAGCAAAGCTCGAGTGTGTTTTTGAACCTGGTTATAGTTTCATTCGTAGCCATTTTGTGGGACTCCCGGGGTAAATCAAGTCTGGTTTGGAACGAAAAACCAGCTGCCCTCAAGAGTCGATTATTTAAATCCCCCCTGGATTCTGCAGATTAAAATTGTCCTCAGCGGTGACTGATTGCAAGGCGAGAAACCCACCCGCACACCGGTGGAATTGATTTGCGGGGGAAAGGACAGAGAATACAAAGAGAGGCATTCGTAACCGAACATTCACGCTTCTTCCAAGGCGAAAGTAGTCTAGCAAAAGGCACCAGAACAAGGATCGGTGGCTTTAAGCAGGGATCGCGTATAAATTAACTTCTTCAACTATCGCCATTAAGATCATTCGGATGGATTTTTTTAATAGTTTTTTTTTTCTTCCTGCGTCTAAGTGGTGATGAGAAGAGATAAGATAAGTTTATTTGCTGTAAGATTGTCTGAGGCATTTCCTCACTGGCACTTAAGTTATCTTGCTGTACAAATCGGCTTCCCCCGCCCCTCCACCTCCAGATATCTTTCCAAAAATGCTGACTGATTCATATTCAATCGCTAAGCCCCTACCTTGGAAAGTGCGGCGGTGGTGGTTACAGAATATGATTATAATATTTTTACATATCTTATTTATTTATGTATTGTATTTACGTACCTAAAATACAATCCCGGTGAGCTGAGCTCTGTGTGTGTGTGTGTGTGTGTGTGTTGAGTCCCGAGTCGCTCTTTCGCTTTGGAAAGCCGAAACAAACCAGCAGTCCTGTAGCAGCTTAAAGACTAACGACATAATTTATTAGGTGATGAGCTTTCCTGGGACAGACCCATTGCTTCAGATCTGGAAACAGTGAACTGGGACAAGGAATATGTAACAGAGAGATAAAAAACAAAAAGAAATGAAAAGTGGCAAATGACAAATTCCAAACCCTGCTGTGACGCCCCCAGGTCTGAGACGCAGAAGTGGAATTGACCAGGTCGGAGCTTGAAACTGACGCGACGGTACCAAGCGCTTTGCTCTGTGTGTGTGTGTGTGTGAGTGTGAGTGTGTGAGAGAGAGAGTGAGATGACCGTCCTAGAGCAGAGCTGGGGGTGCTCATCCACCCGGACAGGGCATCTCTCCTTTCCCCCAGCTCCTCTCTCTGCCTCGGCGGCGCAGCTGGGGAATGTGGCGAGGGAACCGAGCGGGCGCCTCCGGGACTCGCGGAGCCGGTTTTGATGCTTTCTCAGACTTTGTGTCCCGGGGCAGTGCTCTTCTTCTCAGCTTCAAAGGTGTGTGTGTGTGTGTGTGTGTGTGTGTTGGGGGAGAGGGGGGTTCCCCTGCAGGAACAGGTCCGCCCCTCCCCCCATTTTCAGCCTTGGAATTTGTTTTCTTAAGGCAGAAGAGGGATTTCCCCCGTCTCCACCCACCCATCTCCCTACACTTCATCAGGGATTTTTTTTTGAGGGTAAATTAGGGCCAGAAGGGGAAAAAACCCTGGAAACGGGGTAATCAGTCGCTGATCCGGTCTCTCTTTCAATCCGGTGCGTGTCTGACTCGCGAGGGAGAGGAGACGGAATTATACGAAACACCTCCCTCCCTCCCCGTGGCTGGCTCCAGAGCGCGGAGGGTCGCGCGTGGGTCCTTGCAGGGCAATTCCCGCTGTCCACAAAACAAACCACAGACCCTGGTCTAGCTGCGCTGCCTGCTTGTGGTCCCATTTCACAGATCTGCTGCGTGGGGGCGGGGGCAGCGCATCATTTCTGGCTGATTGCGGGCGGGGGGAAGCCCCCCCCCGCCGGCTCTTTGTTTTAAACTCAGAACGATTCAGCTGCCTCCCCTCCCCCCATCTCCTTCTCTCACACACAGGGATGGGGGGATTTGTTTGGGTTTATGCGATTGAGTCTTCTGCTGGGGGGGGGGGGCGTAGAATTAACATTAGGCTGCTGTGTAATATGGGGCTCCCTCTCCCCCTTCCCACTCCCCCCCTCCCCCCGGGCGCAGCACAAGTTGTTCTACAAAGGGAAAAAAAAAAAGCAAAAGCCTGTTCAGAGCTCTGCCCTGGACCGTGTCCTTTGCGTAACCCTCCGATCCGGAGCCCGAGGCTGGTTAGACAGCTTCACCTGTCCCTTTCACCTCCCCTGTAAAAAGCCCAGCCCAGCGCACGCCATTTAACGCGCTGTCAGTCGATTGTCCTCTGGGGGGGGGAGAGGGGGCGGTGGTCTTCTTCCTTTCCCCGCCCCAAGGAGACGGAGCAACTCGGACCGGGTGCTTCTCATCACGAGGGGCACAGACCTAACTCCCGCCACAGACGCTTCCACAGGGACGTGTGGGGAAGGTTGTTCCCCAGCTGGGAAGGACTGGCCCTCCTGAAGCGGGTCCCGCTAGCACAGCTCCTGGGCTGGCTTCCCTCAGCCAGCCCCAGTCCTCCAAGCGACCGGTAGCTCAGTGGCTGGCGTGTTGGCCTTGGAAACGCCCCCAGTTGTGAGCTGCATCCTTGTTTGGGGCAAACAAATACCGTGAGGGCTGGTGCTAGGTCCTGCCGAGGGGGCTGGGCTCGATGGCCTCTCCCAGTCCCTTCCAGATCAATGAGACGTGCGTATCTCCAAACCTGGGCTCCTCGGCTACCAGCTCTTTCCCCAGGACGGTCGTGGGGCTCCTGATGGGGGAAGCGGGGTGGGAATCTGGCTGCAGCCGCCGGGACGTTCTGCAGATGTTCTTCACCCGCCATGCGCGGTCTCTCCTCTCCTTGGCCGTCAAACCTCATTAAACGCCCTCCTATAGTTTTCTTTTTTTTTGGATAATTGCTTCAACAATGGGCCCCGCGTAGGGCCCATCGGTCCGTTTAAGCCCCTCTCAGTACAGGGAGTGAGATTAAGGGTTGCGTATTTAACCCTCACTCTCCCTCCACTTCCTCCTTTGATGTTCACGTTTCGGGAGCCCGAACGGGTTAATATATTGCCCGTTCATTACGGCCGCTCTTCTTGTATTGGTGTTGCGGTAATTTAGCCATATCCCCAGCCTAGGAGGTGGCTGAGTATTTAGGATGAAGGAGCAGACACTTGCTCGCTAGTTTTTGCCTATGAAAGGCGAATGCACCTTCTCAATCCAAGGAAGCCATCGGACGGGCTTGTTTTCAACCCGCCCCGAAACCCCACAATCTTTGGACAGTCATTGCACCCTCCCCCCCCCCACAGGTCAGCTCCCGAGTTGCACAGCGAAGCCGGTGTCAGACAAGCATCTGAAGGGGCCGGGGGCGCAGGTGGAATTCGTCTTTCCAAAGCCCAGTTGGGTCGGAGATCTACAGAAGCGGAGACTTTTTTTGGGCTCTTCTAACCTTTGCCCTGACGAGTGTCACATCGGTCCCTAAAGTACGTAGGTCTCTCTCGAGGTTCACGCCTCACCCGAGCCCCACACTCGCCCCGATGCGCGTATTCAAGGCTTTGCCTGAAATTGAAACACCCCTTCCCCCTTCGTCTCCCAGTCGCAGGATGCAAACAAGCTGAACGATACGTTTTCTTTGCAGGGAGCTGCAACTCTACCCTTTCCACGCGGGTATTCCGTTTTCCTCGCTCGCTGGATTGCCTGCAAGATTCACGTGCGCGTGGCCCTTCCCAAACACAGTTTGATGTCCCCTAACCTGGCGCCCTGGGAGCACTGGTTTTTATTACCACCCGCGTCATCCGACCCCCACGAGGCTAATTTCAGGTGCAATCCGTTCTGGACACCTGGGATTTAGGTCTCTATCGGGGGGCGCGGAGGCGGGTGTTACTAAAACGTCCATCATAACACCCGCCGCAACCTTGCAAAGAGAGAGGCCAGAGGGGGCTGCCTTTAAAGCGGGCCTCTTCCCGTGCCCCCCCGCCTAAAAGAGAAACCCCCTTGCAGTGGAGTGGGACCGGCAGGAGCCTCGCTAAGCAACACCCCAGGGCACTAAGTGAAAAGGACCCTTACCTCCGGGGAGAGAGGGAGCCGCTCTGCAGCCTCCCGCAAGCTCAGAGGGTGAAATTGACTAAGGAGCCGCCCGCGGAGAACAGGCTAGAAGGAAACTCGAGCGGCGAGCAAATGCTATGGGGGGGGGGGGGGTGTCCTGCCCGTGTCCCCCTCCATCCCAATCCGGGGGAGAGCGAGAGAGCAGCAGGAAAAGGGAGAGGAGGAGAAAACGAGTCCAAACCTAACTCCTCTCGGGTTGACTAACGCGGGGCTCCCGGGTTGGTCTCGTGCCGGGGCGCGCCCCCCTCCCGCCCTCAGCAGCGCCTCTCGCTCCAGCCCCGGCCTGCCGCCGCTTGCCCTGCTAATGGGCTCCCTGGCCCGCCGGCCGGCTCCCCTTCGGCAGCGCGGCTGGCCCAGCTCGGCCCCTGACGTCAGTGCCCAGTGGCGTCGGCGAGGCTGGCCGGCGAAGGGCGCTGCGGAGAGCGGGTAAAGCACAGCCTCCCATTTCCCAATTACACGCTGTCAATCCCTCAGTCAAAGGGAGGGGCGGCGGAGCGGGGAAGCTGACACTGAATACTTCTCCCGCGCGGCCCCGGATCCAGGACACAGAGCGCCTTGCCTGCCGCCGACAAGCAGCGCCAAGGAGGCTGACATCGAGTCGGCCTGGTGGGGCAAACCGCCACGCCGGTGCTCGGCGAGGTACGTTTCGTTCCACAAGGGAGCAGCGGGGATTCGCTCTGGCGCGCTCCGCTCACCTGATTTTATTGCCGGAGTTTAAAAGCGCCGGGATTTGTCTCTTAACCCCCCCCCTTTGAAATGTCTCGCATCCCCCGAGTTCATGATCTGCTCCGGTGGGATAAACCCCTATTTATCCGTTCCTTCTCGGCAGCACGACAGTTCTGCGGGGTGTTTCCTCCCTCTGTATGGAAAAGCCAAACCTCAGAGCTGCTGATCTCAAAAGGAACTGAATTTAGGCAGCATTTTAGCGGCAACCCAGAGCTAAACAAACTACGGGTATAGTTTAAAAAATAATACATTTGCACGCACTCAAATATACGCGCAATAAAGATGTTTAATTGTTCCCGTTGAATTATAAAATTGGTCTCTCTGTTTGCCGGTTGTGTGCAGAGCAATTCCAGTTTGCATATTAAACAACAGATTGGCTAATTAAAGCGTTAGAGGGCTGACGTATGCGGATGGGTTTTACCTCCGTTGGGGCTGCTGGGGACCAAACGGAGGAGATGCTGGTCCTGCGACATTAAGCCGGGGGAATGCACGAGGGAGGCCGAGGAAAGAGACTACTGCGTTTAAAAGCACCGCGAGTTCTAGTTACCCCCTAGCGCGGGGGAGTGGACTGCGTGGCGCCTTTTGCACGAATTAAACGCTCGTGGGAAGGCTGCGGCTTGTACTCACATAAAGGGGCTCAAAGGCGCGGCCAAGGTTTTGCACGGCTGTTGTTTTTTCGCTCTCGCCTTTGAAATCCGCCCCCTTCCCCGATCCGTGCACGGCTTTATTTATTAACTTGTGTCCCCCCACGCCCGGCGCTTTTGCAACCGCCTGGAACTTGTTGCACAGGCAAAAGGCCGGCGCCTGCCGCTGAGCCACTAGGGGATGCACTGGCTCAAAAGACCGAAGGGCCCGAATCCGTTCGAAAGCGCCCAGCCAATGAGGAAAGGCTTTCGCAAGCTCCCACTTCCTGCTCCTTCCTGATTGGTGCGCGCCGTTCGGCGCCTGTCCCTGCCGGGCTGGTCCAGAGCCCTCCTTCACGCGCTGAGCTGGGACCAGAAACTTTATTAGAACGCTCAGCCCAGCTGGGTTCTAATGGGGCATTAATGTTTTAATGAGGACGCGAGGCTGCTGTGGCAATGAAAGTGGTCAACTGGGAGCTGAGAGAAGGAAGAACTTTCTCTTTGGAGTCCCAGCCTGAAACCGGAGGCAACTTCAGCTGCAACTTCGCAGCTTGGTTTCACCGACCAGAAAACAAACAGGCAGGAAAAACAAACAAACAAAAAAACCCAAACAATCTCCTCGCACGTTTTCCCCCTCCTCCTTCAACAATTGTATTTTAATCCAGTGTTAACCGACGCTACATTCGAGCTCTGCTTCCTGGATCCCTTTGGAATCTGCGGGAATAAAAGAACAACCCAGAATTAAGGGGCATGTCTGAAACAATGTCGTGTCGTCATGTTGTTCTAGCGTCTTGATACATTTAAGGCACTCTCACACATTCGGTAGCCCCAGATTAGCTCTGCTAGCAATCAGCTGTGTGACCTGCAAGGGGTTATGATTTAAAAATGAGACGTTAGTTTAGCAAGGAATATAGAGCGACGCAACATATCGGTCACCTGCTCTCTGAAACTCTTCTAAGACAATTCAAATCACCATAGAAATACCTGTATATTTTGTCAGGATCGTCTCTGCAGTCGCTGGGTTCGGAGTATTTTGTGGAAAATAAAATACTCATATTTAATAACATGGAATAATGAGACACACGCATGTCTAGTAGTTATGCCCTGAATGACAGTTCTGTTTAAAGTGCACGAGAATTTTCTCCCCCTTAAAAAGTCTTTTTAAGTCTTTCTCCGTATTTCCCTCCCGCCCGGGTTGTGCTTTCAGATACTGCCCGGGCTCGGGGGTGAGGCGATGTTTGGGGAGGGGGTAAGTAAGATCTGGGCTGCAGTTTCCTTGTGGTAATACCCTGTCCCCTCCTTATCCCATGACAGGCTCCGCCCATTCAGTGCTGATGACAGTGGAACCTCCTTAAGTTGCGTCTCGCCACAGCTGTCTGTGAGCACTGAGCCGGCTGGCGCCACCCTGCTCCTTCCAGAAAGAATGCCTGCCCTGTAAAAAAAAAGTAAAAGAAAAAAAAAAAGAAAAGAAAAAAAAAAGAAGAAAAAAGGTGGGGGTTCAGAGAGAGGGAGAGAGCACAATCTGATCAGATCAAGCAGTTTCAACTTCATCTCTCCTGGGTCACATACTTTTTCTCCACCAAGGTTTGTGCTGAATTTAACAACTTTTTTTTTGCACAGGATTATTATTTCTTTCTTTCTTTTTCTTTCTTTCTTTCTTTCTTTCTTTTCTTTTCTTTTCTTTTCTTTTCTTTTCTTTTCTCGCAAAACAGGCACTGAAAATGCGTTGGGCTCGCCACAGGGCCAGCGTGCGCGGCTTCTAAGCAGACCCCGCGAGGGGGAAACTGACCAGACATTAAAAAGAACTAAACCAGTAGCCAAAAGACAGCAGGGGCAGGCGGCAGAAACGCCCGGGTCTGTAACTCTGCTGGTCTATTTCATCGCAGGGCTGCACTGTACAGAGAGAGATCGAAAGAGAAAGACAGCGTGTGCCTGAGAATAGGTGGACTTTCAAGGCTCGCTGTGTGAAGAGGCTTGTTTTCGCTTGCCTGCCAGTCAGGTGATAGAGCACAGAAATACTCAGCCACGTTTTTTCTCTCTCTTTCGCCCTTCTCCTTTCCTCCCTCTCGCTGCAGGTGATCAAAGAAGAGACACAGCTACCAAGAACGGAAGATATTGTGGGATCTCGCTTCTCTCTCGATATATTTTGTTTTTTTCCCCCCTGCTATTTTTCATCTCTCTGTGGAATCGACGATTGTCGTTTCGTTTTTTAAAAGCGCCCCCGGAGCTCCGCCTGTAACCTCCCCGCCGCCTTCCAGGCGAAAGCCCGCCGAGCTCCGGCCAGGAGGAAGACACACACAGCCCCGCGCTGCGAGCAGGCGATGGAGGTGACGGCCGATCAGCCGCGGTGGGTGAGCCACCATCACCCGGCGGTGCTGAACGGGCAGCACGCGGACTCCCACCACCCGGGGCTGGGCCATTCCTATATGGACCCAACTCAGTACCCGCTGGCCGAAGAGGTGGATGTACTTTTTAACATCGACGGACAAGGGAACCACGTCCCTTCCTACTACGGCAACTCGGTCCGAGCCACGGTGCCGAGATACCCTCCGGCCCATCACGGTGAGTTCTCCCTGCCTTACCCCGGCTGGTTGGCTTTGGGGAGCCGGCCAGGATTTTGCCCCCCCCGGAAATAGGACGGTCTTAGTGGCTGCGAGCTCCCAATGTGCTGCTCCCTTGCAGCAGTAAAGCGATAGGTGCAGGCAACCAGCAAAGGGCGCCCGCAACGCATGGCCTGGACGCTGCCGTCTGCAAAATGCCCTCGTCCTTGCACAGAACCCCTGGCTGGCCTTTCTGGCGGGGCCCGTGACTAACGCTAGATGATCTCTTCACCCTGCCGAACCGGCGAGATCATATTCATTGCTCCATCCCGACAAAATAGTCAGCATCCCACCCTGGGCCAAACTGGGGCTCTGCTTCTCCCAGAAGCGGCGCCAAAAATAGCCGCCGAAAGTCCTCCACTCCGCCGGGGAAGCCCCACTTGGATTTGCTTTTGGATTTTAGACGTCTTGGTAGCCGTAGCGGTGACTGTTAGGAGAGGGAGGAAAAGACACGGACGTGGGTCTGTGTGCTCAGGGCTGGGAGGTGAAATTCCCCTTCAATGGCAAAATAATAGCCCTCATATTAAAGGGCGGCTCTCGGATCTCCTGCCGGATGTCAGTGATTTTTATACATTGCTGGGCATCCCATGGTGCATTATGAAACATCACATACATGTAGTTATGGAGGTAGCTCTGTGTGATGTGAAAGATCACCTACGTGTAATTATATATGTAGCTCTGTATGATGCCAAAGATCACATACATGTAATTATGTATGTAGCTCTATATGATGTGAAAGATCACATACATGTAATTATGTATGTAGCTCTATATGATGTGAAAGATCACATACATGTAATTGTGTAGGTAGCTGTATATGATACAAAACATCACATACATGTAATTATGTAGGTAGCTCTATACGATGCGAAAGATCACATATATATAATTATGTAGTAGCTGTATATGATACAAAACATCACATACATGTAATTGTGTAGGTAGCTGTCTGTGATGCAAAACATCCCATATATGTGATTATGTAGCTAGCAGAATATGATGTGAAAGATCCCGTACATGTGGTTATGTATGTGGCTGACCAGGATGCGGATTTAATGGGAATTCACCTATCTGTCTCCTCGTTCAAGCCCCTAGCCTCTTACCCAGGTATAGGGAGGAGACACGCGCCTACTGATTTCACGGGGGAAAATATATTTGGAGCAAATCTTCTCCAGCCCCTGTTTAAAAAGAGCAATTCAGGGCGTGGCGCCGGAGTGTTCTGCGGGGCTAAACACCGGGGCGAACCTCTGGAGCCGCCCCAGGCTGGCAAAGAAGCCGAGCCCAGCTGACTGGCTGGGGGCAAGCGCCGCTAGCCCGCGCCCCAGCAGAGGACTGACTTGTTGAGCCTGCGCCCGGCGTGGGGCTCCGCTCAGCCAGCGCCGCGCTCGGAGTCTCTTGACGTTAACTTTTGCGCCCGGTTCTGGGCTCTCCCAGCCCCCGGGGTGCGGCAGGGTGGAAGTGCGGTCTGGCGGCTGCAGCCTGCCTGCTCTCCACCGCGCTGCTTCCGGGATCAGCGCCGGTTTGACCCTTGGCGTTCATACAACGCCCCTCTCCTTCCTTTAGAGGAACGGCTTCGGGTACCGCGCCGGGGGCGCGCAGCTCGCCAGAACCCCGCCACGCGGGCCCCTCTCCACCATACAGTCCCGCAGCTTTGTGGAGGCGGGGGGGGGGGGGGGGGGCGGACGAGCTGTGGACTTGGCTGCCTCTGCGGGGATCACTGTAGCTTCCCACCTACCCCAAGAGGCAGCGTTTGGCTGCAGCGCTCCGGCTCCCCGCTTTGCAGCCCGAGCTAGGTCACCGCAGCTACCAGCCATCACGGCAATTTCCTCCTTAGACTTTGACAAGCGCCTAAGAGGAGGCCCCGGGCCCAGTGGCCTGCAAAGCACCAGGCAGGAGGAGGAGGCAATGGGGTGTGCGGGGAGCCAGGCGTGGACCAGAGCTAATGGGGGCGCGCTGGGGAGCCCCAGGCTCTGGGAACGGGTGTGCGCTCTTGCTCGGACGGGGCTGAGTCAAACGCGCGCCGGCCCGTCTGCCAAAGCGGCCTGACAGAGCAGGTTATTGGCGCACCCCTGTTTTCTCGGGGACGGGGCCTCCCCACGCCTCCCAGTTGCTTACAGTCAGGGCAGGGAGGAGCCCGGAGGAGTCTCTCCCCTGGGGCTTTGCAGCTTCCCGGGGGATGGCCGCTGGCGGCCCTGGGGAGGGGGAGAACCGGGCAGGGGGCTGACAAATGTAATAAGCAACATCCGAAGACGCGGGTCGTTTTTGCTCCCTGGCCAAACACACCTGAGCCCGGCTGTGGGCCGCGCGCCCGCCGCGCACCTGTTTGCTTCCCAGCCCAGGCTGCAGGGCCGCTGGCAAAGGGACAAGGCCGGCGGGAGCTTGGAGCGAGTGGGTAGGTCGGTGCCAGGCCGGCGGGGTCGTGGCCCGGGGTCCCCGGGGGGCTGCAGCCGCCTCTTCTGGTTGGGCCCCCGGGAGCGGAGCGCGGCGCTTGCGGGGCTCCCCGCGGGAGTGTAACGTGGCCCGCTTCTCTCCCCCCGCAGCAGGGAGCCAGGTGTGCCGCCCCCCGCTGCTCCACGGGTCGCTGCCTTGGCTGGACGGGAGCAAAGCCCTGGGAAGCCACCACAGCGCCTGGAACCTGAGCCCCTTCTCCAAGAGCTCCATCCACCACGGCTCCCCCGGACCCCTCTCCGTCTACCCGCCGGCCTCCTCCTCCACGTTGTCCGCCGGCCACTCCAGCCCGCACCTCTTCACCTTCCCTCCCACCCCGCCCAAGGACGTGTCCCCGGATCCCTCCATCTCCACGCCCGGCTCCACCGGCTCCAGCCGGCCGGACGAGAAGGAGTGCATCAAGTACCAGGTGTCCCTGGCCGACGCCATGAAGCCGGAGACCTCGCACGCCCGCGGCAGCATGGCCTCGCTGGGAGGGGCGGCCGGCTCCGCGCACCACCCCCTCACCTCCTACCCCCCCTACGTCCCAGAATACGGCTCCGGACTCTTCCCCCCCAGCAGCCTGATCGGGGGCTCGCCCACCGGCTTCGGCTGCAAGTCCAGGCCGAAAGCCCGGTCAAGCACAGGTAGGGCTCTGGGGTTCCGGGCCCCGGTGGGCTGGGAAGTGGGGGGTGGGGGGGCCCGATCCCGATCCTGCACCGGTGCAGGCCTGGGCTGGAGAAGGGGTGGGGCTCATTCAGGAGGTTTTCAGCCCCCCCTCCCCCCGACGTATTATGGGATGGGCCAGATCACCCCGCCCCCCGCTAGGAGGGGGGTAATTAACCCCAGTGGGGGAGGGGTGAGGACAGTGCAGCTGCCACTGAGGGTAAAGAGGGGCACTGCCATCCTCCTCCGGGGCAGCTAATCCCCCCCGCGCCCACAAGGAGGGGAACCTCGATCCCTGGCAGCCCTTTCCCTTTGCAGCCATCCCCACCGCGGGTAAAACCCTCCCGCGTGGGCCCAACGCCAGGCGGGCAGCGGCTTTGATGGCTTCCCCGGGGAGCTGCCCCAGGACCCGCCGGAAATCCCGGGGTTCAGTGGCTCCCCTGGGCCAGGAGAGAAAGAGACCCGCTAGGACCCCCTTTCCCTCCCTCCAGCCGGGCCCCGCTGCGCAAGGGCAGTTTGCTGGGGCCTCCCCCCAGTATTTCTCCACCCGGGCTTTTCACCCAGCTCCATCCAGGATCTGTCCCCCTGCCCGCAGCTGGGCAGGTTGACCCCACGTCCCCGCGGGGCGGTGTCTGCCGGGCCGGCCGGCGCTCAGTTTTCAGGGTTTTTCCAGGGTGACATTCACCCCGGCTGCCCGGGCGGGGGCTGGCTCGCTGGAGCGGCTGGAGTTTCGCTAATCCAATTATTTGCAGACTGCTGCACGCGACAGTTGCATTGTTTATCCCGCGCCGGGAACTTTAATAGGGTCCGGATGCGGTTAGAGTGACACAAAACCCCCAGCGCTGCGCGCTCCGGGCATGAAAGCAGCCGGGGTGTGTGGCTCGGGGAGGCAGAGGGCCAGCCGCAAAAGGGACGGGAAGGGACCAGGGCAGCGGGAGGTGACCGCCAATGCGGGGAGCGGAGCGATCGGGGCGTGAAGGGGCCCAGGGCTTGGGCCGGTTTTAGACAGCAGCCCCGACGCCCCCGGCCCTGAGGCCGGAGTGGCGTTCGCAGCATCCGCCGTGCCCCCAGAGCCTGCCGGCCGCGCGGTCCCTCCCCGCTTCCCCACGCCTGGCTGGGGGGTGCGGGACGTCCCGCAAGGCCGCCGCGGTTTGCAGCCCCGGCTGCGGGGGTGGGGGTGGCGGGGGCACGGCGGGGGCTGCAGGTGAAGGCGGCCGGAGGGGCTGCGCCTCTGGGGGCCTGGGTTGGGGCGCGGAGGTCTTTCCCCTCCCGCCTCTCTACGCGCGGCTGGGAACACGCCCGACCCGACCCGAGCGCGGCCGGCCGGGGCCCTGTTCCAGCCCGTCCCGCTGGGCGCCCCCCCGCCCCACGGCCAAACCCAGCGCTCGTAGGCAGCCGCAGCCCCCGCCGCCCCCCCGGCTCCAGGCAGGAGTGGGTTAATTCCCCGGGCGGGGGGGGGAGAGCTAGCGGTGGCCTCGCCCCGACCCCCCCCACACACAAGGCGGGGCCCGATCCTGCCCCCTCGGGCCTCCCCTGGCAGGATCGGGCCCCACTGGCCGCCCTGTGCTGAGGGAAGGGACCCTCTGAAAGTGGCTGGGAGGGGCCCTGCCCTGGGAGCTCCCGGGGGCGGCCCCAAAGCCCCCCGCGCACAGCTGTGGCCCGTCGGTGTTGCCGGTTCCCCGGCGCCCCAAAGACAGCTCCGACCCGTCCCCCTTACCGGCGGGCGAGTCACCCCCACTCTGCTCCCGCAGCCCCTTCCTAGCTCCCGGCCATCGCTTTCCTCCGGCGGAGAAGCAGAATTCCCCACCCCACACCCCCTGGTGCATTGCTGCAGCTGGCCTCAGTGGGGGAGGTGGAAAAATGGGTTCAAGTCAGGAGGTGCCGATTTTTTGTTTTGGGAGGGGCGGGGACAGTTTCCACCTGGCCCTAGCCAGGCTGGAGGCCTTGGGGACCCATGGCCAGGGCAGTGCTAATGTACTGGCCTCTTTAGGCTAAGCAAACTGCAGCAGTAGAGGAGCAAACTTAGAGTATCCAGCACCCCACTTTCCCCCCACCTGAGCCAGGAAGGAACTGGGAAGCCCGTGGAAGAGAAGGAGGGGTAACACACTATGTTAAGGGCCCAGCACCGGTTCCCATCTATTCCTCCCTTCCTTCTCTAAATAGCTGGGTTGGAAGCCTTCCTTAAAAGCCAGAGGAGCCTGACCAAGCAGGGAGGGGTGATGCACAGGGTCTGAGTTTCTTTTCCATCACTGGAGTGAACTCCTGTCCCGTTAATTGAATAAGTCCCCAGACTGACCCACTCTGCCCACGGCTGCTGCTTGCTGCCTGACTTACAAAGAAAACAGCCCTCGAGGAACTCCTAGGCAGCGCCAGGGCTGGGCCTGGAGCTTATCCCGACTTGAAAGATCGATTGGTGGTGTCAAGCCAAGTTGATGCGAGCTGGCTGGTGCCCTCACTGACTGGCACATGTATGGAGAGAGGGAGGAATTCTGGGGAGCCTTTATTCAAGGGAGTTTGAATCGGCTTCAGTGGCATTCCCTAAGTCAGGTCTCTGAAGGTGACTCAGGCATAGGCCATGGTTTGATCACATGTATACAGTGCGTACCTCTCGGAAGAGCCCCATCCTGCCAGCTGGTAGTCTTCACTAGTGGGAGAAGCCTCCCCAGGTAACTCGCTGCTGCTGCTGCTGCTAGGCAGCTGGGCCGGATAAGGCCTGGCTTTAGGTTTGTTCCTAACTGTAATGGTGTAAGGCAATGAGCTCTGCGCAAGCGAGTGGACAATTTCCAGCAGTGCTGAGGAAACAAGCAAGGGGCTGATCCTGCCTTTGCCAGTGGGGTAGGATCAGGCCCCTTAAGCGTCAGGCTCGTGTTGTGTGTGGCTGCCAAAGCAACACAGTGTGTGTATGAAAATGAGGAACGCACCTGGTCACGACCTGGGCTTTGCAGAGGGGTCGGGGGAGGGGGGGGAGGTGGACGGGGGAGGGGAGGGCTGAGGTAGATCCGACCTTTCACGCTTGCCCACCCCCCACCCTTTGCTTTCCATAAGTGAACCATGTGCCCTCTTGTTTCCAGAAGGCAGGGAGTGTGTAAACTGTGGCGCTACCTCAACCCCTCTGTGGAGGAGAGATGGCACCGGCCATTATCTGTGTAACGCCTGTGGACTCTATCACAAAATGAACGGGCAGAACCGGCCCCTGATTAAGCCCAAGAGAAGGCTGGTAAGTCCCTTTGCGGAGCTCGGAGCCAGACTGCACTAACTCTCTGTCGTTGCTGTGTTTGATTTCCTCAGCCCAGGATTGCCAGCGTTCTGCAGGGGACGGGCAGGCGAGCCCACAGACATGTCAGTCTGTACTGAAGAGGGGTTTTAAAGTACGAGCTAGAGAGAGACTCTCAGCCCATCCCCCACATTACCCTGTGCCTGCCAAGTTACGTACCTTTTTTTTTTTAATATATTTATGCCTTTAAAGAGCTCTCTCTATGCAGGAGATAAGTTTAAGGAGGCTAATTCGGGGGGGTGGGGTGGGGAGCCGGGACAGTGGCAGAGCACAAGGCCTCACTTTAGAAGAGTGAGATTTTGAAACCTTTTTTTTTTTTTTTTTTTTAAATTTGCAAACCCGCATGGGGAAAATTTGTGTGTCTTTCTCCTCCGCCCCAGAGGGGCTCCGGGGACAGTGTGTTTTAAAGGACTGGAGAGGCTTATCCTTTCCTTCCCTCCCTTTGTTAACTCCAAAAAGTTTCCAAGTTTATGTGTTGGAATATTTAGGATGAAGCATGTCACCCACCGGGGCCAACTCCAGCTGATTGGATGACTGATCGCCTTGGTAATTGGCTCTGATAGATCAGAGATTCAGAGTCTAAGGCCGGAAGGGACCAGAGTGACCATATAGTCTAACATGGGCCTGGAAACTTCGCTTAAAGATAAAGAGCCCCTCTCGATTTAAAAATGGTTAGCCATGGTGAATCCATCACATCCCTCCATAACTCAGGCCCTGATCCTGCAAAGAATTACACCCAGGCTGAAATTTGAGCTCCCTCACCATTGTCCTGGTATAATCATTTGCATGAGTGCAGTGTGGGTGTAAAATGCTACCATTCCGGTCGGGTAGGAGTTTTACACCCACTGGTGTAAACGAAGATGCAGAGGACAGCACAGTACGATCTCAGAATCTGTGAGTAATCCCATTGAAGTGAATGGGGTGTGTAAAGTTATGCATGTATCTCGAATCCTGCCAGAGGGGTACATAAATGAACACCTTATTACACTAAACAGTGGTCATGGGCTTATAACTGTAATACACATGCTATGGTTAACATCCCCAGTGATTTATTTGTGAATTTCCCAAAAGGTTTGGAAGGCACTGGCTGATGTACTTAGTAAATAATCATGCAAGCAACGGGGGTGGGGATGAGGGTGGTGGTGGGGGTGTGGAATGCAAGACCAAATGATCTTCCCTGTCTGGGAAGTGACTGCCCGTTTAGAAGCAAGAATATTTAGTCTTGTTATTAATATTATTAAAAATGCTGACGGTAGGCTGGCTGCTGTTCAAAACACAGAGGAAAATGTGATTCCTGCCCCTTGGTCCTTAATGGCACAATGAACAGGCAGGATAAGACAACTTCCCTTAAAGGCTAGATCCTGCTCCCACTTGGGCCTCAGTCCTGCAGCTCGTGCTTAACTTTATGCACAGCGAGAAAGCCAACGGCTCTTTGCAGGACGCGTGTGTAATTTTGTTTAAATGAATAGTCCCACTGACTTCAGTGGGGTTACTCAGATGAGTAGGGGCATGCATGCTCCTAAAGCCCCAGCCCCACAGATACCACAGCACTACCTTAACTTTATTCCTAGGACTCAGCTGGTCCCATTGGAGTGAATAGGACTATTCACCGATGCAAATAATACTGTACCTATTTTTGGGATCAAATTCCAAATGGGCCAAGGAAAGATAACCCTGCAAGGGCGCACTGTCATTATCTTTGAGCATGTAGGTTTTGAGACGGAGGTGTCAGTTCCTGGGTACATTCCCCCACCCCCATTCAAACCTTGCACTGTACAGGCAATACTGTGCTATTATGTACAACAAACTTTTCGCTTACGAGAAAATGTTGGCCCTCCTTAATGGAATCTCATCTTTTTCATTTTTGGTATGAAGAGGACAACTTTCTAGGGAGGGAAGAGCCTGTAGGATTTTGATTTTGTGAATGTCCTGCTTCCATGCTCCTGCCCCTCGCAGTCCCCTGTCTTACACACACTCATTTTCAGTCTTTATTACATTTTTTTCTTCCTTACTTCATGTGCTAAGCTAACGTCCTAGGAAAAAGCTGCTGGGTAGCTGAGCCCTGGAGATAACTTCTACACAGCAGCTCTGCTTTTCTAATCCAAGTGCTATGGAGTCTGAATGTATTCGAAGGAGAAACCAAAACACCAGACAGCTGCAAGGTGTTCTTTCAAAGCAAGCGCATCTGCATCATCAAAGAATGCTCTGAATCACCTCAAACCTGCACTTACCATAAAAATTATGTCTACTATCATTGTGCCCTTAAAGTGAAGTATCCTCCCCCGCTGACCCAAAGTCCTTGCATGGTCTGCACTTAACTGGTGACAAATAAATGCTAGATTTCTAGATACGTGCCTTTCCCTTTTCTACACAAACTTGATAGATCTGAAGAAGTGGGTCAGTCCCACAAAAGCTCATCACCGAATAAATCATTTTGTTAGTGCTACATTGTTAGTTAGTTAGTTAGTTAGTTTGTTAGTGCTGTTTTGTTTTGTTAGCAAAGTAAGTGTTCTGCCTCCATTTGATATCACATGGCTTTTGCCAAACTTCCCCAAGAAGGCAGATGTCAACAGAGCTATGACTTAAATTTGCATTTCTTTCATGTATCAAAAAAAGAGAGGTCTGTGGCTCGTCTTGATCTGTTCTAACTTTCAAATGGAGAGTGAGGGAGACAGGCTTGGCATGTGGTTAAGGCACAAGATCTAGGATGTATTTCTCTCTCTCCTGCAAATTTCCTGCATGACCGTGGGCTTGGTTTAGAGGTTCTGCTCTGCCACCCATTGAAGTCGATGAAAGGACATCCCTAGCTTTTGATCTGGCCTTTAGGCTCTACCTCTCACTAAAATGACTGCAGACATCATTTATGAGAGTTGGATCACCCTTGTGGTCCATATCTAAATACAGATCTGCTAAGTGTCACAGAGCAGCTGGGAAACTGGAAAAGTGCTTTGAGATCCTCCCCAAAGAGATGTTCTCTAAGTACACAGTATTGGAGTTGTGCATTCTGCTAGTAAGGATTTGTATTTACTGGGCAGTGAATGGTAATCCCATACTGCGGTTGTAATACACACAACTAATTTGGAGCTTGCTTGTTTCCCTTGAAATCACTGGGAATTTTGTCATTGACCTCAGTAGGCCCATTAGCTTTGGGTTTTTCAGGGTTTCTTTCCAGAGCTTGATAATTGTGCAAGAATAATTCTCTCTCTCTTTTTTTTTTTGGCCTTTAAGTTACATTGATCATGAAGACTTTTTGTCTTGTGGAATTACTGAGTGTGAACATCCGTGGCATAGGGCACAAAACCGCAAAATGTCTCCAAGGGAGACATTTCCTCCTGTGTGGGCTGAGTCAAATATCACTTGTTTTAGAAATCCCCAGAGGCCCAATCCTTCAGGCCCGACGAGGACGAACCTCCCCCTGAAACCCTTGAGCCTGCTGCTGCTGCTCCACTCTTGCAGTGGCCACTGGAGTGAATGAGAAATAAGGAAATGGAAGAATTGGTCCCCAAGTCAGTTTTAGACTCTGATGCTACAAATCCTGACACACTTGTTTAATTGTAATGGAATTCAGTGAGATGCTTCAGATGCTTGAAGTTTTGTGTGGGCCTGAGTGTCTGCAGAATCACAGCCATAGATTTGCCTGAGAAAGGCCACAGGCTCAGAAATCAACCTCTCACATACACTTTTCCCTTTGCCTTGTGTCTGCAGTTCATATTTTTGTAAGTCTGAATATACTAATTTCAGAGCACGCAGGTAGGGTTAGGGGTTGTCATAATTTTTGAAAAATATGGAGCATTAACACTGAACTTCTTTGCAATTTCTAGTGCTGAAAAAATCCTCTAGGATGGGCAAGAAAGAATTGCCAGATTTAGAAAATAATCCTAGACTACAATTTATTGTTTACTTCACATGTTGCGTAACATACTACTGCTCTGCCTGGGCTCCCTCGGTTAACAGTGTGACAGTTAGACCTCTTAATTAATTCTACTTTTCCGTAACAAAATTACCCTTTTCTTTAACATGAGCATTAACTGCTTTTTGTTTTTGTGTCCTATCTTGGCTTCTCTCTCTCTCTCTTTTTTCAACTAAGCAGAAAATATCGTGTTTGCATGTTACTATTAGAACATTTAGGGTTTAATGCACAGCTTATTGAAGCCAATTGGAAATTTTTTGGTGCTTGGGATCAGGTCTTTACAATTTGATTCTCTACTTTGTGGGAGTTTCCACTGAGTAAAGTCTAGGTTCGGGACCTGTTGAAGTCAGTGGAAGCAGGATTTCATGCACAATGTTTTTCCAGTTATAGCCTGTCACATGCAGACTAACAGTTAACACCAAATTCAATGGCTCGAACTACAGACAAACTGCTGCACATCTTGCCTACTCGGTTTACACAACTAGGACCTGATCCTTACACCCCTTATATGTCCTAAAGTCCCATTGACCCAGAGGGTGGCAGCTTCTTTATATTATTAGAACCTGGTGTGTATTTTAAGGAGGCTATTCTGTGTGTATCTGTTTACTTTATATTTTGCCCTTCTTTTTGTCCAAATAATGAAAATCTGAACCAATCAATAAACAAAGGATGTGCAACACCCAATAAAATAGCCCCCTGCTTCGATTCCCCACACTGTATTTAATCATTATTCAAATTGTAACATGACCTACCAAAGACCAGGATGTTCACAATTAAAGTGAACACTACCCCAACGTCCAAGTTTGTGTGTTAGATTTGTGGAGCAGCATCTAAAGACACAATGGATTTTGAATGTTGTACATGCTGCAGTATGCAGCTGGTGTGGGTAGTTGCGTAAATGGTTAGATTAGTGGCACAAAGAAGAGAATTAAAACTCAGACCCTGAAGGTGCTGAGCAGCGCATACATTGAGAAAAGCAGGTAAACTCACTCTAAACTTTAAGTTCGTGACTAGTCCCATTAAAGTAAATGAACAGGTGTGGAATCAGAGCCAAATAACTAGTTAATGTTCATGAGGGGTATACAGGACATTGGCTGTAAAGGTCTAATTTGAAGGCTTAACACATGACAAAGTGTAAGGATGTCAGTTTGTCCACCCCAGAAGGACGGAGTGGAGTGAAATTGTAAAAGTTGTACTCATTCATAATGACATACATATAAAACAGGGAGCACGTTCCCAGTGGTCCTGATAGACTTGTGTTTTACAGGTCATTACAACCATTCTTTTCGTTACTTTTCTTAAACTGTAAAACATTATTTCAGATCTATAAACACTCAGATAAACTCAAAGGTTTGGCTTAAAATTACATGATTGTTAAGGCAGCTGCTGCTACCCTTAGCTAAAATATTAGTTTCAAGATGGGTCCCATGCAGTTGCTCTGTTTGCTTCAGAGTGAGTAAAATTTACAGGACTTTGGGGTCTGATTCTGCATTCTTGGAACATTCAAAACCCCCTGACCCTCCAAATTTTGAATATGCTTTATGGCCTGATCCAGTGCCAACTGAGGCTTTCAGTTGACTTCCGTGTAGTTAGTTTGGGCCCAAAATGCAGAATTAGACCCAGGGGCATTCGGAAGTTTTAAGGTGGAAAACTGTGAAGGCGTGTAAGTGATGTTTTCCCCTCTGAAACATGATCTGCTGGAGCAGCTATTTTGTATGATTTCTTCTGGTGATTTGGCACTTACCGTAGGCCCCCAGTGCCATTCCTAGATAATTTGGGATGAATGCGCCTTGGGGATTTCCAGAATTACTATTTGTTCTCACGAGTCATTTAGCAGCCTGCGCCCGTTTTGTCCAGTGGCTGTTTGCTGGCTCAGTGGTTTTGCTGATTGAATATTTTTAATCCAGTCACTTTGTTTCTCCCCTCTCCCTCAGTCGGCTGCGAGACGAGCGGGCACGTCCTGTGCAAATTGTCAGACCACCACCACCACGCTGTGGAGGAGAAATGCCAATGGTGATCCCGTCTGTAACGCCTGTGGGCTCTATTACAAGCTGCACAATGTAAGTGTAACTGGAACTCTGGGACGGAAGCTTCTCTTTGAGTTGTGTGCATTAAACATTCTCCTGGGCTTAAAGGGCCCCAATTTTGAGAGGTCTGCCATTAGCTGGACTGCGGCTGTGGTCCCTGTTGCCCTCCTTAATAATTTAATGGTACCTGGTTTAAAGTGATGTATGACAGGGCTGCATAGCAGTAATGGTTTACCTTTGCTGTGTGCTAGCCGAGACTGGGGAGTGTATCAACAGAAAGGGATATTGTCTACTTCGTGTTGGACTCTGCATGCAGGAGCAGGCAATGTACCATATTAAAAACTGATATGCTTTGGATGCTAGGTCCAGTTCCCTGAGAAAATATGAATTCTGAAAAAAAAAAACCCTCCAGTAACACACCCGTCATAATTTAGATCTGTCTCCATAATTCTTTCTGCCTGCTTCCCACCCCCAACCAAAAAGACAGCTATATTTACCCCAGATGACGCATGCAATTGCTAAAATTAAGCAGATGTGATTTAGTTGGTGGGATAAAGAGTCTGCTACCCCCCGTGCCGGGAATTTTCAAGCTGTGCTTGTATAAGGGAAGGGGAGATGAAATGTCTGGTAGATTTAAGCTAATAGCTTCCTGCAAAGCCAGCTTACCAAAATGAGGGACATGTCTTGAGAAAAGAGCTAAAGGGACCTGAACAGAGTTATGCCACATCCTAATAGTAATGCTATTAATAAATTAGTAAAGATTATTTATTCATAATTAATAAAAAAGGAGCCTTCAGGGTCACATTATTACATTCATTTCATACATAGCATTAGAATAATAATCAGGTCAGAAGGAGGCGAAGACTTCCAATTGCTGGGCTCTGTTATGACATTTTGTGTGGTTGTTTTGTTTAGAAGTACTGAGGCAGCCACATTTAGAGCACAGTACTGGGCAGATACCAGTGTAGTTGAGGCCCATCATTTCTTTTAATAGTCAAGCTGTTTTGTCTCTAGGGATGAGAAAAACAATTCTGAGGCAAAATGACATATATCATTGCCCAAGCCTAGCTGTGTGCCCCTATTGAACGTGGAATCCAGTTGGGTCAGCTTTCTCTATTAGTGTTTATTTTCACACCTCTCTACACTCCTTTGATCCCAGGGAGTGAATGAAGAGCACCCCTCTCTTCCTCCTGAAACCACTGAAAAAGTGCTCGCTGCCTCCCAAGGCAGCTGGCTCCAGGCAGCTGGAATGAAAGTACCGAAGTGCCCCATGGCATTTCCAGTCCACGAGGGACCAGAAGGTTTCCAGTTTAGACAGATGTATGTGAACCCATGGATGCCGATCCAAACTTTACTGGCTTTTGCAGGTTCATCCACTTAGTCACTTTTCAAGACTATGTATCCACAGTGTTGTGAACAGCTGTGGACCATTCCAATCCTCCCCACTTCCAAATTTTGGGGAATCACAGAATCATAGAACTGGAAGTAACCTTGAAAGGTCATCAAGTCCAGGCCCTTGTACTCATGGCAGGGCCAAGCACCAGCTAGATCATCCCTGACACGTGTTTGTCTAATCTGCTCCTTAAAATCTCCAGTGATGGAGATTCCTCAACCTCTCTAGGCACTTTATTCCAATGTTTAACCACTCTGACAGTTAGGAAGTGTGTCCTAATGTCCAACGTAAACCTTTCTTCCTGCAGTTTAAGCCCATTGCTTCTTGTCCAACCATCAGAGGTCATGCCCCCCTCAGGCTGTGTCTACACTTGCATTCCTCTTTCGAAAGAGGCATGCAAATGAGGGAAATTGAAAATGCAAATGAGGTGCAGATTTACATATCTGATGTCTCATTTGCTTTTTCTTCTTTCAAAATGAAAAAAGCAGTGTAGACACAGCTCTTTCAAAAATAAACCCCATCTTCAAAACAACCCTTCTTTCTGAAACAAAATTTACTGATGGGGTTTAGTTTCGAAAGAGCTGTGTCTACACTGCTTTTTTTCTTCCGAAAGAAGCTCTTTTGAAAGAACATGCAAATGAGGAATCAGATATGTAAATGTGAAACTGATTTGCATTTCTGATTTCCCTCATTTGCATGCTTCTTTCGAAAGAGGAATGCAAGTGTAGACACAGCCTCAGTCTTCTCCTTTTCAGACGAAGCAAACCTGATTCTTTCAATCTTCCTACATAGGTCATGTTTTCTAGATCTTTATTCAGTTTTGTTGCTCTTTTCTGGACTTCTTCAATTTGTTCACATCTTTCCTGAAATGAGGTGCCCAGACTTGGGCACAATACTCCAGCAGAGGCCTAATCATCAGTGTAGAGTAGAAGAATGACTTCTTGTGTTTGGCTCACAAAATTCCTGTTAATACGTTCCAGAATGAGGTTTGCTTTCTTTTGTAACAGTGTCACACTTTTAACTCATATTTAGCTTGTGGTCTACAATGATCCCTAGATCCCTTTCTGCAGCACTCCTTCCAAGAGAATCATTTGCCATTTTGTAGGCGTGCAACTGATTGCGCCTTCCTACGTGGAGTATTTTGCATTTGGCCTTGTTGAATTTCATCCTGCTTATCTCAGACCATTTCTCCAGTTTGTCCAGATCATTTTCAGTTTTAGGCCAAAGTGTTTGCAACCCCTCCCACCTTAGTATCATCCACAGACTTTATAAGCATCCTCTCTATGCTACAATCTAAATCTAAATGGACCCAGAACTGATCCCTGGGGAACCCCACTCATTATGCCCTTCCAGTGTGACTTGATCTTCAGCTCCAGTTGTGAAAATCATGACACCGAGCACAGCGCTTAGGCTGAGCAGATTAGAATCACTCTCCCGTTCTGTTAAAACATCTGTGACACCAGCAGCTTAGGCAGCACCTGCTTGACACAGGCCAGATTCTGATACCAAGACAAGTGGCACTGTGCTCTGAGTGGCTTAAATGGGACCACTAGTGGAGTAGGATACTAATCAGCAGGATCTTCAACATCTGTTCCTTAACAAATAAGATCCTCTTTCCCACTGGGGAATGTCCAGCTGCAGCTCTGTCTTTAGCTCAGATGCAAAAGGGGAGGTAGCAGCTCCCAGCCCTGTTTTTCACTTGTAAATGCCACCTCCAGACCTAAAGATCTCTCACTGCAGGATAGATGATCCAGGTTTTATTTATCAGCACCTTCCTCCTGTCCAGATACTATTAGAGCCTCTGATTGCAAAGGCCATAGCATGTGGTGGAGGTGAGGGAAATAAGAGAATACCAGCAAATAATCCAAACCAGAGGGAAAGTAGGTGGGAGAAGGCAGCCGGTGAAAGCAGAGATGCGGGAATGTGGGGAGGGAGAGATGGGGAAAGCAGCACCTTGGGTGGCGAGTAATTCCATGGTGGGCTGTAAAGCCTGGGGAGTTTTGTTGAGTTGTTTCAGGCTGAGGCTACCTCCTTTGCTCTCTTTCTGGGAGGCTGGATCAATAAGACTGTGTTCCCTGTCTTGTGAACAGCACCAGACTAATCCTTCAGTCAGTGCACTGCTAGGGAGGGGGCAGCTGGACAGGCTTCCTCTAGAGGCTAATATATTTGCAAGAGAGCACAGAGATCTGCCGGCACTGTAGACGGACATCAGTGAAGTTGATGGGACACAGCTTACCCAGGCTGAGGATATGAGTCTGTGGAGTTTCAACCCAACACTGGTTTCTAGTGAGCAGGGGGACAGAAGCCCATACATCTCAGGGCCTCAGCAGATCAGTCCAATCTTAACAGGGGCCAAGAGTCTCCAGTAAGCTGTGGTGATCAATAGGAATTTAAAGCTCGCAGTCTTGCCTGAGAAGCATTCAGCATCTTTTCGCTTGAATGACTCCAATATATGGAATCCATCTTTTATTGTTCTTGCATGTTGTTGTTTTTATTTTTGAGTTCTACTCTGATCTTTAAGTGGTTATGTTTGTTCTCCTCCAATTGATCTGTTGGGCAAACTCCCAGGGAGACCAATTCCAGGGCTGGGTACTGGCCAGGGTTCCTTCCAACTTTTTCCATTCACGGGTGGAATAAATTTTGTTATGTGCACCACAGCATGTGCACCACCAATAGAAACCCATGCCTCTCACTCTGGCAGGCTGCGGGTGCTCTGCTAATCAGCACCTGAATCTTTCCTGGGCAGCTGCCAAAGCGCTCAGCTTACAGGGAACCCTGGTGCTGGCTAACAAAGCAAGGGAGTAATATTGCCACTATTCCCTGACCCTTCTGGTTATGCTGATTCATTTCTAGTGTTCCGTGGGTTCCTGCAGGTAAAGCAAATCCAATTGCCTGGAGGATATTAGTAACAACAGTCCTGGGGCTCATTCCTGCTTTTATTGAAGTCCCTTGCAAATGTCCAATTGACTTTAATAGGCTCCATTAATGGTCATATTAACAATTACTAATATTTCCCAAGTATAGGCGGCCTTCTAGGATCCTCAAGTGCTTTCTCAGGTACAGGGACTCCTGGAGGTTAACTGAACATTATAATGATGAAATCTGCCGCAGACACAGAGCAGCGTGGAGGTCAATGGCAAAAAGCTCACTGCCTTGTATCTGAGCCGGATAGAATATAATATGCAAGGCTATCTGGAGGCAATGCTTGGGTGGGGGGGAGCCTGCTGGGAGGGGCGTTGCATGCACCCCCGCCCTGCAGATTTGCTGCTTGCTTGTACTAAGCATGCTCACACGGATTGAGCATGCTCAATAACAGGACTGAAGCTGGCTGCCCTCACTTTGTGCCCTCATTAGCAGCAAGCATGGGTCACAGAATCGCAGAATCCAAGGGCTGGAAGGGACTATCTGACTATCCCATCTAGGTGATGTGTTGAATTTGGAGCTTTCGGGGCTGATCTTGCTGCATTGAGCTCAAAGGCAATATTCCCTAGAAGCAGGATCAGGGCTGACTGACTTGAGAAGGGAGTGGAGACTGCTCAGCACCATGTCACAGAATCAGCTCATGGAGGTCTAGCATGCACCCCTTTGAATGTGTGAGGTGCCATTGTCTTCCCCTGGTGCAAATTCTGACCCTTGGTTTGCAACAGCCAGAAGCATTAGGGCAGCAGAGCGGCGTGTCCCAAGAATAGAACAGCCTGTATATGGCATGCAATAAAGCAGAGAACATATTTCCTTGCAGGACTGCCCATAATTGGTGGAATCTCTCTGAAATGAATGATTTTCTTATGCATGCACTTGGCTTATGCAGTTAGTAGTCTGCTCTAAATAATCTCACACTGAGCATGCATTCACCATTTTTATTGCAGGGATGTTGTTGAAAAGGGAGCCTCATCTTAATCTATGGAGCCTCATGTTTATTGAGCTGTGGCAACAGAAAGATCCATGGGTTCTGTTCCTAGGATGACCTTTGAATTACGCTGCAATGACACTTTAAAATCACTGGAAAATAAAAATCTCTTTCTATCCTGCCATTGTGATTCCACCTAAATTCAGCCTCTGGTCTCCTGCCAGGTCACCTATCGCATGTTTCTAGCACTTGCACATGGCACATATTGCCTGTTGTCTTGCTGCATGGATCCCAGGAGCACTCAGTCCTTCTGGGACAAATGGAGCCATGTGTTCTGGTCTCTCCACAGTTGGTGGAAGGTGCAGAATTGACTGCCCTGGCTTTGATGGTCTGTGCATCTACAGAACATGGATGGCTTGGTCAGTGCATACTGTCCCCAGTACCCTTCAAACCTGCCTGTCCTCAGGGCAGCTAATGTTCTCTGCTCATTCAGTCCCAGGCCTCTTTGTTTACAGTTGGCTGCCTCATTAGCAATCTAATGGACATTCTTCTCCTGTAGGAATTGGGGTGATACCATTGACTCATTTAAAACAGGCCATTGACTCAGCTGAGAGCAACTTTTGATTACTACTGACGTGGGCAGGATTTGAGCCAGCGTTCCAAAGAAGCAAAGCTTCATCTCTCATAAAAACAAAAAGCAGTCAAGTAGCACTTTAAAGACTAGCAAAATAGTTTATTGGGTGAGCTTTCGTGGGACAGACCCACTGCTTCAGACCACAGCCAGACCAGAACAGACTCAATATTTATGGCACAGAGAACCAAAAACAGTAAGCAAGGAGGACAAATCAGAAAAAGATAATCAAGGTCTCACCTTGATTATCTTTTTCTGATTTGTCCTCCTTGCTTACTGTTTTTGGTTCTCTGTGCCTTAAATATTGAGTCTGTTCTGGTCTGGCTGTGGTCTGAAGCAGTGGGTCTGTCCCACGAAAGCTCACCCAATAAACTATTTTGCTAGTCTTTAAAGTGCTACTTGACTGCTTTTTGTTTTGATGGTGTATAGACTAGCACGGCTTCCTCTCTGTTACTATTCATCTCTCATAGGTTCCTATCCTCTGAGTTACAAAAGGAAATTGAGATACAAGCCGGCTTTGTAGTTGCAGGAGCTAGACTGGAAGACTGGAATCTGGGTCTTGTTTGTGGCTTTGCTCTAGGCTTTCTGTCTGATTTGAGCCTCTTTTTGTGCATGGAGAGAATACTAGCCCTCGCTGACTGGGATACTACGTTAATTGATAACTCACTTGCTATGGTGGAGAGTACCAGGCAATAGCCAACAAACGAGAGTAAATAAGGGCTGCAGTGGTGCAGGGATGATGTTTCTCCACCTTTATTTATCATTGTTTCCTAGAGGTATGAGGATAATTTACAATGGATGATTGATCAGATGTATTTAGCCTCTTTTCCCACTTATACAGTATCCACCAGCCTTCTGTGATTCCCTCATATATATTTTGAATAGTCATATTCAAGATTAGCTGCTTAATATTTGGGGGAATTTGTTGAGCTCTGTGTATGGAGCATAGTTTTCTGCAGGTGAAATTCATCCCGGTGAAGCAACGTTAGCAAAAGTCCTTTGCATCTTTTAGGTCCCAGCTAAGCCCTTTGGCCCTTAAGTGTGGCTGATGCTGGCCCTCTGAACAGAGATGGGTTTCATCCTGAGAGAGTTAATCAGCATTTCCTATTGGAGCTTTGCTGTGGTTGGTTAGATAAGTCACACGGTATTGTTTCCGTTCTCTGATTGGATGTGCGAATAACTTTCTGGTGTAAATGATCACACATGAGAATTTAATGTTTGGGTTTCCTGCAAATATTTGTGTGTGTAATTGGAAATTTGCTGTGTGCCTGTAAAACTCAGCTCAAGCAAATGTCTGCAGAAAAGGAACACTAAAAGGAACAAGCATGCCCAAAGCAAATTTATTTAAAAAAAAAACCGCTCATGTTTTACAGTATTTTCCCACTACTGTGATAATGACAAAAGTGTCTTAGCTCTTTTGTCATCAAGATTGAGATTTAACTATTTCACAGGGTATCAGCTTTAATGATTTTAAATTTGCCTTAACAAGAGGCCTCAAGGGTTGAGATAGCAGTGGCTTTAAGGGATAGATGAGCTGATACTAGCTTGCTTTGCAAACACACTCCGGTTACCTATTGTCCTGGAACATGGTAACCTAAACCTTTTGGTCACTGGAAGTTACATAAATTAGTCTTGGCAACCATGAAACACTACCAGGTATTTTTTTTTCACATGTCTCTAAAAGACTCGTTCGCGTCTGGAATTTTTTGGGTCTCTTTCAAGGTCTTGATCAGGTGTCAGTGATGAGCCCCACAGTGTTATGTGGGAGGAGGGATGGCAGCAAAAAAAAAAAAAGTAAAATAATTGATTTTTGTTTAGATTAACAGACCTCTGACTATGAAGAAAGAAGGAATTCAGACCCGAAACCGAAAAATGTCTAGCAAGTCCAAAAAGTGCAAAAAGGTCCATGACAGCCTGGAAGATTTCCCCAAGAGCAGCTCCTTTAACCCGGCCGCCCTCTCCAGACACATGTCCTCCATCAGCCACATTTCACCTTTTAGTCATTCCAGCCACATGCTGACTACTCCAACACCAATGCACCCACCTTCCAGCCTCTCTTTCGGACCTCATCATCCTTCCAGCATGGTCACTGCCATGGGTTAGAGACAGCCTCCCCGCTGCTGAATGCTTACGGTCTCAAAATGAGAGTTCCTTTATATACTTGCATTTTTGCAGGCATGCGGTTATCAGTTGGAAGCCCAAAACCAATGGAAAAAAATTTAAAAAAAGCTATTTGAAGGCATAGAAGAAAAAAGAAAAAGAAAAAGAAAAAGAAGTGACGTTTGACACTTTTTCAAGGAACTCACTGTGGCGTCTGTATTCTCAGCCTCTGAATCTGGACTCCATCTGTGAATAAGCCATTCAGACTCATATTCCCTATTGAACAGGGTCTCTAGTGCTGTGAAAAAAAACAAACAAACCTGAACATTGCATATAACTTATATTGTAAGGAATACTGTACATTTGAGGAAGACTTTATTGATTCTGGGGAAGCTGTAAAGACAGGCATGAAGGACTCAGAGGAAAAAAATTTGAAAGGCGGATGGGGAAGAGAAAAAAATATTGTTGACCGAGAAGAGGCAGGTCTAATGAACGAATGGACAAACTGCCAGTCGTGTCTTCTCTCTTGCTCTCTCTCTGGCTGGCTGAAGTTGTTTAATGCATTAACTAACTAACTAACTAAAAGCTGTAGGCAGATCATTCATTCAAGGCACCAGGCCTTTTACATGGGAAGTAATAATGGTTTGGGGGCAATCAGTGTTAACATACGGCTATTGCCAGTGAGGGTTTTCAGAGAGCCATTCTTCAGGCCTATATACATTGTGAACAAGTTCCTGTAATTGTTGTTTGTATGTATATTTCAAAGCACCAAATTAAGAAAGATGTAGATTTATTTCATCCTATTATACGGACTGAATGGTTGTACAAATTTATTTACTGCTAGTGTTAAGACCTATTTTATTTTGGTTTTGTTTTCATATTTTTCCCTCTTTTTTTTTTGGAGAATAAACTAGATTAAATTCTGTTGACTTACAGGTGTTTTGTGCTTGGCGCTGTGTAGAGGGGGATTCTTTTAATTTTTGTTTGGATATTTATTAAATAGCTTTCATGGGTATGGGCAATCTGTATCTTTTTTTTTTTGAGCTCCTTTTTTTTTTTTTTTGGACGGCCAGTGCAATGTTTGCGGTGGTTTAAAAATAAAATCAAATAAATGAAGTGCATGTTAGAGTGACCCACTGTTCAGTGTCTGTTCCAGAGCCCTGGCTTTGCAAAGCATAGTAGCTACTCTCGTTCCCGGCTAGGAGAATCCTTCTTTCCCTTCATGATCTCAAAGCTCAGGCTGTTGAGACTGGAGGTGCAAGCCCTGGTGTGAGCTCTGATAACTAATGTGCTGTTTGGCATTTAGTGGGGAGGTTTGCAAAGTGATTGCTATCAGCAAAGTACCTCACTCTGTTGTCACCATTGCGGGGAGGGTTGGCTCAGTGGCCTAAGCATTGGCTTGCTAAACTCCACATTGTAAGGTTAATCCTTGAAGGAGCCGTTTAGGGGTCTCCAGCAAATAGGTTAAAAAAATTCTGCTAGGGACAGCAGTAAACCCTGCCAGCAGGGCAGGGGACTGAACTCAATGACCTCTGAAGGTCTCTTCCATTTCTATGAGACAGGTATATCTCCATATATTAAAGAAAAAGGCCGCAAGACTTTTGGAAAGAATCCTCAATGGTGATAAGCTTCCCCCCTGGTCTGTGCTTGTGCCCGCTGCCCTAAACTACATCTTTAGGCAGTGACACATTTTTACAGTCTGAAGTACAGATCCTCAAATGAGCACTATGTGGGCAGTGGCTGTGTTCCTGCTAAGCCTCAGCACAGGGGATGGAGTTTGTTCTAGAATTAGAAAGCCAACAGCATACAAAGGATGAGGATGACCTATATTGCCAACCCCTAAATATCAAAAATCATGAGCCTGGCCTCCAAAATTCAGGAGATTAACTTCTAAATACGGCAATTTAAAGTAAATAAATAAATGTGGTGACTGTGAACTTGCTTTCTGGTATTTGATTCCTTACAGTTCACTTTTTTCTAGCAGTTTTCCATAGCCATGAGGACTAGAGACTTTAAAAAAAGCTGAAATTCTTGCTTAGTCACATGACCCCAGGAAGTGGGGCCTTAAGAAAAGCTCTGGACATTATGTGACTTCTGATACAATCACAAGGGTTGGCAGCGCTGTGGCAGGCTCGTAGACCTTGTAATTGTAATTAAAGAAAAATAATATTCAACTCTCAACTAAGGTGACCAAGTTCATGGTTATGCTCAGAGGGTGGCAACATATCAGGCTAATAAGACTGCTGAATTGCTTTTGAATACAAAGTGGAGGTCCCATCTTGCAACTACTTATGTGAGTAAAGCTTACTCCTTCAGTTAGTTCCTTTGAGCCAAACTCTGCTCTCAGTTACAGTGATCTGACATTAGAATAAGACTTAGACCAATTTACACGAGCTCAGAATTAAATCTGTTGGGCGTGCTGATCTGAATTATGTGTAACTGTTTACTCCAGCGCAGAGTGGCTATAAAACACCAGTCTAATCTTGTAACATTTCATGCACTTAATCCACTAGATACATAACTATAGAAGACCCCTGACAAAAGGTGCAGGTTTATTAACATGAGTGCGCTTACTCACCAGAGTAGGAATTTCTCCTGAGAACAAAAAGTTGCAGGATCGGGCCCATGGCTCCTGTTGGTGACTTTCAGGCTGAAAATAAAGTGGGCCAAAGAATCTGTTGTTTGGTCTTTGTTTTTTCTTCTCCCTTTCCCTGCTTCCAAATAACCATCGCCGAAATAAGTCTACGTCACAGTTGAGGAATTAATGGGATGTATATGGCACACAGCCTAAGCATTTTGTAACACTGTCTAGTTCCTTTTTACACTGTTGATAAAGATGTGTAAACATAAACTCAAAACTAATCTATGTTAATCACCTTCTGCTTTCTCAATGAATATTTTAAACATAAAGGCTAAATGTTGAAATAAAATGGAGTGGAGGATTACTGTGATGTGACTAGAGATCTCACTGGCTCCTAATTAATCATCTGCTAATGATAAAGCTAATCTCAATTTGTCTGACTAATCAAAGGAAGCCATCATCTTTGGTGCTAGTAAGCTTGAAATTTTGTTGCTTTTAAAAATAATTCATACCACTCCAGACTTTCCTTCTTTTGACTCATCAACAGATTGGAGGTGAAGACTAACACTTTGATTTTGATCTGACTGACACGGGTATAAATAAGATCAGAACATGGTTTTAAGAAACTCACTAATTCCTACCCAGGCGGTGTCTTTCCACTGTCTTTAATGAAAGTCTGGCTCAGACTTTACAACCAAAAGTCTGCCATGAGGAACAGGCAAAAACATGTGTAACTGTACTAAAACATTGGATGCAATTCTTTCTTGAACATTTAAGGTCTGATGGCACAAGCGCTCTTTGCTTGGTTCTCCACCTGAAGTCAAGGCTTGAAAGATGGGCTGTTTTAGCATTACACATATCAATTTAAATACATTGGGTATAAATAGTGGGTAAAAACCTGACTCATGGAGGTCATTAGGAACTTTGCTGTTGTTTCCATTGTTCACCCATTGGCTTTATGCTGCATGTTAATGAGACATTCTGTTTTCTAGAGTATATAGTCTAGAATTGATCCATCTTAGGCTAGGCCTACGCTAAAGGGGAAGGTTGAATTAAGGTACGTAACTCCAGTTATGCTGATTACATTGCTGGAGTCCCCGAACCTTCATTCAAGTTTCTGCTCCATCTCTTCTGCGGGAGGGCCTTATTCCTAGCATGACGCAGGAGTACCAGCACCAATAAGGCCACCCTGTGAGTTTGATTTAGTGTGTCCCAATCAGATGCACTAAATCAAAGTCCAGAAAATCGATCGTGGCAGCATCAGCCTTCTCGATTGTGAAGACATACCCTTAGGTTTCCTTCTCTATAGTACAAATAAGAGCACAACACCAAAGCTAGTTTAATGAATGAAAGCAGGCCAAGACTTGCCGACTAACCTATGGCTCCAATATCGCTATGTAAAGCCTGTCCCTTCTGGATGTTAGATGTGCCTTGCTTCATTTCTGAAGTAACATACCAGCTACACCAGATCCATGAGAAATCATTTGTGTGCATCAGACAGAAAGAGCCTCTTTGTCCAGCTTCTGATTTGTAAGTAAAAACATGTTGCATAGGAAACACCATAGAAGGTATTATAGAAGCTCAAATCTCTCAGTCCTTAATAGGGCAAAACTCACCAGCTTTGCATGAGTAATGACTTCTGGGTATAAGCCTACATTAATAATTTTGCTTTACATAGGGCCTGGCCCAAAGTGCTTTGACTAATGGTGAATGGTGATCACATCACCTTTAACAGTACGTGCTTTATTAACATATCCTAGGCAAAACGGCAAAACTCTTGTTGATTTTAGTGATGTTGGATCAGTCCATATATACGTAAGTGCATATTTGTGATAAAAGAACAATTTTAAAATTGCAAAGCCAAGTTTGCAAACATTTTTGTGTATGCTTGTGATACATGATGAGACAATATTTTTTCCCACAAGACGCTGTACGCTTTCAGAGCTCATGAAGGACCTGTTCTGGAGATTAATCAGGGAGGGGTAGAGAACAAACCAATTGTCTGTGAACTCTTTCCTTTTTTGATACCGGAGGGTGTGTGTTATTTGTAGAACTGGAGGGCCATCCAAAATGAAAGGCCTTCCCACTTAAGCAAAGGGAGGGACTGTTAGATCAAGGCAATTGCTGATTTCTGGGGAACAGCAAGTGAACTGGAAGACAGAAGCAACAGAAAACTTGTTGACAGGAGCTTGATAGACCAATGTTGGTGTTAGGTGGGCTAAGTAACTGAAGTTGTAGGTTATACAAGCTGAATCACAAAGCCTAGTTAGGTTCAGCCATCTCTACTCTTTACCATTAAACTACTTGCTTAATGATTCCTACATTAGAAGTGTGGCCATCTTCTCACCCTGGTTGGACCCATAACTTGTTCTTTCACAAAGTGCCAGATCATCACCTGGTGGGAATCACAAGCAATCTATGGATTTCGTAGCTCATCACAGCCAACAGACTGATGCCAATTTACGTCAGTTGAGAATCAGAACCTCCAGGTCAAATTCTGCTCTCAGTTACACTTTGCTACAACTTCAGACAATCAAGTGAGCGCTTAGTTTAAGAGTTAAGCATTGCTTACAAATAGTTAAGACGCCACTAGAAACAAATATTCAGAGCTGCAAATGCTGTGGTATTGCAGCTATTTTTAGTTCCTCCTTGAGAATGTTTTTCTCCTTAGTACAAGGACTGACCGCCGCCCTCTGTCCCCAAACCAACAACAACGCGGTTTAAGGAGAAAAGGTGTCGGAATCTTTGAAAAGTGCAAACGTACAGCTAAAAAAGTTAATCTCTTCCTGCAGGCAGAAACTATCAAGAATGAATTTACTTCCGTAGAAGTCACTCTGGGGTAGATTTATAGATTTCTTGATAAGCTGTAAAATATATTTAGTTATTCTGAGGAAACAATAGTGAGTAGGCATGGGTCTGAACCATAGCGTTAGCTCTGAACCACCACTGAATTACAGGGAAGTGGGGACAGGAATCCAAATCTGAATGTCATGGTTTGGGCCTAGAGGAATCACTTGGCTGGCTTTTGGAGGCTGGGATCCTTATCTGAACTCTGCAGCTTGTCACTAATAAAATCTTTGCATTTTGACTGAAGATCTCAAAGAATTTTACTACCATGAACTAAACTTCTCAATATAATACATCTCTTCACCTACCATTATGGAAGAATGCAGCATCTGTAGAGTAACAGTTTTGTATAATAATCTGGGACAGGAAGTGATGAAGAATTTTGCATCGTGTTGAAACTGCAGAAGGGATTAATTCAGGTAGAGAGGATCACAACTGGGAATTTGTTTGTGACTCTAGGTAGGTGGTAACCTTTTTTCATGTGTGAACCCTTAAACATTTTCAAATGAATGCGTGGGACCCCTTTGGAAATCTTGAAGTTCGTCTGTGGATCCTCAATGCTGAAAACCTCTTGGCGATGGTAACGACAACCTTTCTTGAAGCCTTTACACATAGTTAGGGTTACCATATAAAAAATAGGACACACCTGAGAGGGAGTGTTTCTGTATCGGTATCTACCAACTCATGTTGTGTTAATGTATTACCATATACCTTGTACATTAATACAATGTGAGTTGGGAGATACTGTTACAGATACACTCCCTCTCAGGGGTGTCCCCTCTTTTGAAAGGTCAAATATGGCACCCCTACACACAGTCATTGGATCCCCAGAGGTCTGTGTACCACAGGTTGAAAACCTCTGCCTTTGGTAAAACCCAAACTGAGAAGAGAAGGTCTTAGAATGATAGACTTTTGAAATGTGCTCTGTGATTTTTCGTGGACAGAGGTATCTTTCTGTATGGAAAATCCTGTAGAACTTACTAGAAAATAGTTACCTTTTTGTAATATATATATGTATATCTATATATATATATCTATACATACATACATATATATATATATATAGCCCCATGCAAGAATATCATGGGGATATAATTCTCTACAGGAGGGTTTCTCTATAACACTCCATGGCTATCTCTACACTTGCCCTGTACTTCGAAAGGGGCATGGTAATCAGGCTGATGTGATGCTGTGATGCATATACAATACTTCATTAGGCTAATTCTCCCCTGCGGCAACTTTGAAGTGTCAAACTTCGAAGTGCTGGCATGCCCGCAGCAGTTTCACGCTTCCAAGTTGCTATGGGGGAGAATTAGCCTAAAGAAGTGCTGCATATTAGCTGTGTCTACACGTGCACGCTACTTCGAAGTAGCGGCACTAACTTCGAAATAGTGCCCGTCGCGGCTACACACGTCGGGCGCTATTTCGAAGTTAACTTCGACGTTAGGCGGCGAGACGTCGAAGTCACTAACCTCATGAGGGGATCAGAATAGCGCCCTACTTCGACGTTCAACGTCGAAGTAGGGACCGTGTGGACGATCTGCGTCCCGCAATGTCGAAATTGCCGGGTCCTCCATGGCGGCCATCAGCTGGGGGGTTGAGAGACGCTCTCTTCAGCCCCTCAGCTCACTGGTGGCCGCGTGGAGTGGCCCCTTAAAGGTCCCCTCCCTCTCCCTGCCTCTGCAGGAAGCTGAGGGAACGTGGAGGCTACAGCCTGCACACGCGGCCAGCCTGCACCTCCCTCAGCGACCCAGCTAGCTGCGACGGCTGCCCGGCAGCCCCCCCAGTGCCCCCAGGGGACCCCCCCCAAGGGGAGCCAGGGCTCACAGCCCAGCCAGAGGGGCAGCCAGTCTGGGAAGTGGCAGCGGGGCCCCTCCTGGATGGAGGCCGAGCTGCGGGACCTGCTGGGGCTCTGGGGCGAGGAGGAGGTGCTCCAGGTAATGGGGAGCAAGAGGCGGAACGTGGATGCGTTCGCTCGGCTGGCCGAGGGCCTGGCTGCCCGGGGTCACCCTGCCCGCACTCCTGACCACGTCAGGAGTAAGGTCAAGGAGCTGCGGCAGGGTTACTCCCGGGCCCGGGATGCGGCCAGCCGATCTGGGGCCGCCCCCGTCACTTGCCCCTTTTACAGGGAGCTCAGGGACATCCTGGGCCCCCGGCACACCTCCTCCCCTCCGGCCACCCTTGACACCTCGGCTGACGAGCCCCAGCAGGCCCTGCAGACAGAGTCCGCCCCGGAGGCAAGCCCCGCACCCCGGGGGCCCCCCCCGGAGGCCACCCCCGGGACATCGCGGCAGGAGGAGGAGGAGGGGGGCTCCTCCTCCGCAGAATCCAGCCTGCAGATCCTCCTCCTGCCATCCTGGAGCAGCAGCAGGGCCTCCGCCCCCCGGGGATCTCCGGACCGTGGGAGCGGACCGACAGGTAGGTACCCCCCTCTGGTGGACACCCCTGGGCTTGAGGGGCGGGGGTAAGAGATGTGTGTCCAGGGCCCCCCACATGCTCACATGGCCATGGCCCCAAGGACACCAGGGCCATGGCCCTCACAGCACTGCAGCCATCAGCCCCTGCCCCCCCCCACCCCGCATGACAGTGCCATGCCCCATCCCCGGGCCAGGGGGGAGCGGAACCTCGAGGGGCCCCCGGGAGGAGGGGGGTGGGACACCCCGCAGCAGCAGCATGTGATGGAGTGGGGGGAGTGCCAAAGGGAGACTCAGGCTACATATGAGCAACAAGAGCCGAATAGCTCCCAGGGGCAAAGGAGGATCCTGGGGCTACAGCTGGCAGGTGACACCTCTGCCCTGAACCAACAGGAGGGAGGAGCCGAGCTGGCTTGGAATTGGGGGGCGAGGGCGGGGGCCACAGGTAGAGCCTGGGGGAAGGGAGCGCTGGTAGGCAGCCAGCCTGAGGAGGGGGAAAGCTGCATCCCCAAGGGGCACCCCTTGGGGTCTTCTCCCCACGACGGGTTGGAAGGACTTTCTCTTCCGACAGCTGGTGCTGTCACTCCTGGGAGAAACTGGGCATCTGTGGCCTAAGAAACCTCTCCTGCTGTCAGACCCTGCGGGGTGAAGTGAGAGTCGCTCCCACCAGGGGACGGGGTGCAGGGCAGGGGGACCCCTGAACCCCATCCATCACAGCAGCATCTCCCGGGGACGGGGATGGGAAACCTGCAGCACAGGGCTGGGGGGACAAAGGCCATGGCTCGGGGTCCACACTGTCTCCATTCTTCTTCCCCCCCCTCCTCTCCTGTGTCCTGCACCTGCACCATCAGAAGGACCGGAAGAGAGCGCCGGCGAGGCGTCAGTCGTCCCGGAGAGCCCTCCGGGACCATCGCTCCAGGGCAGCCCCTCGGCCGAGGACCGACTGGCCCCACGGCGGGCTAGACGGCGGACCCCGCGCCTCCAACCGCCGATGGCGACGGACCCCCAGCTGCTGGCCATCCACCGTCAGCAGCTGGAGGTCGCGGAGCAGCACCTCCAGCTGCAGGAGCGGGCACTGGCCTGGCGCCAGGAGGCATGGGGCGCCTACATGGACACATTTAACCGCCTGGTGGACTACCTGGCCCCCCATGCCGCGCCGGCCGAAACATCGCCCTCCCTGCCTGCTCCTGCAGCCCCACCACCAGCTGCTCCGCCAGTCGCCGGCCCGTCCGCCGTCGCTCCGCCACCCACCGGCGAGGGCCGGAGCGCCGAGGGACCCCTGGAGCCACCTGACACTCGCCGGCCACCATACCTTCCGGTCCAGCCCGCTCCCACCCAGCCACGGACCAGGCTGCGAGCGCGGCGGGGCTCCCGGCCGGCCACGCCCAGTGCCGGGCTATAGGGGCGAGGGGCCCGGGACGTGGCCCCCGCCCTTGTATATAGTTGGACCCTGTTTTTTTCGGCCCCCCTTTTGCCCCGTCCCCCCCATGTACATAGTTCTCCCCTTTATCCTCCCTGGTTTTCTTTTTATTATGTCAGACAGTTGTTTCTTTGTATTGTTTTATTTTTGTACATATTGCTTTTGTTGAACATTTGTACATAGTTTTCTGTTTGTGGTTCACATATTTATTTACATCCAAAAAAAAAAAGTTTCGGAAAGAAAAAAAAAAATTTACGTTCAGCCACAAGTGCGTGCTGTCATTTGTCCAGGACAAGTGTGGGGGGGGGGGCGGTGGGGTGCTCCATGGTGTGGGGGAGGAAGGGGCGGGCAGTAGGGGGCCTGGGCAGAGTTCACCCCGCGGCCTGTTCATCGAAGTGGGCCCGCAAGGCCTCCCGGACCCGGGTCCCCTCGGGGTCCACCTGCCGACTGGGGGGCAGCAGGTGGCTGGACGTGTGCCCTGGCGGCCTCCGCAGCCCAGCCCTGGAAAAAGGTCTCCCCCTTGCTCTCCACCAAATTGTGCAGGGTGCAGCAGGCACCCACAATCTGGGGGATGTTGTTGGGGCCCGGATCCAGGCAGGTCAGGAGACATCTCCAGCGTCCCTTCAGGTGGCCAAATGAGCGCTCCACCACCTGGCGCGCGTGGTTCAGGCACTCGTTGAAGCGCTCCTGGTTAGCGGAGAGATGGCCCATGTAGGGGTGCATGAGCCATGGCTGGAGGGGGTAGGCCGCATCTGCGATGACGCAGAAGGGCATGGTGGTGTCCCCCAGTGGGATCTCCCGCTGGGGGATGTAGGTCCCCGCCTTCAGCTGGCGGCACAGGCCCGAGTTCCAGAAAACCCGGGCTTCGTGGGTGCTGCTAGGCCAGCCCACATAAATGTCCTGGAAACGTCCCCGGCTGTCCACCAAGGCATGCAGGACGACAGAATGGTAGCCCTTTCGATTGAGGTATCGTCCTCCACTGTGATGCAGGGCGCGGATGGGGATGTGAGTCCCATCCAGAGCCCCGAAGCAGTTGGGGAAGCCCAGGGTGGGAAAGGCGGCGATGGTGGCATCTGGGTCCCCCAGCCTCACGAGCCTGTGCAGGAGCATGGCGTTGATGGCACGCACAACCTGCAGAGAAAGCACATGGGACAGCCCCAATGAGGGGTGAGCAGGGTGTGCGTGGCCCTGCCCTGCCCTGGCCCCCCTGCCCTGCTCTGGCCCCCCTGCCCTGCCCTGCCCTGCCCTGCCCTGGCCTCCCCTCCCCTGCTCTGCCCTGCCCTTCCCCTGTGGGTTCGCTTACCTCCATGAAGACAGCCCCGACGGTGGCCTTGCTGACACCAAACTGCTGTTCCATGGATTGGTAGCTGTCCGGAGTGGCCAGCTTCCAGACAGCGATGCCGACCCGTTTCTGCACTGTGAGGGCACGCCGCATGGCAGTGTCCTGGTGCCTGAGTGCGGGGGTGAGCCACTGGCACAGCTCCAGGAATGTCTGCCGGGTCATCCTGAAGTTCCTGAGCCAGTGGTCGTCGTCCCACTCCCCAAGCACCAGCCGCTCCCACCAGTCGGTGCTGGTGGGGTAGCTCCACAGCCGTCGGCGTGTGAGGCTGGGTTGGGGCGGGGTGCTGCAGGGGTAGGGGTTGAGCCCTGCTGCCCTGGGGGCATCTCCTGCCCTGGGGCAAGGAGGTGCTCAGCTGCCTCCCACATGGCATGGGTCAGGGAAAGCCCTGCTCCTGCCGGGAGGGCTGGGTGGACCTCTAGCTGCTGCTGCTGCTGCTGCTGCTGCTGCTGCTGGGGGTCCATGACTGCGGCGCCCGGGGTCTGTGTGCCTATGGCTCCTCAGACCGCGTGCTGTGCAGGCTGAGTGTGTCTGGGAGGGGCCCTTTAAGGGAGCGGCTAGCTGTTGCCCTGGAAGCGCTAGTCCGCCCTGTGACCCTGTGTGCAGCTGTGCCTGGCATCCCTATTTCGATGTGTGCTACTTGGGCGTGTAGACGTTCCCTCGCTGCGCCTATTTCGATGTTGGGCTGCTCAACGTCGAAGTTGAACATCGACGTTGCCGGCCCTGGAGGACGTGTAGACGATATTCATCGAAATAGCCTATTTCGATGTCGCCACATCGAAATAGGCTACTTCGATGTAGGCTTCACGTGTAGACGTAGCCATTGAGTGCAGTACTTCATTAGTAACCCTCCATCAGCCTGATTGCCATGCCTACTTCGAAGTACGGGACAAGTGTAGACATAGCCTATAGGTGTTCAGAATAGCTTTAGTAGAAATCATTTTACTTTCTAAAGAACCCTGTTGATTCCGTTCTTAGGTAGGGACTTTTCCAGATGGATCATCAGAAAAGGGATGAAATTTTCCCTTTCTGGTGGGATTTGAATAGTTGTACTTATTGGAGGAACTGGATCTGCTCTGCATATGTATATCTTCTTCTACATGAGAAGCCTCTGTTGACAGAAGTTACCACCGGAAGGAATTTCATGGAAAAAATTCTGTCGACAGATTGCATCTACACGGAAAAGCAGATTGAAAGAGAAATCCGCTCTGTCAACAGAGAGCAACCAGACTGCCCAGCCCTCTCTTGACAGAATGGCTGACCAGAAGCTCTGCAAACAGGGCTGCCCAGTGATCTGGAAGCCCCTTCTACCAACATAAGGGCCTTGGAGCATCTACACAGCTGCTTTGTCGACAGGACACTGTCAGGAGAGGCATTATACCTTAACAGGGAGAGGTATAATGCTTCTGGCAGATGTGCTGGGTTTTGACGAGAAACTGTTGACAAAGCGCATTTGCTGTGTAGACTCGCTGCAATTTTTTCTGGTAAAAGCCCAGTTTTGCCAGGAAAAGACGCTCCTCTAGCTGTTGCCTTGCTGTTCTGGCATGAATGACTCTTATCTTTGCAAGGCAACTCAGCCCTTTTGCACTGGGCAATGTAAGGACCAGGTAGAGGACACCTGTCTTTGCTGCCTGGTCTTAAAATGCAAAATTGACTTAGCAGTTTATCTTTCTCGAGTTCGGTCTCTCTGCCTTGAGTCGCTGTTTCCAGAATTGCCAATGCCCACCCTTTAAACCAGTGGTTCCCAAACTTTTTGGCATCACACCCCCCTTTTGATTTTTGAGAAACCCTCCTGCCCCTTCTTTAACATCATCCAACCCCCCTTTTAACAAGAAATTCAATTCATAATTTAAAATAAACACAAAAACTTGGTATAAAATGTTATTTAACATTAAAAATCAGCACCAATAGCTTTTCTCAGCCCCTTGAAGGTGTCTGGTGCAGCCCCACCTGGCCAGCTACTTGAGCCTTATGCCAGCCACTAGAACTGACCGCGACAGCCATCCAGCCGCCTGAGACCTGCACTGTCAGAGCCACCCGCCCGAGCCCTGCGCCACCAGGGCCAGCCACCCATCAGCCCACCAGGCACCTGGGCCAGCTGCCTGCCTGCCCACTGGCTGCCTGAGCCCCACGCTGCTGGGACCAGTTACCTGCCTACCAGCTGCCTGCTGCAGCCATGGGCCAGCTGCCTGAGCCACCCACAAAAGCCCCATGCTGCCAGAGCCAGCTGTCTGCCTGCCATCCCGAGCTGCCTAAGCCCCACACTGCTGGGGCCAGCCACCCAAGCCCCATGTTGCTGGGGCCAGCTGCCCATCTGCCAGCTTGAGCTGCCCAAGCCCCGCACTGCCAGGGCCAGCTGCCAGCTTGAGTCGCTTGAAACCTGCGAAGCCGGGGCCAGCAGCCCAAGCACCGCAAGTCCCACAAGCCAGCTGGCCACCTGAGTCCCACAAGCCTCGCAAGCCGCCCACCCGAGCCTTTCCCATCCCACAAAGCCAGGCACTGCCAGCCCCCTGTTCTTACCCCATTCCCCTCACTCAAGCTAAGCACCCCCAGCCTCCCATCTGACCCCATCCTCCTGCCCCCCCCACCACAACCCACACTTACTCACCTTTGCAGGGGCTAACTCCACATGGGTCTTCACCAGCTGCCTGCTTTTTATAGCAGCTGTGCCAGGTCACCCACATAAAATGGCAGGGGCTGAGGGCTGGAAGCAAAGGCTGGCTCTTTCTTCAGGTGGGGGAAATGATGTGGGGGTTGGGTCACCTCATGCCCCCCCAGAATTTCTTCACACCTCCCCAGGGGGGCATGGCTCCCCAGTTCGGGAAACCATGCTTTAAACTGAAAACGCATAGTACTTACTTGTCCTCCTGACTTTTGTAGCTAGTTTCATATGTTAGTCCTCCATTGTGTAGAAAAATTCAGCTTGACTGGCTTACTGACTGTGCTAGGAGTTACGGCTAAGTACAGGGTTTTTTAATTTTTTTTGGAAGTTTGGAGGAGGGAGAGCAGCTGAGGGGGCAACAGGTCTTTAAAGTCCACCCTTGGGATTTCCTAGTGGCTGAGTGAGGCTGAAAGAAAGTCTGATTTACTGTAGCATTTACTCATGTGGTTTATCTTATGTACGTGTAGTTCCAGAGAATTTAGTGGGACTACTCACATGCTTACAGTTAAACATCTACTTAAGTGTTTTTCAGGATCAGGACCAAAGTGTACACACCTGACTGGAAGAAGTTAGCGCCCTTCCTTCTGGGGGATTCTTTTGGCCTGAGGAAGAAAAGCAGAGAGGGAGTTTTGACTCTTCTCACATCATGGGCTTTTTTCTACATACTCAGGTACTAGACATGAGCCCCTTTCTTTATTTTAAGATCTAGTTAAGCTAACTTCCAGAGTGATCCTTTGTAATGCCGGGCCCCTGAACACCCTAGTTAAAATAAAGTGGAGTCCTGTGGCACCTTAGAGTATGTCTACACAGCAGCCTTGTTTTGAAATAAGCTAGTCCAGAAGAGATATTCAAAATAGAACATCTAGGGTGAGTCTACACTAGCTGGCTACTTCGAAGTAGTCAGCACAACGTCGATATAGCACCAGTCGTATCTACACGTGCCGTGTGCTATTTTGATGCTGAAATCAATGTTAGGCGGTGAGATGTCGAAATCGCTATTCCCATCCGAAGGTGGGAATAGTGCCCTACTTTGATGCTGAATGTCGAAGTAGGGTGTGTGTAGACGACTGCGTCCCGCTACTTCGAAATAGCGGGGTCCTCCATGGCAGCCATCAGCTGAGGGGTTGAGACGTTCTGTCCAGCACCTGTGGGGCTCTATGGTCCCCGTGTGCAGCAGCCTTTAAAGTGCCACGAACCCAGATTTTCTGTGGCAGGAGGCTGAGAGCATGCAGGCAGCAGCACACACACACGCTAGCCCTGCATGCCCTCTACAGACCCCGAACCCTCTAACCAGCACCATGGCATCGAGCCAACCCCCCCCGAGTGCCCCCAGGGCTCCCCTCTCAAGCGGGGGGACAAAAAGAGGTGGGGCCCCTCCTGGTCAGAGGCTGAGCTCCAAGACCTGCTGGGGCTCTGGGGTGAAGAGAAGGCGCTCCACGTGATGGGGACCAAGTGGTGGAATGCAGAAGCGTTTGCCCGACCAGCCAAGGGCCTGGCTGCCCGGGGTCACCCTGCCCACACTCCGGATCATGTCCAGAGTAAGGTGAAGGAGTTGCGGCAGGGTTACGCCCGGGCCCGGGACTCGGCCAGATGGTCTGGGGGTGCCCCCGCAGCTTGTACCTATTACAGGGAGCTCAGGGCTATCCTGGGCCCCCGGGACTCCTCCTTTCCCCCCACCCACCTTGACACCACAGCCGATGAACCCCAAAAAATCTGGAGGCGTGTGCTTGTTGGGGAAGGTGGCATGCGGGTGTTGGGGGTGGTGTGCGGGCAGTGTGGGCTCTGTGTGTGGGGTTCCTCTGGGGAAGGCCAGGGAGGTGCTCAGGGGTCTCCCTGATCGAAGTGGGCCCACAGGGCCTTGCAGACCCATACCCCCTCATGGTGGGCCTGGCGGCTGGGTGTGGCGGCCGGCTGGGGGAAGCCCGTGCCGGCGTCGACCGGCCACCCCTGGACGAAAGCCTCCCCCTTGCTCTCAATGATGTTATGGAGCATGCAGCATGCGCCCACAACCTGGTGGATGCTTTGGAGGCTGACGTGCAGTCGGGCAAGGAGGCACCGTCAGCGGCCCTTCAGATGGCTGAATGTCCTCTCCACCACCTGGCGGGCATGGTTCAGGCGGGCGTTGTAGTGCTCCTGGCTGGTGTTGAGGTGGCCGGTGTATGGGCACATGAGCCAGGGCTGGAGGGAGTAGGCTGTGTCTGCCACAAGGCAGAGGGGCATGGTGGTGTCCCTCAGAGGGATCTCCCTCTGGGGGATGTAGGTCCCTGCCTCCAGCTGGCAGCACAGGCCTGAGTCCTAAAAACACGGACATCGTGTGTACAGCCGGGCCAGCCCATGTATACATCCTGGAAGCGACCCCGACTGTCCACCACGGCCTGCAGGACCATGGAGTGGTAGCCCCTGCGGGTTATGTATCTTTCGCTGTGGTCCGGAGTGCGGATAGGGATGTGGGTCCCATCCAGGGCCCTGAAGCAGTTCAGGAACTCCATGGAGGCGAATCCGTCGACGGCTGTGTCCAGGTCCCCAAGTCGGATGACCCTCTGGAGCAGCATGGAGTTAAGCGCATGGACCACCTGTGGGGAGGGAACACAGGCACCCATGAGGCTGTGCAGGGTGCCCCAGGGCCCTTCCCCCATGCCCCCCTTCCAGGCACCTCCCCAGGTACCTCCCCCACCCAGCCCCTCCCTCCCCGGCGCCCCTCCCTCCCCAGCCCCCCCTCTGCCCCCAGTGGTGCGTGCCTGGTCCTCCTTACCTCCGTGACGACGGCCCCGACCGTGGCCTTTCCCACTCCAAACTGGTGTCCCATGGAGCGATAGCTGTCTGGAGTGGCCAGCTTCCAGACGGCTATTGCAACCCTCCTCTCGACGGGGAGGGCGCGCAGCATCTGGGTGTCGTGGTGCCTCAGTGCTGGGATGAGCCACTGGCAGAGCTCGAGAAAGGTCTGCCAGCACATGCGGAAGTTCCGGAGCCACATGTCGTCGTTCCACTCCTGCATGACGAGCTGCTCCCACCACTTGGAGCTGGTGGGGTAGCTCCAGAGGCGGGGGAGCAGCAGGTGGGGGGGAAGAGGGGAGCCAAGTGGTCAGGGGCGTCCCGTCTGCCCCTGGGGAGGGCTCCTTTGGCAGGAACCACTGGGCAGCCTCCCAGAGAGCACCTAGTAGGGCGCTTGCCCCCTGGATGACTACATGGAGGGCCTCCTCTTCCTGCTGCTGCTGCTGCTGGGTGTCCATAGCTGCTGTGACTTGGTCTGCGAGAGAGTGGCTACTGCTCTGCAGACCTCATGCTGTGCGTACTGGGTGTGTCTGGGAGGGGCCCTTTAAAGGAGTGGCTTGAGGTTGACCCGGAAGGGCTGGTCCAGCCTGTGACCCGGTCCGTGGGCTTTGCTGGACCCTTATTTCGACAGGGAGTGCTTGTGTGCATGGAAGCTCTGCATTTCCTTCTGGGGCAGCTCCTTTCGACGTTTCTCATCGCTACTTCAACTTTGAACATCGACGGCACCAGCCCTGGAGGATGTGTACACGATACACATCCAAGTAGCCTATTTTGATGTTTTTACTTCGAAATAGGCTACTTCGAAGTAGTGTGCTAGTGTAGACGTAGCCCTACACACAGGAAGCCTATTTCGAAATAGGGCTATTGGATGCATTATGGCTTATTTCGAAATAGGCCCAATTCCCTATCTTAACAGCACCTATTTCAAAATAGTTATTTTGAAATAGGTGCTATTCCCCATAGAATGAGGTTTTCCAATTTCGAAATAAGCTAACCATCATCTTGAAATTATTTTGAAATAACAGTTGCATCGTGTAGACCCTAGGAGAGTTATTTCAAAATAATGTCTGTTATTTCTAAATGACTTTTCTGTGTAGACCTACCCTTAAGGACTAAGACATTTATCTGGACATCAGCTTTCATGGGTAAAACCCACTTCATCCTGTTATTCATGAAAGATAATGCACATATAAACCAGTTAGGTTACAGCTACACTAGAGTTCCTATTTCAAGCTACAAATGTACCCCTAAATAACAACTCCACAGCTAAATACTGTGCTTGGAATAGGTTCCGGCCCCCACTTGATCAGACCCTGACCTTTTTCACATGTGCACCTGCAGTGACTTTTAATGATTTTTAAATCCTGGCACAGCCTGCTTTAAAACCCACCACTCAGTGGCATGCCCCTTCCAAATGGTGGAAGGGGAGCTTCCACATTAATTTTTTTCTGTGAACCGAAGATAGCTTACCATTGTGTTCAAGGTAAATATCGGCTGCAGAAGAGCTTGAACTGTTTTTCTTGGATTCATGCATTCATCAGCTTTAAGAGTCCTTGCCCTTGCAATATATTCTTCCATAGAGACAGACAGTCATTCATTGCCAGTATGTTCAGTGTTCTGCAAAAAGATAAAAATGTTGCTATTGACAATACCCTGAATATTTCAACTTTTTTAAAAGCAAGAAACAGCCTTAGAAACAGGAGTCAGAGGCCTTGCAGCCCTAGTCCCCCTGAAATGAGGTTGCCCCAAATGTGGAGGAGGAAGAAGACAGATACGGAAATGATGGCAGATTATTCTGAAGCAACAGAAAAAGAAAGCAAGTTGAGAGATTGGAGGAGAACCATAGTGGACAATCAGACTAAACTGCAAGTTTCAGTTCCATCAGTAATGAACAGGCAGACAGAGATCACGGAAGCAATGCTTCAAAAATTAAACTCTATGAACTCTACATTCTTTGCGCAATACATGCTCCAATTACATGCCACCTTTTCTATATTCATTCCCTTCCCCTGATCGGGGCTCTGTATCCCCTGGCCACTGCGGGCCCATCCCATTTCAGACCTCTTGCCACACAATTAGTCCCCTCCCCTATTTGGGCCTCTGCACCTCCTGTCCAATCTATGGCTCCCCTTACATACCTCCTCCCTCCGCATATTCCTCCACCTCCCCTCATTGGGGCCCCATAATGGTGGAGGGGAAGGTCATGGAGATCCCTGGACTCTAGTCCCAGGGAATCACCCACCAGCAGAAGGCTAACGTTCTAGCAACCACGAGTTTATTATCCTTTTGTTTTCCCTATACCCACCACTCTGCTATTAGGGCCCCAAACTGAAAACATTGTAGGTTGGAAAAAAGAAAGTTTAGTTTATAAGTTAAAATGCTTTGGGGTTGGCTGTGGTGGTGAGGGTTGTCACACTGTTGGATGTGGTTTCATAAAGGGCAAGGAAACAGCATAGGTGTGGGTAGATGCTAGTTAATGGCACGAGATTCAGGACCCTTCACGCTCACTTCTAACTTGGTTTTCAAGGCATCCCTGATTTTCATTGTCCCTTTCTGTGCTCTCCTGTTCACGCTTGTGTCTGGTTGTTGATAATTACTGGCAGGAGATCTGCCTCTGCCCCCCACACTGGTAAGAAATTCTCCCCCTGCTCCTCACAAACATTATGAAGAATAAAGCAGACCCCAACAACAAGGGTAATGTTTTCTTCACTGCAGACTAAGCAGGTCAGAAGGCACCTGAACCTGACTTTTAAGTGGCCAAAGGCACATTCTACCACCATTCTGCATCTGCTTAGCCTGTAGTTGAAGAGCTCTTTACTGGTGTCAAGGATGGCTGTGTATGGCGTCATGAGCATAGTAAAAAAGGGGTGAGCAGGGTTACCAAGAATCACTATGGGCATTTCCATGTCTCCAGTGTTGATTTTCTGGTCTGGGAAGAACATACTGCTCTGGAGCCTTCTAAACAGAACAGAATTCCTAAAGATTTGTGTGTCAGGCACCCTTCCCAAACATCACAAGTTGATATTGGTGAAATGACTTTTGTGATCCAGTAATGCTTTCAATACGATAGAGACGTACCCCTTGTGGTTAATGTATTCTGAGGCCTGCTGATTCAGGGCAAGGCTGGGGATGTGAATTCCGTCTATGGCTCCACCAGAGTTAGGGAACCCCATGGCAGAAAATCTGTTCTGCACATTCCCCAAAGTCAGTGTCTTTCGCAGGAGAAGGTGAGTGAATGCCTTGGGTACCTGGATGACAACAATCCCCACTGTAGATTTGCCCACTCCAAACTGATTTCCCACTCACCAGTAGCTGTCTGGTGTTGCAAACTTCCACAGGGCAATTGCCACTTGCTTCTCAACTGTCAAAGCAGGTCTCATTCTGGTATTGCTGGACTTCAGGGCAGGAGACAACACTTCACTAAGTTCTAGGAAAATGGTCTTACACATGCAGAAGTTTTTCAGCCACTGTCCCATGACTGCAAACCAATGAGGTTACACTAGTCTGAGCTGGTTTCATGGGTCCAGAACCTGTGCTGCATGGTGTACAGTGACTCCAGTATTTCCTACAACTCTGCATTCCTATTCTACAGATCTTGACATCTATCAATGCCCCCCTCTATGTCAATCCATTCATTCTCCCTGGGCAGAATATACTGTATCTCAGTGTGGCTAGTCATTGCAAAACACTGCACTAAACATTGAAGCATCTCCTGATCCATATTATTCTTTGAAATTATGGGTGGCAGCCAATGTAAAAGAGATGTGAAAATTCACCTCGCCATTTATTTTCAGTGGGAAAGGGGAAGTGAGGGAGATGGAGTCTGGGTTGATGATGACAGAAACCCAGAACCACTTGCTGTGACTTTTTCCCATGAGACGTGGCATAATATCCCAAAATGCAACAGGTCTGTAGGAACTGTGGGATAAGCACTGCTGCACTGCTGCTCCAGTCGAACTTATGTAATCTACCCTACGTTGACTTTGTGAGCACTTTTGGACACTCATCTTTGATTTTCATAAAATCTAGTCTTAAAAAGTCGACTTTAATAAATTTAGCTTTACTACCAAGTGCAGACATACCCTCAGTGTGTGTGGGCAGCTATCATTAGAAGTTGTTGCCAATAGAAGTTACACCGATTGAACTCAAGAACAAAATAGATCCCTAGAACAATGGTTACTGGTCAGAGAATCCTAAAACTGGATTTTGCCATTGGAAACACGAGCCCAGCTGTCCTTGAGATCATATCTCATGGTAGAATTAGACCCATAACAATTGCACAGACTGAGGAGGTCATTTATGAGAGCTCAGTGCAGGATTCTTCCTGCAGTGCAACTGATGGTGTTTTGTCCCACGCTGTTTTAAATGCCTCCGCAATGGGACTTCGACTACCTATCTCTGCAGCCTGTTCCTCAGTGGAATGTATCTCACTGTGAAGTCTTTGGCAGTGATATCCAGCCTCCATTTATTTGCCTGTGATCCGATGCTGGTTTGCTGGCACTGCTCTTTGCATTCAACTCAATGGAATCAGCTTCTATCAGTGCGCTCAGCTGCAGCAATGTTCTGTTTTCAGCAAACCTGAATCAATTCAGTTGAGTCTGCTCATGTGGATTCTCCCAAAAGCAGGATTTGTAAAAAGCCCCCTGCCTCCTCCGGCTCTGCGTTTGGGTAAGATCCAAAGCCCACTGAAGTCAGGGTGAAAACACCTACTCCTTTAGATGTGACCCAAAGTAAGGGACAGACTTGGAGTCGCCTGTGCTGACAGCCCTTCTCGGTCCTCTGACATATGGATGATTTGTCATAGACAATCAGTAAATGTCATCCTTTGCCTTACAGCACTAGACTTTTCTGAAAAGAATCATAGAATCATAGAACCATAGAATACTAGGACTGGAAGGGACCTTGAAAGGCCATCGAGTCCAGCCCCCTGCCCTAATGGCAGGACCAAGTACTGTCTAAACCATCCCTGATAGACATCTATCTAACCTGTTCTTAAATATCTCCAGCAATGGAGATTCCATGACCTCCCTTGGCAATTTATTCCACTGTTTGACCACCCTAACAGTTAGGAACTTTTTCCTAATGTCCAACCTAAACCTTCCTTGCTGCAGTTTAAGTCCATTGCCTCTTGTTCTATCCTCAGAGGCCAAGAAGAACAAGTTTTCTCCTTCCTCCTTATGGCTCCCATTTAGATACCTGAAAACGGCTATCATGTCGCCCCTCAACCTTCTCTTTTCCAAACTAAACAAGCCCATTTCTCTCAGCCTTTCTTCACAGGTCACGTTCTCCAGACCTTTAATCATTTTTGTATCTCTTTTCTGGACCCTCTCTAATTTCTCCACATCTTTCTTGATCTCACTGAAGAAAACTGATGTGCAGAATGTGATCTTGTTCTGAGCCTTCAATGCTCAGGGATTTGGCCCTGGTGGTGAATTGTTTCACTGAAGTGCTGATGGGACTCACTGCAGGCCCTGGAGCAAGGTGGGAAGGGGGCAGAGTCAAGGGAGGAAGAGGCAGGGCCTGGGTAGTCAGCGGCTCTGGGCTTCCCTTCCCATTCAGAGCTGTGTGTCACTGAAGTAGCCGTGGCAAGGGCCAGAGCTCCAGGCCCCTTTGAAATGTCAGGATCTGGGGCAACTCACCTGTTTGCTCCCTCCATTGGCAGGCCGGGGCCTGGTCCTCCTCTTATATTGTTGTTGTGCTGAGGTAATTGCTGTTCAGTGGAGTTATTGCTGAGTTGGCTTGGCGCGAGATCAGAATTGGAACTAAATCTGTTACGTTTTGGGTACTAACCGCGAGGTAGCCATGTTAGTCTATATCTATTTCCAGTACAGCATGATCTCCAGATCTAAGAAGTGGGTCTACCCCACTGTAGTGAGTCAGTATGGCCTCCTGCTGACTCAGAGGCAGAGGAGGATGCACAGAGGCCCTGGTGGGCGGGCCCGGAGCCAGAACACCAGTGGCCCGCCCCTCAGAGGGCGGGGCCCAGGGCTAGAAGGGCCAAGGGCAGGGCTCGGGATCCATTAAAGCCTGGACCTCCGGGCAGGGAGGAGGCATCTGCACGAGCTCCCCGGTGCCAAGGGCAGAGGGCCTGTTGCCACCTGGCTGGGCCAGAGGAGCAAGCCCCCAGCGGCCCCGAACAACCCTGGATCCAGATGCCCCAGGGGGACTACCCGGACTTCCCAGACCTGCCAGGACCCTCACGCCGGTGGAGACCCCCCGCCTTGGAGGAAGCCCTGGACGTGGCCAGACCGGCGAGGGTGAGTGACTCCGAGGCCCCAGGAGCCGCCTGCCCCAGAGTCCCGGCAGACCCCTGCAGCCCCCAGGCCCAGGATCGCCTCGAGCCCACCATGCTACCGCCACCAGACTATCCCAATGACTTTGACATGAGCGATTGGCTGGAGCCCCCGAAGGTGGACGATTTGGAGGAGACCGACCCCGCGGGACCCCCTGACCAGATGGACTGGGACCTTCCCCCGGTAGCGGTAGAGGCAGGAAGTGGCCCGGGGAACGACGCTCCCGAACCCATGGCAGTGTGTTGCGGCCTGGATCCCCACTGCCGTGGTCATGTGTGAGCGACCCCCAGGGCCCCGGGCCGGGTCGCAGTGGAGTGGGAGGGCCTGTGACCCCCTACCCCCTCCTTGACAGGGCCAGCCTGTGCTGGGCCTGTGCTCAAACCCATGTGCTGCTGCCCCGCCCTGAACTGAGGGCTGGGCCTGTACTGTGTTACTACGGTAAACTGCTGCCCCGCCCTAGACTGAGGGCTGGGCCGGGATTGTGTTACAACTGTGAACTGCTGCCCCACCCCGAACTGAGTGCTGGGCTGGTGTTATAACCCTTTTTTGGTTGCCGCCCACCCTAGGCCAAGGGCTGGGCGTCCCACGACTCCTACATCCACGAAAGCTGATTATGTTGTTAGTGTTTAAAGTGCTACATGATTGCTCTTTTGTTTTGTTTTGGGCAGGTAAAATAGGCCTAATTCTTCCCACAAAATGTGTCAGACTGAGGTTATAACTGAGCCCAAAGCGACAAGTTCTGTCCTGATTTACAGCAAACACAGTCGAAGTCCTCCGGGGCCTTGTTCAAGTATGAGACATTTTCCTGAAATGCTTTGTCATATGGTCATCTCAATCTGATTCTAGGATTGGACGCCTGAATCATCTCAAGACCCATATGTAAATTCATGGTACAGACCATCCTACAATCATGGGGTCGCCAAATGATGATGACTCCCATAATGCCAGGGGCACTTAGCTGCAAAGTCTGATTTCCTATTTCCATTTGCTTTCCAAAAATATGCCTTTTGCTGGCAGGCTCATTGGATAGAACTCCTCCTACATCATGTACTGGGCCCGTATCCTTATGGAAAGCTAAACAAGCAGCTGATCTGATGCCTCTTGCACTCAGATCCCACCCAAATGGTGTGTTCCACCAGGCGTTGGTCTGAGTGGTGCTAGAATCACCCATCTGCTGTATAAGGCTGGTGCCAATATAAGCTTTGACTCCTTCACGCTAAGTGGAACAGGTAGACTCATTATTATCAATGCCTAAAGCTGATGTTCAAGCATGAAGGCAGCAGCTAGAGACTTATCTCAGCAGATTACGTTCTCCCTTCCAGCAGAGGTGAGGCTTTTCTCTGTGGTCTCTTTTACTGAGGGGATCGCGTGATGGTTCCAAAGTTTAGGAGCAGCTGGAACATGCACGATTCTCTCCATGTGTGATGCTCAGTGTGTCCAGCATGAACAGATTCTATGACTTGGGCAGAAAACTGCAAACACACCTGGCTGGGTAAGTGCAGTGTTGCATGGAGGCAGGCCAGAGATTGAAAAGTGGGCCTGGTAAGAAGATGTTTTGGGGTGAGCGCTGCAGTGGGAAAAAAGGGGGAGGGTTGTGTCTCCCCTCCTATCTATCCCTGTATGTCGCCCTGGGCTGCAGGTCTGTGGCATACAGTTTAGAACCACACCCTTTCCTACTGGCCAGAGTGACTAGCAAAATTCCCTTCCCATAGGGCAGTGTGATCTAGCAGCCAAAGTCAATAGCAATGAGTGCCAATCACTGAGAGGGGTAGCAGGCCCCAAGCCCTCCTTCCCCATTGGGAGGTTCGCACATCAAGTTGATAGGGCCTTGCTGAGCTCTCATCAAATGCTATGGAAAGCCTCCCTTTGGCTACTGGGTGGGTTGGATCAGGCCCCTAGCTTACCCCATTGGCAAGTTTATCTTATACAGCAGAGCTGCAGGCAAGTCTAGCATCTGTGCAACTCAGGGATCTCCTCTTTCCCTGGGATTAAGTGCGGCTGGCAAGGGGGTTAGGAGGAGTCACACAACTTTTAATCTCTCCAAGGGCTGTTCCTTACAATATACTCCCAGCATCCTGACCGCTTCAGGGCTGAATGTTTCCATCTTTACCAACACCTGCTAGTATTTCAAGCCATTCTGACTTATTTCTTGGTTAAGCCTTTCCCTTTACAATCAATGAATTTAAGAACATAAGAACAGCCATGCTGGGTCGGGTCAAAGGTCCACCGAGCCCAGTATCCTGTCTGCCGACAGTGGACAATGACAGGTTCTCAGAGGGAGTGACCAGAAAAGGTAATAATCAGGTGATCCCTGCTCTGTCACCTTTTCTCAGCTTCTGACAAACAGAGGTCAGAAACACCATTCCTACCCATCCTGGCTAATAGCCATTAAAGGACCCATCATCCTTAAATTTATGTAGCTCTTTTTTGAACCCTGTTAAAGTCCTGGTCTTCACAACATCCTCTGGCAAGGAGTTCCATGGGTTAACTGTGAATTTACATGATTAAACTATTAGTTTAGATGGGGCTGGTTTTGCTTTGAGCGAAGGGGTGGACTAGTTGACCTCCTAAGACCTCTTCTTATCCTAATTTTCTGTGATTCTATGATTTGACACCAGACATGGTTTCAAAAGCCTTTCTGGTAGCTGCAGCAGTTGTAGGCTCAAACAGAGGGGCCAACAGCCACCGCAGGCCCTGGGGCAAAGTAGGAGGGGGTCCAGCTTTGTGTCCCCAGAAGGGATGGGGCCAAGAGTGGAAGGCATGGGGCCAAGGGCAGTCACCCTTTGTGCCTTTGGGACTGCACTTCTGGGCTCCCTGCAGCCCTGCAGAGTCAGGGATCAGTGCTACTGGCACTTCGAAGGGGCTCAGAGCTAGGGACCCCCCTGGAAATGTTTTGCCCTGGGGCAACTGGCCCCTTTGCATCACTGCCCCCATCAGTGGGCCTTGGCTCAAATTGTTTTAATATTTATCTAATTTAATATCTATGATTCTCAATAAAGGGCCCTCAGAGGCTATGAGCATGTTCAAAGCCCTGCAAATGCCAATAAATAACTACATTGTTTGCCTCTCAGTTTGCCATAGCACCACCTGAAGGCGTATTAGGAGTAGCTGGAGCAAGTGACTGGAAGGAAGTCAGGACTCCTGGGTTCTGTTTCCTCCTCTGCCATTGACTCCCTGTGCAGTCATAGTGGCATAGGCTCAGATTCTCAGAAGTGGTCTTTACTTCTGGGTGTCTCCCTTTCTTGGTCGTTCAGTTTGGTCTTAGACACCTGATTTGGCGATGACCGCAAACAGGCTGAGGGATTTAACTTCAGGCACCCAGGTTTTTAAAAATCGTGGGGCTTAATCTTATAGAGCAGTGGTTCCCAAGAGGGGTCTGTGGACTGCTGGGGGTCCATGAGGCTGTTGCAGGGGGTCCATGAAAAAAAAAGAAAAATAAAAACGATGATAGACAAGTTTTAAAGAAATTGCAAAGTTAAAATCAATTGTTATTTTTAAATTAAATATCATCTAATAATGTTATTAATTGCTGTCCAAAACTCTGTGTTGTGGTTTCCTTTGCCATTTCATGAAGTGCACATAGGGACTAGAACTGACTTTGATGGGAGGTCTGCAAACAGTTGGGGGCTGATTGGGGGTCCGTGAACAGTTTGGGGAGGTGTTTGGGGATCTGCACTAGAGAAAAGATTGGGAACCAGTGATTTAGAGCATCAGTTTCCCCATTTGAAAAGTGAGGATAATAATATTGTGCAAAGCTCTGGAGACCTAGAGAGGAAAAACGTTATAAATGTGCCAACTATTAAATATTATGACGAGCAGAATCAGGATGGGAAGTCGTAATGTGTTGGAAACCTCAAACCTACAAAGCTAGGAATGTAATATCAGTGCCCTTTTTTTGTAAAAAAAAAAAAGAGAAACCGGTACTCAGCGGGTTCCCTGCCTGTACGCCTCCGGCCAGTCCCGTAGCTGAGGCTGCTGATGTGCCAGTACTCAGTACCAGCAAGTCCTGGCACAACAAAAGCATTGGTAAATAATTGCCACAATAGTACAGGCCAACAGTTGGTCTGCTGTGGTGGCTGACCCGTGCTAGTAGAATATAGTTACTTCAGATTCTGGCTAATCACCTCTGAGTGCACATAGCCAAGACTACAATACTGCACTATGATGAGGTTAATATAAGTGCCCTGAGTCTGGCTGAATTTTCAGTTTATGGGAGGGTGTTTTCAGTAGACAAAGGATGGATAACTCTTCTAAATCCTGGAGTGACAGAGAGGTAGCCATGCTAGTCTGTATTCCAACAAAACGAACCAGCAGTCATGTAGCACTGTAAAGGCTAACAAAATAATTTATTAGCTCACGAGCGTTCATGGGACAGACCTGACAGAGCTGAAGAAGTGGGTCTGTCCTATGAAAGGTCATCACCTAATACATTATTTTGTTAGTCTTTAAAGTGCTACACGACTGCTGGTTTGTTTTCTTCTAAATCTTGTAAGCACAGGGCTCGCCTATAAATGCAGCTCCAGCAAACGCAATGAGTCATGTCATTTGCTGATCTTGTGAAGGTGGAAATGAATAATGTGCAAGATAGCATGGGCCATGAAAGATGGTGTTGCGATTAAGGCACAGAGTTGGGTGTCAACTGAGGTGGGTTTTCTGCGTATGGAAATGGGTTTCTTCTATGCTTAAAGCAAGAGGGGAGGATTTTCAGCTTGCTTATCTTTGGCCTAACTCTGCTTGTCTGGAAATCAAAAGAAAAGGTCTTTGATGGTGGGCCAACGCGGAGTGCCTTTGAAAATCCCATCTTTAAACACTTTGTGGCTCAGTTTACTTAAGTTGTACAACAGGGATGATGACAGAGGGTCAGGAGGTTGAATTAATATAGAATTGTAAAGGTAAAGGCCATAGGAACATGGCAAATATCAAGAAAACTCTGTATTGTCTTATGAATGGAATGGGAATATTATGACCGTTGCCCAGATCAATCAGTGATGAACAGTAACAACAACAGAGTGTAAAACTGCATGCACACCCGGAGTAAAGCGTTGGTCTTCTTGGCTGGCCACATAAATCTAAAGAGCTCCCCGTGACATAGTTATCAAGTTGTCAGGTAATAATTATAGCATTTTCCATGAGATTTCTGGAATGTAGAACTACTGGGTAATCTTGTCAAAATAGTACCTGCAGGAAGTTAAACTAGTTGTCAACTTGCTAGAACAAATAGGAGATGCATCCAATGAGTATCCTATTCTATACCGGTGCATAGGTCTCACCCAGCTGCATGGTAGCTGAGTGTATTGTTTGGAGCCATGAAGAATATGTGGAATGAAGACAATGCTGCAAGTTACTCAAGCCTCATGCTTCAGGGCTTTGGCTACCTGATGGTGCCAGGAAGCAACACGTAATATTAAATCAGTACTGGATATCTTTCTAAGAGAGATGCTCCAATTAAACTGCAAGTTATTGGGCTCAGTGGAGGAATCACTGGCTAAAAAAATTATGCTCTGATGCAGAAGATCAGACTAGATGATCATTTTGCCTCTTTTTGGCTTTATGATCAATGACATTTGGTGGGCATTTGTAGATTGTACATTTTTGTTTGTGGGTTCTGAGGGATTTTTTTGGGGGGTGGTTGTTGTAATGATATAAGAGCTTGTTGGGAAGCATCAGGTACTGGTGAGACCTGGAAATGTGATGCTCAATTACATGGACCACCTGGGTGATGTAGCATTATGAGGTCGTTTGTAGTTCCTAAGGGATCTAGGTAAGGATCTGTGGTTTAATGTTAAACCTTTAGTCCAATACTACATTTGCAGCTAGTCTACTTCTAGGAATAGTAGCACCAAACTGTTGGGAGGCTTACCTCATTGTTTGTACAGCTCCCTGTCTTGAAGGTACTGTGTGAATTACATTAAATAAATAACCACATGGCTACTATTAATTTTAACAGTGCTATTGATTCAAAGGTTCCGAGGCCAGCAAGGACCACTGTGATCATTTAGCGCGTCCTTCTGTATATCACCACTTAGAGAGCTTCCCTAAAATAATTCCTATTTTTAGAAAATACATTATTCCACCATGACCCTAGGCAAATTATTGCAATTATATAGGGGCTTGGTGGTCTCATATGCCAGGCAGTGGCTGAAGTATCAAGGAATCTGATTTCTAGCCCTGGCTGAACCATTGAGCTTTACCTATTTAAATTACTTTTGGGTCCCTTTTCTATGGAGACTGTGAGCTCTTCACATATGACAGTGTCTCTCAGGCTATGTCTATGCTAGGGAAAGTAAGTTGACTGCAGATATGCAATTCTAGCTCCAGCAATTGCATAGGTCGAATCAATGTATCTGCAATTGACTTAACTAGCCATCCTCACTGATGAAGGCAAATGGGAGACTTTCTCCTGTTGCCCTCCCTTACTCCTCATGTCAGTGCCCATCTCTCATAGGTTGATTTTACACATCCCTACCAGAGCAATGAAACTGAACCCTGGAAGATCAACCCTGAGCAGATCGATCTTCCGGGATAGTGTAGACATAGCCTCAGTGTGTGTTTGTACAGCACCTACACAAGGGCATCCTGATCTTTTTATTTTAATAATAATTTACTCATTATGGTATTTATAATAATTTTATCATTAATTAACCCCTTAACAATTGTACAATCATTTCTGCCTGAAGACTCCTCCCACCCACCACAACATCATTTCACTGCCAGTCCAACTTTCAGAAACCTGATTATGGTCGAAAGTGTCCCTCTTTCCACCACTGCGACTGGTTCAGCAGAAGCACTTGGTTACCTCTGCATGACCTTTCGTTCAAACCTAGATGGGAGTCGCTCGGCACTAGAGCAGCTATTGTCTGGCTTTGCTGGAACTGGCGAAATCCAGGGGTGATAAACAGTGTTAGAACAGCATTTCTTTTCTCCTTCAGGCACTCTGGAGAGAGCTTCCCAGGGCCTAGCGTGGCACACGTACACACGGGCAGACAGCTGATACTTCCAGCACTCTGACCTGAAGACGGTGTTTAAAATGTTTCAGCATGCACAGGAAAAACAAACACAATTAGAATTTACTTCCCTGTCTTTGACACCTCAGACAGTTAGAACACAAGCCGGTAAAATAAGTGCAAGTTTAAAAACAGAGGACTGTGAGGGAATGGGGTGGGCATTCTGGCTGTGCGGAAAAAGCCACAATATGCTGTCCATCCCTTCCCTATATGGGGGCACTAGCACACTTCAGAAGTGGGATTGTTATACAAATATCTCTGAGATCCACCCTGCGTTCCTCGGGCATTCTCTTCCTACTCACGGTGGAAGGAAGGCCTTGGTGATGTCATTATACTGATAAATCCTCCTTTTATTGGTAGTTTTTGCTGGTTCCAATGAACAAAACAAACTCTCCTGGCAGAAGGAATGTTTTGTTGGTGTAGCAGCATGTGTAGTAGGGATTTTGTTGGCATAGCTGCGTTGGTTGGCAGTGTGACTTTTTTCATAATCATTAACTGAGCTATGCTGGCAACATTGTTGTGTAGACCAGACATTATATGCACAGGAAGCTGAGGATAGACAGGAACTTATATATCATGCTAATATAAATAAACAGATAGGCTATACATAGAAACTACCAGATCAACTGATACATACATAGATGCACCAATGAGGTAGCCAGAGGGTTGCATAGGTGTACATGCAGAAATATATGGGACAAATCTCCTGGCCTATTGGCCATGCTAACTTAAGTCCCTCCCACATGAAATGTATTGTAATAGTCTACCAAAATAGCCCCAAATTCTATGATAATAATACGTAGCTCTTTTCATCTATACAGCTGAGTACACTTTACAAAGAAGGTCAGTATGAATATGTTCATTTTACAGATGGAGAAGACTGAGGTACAGGGAAGTGATATGACTTGCCCAAGTTTATCTAGCAAACCAGTGGCACGGATAGGAATAAAACTCAGGTCTCACACATCTATGTCCAGTGTTCGGATAATCTGTGGGAATTTCTGTAGTGTTTTATTTGGCAAAAAGTAGGGAAAGGACATCATGGTGGCCTTATGAGGTGGTCTCTGTATGGGTGACAGGTAGGGGAATTGTCTGTGGCTGGTCCTGCTTTTACTAGTATGTGGCCAATGGTAGCAATTGTAGAATTTGACCCCAAGTCAACACACCAAGTTCAGTGATCTCCCACCTGGTGGGACATCCAAATAACCCCTGGGGGTCGGGGGGCGAGGGCCTTAGATGATTTAGATAAAGCTACAAAAACTCCAACCCAGAGGTTCCCAAGGTTTTTCATGCTCTGACACCTCCCCAACTCCCCACCCCTTTCATCTCACTTCTCTTAACATGATTCTCCTGGTACCTAGTATGCAAGTCGGTGCTGCACAAATGAACACTTCCTCTTAAGAGTCTGCCTTGAAAACTAAGGGTGGGCAACTAGGCCAAGATTACCCAGTGTGCACACAGTGCGCTTGCACAGGGCCACCACCAGACTAAAAGAAAGAGGCAGACCACTAGCACCCTAGAATCTTATTCTGTCTGCCATATCATTCTCTCTGGCCTGCCTCCCTGCATGCTGGGAAAGGATGGAATCCCCTTACTTCCTGACCTCTCTCTGTCCTCTCCTTGGAGCCTGTGACTTGCTGCTGGCCACTGAAGGTGTGTGGTCTCTGCTGTGCTGCTCTGCTGGCAGGTGCTGCTTCCTAGCTGCTCCGAGAGCTATCTGGGAATCACTCCTTAGGTTTTTGATTGAAATCCAGCCTGTGGGCGTAAACAACCAACGTTGCTTCTCATCTAGCTGTTGTTTTGTGGGGTGTTGGTGGTCTCACGCTCTCTGGAGGACCCATCATAAAAACTCTCTGTTGCAGATAGATTAATATGTTGCAAAACCCTAGCAACTTTTATCTGGAGGCCACAAAGTCCATTCACAAATGAAAGCATTATTGTTAGTTAAATATGATCGTGTCACTTTGAGGTGGGTGGTTGTTATCTTCAAATGGGCAAATGTGGACAGAAGGAGATTATAGTGCTGGTTCTCGAAGGTATTTAAGTGCCTAACACCTGCTGAAATCAAAGGAAATTAGGAGCCTAACTGCCTTTTAGGAATTGGGCCTAAGTGACTTTCTTAAGATTGTACAGTAGCAGAGGTGAGGTTAGTATTCAAGACTCCTAGGCAGCACTGTTTCCTGGACATTCATTTTTGACAAGCTCAGGAGAAGGACAAAGATGGAAGGGGTATGGAGACATGATGGTCTCTCACTCTTACAGGTGATCTGGATTGAAAAACATTGTTAGGACGACTACGACTTAACCCCTGTGCTCCGCATGGAGCATAGGTCATCTACAAGTCTTCTCCACTTCCCTTTGTCTTGGGACAAAACTTCCAGCTGACCCCAGGACTAACCCAGATGTTGTCCTTCAGTCTCAGTAGATCTTCTCCATGTTGTCCAAGATCTTCCTCTTTTACATTTACCTTGGGGGTTCCAGTTGCAAGCTTGACGGACTCTGCTGGATGATGGTTTTCTGAGAGTGTGGCCTAGCCATCCCCACTTTCTTCTCTTGATTTCAATGCCAATGGTTCTTGTCTTGCTCTGTTCCACGGCTCCTCATTTGTGATGAACTCTTGCCTTTTAATGCAAAGGATGTACCTAAGGCACCTGTTTATGAACAGCTGTAGCTTGTGATCAGAAGACTTCTTAGTATGCTAGGTTTCACATGGAGAAATCTGTTTTGATACTGCCTTTTACGTAACTAAGTAGACTCACAGGACTGGAAAGGATCTTAAGAGGTCATTTAGTCCAGTCCACCACACTTATGGAAGGATTATATATTATCTGGACCATTCCTGACAGTGATTATCTAACCTGCTCTTCAAATCTTCCAGTGATGGAGATTCCACAGCATCCCTAGACAATTTATTCAGGAGCTTCACTACCCTGACAGTTCAGAAGATTTTCCTAAAGCTGAACTTAACCTCCCCCAACCTTCTTGGAATTTAAGACCATTGCTTGTTAGCCTATCCTGAGATGTTAATGAGAACAATTTTTCTCTCATCTCCTCAGACAACCTTTTATGTACTTGAAAACTGTTATCATGTGCCCCTCAGCCTTGTCTTCTCCTGACGAAACGATCAATTTTTTTTCAATCTTTCCTCATAGGTATTATTTGCTAGACCTCTAACCGTTTGTGCTATAATATGTGGAGATATACCTATCTCATAGAACTGGAAGGGACCTTGTGAGGTCATTGAGTCCAGTCCCCTGCACTCACAGATGGGCCTTTCACCATCTCTGACAGTTTTGGTTTTGAATCTTTTTGCACTAGATCCCTAAATGGCCCCCTCAAGGACTGAATTTACAACCCTGAGTTTAGCAGGCCAATGCTCAAACCCCGCTTTCTTCAACACATCCACATTATTTTGCTGAATTCTGACGCCCTGAATTGGGCATAATACTCCAGTTGAAGCCGTAGGCTTTGATTTCTCATCTTGCTGGGCATGCTTAACTCCCTGCCTCCATCCTGCCTCTTCCTACCCCTGCACCACCCCTGTTTTGCCTCTTACCTGCCTATTCCCCTGTCCCCATTCCTTCCTCTCCCTTCTGAAGCCTGAATGCTGTGAATCAGCTGTTGGCAGCATTCTGGAAGCACTGGGAAGGCTTGCAAAGTGGTGGTAAGTGCAGAGCCATTGGCACATGGAGGAGGAGGCAGCTTGGCATTGACAATTTTCCCCCATGAGTTCTTGCCTGTGGTTGAAGCTGTGTCAGCATGGAGTAGGGTGGAAGAATTACTTCTTGCGTCTTCTTTGCAACATTCCTGCTAAAACAACCCAGAATAATGTTTGCTTTTATTGCAACAGTGTTGTGCTTTTGACTCACAGTTAGCTTGTGATCTACTATGACCCACAGGGCCCATTCCGCAGTACTCCTGCCTAGGCAGTCATTTTCCATTGTGAATGTGTGCAATTATCTGTCAGTCCTAAGTGTAGCATTTTGCATTTGTCTTTACTGAATTCTATCCTAGCTGAATCCAGTCTGATGTTCGAATGTTCACTGAGGTGGGCAATTTAATTGCAAATGTTTCATTACCAATCGAGGTAACATTGTCAGTGCGCAATAGGTTTTCCATAAAAGTCTTCCCAGACCGGTCTTTATGTAGTCTTTTGTGTGACCCTAACCAATAGTTGATTTTAATTGGTTGCTTACGGCCGACCAATCATCATTAACTATGTTTTCATTAGATGTTCTTTTTCTATTATCCCTCAGACTCACAGGTTCAAACACGGGGTCTAAATCAACATGCTGATTAATTGAATCATTTCCAGAAAACCATGCCTCTAGAAGCAACCTTCCTTGCCTAAATACTGTTTGCCCTATAACTTTCACATTGTTGAAATCAAATTTATGACCAGTATTTTCCTCATGTAATGAGATCAATGACAGAAGACCCTCGGCATGTTGATTTAGACCCGGTGTTTGAACCTATGAGGCTAAGGGATAACTGAAAAAGAATATCCAGTGAAAATGTGGTTAATGATGATTGGTCGGCCTTAAGCAGCCAATTAAAATCAACTATTGGTTAGGGTCACACAAAAGACTACATGAAGACCGGTCTGGGAAGACTTTTATTGAAAACCTGTTGCGCACTGACGACGTTACCTCGATTGGTAATGAAACATTTGCAATTAAATTGCCAACCTCGGCGAACATTTGAACATCAAATTGAATCTCCCAAGCTACCAGTCTTCTCTTCTATTTTGAATCCAGTCTTTTCTCAGGCTGGGCTATTTCATAAGGGGTATGCAGCTGCAAACAGGAAAGATCACTTCAGAGAAGGAAGAATAATTATGCAACAAGAACCAGACCAAAGTTTTGCCTCCCCTCTCCCATCACTGAACCAAACCTACATTCAGGTTTTGCAAAGTATATTAATGTTTTCATTTTCACACCTCCCATACCTGCGTTTCCTACTCCCAGATTGGACAGTAAGCAGGAAGTGCAGAAATACTACAAGGACAGCCAGGCCCTGAAAGGTTTCCCACACTTTTGAAGACTCCAGAATAATTTGTGCTGGAGATAAAGTTTGGAGAAGTGTCTGAACTAAAGATCTGCAGCTGAATTTTTAAGCCTGAGCCATCTCTAACTTGAAAATTCAGGTATGTCTCTGAATTGAAAGGAGTTGGCAAATGTTCTGCACTTACTGAAATCAGTGAGAGTTTTGCTACTGACTTTCATTAGAGCAGGACCAGATCCATAAACTGGAACTGGAGAGTAAGGAAAAAGAGAATAAAGCTATACATTGACTAGTAGACTGACAGACACTTATTTGCGCTGTGTCTCTGCCGAAGTGCCATCCTTCCTATAAAGCTGTCTTTGTTGAACATGCTGTTGGCACAGGGTGGTGGAGTTACAAAAAGCCAATTTGACTCAGAGCTGGTGCCGCATAGACGCATGGTATAGTTGCTTTCAATAAAAATCAAGGGTAGAGAAACCTTCCCAGGGGCCCAAGGTTTAAACACTTGACAAGAAGCATTTTTCAGGTTAAGTCGGAAAAGATGTTCTGGGATTCAAATGGGTGACCATGCATCAGCTGTAGTCACACTAGCCTGGCTATTGTAAGAAGCTGTCTTGTGCAGCTGCCTGCCAAAACTGAAGTCCAAAAGTGAAAACTGTTGACAGAAAGACTCTTACTGCTTATTTAACTCCACCACGAGTCGTGGTATGATATGACTGGGGTGAGCCATCATTCACTCTTTTTCCTCTATGGATACTCACATTCATTCCCAGCCAGATGTAGTTCAAGGGACTGATCCTCAGGGCTCTCAGCTCCTACTGGCGTGAGTTAAGGGTGCTTAGTCCCTTGCAGGATCAGGCCCTGAACCACATATAGACTTGTTACCACACAGGAGTCCACAAAGGTTTTCACCAATGCAGCCAAGACCTTCACTGTATTTAAAACCAGGCACTTTTAAATTTTAAGTTTCAGATGGAGCCTGATAAATTCATAAATGGGATTATGTGATGGGGTTGCCTGCAATGGCTGGACTGGATAACCCCCAGGTGTCCTGTACAGTTTTCTCTCTTATGTTCCACCTTTAGCATGTGATGCATCAGTCTGGCACACACTTGGGCAAAAGTATATTGATGTAAACCAGTGGTGGGCATGCAGCCTATCAGAGTTCTGTGTGTGGTCTACAGCCCATTTTGTTGGCTATTGGCCATGCACAGGTGCCAGATTCCACTGATTTCTGTCCCCGCAGGTTTTCTTCCTGTGGGTGTTACTAACAAGGTGTGCTCAGAAAGCAAGGGCACAGACCGTGAGGTGCATGCGGATTGCACCCAGCTTTGCGAGAGACGTGGGCTCCCTCTGCATCCAATCACAACGCTGCATTTGCATCCAATCACAACGTGGCTACGATTCAAACAGCAAGTGCCATTTGCAAAAACACTTTGTCCCAGGAGACTGTCTTGGTTACAACAAGCTTGTGGCTCACTGAGATGAAGGGGGGTCACTCAAGAGGCCCACTCCCGAGTCTAAGTTGCCCATGGCTGATGTAAATCCCACATTCCATAGTATTTCTATCTATTTCCCTATCTCCCTACTTAGGTGGCTACCATCACTGTTGTAAGGCTGATGGACCCAGGTCATGGGCAGGAGGAAGTAAACCTGTGACCCTGGGAGCAAGCAAGCTGCTCTACCTCAGCTAAGGCCATAGAGCAGAGACTCCACTTGCCCTTCTCAGTGGTCACAGTGCCATGGGGTTACAAAGTACTGTGTCTAGCTCCCCTGGCGGGGTACCTTAAAAATCCTTAGACAGGTAGATCTATGCAAGTAAGATCTCAGCTCTCACTTAGCAGTGTAAGTTGCTCTCCCCAAGCCCGCAAATGGGGCGTGTGGCAGAGGGGGTTGTCCCTAGACCCGGCATTTGAAAGGGGGCTGGAGCTCCAGCTGCCACCACTGCTGAAGTAGTAGTTGTGGGCCCCTTTGAAATGCTGTGGAGCTCTGCGCTTCTGCTCCACGCGTGGCTCTGAGGGAGTTGGTGTGGAGGGCGGGGGCAGGGCTGACTGCCCTAAACCCCGCCCCCTTCCACCTTGGGCCCCTTCTGGGGGTGGGTAGCAGGACGCCCCTCCCACCCGACCCGCTGGGCCCTCAGCAGCTGCCTCTCCCTACAACATCTCGAGGACATCCCCTCTCTGCTCCTTGCCAGGACTTTGGAACAAGCAGAAGCAGCTGCCTCCGCCAATCCGCTCCAGGTTTTACCTTGAACTCAGTGCTCCCTGAGACCTCAGTCAGGCTCTCTGAGCACTGGGGGTGGGAAGAGAGGCTGAGCCAGGCTCCTCATTCTGTATGTTACTACCCTGTCTCAGTGCCTTGATTGCAGCAGTTCTCAGTAATTGTCCACAAGAGTCCTCCTCCTCCTCCTCCCACTCTGCTCTTGCTTCCCCGCTGCCTTGAGTCATCACAGTTTCTTCTCCTCCACATGAGGTTTTCCTCCTGCCCTGTGGCTCAACATTGTACCACCCGCCCTGCTTTGGTGCAGCAAATGAAGTGGTGTAATTGGTCGGCTAGACTGTCCTGCAAAAACCCCAGCTTGGCAGCATGTGCCTCTGTGATTGAAAGGAAATATTGTGCTTCTCTTGTCTGCATAGTGCACCTGGAAACTTTGGAAACACCTTGACTCTCTTTAGAGCAGGGGTGGGCCAGAAGTTTTGGTGCGGGGGCGGCACTCCAAGATGTTGTTAAGTGGTCATGGGCTGCACTTCTCTGTGGTGAGGGTGTGGGGTCTGGGAGGGGGGTTGGGGTGCAGAAGGGAGAGGGGACTGGGATGTCAGGTAGGGTGTGGGGCCTGACAAGGAGCGTGGGTGAAGGAAGGGGTCGTGACTTGGGGGATGGGACTGAGTTGCACGGTCTGGGAGGGAGTTGTGACCTGGGGTGGTGGGGAGGAAGGTGCGGAGGGTTTGGGTGGTGACCGGGGCAGGGGATGGGGTCTGGATGCAGAAGAGGATTCTGGCCTGGAGGAGGGGTGTAGGGTCTGAGAGGGAGTTGGGGTGCAGTGCCAGGAGCAGGCTGTGTCTGGGAGGTGCTTACCTGAACAGCTCCCCGCCAGCAGCACTCTGAGGCAGGTTGTCCTGTCTGCCAGCAGCCCCAACCCACTGGCTTTTCCTTGTGGCACACTGGCCCCAGCAAAATCTCTTAGCTCCTACGAAACCAGCCAACGGTAGCTGTGAAACTGTGCTGCAATGCACCATGTCCCCAGTAAAATCTCTCAGCTCCCATTGGCTGGTTTCTAGCCAATAGGCACTGAGAGATTTTGCTGGGAATGGGAGTAGCTTGCAAAGCTCTCTCCCCTCTCCGCAGTTGTAGCAGCAGGCCACAGGCTGGATTTAAAGGCTTGGGAGGCTAGTTTGCCTGCCCCTGCTTTCAAGGAAACTGTGAGGCAGCTGCCATTTTGAGTTTGAGATCAGATGCAGTTTGTTAAGGACTGAGTCACTGTATGCTCTTTTCTTCTCTGTTACACAGACTTTATGTATGTTCTTTCTTTCTTTTGTGGTTTTCTTTGTCCTGAAACATAAGCCCTGGTTTGATCTCCATAGGTAGTAAAATATACACTTATTTGGCATAAATGTTTTTGGCTTACTGGCCAGTACCTATGTTTAGTAACTTCAGAATCTTACAGCAAACAGAGAAAACACAGTCCAACAGCAAAAGTCTTGCATGTTAGCTGGTGAAGGCTGAGAAAAAGTTTTGATGTACACAAGGAAATTGAATCTCTTATTTACAGAAGATTACACAGTGCTAATCTGCTAACTGACAAGAAATATGAGATACAAACTACATCTTAACGTGTGCAAATGAGTACAGTTTTTCTGCCTTGGACTGACATTGGAGAAACCAGTAATCAGCGTGGGTCTGATCCAGAAATCCTGTCCCTGCAGACTTTGCTCAGAGAAATACCCACCACCTTCAGCTTGAGTTCATCTTGGTGAAATGAGGACTTATATGTGCCATTAAGAGATGACTTTGCATTTGAGAGGTTGTGTGGTACCACGTTGTTCCAGGGGATGCTCTAAAAGGGACTGTGCCTCTGGGAAGCACCATTAAGTCCAAGGAATACCATCTGCAAGATCCAATAGGATGGCACAGTCTTTGGCTGGCTTTGATGTTTGTTTTAGAGAGTGGCGTGGTTGGGCTCTTCCTCTCCCCTCTGCCTTTGTGGTGGCTAGTACTCGAGGGAGACAGGAAGGAGGAAGAGTTGAAGTTGAACAGTAAAAGGAAGTGGGCTGGGGAAAGCACAGTTCCTCCTCCTCTCCCGAGTATTCCACCACAGCTCCACCATCCTCTGCAGTCCTGCTTTGGTTGGTCCTGCATCAAGCAGTAGGTTGGACTAGGTGACCTCCTGAGCTCTTGTCTAACCCTAATCTTCTACACAGCAGCATTATTTCAAAATAAAATATTCTGGAATAGATATTCTAGGATAGTTTATTTTGAAATAATGCTGCTACACACAAAATGCATTTTGAAATAGCTGAGCTTGTTTCAAAATATCCCCTACTCCCTGTCTACACAGTCCCTACTTTGAAATAGCTATTATTACTTCTGTTGCTATGTCTACAGTGGCCCTTCCCTTTTGAAAGGGACAAATGTGCCAGGTTGAAAATGCAAATAAGGTGTGGATTAGCATATTCAATGCCTCATTTACATAATGATGGGCACTCGCATTCCAAAGGAGCTGCTTTCGAAATGCAAAACAGCTGTGTAGACAGGGTTCCTTTGAAAGGAAGCTCTGATTTCAAAAGTGCCCTTCTTCCTGAAAAAAATTAGGACAAAGGGTACTTTTGAAAATGTGGTTTTATTTTGAAAGAACCCCGTCTACACTGCTGTTTTTCTTTCAGAAGACTCTCTTTCAAAAATGCGATTATGCAAATGAAGCATGCATGTAAATCGGTGCTCATCTGCATTTCTGGTTTGCCTCATTTACATTCCCCTCTCGAAGGGGGACTATAGTGTAGATGTAGCCCATAACCATTTCAAAACAGGCACTATGCCTTGAAAAATGAGGTTTACCAATTTTGAAATAAATGGCTGCATTTTGTAGAGGCTGGCAAAGTTATTTCAAAATAACAGCTGTTATTTTGAACTAACTTTGTTGTGTAGACCTATCCTGTAATTCTATGACTGAAAATGCAAATAAGGCACAGATTGCAAATGCAAATCAAAAAATGGGAAGAAGGGTTCTTTTGAAGATAGGGCTTATTTTCAAAAGATCCACCTCTTTACTGCTTTTTTTCTTTCAAAAGAAGCTCTTTCGAAAGAAGAATATGCAAATGAGGTGTCAGATATGTAAATCTGCACCTCATTTGCAATTTGATTTCCCTTATTTGCATACCTCTTTCGGAAGGGGAATGCAAGTGTAGACACAGCCATAGACAGTCGGGCCCAGTCACAATGGGGTGAGTAGCAATTCCTCTTCAGACTTAGGGGAACAGGTAGCCTTTAGAAAGCAGGTTTCCATGTTGCTTTGTCAATATCTGTAATGTGGGAGGTCTCACTCCAAATGTTCTGGGTCTGACTGGGAGGCCCAGTTTGGTCCATCAATTTGAGCGGAGTCTTTCTTACCGGTTTTTTAACATGAAAGTGGGAACGCAGATTTTGCAGATAGATTTTAATCAGAAATGGTAGGCGCTTGTGTCAGCATGTAGAGGGTTTGTGTATGGAAAGCAGGTAGGGACTGGCTAGAAATGCTTGCCCAGGGAAGGTGTAATTAACACATGGTAAAAAATGTAGAGGTTATATCAAATCCTGGATTCAGGGAAATGGGAGACCTCACAGCTCTCATTTGTTGCCTAGCAGTATCCAGGCACTCCTCCATGTCACAGCCAGAGAAACTTTCACTTTCATGCTACCCATCACAATGATCTTACTATGCAGCGAAAAAAAAATTCACATGAACGCAAGGCTTTGTTCCCAATGTACTCTTCTATTATATGTACCTAAGTGTTTGGCTGCTGCGGTGATGAATGCAGTAGAACTACCTAGAGAGATACATCTCCAACTGCATGGCTTGCTCATGTTATTTATTTATTTAAAATATTTTTACCCAATCTCTCTATTTCAAATATTCGAGGTGGCTTACAGAAGTTTTAAAATATAAGCATATACAATTTTAAAAATACAAAACTCTGAAAGGCCATAAAACCTAGTAAAACATCTAAAAGCAGGATCACACACACAACCTCAAACACCAATAAGAGCCTAAGTAAAAGGGTGGGTTTAACCTGGTGTGGAAACAGTGTTAATGTTGATACCATGTGAAGAGAATTCCACAGCCTGGGAGCAAAGGCCTTGCTTGGTGTTGATGTTAATATTAGCTCCCTAAGTGGAGAAACAGTGAGTAGAGCCTCTTGAGCTGACCTCAATCCCCAGGTGGGTTCATATGGGAAAAGACGGTCCTTGAAATACTGTGGATGCAACTCATTTAGTGCTTTATATGTCATGATCAATACCTTAAATTGTGCCTGGAAACATACTGGAAGCCAGTGCAGCTGCCGAAACACTGGCATAATGTGTTTGGCATAATGAGTTAAAACTTGGGCAGCCGGTTTCTGGACCAGCTGAAGTTTCTGAAGGCTCTTTAAGACAGTCGCATTACAATAGTCCAGTCAAGATGTGACAAGAGAATGGACTACTGTGGCCAAGTCATGATTATTCAGGAAAGGTTAAAGCTGGCGGATCAGATGAATCTGCCCAAAAGCACTCCTAGCCACCAACGAAATTTGATTTTCAAATGATAAATAGGGTCCAGAAGGACTCCCAAGCCGCATACCTGTTCTTTCAGGGGAAGAGTAACCCTGTCTAAAACAGATACCATAACACATTCCTGAGCACATGGTCTTCTGATCCTCATGACCTCAGTCCTATCTGGATTTAACTTCAGCTTATTAGACTTCATCCAGTCCATCACTGCCCCCAGACAAAGCTTTAGATCATTTATTGCCATACCTGGTTCTGGTGTCACAGGGAATTAAATCTGGGTGTCATCTGCATATTGGTAGCACCGTCCTCCAAAACTCCTTATGACGTCTCCCAGTGGCTTCATGTAGATGTTAAACAGCATAAGGGATGATATGGAACTGTGGGGGACCCCACAGAACAATTGCCATGGGGTCGAATAACAGCCCGCTAATTCAACCTTCTGAAAATGTCCTAACAGGTAAAACTGGAACCATCGTGAAACAATGCCTCCGAAATCCAACTGCCCCGGGCATTCCAGAAGGATACCATGGTCCACCTTATTAAAAGCCACTGAGAAGTCCAGGAAAATTAATGGGGGTGCACTCCCATTGCCTACGTCCCAGCATAGGTCATCCACCAGGCCAACAAAGGCAGTTTCGGTTCCAAAACCCAGCCTACAACCAGACTGAAATGGTGCTAAATAATTTGTTTCTTCCAAGAGTGGCTGAAGTTGCAATGCCACCACTTGCTCAAGCACCCTGGCCAAGAATGGAATATTAGCAACTGAGTGGTAGTTATTCAAAGCATAAGAGTCCAGAGAAGGCTTTTAAGTAGCAGTTTTATCACTGCTTCCTTCAAGACAGCTGGAACTATACCAGATCTAAAAGAAGCATTAATAATTCTTTGGACCCAACCAGTGATCCCTTCCTGGCTAGATTTAATAAACCAGGAAGGGCAGGGGTCGAATGAGCATGTGGTCGGATGAACTCCTCCAAGCACCTTGTCAACGTCCTCGGTCTGCAGTAACTGAAACTGTTCCAAAGAGAGACGATTGGATGGTGCACTCAACACTTTCTATACCCCATTTGCATGGCAATCAGAGTCCAAGTGAGATTGAATGCGAGCGATCTCAGCTGGCAAGTGCATTGCTAACTGATCACAGCAGGAAGCCAAAAATGACTCCGTTTCGTCATATGTGCCCGACTGTAACAGGCTCTGCACCCCTGGAAACAGTTCCGCTCGATGGCTTTGTGCAGATGCAATACGTATAGAAAAATAATTTTTCTTCGCTGTGAACACAGCTACAGAGTAAGCTTGCAGTTCAGCTCTAACCTGCAATTGGTCGGACTCAGCTCTGGTTCTCCTCCAGAGGAGTTCTAGCTGTCACAGGGATTGTTTTGCTGCCATCAGTTCTCCAGAAAACCAGGGAGTGAACTTGGCTCGGCTAGCTTGAAGAGGGAGCTGAGGAGCAATCACGTCAACTGCTCAGGCTACCCTGGTGTTCCATATATTAACTAGGACATCAACAGGACCATTTGCTGTAGCATCTGAGTAATCTCTCAGGGTCCTCAAGAAGCCCTCTGGGTCCATCAGCCTCTGAGGGTGAACCATCTTAATCAGTCTCCCACTTCTGCGGAGGGGAAGGTCAACAAATAATCTACATTTGACAAGGTAGTGATTAGTCCATGACAAAGGGAGTGTAACTGCATCCGTTATCTCAAAAACTCTCTCACGCTTAATCCAAAAGACCAAATCGAATGTATGATCTGCAACATGTGTGGGGACAGTTGTCTTGGGATAGTCCTAACATTGTGATAATACCCATAAAATCTCAGGCTGGACCATACAGGACAACCTTGGAGTGAATATTAAAGTTCCCCAAAACCAAAAGCTTTGGGGTCCTCAACACCACATCTGAGATAACTTCACCTAGCTGAAGCAGAGCATTTGGCATACAACAAGGATGATAAACAAGTAGAACACAAAGCTTATCCTGACCCCCCAAAATCAGGTACAAGCACTCAAATCTAATAATTAATACTATATTAATACACATTTTCAACACCCCTGTGAGGAAAATGGGCTGAAACCCATTTTTATGGAACAATTTAAATAAAGAGGCACAAACAGGTTAAGTGATTTCTTCAAAGTTAAATTGCAGATTGGCATGATAGAGCTTTGATCATATGCCAGAAGCCCAAGTTTCCACCTCCCTTCTCCGAGCACCCATCCTGCCTTAAAGAAAGTCTATAAATGCACATGGTTCTAGCTTTGCACAGTCCCCCACCGCAGTGGGGTTCTGGTCTGTCACTGGGGCTCTCAGGTGCTTCTTCTTGGCAGTCACTCAATAGCGAGTAGGATGTCTTCATGTCACCCTCTGTAGGGAGCCACCATGGCCTCCCGCTGACTCAGAGGCAGAGGAGGCTGCGCAGAAGCCCTAGTGGGCGGGCCCGGAGCCAGAACACCAGTGGCCCGCCCCTCTGAGGGCGGGACCTAGAGCCAGAAGGGCCAGGGGCGGGGCTCAGGACCCATTAAAGCCTGGGCCTCCAGGCAGGGAGGGAGCGCCTGCGCGAGCTCCCCGGCGCCAGGGTCAGAGGGCCTGACGCCGCCCGGCTGGGCCGGAGGAGCAAACCCCCAGCGGCCCAGAGCAACGACGGATCCAGATGCCCCAGGGGGACTACCCGGACTTCCCAGACCTGCCAGGACCCTCGCGCTGGTGGAGACCCCCTGCCTTGGAGGAAACCCCAGGCCCTGCCAGCCTGATGGGGGCTAGCGACCCCGAGGCCCCAGGAGTAGCCTGTCCCAGAGCTCCAGCAGGCCCCTGCAGCCCCCAGGCCCAGGATTGCCTTGGGCCCACCTTGCTACCGCCACCGGACTACCCCAATGATGTGGACATGACCGACTAGCCGGAGCCCCCAAAGGTAGATGATTTGGAGGAAGCTGATCCTGCGGGACCCCCTGACCAGATGGACTGGGACCTTCCCCCAACGGAGGTGGAGGTAGGAAGTGGCCTGGGGAACGCTGCACCAGAACCCATGGCGGTGTGTTGTGGCCTGGATCCCCACTGCTGTGGTCGCATGTAAGCGACCCACAGGGCCCCGGGCCGGGTCACAGTGGAGTGGGAGGGCCTGCGACCCCCTACCCCCTTCCTTCACAGGGTAAGCTCTTGCTGGGCTTGTGCTCCAAACCTTTGTGCTGCTGCCCCGCCCTGGACTGAGGGCTGGGCCGGGCTTGTACCCTAAAACTGTGAACTGCTGCCCGCCCTGGACTGAGGGCTGGGCCAGGCTTGTACTCTAAACTGTGAACTGCTGCCCGCCCTGAAGGAAGGGCTGGGCCGGGCTTGTACTCTAAACTGTGAACTGCTGCCCGCCCTGAAGGAAGGGCTGGGCCTGTGTTGCAACCTTTTTGTTGTTGTGCCGCCCTGAGCCAAGGGCTGGCCTCCCAGGACCGCCGGTGTGGCTGTGGTCCACTCCGGAGCTACAGGCACTGCCCTAGCTCCAGACTCCTACACCCTCCTATTTGTGAGTCTGTGATGGCTGATCAGCCCAGTTCTGAATCTGCAGATGTTACCACAGCGGGGTAAGTGCTGACAGATGTTGGAGGGGAGTGGGTCGGTTTTCGATGAGCTCTTTCACCTCTCTGCACTGTGGCAGAACCTCTCAGTTTGTGCCATCCCCTCACAGATTACCATTCTCCACTGAGAACAGTCTTGGGCAAGGTTCTCCCAAGCGTTGATGCTGATGCTGCACTTTTTTATGTGTGCCTTTAGCATGTCCTTATATCTCTTCCTCTGGCCCCCAACTCTCCTCTGTCCTTCCTCCAACTTGGAAAAGAGAATCTGTTCTGGGAGGCGCTGATCAGACATCCGAACCACCTGACCAGTCCAATGAAGTTGCTGAATGATAATGGCAGCAATGCTGGCCATGCAGGTCTGAGGTGCCACTGCAGTACAGAATTATCCTTGGTTAACAAAACTCACGGCAACGGGCAATACCTGGCTTTGCCTTTACGGTGTTCTCCAAAGTGGGAGATTGGAAATGATCCAATCTTACAAGAGATGAGATCTGAAGTGGAGGGTCTGTCCCACAAAAGCCCATCACCTAATAAATTATTTTGTTAGTCTTTAAAGCACTCCATGACTCCTGGTGTGCTCCATTTTTAGGGCTATTTTTGTGGGGAGGGCTGCTAACATGAGCACAGGTTTGCTTCTTCTTTGGTTCGTCTGATGATGTTCCCACTCTCATGGACCGTAGACCTCTCAAGACCCCTAAACCAGCTCCCAGCCAAAGAGCATCTCTAGAGTATTCTCTCTTGGCACCATTCACAACAAGCCAGAACAGATGTTTCACGCTCATTTCCCCTTTTAAAAAATCTGAAGTAAGCCTTTTCTACAACTGCAGAGCTGACATTTTCGGGCGCATACAGTCTGGGCTCAGTCACAGTGGGTTAAGTAGGAATTCCTCAGCAGGCTTAGGGGAACAGGTAGCCATTAGAACATGGATGGCCAACCCATGGCTCTCAAGCCACATGCAGCTCTTTGAGCAATGAAATGCGGTTCCTGCTCAGATCCTCATGCCCAGACTGCTCACCATCACTCTGAGCACGTGCCCCAGTTCCCGGAGGGAGAAGCACATGGCTACAGTAGTGGTGGACTTGGCTCCAGTGAGTCCCAGGCATTGAGTTAAAGTGGGAGGGTTGGGGAGGCTGGGGGTGCCTGGCTGTGGAGGAGGCGTGGGGGACCTGGTTAGATCTGGGGTGCTGGGAGTGCCTGGTTCTGGGGGGGAGGAGGAGGGCATTGAGCCAGATATTGTATCTATCTATCTGTTGAAAAAATAAATATATAATACATATCTCTTTGTTCTCTATCCACAGCTATTTTGGTTCTTAGTTTCTTAACTGGTTAGCACCCCTGCTTTAGAACATAGGGTTCCCTTTTGCTTCCTTGACACTTGTAGTATGGAAGATCTCTCTACAAATATCCCACAAACTACTTTGTGGAAATTACTTGCTTTCATGAAACGAAACAGCAGTCAGAGAGCACTTTAAAGAAGAACAAAATAATTTATTAGGCAATGAGCTTTCATGGGACAGACCCACTTCTTGAGATCTGTGATGCTTTTGTGAAGATGACCTTTCTCAGCATTTGGGCAATTCCTGTTTCAACAGGAAGTTTGCCTCGGTAAGACCCGTGAGATCTGGTACACTTACAGAGACACTGTAAGGAAAAGGTCTTTGTCCTAAAAAGTTCACAATATAAGGGTCCCGCAGGTCAACCCTTCCAAGTTGAATGGCACTCCCCATGGAACTAAAGATCCAGCCATGTGCATTGGATTACAGGATCAAGGTCTGAATTAATGACAAGATACAAGAAGCTGATGAAACATGCAAGTGAGTAAGGGGGAGGTAGCAGCAGTGTGTTGTCCTGGCATGGTTAGCGTGTGTTTTGTCATTAAATAACAGCACGTGAAACCTGCTCAGCTAGATGATACATGAGTCTTCTTGTGTCCCCAGAGGGCCATGTGGAATATTTTAGCATTATGGGCTTTTTAATACGCTTCTATTTTATTCCCTGTAGATATTTTTTGGTGACCATTGTTTTTTCTCCTTGAGGGACTCCCTCTTCCAGAGACAGGAAGTTGCCTGAAGAATCATCCAGTGCAATGAAGCTTTTTAGTTTGTTTTCTTGTGGGTGCTTTCCATCAAAATGTGTTTTCATTCTCTTTGTGATAAGCAAAAAGACTTGGGAATCTGGCTACACACCCTGACCTGTTTAGCAGGGAGTCAAGGGGGTGAGGAGAATAGTTCAGAGCCTGTCTTTATTACAGCCGGCTCCTTTGGAAAATTGAAAGTCAAAGAAATGTGGATTATTAATCCTGATTTGAGCACACCCCCTCAGATCATCCTTGCACACTTGTCAGAGGAAGCCCATGTGTTTCTGGCCAGACAAACCAGACAGGTTAAATGTGTGGTGCCCGATTGCCTATTGCCTTTCCTCCTCTGCGGTCATTTGTACTTGTACAAGATGGCAGTATTTTCCACACACTGGTGTGCCCGGTGGGAGATGACAGAGACTCAGCCAGAGGTGCTCTAGCTTCTTTTTCCTCCTTCCAGTTCCTTGGAAAGGGAGTTCCAAAGACTGGTAACAAAAGAGGGGAAAAAAACTTGTTAAGTTTATTGTTAGATGTTATCCAAACATGAGGTGAGTTCAATAGCAACATCTCCAGAGCAAACAGGTGTGCAGCCAGCAGGGCTGTCCTGGGACAGACAGTGGTTGGTTTTCCACCTAAGATAAACACGTGTGAAATCACTTGGTTCCATGCATGAGTGCTTACAGCACCTGCCTCACACATCTGTCATGGAAGGGCAAATCTGGTTGTTGTTACTGGTTATTAATACAGCTTCCTACGTGTGTCAGGTCTTTTATAAACCAATTATATGACAGGCCCCTGTCCTAAGGTGTCTGGAGTTTAAATGAGACAAACCAAGCAAGGGATGAGACTAAACAGTGGGATGAAGAGGGTTAGGCCAGTTCTACACTTCCAGAAAGATTGACGCTGCTGTGGTTGATCTTCTGGAATTTGATTTAGTGCACGTGGTAGGGATGAGGTAAATCGAATTTACAGGGCGCCTGCATCAGGGCCGGTATTGCAGCTCCTTATTAGGAGTAAGGGAAGTCAACGGGAATGAAACCCAAATTAAGGTACATTGACGCCCGCTACATAATTAACATAGCTGTAACCGTGTACCTTAATTCAACCTTCCACTGGAGTGTAGACCTGCCCTTGCATAACTGAAAGATCATGAGATATCATGAGATGTTATGAAGACATGTTAGACCAAATCCTAAACACCAGCTTTTGCCATAGTTCCTCATGCTGAGATGCGTCTCCTTACACAAAATTGGTAATCCCATTAATTGAATCTAATTTATTTGCATGGGCCACAGAACTGTGCTGATAAATCATCTTCATCATCACACTGGAATATTTAACCCAAATCAGAGGGACTGCTCACAGAGAAGGGCATTACTCAGCCATTTTAAGGGTTGCAGAAAAGGGCTTTCAGTCTTTATCTAGGCAAAATTCCCACTGAAATCAATGTAAGAACCAGGGTTCCCTTTAATTTTTCCTGTCATGGATGGAATAAATTTTTCTCTGTGCATAAAGCATGTTGGCATGTGAACCACCAACAGAAAAAACATCCTGCCCACTGTGGATGGCTGTGGGAACTCTGCTAATCAGCTGGGTGGCACCTGAATCCCTTCTGGGTGGCCACCAGGTGCTCAGCCTACAGGCTGCACTAGTAGGAACGTAAGAATGGCCAGATCTGATCTGACCAATGGTCCACCTAGGCCAGTACCCTGTCTTCTGATAGTGGTCGTTACCTTTGTCCTGCACAATGTGCCCTGGAAACGAGTTTCAGAGGCTGACTCCATTGGATGCGGAAAAACTTCCTTCTGTTTGTTTGAAACCTACTGCATATTAAAGTCATTGGGCGACCCAGGTTTGTGTGTTATGCAAAGGGGTAAAGAGTACTTCCTTATGCACCTGCACCGGACGAGTCATTATTTTACAGACCTCTATTTTAGAGCCCTCTTCTCACCTCTTGTCTAAGCTTAACAGATCCACTCTTTTAAATTTCTCCTCATATGGAAACTGCTCCCCATTCCAAGTCATTTTTGTTGCCCTTCTCTGTCACTTTTCCAGTTCTCAAGTTACTTGACTTAAACCCTCATACTCTAGGTGGAGCAGAGGTCATCTACAAGTCTCCTCCACTTCCCTCTGTCTTGGAACAAAACTTTTAGCTGACTCCAGGAGTACCCAAGTAGTTGTCCTTCAATCTCAGTAGACCTTCTCCGTATTGTCCTGGGTTTTCCTCTTAAGTCTTTTCCTTGAGGGTCCCATTTGAGAGCTTGACGGACTGTGCTGGATGATAATTTTCTGAGAGTGTGGCATAGCCAACCAGAATGGTACCGGTATTTAAGGAGTTGGAGCATCAATCATTTACGCAGCAGCATTACATTTTCTGTTGTATTACATTGCCCTTTCTTAATGGTTCCTAACATTCTGTTTGTTTTTTGACTGCACATTGAGTGGATTTTACATAGGAACTTTGCCTTATTAAGGATCAAGTGAAGACTGAGTAAGGAGTTCAGGGCCTGAATCTTTATTAGTTCTTCTTTGGCATCACAGGAGTTCAGTCACCATATAGCTCAAATGAGTAGCCTCCTGGTACTTCAAATGCTGTTTCATTTTCAGGGTGTCCCTTCCTGACAGATGCCCACCATGTCACAGCTATACTAGATTATGTATGCTGCTGATATGCCTATGTCAGAACCAAGAAAGCCTCAACATCTACTTCCATGAATACGAGGAGCCCCTGGGCTCTCATAAATCTACGTTCCTGGCAGAAATGGGTCAAGACGGTGGAGTTCAAGACCAGATCCAGATATGAGTTGCTTCAACATTCGAAGTATTTGAAGACTGTTTTAACTAGCTCCCCTCTCTAGCTTTGGGGAAAGCCAGTCATTTGAGACAAGAAACTTGAATGGGTAGAACAGACAACATACAAGCTCTATGAGAATACAAACCTGTGATGAAAAGGGCTTTGGAGACAAGATTCATTTCATTGTCAGCCCAAGTACATGGAGTCCATTCATAATTGTTGCACCTGATTTGAGCAGTGGGTGGAAAGCTGCAGAGAGATGTAACCTCTCAGGAATGTGCAGAGAGCTTAAAGTTTCTTATGTGCGGGAAAAATGAAGAGGAGGCTTTGCACATGCTGGCTGCTCATGGGCAAAAGAAACCCTGACTCTAAGGGAAAGAGGGTTGCACAGATGAAAGCTGAGAAGGTAAATCAGCTAGTGCGTGGGAAGATGCAACTTCTTACCCTGTTTGCAGAGTGCTGGAAATGATTGTCTGCAGAGTTGGCATAAACCTAAGCAACACCACACGAGTGTACAAAGTGCGCTGATGGCCCCAGGGGTGTTGCTGGCCTACATGTGTTGGAGCTTGTCTTCCCTGTGTTTTGATCATCAATGGTATGCGTTGAGCACACTTAGTGCCCTCAGTAGCATGCTATGGTGGTGGTCCAACAACCATATGCGAGAGAAGAGAGGATGGTGTGACATTGTACTCTGCTCTTGGACGAACTTGACCAATTTCAGATGATCAATATGTGAGCACAGTTCCCTAAACCAACCTAGAGGGAGTGTTTTAGTGGGAAACAAGATAGCCAGGGGCCTAAAATAGGGCACCTGAAATCAAGATTCTGGGATGGTATTGTAATCCGCACACATAATGGGTGCAGGTCACTCTTCCATGGAGTAGCACTTAGACCACTTACAGAGAGAATAATGAGTCTCTTCTACAGCATTTGCTGAATACCAGCTGCCTTCTAGCTCAAGCATTAGAGGTTCATGCCCTAAGCTCCAGCGGTCCCAGGGCCAGTTTGGTTTGGTGGTGTCTAAGCTTCACTGCTGGCTCATGTGTCTGTAAAGCAAGTCCTCTTCTACACCTTAGATAGTCAGTCAGTAGATCCTAGAGAAGAGAACAAGCAAGTTGGGCTGGATCAATGGTTCTCAACTTTGTTCTTCCCATCTTGTGACTCCTTATGAATAGAAAACACTTCAGTTCTCCTGTCCTGTGGTTCTGCAAGCCCACTCCTATTTAATCAGGCAAAAAGTTTGTGACGCACCTGGACCTGATCACAAGCGCTCTAGGGCTACGTCTACACGTGAAGCCAACATCGAAATAGCTTATTTCGATGTAGCAACATCAAAATAGGCTATTTCGATGAATAACGTCTACACGTCCTCCAGGGCTGGCAACGTCGATGTTCAACTTCGACGTTGCGCAGCACCACATTGAAATAGGCGCTGCGAGGGTACGTCTACACGCCAAAGTAGCACACATCGAAATAAGGGTGCCAGGCACAGCTGCAGACAGGGTCACAGGGTGGACTCAACAGCAAGCCGCTCCCTTAAAGGGCCCCTCCCAGACACAGTTGCACTAAACAACACAAGATACACAGAGCCTACAACTGGTTGCAGACCCTGTGCCTGCAGCATGGATCCCCAGCTGCCGCAGCAGCAGCCAGAAGCCCTGGGCTAAGGGCTGCTGCCCACGGTGACCATAGAGCCCCACAGGGGCTGGAGAGAGAGCATCTCTCAACCCCCCAGCTGATGGCCGCCATGGAGGACCCGGCAATTTCGACGTTGAGGGACGCGGATCGTCTACACGGTCCCTACTTCGACATTGAACGTCGAAGTAGGGCGCTATTCCGATCCCCTCATGAATTTAGCGACTTCGACGTCTCGCCGCCTAACGTCGACGTTAACTTTGAAATAGCACCCGATGCGTGTAGTCGCGACGGGTGCTATTTCGAAGTTAGTGCTGCTACTTCGAAGTAGCATGCACATGTAGACACAGCTTAGGAGTCAGAACTCCCAGGCTAAGAACCCAGTCTTGATCATCAACAGGTAGAAGTCAGCACTGCTCCAATGGAGTTATGCCAGCTGAGTGTAACACCTGCAAATGCAGGTTGCTGGCTCTAGGGTTAGAACCTGCAAGCATAGGGTCTAAAGCCCTGTACTCTACCATGTGAGCTAAAGGCCAGCTAGCTCTCAGCCAAGGCTGTAGAGCAGAGACTTCACTCACCCCAGATGAGGTTTCAGTGCCTCTGGGTACTACATGAGGATCAGACTGGTATGTGATTTCATGGGTAGAAGTTTAGTGTGAGCCAAATCTTTTTAGACACTTGTGCTGGGCTAATTTAAAATCTTATGCATAAGGAAAATGCTACATAATTAGCAGTGGTGACTGGTGAGGGAGACTGAAGGAGGGTCACCAGCTACATGCCACCTGGAGACCCTCCTGCCCTTGCTTCACCCCTTCCCTGCCCCAGCTCTGCTCCTGCCCACCTCTTCCTCCAGAAGCACCCTGCTGCTTCCAATGAGTGCGGGGGCAGTCCTGTTCCGCCCCCACCACTCTGAGGAGTGTGACCTGAGAGCACTATAGACCTGATGGTGAGTGCAAGTGTGCAGATGTTGGGGGGGAGGGTGCATGTGCACCCCCACCTCACTCCTGGTAATTAGTGCCTTAGTTAAAACATTAAGCTGTGTGTGAGGAGGCATGTTTGAGCATTATAAAAAATCCACTCCATGCAAAGCACATATGTTTCTTTCCTCCTCTCTGAATGGCTCTTGCTTCAGAAAAAGGTGTTTGTCTCCGAAATCCCCTTTCACGTGTGTGCATCCTCGACCCCATTGTCTAGCTGTTGCCAGTGCACTGGCTATAACCAGGGCTGTTTGCTTTTGAAACCAGTTTGGAAGTTGCTTAAAAAAGCCCCCAACTATTGACTGTTGTTACAGGCTTAGACATATACAAATACAACAAAGGAGTGAAAAGCTGGGAAGCCGGGGCATGCAAATCTGTCGACATGCTATTGAATTCGCTTATTGTTACAAGTGAAACACCAGCACAGTGTGTCTAGGGAGAAGGAGGAAATACGAGGTGGTAAATGACAGCCTTTAAGTTCTTGGCAAGGCCGGACAGACAGGCTGTTCCATTCTGGATAGGTTGACTTTCTCCTTTTCTCTTCCTCTTTTCTTTTCCTTTGAATTCTTCAGAAAGGGAGCTCCAGAAACTGGTAACAGGAGACTCATATGTTGCAGGCAGGAACCTTGGATGGTGCAAGTCAATGCAACCACATTGACTTGATGCTGATTCATACCAGCTCAGGATCTGACCTTACCACTTTGTGTCATGAAGTCGTTTAATTGAGAATTTGATTTTCTGAGACCGTCAGATAAAAATGGATGCATTGCTATGACGAAAAGTCTCCCCTGCCCCTAATACCCAGCTAAAGGTGCGCTCTCTGTTCCTTTTTCCTTGTGGGTAAAGTAGATCATTTCTTCACTCTGCCCTTGAGGGGTGTGTTCAAAAATTGTTTGGAATTGATTGGAGGAGAGGTGCATCTTGTTCAAACTAGAAGCTAAAATATACTCCACAGAAGAAATCATTAGCATTTTCATTAAATATCAGTGTGTGACGTATACCTACCCCAGGCAACCTTGGCTTGTAGTTAAGTTCCTGGGAATTTTCCAAGAGTTCTTAACTGCTATAGCTTTCGCAGTTCCATTTTTTTTTTGCAACCTCCATTGCATGCGAGAAAACCCCAAACTGAACCAAATGAAAACAAACAGCATCCCCCCAGCAGTACCTTGGAAGGAAAGCGGCAGCATAATATGAAATGTTTCCTGATAAACTCGCTACAAAGTGCTACAGTGCACTGGTTTTCTGAAAGGGAATAGCTTGAATAAAAGAAGATGAGGCATGTGACAGGACCACACTAGCTAGGCAATATGATGACAAAAGGCCTTGATCCCAGCATCACCACCATAGTTGTATAAGGGCAAAAGACTTGGGTCATCAGCAGGATGGAATGAACCTGCAACCTTAGGGGCTAAAGCCACGTGCTTTACTGCAGTGTTTCTTAAATTATGTTCCACAGAGCACAGGTGTTCCCTGCACAGTTTGCAGGTGTGCCACTAGTGTTTGGAGAAGTACACGGATGGCTGATGTTTCCTGTTATTAAAGCCAGATACAATGTTACTTCTCCATTGTTGTGATACCTGATTAAATTACTTCATTTTGGTTTTGCTGTTTGGTTGTTTTTTTTTTCGGTCTGATGACAATTTTTTTTCTTTTTTTTTGAAGAACATTTCTATCAGTGTTCCACATCAAAATATTATTTTTTGGTGTTCCGTGGTCTCAAAAAGTTTAAGAAACTCTGCTTGACAGCATAAGCTAAAAAGCCACCTGGCTCACAGCTCAGGCTGTACAAAAGAATCTTCACTCTCTCTTGTAAATGGTCTCAGTGCCTCTGGGGTTACACATAGAAATACCCAGGGGCAGTTCCATGCTTGGCTGGTGGACCAGTTTGTCAGTGCAGTTTGGTGTTTGTGTATGGCATGTGTTGGAATACAGGAGCACCTTAGTCCCTGTTGAAGATGAGATTTAGGCGAGTTGAGTTGAAGATGAGAGTTAGGCATGTAACACAGAACACGGCAACACTTCAATAGCTTTCAAAAGCAGCCCGTCCCTCACTTGGCACCGGTTACTCTGTTCTGAATTTGGCAGGCAGTGCTTCAGTTTGCAGATTTTATCCACTTCAAAAAAAGGCTCAGACGGGATCGAAACCAGACGCTAACAAAAACAAGGATGGAGAACAGCTGAGCTGGATAAGGTCTTTTCAAAGGATGGGCCAGATCCAGGGGTCTGTATTCCAGCAAAATTCCCAACATGGGACCCCCATCCTCCATCAGGAGGGCAAGTTCAGGCGCAATCATCTCTAATGAGGTTTTAATTGCTTTGATCATTTTCCAAATGCTATTGAAGGTGTTACACAACGGCCGTTTGCTTTAGTGATGAAGGGTGTATGGCAGGCTGACTCAGCAGTACAGTGACACATTGACAGATGGATCAGATAGCTAGAAGTAGGCGTTTGCTGTTCCGGCTAGTAGCTATGAGGTGCATTGCAGACAGGTAGTTAGGCTTTCAGTTTTACCTAGGGCTTCCTGTAGCCAGAATGGTAATAGATTATCTAATGTTGCTTCCTGACATGATAAGCCAGGGGACCTTTAAAAGTAGCTGTATTTGCAGACTCCCCCTCTCCAACTGCCTCTGAGCTCCACCAGCTTGTCCTGGACTCCTGGAGCCTGGTTTCTAGTACAACAATGCTTCCCCTATCACTGCACTGCTGTGTATAATCAGCCGTGAGGACAACAGCCTGCTGGGCTCCCTGGGCAAGGGGTATGTGTGTGTGGGGTGGGTGGGGAGGGGCAGCTAAGCAGCCTAAAAGAGGCGGGGCTTCAGTGGAAGGAGAGAAGATGGTTCTAGCTTTCCTCAGGAAACCTCAGCGCTGCCCAGACCATGCCATGTAGAGCTCTGGCAGAGATTTAAAGGGACTGAGGCTCTGACAGCCTCCACTGCTGCTTTTGCAGTAGCCGTGGCAGCATCTGGGCACCCTGAGCCCTTTTGTATGGCTGGGGTCTGGGGCAGGTGCCCCAACTGCATCCTCCCCATAAGGGCCTGATAATCAGTTACTAATGAAGCAGTCCTCATGCAAACCTTTTTAAATATATTTGCCTAACTGCAAAGCAGTTAAAACTTTGGCTATGTCTATACTTTTGACATGCTGTGATCTATCTTCCAGAGATCAATTTTGCTGCATGTGTGAACACACGGCAAAATTGATCTCTCTTGGCTCATCCGTTGACTGTGATACTCCATGCAATAGCATGGAGTAAGGAGCATCAGCACAAGCCTGAAGAGCCCCAGTCTATACCAGGGAACAAAGTCAGTCCTGATATGTTGATTTTAGCTATGCTAATGGCATGGCTAGAATTGTGTATCTGGGATCGACTTTGATCCCTAGTGTAGGCCAGGCTTTTATCATAGGCTATCAATAACATTGGCACCCTTTTTAGCTGTCCAGAAGGATCCCAAAACATTTGTAAATGCCTATTGAGTAGGAACTTCTGAAATGGACCAGAAATAGGATTTCTGAAATGTAGATACTTGTCGATTGGACTGTGGATCATCATTTTGTATCCTCCATCATGAGAAACCCTTGGAAGTGAAGAGTGCAACTAGTTGTGTCTGAAATGACATGGAGAATTTCGGTAGGTCGGTGTGTACAGCACCCATGCTGGAAAGTGGCCAGGAAATATAGTTAGTCTTGTGCAAAATGCACCAGGATTGTTCAGTGGGAATGAATGCACAGGGGGCAGCATGGTTTATGCTATCAAATGTCAGTTCAAGGTAACTATTTGCATTTGCTCTTACTGTTATTTTGACACAGGGCAAGAAACAACAAATCACTCATGACTTGAAATTCACAGATTAATGTGAGTGTAGGCCACATGATTTTATGTGTCGTTGTTAGCTACTGCTGGTGGAAATGAGATTAGTCTTCCTTAAGACACTGATGCAAATATTTTAAGCAGATATCCATGTGTACATCTAGTGACTGGAGCATGCAGTATCCAGAGAGAGGTATAAAAACAGGAAGTTCATGATGGGCCTGGCCCACTGAAGCCAATGGGAGTTTTCACATTGATGTCGCAGGGCTCTGGATCAGTGTCTAAGTTGAAAGGCAGCAATGGCTTTCACAGACGAGCATTTAATATATTCTTACCATCTTTACAAAATAAAATTTCTCATGCAGAGATCAGTCCTGTCCCTCTCCGCATATGCAGTTCCCACTGGGGCCTAAAGCAATTTTATACCTGCAGCATTTACAGTACCAGGTCCTAAGACTCAGTCCCCATACTCCTAAAAACATTAGAATGGCTGGAAAGTGTCAGACCACTGGCCTGCTCAGTGGAGTATCCTGTCTTCTGATAGTGCCCAGAGTCAGGTGCTTTAGGCAAAATGAACAGAACAGGAGAATTACCCAGTGATCCACCCCTGTTGTCCAGTCTGATTTCTGGCAGGCAGAGGTTTAGGGACACCCAGAGCATGAGGTTGTATCCCTGACCATCTTAGTTCATAGCCACTGAGGGAACTGCCCTCCATGAATCTATAACATTCCTTTGCAATGAGTTCCACAAATTAACTGTACCTTTTATGAAGAAGAGCTTCCTTATATTGATTTCAAACATCCTGTCTCTGAATTTCATTGGCTGACCCCTATCTCCTCTGTTATACAAAGAGGTGAATAGCATTTCTTTATTCATTTTATCTACACCATTTCCCTCCTTAGTCATTTCTTGCTGAAAATGAACAATCCCAATCTCTTTTAATCTCACCTCACATGGAAGCTCTGCCGTATTTTTAATAATTTTGTTGCCCTTTTCTGTACTTTCTTCAACTTCAATATATCTCAGTAACATGAGAGACTGTGTTAAAAATACTTAGCTAGCTAGCTGGACTCCTTTGTTTTCATTTTCCTGCAGGTCCAGCATAACTCAGCCTCTTTGCAAAACTTGTCTTTTCTTCTATTTCTGTTGTACTTAAGGTGGTTCTTTGCCATATGTCCGTCTCCTTTCCTGTATCAGACTGCTGCACCAGGAGGTCATTCCGGCAAATACTGCTGCTAGGTTAATGAAGAGACTGAATAATAGGCTCATTAATGTTATTTGTGGCTAAAGAATGGTAAGAGAATGGAATTCAAATGTCTTTTTTTGGGTGTAATCATCCCCTGCAGGGAATGGGCTGGATGTTCTCCCTAAATGGTTAAGTGTGTGTGATGTAGGGTTGAGATGTGTTGGCTTCCCAAGGCTGAGGACGGGAGAAGGTGACAAAAACTAGCATGGGAGGAGATGAGGTCAGAAAAGGGCAGGAATAGAGTACAGAAGAGGTCTAGGTGAAGGGGAAGAGACAGCAGGGGGTGAGGCAGGCAGGCAGGTGAAGAGAATGTCAAATGGTGATGGAACACAGAACACTAGTAGATGTTTGGGACAGGCAACAGGAAAAATGCTCTTTGAAAGAAGGGTGAGGGGGGTAGTAGGAGAAGCAATGGGAGCCAAGCAGAGGAGAGGACCAGGTGGAAAAAGGTGAACCTTAGTAGGAGCCAAGCTAGTCCATCATGAGACCTTTCAGTGACTGCTCTTTGGCATAGCAAGGAGCTGCCTCACTGTGCAATCTAGTTTCAGAAGCAGGAGGGCTTAAATAAGAGCTGGCAGAGCACCTTTATAACAGCAAAGAGTGTGCAGCGCTTCAGTGTTTTGACATTGGTATAGTCCTGACATGCCTCTAGTGGGGTGTACTAAGGACACGTGGAAGCTTTAGTCAGAGAAGAGAGATAGAAAAGACCTATTAGGTCACCTAGTCCACTTCTGAGTTCCCACTGTTTTTATCCAGACCTGTTTCAAAGCCCCCAAACCATGAGACTTTCGACTTTAGGTTGGATGTTGCTTGCAGCCCCAGAGTTGGAAGTACAGGCTCAACCTCTCTAGCCTGGCACCCTCAGAATCATAGAATCATAGAATACTAGGACTGGACAGGATCTTCAGAGGTCATTGTGTCCAGCCCCCTGCCCTCATGGCAGGACGAAGTACTGCCTAGACCATCCCTGATAGATATTTATCTAACCTGTTCTTAAATATCTCCAGAGATGGAGTTTCCACAACCTCCCTAGGCAATTTATTCCAGTGTTTGACTACCCTGACAGTTAGGAACTTTTTTCTAATGTCCAACCTAAACCTCCCTTGCTGCAGTTTAAGCCCATTGTCTCTTGTTCTATCCTCAAAGACCAAGAAGAGCAAATTTTCTCCCTCCTCCTTATGACACCCTTTTAGATACCTGAAAACCGCTATCATGTCCCCACCTCAATCTTCTCTTTTCCAAACTAAACAAGTCCAATTCTTTCAGCCTTCTTTCACAGGTCATGTTCTCTAGACCTTTGATCATTCTTTTTGCTCTTTTTCAGACCCTCTCCGATTTCTCCTCTTTCTTGAACATCCTTCTCAGGACCTGACCAGTGCTGGACTATGGAAGGTCAGTATTGTCTAGCAGCATTACCAACACTTCCACTGCTTGCTGGGCTCTTAGAAGACATTTGGGGTTAATTACAGCTAAATAATAGCACAGCACACTGAGGCCGCGTCAACACGTGCACGCTACTTCGAAGTAGTGGCGCCAACTTCGAAATAGCGCCCGTCACGGCTACACGTGTTGGGCGCTATTTCACAGTTGAAATCGATGTTAGGCGGCGAGACGTCGAAGTCGCTAACCCCATGAGGGGATGGGAATAGCGCCCTACTTCGAAGTTGAACGTCGAAGTAGGGCACATGTAGACGATCCGCGTCCCGCAACATCGAAATAGCAGGGTCCGCCATGGCGGCCATCAGCTGAGGGGTTGAGAGATGCTCTCTCTCCAGCCCCTGGGGGGCTGTATGGTCACCGTGTGCAGTAGCCCTTAGCCCAGGGCTTCTGGCTGCTGCTGCTGCAGCTGGGGATCCATGCTGCATGCACAGGGTCTGCAACCAGTTGTCGGCTCTGTGTATCTTGTGTTGTTTAGTGCAACTGTGTCTGGGAGGGGCCCTTTAAGGGAGCAGCTTGCTGTTGAGTCCGCCCTGTGACCCTGTCTGCAGCTATTCCTGGCACCCTTATTTTGATGTGTGCTACTTTGGCGTGTAGACGTTCCCTCGCAGCGCCTATTTCGATGTGGTGCTGTGCAACGTTGAAGTTGAACGTCGACGTTGCCAGCCCTGGAGGACGTGTAGACGTTATTCATCGAAATAGACTATTTTGATGTAGTGTGCATGTGTAGACGTAGCCAGAGAGACAAAACTGGTGTCTATAAACAAACTTAATGAGACTGAGGGAAACCTGGCCACATGCATAAGTGGTCATCCAGCTAATTAAAATCATGCTGGATTATGGTTGCCACCAGATGAGAGAGTATCAGATTTGAAAGGTTCAAGCTGTAACTCTGCATGATGCTCTTCACTTAAAAATCTAATTGTACACAGAATTACAGCTCTGCTACTAGGCTAACCCTAGCTTTGTCCTCACCATCTTGCTTCTTGCTTTTGCACACGTGTCAAAGTCCAAATGGAACCATGCACAGGCAGATTTGAAGCTGGGACCTTGGAGCTGAAGGATCTACAATTTGAGCTAAAAGCCATCAGCTACTCAGCTTGGGCTGCGCAGGACATTCCTTTCCCTGTGAAGTGGTCTAGGTGCTGTTGCATGCAACAGTGAACCACACATAGTCTATGTCTACACTAGAGAGTTTTGTTGACTAAACCCGCAGAGCATCCACACTGCAAATGTGTTCTGTTGACAGAACTCAGCGCTTTGTCAACAGCCTCCTGCCTCTACCCTAGAAGGCAGAACACTGTTCTTGAAAGAATCTCTCAACAAAAAAATCTGTGTGGATGCTCCAGGGGGCCCTCTGTTGACAGACAGGGCTTCCTGGTCATCGGGCAGCCCTGTCTGCTGTGCGTCTGGTTGGCTGTTCTGTAGAGAGAGAGGCCAGGCAGTCCATCCACTCTCTGTTGACAGAGCAGACTGACAGAGTGATCCGCCTTTTTGTGTGGCTGCAATCTGCCGACAGAAATTTTGTTGGAAGATAACTTCTCTTGACAGATCGCTATAGTGCAAATGTAGCCGTAGGCATGTGGGTTACACAAGAAGTTAGTTGCATTTTGTTCAATTTAAAACAAACAAACCAACCCCCATACCCCCTGCCACAAAACCCTAAATCCAAGCCTAATCAGTGCTAACAGACTTGGATAAACCAGCTGAAGGACAAGAGTTTTCCAGAGGAATTTGTTGTGTGTGTAAGTGAACTTTAAATGCTTTTTCTGGTTGCCAGATGATTTAATACCGGATGAGCCAATGAAAGATAAAGCACTTCAGAGGTGCTAAAATTACTTTCAAAGTTCTCCATAGAATATGTTTTGCTGAGACAACACTGGTTGAGAGGCTTCAGTGGGATTAGTAGTAAGCAAAGTTCTGAGTTTATATATATATATATATATATATTGAGATTGACAGCCAATTGTTACTCCCTTTCATTCTTCCCTCCCAAGTTTAGGCATCTTTAATAATAATTTAGAAAACAAACAAACACCCAACCCTCCCTCCCAGCTTCTGTCAACCGTCCTGTTTCTTTCTCTCCTTCCTTTTATGACTCCAAATAACACTCCTCCAGCCTTTCGTTCTTGGATTTCACTGCCTTGCTGGAGGATACTTTAATGAGACACTAGCATCTCTGGTTCTAAGCACCTCATGCTACTCATTTTATCGCGCCCCTCCCGCATCCCTTGTCATGTAGCCACGTCCACACAGGCAGCTTCTGTTGACAAAATTGGGCTTTTGTCAACAAAACTCACCGAGCATCTCCAGGGTTAAAGGGCTGTGTTGAGAGTTTGTCGACAAAATTCAGCTGTTCAGTCAACAGCGTTATCCCTGTTCCCGATCAGGTATAATGCCTCTGCTGATGGTGTGTTGTTGACAGAGTGTCTGTGTTGACATTCTGTCAACCGAGAGGGCTTCCGGTTTCCCAGGCAGCCCTGTTTGCAGAGCTTCCGGTCACCTGTCCTGTTGACAGGGGCGGGCAGTCTGGCTGCTCTGTCGACACAGCGGATTACTCTTTCTATCTGCTTTTGTGCATAGATGCTACCTGTTGACAGAGGTACTGCCAAAATTTCTCTGTCGACACTGTTGTCTGCTGACAAAGGCTGCCCGTGTAGACATGGCCGTGAACTGTGGCATGTGACTGGACTCTTGAGACAAAATCCTGCCCTCCAAATATGTGGCTTGCATTAATTTCCAGGGGCATGTCCATGTCTGCTGAGAGAATTTGGCCTGTTTTTTTTTTTTTGGAAGGACGTGGAAAGTCGTCTGAATGTCTGAGGGGTGCTCATTTCTTCTCAAGCTGTTGCTGACAGGGTTGGGATAGAAGAACACCCCAGCCATTTTATTTGTGATAACAGAAATCCTTTCATCTGTTTTCCACTGGAGAAGCAATATTTGCTGGTTATCCTAGGGTCATTGGGCTTGATCCTCCCATAGCCCTGAGTCTTGTGCCGACATTTACACTATGCAGCATAATGGCAAAGTAGGTTTAAAATGCTACCAATCTGACTGAGCTTCAGTTTACTCCCACCTTGTACACTCTGACAATGTGTAACTGACTCTCCAAAGAGCAGAATATACAACAGGCCCATATGCAAGGCATGTGTGTGAAGGGTCTGAATTCCCCTCACCCAGTTTTTCTTCCTTCATTCCTGTAGTGCTGTGCAGAGGGAGCCTTCAGGGCATGATGGGGGAACCAAAGGCATCCTGGGAGCTTTAATTCCTCAGCCAGCGCCCTGCCTAGAGAGCTGGCCCTGGAGCAGAGAAGCTACTACATTTCCCATCAGGCCCTTGGCTGCTAGTAACAGGAAAGGGAGGGGGATGAAGGGGAAGCTGTGAGCAGTGCATGGAGAGGGCTGCTGCAAGGGGGCGGCTCTGTGAGTGGAGAATATGGGAGCTCTGGGAGCAGGTGGGTTTAACCCAGATCTCACCCTCAGAAACTTTTCCCAGACTTGATTAGGGATACTAGTGGCCTCAATTCACGCCCCCCCCCAAGATCCCAGAAGGTAATTTCTATAAAATGTCTTTATTACTGTATAAATTTTTAGTATGCTATAACAAAATCATTTTACCAATCACTGTTGCCACTCAATCTTTTCATTGACCTCTCTCATGCACACTCATTGCATGACTATTTTGAGCTCCTTTGGTCGTGTCTATACTACCTCCCGACGTCGAAGGGAGGATGGTAAGTAGGGTGTCAGGAGTTTATTAATGAAGTGCTGTGGTGCATATGCAGCACTTCATTAAGCAAATTCCGCCTCCCCCTCCCAGGGTGCCAGGGTACTTCGAAATCCCTTTATTCCTCAAAATTTCAGACACCCATCACCCTGCAAAAATCTGAGACACCCATCACCTCTGAAATCTTTTCTTTAGTTGCCTGATGTTGGCAAACCAAATGTGGAAATTTTGCCCAGTGACTGTCCGGTGACTCAGTTTCCCCAGGGGTGGAACAATAATAACAACAATCCCAGAGGAGTTTGTGAAACTCTTCCTTGGAGAGTGCTCCAGAAATGAAAGGTGTAATTAGCATTTTTAAAGAGACCAAAAATAGAAATAGAAGCCTGAAATTAGGTTGCTAAATGCATAATCAGACAACGAGATCAGTGGTCTGACGGTTTAGTGAAGGGGTCTGCAACCTGTGGCTCCAGAGCCACATGTAGCTCTTTAAGGACTTCTTTGTGGCTCCCAATGCTTTAATTGAAATGATAAAAAAAAAAACTCTCCTGATTACTTTTGCTAAATGGTGAACCTGCAAAATCCCAACAATGAACAACTTCTATCTCAATAGCAAATGATATATGACCTCATAATATTGGATAACTCCTCCCTTTAGTATGGGCAGTGCATTGTGCGATATGATAGTGTGTCTGTGTTTTGATTGTGTTGCTAATAAAGTTTTGATTTTGAAAAGGAAAAGGAAAAGGAAGCTTACAGCATTGCTGCTGTGAACGGCAACACACATTTTAAGAAATAAAATTGAATTTAAACATGAAGTAACATTGGTATAATTAAAGTACATAGGAGTGAATGTCAGGAAGACAGCAGTACGAGCACACGTGTAAAGTATGAGGGAACAGAATACGTAAAAAAGCTTGTGACTGGCTTGCGGTAAACGTGAATCACATTACAAATCATTGCGTGTGCGCTGTTCTTAAGACAAGGGTTACCAAAAGTATGGTTTGACATTATTTATCAAGGATCGTCCCATATTCGTGTGCATTGCGGCCCTTGAATTATTGAGCTTTTTACCAATTTGAAAGAAAAAAAGCCTCTTCTTGCTATTTTGGTTGCTGCCTTTGGTCTAGTGGGTCTGAAGTCAATGGAAAATGTTGGGTGCGCACTGGTTTTGGAATCAGAGCACTCACTGAAGTGATTCGGAAGGCACAGCAGAGCACCATTTAAAATGTGTGTGTACTGGAGGACTCACATAAATTTCCCTTCCAACCCCAGCCCAGACTTCCTCTTCTTTTCTCTGGAGCCCTGCTTCACCCACCAGCAGCCTGACCTACCTGATCCATGAGCCTTCCTCAGAGTCTCTCCAAATTTGAATGAGTGGCATTGAGACCTTACACACCAGGGCATAGTGCCACGCCAGTTTTGCCAGGCCATAATGCTTCGGCTGTGTGGTCCTTCCCCCCAGTTCCATGGGCCTAAGTATTTTAGTACAGATTTAGGGTCCGGATCCTCAAGAATATTTAGGAATATAACTCCCAGGTGACTGAGTGCTCAAATATCTTGGAAGATCTGCCTAGATGGATTTAGAAGCTTAACTTTAGGCTCCTATTTCTGAAAGGTCTGGGAGGGTAACCAAATAAAAATATATTTATTTTAAATCTTTAACAAGTTCACTTTGCTTGTCTTCATTTCTGGGACACTTTGTAGGTTTTCTGCTTTCCGTTCCACCCATCATTCCTTGTAGCAAGTATTTTTGTGGCTACTTATTCAGGTCCTTCAATGGTGAAATGGGACTCAGGAACAGAAAATTCTATTAAGCGGCTAGTGAAAGATATTAAATGCCAGTGCAGAGTCAATGTTTTTAAGTGGAAACACTGTGTTTTGATGGTCTACCAAGAGGTTGCTTTGAGATGAGTCCTAGCCTCTGTGATGGTGCCCCTAGCTTCTTTTTGCCAGAACCTTGGACTGCGTGACAGGGATAGATCCCATGATAATTACCAGTTCTGTTCATTCCTTCTGGGGCACCTGGTATTGGCCATTGTCAGAAGACAGGATACTGGGCTAGACGGGCCTTTTGTCAGAGCCCTTATGGCTGTTATGGGCATGATGACTCCATGCTGACCTTGTGGAAAATAGTTGCCCGTTCTCTCTGCTGTTCTCCATTGCAGTACTCAGTGTAAGGTGGCCACTACGTGTTAGCAGCTTTGAGCTGATAGCACTCATGTAAATAAGAATTTGCACATGATTCTGGCATGTTCTTTTTTAGATGAAATGACATCTTCTGGGACAGGCCTGTTTGGATCCCTTGGAATTTTTAAATACATCAGCATTTAGCTCAATGGATCCAATAATGGGCTGTCTGTTTGAACTGTGTGTGTGAAGACATACCCTTATGGTGTGTCTTCACTGCAGAGTTAACTGGGTTAGAACAAGAGTGCTCCCCTGCTCTATTCTTTACACACACATCTTTAATTTGAGTGTGGTGATGCTTTTACTGCTCTTTGTGGATCAAGTATTTTGTAGGGTGGCTGCCTTCACTCAAGCTGGGCTATCTTGAGAGGAGTTGACTTGAGCATAGATAACATGAGGTAACTTTGCGGTAAAGACATGGCCATAGTGAGAGACAGGCCTTACAGTGTGAACAGTCAAAGGTGTGCTTTATGGTTAAATATTAGATTTACCTAGCCACATGTTCAGGGCTGTGAAAAATTTTGTTTCCTGTGTAGTATACTTATGTTGACCCTAACTTCCACTGTAGATGCTATTAGGCCAATGGAAGAATTCTTCCATCAGTTTAGCTACCGACTCTCCAAAAGGTGGATTAGCCATACTGATGGAAACACTCCTTCTGCAGATGAAGAACATGTCTACATTACCTTTAAAACAAACAAAAGTAAGTTTTTTTTTCCCCGTACACGGCACTCAGTCAACTTGTGGAACTCTTTTTCATAGGATGTTGTAAAAGCCAAGACTAAGATAACAGGGTTCAATAAAGAGCTAGAAAAGTTCATAGAGAATAGATCCATCAGTAGGTATTAGCCAAGATGGGCCAGGGATGGTGTCCTTAGCTTGTTACCAGGAGCCAAGAATGGGCAACAGGGGATGGATCCCTTGACAACTGGCATTTCTGTTTATTTCCCCTGAGGCACAAGCCATTGGCCATTTATGGAAGACAGAATACTGGGTTAGACTGACCTTTGGTCTGATCCAATACAGCCATTCTTATGTTCAGCACTGCTGAAGAACTGTAATTGCTGTCGTGTGGATTAGATGTGCATATGAGAGGAGAAGGAAATACCCTCATTTTACAGGCCCAGGGAGATAAAGTAACTTGCCAGAAGTTATAAAAGGAGACTTGGGAGAACCCCAGGTCTCTTTGAATATCAGCACAGGTCTCAAACAAGAACTCAAACAGGCCAAAAAATTGTAGAATGACTGCATCATTTTAGACTCTGATGTAACAGACACCAACTCAACTTATTTACTATACAAACGAACGAAAGTGTAAATCAGAAGCAGAGTCCCATTTAGCATAATCAAAGCTTGTGTGGGAGAGAAAATTGAAGGTGGCCATTGAACTCCAAAGGGGAATACACTCTTGTCTGGAAATAATTGTTTTCTTGACACAGCCCAATGGTGTTTTCTCTTTCTCATTTCTCAACCTTTCTCCGATAAGCGAAACTCGTTCAGACCTATCTTAAGAGCAAATGTTCTCTAAGCTATGTTCATTCCTTGTATTTTTGTACGTTAATCATTAAATATAATTAATTAGAGCATCTTGTAATTAACTTGGACAGAATAATTACACAAGGGAATGAGTTTGTAACCACACCATATTTAAAATTAAAATAAAACTTGGCATGGAAGGAATAACTGCTGTATGGAAGTAGATGAGTAAGGAAGCTCATTTTGCTCCCCTGAAGCTGTAGTACACCCTCACTGTATTTCTTGTAGGTACATGCACACACACATATATTTTGGCTGTTCCAGACCCCTTCATGGCTTAGCTGAGGAGTTTGGGCGACATGAATGCTTTAAAGTAACGTTTATGCTCCCTAATAAATGGGGATGCTGGAGCCTATTTTAACATCCTCCCAGAATAAACTGAGAGCAGCATCAGGGCTATTCTAATACAGACTGATTATTATGGCCTTTGAGAGTCTGTTATGCTGGCTGGAGATTGTGTGGGGGGCAGCGGGTAGGAAAGGTTGTGAAGGAGTCGGTGACAGAATTTGTTATACTAGCTTCCCATCAGTTGGTGGTTCCTTCACTTCACAGACTCCTCAGATGCTTTCTGAGGGTAGCTCCATGGGTCCTTGATGCATATGATGCAATTTTTAAAAGAAAGCCACAATGTGGCCCACAAAGTTCAGCTTTGCAGAGGAACACTTGAGAGAGAAAAAAATTACTTTCTTGGCTCTTGTAAAGAAAGCAGAATGGGGCTTGGCTAATTCTTGAAAGGAGAATTTTGAAGACCTAGATGGAGCTAGGTGACCACTGGATTATTTTTCAAATTCTTTCATCAAATCAAAAGGCACAAATTCTGTTTGTATTAATTCCAGCAAAACATTTTGGTCTGCTTGAAAAGAATTTTACTGTTTTTGGGCTTTTTTTCCAATTTTGGCTGTTTGGCAGTTTTTCATCCTTTTTTTTGGTATCTGTGCAAACAGAACATTTCAACTTTTACTAAATGAAATGGTTTTACTCTTTCACAGTTGCCCATCCCTCTACTGGAACAATTGACCATATATGACCAGAGTTCAGGAAATAGCTTTGTGCTTGGAAAAATACACTTTTTCAATGAAAAATGCATTTTTAAACCTTTTTTTCCCCACCGGATGCCATAGGATGTGATGATGGTCCACTCTTCGCTTTGGGTCAGCTCTGGCCAACTATCCTAGATTGGTTCTTGTCTTACGTCAAGTAGAGGAATAAGATGAATTTACCTCATCTTACCTCACTTCTGTCGGAAGTTAAACAATACACTCTTTACAAAGGATTCTGCTATATTTAATGCTGAGCAATACCTTACTTGTTGAGCAGCAAAACCGCATGGAAGTCACTCTTCTATGTGTATGCTGAAGACTAGGAGTTTAACAAGGTCCAAAAAAGAACTAGATAAATTAATGGAGGATAGGTCCACCAATGCTGATTAGCCAGGATGGTTTCCCTAGCCTCCGTCTGTCAGAGGCTGGAAATGGGTGACAGGGGAGAGATCATTTGATGATTGCCTGTTCTGTTCACTCCCTCTGGGGCATCTGGTCTTGGCCACTGTCAGAATACAGGGTGCTGGGCTAGATGGACCTTTGATCTGGCCCGGTTATACTGTTCTTATGCTGGGCTGGAAGGAATAGTAAGCATAAGAACAGGGGGACTATTGGCACGAATGAGTCTATTCATAGAATCATAGAATACTAGAACTGGTAAGAACCTCAAGAGGTCATCAAGTCCAATTTCCTGCCCTCATGGCGGGACCAAGCACCATTTTTTTCATCCCTGTTAGATACTTATGTAACCTGTTTTTAAATATCTCCAATGATTCTATAACCACTCTAGGCAATTTATTTGAGTAATTAACCACCCTGACAGGAAATTTTCCCTAAAGTCCAAGTTAAACCTTCCTTGCTCCAGTGTAAGCCCATTGCTTGCTGTCCTATTTTCAGAGGCTAAGGAGAATAGTTTTTCTCCCTCCTCCTGGTAACACCCTTTTAGATACTTGAAAGCTGCTATCATGTCCCCTTTCAGCCTTTTCTTTTCCAAACTAAACGAGCCCAAATTGTTTAATCTTCTCTCAGAAGCTATATTTTCTAGACCTTTAATCATTTTAGTAGATCTTCTCTGGACCCTTTCCAATTTCTACACATCCTTCCTAAAATGTGGGGCCCAGAACTAGACAGAGTACTTCAGTTGAGGCCTAACCAGTGCAGAGTAGAGTGGAAGAATTATTTCACGTGTCTTGCGTACAACACTACAACACTCCGTTAATGCATCCCAGGATCATATTTTTTTTTTAATTTGCAACATCACACTATTGACTCATACTTAGCTTGTGGTCCACTATGTAGTAAGGTATTACTTGGTGGGAATAAGGTTAAGAAGAGTTTTGACTTTAATCCAAAACCAACAAGAAGTCCTGTGGCACCTTATGGACTAGCAGATATTTTGAAGCATAAGCTTTCATGGAAAAGACCCACTTTGTCTGACGCAGGAGGTCTTTGCCCAGGAAAGCTTATGCTCCAAAATATCTGTTAGTCTATAAGGTGCCACAGGACTTCTTGCTGGTTTTGAAGATACAGACAACTTAGCTACCCCTCTGATTTTAATCCAGCACCCCCAGAAGTCAATGAGAATCTATCCTGGACTTCTGTGGGCTTGGGTCATGTCTGGAGGTGGGGAGTCAGGTCAGGGAAGAAAAGAACCCAGCTTTCTGTCTCTGGCGTGTGCTGATCCTGCAAGACTGATGGCTGTAAAGTCTTGTTGTTAAATACTAAAGCTAGCAACTATAGCTCTGACCCCAGGGAGGCAGAGTGGTCCAGTACAGTGGTTCTCAAGCTTTTTGGGATCTAGACCCATTCATCAGTTGTACGGCTCTTGTGAACCAGTGAATAGTCAGAAGTGGAGGCACTGGCATGGTTGTGATCCAGTCTGTTGCCTGGGGGTTAGGTCCTGCCCAGCACTTACCCCAGGGTGGCAGCTCCTGCAGCTCCTGTGGTGTGGGCTGGCAGGGCCTGGCTGTCCACTCCCGGTGCTGCAACCTCTGGGGAGGCAGCTTTGCACAGGTTTACCCTCCCCCCCAGATTGGACCAAATTTGTGTGGGCACAGTTGTGACTTGGCTCACGGGGTTGCAGTGCTACTTGCTCACATTTGATCTACCTGGACATCCATCGTGACACCAGCTGAGCCACCTCTAAGTGCCATTGGCACCCCAAAGGTTGCAATGACTGGAGAAGAGAGGGGAGTCCAGCCAGCACCAAGAAGAGGAACCAGAGGAGCTGTTGTGAGACTCTTTGAAACATTCTGGCCCGTTTTGGGTCCAGATCCATGGCTTGAACCTTGGTCTAGTGCACTGGTTCCCAACCTGGGGTCCACGAGGGCATTAAGAACATAAGAACAGCCATACTGGGTCAGACCATAGGCCCATCAAGCCCAGTTTTCTTTCTTCCTGAGGCCGTCTGTGAAAAAATGAAAGATAAATAAGAATGATCAAAGAAAATAAGTTTTAACTAAATTGCAACGTTACAATCAATTATTTTTTTTAAAATTAATTATCTTCCAATAGTGTTGTTAACTGTTGTTTGAAAATCTGTGTTGTGGTTTCCTTTTTCACCTAAGCTACGTTTACACTGCCGCTCCCTTTCAGAAGGGCCATGCAAATGCATCCGATCAAAAATGTAAATGAGATGTGTTTAAATATCTCGTGCCTCATTTGCATACTCCCAAGGGATCTTGCTTCCAAAAGAGCTATCTTCAAAAGCCAAAACAACCGTGTGGATGGGGTTCATTAGAAAGGCAGTCCTGCTTTTGAAATCACCCTTCTTCCTCAAAAAAATTAGGAAGAAGGGTTCTTTTGAATGTGAGGTTTCCTTTTGAATGAACCTCATCTACACTGCTTGTTTTTTTTCCCCAAAACAGTACTTCTGGAACAGTGAGTGGCCACCATTATGCAAATGAGGTGCAAGATATTTAAGTCCGTGCCTCTTTTGCATTTTTGATCGGCCACATTTACATGCTCCCTCTGAAAGGGAAGGGCAGTATAGACATGGCTCTAATGAAGTGTATATAGTGGCTAGAATTGGCTTTGATGGGAGGGCCGCGAGCAGCTGGAAGGGGATTGGAGGTCTGCAAATGGTTTGGACGGTAATTTGGGGGGGTCCACACTAGTGGAAGGGTTGGGATCCACAGGTTTAGTGGATCCGGCAATGGTTTGAAACACAAAAGATCAGGCCCTATTTGTAGCTGCACACAGGCGAGCTGTGAGAGCCACTTCACCTGTTTTTCTCCCAGAAGAAGATTGGTATGTCTTTGTCTCCTTAGGGGGCAGCCACTGTACTAGGTCTTTGTACAGCACCAATCTGAACACATTGTACAATGTAAGTACATAACAAGCTCAAGCTAAGGAAGCGGCTGCTGTCTTTTCTGTCTGTCTGTCTGTCTGTCTCTCTCCTTTTTTTTTTGGGTTAGAGCTGCACTTTAAACATTAGCAGGAGGCTGTTCTAAGCAGTCAAAATTAGTTAATCACTCAGTGCTGAGCCAGTTTTATTTTTTGTTTAATTCGTTTTGCAGAAGGTAGAGCCAAATCTTTTTTTCTCTTTTTCTTTTTCCAAATTCAATTTCCACCCTTCGCAGACACGCAATATTTTTGCTCTGTTGTTCGTCATCACCTAGGTGCAGACTTTTAAGCCTTTCCTCTTTGCATTTTTGTGGTCGGTTTTCACGTGGGGGAGGGGTGGGGAGTGAGGAAAGGATGCAACAGAAGCTGGCGCAATGAAAGATGGGATTGTTTGATATTATGATTTCCAGTGAGTGGAGATAGATAACAGGACACCTCAATAAGACATGCTCCTTTTTTTTTCCTGGGGGTCATGAGCTGGGAGACTACAAGACATTGAAATGTGACCTTAGTTATTTCTCTCTATTCATCAGAAAATATCCTTTGTCTCCTTTCTTGCAGCCCGATTAAGCATAAGACTTATGGGCTCTGGACTCAGGCAGGTCACTGAGGCTACGTCTACATTAGGGGAAATCTCCAAAATGGCCATGCTAATGGCCAAGTTGGAGAATGCTAATGAGGCACTAAAATTAATCTAGATGCATCCTCCACCTCATCCCTCTCCAATCCATACTCACTCACCTTTGCAGGAAGCAGCTAGTTCCATGTGGAAATTCTCCAGTTGCCTGCTTTGGGTAGCCGAAGTAAAATGGCAGGGGCTGGTTGCCAGAAGCAAAGGCCGACACTTTCTTGGGGTAGGGGGAATGATGGGGGCGGGGAGGGGAGGGATGCTGGGTCACCTTGTGTCCCCCCTGCCCTCCGAATTTCTTCCCAGTTTGGGAAACCATGAGGTACATAGACTCCTTCCATCTGCCCTGCACTTCCCTGAAAAGGGTGGATTTTGTGTGGTTTCAGGTGACTGTCCACCTATACCTGAAAAGGGATTTGGGCTCCCTCTTGGTAAGTGTGGCACACATATTCCCAAACTAAAATCATTAAAAGCACCTTGGAACTGAGTCAGCTCCGTTTGAGAAAAAACCACCACGCCCTTTTTACAATGTCCCACACCTGTAAAACATGGCATTTTAAACCCCACTTAACACTTGCATGGCAGCACCCTGGGTGCTAAGTGCTGTACAAGTGTATAAGAAATGATCAAATCAAGGCAGTTTTCCAAAGGGTGGTACATGTATCACCAGAGATACGCAAAAAGATTTCAAGGGGCATGAGGCAGAAAATAAATTCATAAAAATCAGGAGATTAGCACTGGGAGAGGGATACGCCGATAAGGCTAATGTCCCGAAAGGGGTACATGAATGTTCTAAGTTTGGGAAACACTGAATTAAGAGATCCAACTAGTTCCTTGGCATAATGCTTCATCATTCACCATGGACTTGATCCTGTCTCATTAGGGTCAAGGGGAGACTGTACTGGATAAGCATCTACTAGCCAACCAGATTTATGCGTGCACGGGAATGCAACGGCTGTCTGAAAGTCAAGGTCCTCCTGAGAAACTACCTGCAACATTAACCACAGAGCAGCTATTGCCGTGCTATGAAAAGCTTTTGGGCCCGAGCCTCCTTTTATCCCCTTGGAAAGCAAGATGTACTATAGGGAAAGCCACATCGTTACAGCGATCTGTGTGAAATCAGAATCAGGCCTGTTTTTAGTTACAATGAATGCAAAATTTAAGAAAACACATGCAAACATAACACACAGACAAACATATGGCCAGACCTGGGAGCAGGGAAGTAATATTGTAATGGTTTGCTTTTATGCAGGCTTTCTTATGAAAGCTATTTTAAAAATACAGGTTAGCAGCAGCTTCCATTTTGGGAAGTGTTCTCCTCTGGCTTAGTGTAGTCTTTGGTCTAGCACATGGGAAGCCAAAAAGAATCTCTTGATGCTAATACCTACTTACGTATGAGCTCAACCTAAGATACATGTTCAGAGACAGGAGATGATGACAAGTATTTTTCCTGTGAATTATGAAACATTATATATTTATTTTCCTTTTTCTTGTTTTGCAGCTCAAATTTTACAGGTAAACAATTCATATGGAATATTTTATTTATTTATTTATATTGCTCCATGTTTTATGGAAAATAATCTCACATGGGGGATCGACTAGAAAATTAAGTTTCTAGGCGTGACTGTCACACAATACTGCAAATGAAACTCTCTCTCCCTAACAGCTACATGAGGAAGAAGTTGATCAGACTTTTGAATATGAAATTGATTCCAGCTGGACTTTAAAAATAACTGTCCTTCAGATAGGACCTGATTCAGAACCTGTTGAAATCAATGGGAGTTTTGCTGCTGACTTAACAAGAGATTTGCCCAAGTAAAGACTGCAGGATTGGGTCTACCTGAACACATGTGGTATGACTACTTACTGCAGGAGTGGCCAACCATACAGAGACTCAGAGCTAAATAGCTGTGGATAGAGTGCAAAGATATTATCTATCTATCTATCTATCTATTGATCCATCAATAAGAGAGATAAAAATAAATATATAGTATGTGGCTCAATGCCGTACCCTTCCATACCCAGAGCCAAGCATCTTCCAGCCCTTCACTCTAATCCAAAGTGCTCCTATTCCCCAGCTCCAGGCACCCCCAGCCCCCTGCTCTAACCAAATCCCTTTCCCCTCCCTCAGAGCCAGCCCCTGCTATGGGGTGGGCTGGGGCAAGTGCGCAGAGTGGAGGTAAGAACTCCCGGCACATGGGTCTGAGCAAGAGCCACATTTCATTGTTCAAAACGCCACTTGCAGCTTGAGAGCCATGAGCTGCTCGCCCCAGCCTACTGCATCAATCACAAAGTAAGCCGTAATAATTTTCTATAGGTTTTTTTTGTTTCGTTTGATACACCAGCCCAAAGGGGCATAAAGGAATTGGCTTTAGGTTGGGAAATGCTGCTGAACATGGAGGAGGTTCTCTGACCCAGATCAGCTAACAGTACCAGGGATTATTTGTTCCTTTCACTTTCTTATTTCATGTGGGGAGCTCAAAGCACCTTCCAAGCATTAAGAGGGGATTTCTGAAAGCACCCAACAGTTGTACCATTGCCTACCATGAGAGCAGATAGGTCAGTAACAAGCAGTTCTTAAAAGCAAAGTGAAACAAAACCAGACAACGCACTATAAGATCCTGATTGTGCCCTTGGTTACTCAAAGGAATCAAGGGACATATGAATTCCCTGCCCCCAATCCTTCCAAACCTCTCATCCAGGCTACTGGACCTTGGATAAGTCTGCAGAAATTCACAGGCCTGCAGAGCAGTTACATGACTTAGCCAAGGTCACACAACATGTCAGTGGGAGAAGTGACTATACAGCCGACAAGCCCTGACTAGCAACTCTAGCCACTAGATCTCGATTTCCTCCTCCCTTTATCCCAGTAAAGACTGACTGGAAGATCATGGGAATGAAACAAACCTGGGACTTGTTTTTGGATCCCTAAGTATCTCATTGTATGAACGAGTCAGTGCAGCAGCATCCTGGCAAGTCACGTTTTTTGTTTTTTTTGCAGGTGGCATCGAGTGGCAAAGAGCTGAACATGTTTGCCAGAAACTGAAAAACGTAATCCTCAACCCATCATCGGCACCAGGACGTGCATCTCAGAGATTTGCTTACCACACACTTTGTTTTTTACCCAAGCACCTGGGAATAAAAAATAGCATCGGAAGGCCTTTTCAGAGCGGCGGAACCCTCACGCTTTCCAGCCTGATCTACACTAGGAGGAAAAATGGATTGTAGAAGTACAACTCTAGCTAAAGTTGATTTATCTAAGGTCGATTTTTGCCATTGTCCACACAGCGGGAGTTTGATGGGAGAAACTCTCCCATCAACTTCCCTTACTCCTCGCGAGTGCCAGGAGTACCGCAGTCGACAGTGGCACCATGAAGTTCGATTTAGTGCATCCCCACTAGGCGCACTAAATCGAACCCTAGAAGACTGACCACCAGCTTGTCAATCTTCCCGTAAGTGTAGACATACCCCCAGTTTGAGTCAATGGCTACGTCTACATGTGCACGCTACATCGAAATAGGCTATTTCAATGAATAACTTCTACACATCCTCCAGGGCTGACAATGTCGATGTTCAATGTCGACGTTGGGCAGCACCACATCGAAATAGGCGCTGCGAGGGAACGTCTACATGCCAAAGTAGCACACATCGAAATAAGGGTGCCAGGAACAGCTGCAGACAGGGTCACAGGGCAGACTAGCGCTTCCGGGGCAACAGCTAGCCGCTCCCTTAAAGGGCCCCTCCCAGACACACACAGCCTGCGCAGCACGTGGTCTGCAGAGCCATAGGCACGCACACCTCGAGCGACGCAGTCATGGACCCCCCAGCAGCAGCAGCAGCAGCAGCCAGAGGTCCACACAGCCGCCCCTGTAGGAGCAGTGCTCGCCCTGCTCCATGCCATGCAGGAGGCAGCTGAGCACCTCCTTGCCACAGAGGAGGAGCTGCCCGCAGGGGAGAAGGACGCAACCCCCAACCCTGCAGCACCCCGCCGCCCCGCCCACCGCACATGCCACTGGCTGTGGAGCTACCCCACGAGCACCGACTGGTGGGAGCGGCTGGTGCTCAGAGAGTGGGACGACGACCGCTGGCTCCAGAACTTTTGCATGAGCCGGCAGACATTTCTGGAGCTATGCCAGTGGCTCACCCCCGCACTGAGGCACCAGGACACCACCATGCGGCGTGCCCTCAGCATCGAGAAACGGGTCGGCATCGCTGTCTGGAAGCTGGCCACTCCAGACAGCTACCAATCCGTGGGCCAGCAGTTTGGCATGGGCAAGGCCACCGTCGGGGTTGTCCTCATGGAGGTAAGAGGACCCACGGGGGGAGGGGGAGGCAGCCCTGGCAGGGGAGGGGGGCCCTGGCAGGGGAGGGCCACACACACCCTGCACACCCCTCATTGGTGCTCTCCCATGTGCTTCCCCTGCAGGTCGTCCGTGCCATCAACGCCCTGCTCCTCCACAGGCTCGTGAGGCTTGGGGACCCGGATGCCGCCATCGTGCGCTTTGCCACCCTGGGCTTCCACAATTGCTTCGGGGCTCTGGATGGGACCCACATCCCCATCCATGCCCTGGAACACGGTGGAGGATGCTACTTAAACAGGAAGGGCTACCATTCTGTGGTCCTCCAGGCCTTGGTGGACAGCCGGGGCCGTTTCCTGGACATTTATGTGGGCTGGCCTGGCAGCACCCACGACGCCTGGGTATTCTGGAACTCGGTCCTGTGCCACTGGGCTGGAGGCGGGGACCTACATCACCCAGCGGGAGATCCCTGTGGGGGACACCACCATGCCCCTCTGTGTCATCGCGGATGCGGCATACCCCCTCCGGCCCTGGCTCATGCACCCTTACACGGGCCATCTCTCAGCCAGCCAGGAGCGCTTCAACCTGCACCTGAACGACGTGCGCCAGGTGGTGGAGCGCACATTTGGGCACCTCAAAGGGCGCTGGAGGTGTCTCCTCACCCGCCTTGATGCGGGCCCCGCCAACATCCCCCAGATTGTGGGCGCGTGCAGCGCCCTCCACAACCTCATGGAGAGCAAGGGGGAGGCCTTCTTTCAGGGCTGGGCTGTGGAGGCCGGCAGGGCCGATGTGCAGCCACCCGCTGCCCCCCAGTTGCCAGGTGGACCCCGAAGGGACCCGGGTCCGGGAGGCCCTTCGGGCCCATTTCGATGAGGCCATGGGGTGAACGCTGGCAGGTCCCCCACTGCCCCCCCACATCCTCCACAACACTCCCTGCCCCTACGCCCACACCACAGAGCACCCAAGAGCACCCCCCCGCCAATTTTCTTGTAAATAAAAGCAGACATTTGTTTGTCAAATCAAATATCTGTAGAACTCTTATTATTATTATCAAGACTAACTATTTACTGGCAAAATCAAACATATATATATATGTATTATAAATAAGGATAAGATGAAAGGGGAAGACAAGGAAGGGGAGAACTATGTACATGGGGGGGCAAGGATCAGTATAGCAACAGGGGTCTAATATAAAAACTATTTACAAAATAACATAAAACTGGGGGGAATATATACAAAGGGGTGGGGCCACGTCCTGGGCCCCACACCCCCTAATGTCCAGCGCTGGGGGTGAGCAGCCGTGATCCACGCCTCGGCCTCAGCTCTGGCCGGGGATGGCTGGGGGCCGGGCGGACCGGTAGATATGGCCGGCGGGTGTCAGCTGGCCCCAGGTCCCCCTCGGCGGAAGGGCCCTCGGTGGGGGGTGGTGGTGCGACGGCAGATGGCGCAGTGGGTGGAGCAGTGGGTGGAGCAGGCAGGGCGGGTGCAGCGGTGGCCAGCGTGGCATGGGGGGCCAGGTAGTCGGCAATACGATCGAAGGTCCACATGAAGGCCCCCTATGCCTCCTGGCGCCAGGCTAGCGCCCACTCCTGCAGCTGGAGGTGGCGTTCCTCCACCCGCAGCCGCTGCTCGGCGACCTCCAGCTGCCAATGGTGGATGGCCAGCAGCTGGGGGTCCGTCGCCGTCAGGTGGTGGTGCTGGGTCCGCCGTCTTCCCCGCTGTGGGGCTGGTTGGTCCTCCGCCGAGGGGCTGGCCTGGAGTGATGGCCCCGGAGGGCTTTCTGGGACCACTGACGCCTCGCTGGCGCTCTCCAGTCCTTCCGATGGTGCAGCTGCGGAACACAGGAGGTGGGGAAGAAGAGTGGAGACAGCCATTAGTGTGGGCCCCGAGCCGTGGTCCTTGTCCCCCCACCCCTCTACTGCAGGTTCCCCATCCCTGTCCCCGGGAGATGCTGCTGCTGCTGCTGCTGCTGCTGGGTGTCCCACCCCCTCCCCCCGGGGGACCCTAGAGGTTCTGCTCCCCCCAGCCCCGGGGATAGGGCATGGCACTCTCGTGCTGGTGGGGGGCAGGGGCTGATGCACTCTTTTGAGGGACATGCCACTGCTGTCCTTGGGGCTATGGTCATCTGTGCATGTGGAGGGCCCTGGCCATATCTATTACCCCCGCCCCTCAACCCTGGGGGTGTGTACCGGGCGGGTACATACCTGATGGTCCACTCCCATGGTCAGGGGACACCCAGGGGGTGGACGCCCGGCTGGAGCTCCTCAAGGGCAGCACGATCCGCAGGCCGGCGTCACTGGAGGAGGACTCCCCCTCCTCCTCCTCCTCCTTCGGTGCCCCGGGGGTGGGCTCCTGGTGGGGCCCCCGGGGTGCAGGGCTTGCCTCCGAGGCGGACTCCGCCTCCGGGGCCTGCTGGGGCTCGTTGGCCGAGGTATCAAGCATGGCCGGAGGGGAGGAGGTGTGCCGGGGGCCCAGGATGGCCCTGTAAAAGGGGCAAGTGATGGGGGCGGCCCCAGATTGGCCGGCCGCATCCCAGGCCCGGGCGTAACCCTGCCACAGCTCCTTCACCTTACTGCGGACATGATCCGGAGTGCGGGCAGGGTGACCCCGGGTGGCCAGGCCCTTGGCCAGCTGAGTGAACGCATCCGCGTTCCGCCTGTTGCTCCCCATTACCTGGAGCACCTCCTCCTCACTCCAGAGCCCCAGCAGGTCCCGAAGCTCGGCCTCCGTCCAGGAGGGGCCCCGCTACCACTTCCCGGCCTGGCTGCCAGCCTGCGAGCCCTAGCTCCCCTTGGGAGGGTGCCCTGGGGGGCACTTAGGGGGCTGGGGAGCAGCCATCGCAGCTGGGGGGGGGGTGCCTGTGGCTGCGGAGGAGCGTGCAGGCGAGCCGCGTGGCAATGCTGCCGCCTGCACGCTCTCTCAGCTTTCTGCACAGGAAGGCATGGGGCGGGGAGCTTTAAGGGGCTGCTGAACGCGGCCACCATCGAGCTCAGGGGCTGGAGAGAGCGTCTCTCAACCCCTCAGCTGATGGCCGCCATGGAGGACCCCTCTATTTCGATGTTGCGGGACGCGCAATGACTACACGTTCCCTACTTCTACGTTGAACGTCGAAGTAGGGCGCTATTCCCATCCCCTCATGGGGTTAGCGACTTTGACGTCTCGCCGCCTAACGTCGATGTTAACTTCGAAATAGCGCCCAACACGTGTAGCCGTGACGGGCGCTATTTCGAAGTTGGCGCCGCTACTTCGAAGTAGGGGGCACGTGTAGACGCGGCCAATATAAGCTGCATGAGGGCAGCACCTTTGAAAAATCAGACCTTTAGAATCCAATTCAAAAGCCCAATTCAATCATCAGGAATATGTTGCGATGGGCTTGTCTACTGGGGTTGTTCATATGTGCCAAGCCAAAGTGTGAATATACAGTGTACTAGCTTCCTGTGCATTACCATCTTGAGAGCACACTAAAAGTTCCATGGCGTGCTTGAACAGACTCACGTTTTAAACAGTGGTTTGCTGCAGCTGTAGGCCTTGCTGTTCGCTAACATCCCCTGGAGAGTAACAAGGTCTTAGGCCCCTAGGTCCTGAATCATTTACACCAGTGCAAAGGAGTCACCAGTGAGAATGACGGCATTAGTGTAAACACACCAGCGCAAAGGAGGGGTCTGAGTCAGAATGATGGCAGATCACAGCCATAGTTCACGAAGCAAATGACTAAATTAGACAGAGTAGAGTCAGGTCTCCTATTGTGCTGCATTGAAACAGCTGCACAGTAGTTCTGTGACATAGACAACATGGTGTCCAGAAAGTACCAGTCTGATGCAGGAGACACAAGTGACATTTCCAAAAATACATTCTGAAACAGAAATGAAATGGAAATTGATGAGCTACTTGTTCCTTAGCTCTATGGGATGGATCCTTAGCTGGCGCATATGGGGGGCAGTATTTACAGCAGCTGGTGGACTGAGCCTCTACTTACTTTATTTTCCTCTGTATATGGTGGAGGGAGCAGGTCTAGTTCTGTAATCAAGAAATAACTCAAGACAAGAGGAAGGCTGGAGCCATTGGTTCTGGCTTTTCACTTCATCCCCATATCCATGATCATCTGTGTGCCGGAGGACACATCAGCTATAGCTAACACTAGGGGAGTAAGTATGACTTACCTGTAGGTCTGTAAGGCTGCTAAGGAAATATTCAGGAAGCCAGGCTCATACTGGCCAGGTAAAACAGGGCACTCACAGCTAAAATAGACCCATATATGGCCACAAGCCAAGGGTGACAAATTCTTCTTCAAAATGTACATGTGCGTGTATAGCGGGGGGTGAGAAGGCCCTGCCCACTCCATGACTAGGGTGACCATATCTCCCATGGTCGCATATGGGACGGGGAGGGGCACGCTCCCCCTACCTACCTCAACCTCGGAGAAGCTGCCAGGACAGAGCAGCCATGGCGCTCCTCTCTGTTCCGTGAGCCTCAGCTGGCTCCCTATGTTGTGGAGTGCCCTTACTGACGTAGAGTACGTGCTCGCCAGCAGGCGGCTGCACCTGTGCAGGAAATACAGGACAATTGGTCCCTTTTGTAAAATAAACCGGGACCCCTTTTTGGCATCCCAAATACAGGACTATCCTTCCAAAAATGGGACAGATGGTCACTCTATCCAGGATCCTTCCCCTCCTCATCCCCCAAACACCCTGCTCCTTACCCAGGCCAGAAACTGGAGCCCAGGCTGGGTAACAAGCGCCTGGGGAACTCAGGCCACTGTGAGGAGCCACAGAGCCTCCAACTGCTAGGGATGGGTGGGGGAGTGGGGATCAAGAGCAGTCCCTGGCCTGTGTTCATGCCCCTGGACATCTCGCTTAGAGCAAGTGGAGGCTCTGTGGTTCCCCACAGCTACCTGAACAGTTCTTACCTGGAGCAAACACTGGCTTTTGGCCTGGCATGGGGACAGAGCCTTGGAGGCCAAAGAGTCACAGCTGTGCCACGGTAATAGCCCTGCCCCAGGCTTCTGTGGGGAGCCACAGACCCTGCCTTTGCTCTGGGCAGGGGTCCAGGGAGCAGAGACAAAGGTTGGAGGCTTCTCTCAGCGCCCCCCCCCCCTTCCCTGGCTGGTAGAAGGTTCATGGCTCCTCACAGCTGCCTGGGGTTACCCAGGCTGGGATTCAGCTTCTGCCCTGGCCATCAGGCAGGGACTAGGGGGGAAGAGGAGGAGCAGGGGGCCAGGCTGCCCACTTTCAGAAGTGTGGGGGCCATGGGCCTGCAGACTCCCTCCATTCCAGCACCTGTGTCATAAAAATAGGAGTAACGTTGGCAAGAGGTACAGACAGGAGAGCCCCAGCCATACCCTTGGGCAGACACTGACCGAGGCAGTGCCGTGTGTAATGGCACTGTCCCGGTGGTATGCAGGTATTGCTTTTTAATGATGGCTTTCCTGGGAGAAACCTTCCCATCTGCTTGAAGCCTGCTTGCTTGTTGCTGGCAGTACTCCCCTTGACCAATCTTTGAGCTGCTTGGGCTGGGATCAGCACACTTCCAGCTGTGAGTGCAGTTTTACAGGGTCATAGAAGACTGGAGAGGACCTTGCGTGAGGATCTAGTCCCTCTGCCTGTGCTCAGCAGGATGGATGGCAGAACAAAGCTGTTATGAAAGTACCTACACCTGTGTCATTTTGAGCCTATGAGTCAGCCTTGCAGCAGCATTCTGCCAGAGGAAGACACAACAGAGAACTGCAAATCATTTCTGATGAGTGTGACTAATCTAACGTCTCCTATCCTGTCACTCATCCACAGTCGTTTGGGTAACAGCCCGTCTTAGGCAGGTCACAGTCCTCTTCTTTTCAGGAGAGAATGAGGATGTTGCCCGTGACAACACCCACCAATGATTTTGGTCATTTTATTATATCAAGAGAGGACCCGGTGAATATTTCCTTAGCCATCTGAGGCTCCCCTATGGGGCAGCGATACAAGCACACTGCATCTAAAGCAGCTGCAGATTAGTCAGTGAGTACAGTAGGGTAGGGTCTCAACATGCGTGAGTGCCACATTCGCAAATTTAATCATTTGCGAGTGGCCTTGTTTCCCCGGAGCTGGGAACGCTGGCAGCTGCTGCGGCTTCTCCGGGGCCCTGGGTGGGAAGTGCCGGCAGCCACTGCTTCCCTGCCACTTCCTGGGGCTGTGAGCCACCCCCTCCACCATTCGCGAGGATTCTGAACACAGAACTGTTGTGAATGTTGAGACCCTATTGTACAACATCCCATTCAGTATCATTTGGGTGAGTAAAGTTTGAGCTGCTTTAACTCCCATCTACCATTCACAGGCTGGCCGAGAGATGGGCAAATGCCTGGGTTATATTGGTTTTGCATAACCTTGTTGTAAAAATCTTGGGGTTCGTTAAGTACCCAACCAGTCAATGACAAAGCAGTAAAACTTTCATAAAAGAAACTAGAGAGCCCCTCTGGTGAACTGCAGCACACAGCTAAGCAGGGCTCCCAACCCTCTGGCTCCAGGGCACATGTCCACATTCTGATGTTCACGTCTGTCCCTTATGAGAAGCATCTTTAAACTATGATCTTCCACAAACTGATCTCTGCATTTTCCCTCTTAGGGTAGGTCTACGCAGCACAGTTAATTCAAAATGACAGATGCTATATTGAAATAACTATCCTAGTGTCTACACAATGCTCATTGTACACATTATGGCTTAGTCTGAGATTGGTAAACCTCGTTCCATGAGGAACAGCACCCATTTTGATCGATTTCAAAATAAGCCATAGTGCCTCTACTGGCTCTATTTTGAAATAGGTTCTATGTGTGTAGATGCTGTATTTTGAAATAGCTAAGTGCTATTTTGGAATGCATTTTGTGTGTAGCTGCTTTATTTCAAAATAATCTCTTCTGGAATAGCTGCTGTGTAGAGATGCTTTTCGATGTAAGCAAGATCTGAAGGAATGCTTCCTGTACAGCTAGGTGGAATGAGGTGTGTGTGTGTGGGGAGAAATCCTGGGTGTGACTATGTAAATAGAGTTTGCTGCTGCTTTGCTTAGATGTGTTAGATACTCAGAAGATGGAGTGATGTTTTGCTCATTATCATAAACGTAATTTATAACCCAAGACCAGCGACATTTGCATTAGATGTCAGGATAGCTGACACATGGATTACATGGAATGTTTGCAATATTGTGGAACTGCGGAAAGGCAGGACTGTGCTAAATGTGTTCCAAAGGGATGGGCTCATGATTAGCGCAGAGAACCTTGCTAAGCAGGCAGGGGCATTGACAGGCTTGCTAGGCCCCGAGGTAAAGTGTGTGAATAGGCAGCTCTGTACTCCCAGAAGGGGTAGGGCCTGGGTGCGGGGGGGAGGATCAGGGCTCTCAATGGCACCTAGAGTGCTGCACTGAGGCACCCTCTCCCCTTCTGGCCCAGGCAGCCCTCGGCCACCTGGAGCGTGTAACTGGCATTTTAAAGGGCATGGGGTTCTGGCTGCTGCAATGGCAACGGAAGCGGGCAGGGAGCCCTGGGCCCTTTTGAAGCAGTGGGCCCTGGGGCAATTGCTCCCTTCCTCCCCTCCCCCATCCTGGTTTCATTGGGCCTGTAAGCAGGGGCTCAGCGTTCAGAGTGCTATGAGAGCAGAGGGGCGAGGGAAGGTTATCCTGGTCTGGAGGCTTTGATCTATTTCCCCTCTCTCCCTCTCCCCGCCACCGCTAAATAGGCATCCCTAGGAACCTCTTCCTTGTGTTACTTGCATTGGCGCTGTGTTGATTCTGTCTCGTTTGCTAGGAGTTGAAATCAGCGGGAGCTCAAATCACTTGAGATTGATGGGCAAAAGTCACAGCCAAGACACGGATGGAAGAGGACAGTGACTGACAGCCAGGAGGGTGGTAGTAGGGAGATGTGATGAGTGGCTAGAGGGCAGCAGCAGTTTGACAAGTGTCCTGAAGGGCAGCAGCGGAGAGGTGCGATGAGCAGCCAGCAAGGCAGCAGCAGAGACCCGCGAGCAAGCAGATGGCGAGTGACCAGCAGAGTGAGTAAGAAGCTTCCTTATCTCACCCCCAGGACACTGTGAATGCAGCTCTGAACTCTGGGTCTGAATTGACCAAGTGCTGCTCTGAGCATGTGTGGGGGCATGGAAGGCAGGGTCCTTGCTGAGCTGCTGTCCAGGAGCTGACCAGCTAAGCACCTCCTGGTCAGAGCCTGCCTCTGGCACCCCAGCCCAGTCCTCTCTCCAGCCTCTGCACCTTTTCTGCACCCACACCCCATGTAATCCAACCCCCTGCACCCTCTCCGACACCTCTCTTCCAGGTTTCAACCCCCTTCCAGAGCTTGCAACCCAGTTCCCTATCTCTGGACACAACTCAACTCCCTGCACCCCCTCCTGCACCCCTGTTCCAGGTCACAACCCCCTCCCAAACGCTGTACCCACTCCTACATCCTTCCTCCAGGTCAGAATCCTCACTTGCACCCATACCCTCTTCCAGACCCTGCACCCCTTCCTTCAGCCAAACTCTCCCCCAGATCCCTCTCCTGCACCCCAGTCCCTCAAGCTCCCATCTTTGCCCAACCTCCATCCCAGCCCCCACACCTCCTCTATTAATATCATGGAAGAGTGCTTCCCTTGACTGCTTACGAAATTCTTGGAGTCATCAAAAATTATTGCCCTCAGTTTAGCATCAGTGGGAATGATACTCATTCGGATTAGGACAGTGCTTAAATACCTCGTTGAATCAGAGCTCTAGAGAGCAGGACCTTCAGTGCCTATTGCTGCAGGCCTTACTTTGACATCAATTCAATGGGATGTATTGGCTGAAAGCCTCATCCAGTGCATAATGAAGTCAATGGAAAGACTCTTGTTGACTCCTGTAGACTTTGGTCCAGGCACTGAGTAAGAATAGTAGTAGTAGTAAGTTTCTTCCACTCCTACACCTTGGAGCATAGGCCATTGATGATCATTTGTCAGCATCCCATCCTGGGTGACGTTTTCCAGTTCTGAGCAGATGCATCCTGTCTTTTCAGTGTCTGCTTTCAGGTTTCCTGGGGTTTCTTGGGCAAGCTCTTTTCCTTTTTCCTTGTGGGTTCCAACTTAAGGCTTGCCTTGTGATGTTGGTGCTTGGTTTTCTGAGGGTACAGCCAATCCATCACCATCTTCTCTTCCTGATTTCTTCTCTGGTAGGAAGTTGATGAGTCAGTTGCCACAGGTCTTGGTTGTTGATGGTGTATGGCCAGTGGATTTGGAGAATTTTATGGTGGCATTTATTGATAAATATCTGGATTTTTTTGAAAGTCATCTTTGTTGTTCTCCAAGTTTCTGCTCCATGCAAGTAGGACTGATCTGATATTGCAGTTGAATAACCTGACCTTAGTCTGAAATCTGATCTGCTTTGGATTCCAGATGTTTTTTTATGAGCAGAAAAGCTGTTCTTGCTTTCCCAAGTATGACCTAATTCTATTCCATTCTATTTGGATCGGCCATTGCTCCTTCCGCCTAGGTGTTCCAAGCGAGTGATTTGTTGCTGGCACCAAGTCAGGATTTTAAAAAACAGGAGAGGCCAACACATTCCTCAAGTCATCTACTATGGCCAGATTTTCAAAAATCCTCAACGTTATTCTCCCTGGGAGGTGGTTGGTATTGAGGCCTTTGAAAAATCTGGATGTAGATAAATGTCCTGCTTTTCAAACAGGGAAAACTGAGTAGCTCCCACAGAAGTTACCCAAGTCTTGACTACAGGGAATTTTTTAGGGAGACCCTGAGGGTTCACATTCTGCTCTCAATCTATCACTTACCCTTCAAATGCCCTGAGCTCTGGCTGAGCTCTACTCCGATTGGAGTCAGCAGCAAAATGCCTGCTGACTTCCATGACAGTGGAGTCAGGCCAGCGCTCACTTCTTTTGAGACTCATGCCCCAGTAGGCCTACATTTCTGCCGATTTTCCCCTGAATGTTTTATATTGATAGACCACAGACAAAAAACCCCACACCACTATTCAAGAATGGCTGGAATTTGAAGTCAATAAACAATACAAAACCCAGACGCTAAGTGGAGATGCAGCATATGGTGTCTATAAATGGATGTCTGTTGGTGATCTTCTCACAAGGCGAGTACTGTGGATTGTGGCTTTGTGGGCAAAGACTGCGTTACTCTCACCACGACTACTTGAGCTGCCCCCTGTAACAAGATTACTTTCCTGAACATGGTCCCTCCTTGGCTTAATTGGTAACACACGGCATTCTTGGTCTGTGTGGTTCGGAAGATGTCACTTCAGTTAAAAGTGACAGTGAGATGCAGCGAGATGTTCTGATGCCAGACGGTTTTCTCTCGGATGGAATGTAACAGAGGAGAAATCAGTTTACATTCCCTCTTGAACCATTTGGTAACAATCATTTAATCTCAAATGAAGACTGTATGGGCCAAAAGCTGCCATAGAATCATATAAGTGTAGGACTGGAAGGGACGTTGGTTGGTTATCTAGTCCAGGCTCCTGAACTCAAAGCAGAACTGCATTATAACTAGATCACACCTGACAGGTGTTTAGCTAACCTGCTCTTAAAAACCTCCAGTGACAGAGATTCAATGACAGTTAAGAATTTTTTCCAAATGTCCAACCTAACCCTGCCTTGCTGCAATTTAAGCCCATTGCTTCTTGTCTTCTTCTTGGAGGTTAAGGAGAGAAATTTCCACCCTCCGCCTTGTGTCAACCTTTCATTAACTTTTTTTTTAAACTGCCATTAATTAGATCCAAGAAATTCCTTTGCAGCCAATGAGCTTGCAGAGATGGCGAGAAGGTCAGAGCAGATTTGGGCACTCCATGTTGTTGACAACGATAAGCTCAAGCTATAAAATTTGAATCAGGATTTAGAGTACAACCACTCTAAAATTTGGCCTTGGGGCTTTGGGTCAGACTTTTATGTGGATACGGGTAATTTGCACTGTGTGGATGATTGCTCACTGTGGATCATCCATGCTGGAATTGAGCCACAAATTCCTTTCCTGTCCAAAAAGAATGACCAGATTATGACTTGCCCTAATGTGACCTCATCCTACGTGTCCACGTGGGTGCTCCCTCGTTGCAGGTCCAAACTGGGGAGTGGTGGGAAGAGAAAAATGGCCACATGCCTCATATTTCCTTCCAAGCAAGCTGGCAGAAGTGGGGGGCACACAGAAGGGAAGGAGGTTGGATACACAAAGGCTCCACGCCCACAGCAAGGCAGGAAGCAAGGTGCAAGCTGAAGTAAATGAACTCCCCCCTTGCAGCAAAGAGAGAGTATGGGAGGACTATGATTCTGTGAGGTGCAATTTCTTCTCAGAACCAGTCTTCCGTCTACTTTTTCCAGCTGTGTGAAGAATAGATTTTGTTCTGTTCACCAAGGCTTGTGGCGACGTGCACCACCAATAGAAATGCACTGTGGGAGGCTGTGGAGGCTACTTTAATCAGCTGGGCAGCACCTGAATCTCTGCAGGGCAGCTGTCTAAGCACTCAGCTTATAGGCAACACTGCTCAGAACCTCTCCTGAACAGGAGCAAAGTTGAGCTTCTCTAGAGTCAGGGCTGAGTCTTGCAGCTCCATCCAACTCAAGGAAATTTTCCAGGCTAGGATTTTGTTTTAGGTTCATCTCTAGCTTTTGATGAGAGCAAGTTTTCATGGCTCAATTGTTAACATCATTAAAGGAAGCTTACACAGCTGCTGCCAATTATACCTTGAGATCTAAGTCCTGCTCCCACTGAAGTCAGTACATTCCCATTAGTTTGTATGGGAATGTACATGTAGGCAAACGTGGGGTTTGCAATGGTCCAATTCTGGAGAGGCCCAGGATATCAAAACCCAAGTGGGGGGCACAAAAAAAGTTGCAGGGTCTGATTCTCTACTCTAAGGCCCCCCCTTCTACAACTCTGGCCGGAAGCAAGGTGCCCTGGAATAACTGAGAATCAAGCCCTTCTGGATTAAAAACAAAATTCCCAGCAGCTGTAAATTGGTGCAGTCCTAGTGGACCTGTGAGGATTTATACCACTGGGCACCCGGCTCTAAGATGTTGAACATTTGTGCTGAAATACCATTTCCCCTTCCATTTGTTAAATGGTTATTAGCTAGTGGTTACATAGAGCAGTGGTGCTCAGCAACCCCATTTTAATTAAGTCACCAGAGCTGCGTCTGCACGTGCACGCTACTTCGAAGTAGCGGCAGTAACTTCGAAATAGCGCCCGTCACGTCTACACGTGTTGGGCGCTATTTCGAAGTTGAAATCGACGTTAGGCGGCGAGACGTCGAAGTCGCTAACCCCATGAGGGGATGGGAATAGCGCCCTACTTCGACGTTCAACATCGAAGTAGGGACGTGTAGACGATCCGCGTCCCGCAACATCGAAATAGCGGGGTCCTCCATGGCGGCCATCAGCTGGGGGGTTGAGAGATACTCTCTCTCCAGCCCTTGCGGGGCTCTGTGGTCACCGTGGGCAGCAGCCCTTAGCCCAGGGCTTCTGGCTGCTGCTGCTGCAGCTGGGGGTCCGTGCTGCATATACAGGGTCTGCAACTAGTTGTTGGCTCTGTGTATCTTGCACTGTTTAATGAAAGTGTGTCTGGGAGGGGCCCTTTAAGGGAGCGACTTGCTGTTGAGTCCGCCCCGTGACCCTGTCTGCAGCTGTGCCTGGCTCCCTTATTTCGATGTGTGCTACTTTGGCGTGTAGACGTTCCCTCACTGTGCCTATTTCGATGTTGGGCTGAGCAACGTCGAAGTTGAACATCGACGTTGCCGGCCCTGGAGGACGTGTAGACGTTATTCATCGAAATAGCCTATTTCGATGTCGCAACATCGAAATAAGCTATTTCGAAGTTGGGTGCACGTGTAGACGTAGCCCAGAGCTGCCTTAGATTTGCTATGGAGTAGGCCCAAAGCCAACTCTCTCTCTCTCTCTCTCTCTCTCTCTCAATGCAATCCCAGTTTAAGCAAACACAGCCAGAGCCAAGTTCAGAAGCAAACCTTTGGCAAGAATCAGGTCGCCTCCTCACCCCCTCTGATCCCAACCAGGTACTGACCTGCTAAAACCCTGCACTCCTTTTACCCGAGCCTGCTCTGGCTGTCTGCTTCCATAAGGCATCTCAGGCCTGGCAAACCTACCTTTGTCGCCCCTCCTCTGGCTCTATACCGCTTTGTGGGGTAGAGTGCAGGAGGACTGTGGGGTCAGCTGTAAGGAGCTGCAAGGGCCAGGCACCCCATGTCACACAGGGAAGCTACACTCCTTAATCAGAGCCCACAAATGGTTGTAATAATTGTTTTTCTTTTGGTTGGCCTGTAATTTTGCGAGCTGCTTCTTGGAATAAGGGTTGCCTATAGGTGCCCAAATGCTAAGAGGGGACAAGGGATCAGAAGGATCAGCCCCCCTTTTTTCCTGGGGGATGAGTCAGTTAACTCACCCATTTTTCATGCAACACCTTTCTATCCTTCTTATCCCTTACTCTGGCCAGGCAGCACTGAGGGCTGCCTGCGTCAGCCCCACCCCTTCCACCTGAAGCCCTGCCCCTTCCAGGAATGCATTACCCCCCCACCCGACTTTGCCAGAGGCCCATCAATTATGTCAGCCCCTCTGGCTTCTAAGTGAGGGCTGTCACAATTTAGCCTTCTATAATCAAGAATGCTAACACCAGCAGGAGGTTCAGAAAGACCTGACAAACGTCATGTGTGTACGACATGTCGTGAGTGACTTCTGTTGGAGACAAGCTTCACAACATGGCTGCTGTCCTGGCAAGTGTGGAAGGCTCTCTTTGGCTTTCCTCATAGCCACTCAGGGCCACAGCAACTTTGATTCTCAAGTTCACAACCTTCAGACAGCCACACCTGATGCCTTAGCTACTCCATTGTTAGTATCTTGTTACATCAGTGCGAGGCGTTTGGGATGCTACTCTCTCACACTGGGCTGATCTGCGCTGGAAGCATCTACAACCTCTTCATTTTCCAGGAAAGTGTTTCAAACAGGCATGAATAGTTCTAACCAGCAGCAGAATTTAGCTTTTTCAAGTGCTGATGTACCCTGCAAGGGTGAGCTTTTAAAACCAGCTTGGTGGGATCCCATGTTTATTGTTTCCCAGTATCATAGGATCAAAACTTCTCAATATCAAGGTGATTCTTCTAAACACTAGCCACGAAAGCTCAGATTGAAATCTGAAAATCAAGCTGGAGTTCTTTCTGGTTCACTTAGTGTCAGTGGAGTTCTGCAACTGGAATTCAGTTATCAATTCTATTGATGCATGAGGCTGAGTTTCTTTGGATCTGCAGGAGTAGTAGAAGTGAAAAGATATTTTATTCAGTGAAGCAGGCAGAAAAAGACAATGATCATACATCTGGAGCAGGTTTATTGAATAAAGAAGCCATTTTTACACAGTATTTTATTCACAGTAGAGCCACAAAAGAATTAAATCTCTGAGGAAGATGTTATGAAAGAAAATTTTCAGCTCCATTTAGTCACTCCTAAATTTAATTTTTATGACTTTTTCACAGAATAAAGACATTGCATTTAAATATATGATATTTCTCAACAACCCAGTGGTGCCAGCCTTAGTCACACTGAATAGCTTATTGCTAGGGGAGTCTGGAAAACAGAAATATCTCCCTGTGAATAGTTTCACCATTTAAAAAAAAAAAGTCACCCAGCTTGGGATGAAACATCAGAAGTGTGTTAATTTTTGTGGTAAGGGAGTTCCAGAAAATGCCATTTCGGAACCAATATGCCTGGTAGCTGCCTGCTTGGAAAGGTCTTGTCAATTTAACTTTCTGCCTGCATGAAGATTGCCAGGGGCTGGGACGTTGCAATGATTTTTTGATCCCTGGCCCATTTTTTTTGAAAGATCAGGGGCTGTGTGGGCGCTCTCTATTGAAAGAGTGGATTGATCTTAGATCTTGATTTAATTGGGGTTGATCCTGCTTTGGGCAGGGGGCTGGACTAGATGACCTCCTGAGGTCCCTTCCAGCCCTAGAATTCTATGATCTTTCAATCTGCCTTTTTGTGTGTGGACGTGCTCTTTTGAAAGAGCACCGTGGTGTAGATGCAGCCTCTGAGTCTAGTTTTCCCCCTAAAGCAAATAAATGCTGCTACTCAACCTGAATTATTATTCATTCAGAGGTCTTCATTCTGACACCTGGGCCCATACAGAGCGGTATCTTCCATGTGACAGCCCCGGGGAATCCATGTGTGAGTGTGTGTAATCAATAGAGTTGTTCCGGAATTTTTTGTTGGAATGATTTTCTGAAGGGAATTGACCTCTTTGTAGAATGTTGTGGTACTGCCTCTTTAAAATTCATCTTGCATAATCACCAGAGGGAATCCCAGATGAGCCATAATCAAATCTTAAAGATCAGAGCCTGTAGATGGCATCTCGCCACGTAACTTTGTATCTCCAGCCTCGTTCAGGGTTGTCAGTGGCCTGACCACATTAGAAAACCTAACACTTTTTGCAAAATTAAATTTTCTGTCAGAAATATCAAAATAGGTCATTTTGTCCATTTCACCAGACAGCCTGATGAGCTCCTCCCAGGAGGGGTACTGAACTCTGAGGACCCTGGTTGCCCACCTTCCAGGCAACTCACCTGTTTCTACCTCTCTGGAAGCCAGGTGGTGGAACAGGCGGAGCCATGAGGACAGCCCTTTCCAAAAAAGGGCATGTAGAGAGTTTACATGGGCTTTTTTTTGAAAGAAGCTTTCAAAAATAGGGCTTATCGAAGAAGAGCCGTGTTCTTTCGATTTCAGAGTGAAAGAGTGCATTTTGTGTGTGCGTGCTCCGCGTGTTCTTTCAAAAAAGGGCCCCATTTTCCAAAACAACTTGCTTGTGTAGAGGTGGCCAGAAAGTACACGTAAGACCAGAGTCACTGATACCACTAGGGAGCACAAAATCTGCTCTACAGCCTTAGCTAAGAGCCTATTGACTTTCTAGCCCCTATGGTCAGAGGTTCAATCCTACCTGGAGAGGACCTGGGTCTGTCAGCTTTACATATGCATGAGTTTCTTGGCTCTTCTGGGCCTGATTCTGCTCCCAGTGGACCGTATCCAGCTGCCCTTTGTGGTCAACGTGACTCTTTCCATTGACTTTAAGGAGAGTTGGACTTGGCTGTAAATCAATACCTGTACTCTTTGGCATGATTTGCAATGCAACTGGGTGTGCTAGGCAGAGATACCAAATGTACTCAGTAGACCTATTCCAGCTCTGTTTGGAGTCAATAGGAGTATTGCCATAATGTCAATAGGGGCAGGCATAAAGCAAGGTTGTTTGTACCTTGATTGTTAAATACCCCAGCCTGGTTTTCAAGGAAAGTTCAATTGAATCAACTTCATCACTGCACATATCAGAGGGTAAAACTCTTGTTGTGACTAAAGAGGGCTACACACGAAAATCAGTAAGTGTTAAACAGAGTGATTTGACTTTGTGACTACATAAATCAGTATTTCAGTTTCTCATTTGGTGTTCACTGAAATGAAAACATAATCTGAGTTAATTGATCTTCCCCAAGGTGTCTTGTTGCACAGTGTTTTATAAAATTAAAGCCTGTTAAGTTCACACAAAGAAACATCGTTTAGATGCAGAACATAAGCTACCAGCACCTCTAATGCTGCTGTCATGTATGGCTGATTAACCTAGTACTGCAGGAGCCTTGGGCAGGGTTTCTGTGCTGTTAGAAAATATATTTCTACTGAAGAGAATTTGGACAATGAAGGAATCCTACACAAGTCACACTGTTGGAGACTAGACAGGCAGTTTGGATTTCTGAGCCCTTTCCGGAAGCCTAGGTAGACCTGGGAAATAATAATACCAACAGTAATAAAAATAGTACAGAATCCTTCAGACACCTGAAATATACTTTCAGTTTACAAGCCAATACAAGATCACTTGCCACCTCCTCCCAGTGACCCAGGAGTCTGTGAGCTTCCCTCACCACTTGCCGGTGGGTTTATGTGAATGGCTCCATCACAGCTTCTAAAGGCAGCATTTGGCTTTTGTAGTTTCACAAAGACACTGTCTCGCTTAGCATACAAGGTGGCCAAATGAGTATTCAACTTGATTGCTTCAGTGAACAAGTCAATAGCTTTTTGAAGTTCACCCTCACCTAGGGCATGAATACCTTCACTCTCCTTCTCATTGGCCTGATCCAACAACTCTTCAGTTACCTCAACATCATCATCTCCCATTTCTTGTGGATCATCTTTGTCTGGTTCACTCATTCCCTGATTGTCAATTTCCAAGTCACTCTCTTCATGCTCAGGCTCTGGGGGCTTAGCTGGCTCTTCTAGCTGCTTCTCTGTTTCGTCCTTCAGTGTCTCTGCAGAGGCATTGTCCAGAGCAGGTGGTATTGTACCTCCCATGCTGCTCCCCATGCACTGGTGCAGGAAGTGCAGCTCCTCACTGTGCAGCAGGCCTGGTTCTGCTTGCAGAGCTTCACGAAGGCCTGCAGCTCTTTCACCTGCTGCAGATCCATGTCTGGCTGGACTTGTTCCCCACACAGCTCTGCCTCTGTGCTTTCATCCCCTGCTGCAGCCACTGTGCTAAGCCATGCACAGGACTGGCACTGGCCTCCCCACCCCACAGCTCCAGTTTCTTTCATTCCAAAGGTTCCCACAGCAATTAACAAACTTTCAATCAACTTCTGGATCCCGTATTCAAACACAGTTCCCAGGGACTTCAATAAGTCGGCCTGAGTCAGGATAGATGACCGAGAGAATGCTTGGGGAGAAGGTGACATCTTCATAGGTCAGTGAGATGTAGAGATGGAGAGGTCAAGGTGCTGCTGTTGTCCTTTGCAGAAAAATTGCAGCTCACCCATCCCCATTGAGGCTTGTGGGTTTTCTGAGAGGTCCAGCTGCACAGACGTTGTTTGGCTGCAGCCTCTCCAAGATCCAAAATGTAAAAGGTTCAGCTTTCAGCTGGCACAGTGTAGCTGAAGGCAATGAGATCACCTGGATGATATAAAGCAAAGACCCTTTCATCACATAACAAGTTAGGATCCTGCTGACCTAGCTTGTAAGGAAGGGAGAAGAGCCCTTAGGAACACAGGAAGCAGCAACATGCAGCTGGAGAACACACCAGCAGCTACCAACCTGGCCAGAAGTTGCATAGGAGCATGGGGGAAGATCAGGAAGGCTTTTCAGACGGCTTGCTGCAGTGTAACGACATGGTGAGGCAGGCCCTGCATAGAGCAGGGATGCTGAGACCAGTGCCACATCGGCAGTTTGCCAGGTTACCAAAGGCTCTACTTCGGTAAAACTGAGCAGATTGAATCTTCCCTAATGATTTAAACGAGCTTGTGGCCCACAGATACAGTAGGTTCTATCACGCTCTCTCTGCTGAGTTAAAGGCTTGATCCAAAGTCAACAAGGAGGCCCCCGAACATAACAGTGAGCTTTGGATGAAGCCTTAATGGTGTAATTGTGATGTCTTCTGGCTTTCCCAAGACTGGCTGCTTCTGCAGAAGGGGACAGTTTAGAAGCTTTAGTAGTGTGGAGCGCCTAAACTGCAGGATTGAGAATGCCTGTTCCCACTGAGTTCCTCGCTTCTGCAGTGCTGCAGCTCTGCCACTGCAGTGCTTTGGAGCTGCATTGAACTGAAGATGTCTGGTACCCTTCTCTCCTGAGCAGTCAGCCTTCAGAAGCTGGTTTGGGTAGCTCACGGACAAATCTCTGAAACCATCTGTATAATGCGCAGCAGCCGACAAAAGACAAAAAAAAACCAAAACGAAACAAAAAAACGCTAATGGAACATTGGAAATTTTTAAGACAGGGATAGATACCAAGTCACAAAAGCATTATAATGCCAGTATACAAACTCATGGGACCCCCACACCTTGAATACCGCATGCAGTGCTGGTTATCCCAGCTCAAAAAAGTCATATTCAAATTGAAACAAGGTCCAGAGAAGAACAACAAAAAGTTTTGGGTTATGGAACAACTTCCACTGGTGGAGAGATTAAAAAGACTGGGATGGTTCTGCTGAGAAAAGAGATGATTAAGGGGTGGGAGATATGAGAGGAATCTATAATGTTATGAATGGTGTGGAGAAAGCAAATAGGCCAGATTTATTTACCCTTTCACAAATTACATAATTAGAATCAACCGATGATCTTAATAGGCAGCAGATCTAAAACAAACATAAGCAAGTACTTTTTGTACAACACACAGTCAGCCTGTGGAATTCATTGCCAGGGATGTTGTAAAATCTGAAGGTATAGCTAGGTTAAAAAAAGAATTTGATCAGTTTATGAAGACAGGTCCCTCAATGGCTATTAGCCAAGATAGTCAGGGATGTACCTTCATGTTCTGGGTGTCTCAGAACCTCTGACTGCTAGAAGCTGAGGCTGAATGAACAGGGGTGGATGACGTGATAAATTGCCATCTGAAACATCTGGCACTGGCCACTGTCAGAAGACAGAATAGTGAGCTACATGGACCATGACTCTGTATGTCCTTTTTTATGTTTGTATGGAGTACTCCTGTTACCTGAATCCATGATTGGATAATGGTTTTGACTACATCCCAATGGCTTGATTCAAAGCTTACTGAATTGGAACTCTTTGCAAATTCCATAGTGTACAATTAGGCCTCAATGAGGATCTAAATCGGTTAACGTTGTACAGAGGCAACAACTTCTCCTTGATGGATCTCAGTATCTCCCCATCAGCTTCATTGAATGCCCACAATTACCTTGACTAATCACCCAATTTACAATGGATAGCAACTTTTTTCTTTTGCAGTAATTTGCTTGCATATATACCTGTTTTTGAACTTCCACTCAAGTCAATTTGATGAAGTGGGTTTTCAGCCATAAAAGTTTATCCCCAATAAATCTAAGGTGCCACAGGTCTTCTCATAGTTTCAGACAATGCAGACAAGGTGAAATGAGCACATTGCCTTATGGGAGATGTACTCTGCAAGACAGCCTGGCCCATGCAAGAGAACTGGTGCTGGAACTACAACTCTCAGAAGGCCATGCATTGCGATGGGAAAATCCAGTTTAATATTTTGTTGAACTGATTTCAAATTAAAGGTTTCAGGTTAGTTTTTAAAAATGAAATATTCTGATTTGAGTTCTTACCCAGATTAAAATATTTAATTTCCATTTTTGTAATGGAAAACCAGATATTTTCCACTAAATCAGTTTCATGTGAATAATTCTGATTTTGCAGATGTATTTCCACCTAACAATTATTTAGCTCTAATCTAAAGTATTTATATGGCTCCTCCCATCACCAAGTATCTTACCAACCTTTAATGGGTTTATTTTCGCAACACCTGGGGATGTAAAGAAGTGGTATTATCACCAATTTACTTATGGGGAGTGGAGGCAGGGACTCTGGGAATGCCTACACTGCAATGAAAAACCTGTGGCACTTGAGAGTCAGAACCTGCATCAGCTGACTCGGTGATTATGTACGTTCCAAGTTGGAGACCTACCTCCCTTTCAGCACCTCAAAGCTTGGGTTCCAACCTGAGCCCAAATGTCTAAATTTCAATTTCGTAGCCCCTCGTCCAGCACTGGCCTTTTTATTGCCATGTAGACATAGTCTGTCGGACTTGCCCAAGGTCATGTAGGAAGTCTGTGGTAGAGCAGGCAAATGAACTTGTCTCTGCAGAGTCCCCTGGTCACCAGGGGATCTTCTCAGTGAGTTGAAACTATCCTCTCAGTGAGCTGAAGTAACATAAGTGGTACTTCTTCATGGCTGGCATAGTCCATTTTCATTCCCTCTAAAGATCCTAAAATCAAAGCTCTGTGTTCTGAAAGTGATGTTCAATGATACGCCAAGCTACCAAGTTCAGAATGGCCAAGACTCAGCATGTTGCTTCAGCACATGCCTAAATTTAAGCATATGTGTATCCCCATTGACGGTAATGGGATTACTCATGTTAAAAATTAGTGCCTTGCTGAATCAGAGCCTAAAGGCCCAATTCTGTCAGTCTTAGTTTCTATGTTCTGAAAGCAGCTCCATTTAAATCGATGGGAAGTGGTGGAACGAGGAGCTATTCAGCGTGAGTAAGAATATCAGAATCTTGCCATTTAACTTCTTGGAGTAAGGTATTGGTCAGTCTCTGTAATATTAGGTCCAAGTAAATTATTCTAAGGGCACTGTGGGCATGGTGAGTGATTTTGCTATGGCTGAAATAACTGTTTCCATTTCTGGGTCAGGTTCTCCTGCTCTTGAGAAACACCTTGCTGTCTGAGTAGCTTCGCTGAATGCAATGGGACTACTTGTAGTGTGATGAAAGGTGTATAATCAGACCTAAGATTTTATGTCATTAATCAGATCACGAGACCCATCATGGAGTGTGTAAGGACAGAGTACAAAACATTGGCATTGGCTCCACAGAGGCAGAGGTCCAGCTGTGGATCCAATGCCCAGAGGAGATCAGGTGAATCCAGAGACTGGGCATCTTAAAACCATAGAATCATGGGATTAGAAGGGACCTCAAGCATCTTCATCTAATCCAGGGCTGCTGATGGGGGGCAGAGGGGGAAAGTGGTCCTGGGGACCAGCAATTTATAAAGCCCCAGGGCCTTGGACCTTGTAAATGGCTGCTGGAGCACAAATTGGGTGGCCCAGGGGGCTGGCTTGAGGAGGTGTGTAATGCCCGGGGTGGGGACTGACTGCCCCTCCTTGATCTACCCCTTTCACCTGAAGCCTCACCCCTTCTGGGTGGCCCAGAGCTGAACCCCCACCCACATTTCCCAGGGAATGATGAATTCTGTTGTCATCCTTGGTCTAACTCCTGGCTAACATGCAGGATGTGTTGTGTCTAAGCTACCCAAAACTGAGGGCTATCTTTAGGAAATGCTGCAAAATCTTTTTCTTCAGAAAGGCTTTTCCTCCATCAGAATGTCACTCACAGACATAAAGGCCTATGATAGATTGATACAGGAAGGGACGGTTTGACTATATTACCCATATTGGAAGAAAACAAGATGCCCAAGTATCTAGTGAGTGTGTTCTGGTTCAGCTCCATGCTGAAAAAATTAGATGGGGGCAGACATGCTATGACATTGCATACACTTTTGCTGGGTTGCTTTTATAGTTGGGGAACTATGTAAACAGGTCCATGACATGCAGGAGTTGTAAGAAGTGATTCTATCACAAAGCACACATCTAATCAAGCTTTGTGGACCTGGTGATGAACTGGTTTGTTATTTATGGCTGAAGGAATGGAAGGGTGTATGAACAGAAGGTAAAGTAGAAAGCATCTTTGATGAGTATCATTCTAAGTCCAATGGGAAGTCTGGCTCAGCAATTCCAGAGCTGCCATTTTAGCTTAAAATATTTTAAAACAATGCACAAAGGTTCCTATTCTACACATTTTCAAAAGTGTTGTAATAAAGTTGTGGCCATAAAATCAGGTGAGCTGTTACCAATACATTTTTTTTACAACCAATATAAAGATTAAAAAAATCTTAAAACACCTTGAAAGATGCTAAGGGTGAATTCTTGACTGCATGGAAAACAATAGCAAAACTCCCATTGATTTCAGGTCAGAATTCTGCCCTATGTGTCTAATTGTGCTGGCTTTCCGAGATGTCACTCTACTAGCTTCAGTGATGGGAAGCTGATTTACACCACCATGGAAGAGGAGAGAAAAAGGTTCTGAATCTTTGAAACTACATAGCTTTCAGCATGTTAATTTTTCTGTTTCCTTCACTGGTTTTCTATCTTGATTCCAGGATGAAGTTGGGATGTTCAGTACATTTACGCATCCCTAATTTTCTCCTGTGACACACAGACGTGATGAGTCTCTTTCATGCTCTGGTATCTTTGACTAGGGCCCAATATTGCTCAGTCATCAAGGAAGGATATGAAATTTGGTGACTTCTTTTTTTTTTCACCGTTTATTAACGGAGAGGATGAATATCCCAGTACATTGAAACACGCTTCAAGGCCTTCTTATACTGAGCAGTATAAAAGGGAACATGTAAGACAGGCCCAAAGACTGTGCCAGAGGTTAGGCAGAAACTTTAACCCCAATTCTGTACCTTCCCTTTTGGAAGCATCAAGCTGCAGTAGGGAGTCAACTGACAGCTTCTCTCTGTGCTGTTGGTTGGACTGGCTCATAACAACAGTAAAAGGTTAATTACACTCACTGAAGGAACTGTGCTGTTTCAGCTTATGTATTGTCTAGGGGATACGTATGTTTTGGCAGCCAGCAGTTGCATATTAATGCCATAAGTTGGCTGACATCAGGTAAACAGTAATGCTAACTATGACCCAGTCTTTCCTTAAATATTGGCATTAGAACTTCTCAATTCAGACCTGAATCTCAAGCAACACCTAGTTTTAGAGGTGCTTGGTGCTGGCAGTTTGGGACAGCCTTGTGACAGCTCTGACAGTTTCCTACAATGTGGGAGATTTTCTGTATGTTTTTGTAAAAAAAAAAAAAGAGGAGCCGGTACTCAGCCACCTCACCTCTTCCTCTCCAGCCAATCCCACAGCTGGGGCTACCGAGGTACCGGTACTCAGTAACAGCAAGTACTGGCAAAAAAAAGGCACTGGAGATTTTACTGAATTCAGCTCCTGGATCGTGAAGGCTGTCCCTAGGAGTGTGTGGACCCTTGGGCAGCTCTGCTCCACCTCTGGCCCTGCCCCACTATTCTCACCCCTGCTCTGCTCCATTCTCATGCCCTCCCTTCCTTCAAGCCCTGCCCTTGCCCCACTTCTTCCTGACCCACTTCTACCTGTTTCTACTCCACCCTCTCCCACCCCGACTGTGCCCGTTTCTCAAAGCCCCATCCCCCAACTGATGTGTCCTAGGGGATTACTGGGCAGGTCTGGTGCAGGGCAGCAGCAAGAGCTGGTCCACAACATTCACCTCAGAGGCAGGAACCACAGGAAGCAGAGCAACACAGCCACTTGTACCATCCTGCCATCTCTCATCCGGGTTGCTCTATTTCACTGTGGTGGGGAACACCGGGGGCCCCAATCCCTGCTGTTGCCCCCCAAGCTCCTCAGGTAACCCCCCAAGCTGCCCTGGGCCCCGTGGGTGAGGTTGTAGCAAACCTCAGTATGGAGGACTCTCCCATTTATAGGATGTTTGAGGTGGCTGCCACAGAGCTCTTGCAATGTGTAGAGCCTGAGGCAGCCACCCCAAACCATCCTATGGATGGAATGTCACTGTCTATCATTGTGAGCCAGGGGTTGTATGTAATTCCATAGAGGATGGAGACCAAAGCTCCCCAGGAACTAAGGACAATTTGAGGTAACTAGGTCCATTCAGTCAGGTTGTGACACCTCCAGAGAGGTACCACTTCCTGTGGAGACCTGCCTAAACTAACTCAAAATAAAGCTTCTGCCAGTCAACCTAAGATAACTGTGTTTACTGAGAAAAAGCAGTATGGTAATTTAAAAGTGTGCTTATGGCCTTCAGAGAAAAAGCCCAATAGAAGTGATGGCCTGGTTAGGGAGTCTGGCTTGCGGGGAATCTCTGTAGCCACAGAGCTGTGTGGCCTGGAAAAAGCTCAGTTAGGAGAGAGAGATGCATGCCTCCAATCAAGAGAGGTGATGACTAGGGAGCTGGAAGCCCAAGGACAGGTGCTCGTGGTGGACCTTGGAGGAGAAATACAAATGCAGTTGCCCTGAACTGTGATGTAGGTAGTGACAGTGTATATGGGATATACGACAGAGTGAATGTCCGGAAGTGTGAACAGCATGGAAAGCAAGTACTATAGAAGGAAGAAGCCCAGGGAAAGAAGGGTCCAGTAGGCTTGCTGGGAAACAAATAGTGAAAAGATAGGCTGGAGCAGGAATTAGGGACCACTGACAGAAGAAACACCAGTTGTTGAGATTATATGGGCAGCAAGATTTTTCTCCTGCTGAAGTGAAGAGATCAAAGGTGAACGTTCTCAGAGGGGTAGCTGTTTTAGTGTGCCATGAGATTGTTTGTTTACCTGAGCACACCCAGACCCAGGTCCCTGCAGCCTCCAGTGGATGCAGTTCACTGTTGCTGGCCAATGGGAGCTGTGGAACTCTACGCCTCTGGGCACTTTGGTATAAACAAACCATCTGGTGGCCTACCAGTGGCTAACCCTGATGAATTCCATGCAGCTCAGAGGTTCCCAACTCCTGACATAAAGGCTAAGGTTCAGTTGACTTGGAACAAAGATGTCTGTTTTCTTAGCACTTTTGCAATCGTATTTTTGTATTTGAAAAGTCTTTTGTTTCCTTTGAACTTCCCCTATATGGACTTTTATGTCACCACTGCATAGAGAGAGCAGCTTTCATGGCGCTGTTTCAAAACCCAATCACGTCTGTCAGTCACCGTGTTAATAACACAACAAGGACTGTTAAAGGTGTACCAAGCCAAAGGAGAGCTGGAATTACAAGAGAACAACTTCTTGATGTGCCCAAGGGGAAAGCTGAATAAACAAGGACTTCAAGCCTGTTCAAAAATGTGTCAGAATGACGTCTGCAAAATGTAATAATGGCTTCATAGAAACTCAGGCTGTACATTGTCCAGTAAAACAGGAGTATAAATGTTAGGAAAATCTTTGTACATCTAACAAGTTTCTTTGGACTCCATTGTTTAGCTTGGATGTCACTGGCTGTATGACAGATCTTTGTTTAATGTGACAGTCCATTTCCTAATTATTTCAATTTGCCTTTTTTATTTTCTCACTGTGTTTGTATCATGACGGTATTTAGTCATTCTCAGCTATCCTTTCTGGTTTCACTATGAGACCTAGTTAAACCCCTTGTGGAAATCTGTGTAGTTCCATTCACTTGGACAGATACCAATTTGTACCAGATAAGGACCTGATTTTAGCCCAGTCTCACTCATACTTATTTTCCACCTCTTATTTCTTTTCTTTTTCTTATCTTTCACTGCAGAAGGATCACTGAGCGAATCTCATGATTTATATTTTCTGATTTGGAAAGTACTGTTGCCTGTACTCAATAGCTGAAAAATCTGTATTTTTTTAAAAAAAATTAAAGCATGGAAATTAAAAAAACAAAAAACAAACAAAACAACCCACAAAAAAAAAAACAAGAAACCAAAAACAAAACAAAAGCCAAGTCCAATTTTTGTGCAAGACTTTACTTAGGTTGCTGCTTTAAAAAATCTATCAAATATATTTTATGTTTTTGCAGCTGTATGGCTCTAATATAACCTTAGCCCCATTTCTTGGAATTTCTGACCAAACTTTTGTTTTTATAGGTGTACATATGTGTTATCAAAAATATTTTGTCATGTTAGCCAAAGACTTAAATTTTGTCAACTTTACTTAAAAATGTAACTCTCTTTTTTTTGGGTGTTCAGAAAAAGCAGGTGCTCCTGGTCCTTACAGTAAGTCTTTCAGCAAATGTATTTTACTAAGAGATTGTTTGAGTTAGAAAATAATAACAAAACAAGCTAAACTCTGCTCTAGGTCATGCTGGTGTAATTCTGGGGTCAACCCATGGAAGCCAAGGCAATTATTCTGCATTTGCAACGGGGTAAATGAAAGCAGAATGTGCTTTCTAGCTAGTAACCAGATTTTCTCTTTTCATTTGGCAAGCTGAGTCATGAAATATACTTGGGAAGGTAAGTCTCCTCTATTTCACACTACCATGTCTTCTTGCTTAGAAACGATTTCATTTTCCTTGCTTGCAAAGCAGGACCGTGACTAGTAACTGAAACCATGCAAAGAATTGTTAAACAATAGCTTTTATTGTAGTAAGAGCTCAGTGTACACTTAAGTCACTGGCAGTTCTACAGACCTTGGGTATTGGAATACTTCAATTACAACAGGTCCCGGCTAAGGCTTCAGGGAAAGGAAAAGTGCCTCAGATGCGTGTAAGACAAGCTTCCACTCCAATCTGTCAGCTGCCACTCAACTTTATGATGGAAACTTATGAGTCCAGGTGAATGGGTGCCAGAGGGATAGGGGAGAGAGAGGGGTGAAGGTTATTGGGTTAAGTACTGAAAATTTAGTTGTCACTATTGAAATTTGTTTTGGGGTTTCTGGTGTGGATTCCCAGGCATTGGCGCTTGTCTGGGTTTGAATGGAATACTTTCCTTCCTGTCAGTCCTTTAGCCTGGAGAAAGAGTTCGTTTGTTCCAGGGAGAAATAGATATTGGTACGTAAATAAGTGGGTAGGGGATTCATAAAATTCCTCTTGATTTCTAATATAGTAGGTTTTAAGGGCAGATCCTCTGCCACTTGTGCCAAGGTGAGCTTTGCTATTGACTTCCCTGGGGACAAGGCTGAGTTCTGAGTGTCCAGGAAAGTCTGTGTACCACAAGTTCTTGTGTTTTGTCTGTAATCTCAGCTGGGTGTGTCAGTCTCCTAGATCTGTAGCTGCTGCAGTGGGTGTTGGACTGCTGAGGATTATACTGACCTGCTGTTGTTTTATTGAGCTTTGCATTAACAAGGAAAAGGGTTGAGTTTAGATATCCAGATGAATAATAGACTTTAAGGCCAGAAGGGGCAAGCGTGATTATGTATTCTGTCCTCCTGAATCATTTGGATCATAGGATTTCTTCTTCCAAACCCATAACCTCTTGTTGAGCTACAGAATGTTCCTTAGCAAAACACCCAGTCTTTGGCTTGCCTTATACAACATGTCCTATCAAAACCTGCACCAAACTCCAAGCTATCAAATGAGCCTGAGATAACCAGCTAGTGCTATGGTTGACTAACAGTTTATCATAATTTTGGCATTGCATTTCTCAGTCCAGAGAAAGCCTTTATGAACCCTCCTAGAGTTAATATATCTCATTTCTTCTCCTCCTTCTGGATGCAAGAATATTAAATAAACCAATCATCCAACCTTGCCATATGAAGAAAGGTTAAAATGACTGGGATTTTTTTTTCTTATAAAAGAGGAGACTAAGGGTAGATAAGATAGAGGTCTATAAAATCATGACTGGTGTGGAAAAAGTGAAAAAGGAGAAGTTATTTATGTGTTCCCATAACATAAGAACTAGGGTCACTAAATGAAGTTAGTGGGTAGCAGGTTTAAAACTAACAAAAGTAAATTTTTCTGCCTGCAGTGCATAGTAGGCCTGTGAAACTTCTTGCCGGGGGATGCTGTGAAGACCAGTACTTCAAAAGGGTTAAAAAAGAAGTAGACACATTCATGGAGGTCAGGTCCATCAATGGCTATTAGTCAGGAGAGGTAGGAATGGTGTCCCTAGCCTCTGTTGTCAGACGCGGAGAATGGATGACAGGGGCATTTGGCATTGGTCACTGTGAGAGGACAGGCTACTGGGACAGATGGAGCTTTGGTCTGGCTCAGTATGGCTGTTCTTATATTCTAATCTGAAAGAGAAAAAAAGGTAACATGAAAATGAGGAAGTACCAAAAAGAAAAAAAAGAAAAACAAAAAAAGAAGAAAGAAAGAGAGCAAGCACCAAGAAAAAGTAGTTTCTTTTTTTCCCCCGTATTCATCCTTTTGTTCACCAGCTTTCTTTTATTGGCTTTTCTCAGACTTCCTTTTCATCTTACCTCACTTCCTCATCTGCTTTTCTCTCCTTTTCCTCCACCTTTGTTCCCTTCCCTTCCCATCTCTTTGTCACTTTAAGAGATTTCCTGTCACCAAAACTTCTGGGAATGAAGTGTCTGTAGAGATAGGCTGGCTAGCAGTCTGTGCTAACAATCAGCTCCCAGGGAGATTAATGGGAATGTTGGCTACAGAAGGATGGGTAAGACTGGGCCCCATTGACTGAGCTATTCTGTTGTAGAGAGTGTTTCTGCTGCCCACATGGCAGTGAAGGGGACACGCTGCCTCTTTGGCACTGCTCCACTAACTTCATTACTCCCTGGAGAAAACTTTCTACTCAGGTTCCCCCTGGAGTTTGAAGGCAATGGAACTATGTCCATGAATGAGGACTGGCTGTGTGAATCAGGGTTGCAGGATCAGGCGTGTTTCTGCACCACACCTGGTCCCCCTAGTGAGTGGAAAAATATGATCTGAATCAAAAATGTATACGGGTGATGGGATGACCTTTATGGTCCAGGCATCCGGATGTGCCAAACCTTGTTCAAGAAAGTTATTCTTACACCTACACATTACCACAAAGACTTGAGTGAGAGCTGCTTTTCTGAAGGGGGCCGTGAAGGATCAAATCTGGGAGAATGAGGCAGGTTGGCCACTTTGTGCCCCTATGTTAACGTTCACCCCTATGGATGGAGACATATTTAGTTGGTTCTCTGGTTATTTTCTCCTCTTTCAGTGGCTGTGCACTCTCCTCCTCCACCTCTGCTATGCCATAACTGACAGCGTAGTTAGCTGCTGCTATATCAAGGCTCCATTAAACCCGAAATATACGTTTGTGAATAATAAAAGCTGGCCCTGAATGAACATCTATCTCACCGTGGCTGAGTATCAGGTGGACATTTGCAATGTGAGCCATGAAATCAAAGGATGCTGGGGCTGGAATATACAGGCTCCTGAGCTGCATTATATGTAAACACTTGGTTCATTAACACTTTTCTAAAAGTTAAAAGCGGTTCATAAACCGATTATTAGCCAGGAAAAATGAGCAGCAATGAGATCATTGCAGTTGGAATGGGCTCATTATAATGCCAACTGTCAAAACTTTTTGAAGCCAGTTTCAGTCTCTTTGAAACAAGGCCCTGCAGACTCAGGGTACTCTGACTTAATTGTCTTTGGCAGGGTGGGGAGAGCAGGAGGTAGAGAACATTACTGATTTAAAAAGCGGTGACCAGACACTCCACTCGGGGGGCTCAGTCAGAGGGGTTGGACACCAGTCCCTGATCCTGTGGGCTGGTTGGTCTATTCTGGCCCAGATTTGACATGAAGTGGCTCTAGCTGCTGCCACGAGCATAAAGCCTGGTAGGGTCCTTACACCAGCTGAAGAAAAGCACAGCAAGGGTCTAACACAACCCTTTCTCACTCCAACATGGAGGCCTGCCAACAGATATTGGGGTGGGCAGTTGTCCTGTGACCCAGTGATTCAAAATGGCTGATTACCTATACTACAGAAGCCCTGGGCCCTTTAAATTCCCTCCAGAGTGCCACACCACACGCTCCAAGCAGCTCTGATGGCCATGTGTCTGTGACGGAGAGGCAGCGTGGCGTGTTGGGCAGTATGGCCCTGATGCTTCCACCTGAGGCCCCACCCCTTCTATGAGCACAGAGCCAGGCTTCCCCTGCACCTTGTCCAGGGGCCCAGAAGGTCTGTCGTCACCCCCTACCCCTGCCAATATGCTCCCTAAACTGGAAGGGGGAGCAGCCCAGGTGAAAGAATAGGTTCTGCCAGCTAAGTGCCAATTCTCTTCCGTCAGGGGAATCCCTCGCTGGCTAGCTACGGCCAGATTCCATACAACTTTGTCCTCCCCGAGTGGCACAAAGGAGAAGTATCATAACTGGAAATCTTCGAGCTCTGTTTTGGCTTTTACCAAACAACCAGCACCGTGAGGAGCAGGAAGTGGGGTGGGTAGGAGGGGATAAGGCAACGCTATAGAGGAGCACACCCTGTTATAGAGTCCACACTATATTTAGAGTCAGATCAGTGAATGCTTCAAAGAGAGTTCACGCCGCTAATGTATCACACATTTAAGATGAGAATAGAGCTGTAACAAAAGCTCTGGAAATCCCTGAAGACTGCATTGCAATCCATTACCTGATTTCTACTACATCCCCAATGGTCTGTATGTTCTCCGCTTAGCAAGGAACTAATCATATGCTTGACTTTAAGCACATGAGTAATCTCAGTAAGGTCATCAGGCTTCAACAGTCAATAGCCCACTTATGCTCTTCCAAACTCAAGTTTGTCACCTGGAATCTGCTGAAAATTTTGCACTGGGATCTCCTCTCTGACGTGAAGTTGCTAGTGGCCAAGGTAGTTTTTGTGTGTTTGAGGATTTTTGCTCCATAGGTAGCAGGCACATGTATTTTGGGTCCCACAAAAAGCCCCGAGGGTCAGCTCCTTTTCTAACATCCCGCTCAACCCCAATACCACTGCTATCCTACCAAAAGGGGACTGGTTGGCATTCTCTTAGGAATCTGAATGCCGTTCCCCAACCGCCCTGACTGTAGCTGCTCAGTAAAGCAAGATGCTGGTCCACCCATTTGCTTGATTTAAAAAAAAATCCTATTCCTCTAAATAGATTGTTGAAGATCTTGATAGTGGTAGAGACAAGCAGCTTGAAAAACTGGCTAAAAAGTGGCCAAAGACTATGATAGACACATAAGGGATCTATTTACTTGTGTACTAAGTCATAGACACTTTAGTGAACAGATATATGATTGTGAATAAGACTGACCCCTACAGATGCAGCATCTGGTGGGGGGAGGGGTAAAGGAGAGAGAAATGCTATATAAGCTAATGGACAGTGTCAGTACAAGAGCAAATGGGGTTAAGCTTTTAATAAATTTAGGCTGGAAATTAGAAGATTTCTAACCATCAGAGGAGTGATGTTCTGGAGTGGCGTCCAAAGAAGAGCTGTGAGGACAAACAATTTAACCAATTTTTTAAAACAGATCTTGATAAAATTATGAATGGGATTATGTAATGAGTTGCCCAAGAGGGCAGGAGACTAGCCATGAGGATCCAGGAAGACACTTCCAGTCCTGTGTTCCTCCAAACATTTAAAATTGACCATTCTTTGCTCTCTATCCCAAGTCTTCATCTGGATTACTGAAGGGCATGGACTGGGTGAATGGACCTTGATGCTGGAACTTTTGGCTAGTATATATCCGTTAGAGTCCTTCCACTGAGGTCTTCAGGCCTTTCAATTCCAATTGACCGATCTGGGGTCATTCAGGTCTTCCTGTCTCTTCCTCCTTTTGCGTTAACAACTGATTTGCTCAATCACCATCTCAGGTGTTGGTTACTTTTTGTTTCTATTGTGCAGTGAGTCAGATTCTTGATGACAATGCTGGAAAAGAATTCCAAAATAAAATTCAGATAAAAGTCTCCCTCCATATTTAGCTTTTCTTCCCTTATGCATGCTGTTGATAACATTATTCAGTTATTACAACGGGAGGACAACTGAAAAATCTAATAAGTTATCACTATTCTTACTGTTTCCCTTTGGCGCTTCAGACTGCTTGGAAGGGGAAATGATTAATCAAATTTACTTTCTGTTTAATCAGTTCTGACTGTGATGGAATAATGGAACGGTAAATGACAGTTTAGATGTCTTTAGTTCAGGGATCTAAAAAACTGGTTAATGTTTCAAATCCACCATTGTACACTCAGATAGTTTTCCTGGAACACCAATGTGCCATAACACCCTGGTTAAAAACCACTGGCACAGACACCGCTGGAAGTTGACCTAACTGACATTGGCTTCAGTTCTGTAATTTATGTAACTGAAGTAGTGTAACTGAGATCGACTTACAGCGTTGGTGTGGCCCGTCCCGTAAACGGACTGTGATGGAATAATGGAAGGGAAAATGACAGACATTTCAGATGCCTCTCGTGCAGGGACCTAATGAACTGAAATTAAATTTCTTCCTTGGAGGTGGAAAAGATTTTAATATCTGATTTTATAAAACTGAAATATCATGTCAGCCTTTAATGAACTCTTTTGCTCAATACAGATGGCTTAGAGTCCACTAACTGCACTGTTTGTGCTGCTTCTGTCAACACCAGTTAACCAGAAAATTATGGATTTGAGAACATGAAAAGATCTGGTGCCAGTAGCTTAACTATGCAACCCCATCTTTACCACTGAATTTTCTCTCTTTTTTTTTTTTTTTTTTTGTCAGCCAGGGGATAAAAACACAATGCCATGAACTATATTCCCCTCTCCCACACATAGCCTTTAATAATATTAATGGGAGTTACATGCTAGACTAGACCCCAAGTTACCTATGCGATGCGGATGGAACTGCCATTCTTTCTGGAAGCTCTTTGCAGGCAGGCACTGTCCCAACTGGGGTTAAGTGGTTATTTTAGAGCATGCCTGAGGATTATGAAAGAAGAAGCCAAGATAAACATGCTAGTGTTGGAAATCACCCTGTGGGATGGCACTCTGAAAAGTAATTCTGTGGGATTCTGTATCAATTCCCTCTCTACAGCTTCCATAGCAAGTTGGCTCCACGTGCTTTTTTCTATACTGCAAACTTAACCTGACACTTGAAAGAGAAGCTGCATTCTTGGTCCATTGCTACATATGAGTCAAAAAATCCTGCAGCTTCTTTCTTTCTTTATCACCTGAAAATCATTTTAGATCTAGATGTGAGCTTTGCACCCAGTTCCCATCTTTATTATAGGTTAAACCAGTCCTGTGGATTTAAACACTCCCCAAACTGAGGGAACTTCAGCCTGGTCCTACCTCTCTCACCGTGCCTGGTAACATGTGTTCTGCAGCTGGAATTCAGTTGCTGAAGTGTAAGGCAGAATGGAACCTTACTCATTTTCCTGTAGATGTGAGGCTAAGGGTAGTAAGAGTAAGACTGCTTCCAGTAGTGTAAACAGATATGACTCAAAGACAGCTAGAGACCAGATCTGCTGAGTAAGAACATGACATTATCACATAGCCACTTTTCTGCCACTTTGCAGCAGGGCCAAGGTGGGTGAAGTTATATCTTTTACTGAATCAAGTTCTACTGGGGAGAGAGACAAGCTTTCAAGCTATACAGAGGTCTTCCTCAGGTCTGGGAATGGTTGATCCAACAGTAGGTATTGTCTGGCCCACCTTGACTCCAGTATGGCTTTGAAGCAGAATTATTTTCAGTCACTTTATAGTAAGGAAGCTGCAGAGATTTTACAGGGCTCCAGCAAATGATCATATATTTCACCACTCTTGTTCCTCCATAGAAATGGCACAGAAATCGGTACAGGAGGTTAAAAAAAGTACTTGTTTCTTCAGATACTCATAGATTCCTTCCACCACAGCACTAATACTGTAAGAGCTCAGGGTTCTTTGGTTACTGAGCTAGTTCACAAGGCTATCTAGATCAACTTGTAAGGCAGGAAATGGTTATTTGTCCTGGGATTTCTCTTCTGAAGGCGTGAATGTCATCGTTTCCTGTTTGTTTTCTTAAACTTAACAGTTAAAGCATTTCTTACTCAGAGCTAAAAAAGGTAAAGGTTTCAGGTTCTCTATTCTTGCTAGAAAATAACTAGAATACCTCACCCTGCAAACCTTTCCTAGAGGGTTTTAGATGACACAGATGCTATAAAAATTAGATATATAGGTAGATCTATTTTAAAATTTACTATAGGTACTTATTACCATAACTGAGCACTTCACAGCCCTTATTTATTTAGCATTTCACCACCCTTCTGAATTAGGACAGTGCTCCTATATGCATTACACAGAAGGGAAACTGAGCATAGAGGAGCTAGATTTGTCTGAGGTTGCTAGCCAGAGATGGATTAGGGTTATGTGGGGCCCAAGCCCTTCATCCTGCAGTCCCCCTTGTCCCTTCCCAGTGCTCCTGCCAGTGGAATGGGATTGGGGTGAAGGTGTCTGCACCACTCCCCCAGCCCACCTAGCACCCTGGTTCTGGGGACCCCCAGTTGGCTAGGACCCCTGGGCATAGGCCATTGCCCCAGTGGACAATCCATCTCTGTCTGTGGTGCAGCATGGACTAGATCACAGGGCTTAATGCTCCACCATTGGAGCACCTTGCCTTTTTGTAAAAGAAAGATGACAGATAGAAATGAACCCACCCTCCCTAAGACAACATCACTAGCCTGTTCACAAGAAAACCACTGGGCTTAATGCTTCTGTTTACTCAGACAAAACTTGTAGTGGAGTCAATGAGAGCTTCTGCCTGTTTAAGGAACTGTAGGACTGGGAATATTTTTGACCAACACTTTCCACGAAAGCATTAATGGACAGCAATCACTTTTGCGAAGTCCCCCAAAAGACATTAAAACATAGATCAGAGCCTCCTGCAAACTATTTCCTCTACTTTCCTCTTTAGGGATCTGACCCTAAAGTGGCTGCAGAAATTGGAATGAGTATAATGAGTTTTAATCTAGCCCCAAAGTAGAATTGTGGGAGGGGTTTCTCCTTCTCTGAGTATTCTTGTCTATTGATTTACCTATGAGATGTAGGTAGTCCATCATGTCCGACGATGACATCTTGAGCTTGCACAGGCTCATTGGTTGTGGACTCGCATGTGGCTGAGGAGTCCAAGCTTTGAACGGCATGGGCATTCACAGCAGGGGCAAGAGAATTGCCCTGGCTCTGTTGGTGCAGCTACTTCTGTTGCTTTCTTCCTCTCATGAGCATCAATGAGGTGTACGCGTCACTGCTCTTCAAAGTTGTCATACGAGTGTTGTACAAGAGCATGCCAGCCTGTTCGGTCTTCCGCATGTTGCTCTAGCTGATCTGGTTTTAAACCAGCATGACCAATGTTGGCCTTCACGCAGTCTTTATATCTCTCGTGAGGCCTGCCTTGGTTCCTTTTGCCCTGAGGCAGAAACAAACCGCAGATCTGAACAGCTTCAGAGCTACTAGGGGCCCCTCTCTAGCTCCTCTTTGTGTACGTTTGCCTGATGTCTTTCTGGTTGTGTACACTAAACACTAAAACCACCTTGTAGGCATGCACAGCCCTTCCCCCCACAATAGAGGCAAATCTTGGTTTTGCCTCCTATTATAATTTACTGTAGTACCTAGCAGTGCTCCCTTTACTTTTTCCCATCCACGGGCAGAATATATTTTTTTAATGTGTGTAACACCAACAGACTGAGGTTACCAGCCCCAGGGACAGAACCTGTGACCATAGGGTCTAAAGCCCTGCACTCTACCACATAAGCTAAAGGCCAGCTGGCTTTCAGTCAAGCCTGTAAAGACTCAGTCACAACTTCACTCACCCCAGATGAGGTCTCAGTGCCTCTGGATGCTACATGATGAAGGCAGGTGTGGATGTGCACCACCAGTGGAAACACACTCTGCCCACTGTGAGTGGCAGTGGGTGCTCTACTCATCAGCTGGGTGGCTGCTCAAGTGCTTTGCTTCCAGGGAACATTGGTGCCTAAAGACGCTGGCCAATATCAAGGCCCCAGTGTGCCCTAGCTGCTGTACAGGCATATAGGAAGAGTCAATCCTTGCCTGCTTCCTAAGAGTTCAATTCTCCTTTTGCTCAGGATTATCTGGTTTTATGTCACATAATCATTTCTCCTGCCTATGTGGGGCCACTGGTCCTGGTGCACCTTGGTCCATAGGCATGGATTCTGTAGGTGCTCTGGAGCTGGAGAATCCATGGGGACAAAGTAATGGGTGCTCAGCACTTGCTGATGGCCCTGCTAATCAGGTCCTCTCCCTCTCCCTCAGCCCCTTCCACCCATAGGCGGCCCTGACAATCAGCCCCTTCCCCTCACCTGCTGTGATCAGCTGCCCAGTAGGGGTCAGGAGGTGCGGGAGAGAGGGGGCAGAACAGGACAGGAAGAGGCGAAGCATGAAGAGGCGGGGCAGACGCAGGAAGAGGCAGGACAAGGCAAGGCCTTGGGGAAGGCATGGAGAAGGGAGGTGGAGTCTAGTAGGCAAATGGGTTTTGAACTTCCCTAGGGAAATAAGGAAGCTGGCATCTTTGCCTTGGCCCATCTATTTCTCTTTTTGTGGCACACAGTAATTTGGTTTCCTGCAGACTGTAATAGTTGAGTCTGATTTTTTTTGTTGGGTTTAATGTGGGAGGGCTGGGTGGTACTGATGGTCTGTGATAGACAGGACAATCTAGCTGATCTGGCCTTAAAGTCTATTGCCACATCTACACCGCAATGATCTGTCGATGGAAGTTACTGTTGTACGAGATCTTCTGGCAAAACCTCTGCTGACAGATCACGTCCACACACAAAAGTGGATCGAAAAAGCAACCCACTGTCGACAGAAAGCGGCCAGACTGCCCAGCTGCTCCCTTGACAGAACGGCTGACCAGAAGCTCTGCAAACGGAGCTGCTCTATTTGCCAACTTGGATTTTTTTTTCCATTGACCCTTTCTTCCCTCCTCACATCTCTTCTGCCCCTGGCACTATAAAGCAAAATACCAACCCAGCAGCACTCAAGTCAAATCCACTAGATTTGCAGGAGCATGAAATGAACTTTCCCATCCTCAGCTGCAACAAGCACATCTGGTTTCCAGCACTGACTGAAGGGGCAGTCTGGGGAGACTCCCCCTCCTGTCCCCCACAAGTAAACACAAAGTTCAAGAGACCAATTTTCTGGGTAATTTTCAGTCTGCTTTCATGCCCTTTCTTATACACAGGCCACTCAGCTAATAGCTTCACGCTGTCAGTTTCATACACTGGACCTGAAAGTGGGACACTCTGTACTGTAGAAGCAGCACCAGGAAGAACAGATGTGCCACTTGTTATTACTCCTCCCAGGAAGAATGATTTTTTTTAAAATAAAAACCATTATGTAGGAGGAAGCAGCATGTTTCTCTCTTAGCTCATATTTACACTACCTTTTTGTGAGTCTTCAATAGGGCTCATTCTTCCCCTTGCAGCCTGGCCTCCATTCTCAAACCTTCAAACTGTAGCAGAAGAACTTGGCCCAGGAAAGCAGGGAGGGTAGCGCTCTTTGGAATCTATAAACATTATTCCTTCTCTAGCTCTAATGTGGCACTTGGAGTGCAGATTAAAATTAAATATGGTCCAAAATGTCACAGGAATATATGTAACACATTCATAGGAGATCAAAAGGTCGTCCTCTCAATAGGCAATTCAGAATCCGTGACCTCTTAATTGCATGAGCCTGCCCCACTTCAGTGTCTTTACAATGAGCACTTTATACAATACGCCACAGCTTCATTTTGTGTAGCGCCTTTCATGTAAAGTGGATCCTATGCTCCTGGTCAAGCTTAGAAGAAGTTTTCTTCATCTCAAAGGCTTTTTATATTTCCTGGAGATCCGCGTTGCCCATGCTTCAGCTGCCCACATCAGTCTGTGTTACTAGGCTTGGTCTACACTAGACCTTGCAATCGACTGCAGATACGTCGATTCTAGCCATGCAATTGCCATAGCTAGAAGCGTGTATCTGCAGTCCATTGTAAGGTCTGCCTTCATTGAGGGATGTTGATGGGAGTACAGGGGGTTGACTGCTGACCCCAGAGAGATCAATTTCACGCATCTTTACCAGACATGCAAAAATCAAACTCCAGAAGATTGACCCTGACTGGGTCAATCTCCCAGTAAGTATAGACATACCCATAGATCTGACTGGACTAGTTGTCCAGTAACTCCATCATTCTTGCCTCTTCTGATACAATCTTTTGGTCTGGTTCAGGACTAGGTTACTTCAATTTTATGACAGTTTAATTCCATTCCCAGGTGTAAAATTAGGATAAAGCATTTGGTGAATCAGACCCTCCTCCCATCTAACTGTCTGGATTTACTCTCTGCCTGAGATCTTTTAGGCCCCTTTTGTGGACTTTCTGAAACCTCCTTGGATTCGTTTTTATGGAAGCTTCTGTCCTGTCTTTTAATTCCTTCTCATGGCCTCCCAAGTGGCTTTGATTCCTGTTGTCATTGCACCAATATTATCGATCTGCATTCAAGTAGGAAAAGCAGCTTTTAATTCCTCTCCCTGGGGGAAAAAATCTTTCCTTGTTCTTGACTTCAGTATTTTTTGCAACATCTGAGTGGTCAAAGAAGAGACAGGATTCTAGAGTGTGTTGATTCTTCAGTGGGAGAAGAATGAACTGACAGAAGATAGGTGACCCTCATAGGTAGTTCTGTTGGAGCACTTTTCATCAGTAGATCTGCAGGGGCTTTACAAGGGACATCAATAATATTATCCTTCTTTTAGAGATGGGGAAACCGAGGCATGGAGACATTAAAGTGATTTCCCTGAGGTAACCTACCGGGGAGATATTTGCTAGAAGGTGGTGCAGGTGGGGCAGTTGTTCCCTTGCTCCTGCTTTATAGGTCTACGTGTCTTCCAGTTTTTATCTTCCACCCATCACTTTAGAGGAAGTTGTAAAATCACATATAATGATCGACTTCAACAGTTCCCAACATTTTCATTAGTGTGGTTCCACAATCACCCCCCGACACCATTTGTGGACGTCCAATCACCCCTCAAACCATTCATGGATCCCATCAAAGCCAATTCTAGCTGCTATGTACACTTCATTAGATGAGATGGGAAACCACAATACAGATATTTGGATGGCAATTAACAACATTATTGGAAGCTATTTCATTTAAAAATAATAATTGATTGTAACTTTGCAATTTACTTAAAACTTATTTTCTGTGCTCATTTTTATTTTCCCCCATGGACTCCCATGCAACACTCCGGGGACCCCAGGTTGACCCCTGATCTACATGCTGACACAACTCTGCCTCCTTCTCCCTCCAATTTCCAAAATGACACCCCTGGTCACCTATAGACTCTGTCCTAGAATGAAGGTCTTTGCAGACCTTTCTCCAAATGCTCTATCCAGTAGGAAATACGGCCTTGCAAGTACCTGTCTGCACAAATATTGACTTTCTTGGATCAACACAGCTGAACATATTGGCTGTCACATCAGGTGAGGCTAGTGGTCCAAGGAGTTCAGTTTCTCCTCACTAACTGCAGCCAGTATCAGCTGCTTCAGAGGAAAGCCCAAGCAAGTCTATGCTTAGAGTTTAAAGGGCAATCTGTCCCCAAGGAAAGCGTCTTCTTAACCCTAACAGCAGGCTTGCGCCAGGATGCCTGGTGGTTTATATCAGTATTTCTCAACCTTTTTTTTTTTTTTTTAATAAAGGTCCCCCTTTTTTCTTTAAAAAAGGTACCCCCAGACTTCCTTTGTGTACCCCTAAGGCTGTGCGTACCACTGGTTGAGAAATTCGGTCCTACAGTAATCTGGGGTCTTGAAACAAGTGCCATTCAACCTGTCCAGATTACTGTACCCCTTTCAGGAGTCAGATTTGTTTTGCATACCGCCAAGTCACATCTCCCTTAAAAAAGTACCTACTTACAAAAACATCACAGAAGACAACTAGATGACTTTCTACAACCTTATTATCAAGTCAGTGAATTAAAATAGAAATATTGTACTTACATTTTGGCATAAGGCAACTGAAGCAGTAGCAATAAGACATTGGTTAAATGGAGTTTTAGATCGTACTGACTTTACTAGTGTTTTTATCTAGCCTGTTGTCAAACTAGACAAATATCTAGAGGAGATGATGTACCTCCTGGAAGACCTCGGTGTACCGCAAGGGTACATGTACCCCGGGTTGAGAAATACTGGTTTATATCAAAAGACTACCCGCAGCAAAGCAACCCAAAGCTCTGCGTTCAGATTTTCCAGCCAAACTACTTTTCTTGCTTGGCTCTACAAGCCAATGTTCAGTCTCTGATTATTGTGCAAGCAGGGGTGGAGAGATGGGTTGTCTATCCTGCCCCAGGAACATCACAAGTCCTCTTGTGTCGGTCCCAAGGGATATTATGTACCATGCCGTCGGGTAGCAGGTTTTTCATGGACGACTGGTTGGAGCTCAAGGAAGCCACTGCATTTGAAAAATTGTTTTCAATACAATTAAATATCGCCTTATTTCAGCAGCAGATCACAATCCTAAATGTATTTTTCCCCTCATTATATCCCCCTGAGGCAGGAAAGCAGCACCCCAGTTTTTCCACAGGGAGGGAATAGAAGCACAGGATTGAGCAAAACTCCTGTGACAAAGCAGGGACTTGAACCCAGCCCTTGAAGGGTGGGGCCCTTATCTCTGCAGCTAATCTTCTGCTACTTGCACTGACTAAAAGAACCTTTTTGTGGCTGGGGTGAGTGTGGCTGTAGCACCTGATCCCACATCAGATATGTGATTTCAGTAGACTGTGACAGCTTCATTTTCTCAGCATCTTTGCCACAAACTCATACATTCCACTTTTAAGGTAACAAGTACCTGTTCTGAGGTCTTAGGCTCATCTCCTGCGTAACACAACTGCTGGAATTTCACCCTGTTGTTCTTCAGGCAAGACCATAACAGGCCAAAATCGCATTCACACTGGGGTGCCTGGCTGTGTATTCCAGAAGTTCTTTTGAAAGACAGACCAGACCACAGCCCCGGATGTACTATTTGCGTAAACGCTGTGGCCTGAAGCTCTGCTCACTGTTGACACCTGATGTGAGTAGGAAGAAGAGAGACGGAGCTGCTCCACAACTGCAGATGGTTATAGGCACCCTTTAGGAGGGAAAACCTTACTAGCATATTTCGGAGAACAAGGGGAGTGACTGACTGGGCCCAGCCTCATTTGCATTTCAGTTACGTGACACTTCTGTAGTGGCTGGATTAAAATACTGTTACATTTTGAGTTTGGAGGCAACAAAATGCTATCAACCCCATCAGGAAACAAAAAGACAAGAGAACAGCACCAAATATACCTGCAGTGAGGGGTCGCTCTGACAGTGACCATAGTGAAGCCAGTTAGGCAATGGTGTTCACGGTGGGCTGGAGAGAGAAACAGAAAAAGGCTCCTAGATTGTACTTACAGTGCTTCTCACGCAGTAAGGATGCTGTTAAGAGTCTGTACACCTCTGATTCCTCTCCAAAGACTCAGCACAGAGGTAGCTTAAAGGAAATGGTTAACTTTTAAGTGGGGTAGGGAGCTGAGGCTGGCAGTGATTCTGAGGTGATGTGGGCTGAAGCTCAAGATACCAGCAGCCTCCCTGAGGGTTTCTGGTGCAGGCCACCTGACCCAGCAATCAAGCTGAAGTCACTTCAGTTGGGTCAGGTGGCAGAGCCCCCTGATTAGCCCAGACAACTCTTCTTTTGGGGCTGGAAACTGACCTGCCAGAGTCCTTGACTTTTAGCAGACCTGGATGGCAAATTGTAAGCAGGGAACTGAGGTGGAGGAAAATGGCTAAAACACATTAACCACTCACAGCTGCAGAAGGAAGACTTAGGGTGGGGCTATTGTTAAAACACTCTATGGAGGCAGTGGAGGTGCGGCAGTTCTTATATTAATATATTTAATTAATTTATTAATTGCTGTCTTTCCAAGTTCATTTTCCCTTTTGTTTTGTTTTAAGCCCTTAAACTCAGTGCTTATACCTGGGGAAAAAAAGGAGGGTACATATAGTTTCACAAGTTTTTGGATGGAGGCTCAAGCTGGCATTATTTAAGTTTTCAGAAAGAATGGCTAGAAAATTGAGCCTGACCTATTTGCTGTCAAGAACACCTGGCAGAAAGATTACAGTTAGGAGAGACAAACTCTACAACTGAATCTAAACTTTACCACTCATGCCTCTCTCTCTAACACTCACAACCAGAACACCAAATCTAGTTGATGTCTGGACTGGGGGGGTGAGGAGGATTTAAATCCAGATCTGAATCCAGACCCATCACCCAGTTTTATAACTTTGGCCTATCTAAATTCTTTTATCTGATGAGCTTGCTCAGCAAGCCCACATCCTGCCATGTGGCATGCCTGCAGTGGGACCGGAAGGCAGGCAGGCAAGGAGGAGATGCATACGTAACAACATCAAAAAGAATTGAACCCGAAAACTTTTCACACACAGAAAAGTGCCTTCCTGGGCTCCAGAAATTTCAAGGATTTCTTCCAGCCTATCCAGGAGCATTCTTCAGCTCTGTTCCTTTCCTTCTTTCTTCCACTGGCTCACACTCATCTCCTTACTTTCTCTTCATAATGTCAGCAGGAGGGACTTCTTTGTAGCTGTTATATGTCTGGATCATTGACTTTCCAGCTCATTTCAAATCTTGTCCGGGTGGGCATGTCTTTTCTCCCTGGTCTGTAGGGCTGTTCATTTCACTCCCCTTGTATTATTACCTTGGTATGGACTATAACTCAGTGAATGCAGCATTTAACTCTCCTTTCAGTGCTGCCTCACCCTGAGTAACACTTTGGCACTTCTTGGTAGGCTCCCGTTGAGTGATCTCGACAGAGAGGAGGGAGTTCTAAACACCATACCAAGGCTATTGGGTGTTTCTCACACGGGGAAGCATAAAGACTTTATTCACATTATGTCAACCGCCTGTGCCAATAAATGCACAACTCCTCAATGGAAAGACTGTAAACCCCTGCCACAAGGAGAATGGTCATGAGACATCACAGTGCCACAGAATCAAAAAGAAGTCATATGCCAGGAGGAATGACTGAGTGTCAGTCTTCCTCTATTTTTTTTAAGTGAATGCATGTAGAGGGAGGATGTTGCCTCTGTCCACTATAACTTGAACAGAATCTTTGCAGATGATAAAACTAATAAAATATCTTGATCATAGTGCACAAATACCATCACTAGAAAAAAATATTGGCCCTTAAATCTAGTGGAAAAAAGGCATAACAAGAACCAGTGTCTGCAAGCTAAAGGCAGAGAAGTTCAAATTAGAAATACGGCACGTATTTTTTCACAGTGAGGAGCATCATTGTTTATGGCTAGTGGATCTTGTAGGTAGCATTGAACTGGTGGCCTTAGAGAGGAGCCCCTATCACATGAGCTAAAAGCCAGCTGGCTATCAGTAGGGCTATAGAGCTGATATAATTCTTCATTCAGCTTTTTTTATTTTGAAATAACTAACCTAGCAGCAACACAACACAACTGCTATTTCAAAATAAATTCAAAATAGTGTCTGCCTGATTTCAAAATTGATAAACCTCATTTCAAATAGCTATTTTGAAAGAGGGGCTGTTAAGAGAGGGAACAGCTCCTATTGTGAAATAAGCCATAGTGCATTCAAAATGTCTGTTTAAAATAGGCTCTCTGTGTGTAGATGATGTATTTCAAAATAGCGAAGTGCTATTTTGAAATGCATTTTTGTGTGTAGCAGTGTTATTTCAAAAGAAGCTCTTTCAGAATAGCTATTCTGGAATAGTAGCAGAGAGGTAGCCATGTTAGTCTGTACTCCAACAAAACAAAACAGCAGAAATGTAGCACTTTAAAAACTAACAAAATGATTCATTCGGTGATGAGCTTTCGCAGGAAGAAAGATTGAATAAATCATTTTGTTAGTCTTTAAAGTGCTACGTTCCTGCTGTTTTATTGCAGAATAGTTTATTTTGGAGTAAAGTTGCTGTGTAGATGTACCCGAGAGTCAGCACTGGTGGCAGTAAACGAGCTTAATGGGACGACAGAAAACTGGACCGCACCTATGAGAAGTGGACATTCCTCTCACTAAAATAATGCTGGGCCATGGATGTTCCCAGACCAGACAGTGCTGGGCTAGAGAGGTTCAAGCTGTACTACAATGCAGCTAGAATGATTCATTAGGACATTCAGCTGGAGTTGCTGTATGAGCAAAGATGTTGTATGGTAGAAAAGCCCAAATCAGGGGCATGCATACCACGAAAAAGGGAACATGCAGCAGGTGGAATGGAGTACAGAACTGTATGAAGGAAGGTTCAAAGGCTCATTTCAGTGTTTTCTATATTTCATTGATATCATATGAAAACCAGGAAGTATTGTAATTATATTATTATATAAGAGATTATATTAGAGAAACCGAATAAAAAAGAAGACAGTTTAGATAGGGTTGATTTCAGGGGCGATAGCTATTACAATGAAGCTAAGATGTGTTAAAAGTTAAAGGTGTTAAATTTAACAGATAAATCAGTGCATGTTTTTTGATCCCGTTGCTGTCCACTCACTGAACGCAGAAGAGCTGCTGTAATGGTTGTTCCCTGAGTTGATCTGCTTTTCTGGAATTGCTCAAAGATTGTATACCCTGGTCTCCCCTTCTGCTATTCATTCAGGATGTGTTGAAGAGTGCAGTAGCATCACATTAAATTATCTAAAGCCAGACCAGGTGATCAGCAAAGGTAGAGGCAGACCATTCACTACAAAATCAGACTGGGGTGTTCTTGATATACTAGGTGAGATCAAACCTTCACACAGTCCAGTGACAGAACTTCAGGCTAAGAGCTTGCAAATGAGCTTTTCAGTTTTCATTTCTTTTTTGGTTCAAGCTGTGGTACATTAGCTTATCAAAAATTAATGTTGTGAGCCGAAAATGGCAGCATCTGGATTTCGACATTCAAATGGCTTGTGGTTCAATTGGTGGTCTGTGAGATGCTTTAGCAGACTTAAGCTGCGTCTACACGTGCACGCTACTTCGAAGTAGCAGCACCAACTTCGAAATAGCGCCCGTCGCGTCTACACGCGTCGGGCGCTATTTCAAAGTTAACTTCGACGTTAGGCGGCGAGACGTCGAAGTCGCTAACCTCATGAGGAGATAGGAATAGCGCCCTACTTCGACGTTCAACGTCGAAGTAGGGACCGTGTAGACGATCCGCGTCCCGCAACGTCGAAATTGCTGGGTCCTCCATGGCGGCCATCAGCTGGGGGGTTGGGAGATGCTCTCTCTCCAGCCCCTGCGGGGCTCTATGGTCACCGTGGGCAGCAGCCCTTAGCCCAGGGCTTCTGGCTGCTTCTGCGACAGCTGGGGATCTATGTTGCAGGCACAGGGTCTGCAACCAGTTGTCAGCTCTGTGTATCTTGTGTTGTTTAGTGCAACTGTGTCTGGGAGGGGCCCTTTAAGGGAGCGGCTGGCTGTTGAGTCCGCCCTGTGACCCTGTCTGCAGCTGTGCCTGGCATCCCTATTTCGATGTGTGCTACTTTGGCGTGTAGACGTTCCCTCGCTGCGCCTATTTCGATGTTGGGCTGAGCAACGTCAAAGTTGAACATCGACGTTGCCGGCCCTGGAGGACGTGTAGACGTTATTCATCGAAATAGCCTATTTCGATGTCGCAACATCGAAATAAGCTATTTCGATGTTGGCTGCACGTGTAGACATAGCCTTACAGTCTTCTGGGTATTTGCATTTGAGGAAGCTGCTCCTTCGAGGGCTGAAATGTCAGGAATATTGATGCAATAGAAAGAGAAACAAACCCAAAGAAGGTAAAATAATACCAGGTGAATTTGCAAAGGATGAAGAGCATTAGATCCCCCAAAAAGTTTTTGAATGCAAGGTTTAAACCCTATGACACAATATTAACATAATTGGATGATAAATTGAGGAGTTACGATGGAGTCAAAGTTGAGTTTGCTTTTTTGACAGGCAAGAAATTGAAAAGTATCTGTAACACTGGAAACTTAGCAAGCATCCACCCCAAGGATTTAAACTCTGGCTCTTTTGAAAATGACCTTGAGCTCTTTGATAGTGTTTGAAAGTTAATCTTTAAGGATAACTTGGAAATGAAGAAGTCATTGAGCTCCTTCTATGTACTCACAAAAGATATTTAGATGTGACTTTCCTTAACACAGAAACAGCATGGCAATTTTTTTCTGTCTTGCTGAAAACTTGGCTGCTAATAAAAGTTTCAGGACGCTAAAACAAATCTAAACCTATCGAAGAATGTCCAAGGGGCAGAAAAGATTAAGTGATCTGGAAGTCATTGCTGCAGAGAACTCAAAGTTAGGGCGGGTAGGCTGGGAAGAGGGTGCTTCAAAGAAGGTTAGGAAAGTCCTGTTGTAAAAGTTATTGCTAGCAATTGGTTGGAATGTTTTTATTTGTTTTTAGCCAGGGTGGGTAGGGCCCTGGATGTGAGCCATCTAACTAGGCCCAGAAGGATCTTGGTGTGATACTGACCAAATCCCAAAAGATTTCCAGGAGAAGTAAGGCCTTTGAAGGATGGAATTGCCAGCAGGTTTTTGTTATTTTTTGCCTACCTCTGTTCATCTCTTCAACTTCTGAAGAAAGAGACAAGCTGGAGGAAATAATATCTTTTATCGGACCAACTTCTGTTGGAGAAAGAGGCACGCTGTTCCACTGTGAGAAGTTGGACGAATAAAAGATATTACCCTGCCCACCTTGTCTTTCTCATATCCTGGGGTCAGCATGGCTCCAACAACACAGGAAACATGGTTCTTAAAGGTAACACGTGCATTATATGTTATTTTGCAGCGCTCTAGAGACACTTGTGGGAGGACAGCACAGGACTTGTAGACTAACTCCGGGGGCTCCCTGGGAGTTTACGAGAGCAGCCAGACTTAGAGACAGTGTCTGGATGCACTCAGACCCAGTGGGCAGAAAGGCATGTGGGTTTGAAAAGTCTGGCCCAATATAGCAGCCTGGTGGCCAGCTACAAGTCGAATTTGGCTAAGATGTGTGATGAATTGTCGGCACAGTTCATGAACCTACACAAATTCCATTTTGAATGTGCTGCTTTGTGCCTTCTCTATGGTATGTATGCTCCATGTGGGTTGAAAACATGGTGGCAAAAGAATAACAATAGAAGATAGTTTATTCTTAAAGACCCTCCAGTCATTTTCAATGGTCTGAGGCCAAGGACTGGATTTATCATGATACATGATACCTCTGGCAAAGGTGTCACCTGACATGGGCAGTCTGAAAGATCTGAATGGATTGAGGCTGATTCGTGTGGTGGAGATTTTCTCCACTCAATGGAAAAGAGACGGATTCCCAAATAACAGCCTGTATATGGTAGGGGAACCCCTTCCAATCTGCTTTCCCGGACACCAGTGGCCCCAAAGAACATTGAAGGCACTGGTGAAGAACATGCCTTTGTTGTTTATTGTTTCATAGATCCCGTAGTCCTCTGTACTTTATCTGGAGAGAAAAAAGCATGGTGCAAGAATCTGTGCAAAGCCTGCTTATCAGTGTGTGTTTAGTATATGCAACTGCTGCCTGCCCCCGAGTGAGTTAAACTGACAAGCAGTTGCTTTGCACTTATTGCATGGAGTTCTGGGAAAGGGTGATGTTAAGTACAAGGAAGACTGAAGGGTCAATGCTATGCCCAGAAGGGCTTGGTAGCTGGACAGCAAGGCTACATCTACACGTGCACACTACATCGAAATAGGCTATTTCGATGAATAACGTCTACACGTCCTCCAGGGCTGGCAACGTCGACGTTCAACTTCGACGTTGGGCAGCACCACATCGAAATAGGCACTGTGAGGGAACGTCTACACGCCAAAGTAGCACACATTGAAATAAGGGTGCCAGGAATAGCTGCAGACAGGGTCACAGGGCGGACTCAACAGCAAGCCGCTCCCTTAAAGGGCCCCTCCCAGACACAGTTGCACTAAACAACACAAGATCCACAGAGCCGACAACTGGTTGCAGACCCTGTGCATGCAGCATGGATCCCCAGCTGCCGCAGCAGCAGCCAGAAGCCCTGGGCTAAGGGCTGCTGCACACGATGACCATAGAGCCCCACAGGGGCTGGAGAGAGAGCGTCTCTCAACCCCTCAGCTGATGGCCGCCATGGCGGACCCCGCTATTTCGATCTTGCAGGACACGGATTGTCTACACGTGCCCTACTTCGACGTTCAACTTCGAAGTAGGGCGCTATTCCCATCCCCTCATGGGGTTAGCGACTTCGACGTCTCGCCACCTAACGTCGATTTCAACTTCGAAATAGCACCCAACACGTGTAGCCGTGACGGGCGCTATTTCGAAGTTGGCACCGCTACTTCGAAGTAGCGTGCACGTGTAGACACAGCCCAAGTGTGATATGGAGGGACTGCATCCTGAGAGTGTCTATACACTTCCCAACTCAAACTGGGGCAGTGTCTGGACTCTGTTGAAGCTCCAGAAGCTAAAACCATCTGAGGGTATCCAGAAGAAAAAGGTTTGGATTCTCTTCAGATTGTCTTAGGAGATGGCCAGGAGGAGGGATTCATTAGGATCTGTGAGTCAAGATGATAACAATCTTTCAGACCGACGGTAGGATTTTCAAAAGTGCCTGACTTCAATTCATTCCAATGGCTGTTAGGTTCGCAGGCACTTTTGAAAGTCACACTAGTTGCCTGTCTTCATCTTTAGAGGTTGCAGCAGCTTTGAAAACCTTGTCCTCAGAACTGAGCAGTGTTAAAAAGAAAGCCCTTGTCACATGTATGTTTAATGAAGACATTCACAGTCACAGTAGGTGAATAAGAGAGAAAAAAGTGGAAGGGATAGATCAACGATTTAGATATTGGCATAGACAGTACGTTATTAAGTTTGCAGATGATACCAAGCTATGAGGGGTTGCAACTGCTTTGGAGGATAGGGTCAAAATTCAAAATGATCTGGACAAATTGGAGAAATGGTCTGAAGTAAACAGGATGAAGTTTAATAAAGACAAATGCAAAGTGCTCTGCTTCGGAAGGAACAATCAGTTTCACACATAGAGAATGGGAAGCGACTGTCTAGGAAGGAGTATGGCAGGAAGGGATCTAGGGGTTATAGTGGACCACAAGTTAAATATGAGTCAACAGTGTGATGGTGTTGCAAAAAAAGCAAACATGATTCTGGGATGCATTAACAGGTGTGTTGTGAACAAGACACGAGAAGTCATTCTTTCGTTCTACTCTGCACTGGTTAAGCCCCAGTTGGAGTATTGTGTCCAGTTCTGGGCACCACATTTCAAGAAAGATGTGGACAAATTGGAAAGGGTCAACAAAAGAGCAACAAGAATGATCAAAGGTCTACAGAACATGACATGAAGAAAGGCTGAAAGAATTGGGCTTATTTAGTTTGGAGAAAAGAACATTGGGGGGGACATGATAGCGGTTTTCAGGTATCTAAAAGGGTGTCATAAGGAGGAGGGAAAAAACTTGCTCTTCTTGGTCTTTGAGGATAGAACAAGAAGCAATGGGCTTAAACTGCAGCGAGGGAAGTTTAGGTTGGACATTAGGAAAAAGTTCATAACTGTCAGCGTGGTCAAACACTGGAATAAATTGCCCAAGGAGGTTGTGGAATCTCCATCTCTGGAGATATTTAAGAACAGGTTAGATAAGTGTCTATTAACGATGGTCTAGACAGTACTTGGTCCTGCCATGAGGGCAGGGGACTGGATACGATGACCTCTCAAGGTCTCTTCCAGTCCTAGTATGCTATGATCCTATGAGCCAAAGTGAGGACAGAGAGATTGACAGCTACTGTGGGCCCTGGGGCAAAGTGGGAGGGGCCAGGCTCTGCACCCTTGGAAGGGGCAGGGCCAAGGGCAAAAGGGGTGGGTCCATGGACAGGTGCCCTTAGAACCTCCAGGGCCATGGCTCTGGCTCCCCACAGCCACATGGAATGGCAGAGCAGTGCTACTGGCACTTCAAGGAGGCTGGGACTTACAGCCGCTGGTGCTGCTGAAGTAGCAGTGGAGCCTGCTGGAGCTCTGGGTCCCTTTGAAAAGCTGGGCCCCATACAACTACCCCTTTGCCTCATGGCATTCCAGCTAGGGAGGGTGGGAGGGGGAGAAGTGGGGACAGAGTGCAAATTGGGTGATTTTCACGCTCCGAAAGTGCTGGGAGGGAGAGGACAGAGCAGCGAAGTGTGGCGTTCTGGTGTCCCAGTGAGTGAGAGCCATGGAGAGAGGCATGGGGCTGACAGTGCAATCCCTGTGGGCTGCTGTGGCCCACTGAGATAAAGGAGGGCCACTCATGTGTCCCACTTACCATTTGTGGTTACTTGTTGCTACTCTGAAGCATCTGGTGCAGGCTGTGGTCCAAAACAGGATGCTGGAAGACGTGTACCAGTGGTCTTAACGAGTAGAGCACTATCTATGTTTCTTCGTGTGGGTCTTCATAGTCACAATAGATGCTGTAAATGAAGTCCTCAACTGAAACTTTAAAGGGCGCGATCCATAGTCTATGCAGACTGGAGGATGCCTACTACTACTATTCTGGCCATTTTTTCACTACAAGTTGAACCTCTTTAATTTGGAACTCTCTCGTCTGGCAACATCTGTAATCCGGCATGATTTTAGTTAGCTGGATGATTACTTACGAAGGGTGTGGCCGTTTCCTGCAGTGTTATGAAGTTTGTTTCCAGCCACCCATCTTGTGTTCAGTGTTGTTATTTAGCTGTAATTTACCCCTAAATGGCTATGTCTACACGTGAAGCCTATGTCTACACGTGGCTATGTCTACACGAAATAGGCTATTTCGATGAATAACGTCTACACGTCCTCCAGGGCTGGCAACGTCGATGTTCAACTTCGACGTTGCGCGGCACCACATCGAAATAGGCGCTGCGAGGGTACGTCTACACGCCAAAGTAGCACACATCGAAATAAGGGTGCCAGGCACAGCTGCAGACAGGGTCACAGGGCGGACTCAACAGCAAGCCGCTCCCTTAAAGGGCCCCTCCCAGACACAGTTGCACTAAACAACACAAGATACACAGAGCTGACAACTGGTTGCAGACGCTGTGCCTGCAGCATGGATCCCCAGCTGCCACAGAAGCAGCCAGAAGCCCTGGGCTAAGGGCTGCTGCCCACAGTGACCATAGAGCCCCGCAGGGGCTGGAGAGAGAGCATCTCTCAACCCCCCAGCTGATGGCCGCCATGGAGGACCCAGCAATTTCGACGTTGCGGGACGCGGATCGTCTACACGATCCCTACTTCGACGTTGAACGTCGAAGTAGGGCGCTATTCCGATCCCCTCATGAGGTTAGCGACTTCGACATCTCGCCGCCTAACGTCGAAGTTAACTTCGAAATAGCGCCCGACGCGTGTAGCAGCGACGGGCGCTATTTTGAAGTTAGTGCCGCTACTTCGAAGTAGCGTGCACGTGTAGACACAGCTAATGTCTTCTACGAGCCCAGGAAGCAGTGGAAGTGTTGTTAGTGTGCTAAAAAATATTGACTTCCTGTGGTCTGGCAAATTCTGTCGTTCACCACTGGCCAGGTCCCGAGGGTGCCTGACTGGAGAGGTTCAACCTGTACCTTTCTTGCTTTTGCCCTAGCTACTTACACCTGCTTCTTCTTCCCTAAAAGGAGAACTTTCCTTACGTTCTGTGTTTTTCCACCAGCACTTACACCTGTTGTTCAAAGCAGTAGATTCCAAGTGAGAGTGGTATTTAAATAAGAAGAAATACAGAGAAGAAACAAACACAAAGCAAAGATCGGGACTGTGACCTTGGTAAGTTGCAGCCTACAAGAAGTCATCATTTTTATAAAGGGCTACATGAGACATAATTACACAGATGGCAGCTGTAGCTTAATACATCAGTGGCAATTCTTGGTTGATCGCCCATAGCCTTGTATTTAGTGGGCTTGCAAAAGCCTTCATGCTGTCTTTTCCCAGTGTGCCCTTTTCTCTTCTGTGTCTTGAGGCTAGAGCTGACCAAATTTTTTTCCAGAAAACATTTTAGGTAGAAAAAAAATGCGTTAGTCAAAAGTCAAACAGGTCGCAAAGCAGGCTTGAATGCAGCAAACCTCCAGATTCAAAAAAAGGTTGGGAAAGAGTTTGAAATTGTTGACATTTTCTAAATGAAAAATTTCTAAAGTTAAAACCTGATGTGTTCATGTCTTAGCTGCAATGTGATTCTCAAACTAGTTACAGAGCGATAGCCGTGTTAGTCTGTATTCTATCAAAACAAAAAAGGAGTCATGTAGCACTTTAAAGACTAACAAAATAATTTATTGGGTGATGAGCTTTGGTGGGACAGACCCACTTCTTCAGATCTGAAGAAGTGGGCCTGTCCCACCAAAACTCATTACTCAATAAATTATTTTGTTAGTCTTTAAAGTGCTACACAACTCCTTTTTTATTCTCAAATTAGGCATTCTTCTGACCTATCTCATTTATTGGTCAAGTCCAGTAGGCGCCCCTGGAGATCACCTTAACCTGGAGGGAAGTTCCCTTCTCTGCTGTAGCCTTTAGTCTAGTGGTTTTGGCACCCATCCGTGATGCAGAGTATCTGAGTTCCATTCCTTCCCTCTGCCATTTAAACCTGGGTACCCTGGGGCCCTAACCACTGGACAAGAGGGCTTTCTGGGGTAGTTTGCCATCTGTCTCCCTGGTGGCTCTGTTCCACGGTGTATCAATAGGTAAATGTGCATGGGAGCAGGGCATCTGGCATCCAGCTCGCCCACATTTCAGCTGAGCACCTTAACCACTGGGCTGAAAGTAGAAATTGGGAAGGTCACCAATACCTGCAGCTGGGGAGTTTTGCATGAGAAAGGCCTTAGGCCCATGGCTCCAGGAGAAGGCTCCTGGAAGGAGCGACAGAAGGTCCCTCAACATGAGTCTGTGTGTGGGGCACTGATGCCCATACTGGTCCCCTTCCCCCAAGCCTTGGCCCCTGTGCTGCCTTTTTCCCTCAAGGCCCTGTTCATGCATCACTTCTTCCCCCTAAAGCCAAACCCCTTCCCCCATCATTGATTCTTATGGCTGGTAAAAGTGGGAGGGTCAAGCCCCCCGATAGTGTTCCCTCTAATTTTTTTTTCCATGGGCAGAACAAGTTTTGTTCTGTGAACCAAGGCATGCATGAATGCGCACCACCAATAGAAAGACATGCTGCTTACTGTGGGCGCTCCGCTGATCAGCTGGGCAGCGCCTGAATCTCTCCTAGACGGCTGCCCAAGCACTCAGCTTACAGAAAACACTGCCCCCTGGCTTCCCCTGCTCCAGCGCCAATGAGTGTAGACCTGCCCTTAGTCAACAGCCAGGCCCCCACTGGATCACACTGTATGTACTGCTTAGCTTAGTGGGTTTTATGGAATGACATAAAAAGCAGAAAAGGTAGGGGCCCTGAGCAGTCGCGTGGTTATGCAGTAGAACTGTCTGCCCCTCTCCCTCATGCACCTCTTGTACACAGGGTCCTGGAGCCCGGCACTCCATTCTTGCTCTGCTCCCTCCTTCCCAACACCTTCGGAGCACCAGGAATCTACTGACTCACACTCCGTTCCCACTCCTCTTCCCAGAACTTTTGGAATGCTGTGAATCAGCTGTTCGCGGCTCTTCAAGCTCAGCAGATTTGTGGTGCTCCAGAAGTGAAGTGATTGGGAGATTTTCCATTAGTCTCAGTTATGGGTTCAACAGCCCCAAACTTCCAGCAGGAAGGGAGGAGGCGGAGTTGGGAATTCAGGGCTCCAGTGCCCCAGTGCATGAGAGGTATGGAGGGAAGGGGACAGAGAGAGAGTGGGGGAGCCACAGGTGGAGCCTCAGTGGGCTGCTGGCTGCAGGTTGCCCACCACTGCAGCCCACTGAGACAAAGGAGGGCCACCATGCACTAGGCTTGGTTGCCCATTGCTGTCCTAGGCTGAGGGCTCTGAAATCTGATGGTTTTTTCCAGAAGCTGGGAATGAGTAATGGATAGATCACTTGATGATTCCCTGTCCTGTTCATTCCCTCTGGGGCTCCTGGCTTTGGTCACTGTCGGATAACAGAATGCTGGGCAAGAGGGACTCAGTATGGCTGTTCATATGTTTCTAGGCAGATGCCCCCTCCCCCTAGACGTGCACGCTCTGCACGTCCTGTACCGCCAAGGGACTAGCTGCTGCATAATGCTGCAGGGAAGAGAGCAGGAAAGACTGGCAACAGATGTAGTTGATAAAGTGCTTTTCAGGTACAAGCCAGAGGAGGCTGCAGGAAACCTTCCCACAGGAGGTAAGTGGCATCTTAACACCCAGGAAGGTGGGAGCAGCAAAGCCAGTTAAAGCCAGGTTAAGCCAGCTCTTCTGTATTTAGTTTACAGAACTTCAGGTCTAAGCCCTGCTGCCCTGGCTAATAGATCATCTCACCAGTCATGTAACTATGTATTTTGCAGTGGGGTAATTTTTTGTTAGAGTACAGCATATCTATAAGCACGCAGGTCCTCATTCAAGAGTTAGATTGTATCTTGGATTGGGCCCTGATCCTGAAAGCATTTTTGCACATGCTTAACTATAAGCAGCACAATTCATGACCTATTAAGCACATTCCTAACGTTTTGAAGTTTGGGGCTGTTGAACCCATAACTGAGACTAATGAAAAGTCTCCCAATCACTTCACTGGGTTTGTAAAATGCCGTGCACACCTATGGCACTGTAGACATACTAAACAATAATGACAATAACCAGATTCATAGGCAGCTTTTCATTATACCACATGCCCATTTTGCACTCATAGAAAGTACTAACAAATGTCAACTGCATGTTTAATACGTAGGCAGAGGTTTGAAAAACTGTCTCCATTGGTGGGCTTCATCTGTGCTTATTTATTCCTCTCTAGGTTTGTCCAAATATATTTATATGTACTAAGAAGACATATATAAGTTTGAAAATATGTACTGTGTTGTACACATGCCAACTTTTTGCAAGAATTTCAGGCAGCAGTGAAGGTAAGTTGAGTGGAAATGTTTTTGTGAATGCTCAAAGCAGAGAAAGTTTGAATCTTGCACAATACAATTAAAATGTGTATTTTAGTGATAACTGAATCAGACGCAAGCACAAGGAAAATAAGAGAGAAGAAAGAACTAAAAATTACGCACTCTCAACATGCTCTGAATTAATTTGCTAGGTAGAAGCCATGATGTCAATGGAGATATTGTATCTGGAGCTAGTTCTACAGTGTGCAGAATAACCTCTAACACTGTGTTGATACGAAGGACTTTGACACAGTTTGAAAGCAAGAGTGGTACAGTAAAGTATAAAAGTAACAGTTTGCACTATAGGGTCCAATGGAAATAATTTATGCTACAGGCTTTTCTTGTTCTCGTGATGATTATTTTATGAGGAATAGGTTTTGATTTCTCAACTTAGACGCGCTGCCCACAAACAGTACTTTCTGGGGATTAGCGACTGATCTTGCCATTTCTCAGCTTTCTTGCTTTCCTCTGTGTCTTCGGCGTCCCAATTTTTGTGTGTGCTCTGTAACCAAATGCAGAAAGACTTCTGCTAAAGCAATAAGGCACCAGCAGACAGATCCATTTCCTCCTCCACCTAGTCTGTTCTTAGGCTGGCAGTGATCTGAAGACCAAGGAAAACAAAAACAGTTTGGCATTCTCACCTATTAGACTGATGAGGGAGTCACCGTGCAGGGTGTGTTCAGACCACAGAAATACAGGGTCAGATCCTGACAAATATCAGTCAGGCAAAATTCCCATTGACTGTAAGTCATATTTGCAAGGGTAAGGATTTGGGCCCTAGTCAGGAAAGCATTTAAGCATGAGGATAGGACAAGGAGCAATGGGTTTAAACTGCAGCAAGGGAGCTTTTGGTTGGACATTAAGAAAAACTTCTTAACTCTCAGGGTGGTTAAACACTGGAATAACTTGCCTAGGGAGCTTGTGGAATCTCCATCACTGGAGATATTTAAGAGCAGGTTAGACAGACATCTATTGGGGATGATCTAGACAGTGCTTGGTCCTGCTGTGAGGACAAGGGACAGGACTTGATGTCCTCTTCAGGTCCCTTCCAGTTCTAGTGATCCTTGATTCTCTGTGCTCAGTGCTGGATAAGGATGTAGTACAGGCAGGGGGACTGACAGCTTCTGTGGTCTCCCAGGTAAGGTGTGTGTGGGGGCGCCACTCAGGGCCTCTGGAACAGGTGGGACCTTGGGTAGAAGGGGTGAGGCTGGGAGCATCTAGTCCTCGGCACTGCCCAGAGCATGTGGGAACAGCAATTTAAAGGGCCCTGGGCTCTGGCCACTACTGGAGTGCTGCTGTGTGTGGCTGTGAGGGCTGGGCAGGGGTGGTGTGCCACAATCTGGGCAGCACTAAGCACCAACTGCACTTGGCCCTGCCACTTCCTTCCTTAGCCCCACCCCTTCTGGGGGCATAGAGCTCCACACCTTCCTGGAGGGCCCGCAGCAGCGGTCAGCCCCACTGGCCCTTAGTGAACAGGCATAACCAACAGATAGCCCCTGGGACAAATGAGAGCTACGGAGCTCTGTAGTTGAGCATCTGCATATTGTAACTGGAATCCAGCCCCATGAAGACTGAAGATCTCAGCATGTGTTGCTCCACCTGGAGCTGAGCAGCTTTGTGGATACAGAGCATTTCATAGTGGGGAGCTTCCACCTCCATGACTTCAAAGTGTAGGGCAGCTGCAAGATGTTCCATTTGTTTCCAACTTAAGCATCCAGGAGGCTCCTGACGAGTGATCAATGGTTCTTTTCATTGGGCGAAATTTGGATGCCCTGACATCTCTCAACCAATGAGCAACCAGCCAGTCAGTGGTGAGTTGTGATTGCTGCTCTTGGGTGCCTAATAATTGTTTTAAGGCTTGTAATCTCTTTGGGGCAGAGGCTACCTACAGTGGAGTTCTGAGCTTGTTGACTTTTAGAAGCTATCACGATATCAATGTTAAATTGCCACCAAAACCTGGAAAGTTTTTTTCCTTATTACTGTAGCTTGTCAAACTCTGCAAACCAGTGAGCTTTTGGTTTCAACTGTACTGTTCAACATGTGTATAGAGGTGTTGGTTAACACAAATGTTTTGGGAATGGCTAATCCGTATGTGAGTGCTCAGATCCACACAGGAACAAGAGGAGTCATGCATGAATGAGAGCATTTGCCATTCATAATTTGTGATTCTTCACTAATCATTTGTTATTGATCATTCTCTTTGGAGAATACCTGCGTGTCCACTCTCAGGACAGCAGAAAACACCATCTGAGCTAGGCCTATACTAGAAGAGGTTTGTGGATATAGTTAAACTGATATAGTTATTTCAGCCCATTTCTGAGTGTGGCCATATTTTATAATCGCTAAAATTTGCTTTTGCTGGCATGTTTATACTAGTTCACCCAGGCCAATAAACTGTGCTGTTAAGAGCACTTTTATGCCATTGTAGCCAGGACTACATTAAGGTATTTGGCAATATGAAAATATCATTAAAAATATAAACCACAGGGCAAATATTTTTGAGTACTGGACACGTTTGTAGAAACCAGGATTGATTATAGAAAATGGTCTCTACAGGTCATACTTCTACAAACCAGGATTCTGTGGTCTGGCAAGATCGGTGGTCTTGACAGGACCATGGATGTCCCCAGACCAGAGACTCCTTGGCTGGAACCATTCAAGCAGTAACGGAGTAGCTGGTGGGGCCAGGGGCACAGAGTTGCAGCCAGGTTAGGAGCCTTTGGTGGCAGCAGTGAGGCCACAGTCAGGGCCAGAGTTGTGAAGCCACAGTCATAGCCAGCTGGAAGCCCTGGACAGGGGGGCTGCATTGGGGCTAGGGCCTGGGGCCAGCAGCTGTTGGGCTGAGCCATGTCCTCTGGCAATGGGACCAGTGGCAAGGGGCTGCAGCAGGCAGCATCCAGGCTGGGACTGGAGGTAGAGGGGCTGGCCAGTGCTGGAACTGGCATGGAGGTGAGCTGGGGGCCAATAGTAAAAGACTTCTCTGGGTCTGGCAAATTCCCCTTGTTCAGGACTGGTCAGGTCCTGAGGGTGCCAGCCCTGGGAGGTCCAACCTGTAGTTGTTGGAAAACTGAGTAATATTATCATTACTACTATATTTGTATAGATTTAATAAAGTTATATAACTCTTATTGGCTGAGCGTTCCCAAAAGAGATCTTCTTTATTGCTGTCTACACATGAAAGGTCCTAGCTGTATTTTTTTACCTCATCTTCCATCCTATATCCTAGGGCACTGGACTGTGAATCTGGAGATGTGGGCTCTATTCTTCGCTCTGTTACTGACCCGCTGGGTGACTTTAATCAGTGGACTCTGAATCAAGGTGGGGGCGGGGCTGTTTTCATGCTCCAGGAAGGGGCAGGGCAAAGGGTGGAAGGGGCGGGGCCAATGCCAGTCAACCCTTCGTGCTGCTCAGACCGCGTTGCTGGCCCCCACTCAGAGCCACGCAGAGCAGAGGTGCAGTGCTACTGCAGCATTTCAAAAGAGCCTGCAGCTCCAGCTGCTGCCGCTGCCAAAGTAGCAGTGGTGACAGCCAGAGCTCTGAGCCCCTTTGAAATGCCACGCCCCAGGGTAGCTGCTTCCTTTGCTGCCTCCATTGGCAGGCCTGACCTTAATTAAGTGACTCACTCTCCCTGTGGCTCTGGTTCCCCTCCTACCCTTTGGCTGTCTGCGTGCTTGCTTTAGAAGGTACACTTGCTAGGAAAAGGACTGCCCCTTATGTGTACATACAACATCTAACATAACAAGGACCTAGTCTCAGCTGGGTGCTCTAAGCACGACCATGAAACGAAACATAACACTTATTTGTAAACCTAACTAAAATAACGTTGCAATTCAGCCAGTAAGAATCCAAAGTCTTTTTAAAAAGGAGGGAAACATATTTTCCTTTCAGTTAAAAAGACAAAAAGATCCTTATCACTTCTTCAATCTTTCCAGGCAAACACACTGACGAAGTGTCAGGCCCAGACAAACCTATAATTAAAGCCAAATACAACTGCTAATAAAGGCTGAAAAAACTCGACTGAGTTTACTTCTATCACACCCACTAAGAGCCTTCCATCAGAATCTTTTATCTGCTTTTGCAAATGCCACTTTGACATTATCTCCACTGAATAAATTAAATGAGGATGTTGCACACTCTGTCCATATTTGCCAAGAAGATGTTCCTGCTTCAGAAATAAAGATTTTTTTTTTGTTGTCATCACAGCCTCTCTGACTCACAAAGTGCAGGGAGCTTTCAAAAAGAAAGCATGGGAAAAAATGGAGAGGGGCTGTGTGGAGCAGGAGAAGGAGAGAGAGAGAGAAGACGTGAGCCAGAGATTGTGGCAAGCTTTACAAATTGGCATAGACTTATCAACAGCATTTCATGGTTTTCTGGAACTCTTTCAAAGGAAACTTGCTTTGTGTGTGGCAGCTTAAGCTTCACTAATATTTAAAGCTATATTTAAAAGTTTAGGGAAATTACTTTTGAGTTTCTCTCTCTTAAAATCATCATGGCCGGCATTTCCTCTGCCTTGCTGTTATTTCTCCCCATCAACTTTGTGGGCTCCTCTTTGTCCTTCCACTGCAGGCATACTGCCTGGCCCCCTTTGGCTGGGGTCACTGGAGACGGGAGGATGGAACAGCTCCAGTTGTGATGGAAAGGCCCATTTTTGAGTTCCACTCAGATCTTCTCTTGGGGATACCCTATTCCAGCCTCCTTTAACAAAATAAACACTTGTTTCTTGGACCAATATGGGAGTGTGTGTGTTTGGTTGTGTTTAAAAGTGAAGGCAAGATTTGATACCTTTACCACGTCAGTTGTTTGTGGTCAAGTCTAGAGACCGGCCTAGAGTGGACAATGACTAGCTAACATGTTTCTAAAGGGGTTAATTCCTGTCTACACGAATACCGAGTTTGCTAAAATGTGTTAGCTAACATGGCTAAACATGCCCTGCTTTCCTAGTGTAGATATGGCCCTGGTTAGGCCATGATTTGCCATGCAGAGTCGAAAGATTTTTGGTGCTCCATTGATGGCCAAGCAGAAAAAGATGTTTATAATTAGGATGATTATGCTCATTTTGTACTTGAAATTGTATGGAAGGGTCCAAATCCGCAACTGGGGTAAATTAATATGCCTGTATTGACTTTAATATAGGGAAAACATCAATGACTTCATGGACTTCATAGGAACTACAACAATTTGTGCCAGCTGAGGATCTGGTGTCTTACTTGATACCAGTTCTGTCTCTGATCCTAAGACTAAAAGTTTTGGGGAAGATGGTGTCAGAAAGCATTAGTATCTCTCAAACCTATGTATTGCATTATATGCAGTGAAAGTATATGCACCCTGTAAATGACTAGTACATATTATGCACATTCTATGTAAATAAAATGACAAAGTTACAATACAAGAATATCTGTATTGAGCTTTATCTTATTAATTATCACAGTGCTCCAGGGATGTTGGAACAATTGGCGTAGTGGGAGAGCTGAGAGCCATTGACCCAAACTATGAACCTTCAAGCCAGGGAGTGCACCAGCACTGCTCCATCCCTAGGTCTATGCAATACTCCATGGACAGCTCTTACCACTGTCCAGCTCCAGCTTCTGGCCCGTCCGGGTGGGGAAGGTCTTGGGGCAAGAGGAGGAGGAGGTGAGATCACAGAAGCAAGGGGAAGGGGGTGGTCTCGGAGCCTTCCCACTTCTGCCAAGATTCTGGAGCTCCTGACCTTTCACCAACAGGAGTGGGTCCAATAAGAGGAGGTATTTTCTTGCACATCTTATCTTTCTGGTAGGGCTGTAAACCCTGAGTAACAGCCCTGAGCAAACTGGTCTCCCATTTTGACTTTACTCCACTGAGTTCACTGGCGTTACTCAGAACGTACGCTGCTCTACCCGAAAGCAGAATCTGGCCACCTGGAGCAGATCTGCCAGTGAGAGGGGGGTGGGGGGGGGAGGATGGGGTTGGGGGAGGAGGAGGCAAAGAGGGCAACTGCTGTGGGGCCCAGCCATACGAAAGGGCTGTCAGCTTTTGGCCACCGCTTCTGCTACTGCAGCAGGGATGGTGGCTGGAGCCATAGGGCCTTTAAATTGCTGCCAGAGCACTGGGCAGCTGTGAGGGTAGTTCAGGGTCTGGATGGCACTGAGGAATTACTGCCCCTTCCATGCAGCTACAGCCTGAGGCTGGGCCCTTCAAGCCCCTCCCTCTCATGCCTTGTTGAGGAGACTGGCAAGGCTGTGGCTCCACTGACCAGGAGCATATAAGAACCAATGTGACTGGCTGCAGTGATGTACAAACACATACAGAGCTAATTTTTAAAATGCAGATCATCATTTCACACATGCAGAATAGGAAACGACTGTCTAGGAAGGAGTACTGCACAAAGTGGACCACAGGCTAATTATGAGTCAACAGTGTGATGCTGTTGCAGAAAAAGCAAATGTGATGCCGGGCTGCATTAACAGGACTGTTGTGAGCAAGACATGGGAAGTCACTCTTCCACTGTACTCTGTGCTGATTAGGCCTCAGTGGGAGAATTGTGTCCAATTCTGGGCACCACATTTCAAGGAAGTTGTGGAGAAATTGGAGAAGGTCCGGAGAAGGGCAACAAGAACGGTTAAAGGTCTAGAGAACATGAGCTACGAGGGAAGACTGAAAGAACTGGGCTTGTTGAGTATAGAAAAGTTAGAGGGGACGTAATTGCAGTTTTCAAATACCTAAAGGAGTGTTACAAGGACGAGGGAGAAAAAGATGTTCTCCTTGGCCTCTGAGGATAGGACAAGGAGCAATGGGCCTAAATTGCAGCAAGGGAGGTTTCGATTGGACATCAGGGCCGTGTCTACACAAGCCCCAAACTTCGAAATGGCCATTTCGAAGTTTACTAATGAAGCGCTGAAATGCATATTCAGCACTTCATTAGCATGCAGACGGCTGTGGCACTTCGAAATTGACGCGCCTCGTCGCCGCGCGGCTCGTCCCAACGGGGCTCCTTTTCGAAAGGACCCCGCCTACTTCGAAGTCCCCTTATTCCCATGAGCTGATGGGGCTAGTGTAGACGTAGCCTAGGAGAAATTTCCTAACTGTCAGGGTGGTGAAAAACTGGAATAAATTGCCTAGCAAGGTTGTGGAATCTCCACCACTAGAGATATTTAAGAGCAGGTTAGACAGACATCTATCAGGGATGGTTGGTCCTGCTGTGAGGGCAGGGGAGTGGACTTGATGACCTATTGAGGTCCCTTCCAGTTCTAGTGTTCTGTGAGTCTATGATTCCCCTTGGCCATCACCATGGACTTTGGGATAGATCCATATTTAGGTGATTTATAAAATGATCATTATTTAACCAGCAAACTGTGGCAACTCCTTCAGAGGCTGCCATGCTCGACTGACTTAATGCATATTTAGTGTGCACTGTGGAAAAGTGGGCACTGTGAGGCAGAGCTAACAGTGTCTCAGCATTAGATACCTCCTGGGGGTGTGTGGAGGGGCTCCATATGCCAAATTAGAGAAAATTGTGGATTAGTCACTTGTTAAATTCCTTTTCTTCTTCTTCTTTTTAATCCAGACCCTTTGAATTAAACAAGAAGCAAAATGAAAATAAAACATAAAATGAAAAGAAAGCATCTTCATCCGTGTGACAGCTTTGCGTTATGTTTTTTATAAGAATATATTGATCATTAGCAGTGTTTGAAGGACAGGCTGGAGAAAATACAATTCCACAACCAATGCCTTAGTATAGCAAATTTCAGCCTGGGATAAATCTTTGCACTCAAATTCTAAACCCTCTAGAGGCAAAAAATTCCCCTGAGCTGACCCAGAGTTAAACTGTAACACAGCTCCTGGCAGTGACAGCACATGTAATATTGCACCTACTGCTTAGCAAGAGTAGTCTGAGCCTTGATTCTTTCTGATTGTTCCTTGTTTAGAATGAATCCAGATTAAAAGCTAATGTCTTTCAGACTTTGCTTGGTTTGGAGCCTGTGTCTTACTCCAGCTTTGTTGTGCAGTGAGGTAGAGGGTAATTTTCTGACTCTTCCCGATTCCTAACTTTGAGACAATAATCCACTCTGTCTCCTCTTAATTAAAGTAAATAACCCAGGCTCACAATGGCAGTTCAGAAAGGCCTTTCGTCTCCTCCTTCCCTCAGTGCAAGAAGCTAATTGATTTTGAGATGATAATGGTGTTTACATTGGAAAACCCACCCTGCCTTTCCGTCCTCCCCACAAAGACACAGGCCTTTGCTCTTCTTAAACCTTCCTCCTCTCATGAATAGCAAAAGACCAAGAGATTTCCACTGTGGATGGTGACTGCTAATATCCCTGGAAAACACTTAACAAGCAGATGGCATGACTGCTGATTTGCATGCCAGTATCTCGTGCCATGAGTGATACACTAGGGTTACCATATTTTACCTGTCAAAAAAGAGGGCACCCTCTGAGAGAGAGTGTATCTGTACCAGAATCTTCCAACTCACATTGCATTAATTTACTAGATATACTATAACACATTAATATAATGTGAGGTAGTAGATACTGATACCTCTCTGGGGTGTTCTCTTTTTTATATGGCAATCCTATGATAAGCACACACACAAAAGCCAATGGAATATTCCTTTTTTTCATCCCAGATCCTTTGTCTTGGGATACAGAGTCCACAGTCTGAGGCCTGAAAGCAGGACTTGGAGCTTGCAGTTGGGTGGAATTTTAAGGGCGAGAGGGCAAGGTCACATATGAGGCAGCTTAGGTAAAAATGAAAATATAAGGAAATGTGAAATGCCTGATGCAGCAAACAGAGGAATTAGTCAAAACTGTATGTGCCTGAACTGGTGTCTAACAGAACACAGGAGGCTCATAGGCCCAGACAGAATGCCTTCTATGCATATGCTACATGGGAGTGCAGATTATAGTCTACGAAAAGAGTAAATTTCATAGCAAGGTATACAAATCTCATATCAAACATGTACCGACATACTGTTTCGACAATATTCATATGCACAAAGATATACACACACACAAACATACACACAGAGCAGGTCCATCATGTGCTCTGAGAAAAGTGTCTTATCATTGCATAATTATAGACTGTTTCATACTGTATATACACAAAGCAAACAAATTAAGGTTGCATGGGCATGTTTTTCTAAGTTTTCAAATACATTGAGTTACATCATAGAATTTGTACAGTGCTCACTTTATATTATTATCTGTATGACAAAGTTTTGCACTGTAAAATGATAAACTAACAAGACAGTAATTTTCAATTCACCTCATATGAGTACTGCAGTACAACCTCTTTATAGAGAAGTGCAACTTATAAATGTAGATTTTTTGTTATAGAACTGTATTCAAAATCAAAACACAGTAAAACTATGGAACTTACAAGTCCACTCAGTCCTACTACTTGTTAAGCCAATCACTGAGACAAACAAGTTTGCTTATAGGAGATAATGCTGTCTGCTTCTGATTTGCAGTATCCCCTGAAAGCAAGAACAGACATTCACATGGCACTTTTGTAGCTAGTATTATGAGATATTTATGTGCCAGATATGCTAAACTTTCATATGCTCCTTCATGCTTCAGGCTTCCAGTACAGAGGACATGCATACTTGCTAATGATGCCTGTAAAAAAATAACATGTTAATTAAATTTTTGGCTGACTGCTTGGGAGGAGAATTGTATGTCTCCTGCTCTATTTTAACCACCTTCTACCATATATTTCATGTGATAGACATATTGGATGATGAGCCAGTACCTGTTCATTTTAAGAACAGTCCCACTGCAGATTTGAAAAAGCACATAGAAAAGATCCATGTAAGATTTCTAAAGAGAGCTATAACACTTGACCCCAGGTTTAAGAAAATGAAGTGCCTTCCAAAATCAGAGAGGGACGAAGTGGGAAACCCGCTTTCTGAAATCTGAAAAGAGGAACACCCTGATGTGGAAACTACAAAACACAAACCACCAAAAAAGAAAATCAACCTTCTGCTGGTGGCCTCTCATTCAGATGATGAAATGAACAGGGACTGGTCTGCACTGCTTTCATTTGGCATCGAGGAGAACCTGGAGTAAGAGTAGACTGGGGGTTCCGGGTGAGCTCTGTGCCAGTCTTGGCTTCCTCAGCAGTGGGAAGGTGCAGGGTCTTGGGCAGAAGGGATGGGTCTGCGGTCAATCCCCCAAGCCAGTCCTTCATGGCTGTTTTTTGACTCCTCTGCGGCAGCAACAGCACCAGTGGGGCTCCAGTGGCTATTTTAAGTGGAAGCCCCAGGCCCTTTTAAATCTCCAGCTCTCATGGCAGCTGCCCCTCTTGCTCCTCATCTCTCTGCAGATCTGCTGGTAGTGACCAGCAGTGCTTTAACGTTGTTGCCCCTTTTGCTCCTGGGCAAAAGGGGCAGAGCTAGACCCTACAGCAGGGCCACAGATGGGGGTAGGTCCCAAATGGGCAGCATAGTGGCCCACACTGGCCCATGTTGACCTCTGGCATTCTCAGATGCACACACGTGCTCTGGAAAGGTGGTTGAAGCACAAAAGGACATATGAATCTTCAGCACATCCAGCAGGTATAGATCTTGTGATACCGGCTACGACAATGCCATGGAAGTACCTGTTCTCACTTTCAGGTGACATCAAAGGTGGTGGTGGGGGCTGTGCCCCCCAGACAGCTAGGTGTGGCCCCAACCGAGTGCTGCCCCCAGGCCCAAGCATCAACTGTGCTACTAGGATTCAGAGGATGTGGCCATGCAGCCCACTTTGCCAGGATTGAGGGGGAAAGGGAGGGGCTAAGGCAAAGCCACAGAATCTTCTCCCAGCGCTCTGGGGCTGTGGTGGTCAGGGGGCTGGCGGCTGTGGTCCAGGAGTTCCAGATTCCAGGGGCTGCAGAAGGGAAGGGGCTAGCCTCCAATAGCCATCAGTTCATGTGCTGTCCATGGGTGACATTGTAAATAGGAAGTGATCAGCACGATCGCCTCTGAAGACACACAGACTTGTTTACCTGAGCGAACGGCTGAACAAGAAGTAGGACTGAGTGGATGTGTGGGCTCTAAAGTTGTTTTTGTTTTGGAATACAGGTGGGTTTTTTTTTAAACATAATTCTACATTGGTAAGTTTAACACTCATGATAAAGAGATTGCACGACTTGTATTGGGAGGATTGAAGCAGATGATTTCTTTCATTTTTTATAATACAAATCTTTGCAATAAAAGTGAGTGTTGTACACTTTGTATTCTGTGTTGCAACGGAAATCGATATAATTGAAAAATGTAGACAACATCCAAACTATTTAAACAAATGGCATTCTATTATTGTTTAAGTATTTGGTTAACTACACAATTAATTTTCTTAATTGCTTGACAGCCCTAAAATAAATACATGCTCCTTATCCTGGGGCATTTGTAACCCAAAAGATATACCAAGAATATAGAAGAAGGTCTTTGGAGGATGGTGACTGCTGTGGAAGGTTTTTGTTTGCTTTTCTATGAAACGTTCTAATGGCATGTTGATGACATGATATTGATATAGTCCACTGTTTGGCATCCTTGCCGAATAACTAGGTTGTCATGCAGGAGACAGCCTGGCACAATAGGGTGTCCTAAGGGGCTCATACGGCTGCCCATCACCATGGTATCAGAGCATCAGGACAGAGATTTTTTTTCCCAGGGATACGGGAGGTGTAGAAGAAGGCTCAAAGACAAGGCTGAGAGAAGGAACAGCATGGATATCTTATCTGACTGAGAACCATTAACAGTAAATGGACAGTTATTTCGTAGCCGAATCACTCACACATTGAAAGCTCCCTCTCTATGGGTTTGTAAGTCAGGGCGGCCTGTCACATTGACCTTTATATGCTCCCTGAGGATCTGTACCCTCAGGAACAGTGGCGTACTGTCTGAGTAACACCACTGAACTCAGGGCAGTAAAAACCAAAATGGAAAACCAGTTTGCTCAGGGCAGTTCCTCAGCATTTACTGCACTCTTCTAGAAAGACCAGATGGACGAGGTAATCCCTTTTATTAGACAAACTTCTGTTGGCGGAAAGTCAGGAGAGTTTACATCTTGGTAGAAGTGGGGACGCCATGAGGCTCCACCCTACTGTTGTGGGCCTACCCCCTTGCTCTTCCTCTTCTCCCCTCCCCCAAGGTCTTGCCCCATGGCCAGGGTGGAAACTGTAAAAGCTGCCCAGGGAGCTCGGATCACTGTGGGGAGCCTGGGATCCTCCACCTGGCCTGAGCAGGAAGCCAGGGTGCCCGAGATCAGTCCTCAGTCTGTGTCCCCACCTCCTGGGGCATGTCACTCGGGGCAGGAGAAAGGTCTAGGGATCAAAACAGTAGCCTGGGTTCCCAAGGTGACTCTTACCCAGGCCTAACTCTCCTTCTGGCCTGGACAGGGGTCAGGTCCTCATAGGATGAGGAGGAGCAGAGACTGGGGCACAGAGATGGGCTAGGCCTTGTGTGTGTGGGGTGGGGGTGGAGGATAAAACCTATCTTACCCTCCCACTGGGAAGAGGCTGGTGCCCTGTAGTGTTTGTACTTCATGGCAGGGGACCTGATATCACCTCATGAAGCGCAGCTCCTGCCAGCCCTGCTGGGCATCTGCCCTAGGCTTGCAGTTGGGGAAGGGGGCAACATGTCTCCCTGACTCCCCAGCTCCACCCATGTTAAAAATGGAGTGGTCATGGTCCTCCCCTTCTCCTCTAGTTCCAGCACTACTAGCACTCCTGTGGATGGTATTGTCACGGTCATGTCTTGGGTGGCCAGGCCTAATAGAGCCAGACTCTGCAGTTGTGAGACAGGAATCAAGATACCAGAAGCTAGAGACAGCTGGAGATCAGACCCGCAAGTCAGTAACCAGAGTCAGGCCAGGTCAGCGTATGAGCGGGTCAAAGGCAGGAGCCAAAATGGAGGTCTGGAACCATAGGGGAGTAGGAAATCAGGCTGCAGAGTGAAGTCCAGTTGCTTGCACAGCTTCCAGGGTCTGGCGTCAGCAGAGCCAGGGGGCTGATCAGTCAGCCTCTCCGGGACTCTGCTAATGGATCTCAGGAGCAAAGGCCCACGCTGGGGCTGGGCCACGTGGCTCCCAGGAAAGCCCTTCTCAGTGCTTTCCAGCTGGAGGGTTGGACTTTAGCTCATCCCATTAGACCTGGGGTTGAGACAAATACAGGCCTTTGAGCTTCACAATGAACCAATTGTCATTGATTGAATAAAAGATATTATCTCGTCTACCTGTATCTCTCACTTTCCACGACCGACGCAGGTACAATAATGCAGCAAAGCAATCAAACTAACAGCAGAATTTGGTGCTTAGACTTCTATTCTGTTTTTGCATTTAACTCCACTAATCTAACTATACCTTTAGCTATATCCCCAAGAACTAATTACGTTAAACGTGGTTCTCTCAATATGCACATGGGAGAACAAAACAAACCAGAACTCAAGTAGCACTTTAAAGACTAACAAAATAATTTATTAGGTGATGAGCTTTCACGGGACAGACCCACTTCTTCAGACCTATGACATTTCAGATCTGAAGAAGTGGGTCTGTCCCACAAAAACTCATTGCCTACTAAATTATTTTGTCTTTAAAGTGCCATGACTGCTGGTTTGTTTTGTTATAATATAGACTAACTTGGCTCTGTTACTATAGGACAACAAGCAATCACAGCTCATGACCTAATAAATGCCTGAGTCTCTAAGGTGCCACAGGACTGCTTGTTGTTTTTGAAGTTATAGACTAACAATGACTACCCCTCTGAGACCATGTACATGGCAGAGACATACCCAAACACAGCTGAACTCTGGGGGGAGTTCATATCAAGTGTGAGCTGAACTACATGACTCTGGCCCATCTCTGCTGCAGGCTTGCTGTGTAACACCGAAAACCTGGGAAATAAAGAGTAAGGCTGCCGCTCAGCAGCTGAGCTATCTATTAGGCATTGCTCTGTGGCACCTAGCCACAATAGGCTTGACTAATGAACTAATACCAGGCTAAGCTTTGTGCTTGAGTTGGATTAAAGCAAGCCCTTTGTCTCTGTTGGCTAATTATCGTATTATTTTCCTACATTGATTATACTTAATTGCATTATTACTGGTATACAAAGGTGCCTAGAGACTTGACTGATCAGGTGAATATCTATCAATTAAAGTGTGTTTTTAGTCTGGGGGAAGGAAATGTGCTGATGTGTTAACTGATTTATAGTGACTACCTCCTATTGTATTCTGGGCCAGTTTTTCAGCTCATGAAAATTAGAATCAGGGGCGCTTTTGGTTAGGTGACAACACAAATTTCTGGCCTAGATGTTTTGATGTGTGTTGAGCACTCTCAGAGCATTGTATACCCTTCCGGCCCCACCCCTTTCAATGTCTTTGAATGGAGACTCAAAATTAAAATGTAAAGAAATGAAAATCAGTTCTCAAGGCCAAGATACTTTCCACTATTTCACATATTTAAGGCTCTCTGTTGTGTTCATTGAGCATGAAATTCCACTTTGATTTTCTCCTGCCAGCTGTTCAGGAGCGAGGGCTTTGGCCTTGAATAGGTTTCATGTTCTCATTAAGAGGAAATCAAAAACTTACTAATAACAGGTCAGGTTTAATTGAGTACGGAAACAAGAAGCTGAATGTCGGGTGGCCAGCTGCTTGTTCCTAGCCCTATGGTCAGAGTTTAGGGATCTCATTAAAGCTTTTACAACCATTTGAAACAATATTTTCATTCATGCTACTGAGTCCTTATGGAGCAGCTGAATAGATAGAATATAGGGCAGTGTCCTGGGGCAAACAGAACTGCTTTAGTTTAACTTTTCTTTTTTTAGGTTTTAACATCTTCATTACGGGCCAAAGACATTCAAAGCAAGAACATATATTCAAAGCAAAACATACAGGCTTTGTCTACACTAGAGGGTTTCGGCAACAAAACTGGCATTTTGTTGACAAAACTCATGGCGCATCTACACACAAAATGCGTTTTGTCGAAAGTCTGTCGACAAAACTCACCACTTCTGCCACCAGTGTTCTGCCTCTTGGCGAAGAGGAATAATGCCTTTGCTGATAGTGTCGGTCAACAAAAAAGCCATGTAAATGCTCAGGGTGGCCCTCTGATGACACACAGGGCTTCCAGGACCCCGGGCAGCCCTTCAGCTGTGCTTCCGGTTGGCCTTTCTGTCAAGAGAGCGGCCAGGTAGTTTGGACGTTCTTGTTGACAGAGCAGGTTGACAGAGAGATCCGCTTTTGTGTGTGGATGTGATTTGCTGACAGATGTTTTGTCGGAAGATCTCTTCCAACAACTTCTGTCGACAGATGCTTCTTGTGTAGATGTAGCCATAGGACACTTAGGGTCACATTGTTTCCTGGCATAACAGGCCTTAAAGCAGAGGGCTGGGAATCAAGAGAGGATGGGATGCTGTGGACAGTGCCCTGGATGGACACTCAGGAGACAATGGTTCCATCTTGTGTGACTTTGGTTTTTACTGTGACATCTTGAAATGTCCATGGGTGTGTGTGTGTTTGTGTGGAAAAATCACATTACTACACAGGTAGCCAGAAGGGATAGGGCTTTGGGCAAAAGGGGTGGGGCTAGGGACATCCTCCCTCCCCCCAAAAGCAGCCCTTCAGCAGTGCCTGGCCTATGCTCCTCAAGGCTCTGGAGACAATTTAAAGGGCTCTGGATGCTGCTGCTACTATGGCAGTGGTGGCTGGGAGCCCCAGGCCCTGTTAAATCACCAGCCTGCCCCGAGCAGCTGCCCCTTTTGTTCCCACCCCCTTCCATTTGTTGGTGGCCCTGCCAGTATGGTCCTTAAAGTGCTGCTGTGGTGTGGCAGTTTTGCTGTGACAATGCTTTAAAGTAAGTTGTATACCAGCTATACCGGTGGCCATTTTCTTACTGGTACACCGTGCGGGATCTCTTTCACCTTCGCTAGTTGATATTCTTTTGTGTGCCAGGGTTGTACAGCAGCTAGCATAATGGGACCTAGATCTCCCGTGTGTTACCCTAAGAAATAGATCTCCACTGGGATGGGTAGGGGGTCCAGGTGCTGCCATAATAAATCATAATAAGGTAATTGTTATTGCAGTTGTTCTGGGTACATCAGACTTGTTTCACTTGCTCTAGAGAGGCTAATACATTTAAGATCCATTTGCTTCTTCTTTTTAGTTATTAATACACAATTGCACAAGCACTATATTTAGATCAGAGACCTCTTCCTGTACTTAAGACAAGTCTGTGGAATTTATTCAGGACTGACTCACACAGGCGTCTCTCTTTGGTACCATACCACTGACAACCCCCTCTTTGACTGACTACTTGTGTGTTTCCTTATTTGTTTTCCTTTGTGGCGAGCCTTTAACTACAACCTTTCCCAGACTTTTGTTTGCTTCTGGACAGATATAGAAAACCAGTGATAGCAGTGCTCTTGCTGTAGTTGTCTCACACTCCAACCTATGTTAGTTTGGTGGCATAGGTGACTTGTGGTAGCACTCGGAAGGTGTCCTGGCTATGCCCCCCACCAAATTTTTAATTGCTAAATGGTGTGCCCCCATCCTTACTCTCTCAGGCCGTGGCTACATTAGCTCCTGCCTTTCGAAAGGGGGATGCTAATGAGCCACTTTGGCAGATGCTAATGAGGCACTGCCAGTTGGTTTTGGGAAGAAGGGGCTTTCAAAATCTGGGGGGTCCTTTTGAAAGGCCCCTCTCTACATGAGTAGCGTGCATTTCAAAAGCGGCACTTTTCAAACACGTGTGGCCAGCATTTTGCTAATGAGGTGCTGCATATTCGTGGCAGCGCCTCATTAGCTTCTGCTGAATTGGTTCATTAGCATCCCCCTTTTGAAAGGTGGGGGCTAATGTAGCCATGGCCTTACTGTCCCTTCCTGCGCCCTGTATCCATGGAGGCACCAGTCACTGCTGCTTGGTGGTCATCAGTTTGTTTGAGGTGTCCCATGAGAAGGGTTATTGTACAGCAAGTATTGTACCACATGCCCAAGGTTAGATCCAACCATACTGGAGAAGGTTGGCTGGGGGAGATCCGGTGGATTTGTTGTTTTCAGTGCTATGTATAACCTTAACATGCAATCAGGACAGTCAAATATTCATTATTGCTTGACTGTCAGCTGAAGACAATTTCAATTATTCTGGCATTTCAATGGATGAAGAAGCTCTTTAGGCTGGCTTATGAGATTAGACTTGAAGCTTTGTAAATTCAGAAAGTTGCAATCAGTGCATTATCTGGTTGGCAGCTGTGGAATATACTATTGCAGAGAAGGAGAAAGGAAAAAAAAAGACAAATTGCTATACTGAGGCTGTGTTTTTTTGATATATCAATTTAGAGTTGAAACATTCATTTGTGAAATTATTATTTTGCATTTCTTAAATCACCTTTAACTGCACAGGCATGAAGGTTTGAAATTCTGTAACTTGAAAGCTCAGACTTTTTTTTTGCCTATTGCCTTGTTTTAAAGCCTAATTTCATCAAGGAAACTGACAAATATACTCCCATCAGAAGAATAAATCATTCCAAAAGTTATTCAAATAGAGTAAAGTGTGGTTGTTAATCAGAAAATTGCACTAGCACAAAATGTTAATAACATCCCAGCAGGATGGTATTTTTAATGTGATCTGTGCCTTGTTTCTTCAGATGCATGCTGATGTGCTCATATGTACCACTCCTTTCTGATGTGTTATACGCAATAATAATAATTAATAGTTGCTATCATCCTATCATTTGTGTATACAGTCCTCTATGCCAAAGGCTATAATAAATTTTAAAACGGTCACATGAACCAAATTCTATTTCCCCATTCATAGGACCCCTCCACTCTGAGACAAGACCACATTGATATACACTGAGGCTATGTCTATACTAGGCAAAGTAAATTGACTGCAAATACTTAATTCTAGCTGTGGCAATTGCATAGCTAGAATCGACATTTTTGCACTTGGCTTACTTGGCCATCCTTAATGAAGAAGGTTGACAGGAGAGTTTCTCCCATCGACCTCACTTACTTCTCACATCTCATGAGGAGTACAGGAGTCAATGGCAACCCCTTTTGCCCCCCTGCTTCTGCCATCCCCGTTGGTGGCCTTGGGTATTTGAAGCTTCTTTATGGTGCTCTGTATCTTTTACACATTTTTGTTACAATAGTTTTGATCCCAGGCAAGAGATTTTATTTTCAGTCTGTACTCCCAGTCTGTAAAAATGGCATCATAATAATAATCTTACTTTCTCCCGCTATTTGGGTTAGTTCTCTATGTAGACTGAATATTCTTCTGGGCAGGGGCTGTCACTCATTAGCTGTGTCTACACGTGCACGCTACTTCGAAGTAGCGGCACTAACTTCGAAATAGCACCCGTCGCGGCTACACGCGTCGGGCGCTATTTCGAAGTTAACTTCGACGTTAGGCGGCGAGATGTCGAAGTCGCTAACCTCATGAGGGGATCGGAATAGCGCCCTACTTCGACGTTCAACATCGAAGTAGGGACCGTGTAGACGATCCGCATCCCGCAACATCGAAATTGTGGGGTCCTCCATGGCAGCCATCAGCTGGGGGGTTGAGAGACGCTGTCTCTCCAGCACGTGCGGGGCTCTATGGTCACCGTATGCAGCAGCCCGTAGCCCAGGGCTTCTGGCTGCTGCTGCTGCAGCGGGGGATTCATGCTGCATGCACAGGGTCTGCAACTCGTTGTCGGCTCTGTGTATCTTGTGCTGTTTAGTGCAAGTGTGTCTGGGAGGGGCCCTTTAAGGGAGCGGCTGGCTGTTGAGTCCGCCCTGTGACCCCGTCTGCAGCTGTGCCTGGCACCCTTATTTCGATGTGTGCTACTGTGGCGTGTAGACGTTCCCTCGCTGCGCCTATTTCGATGTGGTGCTGCGCAACGTCGATGTTGAACATCGACGTTGCCAGCCCTGGAGGACGTGTAGACGTTATTCATCGAAATAGCCTATTTCGATGTCACCACATCGAAATAGGCTACTTCGATGTAGGCTTCATGTGTAGACGTAGCCATTGAGTGTATGCACAACGCCAAATACAGTGGCTGGGTCTTGGCTGGGTCTCTGTGTCTTAGATCCTGAATTCCATTGACTCTGCTTGAAGTTTTACTACTGGACGACCTCTGAGGGAGTTTTGCATCACTAGTTCCTCTTGATAGCACTGGGATTTTAGGATGTGCAAGGAGAACAGGCCTCCATCTGTATCAAATTCTTGCTTCTAATTAGTCTCAGACTTATGAATGTTAGTGCGGCTAAAAGCAACCCAAACAGGAGCACATGTGCATGGGCGGTACAGACAGGTCAGAGAATATATGAGCATTAAAATGTTGGTCGATGGGAAGGGAAAATGGCAATAATTGCATTGTTTGGCAAAGGTTCAACATTTTAAAGCATCTCTCTGTTTGCATCAACATGCCTCTCATTCTTTGGCAGTACCCATGCCTCTCCCATGTGGGTCCTGCAGAGGAGCCTCACTGTGGTGCTTAGGGGGAGCAATGCAAGAACAGCTCATTTCTTCTCTCTGCTCCCCTATCTCCTTGTGGATCTCTCCAATAAGTGCTTGTGCACTTTCTAGAATTTCTGCCTCTTTTGAAGCTATTGCCAGAAAAGCTTGGGCTCTGTTCCTGGGTACAGTATCATCGCTCTACTTCCTTATCATGCTTTATTTGTTTTAACCAGCTCAGTTCTCATTTCACTTACTGCTGTTGAGTTACTTTGAATTTACAGTGCCGTCAATGACAGCAGGATCTGATCTGCCATCTTTTGGCCACTGAATACCTAAGAAGATTGTACCTTTTTGACCAGTTGTGAGACCTACCTGGTCTAATAACATGGCATGGTTAAGGACTCGATACAACACCCACTGGAGCCAAGGGGACTTTTTCCATTTTCTGATTGCCAGAACCTGGGAAAAGGTGACAGAAGATGGATCACTTGATTACCTGTTCTGCCCATTCCCTCTGAAGCACCTGGCCACTGTCAGATGGAAGGATACTGAGCTAGGCGGACTTTTGGTCTGACCCAGTATCACCATTCTGATGTTCTTATGTTCTTATTCACTTCTTCCATTTTGGGGTCAGGCTTTAAATGGTGGACTACAGAAGCCAGACTTTTCAAATGTAGTGAATGATTAAGGGTTCCCCAACTTTCTGTGAAGCATGTTTCAACCTGTGATGCCTCAAATTCTGAGCATCCCCTTCTCAAAGCCACTCTTCTAGTTGAAGGGACGTAGAATCACTTGTTACTTTAGAAAATCTTGGCTAAAGACTCCTGTATTTTATACGCCTTCAGCATTCATTTATGATTTGTGTGCAGTGCGTGGGTTTCTTTTGCAGGTGAGATTTTGACCTCTATTTCAATAATCCATTTTTTTGAAGTTAAACAAAATATTTTGTTACTTATTCCCTTGAAATACAGGTTGAAGCTCTCTGTCATCCAGCAACATCCATAGTCCATTGTGATTTCAGTTAGCTGGACAACCACTTATTATGGGTATGGACTAGTTTCAGGTGAACCCATAAAGTTTATTTCCAGCCACCAGTCCTGACTCTCAGTGTTCTGTGCTGCTATTTAGTTTTAATTTACCCCAAATGCCTTCAAAAAGCCCTGCTAGACAATACTGACCTTCCGTGAGCCGGCAAATTCTCTCATCTGGCACTGGTCAGATCCCAAGGGTGCCAGATAAGAGAGGTTCAACTTGTATTTAAAACACCCTGTTTACTAGCCTGGTTATAAGAGCCATAAAGAGATCCTTTAAAAAAATCTGTAGCACTTTACCCCACAATTATTAATCATTTTGCTTTTCAGAATATTTAGCTAAACTGAGATGAGAGCTCTCTACCCTAAGAACCAGCGCCATGTTTTCCCTCCACTGCTGATCTTCATAATTCAAAACAAGGAAATGTTAGCAGGTAAAACTCCAAGGGAAAAGCCTTTGCTGTTGGAAATAGTTGCATTTATTTGGCTAACAACTGTAAAGCAGATAGACACATTTTTATACTTCCTCATTCTTGGCTTGTGAAAAAGATCTTTGAAATTCAAAAGCTTCCATGTAATTGTTGGCCAAGTTTTTTTTTTCCACCCTCAATCCCCTGCCCCCAGTTCACAAGATTTCCCTTTTACAACGTGGGTTAAAACCAAAATCTGGCTCCCTGAACATTCCTGGATGTAAATCTGAGTCTGCAATTTGCAAATGGCTTCTGTCATTATGGTAGGTCAATCCCCTGGGATTTGAACATTCCACTGCAATGTTGGGGTGTATTTCTAATGTAAACCAATGTCTGGATTTGAAATTTCCCCACAGTCCTCATCTTTATAAAAGACAGAACCAAAACTTCCAGTTCAAATTACTCCTGAATTAAGGAATATTCAGCTTCCTGACAAGACTGGAATTTTGCCATCTAAATCTATCAGTGCTTTTGTCCACGTATGCTGACTGACCCAACTTTATCAAGATGTTCCTTAAATTATCCTGTTTTAAATGATTTATCAGCAATACTAGTTAACTAGTAAAGTGTCCCCTGAGGCCTTTTCAAGAAGGCGTTTATCAGTCGATAAGAGCAAATTTAAATTCCCTCTCTGCCCCTCCCGACCCTTTTACAAAACTGAATGATGAACCAGGGACAATTTCTTGTCTTTTGCAATACCAGGGTAATGCCCTTCAAGCTGTCATTACAAGCGGTGGAGTTTGACTCCAGACCTATACAGTACATTGCACTGATCTATTTTCTCATGGGAAAGATCGGGCTAGTACAGGCAAGCATCTACTGTTCTTAAATGAGCTGATTTAAGGCTGGGGAATTTGAAAAGACACCAGAATAGAGTTTTAATGTTTCACAAGATAATACAAAGTGACAGGTTTCAAAAGACTTGTTAAAAAATTACTGCTATTTTGAAGGCCAGGGGGACTTATTCCAGAATTTGACAATAGATGGATGGCTAACCATATTAATCCAAATTAGAGCCCCCCTTCCAGCCCATTTCTTGTTTTTGGACTGGTTTTACTGAACTGGTTAAATTGCAAGAGCTTGCTTGCTTCAATATAGCTAATGCTCCAAACCAATGTTTAAATTTTATACTAATTAGAGCCAATCCACTGACATTTTTTTCTGCAATGCGAAGACTAGTGCCAGCAGTAACCCAGTGAAATTTAACATAAAAGCAAGATAAAATAATTAAAGTGGCAGAATATTTGATTAAGTAGCTCACTGATTTATAGTCAAGTAAATTGAAATGGAAGGGACAGTGAACTTTTTTTTCAATGGCAGCCATATTTTATGTTTATTATCAGACACTCAGGGTTCTTTCTGCTTTTGTGATTAAAAATCCCAGTTTTGGGAAAGCATTTCAGGGATTTATTCCTCTGGTCTTTTTTCTGTATTTTTTTTCTTTAAACGGTAAAATATGAAGCTTCCACTGAAAAGTCATATTGAGTCAATATATTGCTACCCAAGCAGGAGACATTTGAAATAATTAAAGCAAGATTAATACTGACAGATCAAAAGAAGTCCAAACGCAGTACATTTTTGTTTTGGTGACAAAGATTAAATCCCTCCTGGAAGGTTGAAGGGCTGGAAATGGAGTTGTATGATAAGGAGGGAGTACAGGTGGTTGCAGGTATTCCTGGAGAACAAGGGGTTAAGTCCACACCAGACTCCGTCTCCCCATTATAGCTGTTTGAAGGGCAATTTCATGGTTGCTTGGGAGACAGTAAAGAAGGTCACCCAACACTCAGGAGTCAGGTGGAGTGGAACCTGAAATGGAGGATTCTTTGTGAACTTCTGTTACATCTTGTTATTAACATACTCCCTGGAGGAAAAGACTTTGTTGACTGTGTTTCCCCTCCTGTGACATTCCACCAAATAACATAGTCCAGCCCCTAGCCTGTCCTCTTAGCCTACCCAACATTCCCATTTGAAACCCTGGGCTAAATTCTGCAGCCTGTGGGAGATGCTGTGTGAGGAATGTGGTGTGAGACCACAGGACATTGCATCAGACACACTGAAAGTATGGAATGAAATGATAAGAACAGCACCAGCTCTTATATCATGTTCTCCACTGGTAGATTTCAAAGTGCCTTATAAAGTGGGCCAGTATTACGATCATTCCCATTTTGCTGGTGGGTGAACTGAGCGCACAGGGAGGTGACGTGACTTGCTGGAGGTCATCTTGCGGCAGAGCCGGGGGCAGAACATAGGTCTTCTGCAATCCAGGCAACTAGTCTGGGCAGGTCTACCCTACAGGGGGAGCTCCAGTTAAGGTATGCAATTTCAGTTATGTTAATTACATAGCTAGAGTCACCATAACTTAATCTGGGCTTCCACACTGTCTCCACTAAGGGAGGTCAATGGGATCCTGCGCTCCCATCAAATTCCCTCACTCCTGATGGGGGGCAGGAGCACGCTGGTCGACAGGGTGCCCTGTAAATTTGATTTAGTGCATCCTTGTGATGCAGTAGGCTGTGTGAGGATTTTATCCCCTGGTTAGGTTGCAGGTATTTCCTTCTGTAGTAACCTGAGGTGAGTGCCTCAGTTCCTCTAGGCACAGCATCAGTGCATAATGATGAGGAGTGTTTCGGTGTGATGACTTCTCACGTGTTGTTCAGGCCCTCTCTGCTCTTTGTAACCTAGGCAACCAGGTGAGACCTCTTTTCCCCAGGAAACAGGACACAGGAGGGAGAAGGGGCCTGCCTGGTTTGAACTGGAACCAGGCTGTCGAGAGGGGCAGTCTCGTCTGGCTGGAGAGGGAGGAAGGCAGGCCAGGACACCTCTGGGCTGCTTCTATCCAAAATAGATTGTACTGACTGCTTCTGATTTCTGTACTAACAAGTCTGTTCTACTCTGTGGCCTTGTTAGCTAATAAAACCTTCTTTTCCTCCCTGCTGAATGAGAATCACATCTGATTGCAGATGGGGTGCTGGGCTTGGGACCCTCACACTCTGTGACAGTCCCCACTAGACATGCTAAATCGAACAGAAGATCGACCACTGCAGGGTTGGTCTTCCCTGTTGGGTAGATGTACCCTCAGCTGCTAGGCCTCATCTGTGCTTTGTATCTACTTCTTGTTTGGGCAGTAACTATGCTATATATTGAAGCTCTCATGCAAGTATAGTTCCCGATCCCATTTCAATTCTGTGTGGGTAAAACTGGCAGGCATTGCAGCGCTGCTGTAGACCCTATAAACAGCTATTCATAGTACTCTGTCTTGATTAATTATATGCCCTTCACCAGTGTACTAGCTGAGCACTTCACAATCGTTTAAAATATATTTAGCCATACAGCAAGGTAGGGAAGTACGATAATCCGCATTTTACAAATAGGAAACCAAGGGACAGAGAGAGCTAAGCATCTTGCCTAAGGTCCATCAGGAAAGTTGTGACAGAGTTAGGGAGCTGATCTACAACTCCACAGCCCCAAATCTAGAATCATAAACTTCTAGAATACTAGAACTGAAACGAACCTCAAGAGGTCATCAAGTACAGTACCCTGCCCTCATGGCAGGACCAAGCACTGTCTAAACCATCCCCGATACATGTCTATCTAACCTGCTCTTAAATATCTCCAGTGATGGAGATCCCACAACCTCCCTAGGTAATTTATTACACTGACCACCCTGACAGTTAGGAAGTTTTTCCTAATGTCCAACCTAAACCTCCCTTGCTGCAATTTAAGGCCATTGCTTCTAGGTCTATCCTCTAGTGCTTTACCCATCCAACTCCACTGAGTTAGGGGCATTCAGTGGCACGAATGACCAGGCCCCATGTAAGTCTATTACACAGGGCCGTTGCTATACCTGCAAAAAGCTCCCATGGCCCTCTGGAATATGTAGCTTGCTGCATATAAGGAAAGACACTCTTTTTGCTACCACTCTCAAGAAGGAATGTTGCAATGAAAGACACAACCATCTCCCATACCGCGCAGCTTGGCAATTTATTCAGAACATCTGGCTCTGCATCCCAAAAATGCAGATTTAATTTCCCAGGGTGGCTCGCTATAGAGACAGAACCAAATTAAGATGTTTCGATCTGTTTGGGACATGAACATCCCAAACTTTAAGACTGGTGAATAAGGGGAGTTTTTTGATTCTGAGGTTCTGGTCTGAGCTCAGTGCTAATTACTCTGATCAGCTTCTGATCACTTTACTCTGTATTGCAGCACCTTGTTCATTGATTTCAGAGTGCTCGCTCCAGGAGTCCGGGGTTAGTTGGAGTAAGAGCATGAGGATCTGCACTGAGACCATGGGCTGCACCGTTAAGTGGCATGACACAGAATTGGCTGCCCAGGTGTGTGAGGACTAGGCAGCTTTAAGGCTCATTGGCACCCTTTTGTTCCTGGGCTGCTCCAGAGCCCTCATTTTTGGTATGGCTCTGTGGGCTGCTGTACTGTGTGCATGGCCCCATGCCTGATACCCTCCTGACATATCTGTCCTGTTCAGCCATACTTCCAATGCCAGGCCTTGTGAAAGGCCCTTTGAAGGCAGCCTTAAAGCTGCCTTTGGCAGTGTCTGTACCAGGGAATCCATCACAGGCTGAATGTGCTGCTCTGGTCTTTTATGTGGTTTAAAGGGGCTGCAGCATTGATAACAAATCAGATTTAAAAGGATAATTTGCTTTTTATCTGAGAGAAAAAGTGGGGGAGGTAATAGCTTTTGTTGCACCAACTTCTGCCAGTGAGAGCGACAAGTTCTTGAGCTCACACCAAGCTATTCTTCAGGTCTGGAGAAGCCGCCTTTCTAAGCTGTCAGGAGGTGCTCAACTCCCATTCCCATCCCTCGCTCCAAGCCCTCACTCTACCCTGCCTCTTCCTGTCCCTGTCCTGTTTCCAATCCAACTCTTCTCATCATCCTGCCCTGCCCCACCTCTTCCCTTCCTGGGGAAGAAGCTGACGGGGGGGCTGCTGGTAGGTGCTGAGCACCTGCTTTTCGCGGGCGCATCCAAGTAGCGAGCCCCTAGAGTCAGGGCTATCTATCTATCTATCTATCTATCTATCAGTGTCTCCCATACGGGGGTCTGCAGACCTTTGGGTATCTGTGAAGGTGTTCCAAGGGGTCCATGAAAAAAAGGTAAATAAAAATGATCATAGAAACTCAGTTTTAAAGAAATTGCAAAGTTACAATCACTCACTACTTTTAAATTAAATATCTTTCAATAATGTTATATATCGCTGTCTGAAAACCTGTCACGTGGTTTCCTTTTTTCATTTAATGGAAGTAAGCACCCTGATTAATTAGGCTCAGCTTTTGCCATGGGTATTGCTGGAAAAAGCAGTCGTGCTTTCCTGGGAAAGTAGTTGGTGAAAGCAAAGGAGGGAGACAATGGTGCCTGTATAAACCCACTAGATTGGAGTCAGTCCCTGCAAGTGATGATATCAGCTTCCCTTTTTTGTTGGCGTGCCGTTTGCTGCCAAGCATCCTCACCATGGAGTTGGGGACTCTAGGCCATCTGTTCAGCCTTTAGAGGCCTGCTTTCAATAGCCAGACACAGCTCTGTGACATTTCTTCCCACTGATACCTTTACTCGGGACATCTGCTGGAAGGTCAGCTGAGACAAAAGTGCTGCCTCGCAGACGCCAGGCAAAATGGTGCAAGGGATGGGGCTGGGAAAGGGGGAAAGGACCAGAAGAACATAATATCACCCAGCTCCTGCCCTTTTATGTAAGTTACCATTGCCCCCCTACTCCCCCCTAGGCCATTTAATGCATTTTACAGGAATGATATAGCAGAAAATTCACATCTAGATTTTACTGCTGGCAATGCCAGTTTTTCAACTACCATGAATTGCACTCCCCTAAAATCATGACGCTGGCTTCAAAAGGATGAGATTTTCAATACTAATGCCAGGGCTCTTCTTATTTGTCGTCCGAGCCTTTAGGAATCACTTGCTGCACATTTTCAGGGTTTTTTCTCAAACTCTGATGCCTCGAAATGTATCGTCTCAGTGAAATTGGAGAGTCTCACATTGACACGTAACTCCAAAAGCTAAAGCTTAAAAAAAGAGACTGGGAGCTCAGATAACAGGGATGTGATTTGCAGCTTACGTTCCAGTGTTGCACTGTCTTTCCTGAGTGGCTGCTGCTAGTGCAACCCACACACCTAGGTGTGGGTCACTGTCCCATGCAATGACACTCAGATAGGGTGAACGTCCGTCCTGTATCGGGCGGGACAGTCCTGCATTTGGGACACCAAAAAAGACATCTGACTTATTTTTGAAAAGGGACCAATTGTCCCGTTAGGGCTTCGGAAGTGGGGGGATGGGCCGGGAGCGCCCACGGCTGCTGCTTCCCTGGGGCTTGGGGTCAGGAGCACCTATGGCTGCTGCTTCCCTGGGGCTTGGAGTCAGGAGCACACATGGCTGCTGCTTCCCCAGGGCTCTCGGGCTGGGAGTGCCTGTGGCCACTGCTTCTCTGGTGCTCTGGGGCCAGGAGCACCAGCAGCTGCTGCTTCCCTGGGGCTGCGAGCACCACGGCTGCTGCTTTCCTGGGACTCCAGGCTGGGAATGTCTGTGTCTGCTTCTGCTTCCCCAGGGCTGGAGGGGTGGAACGCCAGCTCCCTGGGGCTTGGTGCAACTGGGAGGAGCTGCCTGTCCCCTCCTGTAACTCCCTGTCCTGTATTTGGAACAGGGAGATAAGGTCACTTTACATTTAGACCACTTACAGAGAGAAAGAGCAAGTTTTCTGCACAGCCTTTGGTGTATGGTAGTTGGATCTTAGCTCAAACTGTAGCAGCTCATGTGTTACACTCTAGAGGTCCCTGGTTCAGGTCTGCCTGTGGGTGGTTACACTAGTGTGCCACAAAAGGTGCCTGGTTCACATTGGGTCAGTGACCTCTTGGAAGTAGAGTGCTAAAATCTGCCCTCTCTTTGCAGTCCAAGTGCTGGTGATACTTTCAAAAGTCATTAATAGTCCTACTTACAAGAGCTTCATTAATAAATAAATTTAGGTGGTGGTTGGGCAGCATTAGCTGATCTTTTGTTAATTCACAGGCAGCATGGCTTTGAGCAAGCTCCCGGCTACATGTGGGAGGAAGGGTGCGGCTGAGCTCCTGCCTCGTGTGCCAATGAAAATTGGCTCTTGTGCCGCTATTGGTGTATGTGCGGAGGGTTGCTGACCCCTGCGATTTTCTATGTTATTGCGAATTAGGTACCTGTTAGTTTGCATAGCAGCAGCAACATGGGAGAGTTACAGCGCGGCTGTTTGATATGCGCTACAATTCCCATCCTTGTGTCACCCAAATTAGAGGCCAAGTAGCTGAGCTCCAAATATCACATCGCAAGTCATGTGGGCTGCACCTGCTGCCATTAAGGCAGCGTTATGAAAGCTTTAGTGCTAGTAAACTTAATAAGACTCTGAGCTTGGAAGTGGCTGAGTACCTCCTGAGTCTGAGGACTGACAATGCTCAGTGCTTCCCAGGATGAGGCCCCAAATGTCTGTCAAATTGAAAAGAATCTGGTCAGACAGCTAAACTGCAGGTGTGGCAATTTGAGGTCTGAGCTCGGTCGTGGATTTCTTGTCACTCAGGGGCAGAATCTGATGCCCTCTTTGACCCCAGGTTAAGCGAATCTGGCCCATTACAGCTCTGTGCCTCAGTTTCCTCTTCTAGGAGATGAAGAAAACAACACAACAGCCACCTGGATAATCAAAACCCTGGTTTTTGTAACAGCAATGAAGGGTCCTGTGGCACCTTATAGACTAACAGAAAAGTTTGCGCTCTTTGTGATCTGTGGATGGAAGAAAATAAAGAAATGCAAATCTGGATATTATTCTTTGGGCAGAAGCTACTTGTTCAGACCTATGAATCACTCTAATTCCTGTCTATTGCAAAGACGTGTTGTCATTTGTGTGGTTAAAATAACAATAAATATTTTTGATGTCTATATTATATTATATTATATTATATTATATTCATTTTAGCCATAAAATTAACTGGTGCATGTCTATGGCTTAGTCCATTGCTGGGATTGTAATATTTAGACCTCGCCCCATTGGGGGAATTCTACTTCCCCTTTACAGTCATGGCTAGGAAACGGGTATTGCGGTGGTACCAAGTTTCTGGACCTGAACTCCCAACCAAGGTTCAGGGGGATGGAGAAGCCGGAGAGGGATATGTGGAAGCTGGATTTAAATGCCCCTTGAAGTATTGAATTGAATGCAGGCAGCTGGAATGAAGACGTGGTTCTTGCTGGTAGGGCATTAGCTATGGGGGAAGCCTGAAGAAATTAGTTTTACTCCTACAGGTCAATGGATAGGGAAACTTTAGAAGTACTTGGGAAGGAGAGGATAAAACAGGGTGAGACTCTTGAGCTTAAATGGAAGACGTAAGCCCCATGCTAGGGACATCCATCGGAAGAGTTCACTGTGATTGCCTGGTTTGAAAGGGAAGAGAGTTCACTGCAATAGGATTGCAGGACTCAGAATAGAATGAGGTCACCCGGAGACTGATTTGTCAGTGCTGGCTAGCTGCATTTTGCTGATGATGTTGCCACTTGGTAGTAAAGCAGTGGACATCTTTCTTAGTGACGTCAGTTACAATAGCAGGATTTCTGCTGTAAGTGGGCTTCACATTGAACCTCTCTAATCAAGAACTCTCTCATACAGCAACATCCCTAATGCGGCATGATTTTAGTTTGCTGGATGACCACTTATCCTGTTGTGGCCAAGTTTCCAGTGGTCCCATAAAATTTGTTTCCAGCCACCAGTCCTGGCTCTCAGTGTTCTGTGCTGTTATTTAGCTGTAATTTACTCTTAAATGTCTCCCAAGAACCCAGTAAGCAATGGATGTGTTGGTAATGTGCTAGACAATATTGACCTCCCATGGTCCAGCAAATTCTTTCATCCAGAACCAGTCAGGTCCCAAGGGTGCCAGATTAGACAGGTTCAACCTGTACTTTGGAACTGACTTCCCTAAGCAATCAATAACTAAACAGTATCAAACTAGTCTGTTAGTTAGATGGGAAACCTCTAAGGAAATGTAATTAGGGTGCTTCTGGAGGTGGCATTGGTTGTTGATCCAATGGGTAATGTTTTCGCTCTGAAGACTTATTTACAAGGGAAAGATTTTTTGGTGTAACTTGAGGTGTGAATTTGAACTGATAGAGTCATGCTGGTCTAGTTCCTTGGGGGGACATTCTCTTTCCAGTATGAGTGGCATTTTCCAGTTCAACTTATGTCACTTGCGGAGTAATACTGCATTCCTGTTCAGGAGTAAAGGCAGGTCTTCACTACTGCGACAAGTTGACCTAAGCAATGCAATTTGAGTTACATTAGTAGGGTAATTCCAGCTGATGTAGTTTGGGTCTATTTACCACAGGGTCCACACCACACTGCAGTTAGCAAAACTACCTTACCCTGGGAGACTGCCTTAGTTAAGACATACTGCGGCTCCCAGAGATGAAGGAGTGCTACTCATGCAACCCACTGACTAGCCTAGGTGGCTCATAGCTGCTGTCATGTGATCACTGCTTGCAGCTCCTAGCTGGCAGATCTGGTACCTTGGGAACTAATTGCAGTTGGTTCATGTCAGCTCAGCACCCAGGCAGCTTAGACCTGAGTCTTGGGACAGGGCCAGTCAGGGAGTCTTAACCTGTTCCCTGACGCTCCCTTCCACAAGCTGCAAAGAGTCAGCTTTTAGTAAACAGAAGAGAGGGCTGGATTATGCTAATTTATTGCCAATGATGTATCTAGGTGAAACACAGAGTCCAGAGCCACAATGGTATTTAGCCTGCTAACTTCCATTAAAATAAGACTCAGGATCTGGGCCTCAGACACCACTGTAAGCAAAAGGGCTGTACCTGCTTACGCTAGCACTGAATTTTGTCCCCTCTCTCTCAGTGACTCAGTCTCTCTGGGGCAAATTCAGCATTGAAGTAAAACAGGTACCATGGCACCAGACCATTTGCATGGAGCAGCTTTGATTTACATCAGTGGAAACCCTGGCCAAAAATTCCTGCTGGAGTCAGTGGAATCTGCCCAACTCTGGAGGTGGCCTTTTGTCTTTCAAAAATGGGCTCCAAGCTAAGAAATTCGTGTCAGTGTTTAGCTGACATGGTAGGACTCCAAAGTGTGTCACGAGCTTGTAAGGTGAAAAAACCACATGTATTGACAGTAAATGAGGTCATATTTACATAATACAGTTGTACCTGTTTCCTTGTCAAGAGATTAATAGATACTTCTTTTGCCATACATGTCGGTACATTACATTCTAGCAGAAACAATGATATGTGAAATGGAACATTTATCCAGGCATATAATTATTTCTACTGTTTTCCCTTAGATTTCTGTTCCTTACTCCTTTGTTAGCAGTGGCAAAAGAGAAGAATAACAGCAGTGCCTTGTTAGTGGTGTCTTTCACCAAGAGACATTAATACTATTATTTTTAAAATAGCAGTGCCTACATGCTCTTTCCCAGACCAGGGCCTGACTGCCCTGGGTGCTGCATGTATTCCTAGCAAAATATGGTCTGTATCCCAAAAAGAATTTAAAATTTAAATAGACAAGAGAACAAAGTGTGGGAGAGGAAAGCAGAGATTAAGTGAATCACCCAAGGTTACATGGCAAATCAGTAGCAAAGCAGCAATCTGACCCTTGTACGTTACCTATGCTATCTCTTGAGCTCTGCCTCCTGGTATGTATTTATTAGCATGCTGTCAATCCAAGCCCAATGGAGTCAACAGAAGTATTTCTATTAATTTTAAAGGATCCTGTTCAGGCTTTAAAGCGCCGGTGTCCAATAGGAATTCAAAGATTGCCACATTTGTGGTTATCATCTTTCCATGTCCACCACATTATATTATACAACCATTTATTAATTAATATAAGACTATTGGTAGGCATTTCCTACTAAGTAATGCAAACAACAAAATTTCAAATGATCCATTTATTAATAGTACTAGAAATCAGTGTGACACTTTGCAATCTTTATCTTTTACTAGTTATTATTTCTTATGTCCCCCAGAGCCTGGCACTCCCAGCCCCCCACACCCCCTGCTGCTCTAAATAAATGCTCTCTCCCTCCCCCAGAGCCAGGTATCCCCAGCTTACCCATTCTACTTCAATGCTAGCAGCTCACGAGAGCTGCAGAAGCCGCCACTGGGGCCACCATCGGGGTTGCCGCTGCTGCTGTCATGCACTTCTCTCCCCAAGCATGCGGGGTGTGTGTGCAGAGTGGGGGGACAGTACTCCTGCATGCGGCTCTCAGGAGGAGATGCATTTAGAGGCTCCAAGAGCCTCATGGGGCTCAAGAGCTGTGGGTTGGCCACCCCCCTGTTCGCCACAATGCCGTGTCTTATTTGCCACATGTGGCGAGTGGCAAACGTATTGGACACTGTGGCTTTAAAGGAAAATGAGTCAGTTTTCAACAAATGTACACCAGCCAGCCAGTTTCTGCTATTGCAAGATGCAGGGTGTCAGAGGCTTGTCCTCTGCTTCTCTGATCTCTCTGTTGCTGTTTATTATAATCCTCTTCCTCTTATTTTTGCACCACACCTTTCAAGCCCACTGGACCTGAAGATGCTCATTACAGGCCAGAAATAAATATAGATAAAAATTGATATGACCCCCCTACAGCACTTTAAGATACATTTGGTATTAAAGGTGCACTATCACAGTGGTTCTCAATCTGGGGTACCTGTACATCTTGGGGTACTCAGAGACCTTCTGGGGATACATTGACTCGTCTAGCTATTTGCCTAGTTTTACAATAGGATACATAAAAACTTTGTCAAATATCGAATGTCAGTACAAACAAATTTCATAAAGTGAGGTTTGTACAGCTCTGTGGTTTACATACCCAGGTTTAAATGCAATATTTATGTTCTAATTCATTTATTTTATAATTTTATGGTAAACATACCAAAGTAAAGCAATTGGTCAGCAATAGTGTGTTGAAACACATGCATTTTCTGCTCTGATTTTGGAAGCAAGTCGTCTTTAAAAGTGAGGTGAAACTTTGATCATGCGTGCTCCCATTGGACGCCTGAGAGGCTACACTTATCTGGAAAGGTTAAGAATCACTGCTCGGTAATAGTCAGGCAGTTATTCTGAAAATGTTTTCAGAAGTTCTACAACACTAAACATACTAGGAATGCTGCACTTCAGTGCAACCTGTAGTAGAACAAATGTGTTGCAATGGTAGGAAAAAATATGGTGTGTCTGAAAATTGTAGGTACCATGGGTACTTATAATTTTGTTTTTGAGAAAGGAGTACTGTATAAAAAAAGACTGAGAAACACTGCACTGTGAAAGACTCATAATGCTTAGGATGCTATAATAAATGCTTGTACCTAGTATATCTACAAAGCATTCTGTGAGCGTTCTCTGCCTAGGAAAAAAACACCTATTGCTCATGTAAAAGGAAGTCCTGAATACAGCAAACCTTATTGTCAGTCAGACAAGTTCCCCCTGCTGTCCCACAAGCTACATGTGCAGCAGCAGGTCTAACAGCCACTGCAGATCCTGGGACAAAGTGTGAGGTGGGTCCTGGCTCTATGCCTGGGAAGGGTGGGGCAAAAGGCAGAAGGGATGGGGCCAAAGGCAGTCGCCCTTAGCACTGCCGGGACCATGGTGCTGGGCCTCCCCATGGCTGCACAGAACAGCGGAGTTGCTCTATCGGCACTTCAAAGGGGCTTGGAGCGCCAGCCACCACTGCTTCTGGCAAAGTAGCACTGGTGGTAGCAGCTGGAGCCCTGGGCCCCCTTGCAAGGCTGTGCCCTGGGGCAACTGCCCCCTTGGCCCTCCCTCATCAAGCCTGCTGTGCAGTGCCCCACCCTACACTTCTGTGCAATGGGCTCTGTGTCAGTTGGACTCCTCCCTTTACCCACCCCAGAGGTAGCTGCCTTCCAGTGGAGGAACTGGGGGAGTGACATGTTAATGTGGAGTGCTTTTCCTGGTTAGATCTGGGATGCAGCTGTTTGCTCCAATGCAGTTCACTAGAGCTCTGGATATCTGTGGAGATTTGCTTCACATCCATGCACAGTGGAGCAGATATCTGTGCAGGGCTCTTCCCAACCTGTGCCTGGTCTCCAGATGGGAGAGGTCCATAAGATCGTAAGAACAGCCCTCCTGGGTCAGACCATATGTCCATCTAGCCCAGCATCCTGTCCTCTGACAGAGGCCAAACAGAGGCTAGGGATTATGGGCCCCTGCGCGGCTAGCAGGGAAAGGAAACAAGGAACTCTGTACTAAATCTCTCTTCAGGAGGAATTGAGTGCCAGGTTGGCCCAGCTCCCCTTCCCCTTGCAGCGCCCCAGCTCTGGGTTCCTGCTTCCCCTTGTCCCCAGTCCTTGCTTTTCTGCTGCGTGCCTCTTCCCTGCACAGCTTTGCCCCCTCCTCGCTCATCTGGGTTCCCTCCCCTGCTGCTCCAGATGATTCGTTGTGCGGATGTCAGTGAAGTCCAGATCCTGGATTAGAGATCAGTTGAGGCATTAAGCCTGGTGGATGTGGATCGGATATGGACTCACATTTTTGTTATCTGTGCAGGGGTCTTAAAACCAGGGTTTGCTGTCCCATCGCAAATAATGGCTTAGTCAGCAATTTAGCTCATCTGTGCTCAAGTTTAGGATGAGTAGCTGGCTGTCAGTCCTCCAACCAGGAAAGATCTCCCATGTAGATAGGGCTTAAGGGACAATGTTCTATTTTACATTCTTCCATTCATGAAAACCGGTTTTAATGCCTGACACTAGCGGAGAGTTCACAGGGACAGCTGCATTGGCCTCCCTGGTTACTGCATTACCAAGATTGCTAACTCCTGGCTTTTTAAAGTCCTTTGAGAGTCACAAAGCACCTGGAGGCACAATGCAGCGAAGGGTGAGGAGTGGTTAGAATAGAATGCTAGTTTACCACTCAGGAGACCTGTATTTGATAGTATGTTGCTCCAAAGACTTTCCATGTGATCATGGGCAGTCACTTTGTGACTCAGTTCCCCCTCTATAAGATGAGGATAGTGCACTGCCTACTTCACAGGGGCGTCATGAAGATAAATCAATTAAAGACGACAAGGTTCTGGGAAACTACAGCAATGGGGCTCACGTAATATCAAAGGTATACAGTAACTATCTGTTCTCAGGAGCTACCTCTACACTAGAGGGTTTTGTTGACAAAACTCACAGAGCATCCAGACTAAAAATATGTTCTGTCGACAGTAAATTGACAGAACGCAGCACTTTTGTCGACAACCTTCTGCCTCTCCCCCAAGAGGCAGAATGTTTTTCTCGACTGAATCTGTTGACAGAAAAGCTGTGTGGATACTCCGGAAGGTTCTCTGTTGACAGACAGGGCTTCTGGGTCTCTGGGCAGCCCTGTCTGCTGTGCTTCCGGTTGGCTGTTCTGTTGAGAGAGTGGCTGGGCAGTCTGATTGCTCTCTGTCGACAAAGCAGACTGACAGAGCAATCTGCTTTCTTTTGTGGCTGCGATCTGCCAACAGAAATTTTGTCGGATCATGTCTTCCAACAGTAACTTCTGTCTACGGATCTCTGTAGTGTAGATATAGCTAGGGAGAATAACTAGCTTTTGCAGAGCACTTTTCCTCAATAGAGCTCAAGGAGAGCAGTACTGTTACCCTCATTATGCAGTTGGGGAAACTGAGGCACAAAAGCAAAGTGACTTGCTGAAAGTCAGCCAGGACTGGAATCTAGGCCACACTGCTTTCAGCCTCAATTTTGGAAGACTGTCCACACTCTTCTTCCATCTGGTGATGTCACACAATCAGATTTGGTTTCAAGTCATTCCTGCCTTAGGCGAGAGATAATCTGCCTTGCAAATGGAATCAAGGAATGCAGAGCTGTATGCATAGATGTTAGAGATGGAAAATACCCATCTGTTAAGTCATCTGATGCATCCTGAGAGGCCAGCGGTTCCCAACCTCTTCAGTAACACCGCACACGTCAGTGAGACAAATAATTCCACGGCACACACCCCTTTTTCAGCTGAATCAATTGCACGTAAACGTCACATTTACTTCCATTTACTACAGTTACAGTCTTACCAGAGGGGTTTGCAGCGTAGTGCATACAACAGGCTAAACAAGGATCAAATGCTTTCACGTTTCAAATCCCCACCGTATTCAGCGGGTGGAAGAGAAGGCAGGGAAGTGAACTTGCACCGTGCTAGAGAGGTTGAATAATTGAATAACTGTGGAAATGTTCAGCGGTCACTCAATTACTCAGAGGTCGGGGGAGGGAAGGAGGAGCTTCAGAGAGGAGACTGCCCTGTCCACCAGCCCATTGGAGCTGGGATGTGACATTTAAACCATGTCCCAGCTCAACAGGCTCTCACCCTCCCTCCTTGCCACACTGGGGGGAGCGGGCAGCTCCCCATCACCCCTTTGAGGCCAGGAAGCAAACTTTTAGCTGCCTCCTGGTGTGAATGGTCTCCTGTGGGGTTGGTATTTCCCCTTGCAGCATCTGTGCAAAGAGCTGCCACAGGGGAAAATCGACCAACCCCACGCTGGGGGAACCCAGGCAGCCTTGCCGCTTGAGCTCCAGCTGGTGCGGGGTCGTCAGTTTCTCCCTTCCCCACCATCCCCCGTGGGGGCTCTGCAAAAAGCTGCGGAGAGGGGAAATTGATGAAATTTCACAGCACACTCGGGCAGTTCTCACGGCGCATGCACACTGGGTGAAAACCACTGCGTTAGGCCACTTCAGGAGAAAACACCGTTCTCAGCAGACAGCACAGAGCTGACATCCCGCTGGGATGAGTTCCTGTCCGTTCTGATTTTGTAGTGATTCCCTCGCGCATCCCTATTCAGGAGCTCTAGGAATGAAATATGCAATGTCTGACCCACATCGGTTCCATTCTCTGTGTAAGGGAAGAGCTCCATTATAACTCACCTTATTGCTCCCGTTTGCTGGAGAGTAATTTTCACAAGTTATGGCTGTGTGTCTCCTTTCTCTGCACACCCCAGCACATTTATAAGCAGCTCCAAACAAGAAAATTCAGAGCTGTTTCAAACTGTCTGCATGTTCAGAAGAGCTTGGATGCAGAAAATGCCAGTTTGGACCAGAGTTCCCTCTAATTTTTTTTTCTGTACATGGGTAGAATAAATTTTATGATATGCACCGAGGCACATGCAGATGCGCACCGCTCATAGAAACACATACTGCCAGCTGTGGATTGCTGTAGGTGCTCAGCTAATCAGCTGTGCAGCATCTGAATTTCTCCTGGGAACACTGGTTTGGACACGTCCCTAATGATTTTTTATGGCCTGTTATGCAAGAGGTCAGGCTAGATGATCTCTGTGGTTCCCTATGGCCTTGGACTTCATGAAGCTATGAATGATCATTCATTGCCTTCAATTTATTATAGGAGGGGTGACGACATGGGTTAGTGGGTAAGATGCTGACCTGTAGGCTATTCCTGCCTGACCTGCTGTGTAACCCTAGGCAAATAACTTTGGGTGGGATCCACAAGGGAGTCTTTCTGCCGAAAAGGACCTGGGGATTACAACAAATGAGGAGCTGGATATGAATCAACAATGTGCCCTTGTAGCCAAGAAGGCAAATGGCACATTGGGCTGCATTAGTAGGAGCACTGTCAGCAGATCTAGGGAAGCGATTATTCCTTTTTATTCAGCACTGGTGTGGCCCCACCTGAAGTATTGCATCCAGTTTCCCCCCACCCCGATTACAGAAAGGGTATGGATGCACTAGTGAGAGTCCAGTGGAGGGTGACAGAAATGATTAGGGGGCTGGAGCACAGGACTTATGAAGAAATGCCAAGGGATTTGAGGTTCCTTAGTCCACAGAAGAGAAAGCGAGGTGGGATTTGATAGCAGCCTTCAGCTACCTAAAGAGGTTTTCCAAAGAGGATGGAGAGAGGCTGTTCTCAGTGGTGACAGATGACAAAACTAGAAGCAATGGTCTCAAGTTGTGGTGGGGGAGTTGTAGGTTGGATATTAGGAATAAATATTTCACTGGGAGAGTGGTGAAGCTCTGGAATGAATTACCTGGGGAGGTGATGGAATCTCCTTCACTAGAGATCTTTAAGTCTCAGTTCGACACAGCCCTGGCGGGGATAATTTAGTTGGGACTGGTCCTACTTTCAGCAGGGGGTTAGAGACGATGACCTGCTTGAGGTCTTTTCCAGCCGTATTGTTTTACGATTCTATGATTAGGGCTTATCTATCCTACACTACAGCTGAACTGTTATAGCACTTCTGTATCAACCAGGGGCCAGCAATCTCTTCACGGCAGCGCTGAAATTTGACCTTGAGGCCTCTATGTGTAGTCTGAGTGCTGGTGATACCTTTTAAAGTCACTAATAGTCCTACTTACAGCATCTTTATTAATAAATAAATAAATAAATTCCATCAGTGACCCACCTGTCCATTTGAGCCTGTCTCCTTGTGCCTAGTAAAGAGAGAGGATTTCAACAGGTCTTCCATGTCTCCCGAGTGGGCGCACATCCTTGGGCTGTGGAGTATTCTGGCATGGGGCTCCACCTCTCTGTGGTAAAGTTGTTCATTTTTGATAAATAGATATTGGGCCAGAGGGAGAGAGGGACTCATTAGTCCAGTGGCTAGAGCACCTGCGAGGTGGGAGACCCAGAGTACCCCTGCTCCAGTGACAATAGAACCCACTTTAGCAGCAGTGAGAGATGGAGCCCCCTACATCAGAATATGCCACAGCCAAGTAGGACTGACAAGACCCTGTAGGGAGCCCGCTCTGGGTCACCTGGAAAGGTCCTGAAAGACAGAATTTCCCAGACCAGAGGAGGACCAGGGCTTTTGCCCCAGGCAGCTCCAGCCTCCCACTTCCCTGGGACTCCAGGCTCCTTGGGGACAGGTTAGATTTAAAAAAAACAAACAAACCCTGTCAGGGATGGTGATGGGTCCTGCTGTGAGTGCCTGGGACTGGACACAATGACCTTTCAAGGTCCTGTCCAGTTCTGTGAGATATATACAGGTGGGGACTCTGGTGGGAGCTCCAACCTCCACTGTGGTGAGGACCCCGGGGTGGGGGCTCTGGCTGTGGTCCCACCCCCTGCTCTATGGATGCAGGATAAGCCCCAGCCTGGGGACTCTCTGCAGAGGGGGAGGAGGGGCAGGGCTGAGGTCCTGCCTGGCCTGCTGAGATAAATTGTCTGACATGCTGCTCCTGGCACACTTGCCAGGAGTTCCTAACCCCTGGCATAGACACTACCTACCTACACCAATGCATAATTAGTCCACTTCCTTGACAAGCAGTAGTTAAGTGGATGGAAGAGTTTCTCTATTGACCAAGCAATGTCTTTGCAGAGGCTTGGACCGGCCTCACTACACTGGTCAGCGATGTATATTTTCCATACCTCCAACTGATGTAGCTAAATCAACTTCATTTTCTAGTGTGTATCAGGTCATAGGCTGAGTGGTGCAACATCTAAATTTTGGCTCCCAGTGGTCAAGTGGCATTTACATTCCTCAGTTGGGTTTCTTGTACAAAGCTTGGAGACAGGCTATTAAAAAGGAGATTTGCAGAAGCCAACATGTTGAATGGGGCACCATCTAAGTTAGCCAATAGGAAAGGCTGAGCAAAGAACTTAAGCCGCTCCTCTCACAACATAGATGCCCACTGAGAGCCAGATGGGTCAGCCTCAGAGGTGGAAGACCCAGAGTACCCCTGCTCCAGTGACAACAGAACCCACTTAAGCCACAGTGAGAGAGGGAGCTCTACATCTCCCTTTTCCCTCTCAGTGACCCCTGCCCCTTAGGGGCCACACTGTTAGGTTCCTCCACCTCCTCCCTGCACCTCCCACCTGCTGCAATCAGTGTTCTGTGGCATGAAGGACATTTTGGGGGGCAGGGGGCGGAGCAGAGACAGGAAGAGGTGGGGCAGGGTGGGGAGTCTAAAAGGAAGGGGTAGAATTGTGGTGGGGCCTGCAGCCGAGTGGGGAGCAGGTGAGCACCTCCCAGGAATAGATGAAGCTGGTGCTTGTGCCTCAAAGGGAAGTAGGCAGACAGTGGGCTTAACAGTTGATGCATTTTAGGCACCTTTAAGCTTAAACTTTAAGATGGGGGGGTGGGCTGAGAATCACAATTCTGGGTTTAAGTGTAGTATGGGACCAGTAAGTTCCCTTTTTGAATCCCACTCGTCCCTCTACCTGCTTTTGTTTACCTTCTCCACTCTTGTCTGTATAGACTGGAAGTGTTTTGGGGCAGGGACTTTCTCCCACCATGCAATGGACCTGTACCTAGCACAATAAGTCCCCAGTCTTGGTTGGAGCCCTTTTGGGCATTACACTTATGTAAATAATAATTTTATGGATTATTCCGTAGAAAAAAGTATTAATAAACAGCAATTCATACAATAATTATAATTTAATGTGGATTAATGTATTATTAATTTCTCACCACTTAAAGCCTTTTCAGTGCTTGAGAAATTTATTTTGGTTAGATCACAGAGTGCGGTGTCATGTGGCATCTCAGCAGGAATTTGCTACCTGATCTTCTGCACTCGTTAGCGTCTTTGAAGAATTAAATTGCTTTGGCCTCCATCTGCATGACAAATTGTATCAACTTTCATCACACGTCCTCCGCCTCCATTATGAATGGCTCCAGAGCAACGTCTGGGTGGCTTGTGAGTCATGTAAAAAGCTTCAGAGAGGTTTCTGAAGCCCTGGTGTAGGGACGCTGAGCCAGTGCGATCTAATGAAATTAACGTGGTTTACAATAAGCAGCAAACTTTGTTCCTTTCTTAACTTCCTCATTGTTTGTCCATATTTTGGAGTGGAGCCAGCCAGATACACTGCACACAGGTATCATCACGTGTCTCCTGGAGGTTTGGAAAGTGCAAATAGCAGCTCAGGTTAAAGGCAGCCAATGTCTTTAAGCACTGGGGAATTTCCAAGTGATATGCCTTGTATGCCAGTGATTCTGTATAGTGAGAGAATGTGGAGAGAACCGCTCTGTTCCTTAGCTTGCCACAGTGTCTCATGTAAACAAACTTGACCCCAGTCCTGCAAACCAGCACATGCTTGGCTTTAGTCACATGAGTAGCCACATTGCCTTCAGTGAGACTCCTCAGGAAAGTAAAGGTAAACACATGCCTAAGTGTTTATGCAGGAACACATTCTAAGGCAGTGGTTCTCAACCAGGGGTACTTGTACCTGGGGGTATGCAGAGGTCTTCTGGGGGATACATGAACTCACCTGGATCAGGGTATCTCAATCTTGGGTTGGAGGGTGAATTGGTGAAGTAGGGGGGGGTCACAAGTGCAGGGATGGCATTGGGGTTGATGAGTAGGGTAATTACCAGGGGTTCCCTGTCACAGGGGACCCAGTAAAGCTAAGTTACATGCTTCAGCCCCAGATCGTGGGCCTCAGGCTTCAGACAAAGTTCACAAGTGAAATGTAAATACAGTATTTATCTTCCAATGGAGTAAAGTTATAATCGTAGAGTAAAAATGAGAAAGCCAGCATTGTTCAGTAATAATGTGCTGTGACACTTTTGTATTTTTAGGTCTGATTTTGTGAGCAAGTAATTTTTCAGTGAGGTGAAACTGGGAGGATGCAAGACAAATCGGATTCCTGGAAGAGGTACAGTTGCCTGAAAAGATTGAGACCCACTGCTGAAATATAAGTACAGTGTTTATATTCCAGATGAGAAAGTGAGCAACCTTCACTAACTGTACGCTGGGCACTTTACTAGTTTTAGGTCAGATTTTTAAGTTGTTTTCAAGAAGGATGAAAGATGGGGGTACTCAAGGCATATGAAACTTTTGAACCGGGTACAGTAGTCTGGACAGGTTGAGAGCCATGGCTCTAGGCAGCCAAGCAAAACCTGGGCTTAGCCTGTTCTTGCCCACTTCGGTCTTGGGGCTCTGGCTGCAGGGCAGTTTCTTTGCTACACAGATTCCTGAGTTTGAGTTCTGGGACTCTCCCGCCTTGCAGGGTCCTAGCGCCCTCACTATATTCTGAGCCCAGAAGCCCTACGTGGGCTAGCACGTCAGCCACGGGTGTCTCATTGCTGCATTGGCATACACTGACATGGGAAGATCAATGCTCAGGCAGGCCTGTGTGTGCTGCAGAGGCAGTGTGTTTTGTGCCCAAGGAAGCAGGGGGTGGTACGCTTTGTATTGCTCAGCAGCTGGTTAAGGTTTGCTGTGGCTGTGTTCTAAAGGAAGGTCTGTGGGCTCCTGTGCAGCTAAAAGAAACGTAAGGGGAGGGGAGGTCTTTCCAGGGCAGAGAATGTAATTTCCTGAGAGTTTGTACAGCACTGAGCACTATGGACCCTATCTACTGATTAGGGACCTCGGGTGCACCTGAAATAATAATAATAATAAATTGTTGCATATTTTTAAACATTTGTTTCTGATTTCTGTGAGTTCATCCTCTAGTCTTAAGTGTTTTCCCAATGATCAGTGTTCCCTGTAAGCTGAGCACTTGGGTAACTCCCACAGGAGAGATTCAGGTGCCATCCAGCTGATTAGCACAGCACCCACAGCTGGCAGCATGTGTTTTTATTGGTAGTGCCCATCCCCACATCCCTTGGTGCATAGGACAAAATTTATTCCACCCAGGAATGAAAAAATTACAGGGAACGCTGGTAACGATCATTAATAAGAACAAGAAGAATAAGGGTAATCGTTACTAGCTAGCTCTTATGTGAATGTATTGCAGTCTAAAGGTTTTTCACTTTGGTTGGGATTTTCCAAAACATCTAAGTGACTGAGGTGCTCAAGTCCCAAAGAAATGGGACTTGTGGTTCCCAATCACTTAGGTGCTTCGGAAAAGACGATCCAGAGTGAAAATGGGAAACATAATGTGTGCTTCACTAGGGAGGAATCCAGAATATTTAAGTAGAAAAAGGGCTTTTCTGGCTACAAGCACACGCGTGATTTGGTATTTCATTGAAGCTGTGTTTCTTTGTTGTACAGTTAGTCAGAGCATTAACAGGAAACAAAGCACGTCACCATGTTAGCTATTTGTCATTTGCCACTGATATCTACACCCTTAAGTCAACCCTGTTTAGGAATAGCATTGTACTCCACCTATTTCAAGAAACCTTTTATGGGGCCTTCTGCAATCTATTGCCTCAGTTCACTGTACATATGAATTAGACAGAGGTGAGAGGACTATTTTGAAGTGTGGATCTTCTCTGCTAAGGCTATACAGATCCCCTTCTATGGGGGAAGGGAATAGTGTTATCACAGCCCACATGAGCCTTTCTGCAAAGCCAGTCTTTTTTTCACCCTTGGCCCCTTCACAATATCCCAATCAGCCTGATGACCAGCTGGAATGGATAGTATGGGCAGTAAAACACAGGCACCCAGGCCTAGAAATTGAACATCTGTAGCTGTACAGCATGCTGCCATTCAGGCTAAATTGCAGAGCAGAGATTTGTGTGTGTGTGTGTGTGTGTGTGTGTGTGTTCTCTCCTTATCAAAGAACGCTCTTGTAATGTGCTTGTGGCTGGGGAGTCGACAGAATCGGTGAATGCACTTTCGTTTTTTCAAGCGCATGTCTTCCAGCGAGTGATTCATCAGCTGCTGTTGCAGAAAAGTATGTTGGGAAGCTTGCAGCTGTGGGCTTGAGCTGCAGTTTCTATGTCCGTTGCTAGGGATTCTGCATTAAATATCCTAATTCTCTGTGCTCAAAACTAGGAAAAATTGACATTCTGACTTCCCATAAGAGAATGGAATACGTGATTCACAGCCCTTCTTCTGCACCATTAATCAGGCCCTGTTTACATGGAGAGGAGCCAAAAGGGCCCGTGCCAAAAAGGTATGTTCAGAAAGCCAATGGGTGATGTCATTTGGGGCAAAACAGCAACATCAGGCCACTTAACTGGCTTAAATTGTTCGTAGTCCTCAGAGGGAGCAAATCCCAGTTAAGAGATGGAAAGGCACTAGGGCTTTCTTGGCTGGGCTGTTGAGTTACATGGATTTACTATGGTTTGTTTATCACATAGCGTAACAGAACCATCAGCCGGAGCTCACAGTGTATAAAGTTGAAGCTGGGTAGTCCACCCTTGCCATGCAACTGGTGGGTGGAGGAATTCATAGATTCTGTGCTGGGGACACAAATTAGGACAATTTCTGTGTGAACTGTGTTAAATAGTTGGGGGACCACTTGATATTGCTATACCCACCTTCTTTGTATGAGTGTTATTCGTTATATTGTGGTGGTACAGAACAGAGGTGGAGAAAGTATCCAAAAAGTTACCTGAGTAAAAGTACACTGTTTGTGGGGGAGGGCAATGTAATAAGTCAAAGTCAAAGTATCTTTCTGGAAAACTACTTGAGAAACAGTACACACACCACATCTTAATTGTACTTAAGTATCCAGAAGCAGCTATGGATTTTCACGCGGTGGCTGCTTTTTATTTCTGCATACATGAGTATAACTGTTGTACTTTTACAATGTAGTTTTCCAGAAGGATACTTTTACTTTTACTTAATTACATTTCCTCCAAAGCGGCTGTACTTTTACTCAAGTAACTTTTTGGGTACTTTTTCCACCTCTGATACAGAGAGCAGCACTGTGCGACTGCCCCAGAGAGATTCGAATGCTGCCCCGCTGATTAACAGAGCACCCACAGCCATCAGCATGTGTTTCTACCGATGATGCACACCTGCGCATGCCTTGGTGCACATAACAAAATGTATTCCACACGTGGATCGAAAAAATTAGAGGGAACATTGCCAGAGAGGTGCCTTGTTAATAGGAGGAACCCTGCATGCTAAGTGCTACACAAACACATGGTAAGAAACAGTCCCTCCCCCACAGAGTTTACAACCTAAATAGACAGTGGGTTATTCCCATTCTGCAGACAGGATACACAGAGATAAAGTGACTTGCCTAAGTCGGGCAGAGTGTAACTCTCCAGAGTGATAATGCACAGTTTTAACCATAACCTCATCCACTAGTGCAGGGTTTCTCAACCTTTTTTCTTTCTGAGCTCCTCATCCTCCCACACTGCCGTAACATCTCCAGGTTCGAGCAGAGGGGTCTTGAGGCTCCTGGCTTGAATCCCTGGGGGGGAGGATGTGGGCATCTCAGGGTTGAGGGGGCTCAGGGCTCTGGGCATGGGAGAGGGCAGGAGGTTTCCATGCTATGGGGACACAAAAGCTCCATGAGGAGAAGGGGGCGCTAAGGTTCAGGGCACCAGGTTTCAGCCTGGTGGCTCCATTCTGAGCTTCAGCCACTTGAGGGAGGAGGTTCTAGGTTCCAGGACTCTGGGCTTTAGCTCTGCAGGGAGCACTGAGGCACGGGGGTCTCTGTGGCTCTGCTCCTATGTCAAGCCTGCTGGGAGATGCCAGGGCTTGGGGTGCTGGGTATTAGTTGCACCCCCCTGAAACCCCCTTAAACCAGCTCACAGCCCTCATTGAGAACTGATGTACTAGTGATCAAAGGAAAATCATCTCCCTGTGTTAGATTCCCTTGTAGCCAGCCACCCCTCACATCGCTGTCCAGATGTAACAAAGGGAGCTTTACAGACTGTAGCTGGGACTCTGCCCCCTGCTGAAATGTAGCCACTGCTGGGGGAGAATGTGGCGGATGTTGAACAATCCACAAGAGCAGGTAGAATTTAGGTGAGCCAAAAGGACAGTATCCAACTCAAAGTGAGTCTGGATCTCAGGCCATTCCTACCTTTGCAGAACATCCCATGGCATCTGTAGACTGGGATTTTCAAAGGAGATTGTTAGTGCAAGGTGGACACCTAACTTCACCTCCCAGTGACTTTCAGTGAGTAACAGCTTGCTAGCTGTCTCAGGACCATTGAGAATCCCAGCATGAACAGCACCTGGTTCTGCTTTTTAATCAGAGTGACTGCACCTCTCATGGGAGGCCCCCTCTCCCCACAACGCCTTGTGCCACCGGTCTGACACTGAGGCTGCGTCTACACTACATTCCTCTTTTGGAGGAGGAATACAAAATGAGGGAGGTTGAAAATGCAAATGAAGTGCTGATTTACAAATCTTACCCTTCGTTTGCGTAATCTCATGTGATCATGTTTTCGGAAAAGACTTTTCCGAAAAAACCCCAGCTGTGCGATGGGGTCCCCTCAGAAAAAAAACCAAAACCTTTTTGGAAGAACCCTTATTTCTGGAAAAAAATGAAGTGTACAGAGTTCTTTTGAAAATGTTTTTTTTTATGAGGGAACCCCATCTAAATGACTGTTTTTGTTTTCCGAAAAGTCTCTTCTGCAATTGCGATTGTGCAAGATTATGCAAATGAAGCACAAGATTTGTAAGTCAGTGCTTCATTTGCATTTTCAGTGTGCCTCCTTTTCATTCCTTCTCCGGAAGGGAAGTGCAGTGTAGACACGGCCTGACAGAGTCATGAACACCATCAGCTGTGGCCACACCTGGGAGGTCTTGATCGGCTTTAAAGTGGCAAGAAGATGGGGAATGGGAGAAAAATAACGTGTGTCATCGCACTGCATATTTTCTGAATCAGAAACATGTCCTCCCTGACCGGAGAATGAGAATGGTCTTGCTAAGCAGTGGTGCATTAATTTTCACTTGGGAAGGGAAAAGGCCAGGGCGAGCACTCCACTCTGGCTAACCTAGACCTGCTCCGTAGTTTCCTGGTCTAGCAGGGCTAAGAATGCTGAAGAGGCAGTGCAGCTGGCCCTAGGCGAGGCGGTGGGTGGTGCGCTTTGTATTATTCAGCGATTGATTCAGGTTTGCTGTGGCTGAGCTCGGAGGGTAGGTCTACACAGCAAAGTTATTTCAGAGTAATGTCCTCTATTCTGAAATAACTTTGCGAGTGTCTACACAACACAACCACTATTTTGAAACCATTTTGAAACAGCAGACAGTTTACTTCGAATTCTGTTAACCTCATGCTACAAGGAATAGTGCCGACTCCGAAACAAATATTTCAGAACAGGTTCTGCGTAGAAAGGAAATAGGGGCTATTTTGAAACAAATTATTCCGGGATATCTTATTCTGAAATAAAGCTGCTGTGTAGACATAGTATTTTGGATTAGAGCCCATGGAAGCAGTGATTTCAGGGGCTCTAATCCAAAATAGGCGCTGTTGTGTGTGGACGCACTGTTTCGGAATACGTTTTGCCTATTTTGGGACTTGCCTGCAGTATGGATGTGTTATTCCAGAATAGCTCATTTTGGAATAATAACTCCAGAATAAGCTGTTCTGGAATATCTCTGTAGCGCAGACATACCTTGAAAATCCTGTGGGCTACTCTTCAGCTAGAATGATGGCAATGGAAGCCTTCACTGGGGGTAGAAAGCAGGTGGAAAATGATGCATAGGCTTGAAGGGAAAAGAATTAGCATTGTGCAGAGGCAAAATAAATATCTCAGAGAGGGAGAGGAAATCAGGTCTAGTGCTTGCAGCAGGAAATGGAGTAGCACTGCAGCACGGCTGCGTTCCCAGCTCTGCCACCGTGTGACTCCCTGAGCCTCACCTCAGCTTTCCCACATGTTCATGGGTGCAATGACACTCGGGGGGCTAAACTCATAGGAGTGAAACACTTTTGAGCTCCTGGAGGAAGGGTACCAAGCACAAAATGCCGTGAGTGGTCTGGATCCCCATTTAGTGAAAACCAGAAAAGGTCTATTTTACCCTAGTTGAACAAGAGCCGCTGGAAATCTGGCTTCTCTATTTTTACCTCTGTCCACACGCCGCCCATTCGACATCGGCAGCCTCGACTCACTCGTTTGCAGGCGTTTAATACGTTTTTGGAGGAAGTTCCTGCTCTTGTCTTTTGTTATACTCAGTGTTATTATGAATACAAACAATAATTCGAAGAACCGAGACCAGCCTGGGAGGAACAGAGGGGCCTTCCTGCTTAGACACAGCTCTGAAGGGGATTGTTTACTTAGCCAGACTGTCCTTTTGTTGTTACTAGTGGGACATGATTACCATGTTTGTATAAGAAGGAGACTTTAAATTATCCCACAGGATCTCCTCAAAGGAATAGGAGAACAGCCTGTGCCTTCTAAATTAAACTTCCTTCTGAGTCACTTTTTGCCCTAGGAATGGGACCTTTGGTATCGACAGAGATGTCAGAATCCTGGGGGAAGGCTCTGTCTGACTCAGGATAAGAAAACTCTCACCATTGAGCCAGAGGGTCATTGAGTGACGCCTATCCCTGGATTTAGGCCAGGGAAGGGCAACTCATGTGGTCCCCCTGGGGTTCTACCTGCTTCCCCATGGTCACCCTATCTGTGCCTCTTCCCCACAAGCCTCTCACGCACTGGGGCACAGGAGCTCTGCACTAATCTGCCCCTCTCCCTGTATCCCAGCACTTTTAAAGTATCACCTGAATCGGTCCACGTCTGGGAGGGCGGGGGATGGAGCGCAAATCAGGATTGTCACGGCTGCTCCAAAAGTGCTGGGAGGAGAAGGGAAATGCAGGGCTATGGTGTGAGAGGCGTGAGGTGGAGGGGAGCAGCTAGGGGGTCTGTGGGATGCAGGTGGAGCCTCAGTGGGCTGCATGCAGCCTGCCCACCACTGACTTAAGGCTCATACTCAGTTGCTTAAACCACTAGAGGCCATCTGGGGGATGGGAGCCACTAGACCTCCAATGAACAAGCCTGGAAGTCTCTTTCTAAAAGATATGTTGTTGCCTAACAAGAAGGTGTAGCCCTGAGGCTGAAATTGCTGGACAAAATTCTAGGGCTTGTGTTATGTGGTAGGTCTCACTAGAGGATCATAACCATCCCTCTGAGGCATAACGTCGATAAATCTGTGAACTGGGGGCTGTTCTCCTTGACCAGTCTTCAGCCACATTATGGAAGATTTAAAAAAAAAATTCTGTGGGCCTTCAGCCCAGTATGCAAGTGATCCATTAAAACAATATTGTTCCCCACTGAAAACAACAGGATTTTGTCACCAATTGGACCAGGAACTGGCTGTTAGTGACTCTTACAGGCTGTGGCCACACTTGGCCAAAACTTTGAAATGGCCATGCAAATGGCCATTTCGAAAACTACTAATGAGGCGCTGAATTGAATATTCAGCGCCTCATTAGCATTAGCACACTTCCGGCCGCGGCGCTTTGAAAGCACCGCTTTCAAAAGTGTGTGGCTTGGCGCAGCTACATAGGGGTCCTTTTCGAAAGGACCCCACACTTTTCAAAATCCCCTTATTCCCCTCTGCTGAGAGTGTGGCCACAGCCTAAGTGTTTGGTAGAACTGGGTGGCTCTTACAATGTACCTGTGCTCATTCATGAGACTTAAAGCCATGAATTCAGTCCAGCAGTATTGTAATCCCCCCTTTTCACTATTCACAGACATTCAGGAAGTGTCAAACTTTGAAGTCCCAGCATGCCGTGCAGTGGCCAGCCATGCTACTTTGAAGTGCCTTTACTCCCCAAAATTTTGAAGAGTAAAGGTACTTTGAAGTAGTGCGGGCACTTTGAAGTGCCCACGGCTACATGGCATGCCGGCACTTTGAAGTTTGACACTCTGAAGTGCTGCGGGGGAGAATTTGCCCAGTTAAGTGCTGCATATGCATCACAGCATTTCATTAGTAATCTCCCATCACCCTGATTACCATGCCCCCTTGAATCTGGGGGCAAGCGTAGACATAGCCATAGTCTTCCTGAAGTATAAGGCATAGGAAGGTTTAAGTCTCACAGTGCTTTCATCTTAGGTATTTCTACCACCAAATTCTCTTGGAATAAGCCTACAGTTTTTAAGACACTTCAAAAGTCCAGATTCACTCCTACTTTTTCCCAGCTTTTGGCCCAGAGAGTTGTCTCATGAAGGATCAATGCCAACGGCCAGAACCTGGGAAATAAAACCATGGACATTCATGGGATCAGGACATTGACACTCCAAGAAAGAGGCAAAACTCTTGGTCTCAAGGCAAAGACTGTTGTTGAACCAATTGAGCCCTTCTTGTCACCATATATGACACAAACCAGACTCCAGTTCCTAGATACCGATAATAATTCCACCTCGGTGTGGAGGTAGCTTGCACTCCAGCTTCATCCTGTAGATAATGTTGCCATAAAGGACTAGAATGTGCTAAACAACTGCTACTCCTGGGTAGAGCATCCCATGCCTCGATGGTCAGATGAATATAACCACAGCATCTTCAGGTTCTTAATGACTTTCCCGAGGCTAATGAAGTGCAGAGAACACACTAGGCCAGCCACACCATCTAACTAGGTCTCAGAAATGGATGTAAGATTGGGGCGATCGTTGCTGGTGATGACTTTTGCCAACTGATCTCCTGATAAATAATATTTTCCAGGAAGAGTCTGGGCTTTATTGCTGCAGGTTACTTAGGTCGATCTGTTGAGCTGAATCACAACGGAGGGAAATCCCATGCAAGTGTCTTTTCGGTCCTGTCAGTGGTCACCTCTTTCCCTACAATCATGTTCTTCCATCATTAGGATAGCGAGGCCCTCCTATTTTTCTTACCTTTTCAAGGCATCATAACTCATGTACAACTACCAGCACCTCATCTGCATCCTGTGAGCCACCTCCAAGTGTAACCCATCAAAGAGACAGATCTCCCAATGGCTGCACCATCCTCTAGCTCCCTCCATGGATCAGCACAAGTTCCTCATGTTCGTGGGAAAATGGAAGTCTCCCCGATCCCCTCTCCCCACACAACTTAATGCTAAGTCTGCACAGTTACCCTCCTTGAGCCATGCATTCCCAAGAGCAGGAATAAATAGGCTGGGTCTGACCCCAAAGACCCCTTGGTTAATGGATTTTGGGATTGCAAAAATTGCACCCTAGCGGCTAAGAGATGTAGTTGCCCAACCTAACTTCATGTGGTGATGGCATAGCCAAGGTGGATAAATGGATGGAGTAAAAGTCTTGCACTCCTCAGCATCTTCACATAGCATCTGTTGGCCTCCGAGGCAGCATCAGTGGCAGTCATGTCCCCTTGAAACATCCTGACCGATTCTTCTGCCTCTTTGGTGCCACACCTTATAGTGTGTGAGCCTATGTAGAAGCGACTTAAGCAGACTAATGACAGTTGTTGGCTTTTATTTGGTGAACTTTTGGGATTTAATATGTATTGGACATTCTCTTGGAAGCTGATCTTTGGGTTTTTATAACATTATATGAGAATTACTATGATTTATCTTGGCCCATCTTAGACACATACAATTATGAAAATTTCTATCAAGCTTTCAAAGAAAAAACAAATACTTGAAAACATTAAACACATTTTTCTCCAGCCAAATGCCTCCATCTTTCCTGTCAAATATGGTTTATTCACTTTTTGGTTAATGGTCCAATTATTTTCTTTTTGGGGAAGCCAATAAAATTGTTTTCCTAATGTTTCTATCAACATTACATCTTCCATCTCTGTACGGAGTTGGATTTCATGATGCTAAAAGACAAAAGGTCAAGTCCTGAAGTTTTTACTCCCTCTTAGCACTGGCTGAATGGCACAAAAAGAGACCCACAAATATTTTCACAGATGCTAGTGGTGGGTTTGCAACTTTGTTATTCATGGACTCACACTGAACCAGATTCTAACCCCTCCACTCAGCTTGAATGGTTCTCAAGTGGCCTCATCATAGTAAATAAGACTTAGACCCAGAGTATCACAGGTATATAGGCACCCAACTCCCCTTGAATTCATCAAACTCCCACTGAAATCAAGGGGAATTAGGTGCCTACATACCTTGGAAGATCTGGGGCTTTCTCGTGGAGTAAACTACTACTGAACATGGGAAAGGGTGGCAAACGATTCTCATTGTTAATTGTTTGCGAGTTTGTCATACTGTTTTCCTGTTTAGTCAAGTAAACCTTTGCAGATCCCAGAAGTTCACTAAATGAATACTTAATGGGAAAGTGTGTGTGAAGGACATGGCCATTTGTCAAAATAGAAGCAGTCATGCAGTTATAAGTGTGTGTGCTTGCAGCTTGGGTAAGTGTACCTCACATAGCTTTATCCTAGCTAGCCCAGCTAAAAAATATCAGTGAAAAATTTGTCATCACTGACCCCTGCATAGACTAGAAATGCAAATACAGATGCAGGGTTCCTGCTGGGGTTGTGTAATCCACACACCGACTGGATATGGTTCACTGTCCCAGGTAATGGCACTTAAAGAGAGAAAGGATGAATCTCCTCTACAGCCTTAGCTGAGAGCCAGCTGGCCTTTAGCTCAAGCCGTGGAAGCTCATGCACTAAGCTCCAGCTTTGGTTCTGCCTGTCAGTGTCACAAATAGGGGCTTGTTTGCATTACACTTCTACAGTCTGTGCTGCCATGTATGTCTTTACTTCTATTTTTGCTGCACTAGCTAGAGTAAGAGTAGGCTGATTAGGTATGCCTACGTGTGCTACACCTATGAACAAAGTCTAGAAATACCTATAGAATGGAAGCAATGCCGTGTGACATGGGTGACCGTTCACATGCTGCAAATAAAAAACAGTCAATAGGTAAAGTGAACAACTTGCAAACAAGCCTGTAGGTTGAAAATCATTAACATGAATTTGAGATTCGATGGTTCAGATCAGGAAAGGATTGGAAATGATTTGTTAAGAGTGCGAGAGGGGGAGGACAAAATGCATGGTGCAAATTGTAACAATATTGCTACCGGGTGTGCTCAGTCCTCAATCAGCTGAAACTACAGCAGTCTAACACATGTTGAATGGTGACAGAATAGAAACATGGGCCACATTTGCCCCAAGGACAGGCAATTGGACATTTCAAATCTCTGGCATCTTCAGATGTTGCAATTCTAAGTACCAGATTCTCAGAATTAATCTTATACCCAGAAGTCTTCTTGGGAGTGGGAGTTGAATGTGCTCAGATTCTTCTACGATGCTTATTATTTGCATTACAGTAGTAGGTGGACACCCCAACTGAGATCAGACCCTCATGGCGCTAGGTGCTGTACGTACACATAAGCCGTGTCTACACGTGCACGCTACTTCGAAGTAGCGGCACTAACTTCGAAATAGCGCCCGTCATGGCTACACGCGTCGGGCGCTATTTCGAAGTTAACTTTGACGTTAGGCGGCGAGACGGCGAAGTCGCTAACCCCATGAGGGGATAGGAATAGCGCCCTACTTCGACGTTAAACGTCGAAGTAGGGACCGTGTAGTCGTTGCGCGTCCCGCAACGTCGAAATTGCCGGGTCCTCCATGGCGGCCATCAGCTGAGGGGTTGAGAGACGCTCTCTCCAGCCCCTCAACTCAATGGTGGCCGCTTGGAGTGGCCCCTTAAAGGTCCCCTCCCACTCCCTTCCTGTGCAGAAAGCTGAGGGAACGTGCAGGCGGCAGCCCAGACACGCGGCCAGCCTGCACGTTCCTCAGCCACCCACCCAGCTGCGATGGCTGCCCGGCAGCGCCCCCAGTGCCGCCAGGGGACCGCCCCCAAGGGAAGCCAGGGCAGCCAGCCCAGCCAGGCGGGCAGCCAGGCTGGCAAGCGGCAGCGGGGCCCCTCCTGGATGGAGGCCGAGCTGCGGGACCTGCTGGGGCTCTGGAGCGAGGAGGAGGTGCTCCAGGTAATGGGGAGCAAGAGGCGGAATGCAGATGCGTTCGCTCAGCTGGCCGACGGCCTGGCTGCCCGGGGTCACCCTGCCCGCACTCCTGACCACATCAGGAGTAAGGTGAAGGAGCTGCGGCAGGGTTACTCCCGGGCCCAGGATGCGGCCGGCCGATCTGGGGCCACACCCGTCACTTGCCTCTTTTACAGGGAGCTCAGGGATATCCTGGGCCCCCGGCACACCTCCTCCCCTCCGGCCACCCTTGATACCTCGGCCGATGAGCCCCAGCAGGCCCTGCAGCCGGAGTCCGCCCCGGAGGTAAGCCCCGCACCCCGGGGGCCCCCCCCAGAGCCCACCCCCGGGGACATCGTGGCAGGAGGAGGAGGAGGGGGCCTCCTCCTCTGCAGAATCCGGGCTGCAGATCCTCCTCCTGCCATCCCGGAGCAGCAGCTGGGCCTCCGCCCCCCGGGGATCTCCAGACCGTGGGAGTGGACCGACAGGTAGGTACCCCCCTCAGGTGTACACCCCTGGGCTTGAGGGGTGGGGCGTAATAGATATGTGTCCAGGGCCCCCCACATGCTCACATGGCCATGGCCCCAAGGACAGCAGGGCCATGGCCCTCACAGCAGTGCATCAGCCCCTGCGCCCCCCCCACCCCGCACGACAGTGCCATGCCCCATCCCTGGGGCAGGGGGGAGCGGAACCTCGAGGGGCCCCCGGGAGGAGGGGGTGGGACACCCCACAGCAGCAGCAGCAGCAACAGCAGCAGCAGCAGCATGTGATGGAGTGTGGGGAGTGCAAAAGGGAGACTCAGGCTACATATAAGCAACAAGAGCCGAATAGCTCCCAGGGGCAAAGGATGATCCTGGGGCTACAGCTGGCAGGTGACACCTCTGCCCTGAACAAAGAGGAGGGAGGAGCCGAGCTGGCTTGGAATTGGGGGGGGAGGGCGGGGGCCACAGGTAGAGGCTAGGGGAAGGGAGAGCTGGAAGGCAGCCAGCCTGAGGAGGGGGAAAGCTGCATCCCAGAGGGGCCCCCTTTGGGGTCTTCTGCCCACGACGGGTTGGAAGGACTGTCTCTTCCGACAGCTGGTGCTGTCACTCCTGGGAGAAACTGGGCATCTGTGGCCTAAGAAACCTCTCCTGCTGTCAGACCCTGCGGGGTGAAGTGAGAGTCGCTCCCACCAGGGGACGGGGTGCAGGGCAGGGGGACCCCTGAACCCCATCCATCACAGCAGCATCTCCCGGGGACGGGGATGGGGAACCTGCAGCACAGGGCTGGGGGGACAAAGGCCATGGCTCGGGGCCCACACTAACGCCTGTCTCCATTCTTCTTCCCCTCCTCCTCTCCTATGTCCCGCACCTGCACCATCAGAAGGACCGGAAGAGAGCGCCAGCGAGGCATCAGTGGTCCCGGAGAGCCCTCCGGGACCATCGCTCCAGGCCAGCCCCTCAGCCGAGGACCGACCGGCCCCACAGCGGGCTAGACGGCGGACCCCGCGCCAGCACCAGCCGACGGCGACGGACCCCCAGCTGCTGGCCATCCACCGACGGCAGCTGGAGGTCGCGGAGAAGCACCTGCAGCTGCAGGAGCGGGCGCTGGCCTGGCGCCAAGAGGCATGGGGGGGCCTACATGGAGACTTTCAACCGCCTGGTGGACTACCTGGCCCCCCATGCCGTGCCGGCCGCTGCGGCACCCGCTGTGCCTGCTCCACCAGCCGCACCACCAGCTGCTCCGCCCATCGCCGTCCCGTCCACCGTCGCCCCGCCACCCACCGCCGAGGGCCGGAGCGCCGAGGGACCCCTGGAGCCAGCTGAGACTCGCCGGGCATATCTTCCGGTCCGGCCCGCCCCCAGCCAGCCCAGGACAGGGCTGCGGCCGCGGCGGGGCTCCCAGCCGCCCACGCCCAGTGCCGGACTGTAGGGGCGAGGGGCCCGGGACGTGGCCCCCCCCCGTATATAGTTTAAACTTATTTGTTTGTGCCCCCCGTTTGCCCCGTCCCCCGCATGTAAATAGTTCTCCCCTTTATCCTCCCTGGTTTTCTTTTTATTAATAAGGACACTTGTTTGTGACGATTGTTTTATTTATACATATGACTTTGTTTCCACATGTTGTATATAGTTTGTTCTTGTTTTATATATTTACAGTTAAAAAAAAAAGTTCTCAAAGAAAAAGAAGTTTAAGTTCAGCCACAAGTGCGTGCTGTCATTTGTCCAGGAAAAGTGGGAGCGGGGTGCGGTTGGGTGCTCCATGGTGTGGGCGTTGGGGCAGGAGTGTGGTGGAGGAAGGGGTGGGCAGTGGGGGGCCTGGGCAGAGTTCACCCCGCGGCCTCTTCATCGAAGTGGGCCCGCAGGGCCTCCCGGACCCGGGTCCCTTCGGGGTCCACCTGCCGACTGGGGGCAGCAGGTGGCTGGACGTCGGCCCTGCCGGCCTCCACAGCCCAGCCCTGGAAAAAGGTCTCCCCCTTGCTCTCCACCAAATTGTGCAGGGCGCAGCAGGCACCCACAATCAGGGGGATGTTGTTGGGGCCCGGATCCAGGCGGGTGAGGAGAGATCTCCAGCGTCCCTTCAGGCGGCCAAATGAGCGCTCCACCACCTGGTGCGCGTGGTTCAGGCGCTCGTTGAAGCGCTCCTGGCTAGCGGAGAGATGGCCCGTGTACGGGTGCATGAGCCACGGCCGGAGGGGGTAGGCCGCATCTGCGATGATGCAGAAGGGCATGGTGGTGTCCCCCAGAGGGATCTCCCGCTGGGGGATGTAGGTCCCCGCCTCCAGCCGGCGGCACAGGCCCGAGTTCCGGAAAACCCGGGCGTCGTGGGTGCTGCCAGGCCAGCCCACGTAAATGTCCTGGAAACGTCCTCGGCTGTCCACCAAGGCCTGGAGGATGACAGAATGGTAGCCCTTGTGATTCAGGTATCGTCCTCCACTGTGATGCGGGGCGCGGATGGGGATGTGAGTCCCATCCAGAGCCCCGAAGCAGTTGGGGAAGCCCAGGGTGGCAAAGGCGGCGACGGTGGCATCTGGGTCCCCCAGCCTCACGAGCCTGTGCAGGAGCATGGCGTTGATGGCACGCACAACCTGCAGAGAAAGCACATGGGACAGCACCAATGAGGGGTGAGCAGGGTGTGCGTGGCCCTGCCCTGCCCTGCCCTCCTCTGCCCGGGCCCCCCTCCCCTGCCCGGCCCTCCTCTGCCCTCCCCCGCCCTGGCCTGCCCTCCCCTCCCCTGCCCTGGCCTCCCCTCCCCTCCCCTGCCCTCCTCTGCCCGGGCCCCCCCCGCCCTGCCCTCCCCCCGTGGGTTCTCTTACCTCCATGAGGACAGCCCCGACGGTGGCCTTGCCGACACCAAACAGCTGCCCCACGGATCGGTAGCTTTCGGGAGTGGCCAGCTTCCAGACAGCGATGCCAACCCATTTCTGCACTGTGAGGGCACGCCGCATGGCGGTGTCCTGGTGCCTGAGTGCGGGGGTGAGCCACTGGCACAGCTCCATAAATGTCTGCCGGATCATCCTGAAGTTCCTGAGCCAGCGGTCGTTGTCCCACTCCCCAACCACCAGCCGCTCCCTCCAGTCGGTGCTGGTGGGGTAGCTCCACAGTCGCCGGCGTGTGAGGCGGGGGGGGGGGGGGCGGGGTGCTGCAGGGTTGGGGGTTGAGCCCTGCTGCCCTGGGGGCAGCTCCTCCTCCGGGGTAGCAAGGAGGTGCTCAGCTGCCTCCCGCATGGCATGGAGCAGGGCAAGCCCTGCTCCTGCCGGGAGGGCTGGGTGGACCTCTGGCTGCTGCTGCTGCTGCTGGAGGTCCATGACTGCAGCACCCGGGGTCTGTGTGCCTATGGCTCCTCAGACCGCGTGCTGTGCAGGCTGAGTGTGTCTGGGAGGGGCCCTTTAAGGGAGTGGCTAGCTGTTGCCCCGGAAGCGCTAGTCCGCCCTGTGACCCTGTCTGCAGCTGTGCCTGGCATCCCTATTTTGATGTCTGCTACTTTGGTGTGTAGACATTCCCTCGCTGCGCCTATTTCGATGTGGTGCTGCGCAACATCTAAGTTGAACATCGACGTTGCCGGCCCTGGAGGACGTGTAGACGTTATTCATCATCTATTTCGATGTTGCTACATCGAAATAAGCTATTTCGATGTAGGCTTCACGTGTAGACGTAGCCATAATGAGCCAGTCCCCGATCCAAAAATACACACCATCTAATGGGGTGGGGAGAGAAAACAAATCCATAATTTCATTTTACAAATGAACATCTGAGACAGAACTCACTTGGACCCAGCTTTTATGTGCTTTCCCCATAAGTCCATCCTCCCTTTTCGGCCAGGTGAGGAGTAGACTTCTTCTGAAGTTCTAACTCCATTGGGAGATGGGGAGAGGCAGCCCAACTACGTAATTAGTAAGTGTCATTTGAAAAAAAGCTGGTTTTAGTCATGTTAGAAAAGATTTCCCCAACACCACATGGATTGTTATGTCTCTCAGACACATTACATCACACAAGCCATCTGAAAGGTTTCCAAGTCCTGCATTAAAGCCCTTGTAGGAAAAGGAGATAAATAAATGGTTTAGCTGAAATGGATTTTGGAAAATGGTATAAATGGCTTGCATTGATGCTGTGAAAATGTGACCTGCTAATGGATGTTTCAGTTGTGAGTTAAGGGTTATGCTCAGTGTTCCCTGTAAGCTGAGCGCTTGGGCAGCTGCCCAGGAGAGATCCAGCTGCTGCCCATCTGATTAGCAAAACACCCATAGAACCCACAGCCAGTATGATATGTTCCTATTGTTGGTGAACATCTACAGAAGCCTCAGTGCACATAACAAAATTTATTTTGCACATGGGCAGAAAAAATTAGTGGGAGCACGCCCTCTTTCAACTCCTTTCTGAAGTTGAAAAAACTCGCATATGCACCTGGTCTTGCCCCAGCTAGTCTGCCAGGGAAGAATGAGGCAGCAGAGAGTAGCTGCATAATATCTTTGCTAAGGGTGTGTCTACACAGCAAAGTTATTTCAGAATGACAGCAGGTATTTCGAAATAACTCTCCGAGCATCTACACAGTGCAACCCCTATATTGAAATAATTCAAAATAACAGATGCCTCATTTTGAATTTGGTAAACCTTATTCCATGAGAAATAGTGCCTATTCCAAAAAGCTTATTAGAAATGGCCCCTCTTCCCTGTCTGCACAGCCCCTGTTTTGAAATAAACATTTCAGAATAGGGGCTGTGTAGGCAGGGAATAGGGGCCATTTGTAAATAAGCTATTCTGAAATAACTCTGCTGTGTAGACACAGTATTTCAGATTAGAGCTTCCTGGGCCTCTAATCTGAAATAGGGTCTACTGTGTATGGATACACTACTTCAGGACAGGTTTTGCTTGTTTTGAGGCTTCCCTGTAGTGTAGATGCATTATTCCACCACAGCTTATTTTGGAATAATAACTCCGGAATAAGCTACTCTGGAATAACTATGTAGAGTGGACATACCCTCAAAGTGCAATGGGAGGATGTGGCTTTACAATGATCTTGTGTAGACTTTGTCCTATTCCTATTTCAGATGTGGGCGTGGATAGCAACATAAAAATTCTTTTCTTTATAGATTCTCATTCCGCCCTCACTGAGTGCCTTCAAGTAGTGTCATGTGCAGTTCATTCTTGCTCTGATTCTCCCCTCCGGGGCAGTAGCATATGTACAATGGAGTGTTTTGTTAGGACAGAGATTTTCTCTGGGTTTGTGTGTTTATGTTTTAAACATACACACTGTTCTGTATTTAGATCTGAGAAGACAGGTCAAAGAAAGGCACCTTGCCTTTGGAGTAGAATGAGGTAAGGTTTGCAATGGTTCCTAGTTTCAGAGGAAGTTTGATTTCACAGTTATACGCTGACTCTCAAGGAAGTTCCATCTCCTGCCCTGATGAGCTTTACCATTGTAGTATAAAGTTGCATTGTGTCTGAGGGGTGGAGTTGTCAACCACAGTCTTCATAGATATTGAAGACCATGGCCACAGGGGGTATATCTACACAGAAAAACAAAAATAAACCTAGAAGTGAGTCCCAGAGCCCGGGGCTACCTTCTCCCTAGGTTTAGCCCAAGCTCCATCATGAACTGGATGTCTCCATGGCTACTTTCGGTGCCCTCCTGCAAGTTTGAGTCTGAGACTTGGTCCTGTGTCTTTGTTTTTACTAGGCAGACATACCCCAGGTGTCTTGAAGAGAAGGATTGTGACCTTGAAATTGACATGATAATCCCCTGGAAGCCAGTGGCGAGTGGAGGACAGGTCTGCTAAGTAGACACACTGCAGCATTCTGTACGATAACTAACAATGCACTTTTCCTGAGCAATCTACCAGAAAAGGTACCTTCCACCAGCAAGAAATGTGACCCACTTGCATTAGCAGGGATTGAATATGAGAATTGCCCCACCACATATTACTGCTGTGGATGTTTTTGATGTTGGAAAAATGACTGCATCTTCTACAACCTGCAAGTGCAGTGACAATCCAGCCTCTTAAAAGGGGTGTGAGAGGAAGGATACACTTGTGACAAAGTGCTTCTGGGATTCAGTAGATCTGTTTTTTCCCCCTTTCCTGCCAGCATCGGTCTTGTGTGGGTAAACCACTTCATTTCTCTATGCCCAGGCCTGCACACAGGATTTTTGGGCCCAGGGCAAAATCTGAAACAAACCTCCTCCAAAAGGAATTACTCTGGCGTGAAAGAGACTCAGGGACAGGGGGAGTGTTGGAGAGTGAGGCCATCCCACACTCATCCCACAGCCGTGGCTCCTGTCCTGTGGTGCTGCATCCAATTCCCTGCACTGAGCATTGACAACTGGGCACAGAGCTGCAGCATCTGTCAGTCCTGGCTCATCCACCACTTCCTCAAATTCCATGGATTTGGGGGCTGTGTCAAACTGGGTACCTGGGATCTCCCCTCAATGGCAATGCCTATGCCTCAGTTTCCCCATCAGTGACAGGCCTAATGATACCCAACCGCTACGAAGAGGTGGTGTGAATATTCATTTTTTCTTGCTGTCTTCCTGCATACAGAGATCTTCAGATAGTGGGTGCAAACTATAATTTTATTTCAGGCTTGGACTCTTGCAGTCTCATGAAAATCTTTTGCTAATTGGTTCCAAGGTTCTTTTATTGCTAGTTACTGATAAAAAAGGGAAGATGGACTGGAAATACAGCCTATAATCTTGGAACACACTCTTTGTATAATGCAATTCAATACAAAAGGAAAGCATCAGCAACTAAGACAGACAGTCTACATCTACCCTACAGCAATTCTTTGAAAGAAGTTCTTCTGGAAGATCTCTTCTGAAAAAAGCTCTTTAGAAAGATCCCATCCACATGCAAAAAAGTGGATCGAAAAAATTGATGCACTTTTTTGATAGAGAGCATCCGCACAGCCCCTGCTCTTTCAAAAGAACGGGCCAGGGATCGAAAAATCTGGCGCCAGGAGGACTGCTCTTTCGAAAGAAGGGCCCCAGGGGCATCGACACATGTTTTTTTTCTGAGAGAATATTTTGGAAAAAGGAGCTCTTCTTCATCTGGGAGAGGAAGAGGGCCACAGGGAAAAGCACCGCACTCTTCCAATTTAATATCAAAAGAACACGTTTTGTGTGTAGACGCTCTGTGGGATTTTTTGAAAGAGCCCCGGCTTTTTTGAAAAAACTCACTAGTGTAGATGTAGCCACATGGTATCACACAAATAAACCTGTGTAAACAGAATTTCAACCTGGCATAAAACAAAAGGGTAATTAATTCTTGCCTTGATTACCCAATGCAAAACCAATGATTTTGGAGATTACAGTTTCATCCTTTATTATCCGAACAGGTCCCATATGAAGTTGACATGGAAGAAAGTTCTGTTTCTCCTCTCGTAACTTTCTGCAACCTGACAATAGCAAATTCACAGAGGATTATGAGACTTTCATCCCTGGATCAGATTTGTAGATTTACAGATAAAGAACAGATGACCTGAAGACCAGAAATAAGAAGTTGCTAGTTTCCCCCATAGTTGTCACTAGCAAATATTCCAGTTTTCATTTTGATTTTCCCAATAAAAATCCATAAGAAGCACCTGGATAGTTTTCTCCTTTTTTTCTTCTGTGTAAGTGGTCACCTGTGTAACTCCATTGATATCAGCGGACTTACTTTGATTTGCACCATAGCTCGTGAGAAAAAAATTGGGCAGAGCAGTTTGCTTTGTGAGAATAAATCTGCACAGTTTGGTAGAGAGCTGCAATGCTGCTGGTCAGTTGAGCATGGAAGGTGAGCCATTTTTATTTTTTTTTTAATACATGGACATGGTTCATCAGGATATAATGCTGGAACCCCATTGAGATTTCCATCTCTTTCTTAATAAGGCACGGCAGAAATATCAAATGATCCATGGTTCTTGTTGTATTTTGGGATTTCCTTTTGGTTTTAGCCAGGGTTAGAAATGGAAGTGAAGAGAAATGTAAAAACAATGGCAAAATATGTACCTCCAAACCAAAATCAGTTTGGGTTCAAGTCTGAATTTTTGACAAATGTTTAGGAAGTTTCTTCATTGAGATTTACTTATTCCCTCTTGCCTGCTGAAATCATTGGACAACATTTTTGGGGAAGAAGGATGTTCAGTGTATTGTGGAAGGAATCACTGCTTTATGTTGGGAGTGCAATGTAATTTACAAGAAAAATGACTTCTATCATATTTTAACTAGTCTACATGGCTATGTCTACACAGCAGCCGTATTTTGAATAGCTATTTCAAAGTAGGGCTGCTACACACAAAAATGTATTTCAAAATAACATTTAGGTATTTTGTAATACATCATCTGCACACACAGCGCTTATTTTGATGTAGGTACTGTTAAAACAGGGAATAGTGCTTATTTATGCAGATGACTCTAGTGTAACCATAGCCATAAAGTTTGAGCTCCATGTCATTAACCTATTGGCTAGGTCTACATTACAGTGATCTGTCAACAGAAGTCACTGTAGAAAGAGATCTTCCATCGACAAAGGTGTTGTTCCTCATCGCAGAGAGGCAGAATGCTGCCTGTGGAAATGCCGAGTTTTGTCGACAGACTGTTTTATCACCAGAACTCTGCAGGGTAGATGTAGCCTAAGACTCCCATCAACCCTGCTTGTGGTGATATCTGTCTCGACTGCCCTCTGTTGTCCTGAATCATCTACCATTTGTCTTCCACTCTGTATGCCAGTCCCCTCTGTTGCTTTCTTATCTTTGGGCTGGAAGTCTGATCCAAAGCTTACTGAAGTGAATGGAAAATGTCCTACTGACTTCAGTGGGATTTGGACCAGGTACAGGAGATTTCCTTCTTCCAATCCCCTCTTTACTTGCCCCACCCTCTTTTCACCCCACTGTTTGATGCTGATTTTCTTTTCATTACTTTCTGCTTCCCATTTTGCATCTGGTCATTTATCATTTGTGTTGCATCTGTAGAGGCCAGCCTGTGATCTCCTGAGGGAGATGATATTGCAATGTACATAAGGCACTGTGTGTATTTATCCCACACTACACACTTGTCTGTTAATCACTCAGTTAATTAACTCAATAAGAATGATAATTCCTGGCACTTCTATAAAGCCTTCTACCCAAGGATCTCAAAGTGCTACCCATAATAATGCATGATCCAATGTGCACTGTTCAAACTATCTTCTCCGAATGGTGACAGTCCTGAGAAATGAGAATCAGATAGCAAGGGTAAGGATCACAATCTGAGGAAGACAGATGGAGAATGGAAACATATTGAATGGTCTTCCTCTGCTTGTCTTGCTTCTTCCACTGATATCATCATTCCATGGGGATCAGTTCTGGGTCTGGTTCTGTTCAATATCTTCATCAATGATTTAGATACTTGAAGAGAGAGTATATTTATAAAGTTTGCGGATGACACCAAGCTGAGAGGGGCTGTGAGTGCTTTGGAGGATATGATTAAAATTCAAAACGAGCTGGACAAACTGAAGAAAAGGTTTGAAGTACATAGGAATGAAATTCAATAAGGATAAATGCAAAGTACTCCACTTGGGAACCATCAATTGCACACCTGCAAAATAGGAAATGACTGCCTTGGAATGAGTATTACAGAAGGAGAGCTGTGTGGTCATACTGAATCACAAGCTAATATGAGCCAAGAGTGTAATCCTGTGGCAAACCCACCCTCCCCCCCCAAAAAAAAAATAAAAAACATCATCCTGGGATGAGTGTGGTAACAAGACATATGAAGTAATTTTTCTGCTTTATTCTGTTCAATTTAGGCCACAGATGAAGCATTGTGTCCAGTTCTGGGTGATACATTTCAGGAAAGATGCAGACAAATTGGAGAAGGTCCAAAGAAGATCAGCAGAAGTGACTAAAAGTCTAGCAAACATCATCTCTTTGGGAAAATTGAAAAAAAAGGGTTTGTTTTGTCACAAAGAAGGCTGAGAGGACGCATGATAATTGTTACCAAATACACAGAAGGTTGTTACAAGGAGAAGGGAGAAAAAAAATTTTTGTTAACGCTCAAGGATGGGACAAGCATCAACGGGCTTAAATTGCAGCAAGAGAGACTCAGGATGGGCATCTGGAAAAGCTTCTTAACCATCAGGGTGATGAAGCATTGGAATAAATTGCCAATGGAGGCTGTGGAATCTCCATAGTTGGAGATTTTTAAGAACAGGTTAGATAAACGCCTGTCAGGGATAGTCTAGATCAGCAGTTCTTAACCTATGTTCGAGGGGCTGCTAGTGGCCCAATCAGCACACAGCTGCAGCCCATGTGATATCCTCAGAGCCATACAGGTAGTGTATACCTTGTATGGATACAGAGAGAACTGCATATGTGGCCCACAAAGGTAAATAGGTTGAGAACCTTTGGTCTAGACAGCACTTAATTCTTCTATAGCTATGTCTACACTAGAGAGTTTTGTCAACAAAACTCATGGAGTGTTCACACTAAAAATATGTTCAGTTGACATGCTGTTAACAGAACTTGGCACTTATGTCAACAACCTTCTGCCTCTCTCCCATGAGGCAGAACACCTTTCTTGACAGAATAAGTTGACCACAAAGCCTTGTGGATGCTCCAAGGGGCCCTCTGTCGATAGACAGGGCTTCCGGGTCACTGGGCAGCCCTGTCTACTGTGCTTCTTGTTGGCCATTCTTTCAAGAGAGCAGCTGGGCAGTCTGGCCGCTTGCTATCAACAGAGCGGATCGATTTTTTGATTCACTTTGCTGTCTGGCCGCAGTCTGTCGACAGATATTTTGCTGGAAGATATTTTCCAACAGTAACTTCTGTCGACAGATCGCTGTAGTGTAGACATAGACATAATAGCTGTGTCTACACGTGCACAAAAAATCAAAATAAGTGGCCCTTTTTCAAAAGAGCGGGAGGAACGTTCAGACGTGTAAACCCGTCTTTCGAAAGAAAATTGAAAAAATGGGGTGCAGAGTTCGAAATCCGAACCCCGATCCCAGATCAGGAAGATTGGCCCCTTTCGAAATACTAAATCGAAAGAGTACACATGTAGACGCTCCACAGTCCGCTCTTTCGAAATACAGGTCCACCATGGCACCGGTCAGCTGGAGCGCGGGGCCGTTCCAGCCGGCAGCAGTGGGGCTTTTCTGGTCCCTGTGTTCAGCTGCCTTAAAGCCGCGCACACGCAGGAAACCCGTGGCAGGAAGCTGAGAGCATGCTAGGAGCAGCCCCTGCATGTGCTCCAGCTGCATGCTCCAACGCTGCAGCATGGCCAGCAGCCAGCCCCCCCACCCCAGCGAGACCCCTCCCACACCCCCTAAGCCCCCGCTGGGCTCCCAGGGGGAGGGAAAAAAAGGGCCCCCTGCTGGACGGAGTGGGAGCTGTGGGACCTCCTCAGCCTGTGGAAGGATGAGGGGGTCCTGCACCAGATGGGGGACAAGCGGCACAATGCCTCCAGACCAGGGGCCACCCAGAGCATACCGCAGAGCAGGTACTCTCCATGGTAAAGGAGCTGCGGCAGAGCTATGCCTGGGCCAGGGACCAGGTCGGCCTCTCCGGGGCAGCTCCAGACATATGCCCCTTTTTCTGGGAGCTCTGGGGCATTCTGGGGCTCCAGGACAGCTCCCCACCCCCAGTATTCCTGGACACATCCGCCGAGGAGCTGCAGCCGGAGGAGGAGGAGGAGCAGCCTGGACTGGGGACCCAGGAGGGCAAGGGGACCACCGGGTGTTTGAGTGAGGAGGGGGACCTCACCTTCGTCATCCTCTCGTGCTCCTCCAGCCGGGCGACTGGAAGCCGTACATCCCCGGACGTCGCTGAGGGACCCTCCGGTACGTACAGGGAGGGGTGCACACCTGCTCCACAGGGTGGGGGCAATGCAATGGCTAGTCGCCTGCACACAGGACCGGTGGTCCCGGGCTGCACACAGGCCACCCCCCCACATGGGATGCGGCACCCCGCGGTGGCCCACCAGCAATGCCCAGCACCCGCCTTCAGTGGACAGCACTACAAGCCACACGGGGCGGTGGCCAGTCAGTGCTGGACAGCACCTGGGGCCTGCACACGCAGGCCGGGAAGGGCCACCTGCGTGAGAGACCCCTTGATGCACCCCCAGGCCGGGAGGCCCAGCCTGTGGGGGGCGGGTCAGTGTCCTTTAGTGGGGCGGGGGTCCCATGAGGTGAGCTCGGGCAGGTGAGAGTATTCCAGAGAGGAATTATCATGGGGAAAATTCCCCCAGGCAACGTCCACTAGCTCTGCACAGATTCCGCAGAGAGGCTAGTCAGAAGGCTAATGTGTACTCAGGCTAAGTCTACATGAGACACATCTGTCGACACAAAGGACTGTCAGATGAGATTTCCTGGCAACACATCTGTCAACTGATTGCATCTCCACATAAAAGCAGAGTGAAAGAGCAATCCGCTCTGTTGACAGATAGCAGCCAGACTGCCTGGCCCTCTCTTGGCAGAACACCCCACCACAAGCTCTGCAGACAGGGCTGCCTGGTGAACCAGAAGTCCTGTCTGTTGGCAAACGGGCCACCAGAGCGTTTACTCTGCTTTTGTGTCGACGGTTGACAAAGGCATTGTTCCTCAATGTGGAGAGGCACAATGCTTACTGGCAGATGTGCTGGATTTTGTCAACAGTCTATCATCAAAGCTCATCTTACATTTAGATGCGCTGTGGGTTTTTCAACAAAAGCCTGGTTTTGTCAGAAAAACTCTACCACGTAGACATAGCCTCCGTGTCCTCTGATATCCCCTAAGTGGAACCCTTCCTTTTAGTTTTATGGATCAACACTGGTTTTGTGTTTAACTCAGTTATAACTAGGATTTTCTTTCTTTCTTTCTTTTCTACCTAATGAACACACAAACTAAGATAGGCCTTTTCAGTTGTTTGGTCATGATTTAGTTCACCAACACATACGCTTCTTTTTCTAAGGTATGTACCCCACAGTGCATGGTCATGACTCACTAAAAGAAGCAACTCTTGCAGGCTGTAATTCAGTTTCTGTGCAGGCAGGATTTAGCAGCTTGGGGCATTACAAGATGCCATCGTTTTCGGCAGGGTTCAGTTACTGTTGGTGTGTAATGTCAGTTCAATAGGAGAGATCACTAAATAATAATAAGAGAGTCTACATGGAGCTTAGCAGTACTGTTTTTTTTTAATTTCAAAATGTTGTTGTGAAAATCTCCTAAAGATATCAACTGTGAGCAAAAGCAACAAAACAATTTGACCGAATTCTTCTGTCTCCCTTCCTATTTACAACCAGTGCTGAAGCAAGGCAATATTTTTGAATTTTGAAAGTTCAACACAAGTTTGAATATTTATGAAAAAACCAAGAGAGAGTGGAATTGGAAAAAAATGCAAATTTCCTCTCCCTACCACCAGGCCAAAATCTGAACAAAAGCCTGCTGGACCCATGATATTAGTCTATCAGCCCAAAGACCCCTGACTGGAAGATGACTGATAGAGAGGTTGCATGTTGGCATAAGGTGAAACTAATGGTTAATTTTTGGAGAAGTAACTAGAGAGTTCATTTTTGCCCCCCTGTACACCATGTGATGAATGTGTTCTATGAAAATGAAAATCACCAATCAGCTAAAAAGAGGCTATTGGAATAATGGCAAGAATGTCTTCCTTTGCAGGCTGATTGCTGGATTTTCAGACACAGGAAAAGCAATCAGAAGTTCCTCCTGGTACAGTGAGCAGAAAACAGAGCAGCTGCACTTTGCTTCATCTCTTTGAAGCTTCTGACAGGAAACAGCCTTGACGTGATGCAGGGGCCTGATCCTTCCATTGTTTGAGGTCCATGGGAGGTCAGAGTACTTAGCACCTTGCAGAAGATGCCCATAACCCAGGGGTCAGCAACCCCTAGCATGGGTGCCAAGAGCGGTGCTTGAGCTGATTTTCATCAGCACTTGAGGTGGGAGCTCTGCCCTTCTGCTTTTCCCCCATGCAGCCAGGAGCTTGCTCAAAGCCATGCCACCTGTGGATAAGCAAAAGACCAGCTAATGCTACCAACCAGCACCTAAATGGTAAAGCTTTACATCTTCATTTGTTTATTCATGAAGCTGTTGTAAGTGGAACTATTAGTGACTTTTAAAAGTATCTCTGGCACTTGGGTTGTACACGGAAGTCAAAAGGTCAAATTTCAGCTCTCCGCCTTGGAAAGGTTGCTGACCCCTGCCATAACCTGACCACAACTTAACTGGGTTGCTATGAGTGATGAAATATATGCATAGCTGTGGCCCTGCCCTCATCTCTCCATACCAGGCAGCTGACTCCACCCTGAGGTAGAATCTCTTCTGGACCTCTTGGTCTGATGGGGTGGATTCATTTTACTCCCGGCATGGGCCAGTGAGGCAATGGCATTAGGTGCCTCACTCCTGTTGAAATCATTGGGAGTTAGGGGCTTACATACCTTTGAGGATCTGGGTCAGTCTGCCTCTTAATACTTTTCAGGGCTTTGAAACTGCACCTCCCTTTGCAGCAGCAGCAGCAAAAGCATCAGCAGCAAAACCATTAATAAATCCAAGTCAGAGGCTTGTGGCAGAGAAGCATTTAATAAACACATTTGGTGAGAGGTGAAATGCAGGAGAGCAAAGACAGAGTAAGGGCCTCTGTTTCAGGGTTGCTTTGTTTATTTGGGAATACAACTAGCAGCATAAACACACACACATACACTCACAGAGTAACACCCCACCTTTTATTTTCTCTCAATGTGCATGTTGTGGAAAATGTATGTCTCTGCGGGTATGGTGACATGCAAATGTTTATGTGGGTGTAAAAAAAAAAAAAGTCTGGAGAAGAAGGTGTGAAGCATATACACTCAGAGAGCCAGAAAGCCACACTCTCAGGCTTCTATTTATAGCATCCTGGCCGTGAAATAGAGAAACTAAACTGCTGCTACTACCTGCTGTTCCCAACTGAAGCTTGACAAGAACGGATAAGACCTGCCTGAGGGTCTTTTTGTAGTTTTAACTGACAGAAAAAGAAAACAAAACAAAAAAGAAGTGATGAGTTAGCTGTTTCCCCTGCGACCCTCTTAACCCAGGTGAGGAAGTTAACTGCTCGAGCAGAGGAACAGATTGGGTTGACATTCTTTGAAAGCCTGGAAATGTGCCCCAGCCTCCTTCAGTGGGTGACTAAAAAAATTGTGGCTCATTTGAGCCCAAAGCCCACACCCTGGCTCTGGACCGAACTTGAGAAATGCTGCTGTAGTCTGAGCAGCCAATACCAATGAATGTTTGGATTGGCTCCAAGCTGGTTCAGTCTTTTATAGGGATAATACGTTCAGCTGAGGAGTTAGGATCTAAGAGTTTGGTTTGTCCCACCCATGATTTTATACCTTCACTCTCATGTCCCCTCCACCTCCTTCCAGTGGTTCCTTCTGTGACCTGTATAGTCTCTGGCTTAGGTCTGATCGTTCCTCGTCTTTGGTTGTCGTGCAGTGTGCACTGACACTGAATCGCTCTTCCTTCCTGAATGTGCCTAGTATGGCACCTCTATTGGTCAAACACTAAGCTGAAGCATGCAGTCAGTCTGCCAAGGAGGAGTCACAGCACCTTCTCAATCTCTAATGCTCCTTCTGCCTTAGCTTGTGGATGTGTTATGCCACACGGTCTATGTCACAAGGTGACACTGGCCTTTTAAGAGAGCAGGGGCCTGTGCCAGTGTTCCCTGTAAGCTAAGCACTTGGGCGGCCGCTCAGGAGATCTTCAGGTGCTGCCCAGCTGGTTAGCCGAGCGCCATCAGCCCCCCACAGCATGTGTTTCAATGGAGGTGCACAGCTGCATATACCTTGATGCACATAACAAAATTTATTCCACACAGGGAAGGAAAAAAAATCAGGGAACATTGACCAATGCCCTGATACCTTGTGTGTGTGTGTGTGTGCGTGTGGGTGTGTGTTTTCTCAATTTATAAGAATGTGAAAAGGGCCCCCCCAGGAGCTTTTAAATGGCCAGGTCATATAATAAAGACAAAGCCAGCAGCCAAACCTCACTGTGTCACAGAGGAAAGCAACCAGACTTAGAAAACAATACAGATGGAATGTGCTCCCACCTCACACTCACCAGAAGCCCCAGTAAAAACCTCTAGGGTTTGCAGCAGACACAGGAGATCAACAGATACAAGCTATTTTGGGCTATAAGACATGTTAAGCCATGACAAAGTGTGTCAGATAGCCACACAGATTTGCTTTACAGCACAGATGAAGCTGGTTCATTATTTGTATTGCAGTAGCCCCGAGAGGTCTCAAGCAGGCTGAGGTTCCCACTGTGCTAGTTCTGGGCTCACAGGAAGCAAAACACAGTCCATGTCCCAAAGAGCTTGCAACTTAATAGGCCAGAGAGATGGCAAGTGGAGAAGTGTCTTGCCAAAGGTCTTAGAGAAGATGAGAGGCAGAAATCAATTCCTTTTCTCCTGCCTGCCAGACCGGTGTCACATTTGCTAGGCCACGCTGCTTCCAAGGAAAGTGCCCTAAAGGCATGTCCACCCTTGAATTTTTAGTCCTAGTTTCACGGTTACTGGTTAGCCCAGCTGTAAAATTCTAGCGTAGGCACCACAGAAAGGTTTGTTGGAGGGCCCAAAGGTACATCTACACAGAGCTTTGGAGAGAGCAGAACAGAACCTCTCCATGTCAATCAAGAGAACCAGGTGAGCAGGGCTTGTGCTAGTGCTCTATAAATAGCGCTTTGAAGTTGTGGCTTGGGCTAGAACTCAGGCACCAAAGCCTAAGGAAGGAACCTAAGCATGCAAGCCTGAGCCACAGCACAAGCTCTGTTGAGACAGCTGTTTTTAGAGCACTAGGGTGAATCCCACTCTCTTGAATCTGTTGTCCCAGGTTGGGTAGCTCTTTCCTGTTTGCTCTGTGTAGACAGACCCCAACATTTGCTAGAAGCAATGACTTGTGTCCTCTCTGCATTAGCTTCACTTGAGATATGTGAAAACCCCACTCACTGAAAGCTGACACATTGCATCACATCTTGCTGGCCAGCTTTTCCAATCATCCACATCTCTTATAGGTGCAGCATGGGGGGTAAGGAGGTTTTGAACCTGGGCTGATATACTCATTTGTGGCAGAGCACATTGAGATGACCTTCCCTGACCCAGCCCTTTGCACAAGCAAAGCACAGGGCCTTGTGTTTCAATAGCTCTCCAATGCCAGCCCCACATTCCCCATGACTGTATGTTCCAGCCCTGCTAGCCATGCCTGGTTCAGCAGACCTTTCGCTCAAACTTTAGAGGCTCCTGCACTGCGATCCAGAGGTCCTATGTTGAAGTCTGCCTGTTGGCAGTTCCAGGGAGCCATTTTTACTGCCCTCACTAGAGAAAACAAACAAGTAGTCATGTAGCACTTTAAAGACTAACAGAATAATTTGTTAGGTGATGAGGAAGAAGTGAGTCAGCTCCAGGAAAGCTCCTCACCTAATAAATTATTTTGCTCATCTTTAAAGTGCTACATGATGGCTTTTTGTTTGGTGAAGACACAGACCAACAGGGCTACCTCTCCACCACTATTCACTAGAGAACTGATCTCTAGTGAATCAATTGACAGAGTTAGTTAACACTTTGGAAATGCGACTGTGCTCACTCCCTAAATGATTTTTCCAGACTATCAACAGTTTGATTGATCCCTAGGGTACATCATTGATGTTTGTAGGCTGGAGTGAATGTACATGAGGCGGCAGGGAAGGAAGGGAAAAGAAGGGGCAAGTGTCAGTTACTTTGAGTTAATCAGTGATATGTAAAAACCTCCAGTCTAGACGTACTCTTTTTACAGTGTGTCCTGTGCATGGCTGCATTCTCTCTAACCCGGGCATGGAGGACTCATAGGAAACAGCAGCTGTTCTGTATTCTTCAGGTACGGTTGGACTTTTTTTTATTTTCCAATACAAAAAGCTGCCCCCATCCCCCCTCCCTGCTTCTGCTAGGTTGAGCAGTGTTTGAGTGAGTGAAAGCTAGGGCTGGCAAGGCGCCAGCAAATGCAGAGGGTAAGCTCAAAAGCAGGAAGCTGTGGCAAAGCTGAGTCGCTGAAAAGCTACTGGAGCTAATATTCTGTGGTCATGAGGATAGGCGGCAGTATCTGAGCAGTGATGGGAAGGCTCAGAAGCCTCTTCAAAACAGCTTTGAAAAATACTGCTGATCTTTGCACTTTGTCTGGGCTTTGGGTGCAGCACGCTTATGCTCAAATCAAGTAGCCTGACTTTTGCATGGAGGGCCTGGCTTGCGGCACAAGCTGCTTCTTTAGCATGGGAAGGCACAGCAAGTGCCCCCTGGGCAGTACGCTGTCTGCACTTTGAAGATGAAGCAACATCTGGTAAGGGAGGGCTGGATTGTCACCGCTAGGGTGTCTTGGCCCAAACACCCATTTTGCATAGGTGTTCTATTTTTCCTCCCCATTCATGGTGATGCTGCAAGCCAGCCCTGCTGGCAGGTGTGTGTGTGTCTGCGCGCGCGCGCGCGCGTTTCTCTTTAGGAGCATAAAGGAAGTGGCTGTCATACTAGTGTAACACCCACAGACCCAGGTCATTGTCAGGAGGGATTCAGCCTCTGATCTTAGGGGCTCCAGCCCTGTGCTCTACCACGTGAGTTAAAGGCCAGCTGGCTCTCAGTCAAGCCTGTAGAGCAGAGGCTTCACTCTCCCTAGCACATGATATCAGTGCCTCTGGGGTTATGCTAGTACAAAACTCCAGGTAGACAGCATGTCACAGAGCCCATTGCTTTTTACTGTGGTTTTCAACTAGTTTGGAAGCAGCAGCCGTGCTAGGGAACTAGCCACATTATTTTAAACATGTCAATAATTGGGTGAGGAAGATCTTCTGAGCTTTATCTTTAATCCTCTGAAAATTTTTGTATTTTGAATTTAACATTTGTGAATGCAGTGATGTTTGAGCTTTTATTGTTCAAGCCAGCTAGTCGCACTCAGCATGTAGTTGGTGGTGAGCGAGCTGGACACCATGGGCTTTACGAGATGCAACTAAGTTTACTTGTTTTTCTGGAGTGAGCAGAACTGAAGCTGAGTGAATCACAGATCTCCAAATGCCTCATGAGCTGTGTGCCATAGAGAACAATCCTGTGCCAGCAGGGAATCATACGAGATAATCTCATAGGGACTTTCCTGTCTCTTAACTTCTGTGAAATGAGTTGGGGGTAGGAGAGGGTGGAGGTCATCTTGTTTTAGTCTCTAAGAACTGCTCCCATGGAAGAACATGAAAAGTCTCCTGTTCACCTCCATGGGAATGGGATGGGATCCCCCTGGGGGAGCTGTCTGCATCACAAAACTGCCCGTGGTTAGTACGTATTGGTACCCTACTATATAGTTTCCCTATGTAACCTCAGAGGCACGGAGACCACTGGTAAGGGAGAGTGATGTCTGCTCTACAGCCTTAGCAGAGAGCCAGCAAGCTTTCAGCTTGGGCTGTAGGGGCACATGGGTTTAGCCCCGAAAGCCACAGGCTCCATTCTTCCTGCTGATGATGTTGTCTTTCCGAGTGGGGGCTCTTGGGATGAACTGCTGTGAGGCTCAGAAACTCAGGATGTGCTTACTCAGCGGAGGGAAGGATGTAACCCAGAAATAGTAGCAGCTCAAGCACTAAGTTCCAGAGAGCCCAGGTTCAGCTCTACCTATGAGCATTACAAGTTGGGGTGTCTCCTTGGCAGGTCAATTAACCCTAATCATTGGCAGGAAGGTGGAACCTGTGACAGCATGAAGTAAAAGCCAGCTGGCTCTCAGATGAGGCCCTAGAAAAGACTTTACTCTCCCTTGTCAGTGTCTCGGCCCCTTGGGGGTTACACACAGATGGAGCCTGGACAATGTTTGATGATGTCATGTCTCTCTCTGCGGGGGGAGTGGTCACAAGGAGCCTTCTTCATTAACCCCCAGTGTAAGGACTGGGCACGCTCACAGCTCATGTGCTCTAGCAGGTGCAGAGACCATTCCCTCCAGCCAGTAAACAGGGAGCTAGCAGGAATGGTAAGACCAGTTCCACTTCACTGGCCTAGGCGGCATGGCTGGATACATGAGGGATTTCACACAGCTTGCACACCTTCTATGGGTGTTGGGGAGCATCAGGAAGAGGCTAGTCTGTGATGGGGCTGACACTGGCTGGCTCCACAGATTATGCAAACATCCTCTGGGGAGCCCTACCGTGGGGGGTCTTTTCCTGGTGGGGGAGGGGTAGGAGCTGGCGTGGGGGAGTGGAAAGGTGTCCATTGAATGAGCTCCTTTTTTTAACTCCACTCTACGTAGCTTAAACCTCCTCCAACTCTCCTCAGAAGCAAAGAGAAGAGAGAATCCGCTGCATTGGCCTGTAATGTGGTTTGGAAAGAGAAAAGGAGAAAAAAAATTGCCAACACACACAGAAGAGAAAACAGGAAAGGGAGAGAGCAAAACAACCTGTACACGCCACTTGCCTGAGCTGAGGGAACCGGTGCCACTTGCATTCCCTCCCCTCAGTGGGCCTGTGCAGCCTTGTCAGAGCCCTTTGTTCTCCAAGCCCCTTGAGAATCAATTCTCTGCTTTAGGATGCCCGAAAGATGCCCGATTAGCAGCTCTGGTGCCTGACACCTCTGTCTTGCCAATATAGGCTTCTTGTAGCATGAGAGGGTAGTGCATTTAATTCGTGGACTGTGTGCTGGGATGAACAGTGAGGATTTCAATTACTGATGCACCTGGCAGTGGGTTAGCTATATAGACACCTCTCCTCTAGGAACAGGACAGGGTCTCCCTAACTGAACCCAGTGCCACATGTAATGACCACTGTCTGTGTGGTCTTCTTGTAGCAGATGGGATTCCCTGCTGGGCCTATAAATGCCACTCCTTAATCAGTTCCAGAGGGGAAATCCCTTCCACCATGTGCTAAGCACATTCCCCCCTCTTTGCAGTGCAGCTCACTCTGCTGCTGAGCCACCGGGGCTGGGTACATCTCCTGTCTCTCACTTTGGAGAGTGTCTAAATGGGTCTCTTGAAATCAATCCAGGAGTCTTCTGCCCAGGAAGGAATGTGTCTAGGGGTTAGAGGAGGGCCCAGCCCACAAGCGTTGTATGGCTAGGAGGGGAGGTCTCAGCCAAACATTGTCATAAAACACTTGGCACAAATCGTGCATTAGCAGAGGGTCAAATTCCAAAAAAGTCAGGGGCAAAGAAGAAATCGGTTCCAGAGAATTAAACTTGTGATTTGTGGAACTGAGACAGAAGAACAAGCAGCTGCTTTTTAAAAGATACATCAATTTCATCATTTAATACTGTGGCAGATAATAATACTTACCCTTCTTCTAGCACACTTCAGCCCATGACATCATGAGAGGTGCTTTTCTCCTCTTCCATTAATGGGGAAACTGAGGCACACAGCTGTTAGCCACTTGCCGGTGGCTGTATAGCTAGTCAGTGTTAAAGCCACAGGTTGTAACCTTGAGTTTTTTCACACAGTAGCTTGCTATAACTACTTGATCTATCTTTCTGGCTAGATTATGAGCACATTATACTCTGGTATGTCAGTTTTAAAAGCATTAACTTTATGTTCAGATACCGTTACCAGCTCCAGCATCATTTAGAATAGGGGGAGGGAAAATATAATCTGACCTCTAGATGGCCAAAAGATCTTCTATAACACAGACTGTATTTCTCTGATTGTGGCATCACCAAGTCCAACACTCAAGTAGCTGTTCATACAATATCACTCATTACAGCTTCTTACTTTTATTGTTTTATTATTCCTTGTGCCTGGTCTTCTCCAGTTTTTTAGAGTATAGGACTCCTCGGTGTTATTTAGGAGTCAGCTACTGGCTGGCTAAGAAATTTCACATCTCTATGGGTGCATCTACACTAGCCAGCTACTTTGAAGAAGCTGGCACAATGTCAAAATAGCACGCGTTGCATCTCCACGCGCCGTGCGCTATTTCGACGTTGAAATCGACGTTAGGCGGTGAGACATCGAAATCTGAAGATGGGGATAGCACCTTACTTTGATGTTCAACGTCGAAGTAGGGCGTGTGTGGACAATCCGCGTCCTGCTACATCAAAATAACGGGGTCCTCCATGGTGGCCATCAGCTGAGGGGTTGAGAGAAGCTCTGTCCAGCCCCTACAGGGCTCTGTGGTCTCCGCGTGCAGCAGCCCTTAGCTCAGGGCTTCTGGCTGCTGCTGCTGCTGCTGCTGCAGCTGGGGGTCCATGCTGTGTGCACGGGGTTTCCAACCGGTTGTTGGCTCTGTGCACCTCGTGCTGTGCAGGGCGAGTGTGTCTGGGAGGGGCCCTTTAAGGGAGCAGCTTGCTCTTGTCCCAGAAGGGCTAGTCCAGCCTGTGACCCTGTCTGCAGGCTTTGCTGGCCCCTTATTTCGACAGGGAGCACTTGTGTGTGTGGATGCTCCGCATTTCCTTCCGGGGCAGCTCCTTTCGACGTTCCCTGTTGCAACTTCGATGTTGAATGTCGATGGCACCAGCCCCAGAGGACGTGTAGATGATATGCGTCGAAGTAGCCTGTTTCGATGTTCTTACGTCAAAATAGGCTACTTAGACGTAGTGTGCTAGTGTAGACATAGCCAATGAGTTTATGCCGCATTAATGGGGATTCATATTGGCTACGTCTACACTAGCCAAAAACTTCTGCTCATAGGAATAAGGGGACTTCGAAGTAGCTGGGGTCCTTTCGAAAAGGAGCCCCGTCTGGACGAGCCGCATGGCGGCGAGCTGCATCAATTTCGAAGTGCCACGGCCGCCCGCATGCTAATGAGGCGCTGAATATGTATTTCAGTGCTTCATTAGTAAACTTTGAAATGGTCATTTGCATGGCCATTTTGAAGTTTTTGGCTAGTGTAGACACGGCCATTATCTTTCTTATAAGGATGTTAGTGGGCTCAAATAACTAAAGATTATAAAGTGCTTTGAGATCCTTGGTTGCTAGGAGGTTGAGAAATGCAAAATATCTTATTTTTATGTTTTTCTCTTGATCTTGAGGTTAGCAAAGTTTGTGTGTAACATTTTATTACAAGTGCAAAAAACCTTTGCAATCACTCTGCCATTCCTTGGGGCTGATCCATACTCCAGTTCAGGAAATAGGTTCTGCCTGCATAGTTCCTTCTTGACCTTCCAGCTGGTGTTGGCATGCTAATTCCACTCCTGTTTTGAAAAGCTGCATGGCATTTGCATAGTATTGCTGCGTGCTGTTAAACTGTTACTACGTTCTTCACCAGAGGTGGCTGCATTTTTTTGCTAGAAGAAGGGATTTAAGCAGAGATAGCTGGAATTATTATTAGAAAACATGATCATAAGTGTCAGTTTGCTTCACTTTCCTATCACACAAGACAGATTGAAAGAACAATATCCAAGAAGAACTGAAAGACCATGGTCAAGAATGAGCTCTGAAGCTCACTCATTCACTCACTAAGTTAAAGCATCTTTACCAAGTAAGCTAACTAACTAATATTTACCAAGTTATCTAGCAAATGAGGTGTCAAGGGCAAAATTTACCACAGATACCTTAGAACTGCACTGACACTATTGGAGGCTGCATCTTCAGCTGTAAATCAGCATAGCCCAATTACAGTCACTATAGCGTTCATCTTCCAACAGAGTATTCTATCCTTCGGAATGGACTCCTGTGGCTCTTCTGTGTCTGACCTAATGTGAGTTAATGGGATAAAATTCTTCCCCCTTGGAAATCAATGGGAGTTTTTTCTTTGAATCATAGAAACATAGGGCTGGAAGAAAGCAGGATGAACCCTAACTAAATCATACTATCTATGGCTTTGTTAAGCTGGGACTTAAAAACCTTTAGGGATGGAGATTCCATCACCTCTCTAGGTACCACATTCCAGTGCTTCACCACTGTCCTAGTGAAATAGTTTTCCTAATATCCAACCTCCACCTCCCACTCTGTAACCTGAGAACATTTGCTCCTTGTTCTGTCATCCAGCACTATTGAGAATAGCATCTCTCCATCCTCTTTAGAGCACCCCTTCAGGAAGTTGAAGGCTGCTATTAAATTGCCCCTCACTCTTCTCTTCTCCAAACTGTGACCCAGTTCCTCAGCCTCTACTCATAGGTCATATGCTCCAGCCCCCTAATCATTTTGGTTGCCCTCCATTGGACCCTTTCCAGTGTATCCATATCCTTTCTATACTGGGGGGGCCCAGAACTGGACTCAATCCTCTCGATGTGGCCTCACCAGTGCCAAGTAAAAGGGGAATAATAACTGCTCTAGATCTCCAGTGGAGTTGGACTTTTTCTCATGGTCTTGGTCTCATTCCAAGTGACAAGTCTCCACAGCATAATAGACAATGCCCACTGTTCTCACTACCTGACATGTGTGGGGCCAGTCTCCATGGAGAAGCCAAAGGGAATGAAGTGGCCTGTTGGACATCTGCACACCTGAGGCAGGAGAGGTGCTCTTTGTGCTCCTTGGTCATAGCGCTGCTGTACAGGCTTATTTGCCACCATAGGTTAGAACATCCTTAAGGCATGAACTGAACCAGTTTTCAGCTGCAACCAGGCATCATTGGAGCTCAGCACCCCACAGTCAAACCCCCAGCACCATCTACAGAGAGGTTGGAATTGTCACAGACATTTTCTCAGTGGCTGTATATCATCCAATGATCCTACCACATAGGGCAAATCCCCTGGAGCCAGATGTGCCAGGTGTAGGACTGTCTTCCTCCAGCGGAGCAAAGCACAGGGGTTAGAACATGACTTCCCATTCACAGGACCTTTAGCTTCTCGACTCACACTAACCTGTGCATTTTTTTCTCAGCTCTCTTCTATAACTGATCAGGTTATAAATCTAGGAGAACCCAATTTATTAACTATTAAGCCCAATTGTGTAACTCTCAGATCTCTGCCAGGTATTTTTTTTTTCATAGTGAAAGTATAAGTGAGTTGCTAACACCAGGTGAAAATAGCTGTGCTTCCTGGTCAAAGAGAATAGTTCATCTTGTAACTCAGGAATTTCCGCGTCTCCAGGCCCTCTTATAAAACAAACGACAAGGGAAGGGCAGAAAGGACACTAAGAGGAACGCAAAACCAGAAAAACAATCACTGATACAATTGGCCTTCTAAACTAAGCACAAAGCTGTGCACCATGGTAGGCCTTTTAATAATGATTTAAAAAAAATACCGTACCTAGGCTTTCGGCTGGGTCCTGCACATTGAAAGAAAAGTTCAAACAATTCAATGATCTGTCACTAGGATCTATTTGCCTTTAAATAGGATTTGTCTGTCATCTCTGTTCCCGTCAATTCCCCTGAGAGAAAAATACCCAGAAGCTGGTACATTACAGGCAAGGATCTGTGACGCATTTAATGATGTTTGTAAAACATAATACAATGGATGCCTGCACTCCATGGTGATAGGGGCCGTAGAAAGGGGATAGTGAGATTATTATTTGTATGCATAGCTCTCAAAGCTTAAGGCAGACTGGAACCTTGTTGTGCTAGCTGCTGTACAAACACGCTGTGAATCCCAAATAGCTCAGAATTTTTATAGACAAGGTGGACAAAGGATGGAGGTAGGGTTCCCAACTTTATAACATTGAAAAATCAGGCATTCCTGCAGGCGTGCCAGCAACTCCCATGCCCCGCCCCTTCTCTCTGTGGACATGCCACAACTCTTCCCTCCAGACCCCACCCCCATTTGCTCCTTTTTTTCCCCTTCCACCTTTGCTCATGGCTTTTGGTCGGGAGAGATTTGCCTGGGAACTGCAGCCACCGGAGGTGGTTTTGGCTGAGTAGAGGCTTGGCACCCCCCTCTCCCACTCGCAGTAATGGGATTTGGGGTGGTTGGACATTAGAGCTGCTTCTCCAGCTTGTAGTAACAGGACTTTGGATGTGTGGACACTAGAGCTGAGCAGACATGGTCAGGTCCCCTTTTCCACCAAATGTTCTGGTTCAAAACCAGGTCCCTGGGCACCCCAGGAAAGAAAGGATTATTATCCTTCTTTTACAGGCTAGACTGAGGGTACATCTAGACCACATGGAAGATTGACTCGGTCAGGGTCAATCTTCCAGGGTTCAAGTTTGGGCACCTGCTAGAGACGTGTGAAATCAAATAATCAGGGGTCAGCAGTCGACACCTGTAATCCTCAGTATGGTGAGGAGTAAGGCAGGTCGCCGGGACACCAGTTGACCATGCTTTGTGAAGATGGCTAGGTAAGTCAATTGCAGATAAGTTGATTCTAGCTATGCAATTGCTGTAGCTAGAATTACGTATCGACTGTTGATTTACCTGCCTAGTGTGGACCTGCCCTGAGGCTCAGAGAGATTAAGGCCTTCATCCTGCAAAAATATGCTTCTGTCTCATGTTACTGCCCTTTGGAGTAAAGTTAAGTGAGTGCATACGCCTTTACCGGATCAGGATTTAAGATGATAGAGGAAATACATGTGAACTGAACCTCAAGTCCCAGTGTTTTCTCTTTCCCACAAAGCTGACATTATCTCCCTGCTTACTATATAGAGATATTTTTCATGAGGCTGTTTATACACACACATACATCAATAAAACAGTATAATTGGCATCTGGATGCTATGTTCGTCGTTGCCTTAGAAATTTGATAAAGTAATTATTAGGTGAACCAATTTGTATACCCCCCACAAAAAAAAAGAAAAAAAACCTTCCCTAGAGCTTGCATCTCATGACTGGGCCTATTTTCAGGAGCTTTGCATCCCATTTTGGTAGAACTAAAAAGGAATCATGACATTCATCTGGAAGAAAGTAATACAAATCATTGCAGCTTTTGTGCAGTTGTTTGCTGTGCAGTAATTGACATTATTGAGTTTTCTTATTTGGTAAGTGCAAGGTGAAAAGCTGTAGATTAAAATTTCGGGAAATAGATGCCCTCTTTCCCCAGATCTATATCTTTGATCTAGAAAGATCAAAGATTAATAGTTTTTTTAAGATCAGAAGCATCCGTTATGATCAACTGCTCTGACCACCAACATAACACAGGCTATAGAAATTTCACCCAGTCATTTCTGCCGATAACTTCTGTTTGATCTGCAGCATCACTTTAGAAAAACATCCAGCCCCAATGTACAGACTTTAAGTGATGTCAGCTCTGTCCCTAGGTACGATTTTTCCAATGGTTAATTACCATAACTGTTAAATATTTGTACTTCATAGTTACTCAAAATTTATCTAGATTCATTTTCTAGCCGTTGGATTTTGTTATTCTTTTTTCTGCTGGATACAACAGCCCTTTAATGTCAGAAACCTCTTGCCCAGGTAGGTACATGTAGAATGAATTCAGGTCATTCCTTACCATCTCCTATATAAATCAAATGAATTCATCTTCTTTAGTTTCGCTTTGTGGCAGGTTTTCCAGCTGTCCAGTGGGGCTCAACAGGCACTGTGAATCCAGGAGCAAGGTGGGAGGGAGGCCTGGCTCTGTGCTTCAGGAAGGGGTGGGGCCTAGGGTAGAAGGGTTGGGGCCTAGGGCAGTCAGTACTTAGCTCCACTCAGACCGTGGTGCTGGGCTCCCCGCCTCCATCAGAGCTGCCCTGGAATTTCAAAGGGGTCCAGAGCCCTGGGGCAACTGCCTCCTTTGTCCCCCACCACTGGCAGGCCTGCAGATGTCAAGTCATTCATGTCACCCTTTTCTGAACTCTTTCCATTTTTTCAGCAGCCATCTTTAGTAGTAGTAGGCATCCTTCAGTCTGCATAGACTATGGATCGCGCCCTTTCTAGTTTCAACTGAGGACTTCATTTACAGCGTCTACTGTGACTATGAAGACCCACACGAGAGTGACAGTCATTGCTGCATCTCTTGCAGACGTGGTGGGTGTCTGGCAAGTCCTTAGTGTGCTTTCTGTGCGCTCGCTTCTCCTCTGCTCGCTGTCTGAGCCTCATCTCGCCCTTCTGAAGGCCCTTGTATAATCCCTGACTGCATCTGCTGTGGTCATCTGCTAGTTCTTCCCAGTTGTCCAGCTCGATGTCTACCTCTCTGAGGTCTCTCTTGCAGACATCTTTGTAGCGCAACTGGGGGCATCCAGGAGGTCTTTTGCCAGAGGCTAGCTCACCATACAGGATGTCTTTTGGAATCCTTCCATCATTCATCCTGTGGACGTGGCCAAGCCAGCGGAGCCGACGCTGCCTGAGGAGGGTGTGCATGGCTGGGATTCCAGCTTGCTCGAGGACAGCGGCGTTGGTCACTCTGTCCTTCCATGATATTCCAAGGATGCGCCTGAGGCAGCGCAAGTGGAAGACGTTCAGCCTCTTTTCCTGGTGGGCATACAGGGTCCAAGTCTCGCTGCCATAAAGGAGGGTGCTGAGGATGCAGGCTCTGTAGACTTGCATTTTGGTGTGAGTGTCCAGCTTGTTGTTATTCCACACTCTCTTGCTGAGTCTGGACAGAGTTGTGGCCGCTTTTCCGATCTTCCTACTTAGCTCAGTGTCCAATGACAGGGTGTCAGTGATGGTGGACCCGAGGTACACGAACTCGTGGACGACCTCTAATGTATAGTTGTCACGCTGATTGACACAACATCCTGACCGAGTACGTTTGTCTTCTTTAGGCTGATGGTAAGCCCAAAGTCCTTGCACGCTTTGGAGAACTGATCCAGCAGTTTTTGAAGCTAGTCTTCTGTGTGAGACACTACAGCAGCATCGTCTGCGAACAGCATGTCTCTGATGAGGACTTCCTGCACCTTAGACTTAGCTTTCAGCCTTGCAAGGTTAAACAGTTTCCCATCAGATCTTGTGTGCAGCAAGATGCCCTCTGTTGAAGATCCAAAGGCATGCTTCAGGAGGAGTGCGAAGAAGATGCCGAACAATGTCGGAGCAAGCACACATCCTTATTTGATGCCGCTCCTGATTCTGAAAGCATCCGATAAGGCGCTGTCATATTGGATGGTTCCTCTCATGTCTTCGTGGAACGACTGGATCATCTTGAGTAACCGTGGAGGACAGCCTATCTTGTGGAGCAGTTTGAACAGACCATCCCTGCTGACCAAGTCAAAGGCCTTGGTCAGGTCGACGAAGGCTATGTAGAGTGGCTTCCTCTGCTCCCTGCACTTCTCCTGCAGCTGCCTTAGAGAGAAGACCATGTCAAGGGTAGACCTCTGGGCGGAATCCGCACTGCAATTCGGGGTACACCCTCTCAGCAATCTTCTGGAGTCTGCCAAGGATGACGTGAGCGAACAGTTTACCAGTGATGCTTAGGAGGGGGATTCCACGGTAGTTGTTGCAGTCGCTTCTGTCTCCTTTGTTCTTATATAATGTTACAATGTTAGCATCACACATATCCTGTGGAACCTCACCCTCTTTCCAGCACAGGCACAGTAGCTCATGTAGGGGTTCCAGGAGTGTGTCCGCGGCACACTTGATTACCTCTGGTGGTATACCATCCTGGCCAGGGGCCTTTCCTTCTGCAATGCTGTCGATGGCTCTCTTCAGTTCATCCACAGTCGGTTCTTGATCCAGTTCGTCCATTACTGGTAGGAGCTCGATGGCATTGAAGGCTGCGTCAACCACAACGTTTTCGCATGAGTACAGCTTGGAGTAGTGCTCAACCCAGAGCTCCATCTGTTTGGCTTTGTCAGCAATGACTTCACCAGATTTGGATTTCAGAGGTGCCATCTTGTTCTGGGTGGGTCCTAATGCCTTCTTGATGTTCTCGTACATTCCCCTGAGGTTACCAAAGTCAGCACTGGTCTGGATGCTGGTGCATAGCTCGAGCCAGTGGTTGTTGGCACAGCGCCTGGCTGTCTGCTGTACTGTTCTTCTGGACGCTCTAAGTGCTTGCTGGGTACTCTGGCTCGGTGAGCGTTTGTACTCCAGGAGTGCAGCGTGCTTCTTTTCAATGACTGGAATCATCTCATCAGAGTTAGCTTTGAACCAGTCGTTCGTGTTTCTAGCTCTTCTTCCACACACCGACAAGGCTGTGTTGTAAACTGTATCCCTCAGATGTTGCCATTTGGATGTCACATCGGCGCCCCCAGGGCCGCTGCGCAGATTTTCCTGGAGGGTATCTCTGAACTTTTCAGCTTTCTCCGAGTTTGCCATCTTTCTGGCGTCAATTCGGGGCCTTCCAGCAGGTTTAGAGCGGTACAGCTTCTTGGGTCTCAGCTTGAGCGTGGAGCAAACTAGCGAGTGATCTGTATCACAGTCAGCACTATGATAGCTGCGTGTCAGAAGGACGTTTTTGAGGTTATTACGTCTAGTGATGACCACGTATAGTTGATGTCAGTGCTTCGAGCGTGGGTGTCTCCACGACACTCTGTGATGTGGCTTCCTTTGGAAGAATGTGTTTGTGATGCACAGATTGTGGTACGTGCACAGTTCAAGGAGACGCTGTCCATTGTCATTCATTTTTCCCACACCGAAGTGTCCTAAGCAGGAAGGCCATGAGGCCCAGTCAGCTCCAACTCTTGCATTGAAATCACCCAATATGTACAGTTGTTCATGAGCAGGTATTTGCACTACAGCCGCACTAAGCACGTCATAGAACTTGTCTTTTACTTCTGGTGTGGCGTACAGGGTTGGAGCATAAGCACTGATCAGGTGGACGGGACCGGCACAAGTTTAAAGCATGATCCGAAGAAGTCTTTCTGATCCACCCATGAAGAATTCCACCATTTGTAGAAGGGTGTTTCTGACAGCAAAGCCAACACCATGCTGTCTGGGTTCTTCTTGGGCTTTACCCTGCCAGAAAAAGATGTAGTCCTTTTTCTTTAGAGATCCTGAATCTGTGAGCCACATCTCTTGCAGTGCAGCAATATCAACTCAGAGCCTCTTCAGTTCCTCGTTGATGACAGCGGTCTTTCGGGTGTCACTTATGGCCTGAAGATCTTCAGTCAAGCCGGTCAGCATGGTCCGCACATTCCAGCAAGCAAGCTTAAATTGTTGATGTTTCTCATTTCTTGTTGATTTTCTTATTGGTTTGCCTGGTGCCCAAATTTCAGTGACTTGTCAGGTTCAGGAACCTTAAGCCTCACGCACCCAGCGAGGCAGGTGAACTGTGGCGGGACAGTACCCTATTGGCTGGGGGCTGCCCAGCTTGAGGCGGGCAGTGACTGTCCGGTGAGATGCGACGATCTCTCCCACCGTCGAAGGCAACCCCTGGCGCTCGTTCTCTACGCCAATCGAGCAAGAGCTTACGACTGGTATCTGTTGCCTCCTGTGTTGATGCAACGCTGTTCAGCGATGCCAGAGTAGCTCTCCGGGAGCGAGCCTGGGCACTTATTATGGAGACTCTGGGCTACCCAGACACCAGTGTCCCCCTCTCGGCTTTACTGATATAGTCCAAAGGAGAGGATAACCTCCACGTCTGGTACCAGCTCAGCTGCAGGAGTTGCCGGGACAGTGCCAGAAGTTGACACCGAACCGCCTTCAGACTCCACTCCGGATTTTCTGTCAGGGTTTACTCCCTTAGCCTTTCTCCTTCCCAGGATAACCCACAAGGCAGTGGGGTGTGGAGAATGTGGTTAAGGATCCCACTACTTCATACCTCCCTGTCACCATGAGTCACCATAGCTCCCTGTGGAGCAATGACCTCATATCCCCGGGACCCTCCTCCCCACCTTTCACCCCCCGCCCCAGCTACCATCACCATAGGACCCTACCGAACCCACTACCACCATCTGCTCCCATGTCCACTCTCCTCACTGCACTGGCCCCTCTCCCCCCAGCTGCTCTCAGTGCCCCCAGGTCCACCTTCCACCATCGCTCTTCAGGCTCTTCTCTTCAGAGACTCCTTTTCCTGATAGTGCTGCCTTGCAGGGCACAGGTGGAACACCATACCTGAAAAGGACAGCAAACACAGGGCTCCTCCCTCGGGGAACTCCCAGAGGCAAACTCCCTTCCCTGTTCGCTGCTGCCCCTGTTCGCTGCTCACAGAGTTTGCTGAAAGCTCCCTTCTTATAGAGAGAGCTGCTAGCTGGTGAGGCCTGGCTCAAAGCCTTGCCTCCAGTCTAATCAGCCATCTTTAAGATAGTATAAATTCAATTTCTGTTAATTATTGGCCCCTCTCTGGCAGCTGACCAGTATTGGCCAGTCCTTAGACCTGTGCAGACTTGCTCTCAGAGTACTAAGCTAACAACTGGACTATGGTTATTAAAACTTATTTTGGATTGCAAATATTCTTTGATAGAACCCAAGATAAAATAATCATGCCCAAATTTTAACGGTGTTCTAGTTTACCTGCTTTTTAATTTTTTTTATTCCTCTGCAGGCAATGGGAGGCATTTAATAGTTGCAGGTACAACTGAAAATATTGTTATGGCAAAGCAATGTTACACATAGCCTTCAAAGTTTTTCTTGATGTGTAAGCAAGTTTTGACTCCTGGGAGATAGAGGACAGTACAAACAATGGGAAAACCTTGTGCTCCTGAGGCAGCTGTTCCCTGAGAATCAAGCCTTGGAGTTGGGCTGAGATCTTTGGAAGAAAGGAATGCCCTGCATGCTGTTTGACCATCTTATGTCAGGCTGGGGTATGTGTGTAAATAAAACAAGTTACATGCAAAATATTCCCACACTCCATACTACTGGTTTCTCCTTGTCTGGGAAGCCAACCTGCAAGGCCCTGAACATCTGCTACTACTCAGCAGAGGAATGATTGGGGTCAGAATAGGACACTGGAGGCAGAAGAAAGGTCAAGAATATTTAGGTATTTACCTAGTTGATGTCCCCCAGAAGTCAGGTGCTCGGACATGTGTTAGGACCAGATCTTGCCAGATGTGGTTCATGCTAGCTAGGAGGTGACCACCATTAGTTGCCACCAAAACTTTAGAAGTGGGCTTTTCAAGAGCATTCATCTTTGGTCTATTGAAATCACTAGGAGCTGAGTCCAGAGAGACCAAAGTAAGTCTCACACTGAGCACTTTGGAAAACACCCCCTTAGGTTCTGAGAGTGTTCAGCACCTTGCAGTACTGAACCTTTGAATGCCATCATTGCTGCTCAGAATCAGTTGCACCTTGAGGCTGGGTTTCTCACCACAGCAGATGCAAAGTCACAGGCCTAATGTGAGAGGCTCTTTTTACAAATTCGGTCTGACTGAGTGCGTAATAAATGTGTCATGCTTACAAGCAATATTTATTGCTTTTTTAAATGAAGAAACCACACGTTTTAGAATAGCATTTTATAACAGGTTATTAACTTTGTAACACAATAAAAGAAGTCCAGCTGCTGTGTTAAACTGGGACTTTAAACAGTACATGCAGGGTGGACATGAATCACCAGTTGGCCATTCATATGACAGATCCTCTTTATCACAAACCACAAACCGGTTGCCTTACATATGGAAGCAATTTTGGTTTTTCCAAGGGGCAGAGGGAATGTTTCTAAAGATCTTTAGTACAGCAAAGTGCTTAACTCTAGTGAGAGAATAGAGCTGGTTGGGAGTTTTACAACAAATCATTTGCTCATGGAAAAGGCTAATTTGTCAAAACCAAAATTTTTAGCAATATATTGCATCTGACAAAAATGATTCTAGCTCCAGGATGTACTTGCTGGGGAGACAGAGTATCCCAGTGGCTGGGACGTTCTTCTGGGTACTGGGAAACCCAGGGCCAATTCTACTTTGTGACTTGAACCTGGGCTGCTCTATTACAAGCAGGTGCCTAAATACTGGGTTATTACAACATTTGTATGTACAGTGGGGGATTATTGCATGGGCTCCAGGGACCATGCCCAAGGATCCCACCAAACTGGGGTCCCCAGAAAAAGTCCCCCCTGCTTCCCACTGTGGCACCAGGGCTGGAGGAGGCTGAGAGCTTTTCCCATCTTGGGACTGTAGTCGGGGTGGGGAGAGAGCTCGAGCAGAAAGGAGTAAGTGGAGGTGGGGCTGCAGAGGGAATGGGTGGAATATAGTGTAGTCAGATGTCTGGTCAAAAAGGAATTCAGTCAGCTCCAGTCAGCACCACCAACCAGGCAATTAAAAGTCCAGTCAGTGGTACTTCAGGGCTGTGGTAGGTTGGTCCTCACCTGTTCTGGCACCGTGCTACACCCAGGAAATGGCCATGGGGGGGGACATGGGGCTCCATACACTGGCCCCAGCCCTAGCAGTAACTCCACACTCCCATTGGCCAGAAACTGCCAATAGGAACTTGAGGGGCTGGTGTGTGTGGAGCCTCCTCTTCCCCACCCCACTAGTCTAGATGCCAGACCTGAAGACCGCTTCCTTCTGGTGCACAATGGGGAGCCAGGACAGCTGGGGACCCTGCCCTAGGCCTGCTTCACCTTTGACCAGGAGCCACCAGAGGCAAGCCTGCACCACAACCCCTTTCTTCTGTTCTGCCTTTCTTTCTTCCGCAAAATACTTTGCTTTTTTTTCCATTGCGTCATGGAAACAAAGTGGAATTCCTGTTTTCTAGACAGCCCTACTGAAGAGTCCCTTTGCTGCACTATTGGTGGCAGCACCTGAAGCCAAGTGAATGTGAAAGGGCTGTTCCATGTCTATTGAGAGTTTCCCATTGACTTTTCAGTTGAAAGTGTGGATCCCCCAGAGGTGTAGGTGCACAGTTGACACAAATAGTCCCACTGAAGTCCTCCTGCCTGGGTTTACTCCCTTTGATGCCAATGTTGCTGTTCTGGTGAATGAAATTTAAGCATTTGCCCAAATCTTTGTAGGATTGGGGCCTTAACACTTCAAAATAGACTATATTTAATAATAAATTGTTGGAAAGAAACACATGAAAAATTGCAGCTCAAATTTTTTTTCCCCCAAGTAACAAACCCTTCAGACTAGAGGCTTAGAATTAAAATGCCTCCTCTGTGCTAATTGTGAGGCCTACAAAAAGCATGATAACTTGGCTGCTGATTTGCTGAGACCACTGCCATCTCTGCTGAACAGTACTGTCTCCTTGGCTACGTCTACACGTGCACCCAACTTCGAAATAGCTTATTTCGATGTTGCGACATCGAAATAGGCTATTTCGATGAATAACGTCTACACGTCCTCCAGGGCTGGCAACGTCGATGTTCAACTTCGACGTTGCTCAGCCCAACATCGAAATAGGCACAGCGAGGGAACGTCTACACGGCAAAGTAGCACACATCGAAATAAGGGAGCCAGGCACAGCTGCAGACAGGGTCACGGGGCGGACTCAACAGCAAGTCGCTCCCTTAAAGGGCCCCTCCCAGACACACTTTCATTAAACAGTGCAAGATACACAGAGCCAACAACTAGTTGCAGACCCTGTATATGCAGCACGGACCCCCAGCTGCAGCAGCAGCAGCCAGAAGCCCTGGGCTAAGGGCTGCTGCCCACGGTGACCACAGAGCCCCGCAAGGGCTGGAGAGAGAGTATCTCTCAACCCCCCAGCTGATGGCCGCCATGGAGGACCCCGCTATTTCGATGTTGCGGGACGCGGATCGTCTACACGTCCCTACTTCGATGTTGAACGTCGAAGTAGGGCGCTATTCCCATCCGCTCATGGGGTTAGCGACTTCGACGTCTCGCCGCCTAACGTCGATTTCAACTTCGAAATAGCGCCCAACACGTGTAGACGTGACGGGCGCTATTTCGAAGTTACTGCCGCTACTTCGAAGTAGCGTGCACGTGTAGACGCAGCCCTTGTGTCCTTATATTGCCTCTGTCTGTCTCCATCGATTGCCACTTGTCTTATATTTAGGGTAGGTCTATGCTTCCAGCCAGACTGATAGGCAACAATTGATCTAGTGGGGTTCATTTATCAAGTCTACCATAGACATGAAAAATTGAGTGCTGCTTGCCCTTGTATCATCTCCAAACCTCCACCTCAACAAGAAGTGCAAGGAGAATCAACGAGAGAGAGCCTCCGATTGACACATCACAGTGAAGACACAAGGGTAAGTAGATCTAAATACATCAACTTCAGGTACGTAGATCAGGCCTTGGCTTGTAAACTCTTTGGGAGAAGGACTGTATTTTTGTTTTGTGTTTGTACAGCACCTAGCACAACAGGGGCTCAGTCCATGACTGGAGCTTGGAGGTGCTACACTGGTACAAATAAGGAATAAAAATAGCTGCAGGGTCTGTGCAATCGATCCTAGGCCTGATTCTGATCACCCTAAAACTGGTGTAAATCAGTAATAATGCCACTGATTTCAAAGTAGTTACCATGAGGTGAAGCAGCTATAGGATCTGAAGTAGGCTCACAGTGAAAAGCATTTACTGTGAATTCCTGTGAGGTTTCAATCAAAACCTTCATGTTATTTTAGCATAGCTGTTTTGGGTTTAACATACTATGTATTTGAATGTTATATAACCACAGCATGTTCCCCAAGGGAATCTCCACAACAACCATAAGAAATTCTTCATCTTTCATTTTTACAGTGCTGGGTGAACAGCTGTATTAAAATTCCAGTGCTCATAATTTCACCATAAGAGTCAAAATGAATTTTCAGTTTTTAAAGAGGCCTTCACTGCATGGAGATATCACATATGGAATCACTGAGGCAGCGGTTCCTGGCTGTGCAGAAGGCTGGTGCAATGGCTTATCTACGCACAATGGCTATACCTGTTTCGCTTAATCTGTTCAGAAAGTTATCCAATCAGTGACTCCCTTGTTGGGACATTCATTTTAAGGGTAACTCTATATAGATTGGGACCAGTGGGAAAATTTTCCATTGAAATATTCAAGTTTTTTAAAGACTTTTTTATGACTACAAATTATTATATATTTTGTATTTTTGGATGAAAGGCTGCACCTTGTTATGAAAAAAGTAAACATTTAGCAAGAGGGCTGTTTTATGCAGCGTTTTTTGTGGAAGCTGAAGAGAAAAAAGTTTTTGTTTCTTACAAAAGATTTACCAGAAACCAATTCAATTTAGCTACGGTTGGTAAGAGATCAGTGACAGCGTCGATTCAACTATATCATTTTCTAAACTGATTTTGTTAATTCCTGCAAATTTTCTACACAGACAAGACCTAGCCCCCACACTGGGATTACATGGTCTACAGGCTTTGTGCTCCTCTCTGCACAGGAGTGCATGTTTCCCTCAATGTTCATGAGAATCCACAAATATGCTAAACTTTTCCTTGATGCTTGCAAATTTGGGGTTTGCAATGAACAGGTGGGGAAGGGGGAGTGAAGGGCAATAGTCACAGAAGTCAGTGTGTCAAAGAGCAAAACAACAGCTGAATCGACGGTAGAGCACATGGTCTAGCTCCACTGGTTGTTTTGGGAGCCCTTATAAGTCCTCCCCGATTACATTGTCTTGTCCTGTAGCGCTGATTCTCCTCCAGGCTTCAGCCAGCTTAGTGCATTTTATAGGCAGCATATCTGGTGCATTCTAGATTTTTTTTAGAGGTGCCTTAGTGAGGAGGTGGAATACTTTCGTGAACAGAGGGACTTCCTTAGGCCTTGCGCAATGTGGGTTCTAGGCCCTGCACCTGAATGATCTCCTATGAATAATTTGCCTCAGTTCGTTGATCTGTAAAAGGGGAGCAAGGGCACCTTTTTATAGTGCTTTGAGCTCTACTGATGAAAAGCACGATATAAGAGCAACGTAGCATTACTAGTTGTAACACAGCCATTAACATGTTCTAACAATTCATGTTTGAAAAATCTTATCAAATCAAAACCCCTGTGTGTGCACCGTTTAACAGCTTTACCATCAGGTTGACTGATCATGTTGTAACTTAAACACACCCTAAAGATTTGTCAAGACTAGAAAAAAGTAGTCAAGATTAGCATACAAGGTTTAGTGAATCATGACCTATCTCCTAGTCTAGATGGGGTTTAACACCTTTTACTTAGCTGGTGAGATCAACCCTAGGGTTCTCTATATGGTAAAGGCATCAAACTGTCTACACTAGTTGTTTAGGATCGTTTTGAATTAAGTCTGCAGAACTGAAGTTAGATCATTTGATTTTTAAAAGCACCTTTCTCCATCAGTCTACTCAAGGTCAACTGAGGTTTGGCCCATGACTAGCTGAGACTGAAATGGAAGAAGACAGAAGTTGAAGCTGGAAAGTCAACAAATGAATCCATAGATATGGAGGAGAGTTATATCTGCAAGCTTCATCATCTGTTGCCTTTTTGCTGTTTGTTAGGGAACCTTTGGGTCCTGTTACAGTTATCACTGGTTTGGTACATGTAGAAAATGGTGGCTCATAGATAAGGTGGTGGTATCTTGCTAGTCTGTAACAATTGTGAAGTGCCCATCACTGGGATATCTAAAGTAGCCACAGGTCAGTGGAATCCTGTGGCACCTTATAGAGTAACAGAGTATTTGGAGCATAAGCTTTCATGGGCAAAGACCCTCTTCATCAGATGCATGTCATGGCTGCCTCTCTGATCCATGCAGCTCTGTGGTTTAGCCAAGAGAATAAGAATTTCCCTCTCTGCTATGGACTTTTCCTCAGTTACCCGAGCCTTTATTGCTTCTGCAGTAGGGTTCCTGATATACTGGCCCTTGAGAAGCCCCTGAAAGGCTTGAACACAAGAACTCCCCTCCTGAAGTGGGTGGTTTGTTGTGAGCATGTTACAAGTGTGGTTCTACCCTATTTTACACTGGTGAGTTATTTGGGCCTGGCACTGTGTGACCTGGGACTCCTGACAGAGCTCATTGGAAAAAAAAAAAGATTAGTTTTCTGTGAAAAATGTCCTGTAAAATTAGTCCTATTGGGTTTTTTTTGTCAATATTTTTCAAAATGTATAATGGTTTAACCCACCCTAGGGCCAGTTCTTCAAGACAATATTTCTTTCCTGATTCATGGTCTTGACAGCTGAGTTCTGCTGTGGCATCTGGGCTGTTGGAGTCCCCTTGTCTTCAGGATCTTACCTTTGGAAACTGTTCCCCATCTAAACCCAGATGTGGTGAACCTGAGTCACTCAGCCAAGCTTCTGGTTGAACGTCATTTTGTATTGTCTGCCAGTCTATTTCTTTTTTGTTCTGGATCATGGAAAATTGTTAGTCAGCTGAGATTCCATGAAGGTCAAGGTGTTTTTAATGAGTTGTCAGCAACGGGCACAGGTACTTTCATAACAGGCTTTTGAGGCAACGTATGTACATTAATACCTCACCTTACTTTAAAATGGGTTGGATCTGGTCAGATGTTGGGAACCTCCTGAGAGCAGCTGAATGCCCTCAGAGAAGGTTGCAGATGACCATCAGAACAAGGCACTGAGCATCTGGAATTAGAATGAGCCTGGGCCTTCCATAGATGGAAAGCATTTGCAGGAAGATTTGAGGAAAGTAGGGAAAGGGGCTGTTTTTGGCCAGTTAGGTCATGATAGTTCCCTGCTACAATTTTCACTCTTGAGTAACTGGATCCTGAAAGGTATTTCAAATCCCATTTTTTCCGCTCTGTGCTCCAGCACTCCACTCAGCCAGCCATTCGGCTTCTCGGCTGCACTACTAAAAATAAATTGATGAAAATGAAAACTTTATTTTGGCAGAGTTTTTGACAACTGTCTAATGCACTCCCATCCTGATGTACTTAATGAGCAATAGCATGAGTACACCCAGCTAAATGTAAAGGTTTCTTTTTCCCTTTGTCTAGGGGAGGGCTTCATTATAGCAACATTATTTACAATATAACATGATACACTTGCCAGAGCAGAAAGCAACCCATGGTTCATGGACTGTGCATGGGTTGAGCATGAAGACGTAGATTATCTTGCTTGAAAAACTTAACCCCTCCTCCTTTCTTTTGGCACTCTCTCAGTTGCAGGGTGACATATGAAATCTTGACTACAGAAAGCAAATCAGAGTCTTTGCCTAGGTTGTATACATGTGAGGGTCATTTTTGCTGCTTCCCAAAGAGTGAGTCTTTCTGTATATAACTCTTTTGTACACAGACATGGGGAAAGCATAACACATGAAGTACTTATGGGTAAAATTTTCACAGGCTTTTCTGAATATTTTAACTAAGTCCAACTTTCAATGAGTCTCTTAAAACTCTTGAAAATATTATCTGTGGTCTGAAAGCGCAACCAGTGGGATAACTCTTTCCTTCTTCATCTAAGAGAAAAGTTTTTTCTCTCAGCATGACATTACATAAAACAAACATATATACAAGGTACTTTGACTAACTTCCTGGGAAAATATATTTTGTGATTATGCACCGCATCTATGAATATACCAGCAACCTTGGGATGTTCCTTTAGGCCTCACATCAGCAAGATACTTAAGAACAGATTAACAAAGGTATTTAGACACCCACATATGAAAATAAATGCCTAATGGGATTCACAGCATCTAAGGGATTTAGGTGCCTAACTCACTTGAGCTCAATAGGAATTAGGAACCTAAACATCTTAAACTTTTTTTTTCAGAGAGTAGCTGTGTGTACAGTCTTTAGTTGATCTGTATCAGCAATCACAACTCACCACCTGCGAAACCATTATCAGATGGAGGTTTTTCATAGACTCTAGTAGAGGTGAGTTTTGAGGAGGGACTAGAAGAAGGATTAGATTTTACTTTAAAGGCCATTATTGTATTTAGATGACATCCGTTAGATGTAAAGCTAAACTATTTGCTCTCTTAACTTGTGCCAGTACCAGTCCATTTGCTGAAAACCTACAACTGCTCAGAATTAAAATTCTATTTTTAATGCATTTGTGTATTATTCCAAGTCAGAAAATTTGTGAATTCTGAAATTTTATTTAGAGAAACATTGAAAGGCTATCACTTCAAGAGGATCCACTATATTTTCATGTAATGTTACAATAACACTAAAGTCAAAATAATTGAACTAATACAATACAATGTAGCAAAAGTCAAAATAATAAAATCTAAGCAAAACATTTTGACTTATACAGTAAGGTCTCAGAGTATGCGAACCCAGAGTACGCAACCTCACTCTTACGCGGCTGACCCCTGATTCCTACAGTCAACCCCCCTGGCTGTACATGGCCTGGTCTCAGCCCCCGCCTCCGCTCAGCTTCATTCACCACCTGTGCACAGCTCCTGCTCACCCCCACCCCTAGCTCTACATCACCACCCTTCAGGCATGACTCAGGCTCAACCTCCCTGGCCCTGGTTCAACTCCCCTGCCAGCTCACCAGCCACACATGGCTCTGGCTCACCCCCTCACCTCCACACCCGGCTCCGGCTCTGGCTTACCACCCCTCATGCGCAGCTCCAGCTCAACCTGCCCGCCCAGGTTTAACTGCCCCCAGGCGTGGCCCTGGTTCCATCCTCCTGCCCTGGTTTCAACCACCCACGCGTAGCTCTGGTTCAAGCCCTCCCCACGCATGGCTCTGGTTCAACACCCCTGCCCTGGTTCTAACCCCCCATGCATGGCCCCAGTTTCATCCTTCCACCCCAGTTCAACCCACAGCTCCATTTCAACCCCCTCTGCCCTGGCTTAACACCCCTGTGCTCCAATTTAACCCCTCTGTGTGCAGCCCCCGTTCAAAACCCCTGTGGCCTGGCTCACCACCCCTGCACACAACTCTGGCTCAACTCCACCCTTAGCCCTCACCCTCCCCAGGCTTAAACCCCCTGCTCCACTCCCATGGCCCCAAGCCACCATCAGGATTAACCCTCCTCAACTGCCCACCCACCCCAGGACTTACCTTTCTGCTGCTTCCCCAGCTGCAAAACGTGTGTTCCACCAGGGAAAAATCCAGACTCACACTTATGCAAAGTCCAGGTTATGAGAGGGTGCACAGAACAGAACCCTCATGTAACTCGGGGGGGGGGTCTACTGTACAATCCAGTTCAACTTTATAAAAATTCATTGTTTCAAAAATTTCAATGATAACTTCCCGCTGAACATTTCGGTTTTGTCAATTCTGCATTTTCCAACAGAGGAACCATCTGCTAGAACATTTTCAACCATCTCCACTGGATGTAGTTAGCTTGATCCTCCTTTGGCTTACACTGATGTAAATTCTGATTAACTCCAGGAAACCAATGAAAATAGATCCATGTAATTGAGAAACAAGATCTTCTGGCAGAGGCATGTTTCAGAAGTATCTATGAGGTAAGGTTCACTTGTAATTTTTCAAGAGTTGGAATATAAACTTCCCTTTCCCTTACTAAAACAAGTATTTTACACCTTAATTTACGTGCCAATTGTTCCGTCCTCATCTCCTCATAGTGCTTTCTAAGACCGTGTCAGATAGATCACCATCCAATATCGTTCAAATTGAACTTTGAATTTTCAATTAATTGGTTCTTCTAAGAGCAAATCAGCTTGTTCTTATGACTGAATGGTTCCCAGTTCCTAAATATTCACTCATGCAGCTATAAACAGGACAGAGTCCAAGTGGGTGAAGATTGTTTGGTGGATAAGGTATTGGATTGGGACTCCAGGGTTCTGAGGTCATTTCCTTGGTCTCTAACTCTGGCTGAGGCTATACTATGAGATAAATTCTAATTTATTTGTATCAATTTTCTAATTCTGGAATGTACAAGTTTGATTTTGACCATCCTCACTTCACACCGTGCTCCCCACAAGGTTAAGTTATTGTTGCCACACACACATTGGCTAACACTGACTGTTGCAGTAGTGTATTGTGGGAAGCTATCTCACACTTCCTTCATCCCTGTAGCATTCTGGGTATGGTCTTGACGTCATCTTCCCCCATTGCATTTTCATCATTCCCCTCCCAATCCCTGAAAATATGTCGATCCATTGGAAATAATGCAGAAGACACTCAAAATCAGAAGAAAGAATTTTTGGTTTTCCCACACATTATATTGCCAACACAGGTGCAGCGACTGTATTCTCAACTGGCCATCCATCCCACCTCCCATCATTGCAGAAATGTGATCCTGGAAAGTAAAGCAGGAGGAAGAATGTAGGAGGAAAGAAAGAAGTTTTGGTTTCCCCATACATTATCTTGCTAATGGAAAGGGTTTTTGGCTTTCCAGTGCACTATAAGGCTTCTGTACAATGACTGTGTTCTCAGCTGGCCATCCACTGAATATTCCACCTCTCATCGTTGCCGAAATGTTATCCCTGAAAATAATGCAGGGGCCCAGAATGTTTCTTACATAGAGGAAAATGTAGGAAGAAAGAAAGAATTTTTGGTTTCCCCCTACATTGTATTGCCAACACAGGTGCAGCTACTGTATTCTCCACTGGCCATCCATCCCACCTCCCATCATTGCAGAAATCAAAACAAAAAGCAGTCAAGTAGCACTTTAAAGACTAGCAAAATGGTTTATTAGGTGAGCTTTTGTGGGACAGACCCACTTCTTCAGACCATAGCCAGACCAGACCAGACTCAATATTTAAGGCACAGAGAACCAAAAACAGTAAGCAAGGAGGACAAATCAGAAAAAGATAATCAAGGTGAGCAAATCAGAGAGTGGAGGGGTGGGGGGGAAGGTCAAGAATTAGATTGAGCCAAGTATGCAGACAAGCCCCTATAGTGACTCAGAAAGTTCCCATCACGATTTAAACCATGTGTTAATGTGCCGAATTTGAATATAAAAGCCAGTTCAGATGTTTCTCTTTCCAAAATGGTGCGATAATTCCTTTTCAGTAACACACATACCTTTAGGTCATTGACAGAATGCCCCATCCCATTAAAATGTTGACTAACAGGTTTGTGGATCTGGAGTGTTTTGATGTCTGTTTTGTGCCCATTGACCCTTTGTCTAAGGGAGTTAGAAGTCTGTCCAATATACCACAAACCAGTTAGTCAACATTTTAATGGAATGGGGCATTCTGTCAATGACCTAGAGCTATGTGTGTTACTGAAAAGGAATTATCGCACCGTTTTGGAAGGGGAAACAGCTGAGCTGGCTTTTATATTCAAATTCGGCACATTAACACATGGTTTAAATCGTGATGGGAACTTTCTGAGTCACTATAGAGGCTTGTCTGCATACTTGGCTCAATCTAATTCTTGACCTTCCCCCCACCCCTCCACTCTCTGATTTGCTCACCTTGATTATCTTTTTCTGATTTGTCCTCCTTGCTTACTGTTTTTGGTTCTCTGTGCCTTAAATATTGAGTCTAGTCTGGTCTGGTCTGGCTATGGTCTGAAGAAGTGGGTCTGTCCCACGAAAGCTCACCTAATAAACCATTTTGCTAGTCTTTAAAGTGCTACTTGACTGCTTTTTGTTTTGATAGTCTATAGACTAGCACAGCTTCCTCTCTGTTACATTGCAGAAATGTGATCCCTGAAAATAATGCAGGGGCCTAGAATGTTTCGTACACTGAGAAGAATGTAGGAAGAAAGAATGTTTGGTTTCCCCATACACTATATTGGTGTTCGGGAGAATCTTAATGTGGGGTTCCGGACTGTGAAGGAAAAAAAGAATTGTTGGTTTTCCCCTGTGGCAGCAAGCCCAGGTATGGGTCAAGGGTGGGGTCGCTGGATGACCAGTTGAAATGGTCCTCCCCCGGAAGCTTTTAATTGAACGTGTGGACTTCTGGAAAAAAGAGAGAGAAAAAAGCTTCCGTGAAGCCCCTTATGTGATGTACAATTTCTTTGCTTCCCTGTTTCTTTTGCATGTTTGTTTTCCTCTTTTCCTTTAAGTCCCAGTGTAAGTAGTGTTTCCACTTGAAGTGGGTAGCTGCTTTTGCCACCCCCGTATGTGCACGTTCAGAGGTATCCATGACCCACCCCATTAAGGGGATCGGGGTCCGTACAATAACAGGGGCAACACCCGTGACCCGCTCAGTGTCCTGCAAAGCCCACACCACTGCTAGGATCTGCTTTTCCAGGGGCGTGTACCCACCTTCGGCTCCGCAGAGGGTTCGTGACCAGAAGCCAATAGGTTTTTTTTGCTGGGTTCCTACCTGCTGCCACAGACCCCAGGATGCCACGTCGCCGACGGTTGTTACCTCCAATTCAAATGGTCGGCCCTGCAGCAGTGCAGTGAGGCGGGTGTGTGCCACCACCGCCTCTTTGCAGAGATCAAAGGCTCGTTGGTGCTTCTTTGTCCAGTTCCACTGGGTGGCTTTGCACACAAGCTCCTGTAAAGGACGCATAAGAAAAGCGAGGTGCGGAATAAAAGCACGCCAGAAACTGAGAATGCCCAGAAAGGTTTGCAACTGCTGTTTAGAAGAGGGTGTGGGGAACGCCTGGATGGTATGCCGCAGTTTTGGCGGAATGCATTTGTTTGTACCCATCCACAGTACACCCAAGTAGACCACACTAGTGGCTGGCGCCTGCACTTTCTTGGGGTTAATAACCCACCCCCGTTCCCGCAAACCTGTTACAACGGTGTTTAGAGCAGCTTGAACAGTTGGTTCGTCTGGTCCCGAGATCATAATGTTGTTGATGTAATGATAGCAGGCCGTCTGGTCAGGGAGGTCCAGACGCTTCAGATCGGCCTGCACTAGCTGATGGCAGATCGTCAGGGAGCGCTTAAAGCCCTGTGGCAACATGGTAAACATGTACTGCTTTGTTAGCCATGTGAAGGTAAACTGCTCCTGACTCTCGGGATGAATGTTAATAGAGAAAAAATCATTGGCCAGGTCTATGAAGGCATGCCACGGCAAGGCCGCCACGGTGATGCGCTCCAGGATGGTAACCATATCCGGAACTACGGCTGTAAGCTCTGGGGTTACCTTATTGAGTTCTCGATAGTTCACTGTTATGCGCCACGATCCATCCGGCTTCTTTACTGGCCAGATGGAGCTGTTGAAGGCGCTTAGTGTGGGGTGAATAATCTCCGCCTGTAGCAATGTAGCAATAGTGTCACTGATCTCGTGCTCTCCACCAGGAATACGGTACTGCTTGACTGACACTAGGGTCTAGGGGACCGGCAGGTGCACATGGTCCCATTTGGGATGTTCCCGCAGTAGGGGCTCCACAGTTCTGATTGCCTGAATGTATCGGGGGTGCCCAAAGGCAAACAGCCGATACTGCATATCCACATACCAGCCATGCAAGACATCCATTCCAATGATGTATTCACCTAATGGTGCAGCCAGCAAAGTTGCCCGAAAGGGAGGGGCTTTCCCCAGCGTGAGGGTGACCTCCACCGAATAAGCGGTGGTCTCCGCTCCTCCGAGGCCCTGCATGACCTCCGCGTGACCCGCAGTCTGGGTAGAATGCAGAATGGTTGCCTCAGCTCCAGTGTCTAACAGGGCTAACACATGCTGCTCCCGTCCCCAGGGCCATTTGATGGTTAACGGGACGAATGGGTGCTGGTCCCCTGCTACCTGTTGCACTGCCACAGCCCATACCGCAGGGGACCCGCCTCCCCGTCACTTCCTAGGGCAAAGGGTCCAGTCGATGGGGGCTCTGGGCTCTGTCCTCCTTCCAGCTCCTGTACCTTTCTGTGGTGCCTGAGTCTCGCCCGCCCTCTTGGAGGCACCCACATCCTCGCTCCGCTGAGTACGTGGCAGTTGTAACCAATGCTTGTACAAGTCTGGTGTTGGCAAACCATTGATCTTCTCACGGGGGACTCCTGCCTTCAGCAAGTCCATCCACATGGTTCTCCGGGTCACCCGAGCATGCCCTTTCTCCTGTTCAGGGGCTCCCGCCCGACCACCTTTTCCTTTTGTGGCGCGGACCGCTTTCGCACCTATGACAGCCTCTAACCGCATCAACGTTCCAACCAAGTCACCTACATTCCCGCCCACTGCCATGACCACGGCTATAAGGGAGGCCTTCAGCTCGAGGGGGGCAAGGCGTAACAGAGTGGCCTTGATGGATTTATGGACCCCTATATCGTCTGGTCCCATGTCGATGAAAGCCACGGCCCACGCCATGCCCAGCTGCTGCAGTGCACCCACCCCTTCTGGGATCATATGCCAGGGCCTCACCAGTGCTTCCAGTTCCCCCGGAGAGGGGTAGACCTGGTCCACCACCACAGTCAACCTGCGGTATGGGGACGGCACTTCCACAGCATTTCCCTGTGCATCAGTAAGACCTTGCATAGTTTGCCGCGCCTGTCTGACCTGTGAATTCTGGGACACCATGCCCATCTGGTGGAGTTCCTCAAGCAGCAGCAACACAGTGTTGCCTGCGTTGTCCCACACACACACTAGCCAGGCCAAGAGGCCTTCCCCTGGCTGCTGCTTAAAATTCTTCACCATCTCCTGCAACTCACTTGTCTTAAATGTTCGCCAGACCTCATTGCAGTGACCTCCTTCTGCCCTCAACTCCTGAATGGGGCGCGCCTGTCTCGGGTCAGTTTGCACAGCCTCCCCGTTCACCTCCTTCTCCTCCTCAGATGAGGAAGAGCTCCAAATGTTCCCATCCCAGGTCTCAGGGTCCCAAGTGGCTAGCGCAAGGACCGCACACACTTGGGCCGTTGACACTGGTTCTTTCCCTAGTTTCATGCACCGCCGATTGGCAACTCTCGCCACCAACACCTCACAACGATGGGTTAACTCTTGCGTCCTTTTGGACTGCAAGGTAACCACCTCCTGCGCTATTACCTGCGCAGCCGCCAAATCAGGACATTCCTGCTCCTTCCCCGATAGCGCCTTCTGCAGGCGGAGAAGCTCATCATCCAGGGCCCGGAGGGCAGTTAGGAAAAGCCATGCTACCTCTCCCACCGCCCTTTTTTCTGTCCCTGGCCGGCAGCTCAGCCGCAGCCAACGCAACGCCCCTTCTACCTGTACCGGCATCACGCCTGCCGCCTCCTGCAACTCTGGCCAGTCTGCTGGGGCTGCCCAACAGGCCACCATCCACACTACTGGCCCCCATCGCTCCGTCGAGTGCCATCCTGGTATGTGCTTCCCTGCCTTCCCGGCTTTTGACCAAAAAGGCATCATACCTGGAGAACCCTGCTCGCTGCACCAATTTTAACCAACCAGGCTCGGGTTCCCCAGAAATGAGGCTGCATCCAGAAGGCGAGTGCTATATTTGGTTTATTGAAAGTGCATGACACCCGCAACAGGAGCCCCGGAGACGCTGCAGTCACCAGTGGGGGAAAACCCGACGCTTCGGAGCTTCGCTTGGGGAGAGGCTCTGTAACATGTCTCCTAACACTAGCTGATAAAGCTCAACTCATTAACATAAGATTGCCTAAAATTGCCTATGCGTTCCTATCACTATCTCTTGTGGCCTACTGCCAGCGTAGCCTTTTAGTCTTGGCAAGTGTGCCTTGTTCTGCAGTAGTTCCCATGGCAGGGTTAGTTATTTTGCAGCTTTTCACTTTGCACAGTCTGGTCTGTTTAGATTCTCCTGAGGGGTCGGACTGCACTCTCGACCATTACAATGTCTTCTCGCACCCTACACCCAGCATAACCCCATCCCTGAAAGAGAAGGATATGGCATGTTCTCCTCTCCATCTTACAACTCCTTGTCCACATTCAGAAGGAAGTTGGGATTGAAAGGGTAAAATGCAATCAGATAAGTGCTCAGATTCTACTGTGATGGGTGGGAGGAGGGCAGTGGGAAGCTAGAGAGATATATAACTCATCATGAATCATGTTTGACCACAGTTTGACCAACGACTCCAAGCTGTGCAAATAATTACCCCTGGCTGGCCAAACCATATTAAAAAATGATCACCAAGGAGCTTGGGGCCCATTTATACAGCACAATTATCTGTCTCTGGGCCTATGTTACCATGCTATCTGGTCCCTTCTATACTGGTTAGGTCAAACTAAATTATAACACAGGTGCGGGACTATGATCTTGCAACATAGTGCTTAAGCCTGGTGAATTCTATTGTGTAAATGGACCCATATTTGGAGTGTATTTTAGCACATTTTCCAGTGCAGCTCCATTGTGTGGGGAGGGGACTCCTAAAATCTTCACCGCTCATTAAAATCTCTGCAATTACTTGTAAAATTAAGATACAAATTCTCTATAACTTTACTGGTTGTCTGCTTAGGAAGTGGAATGAAGAGCCACTTCAGTCCAGTTAGAGAAGGATGGTCCACTGATTCGAACACCTGCTTACGGCTTGGAAAAACTTGGATTAAATTCCTGTTCTGTCACAGGCTTTTTCTTTGACCTTGGAAAAGTCACTTTGCTTTATTGTACCTCTGTTCTTCAACTATAAAATAGGGTTGATTGCTCTTTACACCCTCTCAGGAATATTGTGAGGATAAATAGATTCGATGTTGTGAGACGTTCAGATGGTATGGACATGGAAAGGTATCAAGGCTATAGCTGCTGAATAGGGATTGTATGCAAAGCAGTAACTCTGAAAAGGATTTTAGAGGTTATAATAGACAAGTAAACAAGCTTGAGCTCTGGTGTGATGCAGTGGCAAAAAAGACTAACATGATCCCTGGATGTATAAACAGATGAGTAGCAGTATGAGGTGATTTTACCTCTGTATACAGCAATGGTGGCTCCAAAACTTGAATTCTACTTACAGTTCTGGTGGTCACATTTTTACAAGGTGGTTGAAAAATTGGAGGGGGTGAAGAAAGAAAGCCAAACAATGATTTGAGAACTGGGGAAAACATCTTAGGGGTTGTGTTCACTAGCGTGCTACCTGGTAACATATCTAGTGAAGACACACTACATGGACCGGAGAATGCTTTCCCCTCAAGATAATTACTCTGCTTCAACAAGAGGCTGAAGCTATGTTGGTGAGAAAGCGTTTTCCACTGATGTAGGGCAGTGTACACACTGTTTTAGGTTGATTGAATTTACGTCACTCAGCCCTGACTCACACAAGCGACTCAATTTAAGCAGTACCGTCTGCAGGCCCTTACACTAAGAGACTGAATGAACTCCATTATTTTAATTTATCGGAAAGAAGAATGGGAGCTGAATTACTTCCAGTGAAACAATGAAGGAGAGAAAATATCAGGTACCAAAGGGCTTTTTAACCAACAAATTCACATTAGAAATCAGGAGCAGGTTTTTGACAGTGAAAGTCATTAAAATTGGAACAAAATACCATGCGAAGTAGTGGATTCACCATCTCTTGATGCCTTGAGATCAAGTATAGTGATGGTCAATAATTTTTGCAGTGGGGCCACACCACAAAGTTTGGTATGCGTCGTGGGCGAGAGAGCATCAAAGAGAGTGAGAGTGTGAAAGAGAAACACTTTGGGGGTGGCTACACTTGCATTCCTCTTTCGAAAGAGGGATGCAAACGAGAGAAATTGAAAATGCAAATGAGGCACATATTTGCATATTTGGCACCTCATTTGCATATTCTTATTTCAAAAGAGCTTCTTTCAAAAGAAGAAAACCAGTGTAGATGTTGCTCTTTTGAAAGTAAACCCCATCTTTGAAAGAATCCTTTTCCCTTTATTTATTTATTTGCATTTTTGATTTCCCTCATTTGCATACCTCTTTTGAAAGAGGAAGGCAAGTGTAGACGCATCCTTTGTGTGTGAGAGACAGACATTGTGACACAGATTGATCATATGCTGAGGTGTATATGTGACAGTGACTATGGGTGTATGGCACAGACTGGGTATGTGTCATAGGGACGCAGAGTGGGTATGCTGGCTGCTGTGGGGTAAATTTCTGAAAGCAGCCACCCTCTGTCTGTTTAAGATAAATCTGTCCTGCTCTGCACTCCTGAGTCACTTTGGGACTTTTCAGTCTGGAAAAGAGGCGATTGAGGGGCGATATGATAAAGGTATATAAAATCATGAATGGTGTGGAGAAAGTGAATATAGAAAAATTATTTATCTTTTCCCATAATACAAGAACTAGGGGACACCAAATGAAATTGATGGGTAGTAGGTTCAAAACTAATAAAGGGAAATTTTTCTTCACACAGCGCACAGTCAACCTGTGGAACTCCTTGCCGGAGGAGGCTGTGAAGGCCAGGACTCTATTAGGGTTTAAAAAAGAGCTCGATAAATTTTTGCAGGTTAGGTCCATAAATGGCTATTAGCCAGGGGTAAAGTATGGTGCCCTGGCCTTCAGTACAAGGGCAGGAGATGGATGGCAGGAGATAAATCACTTGATCATTGTCTTCTGTTCTCCTTCTCTGGGGCACCTGGCATTGGCCACTGTCAGCAGATGGGATACTGGGCTGGACGGACCTTTGGTCTGACCCAGTATGGCCGTTCTTATGTTCTTATGTTCTTATGTCACTGACCAGCCGTGCTTCAGAATGGAGCAACTGCATTGTGTGTCTCTCTCTGCACTTCAGCACAGTCCTCTCTCCTCCACCCCCTTCCACCTTTGCACAGCTAGCAGGAGCACCCCAGGAGCAGCTTTGCTGCAGATGGAGCAAGGTGGAGGAGGGGCAGCCGAACACGTGCTGCTGGCCGCTAGTATGCATGCTCTGCTCATCAGATGGCAGGGCTGGAGAGAAATGCTTGACAGACCAGGTCCAGGGCCTGGGGCTGATTTTGCCCACCTCTATTCTAGGAGGTTTACTTTAGTGACACAGAAGTCATTGGGCTCAGCACAGAGGTCAGGGGGTAAAATTTAAGGGCAGGAGACCAGGGAAGATGATCTAAATGGTCTTACTGACCTTAAATGTGTGACGAAAAACCCTTATCAAACAGCCCAGAAATTGACGAGGTCATTGGGACTGAAGTATCTACAAGCCTCCAGCTCCAGTGACAGTATTTCCAGTCAAGTTTGAGGCACACCGAGAGGGGAGTGGGTGGGTTGTCTTCCTTGCCATCGCTTGCACTTTATTTTGTTGAACAGAGTATGTGAGTGCCCAGGAATGTCAACATGGCACCTTTTTGCCAGTGCAACATTCACATTGAATTATTATTTTGGCTTAAAACAGAGAACTGCATCTGTCCAAGGAAGCTTGGAGAGAGACGTTACCCATATAGTACATGAGAGACCTTGGGAAATTACATTTGCAGACAATTAAAGGTCACATTGTTTAGCTAAGTCATAATCCATCACAATGAAGAAGGCATTGATTACTGCTCTGGACCACATTCATTTTTAATTCCATTAGTGGAGTAAATGACAGTTTCTGTATTTGCCTCTTTTTGTGATACATAGCAATGAGAATGGCAAATTACCTCAGAATTCAGAATAGCTGAACAGATAAGCTCCTTTCTGTGCTCTTTGGCAAGAAAACCTACAAAGCTTTAACTAGGCAATGAATGTCCTAGCAATCTCCTGAAATGATACATTAATGGACTGTAATGAGTTAGGATCAGCTGATCATTTTGGGAATGTTTATGAAAGCATAACTAGAGCAATACCAGTCTAATTACTGCTCGCCCACCATAACGCATGCATACGGTAAACTGGTGTGTGAGCGGGTTGTTAAAATAGGGACATGACTTCTCGGTTCTGTGCCCAGTTTTGTTATTGACTGCTTGTGAGGCAGTGTTGCTTGGTGATGGAGCACTGGACTGGGTTCTGTTTCTAACTCATCCACAGGCCTGCTGGGTGACTTTAGGCATACTTCACTGCTCTTTGCCTCAGTTGTCTCAACGGCAAAACAGGAGTGAGACTGTCTTTATAAAGTGCTTTGATATACACTGATGAAAAGTGCTAGGTATTATTATTATGAGCAAGTTATGTAGGGCCAAATTTACAAAGATATTTAGACACCTAATGGGATTTTAAAAGGCCCCTAAGTATGTTAGGCACCTAACTCCCACTGACTGTCCACGAAGGTCTGGTGCTTTACTTACTCAAATGCCTTTGTGAATCCCACTAGACCATCTACTACCACCTTAGATAGCTAGATACCTTAGTAAGTCTGACCTCTGGCCCAAACACTGAGATTTTCGAAGCTGTTTATGGGTTTCAATGCCCAGTCCCCTTTTAGAGTTAAAGAAAACTGGACATCTAAATACATTACGAGGTAACTTTGAAAACACTCCTCATAATTCTCAAATACAGGAGCCTATAACCACATATAAGAACACAAATTAAAAGAGAGTTTTTCAGAGGTTTTGAGCATCCACAACGCTCCTTAGAGTAGGGGTGGCCAACCCACAGCTCTCTTTGAGCCATTCAATGCACGCCCTTCTCAGAGCTGTGTGGCGGGAGTGCTCTCTGCTGTTCTGCTGACATTGAGTTAGAGTGGGCGGGCAGACGCTGGGGTGCCTGACTCTGGGAGAGCGGAGGGGGACTGGGTGAGAGTAGGGGAGTGGGGATGCTTGGCTGAGGGGAGGGGATTGAGCCATGTATTATATTTTTACCTATCTCTCTATCTATCTTTATATATAGATGTGTGTTATAGGTAGAACGAGAGACAGAGTGATAGATAAAAATAAATATATAATATGTGGCTCTTCGCACTCTAGCTGTCGCTCTTAATCCCTAACTGGTTGGCTACCCCTGCCCTGCTGGTGCCCTTGGCATTTCTGAAAAGCAAGGGACTGAATCAGGGGTCTGAATATGACCTGAGAGACTTAACTTTATTCTCCTATTCTTGAAGAGTTTAGCCTGAACTGCTTTTTGCCTTAGTTTGCCTAATTAAAATTCATGGAAGCTAAGGCCACCTCTAACTTCCTGTATAGACCACAAAATTTCAACAAATGTACATAAATGCTGTAATAATTAACCTAACACCTTTTATCACTGCTTCGCAAAAGGTCTGTATCATTACCCCCATTTTACAGATGAGGAAACTGAGGCAAAGAGCATGAACGTAATTTGCCCAATGATACCCACCAGGCTAAGTTTTCTGAAGCCAATGAACAGTCCGCTAAGGCACCCTGCTTCTGTCATTGCTCCCTGCTAACTTGTGGAAAAATCTAGAGTGAGTAGTTTAGAAAAGCAGCAAATCCTGATTAAAAGGGAAATAGGGATACAAAATTGAACTACTACTTCACAGTGGGATATGAGGCTTAATTCATTATTATTAGTACTAGTTGTGTACCAGAAGCAGGTAGAAGCCTCAGTCAGGACTAGAACCCAATAGTACTGAATACTGCATAGAGAACAAAGAGAGATTCTGCTGTCAGCTACTTGCAATCTAAACAATTCACATTTGCAAGGCACTTTATGGCCTTTGGATGCATAATGTATTATTAGACAAAACGCAGAGCCGCAGTTATTACCACTGTCTCCACTATATGGGCTGGCTTGACCTGAGAGGATTTTAACCTAACAGGTCTTATCGTAAAGAAAGAAAGTTGTCATCAGAACTGATTGAATTCTATATTGGCTATGTAATGTTGTAATGGCTGTCAAAGATAAACATACGGGTGGCTTATCTAGCTTCCTAATCTCCTTCAAGGTGTCATGCAGTCATTCGTTTTGTTAACTCTCTCTTTGTATTTAAACCCAGAACAGACCACAAACTGAAAAATACACATCCAGTCTATTTCTGCTTTCTATTGGTCTGTTTGTGGGAGTCATTGTTTTAAACTCAGTGACCACAAATGAACCTGTGTTTGTAAAAACTTCCTGAAAAGGCACAAAAAGGACCCATCATGTCTTGCTCATGAGGTGACAATGTCTGTTGCTGCACATGCTGTGTTAGGGCCCAAGCAAGCCTCCACTCTCTTGGCCTTCTGCAGATTCAAAATGGACAGTAGGCCTGACCCTAGTTCTTCTTCTCCCTTAATCCTCTCGGCAGCCAAGAAGGAGCCTTTACTGGATGGTAATCAGTGAGGTGACAAAATTTGCTAATGATGCTAAATTGCTCAAAACAAGAAAGCAGTCAAGCAGCACTTTAAAGACTAACAAAATAATTTATTAGGTGAGCTTTTGTGGGACGGACCCACTTCTTCGGACCATAGCCATACCAGAAGTGGGTCTGTCCCACGAAAGCTCACCTAATAAATTATTTTGTTAGTCTTTAAAGTGCTACTTGACTGCTTTTTTTTTGATAGTATATGGACTAGCATGGCTCCCTCTCTGTTAAATTGCTCAAGATAGTCAAGAGCAAAGCAGACTGTGAAGAACTTCAGAAAGATCTCACAAAACTAAGTGATTGGGCAACAAAATGGCAAATGAAATTGAATGTTAATAAAAGTAAAGTAATGCACACTGGAAGAAATAATTCCAACTATACATAAAAATGATGGGGACTAATTTAGCCATAAACACTCAATAGAAAGGTCTGAAGGTCACTGGATCATTCTCTGAGAACATCCACTCAATGTGCAGCAGCAGTCAATAAAGCAAACACAGGATGTTGGGAATCATTAAAAAGGGATGGAGAATAAGACAGAGAATATCTTATTAAAAATTATTAGAGGTTTGGAATGTGTGCCATATGAGAGATTAAAAAGACTAGGTCTTTTCATCTTAGAAAAGAAGAGACTAAGGGGGTGATATGATAGAGGTCTAGAAAAGCATGACTGGAGTGGAAAAAATGAATAAGAAAAAGTTTTTTATTTATTCCCATAACATAAGAACTAGGGGCCACCAAATAAAATTAATGGGTAACAGGTTTAAAACTAACAAAAGGAAGATTTTCTTCATGCAGCACTTGGTAGGCCTGTGCATCTCCTTGCTAGAGGATGATGTGAAGACCAGGATTATAGCAGGGTTCAAAAAAGAACTAGATAAATTCATGGAGGTTAGATCCATCAATGGCTATTAGCCAGGATGGGTAGGAATGGCACCCCTAGCCTCTGTTTGTCAGAGGCTGGAAATGGATGACAGGAGAGGGATCAATCAATGATTACCTGTTCTGTTCAGTGTCTTTGGGGCATCTGGCATTGGCCAGTGTCAGAGTACAAAATACTGAGCTAGCTGGACCTTTGGTCTGACCCAGTATGGCTGTTCTTATGTTCAGAGTTCTGGGAGCAGGGGTAGTCTTGGGAACATTTTGAAAGTTGACACAAAATGTCATTTTGACTTTTCTGCAATTTTTTGAAATCCTCTTTTACAGGACATTAGAAATGTTCCTTCTCTGTTCCATTTTGAAAAAAAAAAATGAAATGTATCCCGAAATAGCAACTCCATGGCTAAACACCAGGCTTGAAATAGCAGTGCTGTTTCGAGCACGGTGTTCTGGTTCCGCTACCCCTCTTCGCACAAGGGGTAGCAGAAACTTCAAAATACACTTATTTCAAACTTCAGTGCCATGTGGATGGAGCCACGTTTGAAATAAGTTAACTCAAAATAAATTGTGCAATATGCATTGTACAAATTGCATAACTTATTTTGAGCTATGACAACTTTGTAGCCGTCGCCTTTGAAAAGAATGCTGAATCATTGGAGAGGGTGCAGAAAAGAGTTGTGAAAATGATTTGAGGCTGGCAGAAATTCCTTATGAAGTGGGACTTAAAGGCTACGTCTACACGTGCAGCCAACATCGAAATAGTCTATTTCGATGAATAACGTCTACACGTCCTCCAGGGCGAGCAACGTCGATGTTCAACTTCGATGTTGCTCAGCCCAACATCGAAATAGGCGCAGCGAGGGAACGTCTACACGTCAAAGTAGCACACTTCGAAATAGGGATGCCAGGCACAGCTGCAGACAGGGTCACAGGGCGGACTCAACAGCAAGCCGCTCCCTTAAAGGGCCCCTCCCAGACACAGTTGCACTAAACAACACAAGATACACAGAGCTGACAACTGGTTGCAGACACTGTGCCTGCAGCATAGATCCCCAGCTGCCGCAGAAGCAGCCAGAAGCCCTGGGCTAAGGGCTGCTGCCCACGGTGACCATAGAGCCCCACAGGGGCTGGAGAGAGAGCATCTCTCAACCCCCCAGCTGATGGCCGCCATGGAGGACCCAGCAATTTCGACGTTGCGGGACGCGGATCGTCTACACGGTCCCTACTTCGACGTTGAACGTCGAAGTAGGGCGCTATTCCTATCTCCTCATGAGGTTAGCGACTTCGACGTCTCGCCGCCTAACGTCGAAGTTAACTTCGAAATAGCGCCCGACGCGTGTAGACGCGATGGGCGCTATTTCGAAGTTGGTGCCGCTACTTCGAAGTAGCGTGCACGTGTAGACGCAGCTAAAGAGTCCAATCTGTTTAGTTCTTAAAAAAAGAAGATTGAGAGGTGATTTGATATCAGTATATAAGTACCTTCAAAAGGGAAAAATAAAAGATACTAAAAGTTTCATTATTCTGGTGGAGTGGAGATAGGCATGATGAACTAATAGCTGAAAGTTTGAACCAGACAAATTAAAAGGAGAAATAAGGCAACCTTTTTAATATATGATTAACCACAAGAAAATACTCTGGGAGTGTTCAGTGATAGCTGACTAGAAAATGGTGAAAGATGTGGAAAAAGGGAATGAGGAAATGTTTTTGTAACCCATCACATAACACAAGAACAGGGGGTCACGATGAAAATAATAGGCAGTTGGTTTAAAATAAACATAAGGAGGGTTTATTTTTTCAACAATGCATGGTCAACCAGTGGAATTCATTGCAAAGGGGCATTATGAAGGCCACAAACATAACTAGGTTAAAAATATTGGATACATTACTGGAGGATAGGTCCATTAGAGGCAATTAGCCAAAATGTTTAGGGATACAAACACAGCCCTGATGTCCCTAAACCTCTGACCACCAGGAGGTGGGATCGGACATCGGGAATGGATCATTCAGTAATCATCCTGGTCTGATGCATCTGGCAGTTGAATCATAGAATCATCATAGAATCATAGAACACTAGGACCGGAAGGGGCCTCGAGAGGCCATCGAGTCCAGTCCCCTGCCCCGACAGCAGGACCGACCACTATCTACACCATCCCTGATAGACATCTATCTAATCTGTTCTTAAATATCTCCAGCGAGGGAGATTCCACAACCTCCCTTGGCAACTTATTCCAGTACTTGACCACCCTGACAGTTAGGAACTTTTTCCTAATGTCCAACCTAAACTTCCCTTGCTGCAGTTTAAGTCCATTGCCTCTTGTTCTCTCCTCAGAGGCCAAGAAGAACAAGTTTTCTCCCTCCTCCTTATGACACCCTTTAAGATATCTGAAAACCGCTATCATGTCCCCCCTCAATCTTCTTTTTTCCAAGCTAAACAAGCCCAATTCTTTCAGCCTTTCTTCATAAGTCATGTTCTCCAGACCTTTTATCATTCTAGTTGCTCTTCTCTGGACCTTCTCTAATTTCTCCACATCTTTCTTGAATTGGGGTGCCCAGAACTGACACAATATTCCAGCTGAGGTCTAACCAGCACAGAGTAGGGCGGTAGAATGATTTCTCGTGTCTTGTTCACAACACACCTGCTAATGCATCCCAGAATCATGTTTGCTTTTTTTGCAACAGCATCACACTGTTGACTCATATTTAACTTGTGATCTACTAGAACCCCTAGGTCCCTTTCTGCTGTACTCCTTCCTAGACAGTCTTTTCCCATTCTGTATGTGTGAAACAGATTATTCCTTCCTAAGTGCAGCACCTTACATTTATCTTTACTAAACTTCATCCTGTTTACTTCAGACCATTTCTCTAATTTATCTAGATCATTCTGAATTATGACCCTATCCTCCAAGGTAGTTGCAACCCCTCCCAGCTTGGTATCATCTGCAAACTTAATAAGCGTACTTTCTATGCCAATATCCAAATCATTAATGAAGATATTGAACAGAACTGGTCCCAAAACAGAGCCCTGCGGAACCCCACTTGTTATGCTTTTCCAGCTGGATTGAGCACCATTAACAACTACTCTCTGGGTGTGATTAGCCAGCCAGTTATGCACCCACCTTATTGCAGCGCGATTTAAGTTGGACTTGCCTAGTTTGTCGATAAGAATATTATGCGAGACCGTATCAAATGCTTTACTAAAGTCTAGGTATACCACATCTACTGCTTCTCCCTTATCTACGAGTCTCGTTATCATGTAAAAAAAAGCTATCAGGTTGGTTTGACATGATTTGTTTTTTACAAAACCATGCTGGCTGTTCCCTATCACTTTACTACCTTCCAAGTGCTTGCAGATGACTTCCTTAACTACCTGCTCCATTATCTTTCCTGGCACAGAAGTTAAGCTTACTGGCCTGTAATTTCCTGGGTTGTTCTTATTCCCCTTTTTGTAGATGGGCACTATATTTGCCCTCTTCCAGTCTTCTGGAATCTCTCCTGTCTCCCATGACTTTCCAAAAATGAGAGCTAACGGCTCAGCTACCTCTTCTATCAGCTCCTTGAGGATTCTAGGATGCATTTCATCAGGCCCTGGTGACTTGCAGACATCTAATTTTTCCAAATGGTTTTTAACTTGTTCTTTTTTTATTTAAAAAACTTACTCTACCCCTTTTCCACCAGCATTCTCTATGTCAGGCATTCCTTCAGACTTCTCTGTGAAGACCGAAACAAAGAAGTCATTAAGCATCTCTGCCATTTCCAAGTTCCCCATTACTGTTTCTCCCTCCTCACTGAGCAATGGCCCTACCCTGTCCTTGGTCTTCCTTTTGCTTCTAATATATTTATAAAAGGCCTTCTTGTTACCCTTTATGCCTGTAGCTCGTTGGAGCTCATTTTGTGCCTTAGCCCTTCTAATTTTACTCCTGCATTCCTGTGTTATTTGCCTGTGTTCATTCTTTGTAATTTGTCCCAGTTTCCATTTTTTATAGGATTCCTTTTTCAGTTTGAGATCATGCAGGATCTCCTTGTTAAGCCAAGGCGGTCTTTGCCCATATTTACTATCTTTCCTACATAGGGGAATAGCTTGTTTTTGGGCCCTTAATAACGTCCCTTTGAAAAACTGCCAACTCTCCTCAGTCGTTTTTCCCCTCAGTTTTTCCTCCCATGGGATCTTACCTCCCAGCTCTCTGAGTTTACCAAAATCTGCCTTCCTGAAATCCATCATCTCTATTTTGCTATTTTCTCTCCTACCAGTCCTTAGAATTGTGAATTCTATGATTTCATGATCACTTTCACCCAAGCAGCCTCCCACCTTCAAATTCTCGACCAAGTCCTCCTTATTTGTCAAAATCAAATCCAGAACAGTTTCTCCCCTGGTGGCTTTTTCAACTTTTTGGAATAAAAAATTGTCTCCAATGCAGTCTAAGAACTTATTGGATAGTCTGTGCCCCGCTGTATTAGTGTCCCAGCATATATCTGGATAGTTAAAGTCCCCCACCACCACCAAATGCTGGGCTCTGGATGATTTTGTTAGTTGCTTAAGAAAAGCGTCATCCACCTCTTCCACCTGGTTAGGTGGCCTGTAGTAGACTCCTAACAGGACATCACCCTTGTTTTTTACCCCTCTTAAACTAACCCACAGACTCTCAACACGTCCATCTCCTATGTCCATCTCCACCTCAGTCCAAGTGTGTACATTTTTTATATATAAGGCAACACCTCCCTCCTTTTTTCCCTGTCTATCTTTCCTAACCAGGCTGTAGCCTTCAATACCAACATTCCAATCATGTGTATTATCCCACCAAGTTTCTGTGATGCCAATGATATCATAGTTGTATTTATTTATTAGCACTTCCAGTTCTTCCTGCTTATTACCCATACTTCTTGCATTGGTATATAGGCATCTTAGATATTGATTTGAACTTTCCCCCCAGTTTTTTCCTGGCCCTCTTTTTACTCTGACGTTGTTGCCCATGCTCCCTCCTACTTCCGACCCATCTCCCAGGTTTCCATGTTCTCCACTTACCTGCGGGCTTTGCTCCCCTGTCCCCAGCAAACCTAGTTTAAAGCCCTCCTCACCAGGTTAGCAAGTCTGTGTCCGAATATAGTCTTTCCCCTCCTCGAAAGGTGAACGCCATCTCTGCCTAGCAGTCCTTCCTGAAATAGCATCCCGTGGTCGAAGAAACCAAAGCCTTCCTGGCGACACCATCCACGCAGCCAGGCATTCACCTCTAGGATGCACCTGTCTCTGCCCGGGCCCCTACCCACAACAGGAAGGATTGAAGAGAATACCACCTGCGCCCCAAACCCCTTCACCCGTGCCCCCCAGAGCCCTGTAGTCACTCTTGACCTGCTCAGCATTACACCTCACAGTATCATTAGTGCCCACATGGATGAGAAGCATGGGATAGTGGTCTGAGGGTTGGACAATCCTCGACAATGCCTCTGTAACATCTCGGATACGGGCCCCAGGCAGGCAGCATACCTCCCGAGCCGAAATGTCAGGGCGACAGATGGGTGCCTCCGTCCCCCTCAAAAGAGAGTCTCCGACCACCACTACTCTGCGTTTCCTTCTTGCAGTGGTGGCAGGAGACTTCTCAGCCTCGGGGGTACGAGGCTTCTCCTCTTCTGTACTGGGCGACTCATCTCCTGTAGCAAGTACAGCATAACGGTTTTCCAGTACCACAGTGGGAGGGTTCTGTGCAGGGGTGGAACACTGCCTGCTGCCAGAAGTAACCAGATGCCAGTGCCCACCCTGGTCTACCTCTTTCTCCATCATAGCATTCTAGGGCTGGACAGGACATCAGGAAGTCACTGAGTCCAGCCCCCTGCCTAAAGCAGGGTCATCCCCAACTAAACCATCCCAGGCAGGACCACGTCAAGCTGGGACTTAAAAACCTCTAGGGATGGAGATTCCACCACCTCTCATGGTAATGAATTCCACTGCTTCTCCAGCCTCCTGGTGAAATAGTTTTTCTCAATATCCAACCAACTCCTCTCCCTCTGTAACTTCAGACTATTGCTCCTTGTTCTGCCCTCTGCCATGACTGTGAACAGTCTCTCTCCATCCTCTTTAGAGGCCTCTTTCAGGAAGTTGAAGGCTGCTGTCAAATCACCCTTCAGTGTTCTCTTCTGCAAACTAAGTATGCCCACATCCCTCAGCCTCTCCTCATAGGTCATGTGCTCTTAATAATTTTTGTTGCCCTCCAATGAACCCACTCCAATACATCCACATCCTTTCTATACTGGCGGGGGGGGGGGTGCCCAGAACTGGATGCAATACTTCAGCTGTGGCCAACTTCACCAGTATTACTTCACCAGTGCCAAGTAAAGGGAAGTAATAACTTCATTAGATTTGCTGGAAATGCTTCTCCTAATACACCCCAATATGCCATTAGCCTTCTTGGCTACAAGGTCACACTGCTGACTCATATCCAGCCTCTCATCCACTGTAATCCCCAAATCTGTTAGAAAACTGGATATTTGGCTAGATGGACCATTTGTCCAACCCAGGATGGCTGTTCTTATGTCCTTAAACTAGCAAACTGGAATAGCCAGCTCTCAGTGTATTCTGATCAAGACTAACTGCCCCTCTGGAAGATATGCTTTAACCAGACACAAGTTACTACAACAAGCTCAATTGTTGTATAACTGGGTGAAATTCTCTAACCCGTACATAAGAACATAACAACGGCCATACTGAGTCAAACCAAAGGTCCACCTAACCCAGTATCCCGTCTTCCAACAGAGACCAACGCCTGATGCGCCAGAGGGAGTGAACAGAGCAGGTACTCACCAAAGTGATCCCTCTCCTGCCATCCATTTCCCACCTCTGACAAACAGAGGCTAAGGACACCATTCCTGCCCATCCTGGCTAATGTTCATCGCTGGATCTAACCTCCACAAATTTATGTAGTTAGTTTTTTGGAAGCCCATTAAAGTCTTCACAACCTCCTCTAGCAAGGAGTTCCACAGGCTTACCATGCCGTGTGTGAAGAAAAACTTCCTTTTGTTAGTTTTAAACCTGCTACCTGCTAATTTCATTTGGTGACACCCTAGGTCTTATGATATGAGAACAAATAACTTTTCCTTATTCACTTTTTCCACACCAGGCATGATTTTACAGAACTCTATCATATCTTCCCTCCCCGCCTCCGAGTCTCCTTTTTTCTAAGATGAAAAGTCCCAGTCTTTTTAATCTTTTTTTATATTGCACCCGTTCCAAACTCCTCATCTGTTTTGTTGCCCTGTGTTACACAGGTCAGGCTATGTGATATAATGGTCCCTCTTGGCCTTAGCACCTATTAATGTAAAGCTCTGCCTTCTGGCCATAGCTGGACTGAATATTAGACTAGCTGGTTTGAACCAGTCTTATCACTATCTGACTGCCTTTCAAAAACCATAGAGGTCTTTCTCAACTGCCTTGCAGGGATCTAGTTGGGATTGTTATTAAGGCTTAAGGACATGTTTAAAGTGTTCTTAAGTACTTTTCTTAACAAGCAGCTTTAATCGTAATAGTGCTGTGAGAACGTAATCTTTCCAAAGCAAGAAATGAGCTCGTGGACCTGCATCATCTGACATAGACTCTAATGTCTCATCTTGCTGGAGGGTGTTCCACCCGCTTCTCTCCAGACCTGGCCGCCATTTGACCTCTTCCCTAAAGCCCCATGCCTGCCTCATTTCTTACCATCCCTGCTGCACAGCTCTTCCCCACCTCTACCCCTTAGGGCATCCTATGCCTGCTCCCCGCCCGCTCCTCTGGAACTTGAATGCTGCATGTCAGCTGTTCATGGTGCTCCAGAAGTGCTGGGAGGGAGTGGGTGGAATTGGTAAGTACTGGGCTACTGGCTTATGAGACGCACTGGATGAGGGGGTTAGCGGGAGGTTGGTGATGATGGGTGCTCTGCACTCATTAATTTTTCCCTGTGGGTGCTTCAGCCCTGGGGCACCATGGAGTTGGTGCTTATGTCACCTCTGGGTTCACTGTTGTTGCTTTGTACAAACTAAGCAGCCTGGCAGGAAGATGTCCAGTAAAAATGTACTCCATTAGAACTGAGGTGTATTGAGAGGACATACATTCCTTTTAAGTGATTGTGCTGGATTTAAAAGTAATTCAATGAATTAAGTTAAGTAGAAAGGTATTTGAGAGTAATAATATAGGCAGGTGCTCAGGCTGCCAAAATAAGGTGTTATACAGGGAGACAGGAAAGATGAAAGAGAAATACTTGCCTGTATTAGGGTGAGATGAATGTAAAACACAGGTGCGTCTTTCCATAAGCTGTTCATCCCCTTTGGCTTGTCCCTCTCTTAAATACTGCATCTTAAATACTGCCGAAAGTATTTCCTGCTGGTATTTGCCAAGGTACTAAAGATTCAAGTGCATCTGATTTTCTAAACCCTGGGCTTACCTTGTCAAGCTCCTTTTCGCCATGAAAATCACTTCTGCCGAATCAAATCTCTCCTTCTGTACCTGTAAGGACTGCTGGGAAGAAGGGGCATCTCATGCCAGTTCCTGCCTGTCTCCTGAGTGGGACAAGATGCAAGGAACACTTGTTAATTGCACTCCATTTGTTGTGCTGGATGCCGGCACACTTTGGAGGCAATGTAGAGTCTTGGTGGCAATCTTTGAATGGTTGAATCTGGGCCTCGTCTAACTGAAATACTTGTTCTCCCTGCAATGTCCCCATCCCAGCAGGTAAGCTCACCTGGGTGACTGTTCCTGATGTTATCAATATGCAAGTAAGCTGCAGAACTCCTTGCTACAGGAAGTCACCGAGGCCAAGAATTTAAGAAGATTCAAAATGGGATTGACTATTTACAGGGATCTGAAGAGTATTTGGAGCGATCATCATATGTGATTTTGGAAGGGCTATTAAACCTTGTGCTTCAGGGCTTAAGCCAAACTCTATTAAGAAATTCTGATGAGACTTATATGGGAGACAATTTATTCCACCTCTGCCTGATGAGGTTCTTATGACATCCTCTGAATCATCTGGCACTGGCCGCTGCCAGAGAAAGGACACTAGATTCAATGGCTCTAGCTGGCCTCTCTTATGGTGCTCTGATGAACCTAGGAAGCGAGGATGAAGCTCCCACAGGCTGAGCTCTCTTGGGAGAGAACTCCTGCCACTGGAATTCTTAGTTAGTAGCACCCTTCAGTCTACGTGGACTATGGAACGCGCCCTTCGTAGTTCCGTTTGGCATCCTCATTTGCAGCGTCGGCTGTGACTGTGAAGACCCACACGAGAGTGACAGTCCTTGCTGCATCTGTTGCATATGTAATGGGTGTCTGGCAGGTCCTTGCTGTGCTTTCTGTGTGCTCGCTTCTCCTTTGCTAGCTGTCTGATCCTCAACTCACCCTTCTGAAGGCCCTTGTATAGTTCCTGCCTCCATCTGCTGCGATCGTCTGCCAGCTCCTCCCAGCTGTCTGGTTTGATGTCTACTTCCCTGAGGTCTGTCTTGCAAACATCTTTGTAGCGCAGCTGGGGGCATCCGGGAGGTCTTTTGCCAGAGGCTAGCTCGCCATACAGGATGTCTTTTGGGTTCCTTCCATCATTCATCCTGTGGACGTGACCAAGCCAGCGGAGCTGCTGCTGCCTGAGGAGGGTGTGCATAGTTGGGATTCCAGCTTGCTCAAGGACGGTAGTGTTGGACACTCTGTCCTTCCACGATACTCCAAGGATGTGCCTGAGGCAGCGCAAGTGGAAGACGTTCAGCCTCTTTTCCTGGCAGGCGTACAGAGTCCAAGTCTCGCTGCCGTAAAGGAGGGTGCTGAGGATGCAGGCTCTGTAGACTTGCATTTTGGTGTGAGTGTCCAGCTTGTTGTTATTCCACACTCTCTCACTGAGTCTGGAGAGAGTTGTGGCTGCTTTACCGATCCTCCTATTTAGCTCAGTCTCCAAGTACAGGGTGTCAGTGATGGTGGACCCGAGGTAAACGAACTCGTGGATGACCTCTAACGTATAGTTGTCAATGCTGATTGATGGAGAAACAGCAACGTCCTGACCAAGTACATTTGTCTTCTTTAGGCTGATGGAGAGCCCAAAGTCCTTGCATGCTTTGGAGAACCGATCCAGCAGCTTCTGAAGCTGGTCTTCTGTGTGTGACACGACAGAAGCGTCATCTGTGAACAGCATATCTCTGATGAGGACTTCCCACACCTTAGATTTAGGTTTCAGCCTTGCAAGATTAAACAGTTTCCTGTCAGATCTTGTGTGCAAAAAGATGCCCTCTGTTGAAGATCCAAAGGCATGTTTAAGGAGGAGTGCGAAGAAGATCCCGAACAATGTCAGAGCAAGGACGCATCCTTGTTTGACGCCGCTCCTGATGTTGAAAGCATCCAATAATGTGCCATCGTATTGGACGGTTCCTCTCATGTCTTCGTGGAAAGACTGGATCATCTTGAGTAACCGTGGAGGACATCCTATCTTGTGGAGCACTTTGAACAGTCCATCCCTGCTGACCAAGTCAAAGGCCTTGGTTTGGTCGATGAAGGCAATATAGAGTGGCTACCTCTGCTCCCTGCACTTCTCCTGCAGCTGTCTCAGAGAGAAGACCATGTCGACAGTAGATCTCTCTGTGTGGAATCTGCACTGTGATTCAGGATACACCCTCTCAACAATCTTCTGGAGTCTGCTGAGGATGACGCGAGTGAACAGTTTATCAGTGATGCTTAGGAGGGAGATTCCACGGTAATTGTTGCAGTCGCTTCTGTCTCCTTTGTTCTTATACAAGGTTACGATGTTAGCGTCGCGCATGTCCTGTGGAACCTCTCCTTCTCTCCAGCACAGGCACAGTGGCCCATGTAGGAGTTCCAGGAGAGTGTCCGTGGCACACTTGATTACCTCTGGTGGTATACCATCCTGGCCCGGGGCCTTTCCTGCTGCAATGCTGTCGATGGCTTTCTTCAGTTCATCCACAGTTGGTTCCTGGTCCAGTTCATCCATTACTGGTAGGAGTTCGACGGCATCGAGGGCTGAGTTGACCACAATGTTCTCACGTGAGTACAGCTCGGAGTAGTACTCGACCCAGCGCTCCATCTGTTTGGCTTTGTCAGCGATGACTTCACCAGATTTGGATTTCAGAGGTGCCATCTTGTTCTGGGTGGGTCCTAATGCCTTCTTGATGTTCTTGTACATTCCCCTGAGGTCACCAAAGTCAGCACTGGTCTAGATGCTGCTGCATAGCTCGAGCCAGTAGTTGTTGGCACAGCGCCTGGCCATCTGCTGTACTGTTTTTCTGGCTGCTCTGAGAGCTTCCAGGGTATTCTGGCTTGGCGAACGTTTATACTCCAGGAGCTCAGCGTGCTTTTTTTCGATGGCTGGAATCATCTCATCGGAGTTAGCTTTGAACCAGTCATTTGTGTTTCTAGCTCTTCTTCCAAACACCAACAAGGCCATGTTGTACATTGTATCCCTCAGATGCTGCCATCTGGATGTCACATTGGCACCCCTAGGGTTGCTGTGCAGATTCTCCTTGAGGATCGCTCTGAACTTTTCAGTGCTCTCTGAGTTAGCTGTCTTTCTGGAATCGATGTGGGGCCTTCCAGTTGGTTTAGAGTGGTGCAGCTTCTTGGGAATCACCTTGAGTTTGGAGCAAACTAACGAGTGATCTGTATCACAGTCAGCACTATGATAGCTGCGTGTCAGAAGGACGTTTTTGAGGTTATCATGTCTAGCAATGACCACGTCTAGTTGATGCCAGTGTTTTGAGCGTGGGTGTCTCCATGACACTCTGTGCTGTGGCTTGGTTTGGAAAAATGTGTTTGTGATGCACAGATTGTGGTATGTGCAAACTTCAAGAAGATGCTGACCATTTTCATTAATTTTTCCCACACCAAAGTGGCCTAAGCAGGAAGGCCACGAGTCACAATCAGCTCCAACTCTCGCATTGAAGTCACCCAGAATGTACAGTTGTTCGCGAGCAGGTATTTGCGCTATGGCAGCACTAAGCACATCATAAAACTTGTCTTTTACTTCTGGTGTGGCGTATAGGGTTGGGGCATAAGCGCTGATCAGGTGGACAGGACCGGTGCGAGTTTGAAGTATGACCTGAAGGAGTCTTTCTGATCCACCCATGACTAATTCTACCATTTGTAGAAGAGTGTTTCTGATGGCGAAGACAACACCATGCTCCCTGGGTTCTTCTCGGGCTTTACTCTGCCAGAAGAATGTGTAGTCCTTTTCCTTTAGAGATCCCGAATCTGTGAGACGTGTCTCTTGCAGAGCAACAATGTCAACTTGGAGCCTCTTCAGTTCCTCGGTGATGACAGCAGTCTTTCGGGTGTCGCTGATGTCCTGAAGACCTTCAGTCAAGCCGGTCAGCATGGTCCGCACATTCCAGCAAGCAAGCTTAAAAGTTTAACGGTTTCCTTCTCTTGTTGATTTTCTTATTGGTTTGCCTGGTGCTCAGCTTTCAGGTCACTTGTCAGGTTTGGGAACCTTAAGCCTCACACACCCAATGAGGCAGGTGAACTGTGGTGGGACAATACCCTATTGGCTGGGGGCTGCCCACCTTGAGGCAGGCGGTGACTGTCCAGTGAGATGCAACGATCTCTCCCACCGTCGGAGGCAACCCCTGGCACTCGTTCTCTACGCCAATCGAGCAAGAGCTTATAACCGGTATCTGTTACCTCCCGTGTTGGTTCAACGCTGTTAGCAATGCTAGAGTACCTCTCCAGGTGCGAGCTTGGGCGATTATTGGGACCCTGAGCTGCCCAGACGCCAGTGTTCCCCTCTCGGCTTTACTGATATAGTCTGAAGGAGAGGATAACTGCTACATCTGGTACCAGCTCAGCTGCAGGAGTTGCTGGGTCAATGCCAGAAGTTGGCACAGAACCGCCTTAGGACTCCCCTTCGGATTTTCTGTCAGGGTTTACTCCATTAGCCTTGCTCCTTTCCAGGATAACCCACAAGGCAGTGGGGCATGGAGAACGTGGGTATGGTCCCACTACCTCTTGCACCTCCCTGGCGCCACATGTCCCCAGAGCGCCCCGTGACGACCACCTCGCCTCCCCACGACCCTCCTCCCCACCCCTCTGCCTCTCATCAGCTATCATCACCTCCCAGATCCTCCCTCCCTGTTCCCTTTTCCCCCATCCACTCCTATGTCTCCCGACTGCACCACACTGCCCCCTATCAGTTCTCATTGTCCCCAGGTCCCCCTTCCCCTGGCCTCTCCGCACCTGGCCACATGCTGCTGCAGCCCCATGTCCTCCAGGAAGGCACCGATCTCGCAGCCCAGCCGCACCCTGGGTCCCAGCCAAAGCTACCAACTCTTCATCTGGCTACGGCTGTCTCTGGAGCCCCACAGATCTGGTGCGTCGCGTGCATGCAGGGAGTGCAGGACTGGGCCTGGAAGCCATGCAATCTGGGCCAGCACGCCGCAAGCAGCCTCCGTGGGTGCTGCCATCCTCACAGCCGTACCTGATGCCCCCAAACCACTTGCCCACCACTGACATCCCTCGATCTCGCCCCCCGCCCCTCATGCTGCAGCGGGTCCCTCAGCTGCAGCCAGCAGTTGGGGATGATGCTGCCTCTTACACCTGAAGTAGTAACTAGCTCCCTCTAAGCTCCCCCTCTAAACTCCCCTCTCAAAACTCTCTCCTGTTAGCAACCACCCTGTTCGCATGCTCCTTGGTCACTTGCCAGCAGGGCTTTAGAGCTCTGGCCTACCTGAGAGAGCCCCTCTCTCTGACTACTGCTCAGCCAATCGGCACAGAGCCTGAGCACATGGCCTTTCAAACAAACAAACAGACAGCACAGCACTCCAAACACCAAACAAACAGACAAACCCATGCCCAGAACCCCCAAACCCAGGCACCCACACACTCCAGAGAGCCACTTACCCAAAGGTGCTGTAGTTTGCCCCCTCCTTCCCCACTGGAATTCAGTCCCCAGGTATCTGGCAGAGCCTCGTTCTGCTGAGTGTCAGTGCACTGCAGCAGATACATATTTAGCTGGAATTCTGCATGATTTGGTAGATTTGCTTCTCCAAGGCTCCATAGACACACAAATGCTTATTATTGCCATGGAATGCACTTGGATTTGGTTTCAAGGTTTTGTGGGATATACGGCCTGAACATCAGTCTCCACCACATCAGCCAAGTATTGTCCAGTACTGTGGGTGGCAGCATCCCCCAGAGGGTGGACAAGGAGACAGAAGTTCCTAATGGTTAGCATGCCAACCAAGGGGTTTGAAGACCTGGGTTGCATCCCCGCTGTACTGCAAACCTCCTGTCAGACCTTGGGCAAGTCACGGCCCTTGTTGCTGTAGGTCCTATGTATAAAATGGCGGTAGTACTTCCCTACCTCACAGTGATTGGGAGGGGCTCAGATATCTCGGTTACAAGAGCAACAGAAGTTCCTAAGAGATCTAGGCTACGTCTACACGTGAAGCCTACATCGAAGTAGCCTATTTCGATGTGGCGACATCGAAATAGGCTATTTCGATGAATAACGTCTACACGTCCTTCAGGGCTGGCAACGTCGATGTTCAACATTGACGTTGTGCAGCACCACATCAAAATAGGCGCAGCGAGGGAACGTCTACACGCCACAGTAGCACACATCGAAATAAAGGTGCCAGGCACAGCTGCAGACAGGGTCACAGGGCGGACTCAACAGCCAGCCGCTCCCTTAAAGGGTCCCTGCCAGACACACTTGCACTAAACAGCACAAGATACAGAGAGCCGACAACGAGTTGCAGACCCTGTGCATGCAGCCTGAATCCCCCGCTGCAGCAGCAGCATCCAGAAGCCCTGGGCTAAGGGCTGCTGCACACGGTGACCATAGAGCCCCGCACAGGCTGGAGAGGCAGCGTCTCTCAACCCCCCAGCTGATGGCTGCCATGGAGGACCCCACAATTTCGACGTTGCGGGACGCGGATCGTCTACACGGTCCCTACTTCGATGTTGAACGTCGAAGTAGGGCGCTATTCCGATCCCCTCATGAGGTTAGCGACTTCGACGTCTCGCTGCCTAACGTCGAAGTTAACTTCGAAATAGCACCCGACGCGTGTAGCCGCAACGGGCGCTATTTCAAAGTTAGTGCCGCTACTTCGAAGTAGCGTGCACGTGTAGACACAGCTCTAGACACCTATTGATGGAAAGTGGCTAGTGCTGTGTCTGTTAAGGCAGTGCCATATGCGTGGTACATTCAATTTACATTTACTTGAAAGTAAAAGCAAAGAACAAGGATTATCATGCTGCATCATCTCACTTTGGGAATAATCTCCCTCTCCGTGAACAGTTGGCTGGTGCATATGGAAGGGGCTTTGCAGATGGGAGCAGCAGATGAAAAGGATCTGTGCTGTGTTAGTGTCCATGTATCATCACCCTCTCCTGGATGGAATCTCAACTTCTTAGCTGTATGTCATGGATCCTGTTACTGCTCTCAGGGACTGGGGATTCCCTTTAGCTTGAGTGTCTTTCAGAGAAAATGAGCTGACTTTTCCCTCTATTGTTCCCAGTGGGGTCTGAATGCCTGTGTGCCAGCATGCTGACAGCCATGAAGGATGTGTGTGCAGCCATGGATTTGTTGCTGTTTGATAGATCTATTCCAGCAGGACAATTCCTAGGTTAATCTATATCCTGGTTACCCCCTCTCTTTCTCCTCTACCCTTGAAAATTAAAGTTGCAGGCACCATTATTAACCCATTAGCAATTATCTTTGACTCCTCCCTTTCCTTTGGCCCTTTGTCTGGGCTGTATCCAAATCTTATCACTTTCTCCAGTGTTGTCAGGATCCGGCTTTTTCCCTCTATGCCCAGGTGTCCCCCATACCTTGGCCTGGTGACCAGAAAAATTATTATTATTATTATTATTATTATTATTATTATTATTATTATTACTAATAATAATAATACGAGAAAACAGTGCAGCCCTCACTGCTGAATGAATTTAATATACCTGTCATCACTTCTGCCTAACCATGGGTGTAGCAAGACCGGCACAATGGATAGGATTCCGATGAGCGGGTGCCTGGAAATGTATTGGTGACGAGTAGGCTATCCATAAATGTGTGTGTTTTCCTGACCTTTCCTGTCTGCCCAAAGTGTACTGTAACTTGTCAGTGTGCATGTGTGTCACCCTCCCTATGTGGAAATGTGAAAGGCAGTTTCTTGGTGTATGTTAATCAGAGATGTTACCAAAACCCAGAGCTCTGCAGTAGCAACATAATTTCTGAATCAGACTTAGCCTTAGTGGCAGAGTTGTCAAAAATTAGAGCCCCAAACTGCAGTCACCATAGGCTCTATTTTTTTTCAGATTCCAGGTTTGTCTACACAGAGCAGCAGCAAACATTCCAGAGGTATGATTTCTAATGCAGACAACCATGTTGAGCATGAATTGGTCTGAAGACCCTCGTGGGAGGGAACGTTTTGTTTGCTTAAAGTCCACTAGAGAACTTTTACTCTGTGCCAGCAGGGTCTCAAATGAGCAAAGAATGTGCAGCTGTAAACCACACACCTAGGTGTGGTTAACTGTCCCATATGGTGGTACCTAGACCGCATCACAGAGAACGGATGTGTCCCCCACAGCCTATGCTCAGAGCCAGCTGGCCTTTAGCTCAAACTGTAGAGGTGCTTGCACTCCGCTCCAGAGGTCCTATATCTGAGTCTGCCTGTAGACAGTTACACAACATCTTCATGCGCTTGAGAAATGAGCTCTCCCTGCCCACAGTGTGCATTGCTGCTTCATGGAATCCCTTCCCCTAAGATGCATCCCCAGCTCTGGAGCTACTGGGGGGGGATCCCAAGCCCTGGGGCTGCCAGGGTTCCCCTAGCCCCGGCCAGGTCCCTGGGTCAAGAGATGTCGGTGGGGCTCCAGCTCCTAGCCATGGGGCTGGTGAGGTCTCCCAACCGTGGATCCCTGTTGAGGCTGCTGAGGTGCTCAGACAATGTACTGACCCGTACCAGCACACAAAAACCCACTGGATATTTGAAACTTCATTCTCCTCTCATTTTCATGACTTCATGCTAATGAAATGTAACCACTTAATTTTAAAGACTCCACACTCTGTATCTGAGCACCCCAAAGAGTAGTCTAGGAGTGGAAAAATGGTCTGAAGGTTCACAATCCACCTTGAGTTTCTCAGCACCTCTTTAATCCCCTGCTCTGCCTCTGTGATGTCGTGTGAGCATGGGTAAGTCATTAAGGTCCAGATCAAAAAGTATTTAGGGTTCTAACTTCCATTTAGCCAAACAGAGATAATGGCACTGCCTTCCCTCAGATGGGTATTGTGATACATTAAAGATTCTGAGGGGTCCATAGAAGTATTAGAGAAAAAGAAGCCCTGACCTAACATTTGCAATGCAGGGTAATGTGCATTTCTAAGTAAAGGTGACTGCGGGTATGTCTACACTGGAGGGTTTTGTTGGCAAAATGGCCATTGTCAACAAAACCCACAGAGTGTCCAGATTCCCAAGCACGTTCTGTTGACAGTAATTCAACAGAACGCAGCACTGTTGTCAACAGCCTTATCCCGCTCCCCATGAGGAAGAACACCTCTGTCGACAGAGATCTGTCAACAAAACACAGGTCTGGGTGCTCCGGGGAGCAGGGGGTTGTGGCGTCTGTCAAGAGAAAAGGCCTCCAGGGCACTGTGCAGGTACCCCAGGGGACACCCTGTCCACAGCAAGCGACATTCTATGGTCCCTGCCTCTGGCCACTCTTAGAGCCACAGGGAGCCTGGGCAATCCTGTGGCATGAAGCTGAGAGCGTGGAAGCTGCAGGGCTACAGGCTGCAGTTCTGCATGCCCTCCCAGCCACACCACAGCTGAGAACTCTGCAGATGGCTGAGCAACAAGCCCTCTGTGGCCTTCCTGGGTCCTCAGAGGACCAGCTGGAGGGGTCCAGAAGCCACCCCAGGGCTCAAAGAAGCGGGCCCCCTCCTGAATCTGGGGCTGAGGTCCAGGCCTTGTTGGACCTGGGGGTGGGGGAAGGAGACTCTGCAAGACCCCAAGGCAAAGCGCTGCAGTGTTCCCATCTGCACCCAGATGGCCACCACCCTGGCAGAATGGAGCCATGCCCCCCGCACCATGGAGCAGGTCCAGGTGAAGGTTAAGGAGCTCGGGCAGGGATACTTGAGGGCCCGGGATGCCACCCTGTGCTCAGGGGCAGGACTCACTGCTTGCCCCTACTACCAGGAGCTGCATGACATCCTGGTTGGTGGGGGCGGGGAACACATCCCTGCTGCGCTGCAGCATGGACACAGTGCTCGAGGCACGTCCCCCCCCACTGCTGCCAAAGCACCAGCAGCAGGAGGAGGAGGAGGCCTTCGAGCCCCAACCCTTGCTGGAGCCAGAGCCAGACACGGCACTGGAGGACAGCAGCCTCCTCTTCTTTGTCTGCCCCTGCCAGCCAGGCCACTTCCTGGGCCTCTTCGGTGCTGGGCGAGGGTCCTTCTGGTAAGTATCCTGCACCTCACACACCCTAGGGCGTGGGAGGTGGGCACAGTCAGGGTGTGCTGCAAGCGTTGCGTGGCCTGCTCGGGCACGACCTCGTGCTGTGGTCCCGGCATGTGGAACCATGTGCAAGAGAGTGTGAACCACCCGGACCCAGAAGACAGCCCCAGGCATAGGTGCCAGCCTGCTGCCAGCCTCACGGGAGGCTGGACAAGCCCTGTGCCCTGGGAGTTGGAGGGCCCTGCCAGCATCTTCCCTGCCTGGTAGCAGGCTGGACACAAGGGCTCTGGCCTGATCCCCGACACACCAAAGAGTGTGGCGTCCAGTACACAGGCATGCCCACAGGAGAGAGGCAGCACCCTTTCCTGCGGACAGTGCTGCAAGATGCTAGTGTGCAGGTGGGTGCTGAAGAGGTCCAGGCTGCTCCCAGCTCATTCACTACCTGTGAGGGGACATCTCTGTGTCTGGACATCCACCCTTGTCCATTATCCCAGCGAGCGAAGGTGGGGCACTGCAGAGCCCCTGCGTGGCAGAGCTCATTGAGCAGGCCACACATGGCTTTGTTCCCACAACGTTCCCGTCCCCTGGCCTGGCGTTTGTTGGTCACCGCTCACAGTGAGGGGGCAGGGCTCTAGCTACTGCACTGCATGAATGACTCACCAAACCCCCTCCTTGTCTCCCTTACAGCTGGACCAGGTTCATGGGCCAGGCCAACTCCACATCACTGCCAGGTAAAACCAACAGGTTAGTCCTCCCATACTTGGAAGGGCCCAGAGCAGGTACAGACCAATCTGCACCCCACAGGCCAAATAAAGATGGCTGGCTGTGCCTACCAGGTGGTCAATTCTGGATGACGCTGAGGGAGGGATGGAGAGAAGCCTCTTCATTGAGTACTATGGGCTGATCAGGGGTTAACCTGGAGAGAATTCACCTGGGTTTTCTGGGAAGAATTATTGTTTTGTAGATGTGGCTTGTGGTCTTCTACCCCTCTCATCCTGTCATTCTAAATTATAGACTTTAATGCCCAGGTGGCTATTTTTAGTCCAGTGTTAATTTTTGTTTTGGTGACAAGCTGTGTTTAATTAGGCTAAGAACTAAAGAGGGAGAAAGAACTAGAGTCCACTCAGTGACCAGCAGCAGCTTCAGTAAAGAACCACCTTTATGCTAACTACAACCGAACCTCTGCTGTGAGGGACACTAGAAGGATTTCCCATAAGGCTCTCTGCTGTGCTGTGATAACACTTCAAAAGAGCAGGGCTGGAGATCTTGCTCTCTTGTGCCCTATTATCTTGGCAGCTCTGACTGCTGGGAGATCTTAGCTGTGAACTCAGAGTTGAAGACAGGAAACCTCCCTGAATGTCTCTCTTTTTCTGGGGGGGAGGGAAAGAAGGAGGGCAGCTTTGCCATAATTCTCCATAGCTGGAATCCAGTGGGACTTTTCTGACCAAGACATGGAGTACAAGAGCTTAATTTGGACTCTATGGGAACCCAGTTTATGCCTCTGCCGGATAACGTGGCTTGAGGCTATTCCACAATAAAGCACTACATTCATCCACCCACCTTATCACCAGGGCCCTTCTGACCTTTCACAGGTAAGCTGGAATTGCTTAACATTGTGGCTCTCCAAAACTAATAGACCCTTTCAGCGCAGCTTAGCCTATCGCTCCACTACCCTGACATCCATTTCTAAAACGTAATGAAAGGCTAATGGGTAAAATCAGTTGTTTTCATGGATAAATGATGGCCAAACACATTTTCAAATCAAGCCTTCAGCCCCAGTGTTTGTAGTAAATTACGAAGTGTGCTAAGGCTTTGACTGACACCCCCCTCCAAAAAAGAAAAAGGAAAAAAAGGGGAAATTCAGACTGATGGATGAAAGTGCAGGTAGAATTCACCAAGCTACATTTGCTACGGTTGGTACACATTGCTGTGCCAACCCTGGTCCCTCATCTGAGATGGGGATGTTTGGGCTTTTAATCTTTACTGGTGGAGTCTCCTGGAGGTAGTATGTAGCACAGCTGTCCACATTAGGTATTTATCTGGCTCTGTCACAGCTGTAACTGAGTATCTCACAGTCTTGAATGTATTTATCCTCCCCACATTAACATGAGGGGGAAGGACAGTTATTCCCATTTTACAGATGGGAAACAGAGGCACTAAGAGGTTAAGTGACTTGCCCAAGATCACAGAGGAAGTCTGTGGTCGTGCAGAGAAAAGGATTCTGCTCTCCCACATCCTAGACCTGTGCCCTAATTGTTGTACCACCCTTTCTCTCCCTCTCCCTCCTCATGATGTGTTGCTTATTTTTGGAAGCAGAGTCCGGAATCTAGAGGCTGACAGCAGAGGGCCAGACGTTGACCTCACCTGTTCTGGCAACTTCCTGGTTTGGGACCACCAAGGATGCTAGAAAAAGGAGGTCCAACTTGTGCTAATGTTGGCTGGGAGAAGCCGGGCTACCCTGTGAACACCAAAGATAAGGGAAACAGACCCCCATAGACATCAAAAAGGAAGGTCCTTGCAGGGCCTCCCACCTTGGAAGTAGCTTAACATTAAAAGAGGGCTTGAGGCCCTTGGACCAAGGCTTACCTGCAAGTTCTCAGGTCTACTGAGAAAGCTGGGAGTGCTCTACAGCGCTCCCGTGAATTTTTTCCACCCGTGGGCAGAATCAATTTTTTTACATACAGTGAGACATGTGCGGATGGGCACCACCATAAGAAACACACGCTGCCAGCTGTGGGTGGCTGGGGGTGCTCTGCTAATCACCCGGGCAGCTCCTGAATCTCTTCTGGGAAGCCACTTAAGAGCTCAGCTGGCAGGGAACACTGGTGCTCTCGTGTCTGCTGTGGAAGTGGAAAAGGGAAAGAGGTCTCTTTGGGGCAGGTGAAGAGTGAAAGACAGTCCTAGGCTTGTTCTGCTGAAGGAGAAGAAATGGTGAAACTTTAACTGGGCACATGAGGCTGATAGCCTTAGTGGACCTCACACTTGCGTTCATCTACACAAATGGGTTCAGAAACCCTTCATCATAATGTTGTATCACTGGACTCTTCTAAAAGCAATGAGGGGTCCTGTGGCACCTTATAGACTAACAGAAATGTATGAGCATAAGCTTTCGTGGGCAAAGACCCACTTCGTCAGATGCAGGTCACTTGCATCTGACAAAGTGGGTCCTTGCCCATGAAAGCTTATGCTCATACATTTCTGTTAGTCTATAAGGTGCCAAAAGACCCCTCGGTGCTTTTGCAGGTCCAGACTAACATGGCTACCCCTCTGATACTGGACTCTTGTAGGAACACAGGACTGGAAGAGACCTTCTAGCTCATCTATGCTTCCCCCAGTACTGGAAACACTGGGAGGGGAGAATAAAATAACAATCATGCTTATATATCCCTATTCATTATGGAACTTGTGGACTTTCCATCACTGGAGACATTTAAGAGCCCGTTAGATAGACTAGACGGTACATGGTCCTGTCATGAGGGCCAGGACTGGATTTGATGACCTCTCGAGGTTGCTTCCAGTTCTACTGTTCTATGATTCTATGATTCAAGGCGTGCTATTATCATTATTATTATTATTATTATTATTGCAATTACGTCTGGGAGTTGAAGTTTTGGACCCGGACCTTATTGCGGTAGGCACAGAACAAAAAGATGATCCCAGCCTGAGACTTCACAGTCTGAGTATGAAACACCTTTTCAATGTGTACCCGTGTCCGATGAGGCAGGCAAATAAATGCTATCCCCATTGACACAATGGGAGCTTGATGGGTTGACGTAACTTGCCCAGGTCAGTTGGACCAGTGGCTGTCAAGACTCAGAAGAATTCCTAGCTTTGTGACGTATCCAGGTTACCTCTTCATAGAAAATAAAAGGAAACAGGGCTGCCACCATATAAGAATGCTCTGAATAGTGCTTACAAAATGCTGTATGAACGAACTCAGGACAGGGCAGCTCCATGTAATTACTCCCCAGCAAAATATGCAGGAACATTGCTGATTATATTATATGCTGTTCCACGAGGAACTTCCTCAAGCACTTGGCTGACACACAGGAATTGGCTGTTTAGAAAGTCATTTTCCTGTCCATATAAACAATCCCACCACAATAGCTTAATTCCTGCCACCGAGACATCATGTAAATGTTAGTCAGCTGAGTTGGTTGCAATTAATGTTTAATTAGTAAACTCGTTACAAAGACAGGAAGTTTCAGACTTTCCCTTCATTCTCTTTCTTGCCTCAGAAAGGAAGGAATGGGCCTGTCTTTTGGCTTCTGATTTAGCAGACAGAGATTTGTGTCCTCCCAGCTCCAGGACATTTGCTTTCCCTTTAGCAGGCAGGCATGACCGGAGTATGCCGTATGCTTGGCTTGAAATCATCAATTTGCCATGGATATTTCTTGCTCGATGAATTTAGTCTTGGTGGGTGGAGGCTTGAAGGAGCAGCGCTGTAAAGGCACCAGAGGGGTAAGGGGCAGACCGAGATCGGATCCTCTGTGTATGGGGGAGATCAGCGTAGATGTGGTTCTAGAAAGCAGGAAATATGGACTCTTATGGGCAGGATCCAACCACCCTCATGACATTATAAAGAGAAAACCCTGAGCGTTTCAGCTGGCAGAGTTGTCATGCTCCCATATGGGAAAGGGAGCACAGAACAGACATGAGATAAGGTCCACTCTGTACTATGAAGCAGATTTCTTGGGTATGCTAAGCATGCATCTGCAATAAAAGAAAGGGATGTGATTCCCTTGCAGTCACTCAAAGAGATCTAGCCCAGGCACTAGTAGCAGTGTAGCCAGAGCTCTGCAGCTATGTACTCTTGCAATAGCTTGATGAGAGCTAGTGTGGGTATGTGCATCAGAGAGGTAACAGTGTTAGTCTGTATCTTCAAGAACAACAAGAAATCCTGTGGCACCGCATCTTAAATATCTGTTAGTTTATAAGGTGCCACAGGACTTCTTAGTGTCGGTATATAACACCCCTAGCTTGTTGCCTAGCTGTAGCTTAAGTTACACACTCAGGCCCACCAACAAAGGGAGGGGGCAAGAGGGGCACTTGTATAGGGGCCTTTTGTCTCAAAGGGGCCCAGAGCTTCAGCCACTGCAGCTGCTACTTTGACATGCCAAAAAAAGGGGTTTATCCTAAGCCAGGCCCTTTTTATGGGACCGGCACCTTTCTGTTCTTGGAGCTAGAATCAAGAACCCCATTCTTGGAGCCAGGCAGTGTGGGCACCTGAGTATTTCCTTGCAAGTATGAGTTAGGGGCCTGCCTCCTCCCACACAACACAGCTTTTAGCCTACGGGTTAGAGCACTCATCTGGGAGACACAGCTTCAGTCCCTCCCTTTGTAGTGTGGTGCTATGTCTAAGCCCTGGTCTAGGCTCAGGGCCTTATTGTGGTGGCTGCTGCACAACATGAAATGAAAAGATAATTCCCTCTCTAGAGAGCGTAGAGTCTAAAGATGTGGCTCACAGCACACTGGGGTCAATAAGAGCTTTTCAGCTGACTTCAGTGGTCCTGGGATAACAATACCTAATCCTTATGTTGTACTTTCTGCTCCTAGATCTCAAAGTACTTTGCAGAGAAGGTTGGCATTAGAGCAGGTCAGAAAGTTTCCATGAAAAAAAAATTTCATGGGAAAATTTCAACTTTGTGAGAAAATTTTGTTTTCCGGTGAAAAACTTCCCCGCTCTATGGATTCCAGGCTCCCAGCTCCTTGACAGTATCTGGCTCCAAACTGCCCGGCTCCCCAAGTTGCTAGGCAGGTTGCTGGGATTCAGAGATGTCAGGAAATCTGGGCTACATATAGAAAAGTTCAATAAAATGTTATGTGGCCATTTTCAAAACAAAATTTCAGAGTTCCTTTCTGTGGGAAATTTCCAAATTTCATTTTCTTCCACTTTGGGATGAAATTTATTTTGAATTTTCCAATTTCCTGCAAAAGAGGAATTCCCATTTCTGGTGAGCTCTAGTAAGTATTCTGGTCCCCTTTCTACAGCTGGGGAAACTGAGGCCCATTCCAGTGTATGGAAGTGATTTGCTTGCGGGTGAGCGGCAGCTCCAGAAGCAGAGTTGGCAACAGACCCTTGTTTGCTAGGCCAGTGCCTGATCCATCATGTATCTATTATAAGAGATAACATGTAGCTATAGTAGGCAGGAGAGAAGAAGAGAGGGAATGAAGGACACAAAATTAATTTTATGGGAATTTTCTGCTTTGCCAAGAATCATTGAGGCTGTGCCTTAAATTTGACTACAGGATTAATATTTTTAAGACTGACAACTTCTTTTCAGGGTTTTCTTTTCAGATTGCTTCATGTGGTACCCCAAGTAAAGGAACATATCATAGGCTATCGTCTACGTGGTGGGAGCTATTTCGGGATTCTGTGATATAGCTGCCCTGCATCTATGCAACGTGCCCATCATTTCAAAATATTTTTCAAAATAACAGGTGCTTTGCTTCAGCATCCCCGTAATCCTGGTTGCAGGAGGAGTAAGGGATGCTTAGAAACAGCACTTTATTTTGATACATGGTGCCGGTTAGACAGCACCATATGCCGACATAGCCTGTTTCAAAATAAGCTATGCAATTTGCACAGCGCAAATTGCATAGCATATTTTGAGTTTAGGCTGTCATGTAGACATAGTTATAGTGATAGACACTGCAGTATAGTAAACAGTTAATAGTTTGAGCATGTAATTTAATAAACCTCATGGCTCCCGTCTACAGCAAACCATGAGCTGTCATTACAAAATAGGCTTTGCAAATTTAAGCAAAAGATATACAATGCTTCATTCCTTATTTTCTGATTAAAACTGAATTCATGGGTAGAAATAAAACAGCTCAAAGTTTGTGACCTGTTCTGGAATGCCAAAAACATCACAGCTAGGATTTGCTACCAGGTAGAAACATGATCCCTGGAAAAAGTGCCCTCTCTCCAAAGTACCTGAAGATAGTCAAGAACAGAATAATGACATGGGCAGCTTTGGTTTGAACCATGCTCTCCTGACCATAGAAACACTTAAAAAAGAAGAGCCATCTCCTGTAGTCAAGTTTCATGGCAAACAAGAACTACCAAAGCAGCCCCCTGATTACTTTTATCTCCTTCAATCTAGTCCTGTGATAAACCTCTTGTTTCCTATACTTGGTTGCCACTATTTTACTAGTCCTGAATCCATCAGAGGCATTGTGGCTGGCTCACGGCGAACAAACAGAACCTGACAGTTTCCTTCCTCAAAGTAAACAGAACCGGTACTTAGCCACAGTTCAAAGACTTTAACATTCCCAACATGACCATTGTTGCCCTTTTGGTGGGCAAGGAGAGCTAGTCGTTCATTCTGGTAAAGGGAACCCTTTTGATTTCCCTTTTACATTTTTACTGGCAGTAAAATACTGTACAATTACGGAGCCTGCTTTTTGCAATCTTCTGCTTCCAGGTTTTCCTTGCTAGGTGAAATAACCATTTATACCACCCAGGTGTTTTCCTTCATTCCTCCTTATGAGAAACTTTTTCATGTTGTGCCACATAAAAAGCATCGGGGCGCCTTTTACAATACAGCTCATATTCCTCCAGGCTACAAGCATCAAGGATGATGCTTATGCTGGCAGATTATTTTAATAATGATTATTATAATTAATACTTTGCCTTCTATGATGCCTTCGATCCAGGAATCTTACAATCTTTACAATTATTAATAATATGGGAGCAATACCACTTACTTCGGGGGGGCGGTGGCGGGGGGTCTGAAATTTAACTCATTGAGAGTTGAAAAGCACCTACGGGTAGATTTTCAAGTGCTCAGCACCTGCAAATAAAACCCGGTTTTCAAAAGACCTCAGTTCTCATTTCAATTCCCGAGTAAGAATCACAAAGATCAGATATTCAAAAGTGCTCTTGGTGGCTCCCATGACCAGATTTTCCAAAGAGATTAGAACTAGAACTGATTGAATTTAATTTCACCATCTCTCCCTGCAGCCCCAATGGAAAATTTCCATGCTTCATACAAAGTCAAGTTTGACTGATAATGAAAAGTTTTCAACTAGCCCTAATCAAAGCACAGCGTACTAAGGTCTCTGGAAAAATATGGGTAATTATTTGGGTACATAAACGTATAATCCTACAGCAGTTGAAAGAAGTGAAAAGCATTTATATCCTTTTTTGGAGCCATCAATGAAGGCTACTGTTCACAACCACTCTCTACAGCTAGGTCTGCACTGCAAAACTTTTGCTTTGTATGGGCCTATCAGTCAGAGGTGAGAAGAGGTGTGAGGCCTGACATATACAGTTGGCAAATACCCTGGCCCAAGTGTAGATGCAATTATATCAACAAATCTCGTGCTTTTCCAATATACAGGTTGCTCCACTCTTTTTTCCGGCAACATACCTAATCTGGCATGATTTTAGTTACAGAATCATAGGGCTGGAAGGGACCCCAGGAGGTCATCTAGTCCAGCCCCCTGCTTCAAGCAGGGTCAAGTTAGACAGACGCCCACTTATCATGGGTGTGGCCAAGTTTCCTGCTGTCCCATAAAGGTTGTTTACAGCCACCAGTCCTGGCTTTCCGTGTTCTGTGCTTCTATTTAGTTGTAATTTACCCCTAAATGTCTTCTAAACCCAGTCAGCAGTGGAAGCGCTAGTAATGCTGCTGGACAATATTGACCTGTGGTTTGGCAAATTCTCTTATTCTGCACTTGTCAGGTCCCAAGGGTGCCAGACTAGAGAGGTTACTTCACTCAAACGCAGAGGGGAGCCTGGAATAAGTGATACTGGGAAAAATGCAGTTTTGCCGATACTGTGTCCATATTAGGACAGCGTTATTTGTATAGTATCTGGCCTAAGACGGGAAAGTATCTTCATCAGCCCTATTTTATAGCTAGGCATGGAAAGATACAGGAGATTGAATGATATCACACAGCCTTTCTGTGCCAGCTCTAGCAACAGAACTTTGCACTTCAAACTACCAAGTCCTGTGCTTTTTAACCACCAGACCATGAATCCTGGTTTTTTTCCCCCCTCCCTCCTTTCATGCCATTACTGATGCAGGCCTACAGTAGGCAAAGGAAAGACTAAAAGATGAAAGGGAATGCATGGTTGAAATGGAAGCTAGGAGGCCTTGTTAATCTCGGAGGGCCTGGAGTATTTTTCCGGAGGGTTGGTCCACCGCCTCTCCCACTTGTGATCATGTAACATCCCTCAGGCAGCCACGTCAATTGCTTAAATAGAAAAGGAACATATTTCCTTAGCTGTTCACTTTTATTGCAGTTCATCAGCAGGAAAGAAAATGGAAGCTCCAGTCCCATGTGCCCTGCTCACTATCATGGAATACCAAGCGAGTGGCCTGAAGACCATCAGTGATATTTGGGATCTGGAATCTTAGTGGACAAAGCCCCTGGCAAATACGTTGCTTCCAGCAGCCTAAAAACAAGGCTTTTGCATTTCTAATATCTGTGATTCAGAGTGGCAAAATAAGGAAGTGACTTTAAACAATCTGTTCTTATGCTCTATTGCTTCTCTACTAACTTTATATCGCTCTTTGTTAAATAGTTCATTGTGATCTTAGTGCATAGGCAGTGGTGAGTCACGCTCACTTTCATATTGATCTGACCTTCCACCAGAGACTCTGGTTAACAGATCAGAGGGACATGTGTACACACAAAAAAGCTACAGGAGAAGCAGCAACGCATATGTCTTAGGAGCTGCTCATGCTTTGTTCTTACTTCAAGGTGTCTGCAAAACTGTTAAACCACAGTCCTGCCTAGTTTGCTGGCAGATGGGACTGACCTGAACCAGATCTTTTTTGCAACTGCTTAAAGATTAAGAAAGTGTGTATGCGTAACACGTAGGTATTAGTCACTATATATTTATATCCATTTTACAGCTAGATAGGGAGAATTTGTATCCCGGAAGACATCCAGATAGCAGACTACAAAATCATGACATTTATGTGTGTTAATTAAATTTAGTTTAGATCATATTTAATTTAAAGTTTGGTCTACCCTAGCCAGATAAGTCATTTGCAGCATAGCTAGAATTGACTTATTTGTAATAGGCTTACTTGTCTTCACAGAGAGAAATCGATGGGAGAAATAATTGGCTTAATGGTAACACCTGGTTTCACAAGGCTCAGGGATGCAAGAACTAATCCTGACACTTTTTGTTTTAAATTTTCATACTGTTTTTGTAGCATAGGTGGCAGATGATTCTATGTACAGCAGTAGAATCATAGAATCCTAGGGCTGGAAGGGACCTCAGGAGGTCATCTAGTCCAGCCACCTGCCTGAAGCAGGAGTAAGCCCAATGTAGAATGCAAGAGCCCCGTTATGGCCCAGGCCCCTATTGTGGTAGGCTACCCTGCACCAACACAGAACAAAACTTCCCTGCTCCAAAAAGTTTATAATATGAGGAAGCAGATGTGTTTTCAGTCTGGATTATAGAACCCTTGATGTTTCTCAGAGGCATAGAACATATTCTGCCCTTTGTCTATTTACATCCTTATTCTGGATCTGCATACACATCTATGAAGGGGTTGTCCTGCACAGAGCTGTATCAAGGATCAGTATCATAGACTGCATACTCTGTTGGAGCAGGGATGTCTTATTGTTCTGTGTTTGTACAGCACCTAGCACAACAGGGCCTGCATTGCCTGGACTGTCTGTGATGTGTGTTGATGGTATTTATCATAGAGGTACCCTGATCTCATTCAGCATTTCTAAATCAGCGGTTCTCAGAATGTTGGCTGGGATGCTAAAGTGGATCACAGCCCCTTTTAATGCGGTCACCAGAGCTGGTATCAGATTTGTTGGGGCCTGAGGCCAAAGCCTGAGCCTCACCTCCCTTGGGCTTTGGCCCTGGCTGTCAGGGCTGAAGTTAGAGGTCCACCACCTGGAGCTGTGAATTTGGGCTCTCTCTCCACATGCAGCAGTGGAGCTCAGGTGGGCTCAGGCATCGGTTCCTCCTCCTGGGGTTACGTAGCATTTTTTGTTGTCAGGAGGTCACAGTACAATGACATTTGAGAACCCTGGCTCTAGCTGATCCTGCAACACAAATAACAAATAGAAATAATTATGTAAGGCAGACGTGTTATAAACATCTCAAATTTCTGTGGCCAAAGCATTTATTGTTCTGTATTTGGCAGCTAGAAGCCCTAGTAAGGGTCTGAGGCCCATTGTGCTAGGTACTGTTAAAAGACAGTCACTGCCCTTGAAGTCTGTGGCCTTGAAAACTGTAATGGACATAGCAGGGCCAACAGTTACTGTGGGCCTGGGGGCAAAGTGTGTGGGGCCCCAGCTCCATTACCCCATCAAGCAGAAGCGGCTGGGTCAAGGGCAGTCAGCCCCTAGTGTCACCGGAGAGTAGCACTGGGCCCTCTGCCAGTCCACGGAAGCCACACAAGAGTGGCAGAGTGATGCTTCTGTGACATTTCAATGGAGCCTGGAGCTTCCAGCTGCTGCCATTTCTGCTGTGGCAGTGGCTGGGCACTCCAATCCCATTTGAAATGCCAGGCCTCTACGGAGTTGACCTCCCTTTGGCCTTCTCCTGTTGACAAGCCTGAATGGATGGCATATGTGTAGACTGAGCTGTGGTCATGTGGGGCCTTCAGAGGCCACAGGAGGCCGAAACAAATAGGATTGAAAGGAGAAGAAGCAGTCAGGAAAGCATCTTTCCGCTGATCAGCTGTGTGCGCAGCTCAGCCCGTGTCTAGTGATCAACAAACAGGGTGATGTATTCACTGATTATTATCCTTATATTTTAGTTCTTACGCAAACTGCATGTCCTGGAGGCAGAGGGGGAGGAATGGAACCCAAGCAGAACAGCCTGGAGGCAATAGAAATAAGAGAGCTTTCTTGTGTCTCAAATGATGTGGTGTCCTCCACTGAAGGCGCGTGGCAAATGTCAAGAGAGCCGTGCACGTGCAATTCATTGGGTGCAAAACAACCCAAGAACAATGCTGTTGTGAGGCATTTTTGAGAATGAGGCGTTACTGACTGAGCGTCCCAGCCGCAGCCTTTTGTGGAGGGAGTAGAACATTGCTTTTGGTCCACACCATTGGTTCACTACCTATTTACCATTATGGGCTCTGCATGCAGCTCTCTTGGTGTTACGAGGGCTGTTTTCACATGTAAGATCATCGTCAGGAGGGAACGAAACTGTGATATTAGGGGCTGAAGCCATGTGCCTTTGTTACCCACACACCTAGATGTGATTCACTGTTGCTTTCGGTGGCACCTATGCCACTCACAGTGACAGAATGAGCCACAGTTTCAACAGAGCAGCTACTGGGCTTTTAGCTCAAACTGCAGAGGCTCCTGCATTAAGTTCTAGAGGGCCCAGGTTTGAATCCACCTGTGGGTGGTTACACTTTCACCACATGAGCTGAAATGTCAGCTGGCCCCCAGCTAAGGCTGTACAGCAGATTTCACTCCCCTTGCCAGTAGTCTCAGAGCATCTGGGCTACACTCATATTGTACAAACAACTTCTCTGTAGCCATGAGCATGTCACGTGGGCCCCATCTGTGTGCAAGTGGAAAACTCCTGATTTAGACAAGTGTTAGTTCTCTTTCATGTGCAGAAGAAGGCATCGTTGTGTCATTTCAGCTCCTGAGCTGCTGCTTTTCTACACTTCATGCATTTGTGGGTTTTTAAAACCTGAATGGTAGATTTGAGGATGTCATTTTTCTGTCATTTTGCACTGGTGCTTGCTATAGCAGTTACTCCGTGTTCCTCCAGTAATCTAGCAGCAAATAGTTGTCTTTTCCACAAATCCCTCAGGCTCATTTTAAGCTGATTTGGTGTATACGTACAACCAGAGCCCAATCCATTTTTTATCTTGGTATCTATGTAAATCACGCAATGTAAGGGATCATGCAGTTAGCACACATGCTGTCTCATAGAGATGGGATGGAAATAGCATGTTTTCAATAGAGGACGGCTTTGTTGACAATTATCTGTCCCTTCTGCTGTTTTCTGCATGATAGTTGCACCAGGTTCAAACACCCATGGTATCATTTCACTCCTGCTTTTGGGTGTTTTCACAGACCAGTCCCTAAGCCTGGATGGTCTTGTGTTCTTTGTCCAACATTCCAAGGAGAGCTAACAGGGAATTTTCCAACAAATGCTGATTTGCTGAAACAGAAACTTTTCCCCAGAATGGGTCAGTTTCAACACATTTCCCCTTTGGAAATGCCTTAAACCATTATATAGATTTGAAATGGTCAGAATGGGAAATTTTGATGTTTTCTAGATGAAAAGCTTTTCATTTTGAAATGACTTTGTTTTTACAGTTTGTTAATTTATAGTAAACAGAAAGGTCAAATCAGAACAGAAATATTTTGATTCACCTGATATATTTATTTTAATGGGATATTCAGCTCATGAAATTTTTTTCAAGATTTTCACTTTTCAGCCTGCTTTGGGACAAGAATAGTTTTTCAAGTTATCAAAAAGTCTCATGGGATGGAGAAAGAGTTCCCTTTGCAGCTCTAATTCTAAATCCTTGTAAAGACTTGTCCCTTCTGGTAACCCGTTTGTACAAATAGAAGAAATAGAAACAATTTAGTCAATTAACTAAGTCAGTACCTTCCTTTAAGTCTCCCAGAACGTGCATCTGGATTGTGTTGCCTTTTAGGTGCCTTCATTCCAGGACCATTTTAATAGATGTATTGTACAGCATTAAGTGCTTCATCAGAACTTACAGAAAAATTACTAACCTCATGTAGATAGTAAGAGGGACATCATTTTTAATGTTGAGTTTTTCTTGTTTTCTTCAAATAAATCCCGTGAGACAATTCTCTCAGTTGACAAATCCTTTGTTTCAGTATAGCTCACCTTCATAGCAGGGGCATTAAAAGTAACTAGAGCTTGTAAATTTTTTTTTAGTTGTGTTACAATTTTGACATTTGAAAAAGAAATTGGGATTTTTCCTCATCGTTTTTGACAAATTTTATATTGAAGGCAAAATTTTTATACAACTTTCAGGTATAGCAGCAGCATAACAAGTAACTAAAGCTGACTGGAATTGTTTTATTAAAATTTCCAATTTTAAAAACTGAAAAAGAAAAGGAAATTTGCTCTCTCTCTGTCCCATTCTATTTCCTCTCTAGATATCAGTGGTTACATTTCCAAAACTACTTATTTGCCTAAGTCACTTGGGAAGACTGGGACTTGTCTTCTAAGGTAATTGGGTAATTTTGAACATTCATGGTCAAAATGTTTCAGATTTAAAAAAAATCTAACTTTGATAGCTAGAAGGAAAAATGGAAACATTTCTGACAAATATTTTTCCTTTTTAAAATAAGTCCATTCTAATAATAAATGAGGCAATTGTTCACAAATGACTGCGAAAGGGGGATATTGGTGTCAGCTACAGAGTACTAATTATAGGTGCTGTCTGACGGCCCAGTAACTGTAGGAGGAACCTGTAGTGAAAGAAGTCATTTATAAAGGCAAAGGAGTCATGACTGTTTACACCAGCTGAGAATCTCATCCCCTACATACAAAAACAGTGTGGATGATAAAGGTCAGAGAGGAGAGACTAATGAAACTTGGAGGATGGAAACATTTATTTTTCCACTGCTCTTAGAAACAGAGACACGTGCAAGCGAAACACATTTTCTCATGGTTTAGAAACTCTTCAACACACTGTTTTAATGCACTCCTATGACACTTGGCATTTTCTTGGCTAATGATTGACCTCTGACTTTGGTCATGTTAATGCAGACTATGTCTTCTTGCTTTTCAGGCAAGTATTGTCGAGGACTCAATAGTTGGAGACAGCAGGACTGCTGTGTTCTATCCCTGATGTATCACTGACTTGCTGAGTGGCCACAGGTGAATTACTAACTCTGAAGATCAGTTTATTTATCGTTAATATGACAGATGGGCTCCTGGATATTAACATGGACAAACCTTGGCCTGTGCATAATCCGGACACAAATGTTGAGGAATAAGGGAGCATATTTTTATCTAACCTGACATTCAATTGGCTCACAGGTGTAGGAAAGTTGAGTCCTACTTAATCTTTGTAGCTTACATTTTTCATGGGCTGGATCAAACCTTCAGCCTGAATAATGGATGGCATGTACGTTCTGTGTCCCAGGAGCATGGGAAACACTTGTAATACTGTGGAGTCACAATGATCCATTGTTTCCCTTTTGCATTCAGGGGAGAGAAAGTAAGCTACTGCAGTTCTTGGAAGGATACAGTTTACATTTGGCTTTTGCATTGGAGCAGCTGGTGGGGAGTGGAGCTCTGGGTCTAGCCACTCCCTGTTTCTCTCCTCCCACTTGGTGACAGCGGGAAGTACCTAGTGAACATGGAATGCACTGTGCAACTAATCTGGAGCCAGGGAGATTGGTTCTTCACTGCCCTGCCTCTTGTATAGGCAGAGGGGCTGACAGCCACCAAAGGCCCTAGAGCAAGGGCAGAGGAAGGGCTTGGCTCCATGACCTAGAAGGGGTGGAACCTAGCGCAGTCAGTGGCACAAGCCCCCCTCCTGACGCCATGCACAGCAGTGCTGCTGGGACTTCTAAAGGGCCCAGGGCAACTGCCCTCCATTTACCTGCCCTGTTGAGCCCATGTGTAGCCATTTGCAACTTTCTGATCCGGCCACATTTTACACCTGCATTTCACTGGCATAGATGATGACAAAGACACAAGGCGATGGAAAATCAGATGCAGGATATGACTAGGCCAAGCAAACACGTGTGTATGCATTATTCACTCCTGAGCAAGACAGGAGTACAACCCAGCCCTGTTTTATGACAATTTCATCTGCCAGTAGCCCAGTATCTACATTCCTATTTATTATATTTATATATCAACACCAGGAGACAGCCCTGGCTGTCATTTTATTGGTTCATCATACTTTTTAAACTCACGCAGAAGGAAGAGAAAAGCCTGTCCTACTTTCTGTGCATGCCAGGAGTTTTGGCCTGCTCCCCAGGGATGAAAAAAAAAGATCCAAATATAATATACACTTCTTTTTTTGGATAGCATTATAGAAAAATGCACTGTTGCTTTTTTCCAGGCGGTAGAGGAATTCCTGTGTTATTATACAGCAGACTGACAGAGTCGAATTGTACCACTAAGAGCCAAAGTTGTGGTTAATTAGTGGCCTGTTTAGGAAATTATGTTATTACCTCATCCTTTCTTAGCCTAGCAGCTTTTCTTCCCCCTTCAGTTCCCCCAACAGCTTTTCCTGCCCAGGGATATTACTATTTCTAGTGACACTGTGTCACACGTGCAAACCAAAGCCTCTTAAACACACCTCTACTTATTAGGTCTCCAGTAGTTTTAAATCCCATGTGAGATAATTCTTGATGTTGGCACTGAAAACAACAGGAAAAAAATGTGTGCTGGCTTTGAGGTCCAGTTGGCTGGCTTTGAGGTCCGGTTCCATATCTGTGTCTCCACCAGGAGCAGAGCTTGACCCTGGGTTGACCTCAGCTTGACACACACCTGTTGATAATGAACACTCTTGGTGTCATCCTTCACAATGCTCCACTGTGATAAAGCAAAAGAGAAAACAAACAGCGGAAAGGCCCCCTAGCAGCCAAGGACCAGGCACAACAACACACCATGACAACCTGCATAATACAAAGGGGAGATAAAATAAAACCACAACAGAGAAGAGAAGTTCCCCATGGCCTGCTCAGAGACAAGAAACTTAATGGCTGCAGGTTTTTTCAGTCTTTCATCTTACTCTGCAGTTTGGCTGGGCTGTGGCTGAATCAAAGAAGTCCTAGAGATTGTCTGATGCAGGGTAGGATTGTTCTGCACAAAATATTTGCCCATTTGTCTATTTTTATCCTGGGCACTAATTCCAGACTGTAATAATAGAGCGAGCACTAATGAAACTTTTGCTTGCTGTTAAGCCCAGGTTTTGCTGAGTTTAGCTGAGCTATGATTGCTGCTTATTCAGGTTACCAAGTGATTAAAAAATTAATCTTGATTAATCACGCAATTAATCACAGTGCAGCCCCGGCCCCAGGACTGGGCCAGGGCCAGGGGAATCCCAGCAGCCCCAGGGCTGGGAGCCAGCAAGGATGTGTGCAAACTTTAAAGTAGGGCTGTCAATTAACATTTGTTAAGGCCTGCGATTAATGCACATTAATTTTTTCAAAGCATTAAGTCCGCCCTGCGTTAATCCCTTGTGAATTGACAGCCCTACTGCTTATTTAACCTGCAGACAAATGTGGATTGCAGTCCCCTGCAATGTGGCCCACACACTATGAACTGCATTAGGGACATCTAACATTAAAAGCAGGTGCCACTACAGTTTGAATTTAATCTCCAAAGGACTGTATTTGGGGTTGCAAGACAATCAGGCTATCTTTACACATCAGCGTTATTTTGAAATAAGCTATTCCAGAAGAGATTTTCCAGAATAGTTTATTCCAAAATAAGGCTGCTACACACAAAGGCCACATCTACACAGAACCCTCCCTTCCGGAAGGGGCATGGTAATGAGCAAAGGGGAATATTTTAATGAGGCATGGATTTAAATATCTTGCGTGAGATATTTAAATCTGTGCCTCATTTGAATATTCCCCATTGATCATTAGTATGCCCCATCTGGAAGGGAGGGGGCTGTGTAGAGATGGCTAAAGGCCTGTGTGTCTACACTTCAAGGATCCTTTGAAAGTAGCTCTTCCAAAAAATCTTCTTTCAAAAGATCACGTCCATACATAAAAAAGACATGCTTCTTCCAGAGTCCCCTTCCCAAAAATTTTCGGGAAGAAGGCGCCTCCAGAAAAAGGACTTCCTTCCAGAAGCCCCCCTGGGGGCCATGCTTCTACACGGCGTTTTGGAGTCCAGAAGAATGGTCTTCCGGACTCCAAATCACGTGATGTTATGCTAATGACCATGGGGAATTTGCATCTGCTCCTCATTAGCATATTTCTCTCCATGTATTAGCATGCCACTTCTGAAGGAAGTGGCCTGTGTAGAAACGGCCTTCATGTGTAGATGCTGCAAAAGGTTTTTTCTAAAAAGGCCTGACCTTTTTCGCAAAAACTTGCTAGTGTAGACACAGCCAAATGAATGTCAGAATAGCACTGAGCTATTTTGAAATCCAGTGTCTAAACACAATAGAGCCCATTTTGAAATAGAGCCATTGGACACACTATGGCTTATTTTGAAACAAGCTCTACTCCCTGTCTACATATGCCCTATTTTGAAATATTTATTTAAAAATGGGCACTACCCCTCATACAATGAGTTTTACCTATTTTGAAATAAGCTATCTGCTATCTTGAAATTATTTCAAAATAGTGGTTGCGTTGTGTAGAAGCTCACAAAGTTATTTCGAAAAAATGTGTGTTATTCTGAAATGACTTCGCTGTGTAGACATACCCTCACATCCTCTATGAATCAGTCACAGAGTAGGACCTGTAACAGACGCTTTGCACTGGGTTATACATACTGCACTAAAGATCATTTCATTGTTACATTAGTGTTCTGATCCTTCTTCCCACCTGTTTCTCTTTAGCTGTTCGGCTCTCATAATAAATTTATATTGTAAGCTTATTGGGACAGATTGTCTTCCCCACCACCATGGGGCTCTGATCCTTGACTGTGGCATTACTGTAATGAATAACATATAATAACAATAATCTCGGTAGGTAACCTATTGTTTAAGTCAGCGCCTGTACCAGGTGGCTGGTGGAAAGCTAGTATGACACCAATCTTTTAAAAAGGCTCCAGAGGCACTCCTGGAAATTACATGCTACAAGCCTAACTTCAATGTCAGACACATTGATTGAAACTAACCTAATGGTGAGGCCTGTAGATGAACATGGCTTGTTGGTACAGAATCTACATGGCTTTTGTAAAGGGAAATCAGGCCCCCCCAATCGATTTCCTTGAGGGGGCCAACAATGTATGGATGAGGGTGATCCAGTGCATACAGTGTATTTAGATTTTCAGAAAGTCTTTGATGAGGTCTCTCACTAAAGTCTCTTAAACAAAGTAAGCAGTCACAGGAATAAGATGGAAAGGGTGTCACAGGGATCAGTACCTAGTTAAAGGACAAGAAACACAGAGTAAGACTAAAAAGTCAATTTTCAGAATGGGGAGTGTTAAATATTGGTGTCCCCCAGGGGTATGTACTAGGTCCAGTGTTGTTCAGTATATTCATAAATGATCTGGAAAAAAGGTAAACATTGAGATGGCGAAATTCCAAAGGATACTGAATTACACTAGATAGTCAAGTCCAAAGCAGACTACAATGACTTACAAAGGGATCTCACAAAGCTGGGTGACTTGCAGATAAAATTCTGTGTTGATAAAGGAAGAGTAATGTACCTTGAAAAATATAATCCCAGCTATATATAGATAGAAGAGTCTGGGATCTAACTTACCTGTTACCACTCAAGGAGAACGGGGAAGTCGTTGTGGATAGTTTTCAGAAAACATCCACACAGTGTGCAGCAACAGAATGGTAGGAAAGGGGTAGATAATAAGACAGAAAATATATTGCATGATATAAATCCCTGGCATTCCAACACCTTGACATTAGGGTCGTCCTATCTCAGAAAAGATATATTAGAACTGAAAAAGGTCCAGAGGAGGGCAACAAAAATGATTAAGGGCATGGCACAGCTTCCATATGAAGGGAGATTATAAAGACTAGGACTTTTCAACATGGTGAAGAGATGACTAAGGGCAATATGATAGAGGGGTAGAAAATTGTGATTTTTGTGGAGAAAGTGGATAAGGAAGTGTTATTTAGTCCACATAATGTAAGAAACAGGGATGACACAGTGACATTAATGGGCAGCAGGTTTAAAACAAGCAAAAGGAAGTGCTTCACACAACACACAGCCTGTGGAACTTGTTGACAGGGATGTTGTGTAGGTCAAAACTTTAAGAGGGTTAAAAAATTAAGTGAGTTCAAGAAGGATCAGTCCCTCCTTGGCTATTACCCAAGCTGGTCAAGCATGCAATCCTGTTCTCTGGGGGTCCCTAAACCTCTCACTGCCAGAAACTAGGAGTGGCCAACACATTTATGGGTCGCTTGTTGATTGCCTGTACTGTTCATTTCCCCTGTAGCAGCTGGCATGGACCAGTATCCATAAGACAGGATGCTGGGCTAGATCCTGATCTGACCCAGTGTGTCCATCCTGTTCTTCTATTCTTATCCAAATACTCTTAGTTATTCTCTGTGGTACCACCCATGTTCCTCCTTCCTGCTAACACCCCTCATTCATTAGCAAATGGTTGTTGGATTCACTATTCAGTCATCTCCTCACCAACCCGTTTGTATTTAGCATTTTTTCGCTAGCTCTGCTTATTTTTGTTGCTCTCTTTCGAACTCCTTCCAATTCACTGCTATGACTCTAGGATAAAATGACTGGAATGGAGTGCAGTATTCCTGGTAGGAGTTCACTGTAGCTCATTAGAGAAGGACTTCCACTTTCCTGCACTGTGATGTAATGCTACTATACAAACAGCCCAAAAATTCACTGGCTTATTTTTCTCCCATTATGAATTGCCAGGACTAGAGCTGTGTGAATAACAGATTTTTCAGTTTACCGCCAGTTACAAAAAATGGAAAATAAATATCATTTGGGTGAGACCAAAAGCTTTTTTTTAACTTTCGGTAGAACAAAAAACAGTACAATGAAATAATGTAATCAGGGAAAAACCTGTTTTCTTTTGATAAAATTGAATGTTTTTGTTTCAATTTTGCCCCCATTTTAGAAAATTTTATTGCAATTTTCATAAAATGAAAGGAAACTTTGAACTGAAGACTTTTCAAACTGAAACATGTAATGTTTTGATATTTTCAGATTTTTAAGAGTTTTTTTTTAATGAAAAAATTCAGTGAAACAAATTTATTACACATTTCAAATGCCAAATCTGCTTTTTTCAGCCCTGCCCCCCGGCTCCAAAGTTTCATCTGACATTTTTCCCACCTCTAGCAAAAATACATGGTCAGTATACTTTTTGTTACCTGGGTTACTAATAAGTGGAATTCTTGGTTAACCAGAAAATTTCAAGAATAGCCGCATACATTTTTTTCTTTATTAACAAAAAAACCAAAACCAAAACCAACCAACCAGCCAACCAACCAACCCACCCCAAACAAAAAACAAAAACACTCTCCACCCCTGAACATTATCATGAGCTCATTTCTAGTTGTAATGTTTAATGAATGCAAGTTTAGCTAATGAGAGATATAGTTTAAGGGATATAACGTGAGGGATAAAAAAGGAGGAACATGGGAAATTCCTGATGTGCTTCACAATGCTGATCCTGCAAATCCACTTTCCAAGATGAAAGAGGATGGAGTGGAAGGATGTATGCAAACTGATGCCAACACTGAAGTTACCCAAACACTAAGGCTATGTCTACATGGCACCCTGCGTAAATTGTGTATCTTATTTCAAGTTTATTTTGAAAAAGGCTTTTTTGGCATTTGGCACTGTCTAAGCAGCATCAAATATCAAAGTAGCACTCCATATCAAAGCATCCCTTACTCCTCCTGCAATGAGGACTACAGGGATGCTGAAATAGCACACCCATTATTTTGGAAAAAATAACAGGCACATTTCAAAGGCCTAGAGTAGCTATTTCAGGATACTGAGGTATCCTGAAATAGCTCTGCTGTATAGACATAGCTGAAGTAACAGGGAAGCTGTTGGTAGAGTCCTCCTTCCAGAGAATGAGCTCTGGTAGAAGATGACTCTGAGGAATTAGATCACACTCAGGAAACTAAAATTCCTTGGGCTGTTTCTGTACAGGGTCTAGAGACATTTTTTGAAGTTTATTGAACAACCCTCATAATCTCCACAGGAAGTAGTGCTGATGCATATTGCTTGCAATAATTTTCTGAAAGAAAGCAGCTAGGTAGTGGACAAACAGATATTAGGAACATGCTTCAAAGAATCTCTGCTCCTTGTTATGCACTTTCACACTGACATCAAAGGTTACTGATGCTGATGACACTCCTGAGGTGCAGGCTGACCTACAGTCTGAAGCTGCGACAGTGACTTCAGAAGCTGAGTGGCAAGAGCAGTAAAGTACAGTAAAAGTTTATATGTACGTATTCCTTGTGTATATAAGTATACATAATGCCTTAAATAAAGTGTTAAATTCTGGTGTAATACATGTATAGTGGTTGTTGTCTTTATACAGCAAGTGAAAATTTAGTGTCCTGTGATTTATTCAAACTGCCAACTACACGTAATGTATGAAAATTTCTGACCAATAGATATACTTCTCTGTTAACCAGAAAATTTGATTAACTAGAATGCCCTATTCCCTGATGTTTCTGGATAATAAAGAGTATGTCCTGTCTTTCAGGTCATATAGCGACTAGGAAGAGAAGCTGTGTTTTAAAATGTTACCTAACTGTAAACAAACCTGTGCAGGTATAGACAGGGCAAGTCTTAATTCAAATAATTTCAGCTGGTCCTGCTCGATATTGAACAGAAGTCTACAGTTAACCACAGCCACATGATACAGTTTTCAATGGGACTTGGCCTGTCCACACTAGACTCTACTTCCACTTTAAAATCATGTTAGTTAAAATGTATTAGAACCTGTTTTCTTAGGATATGTCTGTACTGTAATCCAGGGCTTTTTTCTGGTGGAACACACTGGAATGGAGTTCCAGCACCTTTTTTCCATTAGAACACCAGAAAAATTACCACCGCTGGTTCTGCAGCAGCGTGGGGACCGGACAGGAGCCCCCACTGACCCACAGAAGATTGGGATGGGGCAGGAGCCCCTGCCAATCCTGCAGCAGTGCAGGGAATTGGCAGGAGCCCCCACCACCCCACAGCAGCATGGCAACTGGGCAGTAGCCCTTGCCAACCCACAGGAGCTCGGGGACTGAGCAGGAGCCCCCACTGGTCCCGCAGATATGTGGGGACAAGGGCAGGAGCCCCTGCTGGTGCCATAGCAGTGTGGGGGACCAGGGCATTGAAATGGAACAATCCAACCCCTGTGAGGAATCATCAGACTTGAGTTCCAGCACCTTTTTTTCCTAGAAAAAAAGCACTGCTGTAATCCAAGGTGAGACTGCAGTCCAGGTGGTTGCATCTACCTTACCACAGCTAAAAAAAAGTGGTCTAGATATATGCACTATAAGGAGCATGGCACACCAGGTGTGGTCTCGACAACTGCTTCTTTGTTAATTTGTGAAATGGTCCCAGCGAATGGCAAAACTCCCCACCCCAGAATACATCTAGGGATTATCCTAAAATTATGTCCTGAGCCTCCAGGATACAACACTTCTCCTCCCTCAAAGTTAAACAAAATATCCTTGATAGGAAAAATCAGCAGCTCACTATAAAAACTAGAACTTGAACGAGAAGTTCAGAGTAGACTACCTGACTTCATGTGGGGAAAAGGGGATGATTCTGCCTCCATCCCCAATGTAAATGGACAGGAGGTTTGTGTTGTCTCATTGAGTAGTGGCAGACTAGAGATTTTCCTGGCAGAGGCAAAACAGATGAATTCCACCAGCTCCCCAATACTAAGAGACTGAGAGTCCTTTGCCATTTCCACTCCAGTACTCAATGTAACAGGAACAGACTCTGTCTGCCCCAATTCTGAACTTGGGTGAATCACAGGAACAATAGTGTCCTCTGATTCACTGTTGCAGGGTGGAGATGATGAGCCTTTTGAAAAAGACTCAGGTTCCTCATCTTCTCCTGAAAACGCCTCACTCTGAAATACACATTTCGGGACTATCCTAAAATAACCATCATGAAGCCCCAGGATACGACATTGTGTGGGCAATGTTCCCTCTAATCTTTACCATCCATGTGAAGAATAATTTTTATGTGGACCAAGGTATGTGCAAATGTTCACCAACAGAAGAAAAAAAAATCTAGCTGTGGGCACTGTTAAACATCTGGGTGGCATTTTTTTTTCTCCTGAGTGGCCACCCAAGCACCCAGCATATGGGGAATGCTGGGCTTTCTTGGGGGCTAGCAACCCAAATAAATGCTTTGCCTCCTCCGTGTGCTTGCACAGTGAGCTCTGCTACTTCAGCCCTGCTATGTTTTCCACACTAGTGCAGGGGTGTCTACAATATTTGCAATCACAGCTCGGATCACAGTGTGGATATACTACAGGTTGAACATCTCTAATCCAGAACTCTCTCATCTGGCAAACTCCGTAATCCAGCATGATTTTAGTTAGTCAGATGACCGCTTATCATGGGTATGGCCAAGTTTCCTGTGGCCCCATAAAGTTTGTTTCCAGCCACCAATCCTGGCTGTCAGTGTTCTGTGCTGTTATTTAGCTGTAATTTACTCCTCAATGTCTTCTCAGAGCCTAGTAAGCAGTGGAAGTGTTGGTAACGCACTAGAAAATATTGATCTCCCATCGTCCAGCAAATTCTCTCATCCGGCACTGGTCAGGTACTGATGGTACTGGATGAGACAGGTTCAACCTGTACAAGTTTGGACACAGCCTTGAACTCATTCAGTATCTCTGCTTTTCCAGTATCTGTCCTCCCCTTTGAATAGCTGCACAACTGTTTATTTGCAGTTGTGTGTCTGCATTTTGCCAAGTGACTCTCTTTCCATTCTTTTATGTCAGTCTCTGAAAGCTCATGTCTCATGATTTTAGCCAATCTCATGGCTTTGCAGGGCCTGATTCACTTTCACAATGCTTGGGAATATTGTCATTCCTCACTTATTAGCCACACTGTAATAAACTACCATGTTATGGCTCTGGCTGGCTCAAGTTTGTTACTTGGGCTTGACATCACATCTGATGAAGTAGGTCTTTGCCCATGAAAGATCATGCTCCAGAATATCTGTCAGTCTGTAAGGTGCCACAGGACTTCTCGTTACTTTTGCAGATACAGACTAACACGACTGCCCCTCTGTTACTTGGGCCTGTGGGGCTGAAAAGTAAGGTGTCAGAACCTGGGATTCAGCTCAAGTCTGAACGTCTAGACTGAGATTTTTAGCTCTGCAGCGGGGGCCCCTAAGGCTGAGTCTGCAGAGCCAGTCTCCGAGACTTGAGGCCATTGGCTGTTTATCCCAGCGTAGACATACCCAAAGATTCCTCTACTCGCCTCTGGGTTTAACCTCAGGGGTGGACTCACTGTAACACTTAGGCCTTAGCTAGCCACAGTTTGAGTACTAATTTGAAACCCATTTTAGTTAAATCAGTGGAAAATCCCCCATCCCTCCCAATTCAAGAGTGTCCACCCTAATAGGTCACCCTGATTTAAGTCATTCAGCTTCTGAACCAATTGAGTTAAGCCAGTGGTCAGGATGAATACAGACTAGCTCACAGGTAGTGCTTCGGCCCTTTTCAGGGTGTCACTTCCTGTCAGCAGGTGCTGACAAAACTCTCTTTCCTCCTGCTACAGTTAATAGTCTGGTGGAGTGTTTAAAAAAGTGTCACTAAATCCGCTCAAAAATCTCCAGAGCTGTCAATCAGGACAGATAGTCACAGAAGCTTCCCATTGACCCATATACAGTCTTATCTAGAAACCTTTAAATTCTAAGACAATGTTGACTAACAGCTTTTCCTTTGCTCTTGTTTCTATCTTAAAAGAGTAACAAATAAGCTTAATTCTTTGCAAAAAAAAAACTTTAGCAAATGCCTTTTAAGCCTAACACAATGGTAGTTATTTTAAGAAGGATGGCTAAGAACTGCAACACTTTTCTATTTTTCTCTCTTCTTTTTTCATATTGGAGCACTTAATCACAGTTAATCTTTGTGCACAAGGAAGACACATTAACTTGCACAGGACTCATATAAACTCTTTCCAGTCCTCTGTTCCCTTATTCATTTCCCTGGTAAGCCGTACCATTTAAATAACAGATAAAGGAAACGCTGACGATTCCAAGATAGAATCCATCCTTGCTCAAGTAGATTCAGGGACTAGATTCTGAAAGTGAAAGATCTGTCAGCTAGCCATGTGACTGTGGCAAAACCTATACTGGTATGGAGCACCTTTACACCAGTCAAACTGCATCCCCATTAGGGGTTGTACTGGTATAGTGGTATCTGAGAAAGAAATCACACCTCTAGCTAAGTAGTTACACCAGAACAAAATCTAATGTCAATGTAAATGAGAATCAGGCTTCACAAACTCAACTAGTGCTACTGTAGTATTTCAGACACTGATTGCAGAACACATTTTTATATATTTTCTATTCAAATTTGAAGAAGTGAGTCTTACCTAACAAATTATTTAGTCTGTAAGGTGCTGCAAGTTTGGATGTTTTTACATAAGCATCTTTTTTTAAAACATTAAATGGGGGTGGGAGCAAATTATGTTGATAATCTCTTCTCTGCTTTTGGCAGGTTGACAAGAATATGCTGTCTGCATTAAGTAAAACGACAGGTTTGAGAGGGAAAGTTCTGTTAGTCTGTTTCAGCAAAAACCACAAGGAGTCCTGAGGCACCTTAAAGACTAACAGTTTTATTGTGGTATAAGCTTTGGTGAATTGCGACTCATGAAATCTTGTGCCATAATAAAATTGTTAGTCTTTAAGTTACCCCTGGACTCCTTCTTGTTTTGACTAAGTAATGTAACTATCACTTAGCCTCATGCATTGTCTTACCTCACTGCTCTTCCAAAAGAAGAAAGGAGAAATAAGAAAATGAAAGTTGGTTTCCAGAATGGCTGTGTGTATAATACTGTCACAGCAAAGAAAACTCTTTTGCTCTCTGTATATCTACAAACAACCCTGTTACAACCCGCAGTTCAATCAGACTTCTATTCTGATAAAGTGGATGTAAAGAAGTTGTTATAGCCTCTGTAACCAACACTTCAGCCCAATTCTAGCTGCCTGCAGAAGAGCAGAGCTGTGCATTTCACCTTGTTCTAATGGGGTTGGTAAAACAGCCTCTTTGGGGCACCTCTGATTAGCCAAAGGTGTTTGAGTGAATCAGCTGAAGTTTTCATCCTACAGTGTTTGAATACTATCTGGGTTTTGGAAAAGATTCAAAACTTTGAATGCAAATGAAGAACTCGCAGGTCTTGGCAAGTTAGATAGTGGTGGATAGTGGGATTGCTTAATAAAGCAGTTCAGTTCAAAGTGAAGGTAGAGGGAGTGGAAGGTCACAGCCCAGATGCTACCTGAGAAGTGCCAGGGTATTTCAGTTGCCATTAAAACAGGCAGGTACATGAATTATTGGTAGAACGAGGTAGGTCGCATTGCATGAATATGAAGGCAATAGATGTGAAGAAAGGAACCCGTCCAGCTCTGCAGGAAGTTTTAATGCATTGGCAATTTGTTTAATTTAGTTACTGGAAGTCAGATCTGTTTTATGAACTCTCCAGTAAACCAGTGATGTTTCTGAGAATTTACCAGCACTCAGGTCCTGCAAAAACGTTTTTCAGATCATAGACAGTGCATTGTGTAGGTGAATTTGGTGACCATAAGAACACAAGAACAGCCATACAGGGTCAGACCAAAAGTCCTTCTGGCCAAGTGTCCTATCTTCCAATGCCAGAAGCCCCAGAAGGAGTGAATAGAACAGCGATCCCTCTGCTGTCATCCATTTCCAGCCTCTGACAAATGATGCTGGGGCATCATTCCCTATGTGTATGAAAGATACAGATTAATTGCACTTACATAAGTCTGACATAGTGTGGCTGGATTGTCCATCTACCTGTCTCCATAACTCACCCTTGCCAATGTCCTTCCCTCCGAAACTGCCAGTCCTGCTTGTCTCAGCATCAGAGGTCAAGAGTTTCAGTAGTGCTTCAGTTTGAAACGCCTTAAAGGAGCCTGATTTTCAGAGGATGGGTACTTCGCAGAATTGAGGCACATCTGGGAATGCTGGCCAGAGGCTATCAGACTGCAGGGTGCTTTCGTGGAGCTGATAAATAGCGACCAGAAGTTAGGGAACTGAGTCATTGATTTTCTTGTGCTGCTGGGAAGACTTATGTATCCCCAGAGCTATGGGTTTGTGTTGTGAGGGTCAATGCTGCTCTCAGGTGCTGCAGAAGGAGACTTTGGCCATGCATTTTTAAAATTAGGTGATTGGCTCCATCCAGTTCCTAGTGGAACAAAGTCTGCATTACACAGTGCAGTGCAAGCTTAATACATGATCTTAATTCAACCCCCTTTTGGATATGGATACATGTGCAGGGAAAATTTGGTGCAAGAACCTTCTCCTCTGCATCTTCCCCATTTGTAGTAACCTTCCTGTGTCTCTGTCCGCCTACTTCAAGTCCACCTCATCATATATAAAACCTTAGTTGAAAATATCTCTGTTTGCCTTTCTCCTTACCTTTTAAGCAGCATGAGCACTGTGAGCGAGGGCTGTGATTCCCAGCTTGCACATGTGTACTCACACTAGCTTGATGAGAGTTAGTGTGCAATTGAAATAGTAGTGCCTCTGCAATAGCACAGGCAGTAGTGGCATGGCTTAGTAGGGGTGAGTACAAACCTGCCTAAAGCCCACGGGTATACATTTGACCCAGACAGGGCTACTGATGGCTGGGGCCAGGGGGAGAGGGAATAAGGACAGCTGCCCCATTGACTTAAAAGGGCCTGGGCCTCTGGCCAACCGCTGTGGCTATAACAGCAGCAGCAGCCCAAGCCCCAGGTCCTTTAAATTAATGCCAGAGCCCTACATGGCATGGTCCCAGCTCGCAGAAGAGCTGGCTGGGGCAGGCCAACCCCCTGCCCAATCCTGTCCAGGGGGCCTGGAGCTGATCTCCTTCACCCCTATTGTCTAGGGCCCAGCAAAGTCAGTCACCAGCCCTGGATGCAGCTAAACCCTGTGGCCACTGCAGATGCGAGGGTGGCTATGCTGTTATTTATACCTGTGCTAGCTCTCCCTTAACTAACATCAGTATATGTACACAAGCTGGGAATTTTCCTCTCCCACCACTCATAATGCAGATGCAGCATTAGCTTTTACTTCAACACATTTACACAGAAGTTTTCTGGAATGTATTTGATATAACACACATTCCACTTCCTTACCGCTTACAATAAAGTCTTTTACATAAAGCTTGTATAACCGACCTGCAGGGATAACTTGGGCCTGGCAGACCAGGGTTTCCTCTACTTTTATCATCCATGAGCAGAATATTTTTATTCTGTGCACCAAGGCATGTGTGAATGTGCACCACCCATAGGCCGTGTCTACACGAGCCCCAAACTTCGCCACACTTCGAAATTGATGATGGGAATACAGGGACTTCGAAGTAGGCGGGGTCCTTTCGAAAAGGAGCCCCATCGGGACGAGACGCGTGGCGGCAAGGCGCGTCAATTTCGAAGCGCTGCGGCTGCCCGCATGCTAATGAAGCGCTGAATATGCATTTCAGCGCTTCATTAGTAAACTTCGAAATGGCAATTTGCGTGGCCATTTCGAAGTTTGGGGCTCGTGTGGACGTAGCCATAGAGACTCTTTCTGCTGGCCGCAGGCACTGTGTGCATTAGCCTCTCTCCTGGGTGGCTGTATATGTGTTCAGCTTACAGGGATAAACCTGCCTCAGTTGGCAGCCTAACAGAAAGGAAGTGGATACGCATTTCTAAAGCAGGGTCACCAGCTCTGATTGAAGCTATTCCAGATTTATTTCCACCCCCAACACGAGATAATGTCATTGTCTTAAAATATCCCATTGAAATCTCCAGGATTGCTTTCGAGGATCACCAGCAGATTCATGCTGATTCCTTGACGCTACAGTTGCCAATCATTTACAAAGGGTTATGAATAGCCTGCCCCCAATAAACTTCAATGAAATAAAAAATGCTCAAAATGAAGACAAAGACTAAATTAGTCCAAACAAAAATGCTCACTGATATGACTCAGAGACTGTGAGAGAATCGTGTTTATTAAACAAGTGGGGCACCTGAAGCGAATGAATCGGAAGTGCTGTGTCAAAAAATTAGGCCTAATTGGTAAACAAAATAACAAAGGGAAAGGGCTCTTCCACCCATCGGCCCATACCACTCTTTTGGAGGAGGGACAATAGGAAACAGAAGCACAAGATTTATTGACTGGAAAAAGGGGATGAAGGGAGGTACACCAGCATGGCTACCATCCTCACGTTCTCTTGGTACACTGAGATTTGCCAGAACGTCTCTGGGCCTTCATCCTTCAGATGCTGAGAAATGGCCAGATCAAATTGTCCCAAGAGAGGGTCCAAAGTGACTTTGCCACTTCCACCGGCCTTGGCTGAATCCCAGACACTGCCGGCGATGTGAGACTGTCCCACCGTGGGCCTTTTCCCTGTTCCTGCCTTATTTCTCCTTCCTATCCTTGTCCTTTTGCCTTCTGTCAAATACGAATGTGGTTTAGCCTGACAAAGTGGTTCATTTTGCTGTAAACATTGGACTAGAAAGGCAGCTAAAAGCAATGCCCTAAACAGCTCGATGCAGATACAGGTTTCCTGGGTCACAGAATGGCTAATAAAACAATCTGCCAAGCCTGTGTGAAGCAGGCAAAGCATTGCAAAAGGAGAAAGCAAGTTCTCTGACTAAGGCTGATGAGGGTTGTCTTGGAGAACTGTTCTATGGCTGCCTCTGCCTTTCCCACCTGGTGGGGAAATGTAATTGGCCTCATCTGGGGCTAATTACTGAATTGAGAAAGGAAAGCAGACTGAATAAATGGATTTAAGAGTGGCACACACTTTCTGTCTGCTGGTGACATCCATCCAATGATGAGATCAGAATCCCAGGAGGGGCAAGGGGAAAACCACTTTGGCAAGGAATCCTTTTCCCTTGGTTTAGTGCAGCTGGGTTGAAGGCCTGGACCAACTCCTCTGCATCCGGACATGCCTGTTGTAACTCAGTGGTCCAAACTTTTGATTTCATTACAAGTCGTGTGATATTCAGTGGCGTACATAAGGCTTCCGTTCCTGGAGGATGACGATCACAGGGCAAGCGCATCTTTTTGTCACTGTGCACAGACGTTTGAAAAAGGGGGTCCTGAAATTCTGCCATTCGGCAGCAAAGAGAAGGACTACATCATGTTTTGGTTTTAAAACTGCATGACCTTTGGGGGTCTGACGTCTGCTTTTTTGACCATTTCCTATTGGCCAGACAGGCCTCAGGGTCACCTCTGTGGAATTTTAAAACTGCAGCACTAGGATGGCCCATTCTAAGTTGAGAAGCGAGTCTTGGGGTAACTGTGCTGGTTTCCTGCCTGGCACAGGCCACAGAATTTCACTCAGTGATTCCTACAGAGAAGGTATATATATTATCCTGCTGTGTATATGGATGGCTTTAAGCTGAATGACAAGGGGCCTAAGTCTGTCTGACACTTGGGAGGGAATGCGGGGGCTGCCCGTCAGTGGTATAAATTTAAAGCAGGCCTGGATATTATGATATTCCTCCCTTAGTCCCTCAGACATCAGTGAAGTGCTGTCGTTCAGTGCATGCCAGTCATGCCTGTAGTATGCCCCGACGCCCCTTTGATCCTCCCTCTTCAGGAAGCAGGGTAGGTGCTGATGTGAGCCCCACATGGGTAGGTCTTTTGCACGGTTGGTATTAATGCCTCTGTGCTGCGCTGGAGCAGGGTCCAAGGAGCCTCAGCATACCTGACAATGAGACCTTAGCCCGGGGGTCAGCAACCTTTCTGAGGCAGAGTGCTGAAATTTGACCTTTATGTGCAGTCTGAGTGCTGGTGATACACCCCCAACCCCCACCTGCCCGTACTGGCGGGGGGAGAGGGACACAAGCTACACCTGCCTCTCGGAGTCCAGAGGGTGGGGTTGGGCAGGCCCTCAGCAGGGTCCCTCTGTGTTCAGTGCCCCCTGCCTCCTCCCTTGCACGGACACGAGGGGCTATGGCAGAGCCGGGGAGCCAGACAGATCCCTGGGGCGGGGTTAGGGCAGGAGTGAGGGGGGAGTCACAGGTCCAGAGCTCCCGCCAGGGTCCCTCTTGGGCCAGCCCCTCCTGTCCCCTGCCAGGGTCCTTCTTAGGCCAGCCCAAACCACCCCTGCACCCCCCATCCTGCCCAGCTCAGTGACTTACCAGACTGCAGCTTCCCAGGCTGTACAGAGCACAGGCACACAGCCCAGGTCTACGCCCCTCTGTCGGCTGGCTCGCAGGTGGGGCTCGCCCGTCCCTCTCTGCTCCCCCGCTGCATGGGGGGGGGGGTGGGGCTGAGCTCCTGCCCAGTGCCACTGAAAAGCAGCTCACGTGCCAGGCCTGGCGCTGGGGGTTGCTGACCCCCTGCCTTAGACTCTGAGGCATCCCACTCCTCCCTCCATTTCAGGTGCACTCACCACAGGGTCAAGGAGGTGGTTGAGGAAGGCTGAAGTACGATTGCCGGTGCCACCAACGCAGCCTGAAATTCTCCCGCTCCCTCCCGCCCCCAAACCCAATGAAAAATATGAACAGCCCTAAGCCAGATCAGCCAAGAGGGGGTTAATCCAGTAGGTGTAAAAAAACCCACATAAGAGGTACACAGGTGCAGCAACAGTTTTTTTACTTGGTAAATATCACATCCGTGGTCCGAGAAGAAACTAATGAAGGTCATGGGTGGGGAGCGGGGGGGTCCCTCCTTCTGCCTCTAGGAAGAGTGTGGTTACAAACACTTGCAGAGTTAATAAAGGTTGTTGAAGCTCAAGCTTCCGTTGGTGGTTAGCCCCGTGACATCGTCAAGCTCCTCTGAAAACAGCACCTGGCTGATGCTGGGCTTGGTTGTGTGTGACACAAACATGGTTTATCCCACTGGCGTGCCATGGAGTGCGCAGCTGAAAGGAATTGGTTAATCGACCGGAGGCGAATTCATAACACACAGGGTTAGGCCCCACTGAATAATTTGGTAAGTGGCCCTGTTCAGGGAGCAGCTGCCAGAGCGCGGCATGAGGGAACGCACATGGAGGGGTTGGAAAACGATTGCCTATGTGTTTGAGGTGCTCCTTTTTGAGCTATGTCCTAACAAAAGCCATTGGTACCAATCAACTGAGCCCCAGACACCCTCAGGTAACATGGGCAAGATTGTGAGCATCTGTGGAGGACCAAGCAAGGAGCTCCCTTCCTTCTGCACCCTAGCTCCAAGGTCACTTTGAAGAGCACAGGTACTACCTGCTCCTGGGAGAAGGATTCTGAAAGCAGGTGAGACAAGAAGGGGCATGGGCCACTGCTGCTGTATGCCAGCCAGGACCTGGGGAGGGGGGGCAATGCACCAGGGGAGTAATATTTCCAGTGCTCCTACTGGGACAGGGCAGGTCTCTATCTCCTTTCCACAATTTAATCCACCGTGGTTAATTAACTGAGTAGCAGTGTCTGAGAGAGGCAAGCTTTTAGCACTAAAACAGCTACTGTTTATGCCCCTAACCTTCCCATCCCTGTGGGTTGTCTTATCTATAAGTTATAGACGGGGAAACTGAGGCATACAGCAGTGATATGCACCGTCCTTCAGTTTACATGGCCCTGCCCTAGTGCAGGAGGCTGAGTTTGACCGCTTCCTATGGTCCTTTCCAGCCCTACATTTCTATGATTGCATAGCCAAGGTCAACAAAACTCACGGAGGGTCTACGCTAAAAATGCGTTTCGTCAGCAGTAGCTCAACAGATCGTGGCACTTTTGCTGACAGCCTTCTGCCTCGCCTTCCATGAAGCAGAACACCTTTCTCCGCACACTCTGTCTACAAAAAAGCCATGTGGATGCTCCAAGGGGCCCTGTGTCAACAGATAGGGCTTCTAGGTCACCGGGCAGCCCTGTCTCCTATGCTTCTGGTTGGCTGCTCTCTGTCAACAGACTGGATTGCTTTTTTGATCTGCTTTGCTGGCTGGCTGCAATCTGTTGACAGAAGTTTTGTTGGAAGATCTCTTCCAACAGTAACTTCTCTCGACAGATTGCTCTAGCGTAGATGTAACTCCCTTCTATGGATCATTCACATGAAAGAAAGAGCTTACCACAGAAGTTGGTAGATAGTGAGTAACTGCCCACAGGTGGAACTGAACTGTAGCTACCAGCCCCCTGGCTTACAGCTGAGGGGGCAAAGAAAATTACTTTGCTCTCTGTAAGCAACACCACTGTATGGGATGGTGAACCAGAGCTTGGAGCCATGTGGGTTACAATTGTTTAAGCTATAAAGACCTACACTCTTAAGACAGAAAAGCTGGGGTTCAAATTCCCCAGGTGCCTTAAGGGGCAAAGGGTCATTTCAAACGTAGCTCCTGGCCAGCCTTCCTTCCCCTCTTTCCCACTCCTGAGTAGAATGAACTTTCTTACATGCACCCATGTGAAGGGATGTGTGACACAGAGGTGTGGTGCCACAAGGAGGTGATGTGATGTGTGCATTGGTGGGAGGGGCCAAGGAATTCTGAACATGGGAGGTGGCTCAGGCCTGGGTCAGAGGGTTGGGATGCAGGAGTGTGAGGGCTCCAGCTGGGATGCAGACTCTAGGAGGGGGCTCTGGCCCAGGATAGAAATTGGGGGTGCCAGGGGTCTGGCTGGGGTGCAGGCTCTGGAGTGGGGCTGGAGATGAGGGTTTTGTGATGCAGGAGGCAGGGTCCAGGTTTGGGGAGCAGCTTAGAGCTGAGGTGGCTGTGCAGGAGGGCACTGGGGACAAGGGATTTGGTATGCAGGAGGGTGCTCAATGTGGGACAGGGGAATGGAGCTTGGACTTACCTGGGTGACTGTCCACGGGGAATGGCAAGGAGGAGCCCCTTTCCCCGGACACAGCAGCTTATTGTTGGGGCTGTTGGGAAGAGACCAGAGCTTCAGAACCTGGGGAGGGCTCTCTCTCCCCACTGCAGCACTGAACCCCTGGATGGGGCTTAATGGGAAATCATTCAGCTTAGGAGGGGCTTAGCTCCTGACCTGCTGTTTCACCATTGTTGAGTCATATGACCCTTCTATGTGTGATAATTCTTGCATACCTCACTGTGGGGTTGGGAGGTTTATAGTGTTTATAAAGCTCCTTCTGATACCCTTTCAGAAGGGGCTGTTAAAATTTGTTGTACCTCCTTTGCCTCCGTTAACTTCACGATTGCCACCGTGAGCCAGGGACATGTGGCAACAGCAAAGGTACAACACAGATCTATGTACCTCAGAAACAAAGGCCCTTTACTTCTGGAGCTAAAGAAGGCTCTCCTTTAGCTGCTTACAGTATAGGGCACATGAAACATAGACTAAAGAAGTGACTCCAGCTAGTACTTAACTGTGGTATATGTGAACAGCACCATTCATTTAAGGGTTAGTAAACCTAGGAGAAATAGCCCAACAGACTAATGTGAAGATGCCTTTTCTCTCTCCTCCCTAAAGCAAATCTCCTGATGGAAGCTGCCTGGTTCATTATACCAGTGGAATGTATCTGTAGATGAAACACATGCAGCCCGGCTTTAAAATGGAAAGGCAGGACCATATGATCTCTTCACTGTGAAGGAAGCAGGATGGCGTGTAGCGGGCAGTGTGCTTATCTGCCCGTTTTCCTTTAGATTTCTGCACGTGTGGTAAAACTGAAAAGTTGCTACCTGGCTCGTGACTTGTAACTGTGGTTGGGTAAGGAGTGAAACTGCTGGCTACGGCGTCTTTGATCTGGATAGGCTCCCATCCCCGATTTGTCTTGTGCCCCATCCAAAACTGGTGTAAGCTGTGGCTTGCACTCTCGCTGTGGCCAGGACGATGCACAGAGCAGCAGCCAGGCTGCAGCCCTTCTGAGGCAGTAGCCTTCCTGGGTTTGTTTTTCAACAACAATGGGGCAGCATCTCTGCAGTTCCGTAGGTGGTTAGAGCCGTTACCATTGTTTGTTCCACCACATTTCTGACAGCTAACTGGTTTTCTCTCCATGGGGTAGGTTGCCTTGGTTGTTTTAGCAGATGTGTCAGTACACAACTGTAGCTGCTTCTAGGAACTAGCAGATCTGTACTCAGGCAACTAATCCCACAGGAGACATTTCAGTTCAGTGACCTTACAGGAGGCAATTTGGTTCACAGATCAATGCATGGGACTGAAAATCAGCAGCACCAAGTTCTAATTCTGACGCTGCCACTGACCTAGAGTGCATCTACACTAGGAACTAACTTTGAATTTAAGCACTATGTTGAAGTAGCCATGAGAGAGTCTACACACATTTTTTTTTCCCCCCCTTACTTCAAAGTTAACTTCGGAGTAGAGAGCCCAAATTCAACATCCTTCCACCGACTTTGAAGTAGGGTATGTGTAGACGCTCTGCTTCAAAGTTGTATTTAGAACTTCTATCTAATTTTTGTAGTGTAGACACAGCCCTATTGTATGACAGTAGTCAGTTTCCTTTTCTTTGTGCCTCATTTTCCCAGCTGTAAAAGGGAGATGGTAGCCTAACTCTTGGCCAAGCCACAAATTGTTACAATGTGTGAGAAGCACCACTGCAGTTCACTCCATTTTCATGCACAATTCAAATCCTAGAGAAAATAGGAGGTTATACTGGTGTATCAGGTGCTGAAATTCTAACTGTAGGCAAGACCTAATATGGAAGAGGAATGGAGGAGCAATGCAGCTGTCTATAAATTGTAGATAGAACTGGCCTTAGTGTTTGCATTTTTCATGCTGATGGTTCATGCTGATAGTTTTCATCGGCATTACTTTCCTTTTAGGTGAAAGAAAATTAAGAAAAAAACAAAACTAAAGCCTTGCGAGAGAGCACAGTGTGTGTGTGTGTCCTTCTCAGTAACAAGCTGCACTGTAGCTGAGCACAAAATTATAGCTGCCTTCAGGAAATTTTAAAGTTGTAGTAAACAATCCCAGTGACATAACTTTACATGTTCCCTGTAACTTGATCAGAATAAAGGTTGAATTTTATCCTTTGCAACAAAAAACTCTCATTCCCTTGTTGGTCTCTCCTCTTGCAGGTTTCACTCAGGCTCAGTATAACTGGGATTTGTGCTATGCTGTGGCTGTTCTCTGTTCTGAGGTTATTGTGGTTTGGGTGTCAATGCATTCCTTGTGGCTTTTTTTTTTGTCATTTCAGATATCCATGAAGTTTTGTGTACATTGTTTGATTTGTAAAATCTTGTGTCTGAGCATTTTTTTCCCCACAAAGTGCAGACTTCTTGCTTTTGTCCATTCTTGTTAGGGCTATTTATTCCTCTTGGGGCACATTGGCTACGTCTACATGTGTATGCTATATCAAAATAGCTTATTTCGAGGTAGCAACATCGAAATAAGCTATTTCGATGAATAGCGTCTACGTGCCCTCCAGGGCTGGTGCCGTCGACGTTCAACGTCGATGTTGGGCAGCACCACATCGAAGTAGGCGCTGCAGGGGAGCGTCTACACGCCAAAGCGGCACACATCGAAATAAGGGTGCCAGGAACAGCTGCAGACAGGGTCACAGGGCGGACTAGCACTTCCAGGGCAACAGCTAGCTGCTCCCTTAAGGGGCCCCTCCCAGACACACGCAGCTTGCACAGCACGTGGTCTGCAGAGCCATAGGCACGCACACCTCGGCGAAGCAGTTATGGACCCCCAGCAGCAGCAGCAGCAGAAGCCAGAGGTCCACCCCGCCGCCCCTGCAGGAGCAGTGCTCGCCCTGCTCAATGCCATGCAGGGGGCAGCTGATCACCTTTTCTTCATGGAAGAGGAGCTGCCCCCAGGGGAGGAGGAAGCAACCCAACACCCTGCTGCCCTGCTGCCCCCCCGCCCCTCCCTCCACCGCACACGCCGCCGGCTGTGGAGCTATCCCAGAGCACCGACTGGTGGGAGTGGCTGGTGCTCGGCGAGTGGGACGACGACCGCTGGCTCCAGAACTTTCGTATGAGCCGGCAGACGTTTCTGGAGCTCTGCCAGTGGCTCACCCCCGCACTGAGGCACCAGGACACCTTTATGCGGCATGCCCTCAGTGTGGAGAAACGGGTCGGCATTGCTGTCTGGAAGCTGGCCACTCCAGACAGCTACTGATCCATGGGGCAGCAGTTTGTCATCGGCAAGGCCACCGTCGGGGCTGTCCTCATGGAGGTAAGAGGACCCACGGGGGGAGGGGATGCAGCCCTGGAAGGGGAGGGCCAGACACACCCTGCACACCCCTCATTGGTGCTCTCCCATGTCCTTCCCCTCCAGGTCATCCACACCATCAACGCCCTGCTGCTCCAAAGGCTCGTGCGGCTTGGGGACCCAGATGCCGCCATCGCGGGGTTTGCCACCCTGGGCTTCCCCAATTGCTTTGGGGCTCTGGATGGGACCCATATCCCCATCTGAGCTCCGGAGCACAGCGGAGGATGCTTCCTGAACAGGAAGGGCTACCATTCGGTGGTTCTCCAGGCCTTGGTGGACAGCTGGGGTCGCTTCCTGGACATTTATGTTGGGTGGCCTGGCAGCACCCACGACGCCCGTGTATTCCGGAATTCGGGCCTGTGCCGCTGGCTGGAGGCGGGGACCTACATCCCCCAGCGGGAGATTCCTGTGGGGGACACCACGATGCCCCTCTGCATCGTCGCAGACGCGACGTACCCCCTCCGGCCCTGGCTCATGCACCCGTACACGGGCCATCTCACAGCCAGCCAGGAGCGCTTCAACACGCGCCTGAACCACGCGCGCCAGGTGGTGGAGCGCACATTTGGCTGCCTCAAAGGGCGCTGGAGGTGTCTCCTCCCCCGCCTTGATGTGGGTCCCACCAACATCCCCCAGATTGTGGGCACGTGAAGCGCCCTCCACAACCTGGTGGAGAGCAAGGGGGAGGCATTCTTTCAGGGCTGGGCTGTGGAGGCTGGCAGGGCTGATGTGCAGCCACCCGCTGCCCCCAGTCGCCAGGTGGACCCCCAGGGGATCCGGGTCCAGGATGCCCTGCGGGCCCATTTCAATGAGGCCGTGGGGTGAACGCTGGCAGGCCCCCCACTGCACCCCCCCCCATCCTCCACAACACTCCCTGCCCCTACGCCCACATCACAGAGCACCCAAGAGCACCCCCCCCACACACTTTTCTTGCAAATAAAAATAGACCTGTTGTTTGTGAAACCACAAAACAGTGAATTCTTATTATATTATTACGACAAATATAAATATTATATATTATATGATAAACAAACAGTGGAACACAAGGAAGGGGAGAACTATTTACATGGGGGGGCAGGTATCATAAAATAACAAGGGTCTAATACAAACTATATACAACATAAATTAAGGGGATATGTACAAAGGGGGAGGGTGGGGGCCATGTCCTGGGCCCCGCACCCCCTAATGTCCAGTGCTGGGGGTTGGCGGGCGTGACCCTCGCCTCGGCCTCAGCCCTGGCCAGGGCTGGCTGGGGGCCGGGCGAACTGGCAGATACGGCCAGCGGGTGTCAGCCAGCCCCAGGTCCCCCTCAGCAGAAGGCCCCTCGGTGGCGGACGGCGGTGGGACAGCGGGTGGAGCAGGCAGGTTGGGCAGAGCAGCGGCCGGCATGGCATGGGGGGCCAGGTAGTCCGCGATGCGCTCAAACGTGCGCATAAAGGCCCCCCATACCTCCCGGCACCAGGTCAGTGCCCGCTCCTGCAGATGGAGGCGCCACTCGTGCACCCGCAGGTGCTGCTCCGAGACCTCCAGCTGCTGCCGGAGGAGCGCCGGCAGCTGGAGGTCCGTCGCCGTCCGGTGGTGGTGCTGGGTCCGCCGTCATCCCCGCCCTGGGGCTGGTCGGTGCTCCGCCGAGGGGCTGGCCTGCAGTGATGGCCCCGGTGGGCTCTCCGGGACCACTGACACCTCGCCAGCGCTCTCCGGGCCCTCTGATGGTGCAGCTGCGCAACACGGGGGGGAAGAAGAGTGGAGACAGCCATTATTGTGGGCCCCGAGCCATGGCCCGTGTCCCCTCACCCCTCTGCTGCTGGTTCCCCATCCCCGTCCCTGGGAGATGCTGCTGCTGCTGCTGCTGGGTGTCCCACCCGCTCCCCCCCGGGGGACCCTAGGTTCCACTCCCCCCATCCCCAGGGATGGGGCATGGCACTGTCCTGCTGGGGGGGCAGGGGCTGATGCACTCTTCTGAGGGACATGCTACTGCTGTCCTTGGGGCCATGGTCATCTGGGCATGTGGAGGGCCCTGGTCATGTCTGTTGTCCACACCCCTCAACCCCAGGGGTGTGCACCAGGGGAGGTACATACCTGATGGTCCGCTCCCACGGTCGGGGGACACCCTCTGGGCGGACGCCCTGCTGGAGCTCCGGGAAGCCACAATGATCTGCAGCCCCCCGTCGCTGGAGGAGGATTCCCCCTCCTCCTCCTCCGGCATCCCAGGGGTGGGCTCCTGGGGGGGCTCCTGGGATGTAGGGCTTGCCTCCGGGGAGGACTCTGCCTCCAGGGCCTGCTGGGGCTCGTCGGCTGAGGTGTCAAGAGTGGCCGGCAGGGAGGAAGTGTGCCAGGGGCCCAGGATTTCCCTGAGCTCCCTGTAAAAGGAGCAAGTGATGGGGGAGGCCCCAGATCGGCCCCAGGCGTAACCCTGCTGCAGCTCCTTGACCTTACTCCTGACGTGGTCAGGAGTGCAGGCAGGGTGACCCCGGGTGGCCAGGCCCTCGGCCAGCTGAGCGAACGCATCCGCGTTCCGCCTCTTGCTCCCCATTACCTGGAGCACCTCCTCCTCGCTCCAGAGCCCCAGCAGGTCCCGGATCTCGGCCTCCGTCCAGGAGGGGCCCCGCTGCCTCTTCCCCGGCTGTCTGGCTGTCTGGGAGCCCTGGCTCCCCTTGGGGGGAGTGCCCTGGGGGCGCTTGGGGGGCTGGCTGGAGGCCATCGCAGTGGGGGGGTGTCTCTGGGCTGCAGGGAGGCGTGCAGGCTGGCCGCGTGTTACAGCTGCTGCCTGCACGCTCTCTAAGCTTCCTGCACAGGAAGGCAGGGGGCTGGGAGATTTAAGGGGCCGCTGCACGCGGCGACCATAGAGCTCAGGGCTGGAGAGAGCGTCTCTCAACCCCTCAGCTGATGGCCGCCATGGCAGACCCCGCTATTTCGATGTTGCGGGACGCAGATCGGCTACACGTGCCCTACTTTGACGTTCACCATCGAAGTAGGGTGCTATTCCCATCTCCTCATGAGGATAGCGACTTTGACATCTCGCCGCCTTACGTCGATGTCAATTTCGAAATAGCGCTCGCCACATGTAGCCGTGGCAGGTGCTATTTCGAAGTTGGCGCAGATACTTCGAAGTAGCCAGCACGTGTAGACGTGGCTATTGACTGTCAGACTGGAAGGATGGTGGGGGATTTTTGAAGGAGAAACTGATCTGTGTGTTGCCTTTCTAAGCGCAAGTATCCTATGGCAAGTTCAATAAAGTGTATTTTTTGAAAACAAAACAGCAGTCCCATAACACTTTAAAGGCTAACAAAATAATTTATTGGGTGATGAGCTTTCGTGGGACAGAGCCTCTTCTTCAGCTCTGGGAAGTTCTGAATCAGAAGGGGTTCACCCATTATTTTGTTAGTTTTTAAAGTGCTACAGGACTGTTTTTTTGTTTTGTGAACATACAGACTAACATGGCTACCTTTCTACATTTTTAGAGAGAGACTTGAATTTATTGTTTAGGAATTATTCTTTAAGCACTATCAGTGTGTTCATTGTTCTACAGACATAGGCTGCGTCTATACTATGAGATAAATACTAATTTATTTATATAGATTTTGTAATTCTGGAATGTGTAAGTTCAAATTTGATAATCCTCACCTCCCCACGTGTTCCTCACAAAGTTGATTTGTTGCTGCCATACTCAGTTTCCAAACATTGACTGGTGCAGCAGTGCATTGTGGGAACATATTCCACAGTTCCCTCAACCCTGTAGCGTTCTGGATATGCTCGCTGGTCTTTGACATCAACTTCTGACATTTCATTTTCCTCATTCCCCTCCCATGGTAAGCAAATGTCCATTTTTCCTGTCAGAAGGAAGGAAAATTAGGTTATCCACAGAGATGGTTACAGAAATATCTTTCCTCTACAGCTCTACTTCGAATTAAGCAACTTCAAAGTTATTTTATAGTGTAGACACAGCGTTAGGGTAACAGCACTAAATAACTCTAATAAGCCTTCTGAATGTGGTCACAAGAAGAAAGCACTGTGTCGCAGTTTCACATTGCTAGGCTCCGAGTCCAGTGCTGTGTGCCATCACCAGTGGAGGCATTTCAATCTTGGCTGGAAAGCCAATGGGAATTACCATTCTGGAACACTTTTCAGAGCAGCCAGGAAGCAGGCGCAGCAGTGGAGTATAAAACAAATTGCAAACACCTCTTGCGTTTTATGTCGTCTGTACAAATGCTCAAATGATAAGTCTTGTGCTCTTATTATTAAACACTGCTTAGTGGTGCCAGCCACTCTTTCACTGGGACAGTGAGCAGCTCTACCTGTTGCCCATTTGGGTGAAGAATCTCTGTTTTGATTTAATTTTCTGTAGTGCTAATTACCCTATTATTTTTGGGAGGGGCAGCTCCTGGGAGATGCTAAGCACCTGCTGCCTCCATTCACTACTGAGCCTCCACGTTCCTTTAGTCAATTGTAATTAATCTTATTATTATTATTTCTTAACCACTTTCAGGTGCTCATCGCCAGGGCATCTGGGAGTCAGTCCTAGGCTTCAGAAGAATGTCCACTCATGTGGAAAAGAGGAGGAGATTGTCAGCCTCTCTCCTTCAGTAGTGAAAAGTTCAGCAAAGTGCTTAAATAGGTGCGTAATTGCAAGCACACGCTTAATCCATCCCTATTAAGCAAAGATGGTAAACATGAGCCACCAAGCACATGCTTAAGTGCTTTGCAAAATCAGGGATTCAGTCATATATTATGTTAATACATTAAGGATACCTTGCATTTCTGTAGAATAGTATTGCCTTTTACTTGATGATCTTAAGCTTTGGCAAACATCAAAGAAATAAATCTCAAGACACACCAGTGAAGGAAGTATTAATTATCAGTGATTTGATCTTGCTGAGCCAAACTCTCATTTACACCAGCCTAACCCATTTATGCTGTATTGGCTTCCTAACTCAAAGTGTAGCACACAACATGGGGAGATTCTACCTGAGACCTCATCTTGACAAATAAACACAAGCCAATCATGGAATTAAAAATTAATGGTAATTTAAATTCATGTGATTATAACATTGTTTAAGAACACCGTATTAGATGCCCAAAAGCTCACAATCTCACAATCAAGGAAAACCATCTTATTGATTTAAAAAATAAAACTTGAGTTACAATGGAAGTGAAGACAGATGTAAAAATAAAAATTATAATCTAAAGCAAATGGACAAAAGATGAACTCAATAGTAATGAATATAAATCAGAATCTACAAACTGGAGAACATTTATAAGGGAAGCAAAGAGAAACAAGGAGAAATCTGTGGAAAGCAGACTTAAGAACAATAATAATTTTGTAAAGTATTTTGGGGAAAAATCCTAACAATTGTTTTCAATAAGTATTTCTGTTCTGTATTTGGGGAAAAACAGATGTTATATCTATATTATATGACAGCATTTTCCTAGAGCTTTAAAAGAACTAGCTGATGCCATTGCACTATTAATGTTAATTTTTCAATTAATCTTGCAACCCTGGGGAACTTCTAAAAAACTGAATGAAAGTTAACGTTGTGCCAATATTCTAAAAGGCTGACCAGGATGTCCAATTAATTATAGGCCTATTCAACTGATTCTGATGCCAAGCAAGATCAAGGAGATACTGGTGCAAGATCTGAGCAATAAAATTAAGAATTAAAGGAGGGTAATATAATTAATGCCAACCAACATGAGTCATGAATAACAGAGCCTGTCTAACTTGATATAATCTTTTGGTAAGGTTACAAGTTTGGCTGATAAAGGTAACTGTTGCTGTTATGTATTTACATTTCTGTAAGGAATGTGACTTTGTTCCTCATAACATTTTGATTAAAAAATTGGAAAGATATAAAATTATCATGATGAACTGACGGGTCTCAGAAGCTATGTCTACACTAGAGTACGTTTTTGAAAGGGCACTGGGTGGGGCTAGGGTGGTGCCTGGTGTAGGGCCCTGTGGGGCCTGGGGTGGGGCCTGGCACACCCTGCACACCCTCACAGGTGCATATGTTCCCCTCTCCCTGCAGGTGGTGCGTGCCCTCAACGCAGTGCTCCTCCAGGTAGTGATCTGCATCAGAGACCTTGAAGCGGCCATTGCAGCTTCACAGTGCTGGGGTTCCCAAACTGCTTCAGGGCCCTCGATGGGACCCATATGCCCATCCATGCCCCAGAGCACAGTGGAGGCCAATATAGTAACAGGAAGGGCTACCATTCTGTGGTCCTCCAGGCCATGGGGGATAGCTGGGGCTGGTTTCAGGACATATATGTGGGCTGGCCCGGCTGTACCCACAACGTGTGGGTCTTCCACAATTCTGGCTTGTGCCGCCGGCTGGAGGCAGGGACATACATCCCCCCGAGGGAGATCCCACTGAGGCACACCACAGTGCCCTTGTGCCTTGTGGCCGATGAGGCATATCTGCTCCAGCCGTGGCTCATGTGCCCCTATGTGGGCCACCCCACCCCCAGCCAGGAGTACTTCAACACACAGCTGAACCATTCCTGCAGCATGGCGGAGTGCACCTTCAGGCGTCTCAAGGGCTGGTGGAGCTGTCTCCTGGCCCTCCTGGAGGTGAGCATCCTCAATATCCCACTGGTGGTGGGCGCCTGCTGCACTCTACACAACATCATAGAGAACAAGGCGGAGGCCTTTCTACAGGGATGGGCGGCTGAGTCTGGCCCTGGCTACCCACAGCTAGCCACTGCCCCAAGCTGCCAGGCCCACCACAATGGGGTCTATGCCCAGGAGGACTTGCATGAGTACTTCACCAGCGGACCCAGTGTGCAATGCCATGGCCGCCCCCAGCAGGATCCACTGCACACTCCCCTCCACCCTGTGCACCACCTGCTTCCACTCCCTGCACCCTGTCCCCCACCTCCCACACACTACCCCCCATCTCCCGCATACCACCCTCCCCACTGAGCACACAGCATGTGGGGTTGTGGGAAAAATAAACTTATATTCTGCACTACAAAAACATGTGCTTAATGCCTTATATGCATAACTTAACCACATAAACTATTTACAGGAGGAGGGGAGCAAACTAGTTACAGGATGTGGGGTGCAAACTACTCACAAGGGGAGGCAGTGGTGCAAACTCTGTTGGAATTATGTGTCCCGTTCCTGTGTCCACAATTCCAGAAGGATGTTGGTAAAGCAGAGAGGTCTCAGAGAAGGAGAAGGAGAAAGATTAAAGGTTTAGAAAGTGCGTCTTTTAGTGATAAACACAAGGAACCCAATCCATTTAGCTTAACACAAAGATGGTTAAAAGGTGATTAGAGTCTACAAGTACAGTACTCACATGGGCAGGGGTCAGCAACCAAAATACCAAGAAGAGCCATTTTTTTTTTAATTTGGTAAAAAAACTCAATACTTCAAGAGCCGCAATGCATGCGAATATGATACTGTCCTATCATGAAACCATACTTTTTGTAACCCCTATTTTAAGAACAGAGCACACACAATGATTTGAAATGTGATACTTGTTTACTGAAGGAGGTTCACAAACTTTCTACATATTCTATTTCCTCAAACTTTACATTTGTGTATTGGTACCCTTGCCTTCCTGACTTTCACTCCCGAACCCAGTCTAATTATGCCAATTTTACTTCATGTTTAATTTTAGTTTTCTTTCTTAAAAAGCATGTTGTCCTTCCCAGAAGAAATGCCGGACGCTTCCTTTACCTTTTCAAATTCAAGACTTTATTAGCAACATGATCAAAATGCGGATACAGGATCATATCCCACAATGCACTGCATATATTAAAGGGGGAGTTATCCACCATTTTGAGGTCCCATATTGTTTTCTATTCAGATATGAGTTGTTCATTTTTGGGCTTTTAGACATTCACTGTTTATCAAAAATAATCAGGAGGGGCTTTTATTTTTTATTTTTTACTTTGTAAATATAGTGTCTGGAGCCATAAAGAAGTCCTGAAAGAGCTGTATGTGGCTCTGGAGCCACAGACCCCTGCACATGGGAAGCAAATATTTAATAATGGACTCATCAGTGTAGCAGAGAAAGGCACTAGACTAATTCAGACTAGAAATAAAATGTAAATATTTAATGAGAGTAATTACCCATTGGAACTACTTAACAAGTGCAGCGGTGGATTTTCCATCACAGACCAGTTTTAAATCCAGATTGAATGTTTTCTTAAAAGATCTCCTGTGGGCATTCTTTCTGGGATCTTCTGTGGCTTGAGTTGCACACGATCTCAGACTCGCAGATCATCAGTGGTCCCTCTGACCTTGGAATCTCTGAGTCTATGAGCACATGGAGCTATTCAATTCCTCAGAACACCTCCTAAAAGTCAAGGAGCATTGAGGGCATAGCACCAAACAGAAGGTGCTCAGCACCATGCAGAATAGTGCCCTTGCTCCCCGTGTGTGTGCATGTTTTCCCACTCCGCACCAAAGGCAGAGCTGGATATGTTCCAAATTGCCTGAAGGTTGCATATAGACCTAACTTAAATAACACCTTAAATCCGTGGCGACAACACACTAGCCACATGTGGCTATTTGCCTGGTGGAGTGTGGCTAGTCAGCATGAACAATAAAAATATTTTAGAATGATGTGTCAAATTATTATAGCAGTACAGCATTTTTAAAATAATGTGGCTAGTTCAATATAGCAGTAGCCACTAGATAATATAAAAATACTGTATTACTATAATACTTTGATTACTATAATAATATCATATTAATAGACTGGCTAGGAGAGTGGCTACTGCTATAATGAACTAACCACATTATTCTAAAAATACTATACTGCTATAATAGTTTTATTATTATTATTATTATTATTATTATTATTATTATTATTGCTACTGCTTCAGAACGGGATGGACACCATAGCCCTAAGTAAGTTACAACTCAGTCTTCCTCTTGGGCTAAGCTGTTCCCTGCAGGGACCTACTGTCCTCCTTAGTTCCATATGCCTGAGAAAGATATACAAATCTCTTTATATTCCTGTGGTCTGATTTTTACCACCCCAGCCAACCTATTTCTTGCTGAAGCGGGGGAACTGGGTCCCTGGAGCTAGAAGGACCTGGGTGGTCTGGCTGGCAGGTTTGATCGGAATTAAAATTAATATTTTAATTTTCATAATTGTCCTCAGAATCATAGATGTGACATGCCCAAGACCACCCAACAGGTCAATAGCAAAGCCAGAAATCTAGATGCTCTGACTCTCAGACCCCTGCTTTATCCACTAATACTCTGGCACCACATGCTGTATTTTCATGGATTTTGGAGAAACACACTGTCGCCCACAACTGTTCATATTGCATCTTTAAATGGCACAATAACCAAAGTATAACCAAGGGAACTTTTTGATGTTGAGAGTAAAGAATAGTGTGTGGGAAACAGAGATTTGAGGCTGCCTTCTTCAGCTCTTATAGCACATTATGTTTTCTGCTGAGCTGATCTAGTACTCTGTACTCAGGTAAAACATCCTTCCAAGTCAATAGATTTGAAGGAATATATAAGCTCTGTTTGTTCTCAAATGCTATTCATTTACTTCTCTGACCTAAGTTTTAACTCGTGTGAGTATCACACATGTAGGTTGTCCGTCGTGTCCGGCAATGACATCTTGAGCTTGCACAGGCTCATTGGTTGTGGACTCGCATGTGGCTGAGGAGTCCAAGCTTTGAACGTCATGGGTGTTCACAGTGGGGGCAAGGGAATTGTCCTGGCTCTGTTGGTGCAGTGGCTGCTGTTCCTTTCTTCCTCTCACGAGCATCAATGAGGTGTACATGTCGCTGCTCTTCAAAGTTGTCATACGCATGTCATGCGAGAGCACGCCAGCCTGTTTGCATGCTGCTCTACCTGATCTGGTTTTAAACCAGCATGAGCAATGTTGGCCTTCATGCAGTCTTTAAATCTCTTGCAAGGCCTACCTTGATTCCTTTTGCCCTGGGAGAGTTCACCGTAGAGGAGATGCTTAGGGATTCTTGACTCCTACATTCATATGACGTACCCTGTCCAGTGAAGCTGGGCTTTCAGAATCATGGCTTCGATGCTCTTGCTTCCTGCTCTGTCCAGGACTTCCAGGTTTGTAACCCTGTCCTGCCATCGAATGTACAGTACTGACCTCAGGCTGTGTGTGTGGAAGCGCTCCAGCAGTTTTGTATGTTTTCTGTACAAGGTACAGGTTTCACAGCCATACAGGAGACTGGTCAAGACTACAGCCTTGTACACATTCAGTTTAGTGGACTGTTGGATATTGTGCTGATTCAACACTCGCACTCTCAGATGCCTAGTGCCCAGCTGGCCTGGCAGATTCTGGCATTGATTTCTTTGTCAAGGGAGCCATCAATGGCTATCACACTGCCAAGGTACTTGAACTCCTCTACTGTTTATAACTCTGTTCCTTCAATAAAGATTGAAGCGGGGAGAACGGCAGATCCTGGAGCAGGTTGAAACAGCACCTTGGTCTTTCATAGGCTGATGGTCAAACCAAAGAGGCGAGTGGCATCAGTAAACTTGTTGACGATGAGCTGGAGATCAGATTCCTTGTGTGCCATAAGTGCACAGTCGTCATCAAAAAGGGCTTCAAGGATGAGCCTCTCAAATGTCTTGGTTTTAGCATTCAGACAATGAAGGTTGAAAAGTGACCCATCAAGTCTGTATTTTATGTAGATTCCATGGTGCAGGTCCCTGACCGCATGGCTGAGGACGCATGTGAAAAAGAGGTTGAATAACACTGGGGCCAGCACACATCCTTGCTTCAGACCATTGGATATCTCAAATGGATCTGAGGACTCGCCATTTCAAAGAACAAAGCCAGTCACGTCATCATGGAACAGGTGTATGAGGTTAACAAATCTTCTCAGGTAGCCAAGTTTTGACAGGGTAATCCACAGGACTTCTCTGTTGATGGTGTCAAACGCCTTGGTCAGGTCTATAAAGACAGCATATGGATCCAAGTTCTGCTCTATGCACTTTTCCTGGACCTGATGAACAGCAAAGATCATGTCAATGGTGCTGCAGCCTGGGAGAAAACCACACTGTGCCTCTGGTAGGTTCTTCTCTGAGATGCTGGTGATCAGATGGTTGAGGATGACTCGAGCCAAGATCTTCCCAGCAGTACAGAGAAGGGAGCTGCCCCGGTAATTTTCACAGTCAGCTTTGTTGCCCTTGTTTTTGAAGAGCGAGATGATTGTAGCATCCTTAAAGTCTTTGGGCATGTCTTCTTCTTCCCAGATACTGATCAAGATGTTGTATACGGCTTCAAGTGACACTGGTCCTGCCGCTTTGAAAATTTCAGCAGGGATACCGTCCATCCCAAAGGCTTTGCCAGAGATGGTCTGGCTGATTGTCTTTTTGACCTCATCCATTGTAGGGGGCAGGTCAAAACTGCCTATTGTGGGTTTCTGAAGGATCTGGTCTAGGGCCACAGGGTCGACAATGGAGGGTCTATTAAGAAGGTTGCTGAAGTGCTCTCTCCACCTATTGTTGATGATGTTCTTCTCCCTCAGAAGGGTCATGCCATCTGCAGACAGGAGAGGTGTAGTACTTGGCTTTGAAGGTCCATATATAGCTTTGATAGCACTGAAGAACATCTTGGAGTTCCTGGTGTCAACATAGTATTGGACTTCATCAGCTTTACTCTCCCACCACTCATCTTGCATTTTGCGAAGTGCTGTTTGCACCTGGCTCTGAAGGTGTTTGAAATGATCTTGTTTGGAGATTGAGGACTGATCGTTTTGCAATAGCAGAAATGCGTTTTGTTTTTCCTCTAAGATCTCATGATGTCATCATTTTTATCCAATGAGTCTTGGTGAACTCTCTTTTTCAGACCTAGTGTTGACTTGGATGACTCCATCACCAGGGTTTTGAACTGGTCCCACTTTTGTGTTGGGTCTCCAGTCAGACGTCCATGGGACGTCAGCACTTCGTCAAGGCAGGCTGCAAATTTCTTATGATGAACAGTATGTTGCAGCTTCCTGATGTTGAAAGAGGGTCTGACAACCTTGAACTTCCTGCGGTGCAGTGGTGTGATGAGCAGCATAAGGACTGATCTGACGAGTCTATGATCAGTCCAGAACTCAGCTCCCCACGTGTCCCTGGTGATCTTAACATCTCGAATGTCCCACCTGCAACTGATGACATAGTCAACCAGGTGCCACTGTTTTGATCTCGGGTGCATCCATGTGGTCTTGTATTTATCAGCTTGCCTGAAGAGAGTGTTGGTAATTGTCAGGTCGTTTTCTACACACAAGCTCAGCAGAAGGCGGCCATTGGCATTCATGTTACCGACACCATGATGCCCCAGCACCCCTTTCCAGGTCCTACAGTCCTTGCTGACCCTGGCGTTGAAGTCACCCAACAGGAGAAGCTTGTCACTAAGAGGAGTTGCTTTCACAAGATGGTCAAGGTCCTTATAGAAACTATCTTTTGCTTTGTCACTGCTAGTCAGCGTGGGGGCGTAAGCGCTGATGACTGTAGTGTGGCGAGAGGTGTTGAGGGGGAAGCGGAGTTTGATCAGATGCCTGCTGATGCAAGTTGGTAAGTCAGGAAGCTGGTGCAGAAGTGATGTCTTGATGGCAAGTCCCACTGCATGGATTCTGTCTTCATTTTCTGGCCTGCCTTTCCAGAAGGTTTAACCTCCTTTTGGTTCACAGATGGATCCTTCCTGTGCCAGCCTGGTCTCACTCAGGGCAGCTATGTCAATGTTATAACATGCCAGTTCTCTTACTATGAGGGCCATTTTTCTCTCAGGCCTTATAGTATTCTTTCTGTCCAAGAGGGTGCAAATGTTCCTTGCTGGAAATATCATCTTTCTTTTCACTGTTTTTCAACCGCTGTGAGGGTAAAACTGCCAGCTGCAGCATGCTGGACATTTTGGTTGGGACAAGCAATTTTTGGCACCTTTTCTAGTCCCCTTCCTCATTTTGAAGGTGAGCAGTGCTGTTCCTAAAAAGGCCTGTTCAGTCACCTGGGATGCTGTCAAACTCCTCTGCCGTCCCAGGGTCAGAGTCAAGTGACCAAAGCCCACAGGCCGCCTACTTGCAGGTTTGGAGCTACGACTCCCAGTGGTCAACTCCACCTGTTGCTTTGCCCCTCCGCCATCACCGCAGGACTTTGAGGTAGACAGAAGTGATGAGAATGTGCAAAGAACCTGTGCGAGAGAATGTTTAAAGTGGAAAAGCCATTGCACAGGGGCAGTTCCACTCTCTTGACCTCAGAAGCCTGGTTCCAGTGGTATGAAAAGTCATCATGGCTGGGACTTCCTAGGCTGCAGTGGATGGCCGTGTCATCTTTGGTGCCTTGTCATGCCCTTCACTTTCCACAGAGCGTTGCAGAACCACCTTCCTGGTTGTTGGATCTTGCTGTTGATCTCATCTGCCCAGTCTTCCGGGGCCGATTTTGCATGCTGGGATAGGCAATTCCCTATCTCACTGCAGGTTTCAGACCTGCCGGCTACCCTCACCTGGTTTAGCCCGCCTGTCAAAGCGGTTTATCAGGGTGTGGCTGCTGCATGCTACAGCTTCTTGGAGCCACAGGTGAGAGCTGGGTGGCAACTGGGGACCAAAGGTGCATGAACTGCCCCAAAGAGACATGACGAGTCCCCACACGAGAGGCGCTACCCCTCTCTGGACACCCCATACACCCCACCATACATAAAATACAAATTATGTCCTGGTTGGTGCATCATAAGCTCAGTTCTGATATTGGAGTGTTTGCTATTTTATAAATAACAGTCATCATAAAAGGCAGGGCATAGCTTTACACATCTCAGGATGCTCTCCCTAATTAATCTATCGATGTTGCCAAAAGAATTCTAGAATATCCCATACTTTTAAAATGAGTAGCACACTATATAAGGCATTAATTTTGATTATTGTTGTTTTATTACCATGGAAATATTTAGCTAAAGCAACCTTTTCCAGACAAATTAAACAGGTCTTTAGGGCCCAAATTCATCCCTGGAATAAGCAGATGCTACTCCAAAGACTTTGGATAGATCATACGTTCCTATATTCTGAATGGCCTCTGTAAGGCTGATTTGATGAGCATCCCATATACATTATTTGCGGAACTCCTTGCCAAAGGATGTTGTGAAGCTCCAGAGTATAGCAGAGTTTAAAAAGAGCTAGATACATTGATGGTCTACAGGTCACTTGATGGCTATTAGCCAGGATGGGCAGGCATGGTGTCCCTGGCTTCTGTTTACCAGAAGCTGGGAATATGCAACAAGGGATGCATCACTTAATGGTTACCCACTCTGCTCATTCCCCCTGGGGCACCTGGCACTGGCAGTGTTAGAAGACAAATCATTAGGCTAGCATGGACCTTTTGTTTGGTCCAGCATGGGTATGTTTATGTACTTTCCCCTTAATTTCCCATGTAATTAACATGTACCACCGCAACATTTCTAACTATAGAACGACACATTTGCTGCACAACAGAGAGAGAGAGGCGTACTACATGGAGTTGATTTCACAAAGCACTGAGAACTAGAGGTATTTAGGACCGATGGGAGTTAGGCACCTAAATCCTTTTGGTGATCTGGGCCTCCGTGCTATTTCAAAAGCTGAGCTGTCTGAATGTCCATGCATTCAGTGAGAGCTGACGGTGTGCTGGGCTACAGCTGGTTAGAAAGAAATGTGACTTTTGCGCAAAAAATATTTGGGAAGGCAGGTTGATAATCCTGTAATTGTTTTCATTGCAAAATGTGGAAAATTTTGAGCAGCTTGATCATCAGACAAAAAGCTTTAAATAAAAAAAAATAACGTTTATGTTGTCAAATGTCCACAAAAAATTGATCAAAGCATTCCAACTCATGTGACTCAGATCTTGCAGGAGGAGCCACCCCGATAATGCCCTAGCTAGAAGAATCTGTATGCAGACTATGGAGGGCAGTAAAGAAGAGGCTGCAGAAGCTCTAAAGAGAGTGGGTCAAGCTGAAGAAAAGGAAGGCTGTTGCTCATGCGTATGAACACTGCTGATTCAGGGCTTTCAATCTTGTAGGAGTTGTTTGTCTTCATGGAGTCAAGCCATGCACGCAATATAAATATTAATTAGTGCTTTGCACTTTGTTAGTGCCTTTCATCCCAGGATTTCAAAGCACTTTAGATATATTAATTAATTAGGATCCAGAAAACACACGCTAGGTAATATAGTTGATGTTATATCCCATGCAGAGGCCGGAATTGCCATCATTATAGGTATAACCCTAGAGTAAGTTACTCTGGTTCAAGATCTCCAATTAACAAGCAAGAACAGGCTTCCTTTCAATTTCAGGCATGTCTTATGTTTTCACTGAAAAACCTGACCCTGATCTTGCAACCTTAACTTAGTCAAAACTCCCCCAGACACTAGTGGGAATTTTGGACTGTTCAGCCAAATGAGGTTATGCAAGTTAAATTTCGGTTCCTGTTCCCTCTATGATACTCTGATAATCATGCAGGATGGCAGAACTGTGTCATCAATCGGTGACCTTCTTGTGAAGGATTTCCCTGAAACTTAAACCACTATATTATGACAGGACTTTTTGCCCCCCTGTAAGTATAAATCATTCCAGTAAGACTAAAATTAAGAGGATAAAAATACGTTGCTTAGCACGTTCATAACTGATGACTCCAAGGCAACCAACAGCCATTAAGTAATCGAGTCTCATATCACCCTGCCCATAAATAGTGTTATCCCCATTTTAGAAATGGGCAAGGGAAGGCACAACACTCAGATTTCCAGTTTCTTCCTTCAGGAGTGGAAGACTTTAGGCCACCTTTGTGCTTCCTATATTCTGGGTAACTGTTGGGAGCTTGAGCAACCTCAGGACTGCTCTAAATTTCATGCTGACATTCCTGGTTCCCTCAGAGCTCTGATAAGCAAACAACCATTCTTGTGTATGCCCTGGTCATATTCCTTTCCTACCCCTGGCCTGCTTCCATCATTTTCTTTAATGTACCCCTCCTACTGCTGGAGCTGGAAGCTGGGCTGCAGCTAAGGAGGCCCTGTGCACAGGGTTGATTCTCTGCGGTATATGTCCACATTCTGTTATAGAAGCTCCTCAGACAGCTAGAAGCCACACCATTTTGGACTTTTTAGGTCCTTGCCATCACTGGAATAAGTTAACTAGGGAGTGAATTTCCATCACTGGAGATATTTAAGAGCAGGTTAGATAGACACCTAACAGGGACAGTCCTGACGGTGCTTGGTCCTGCTAAGAGGACAGGGAACTGGACTCAGTGACCTCTTGAGGTCCCTTCCAGTTCTAGTGTTCAATGATTCTATGATTTTTCAAGACCGCATCACACTGCGATGGTGGGGTAACCGAGGACTGGGTTCAGAGAGTGTTTTCATGGACAAATATACCATGTTGGGGGACATGCTATCAATATAACAATAACTCCAACACATTAAAGCATATTTGGGTCTTGCCTGTACAGAAGGGACCAAGTTGTATTATAAGCAGGTTGCACAAGCATGTCACAGAAACATGGGGCTTAGTGGTTTGAGCACTGGCCATAGCTGGAATTGCAAAAGACAATCGACTTTCAGGTCTAGTGTAGCCTGCCCTGTTACCCCACCCACCTCGCTCAGGGGCCCAGAAAGTCTGTTGTTGGTGATCCCTCTTATGTAAGTCTCTCAATTTTATGGTTGGGCTTAAGTTATTTGGGGACTGGGTCTTCAGGAGTTCCTAATCACGACAGTCCATTCCAACTGCAGTGCCATTGTTTGGAGATGAAGGAGTCGACGTTTCCAACCCGATCATTAATGAGCATGCTCAGGTGTGGGTTATGGGCATCACCTGTATACTCTTACTCGTCTGCGTCACCTTTACTCACAGAAGAATTCCTAGTGAGGATCAGATGCAATGTGCAGAGGTGGGTGCATGTCCTCTCACTGCAAAACATTGTATCTTGCTTATTATTTAGCTTTCCTTAGGCTCCAGCTGCGTTTTCTAGATTTTACAGAAATGATCCAGAATTCATCGCTCTCAAGGTGACACGTACCAGAGGGGCAGCTGTGTTAGTCTGCATCCACAAGAAATCGCCTTATAGACTAACAGATTTTTGGAGCATAAGTTTTCGTGGGCAAAGACCCACTTTGGCATTTGCTCAGGCTCGCCAATGGGAGAAGCAGGGGGGCAAAGGGGGCAGTTGCCTCTGGGCCTGGCATTTCAAAAGGGCCTGGAGTGCTGCAGTAGCAGTGCAGGGAGGGGGAAGCTCAGCACTGACTGGCCTAAGCTCCGCCCCTTCCACCCTTGGCCATGTCCCTTCTGGGAGCTGGGAGCAGCCCTCCCCTCCCCCCACCTTGCCCCCGGGCTCACGGCGGCTGTCGGCGCAGCTGCACGTGCTATTTGAAATTACACTAAAAGACGTTTCTTTGATGTTGATTTTCATTCTAAACCAAGCCATCACATGCGGAAGACCCAGTTTTGATTGAGCATGGCTTTCTGATTTTTCAAATAAAAAACCTGCTTTATTTTCAAGTAGCGATCTTATTAAAAATTAAATTTGCATTGCCCTCTAATGTATCAGCAAGATTACACAACTCTGATTTACTGTTAGGACTGGAAATTAACTTCAAAAGACAAGAAACGGAAAGCGGCTGCTTATTTTCACATGGCACATTACTGCAGTGAGATGGGATGATGCCGTGATATCGGCAGAGCTTTCCCCTTGAATGAAGAAAAGGGTATCAATTCATTTCTGACCTATGTATGTATGCACCTTTAGGGGCGTTTCTCTACCTTTTAATATGCAACCATCCAGGACTTATCAGAAGCTATTATTACAATTAATAACATTATCAGTACCACCAATATGCAGTAATATTTGCACTTCCTTTGCAGTAATGCCTCTCTTGTGTTTGAGCCCATTCTGTATATGCTCCTATAAGGCTTGATCACAGAAGGTGATGAGGAAGCTGGCAGTCCAACAGTGCACTTAAACCCCAGGTTAATTTTAATCGTGTAGTGGTCCAATTGAAATTAGACACATGCTTGATCACAACCCCAGTGCGCAGAGCGAGAGCTGGGTGAAAGTTTTAAATGAAACTTGTTTTATGCACAAAGGCAGAGTTGGGTCAAGTGAAACGTTTTGTGTATTTGTGTTGATTTTAGCAAATTGTTTCGGTCAGAACAAAAAGCCTGTAACATTTCAGAGCAGTCCAAACAAATTGTATTCACATTACCAGAGCAAAAAGGATAAGGGCCAAATAGTTCAGTTGTTTGAATGTTGGCTTGCTAAACCTGGGGTTGTGAACTTGATCCCTGAGGGGTTCAGTTAGGGAGCTGGGGCAAATAAATAAATAAAAAACTGTTAGGGATGGGGATCAGTCCTGCTGTGAGTGTAGGGAAATGGACTCAATGACCTTTCAAGGTCCCTTTCAGCTCTGTGAGATAGGTATATCTCCCTAAATGGTTCCATTTTGGGGGCTACATTCACAGTGGGATTTCAGTATCTTTGGTAAAACTGAAATATCTCCTTTTCCCTGCCCTTCAAGCCAATTATCAATACGTTAGGGCACTCATCGGGGATGGCAGAAAACCCAGGTTTGAATCCCTCCTCTAGAGCAAAGGCTTTAAATGAAGATTTTCCACTCCCCAAGTGGATGCTGTAACCACTGGACTATTTGGTATTAGGGCCAAAAACAATTTTTCTTACCTTTTTAATTGACCAAATATACCCCAAAATTTCAGCTACCCACAAACTGAAAAGCAGGTATTTACACAGCATCATGAATAACACACAGCACCTGGCAGGATCCAACCAGTACTGCCCTTTTCACCATAGCACCGTCCAAAGATACATCAAAGAGAAGAAACAGAGGCTGGCATTGTATTGTGTGCCTGCTGACCTTCTTCTCTCCTTTGTTGGAAAAATTGTGTATGAATTTAATTTCCTGTCATTAATGCCTGACCCAGCACACGTGATTCACTTTAAGGATTGGAACTGTTCATGTCCATACAGTCAAGCATCTGCTTAACACTTTATCTGAATGAAGTCCCAGTCTAAAGTTCTGTCTGTGGAGGTAAGTTTGGAGTAGGGCACCTGGCACCAGGAACAGAAATAGCTGATGTTGGAAGCAGAATTGAGGGTTCTACCACCTTAGATCAGCCTCTGAGAATGTTTGTGTGCATCGTAAGACCCTGATGCAGCAGCCCACCCAAATTCAGCAAAGGCCTTAAGCACAAAGTCTCACACTTAAGTGTCACGAACAAAGGGCTTTTCTTAACTACACGGGGATTCGACACTGCAGCAATCAATGTAATGGCAATCGATTTATCGCATCTGCTTAGATGCAATAAATTGACCTCCAAGTGCTCTCTCACGGACTCTGGTACTCCACCAGCATGAGAAGAGCATCTGGAGTCAATGGGAGAGCAGCTCCCCTGGACAGTATTTCATGGAAGAAACTGGAGCAAGTATGTTGACTTCAGAGACATTATTTGCGCAGCTGAATTTGCATAGATTAGGTCAATGGGGTGTGTGTAGCATAAGCCTACAAGTGATGCCTGGGCATAAGTGCTTTGTGCAGTAGGACTGAGTTTAAGCACATGTTCAAATGCTTTGCTGAACTGGCATCTAAATGTGTTTTTGCTTTGTGATCCACAATGCAACAGGTTTTTCCAAACATGGGAGAAGACACAACTTTTTCCTCAAAGAACTTACACCCTGACTGACATAAACCAAATAAGAGTGAGAGAAGAGACTGTAACAGCAGATAGAATAGGCACGGTGAAGGCAGATGTACATATTGGGAAATCCATATTCTGTTGCTGTTACTTCCTTTAGTTGCAAATTGCTATTCATTAAACATAAATATTTCTTTCAAAGCAGCCACCAGGGAAATACTCAGAATGCCTCTAAAAACAAGAACCTTTCTCTATTAATGTGAGACAAGATCATTTCTAGCTAAAACACCTCACCTCTTGCAATTCCCATCTTAGGGGACAGCAATAACCTTCCCAGGTACTAGTGCATCTCTCTCACTGTTTTTTTAAAGGAGCCTTTGCAGCCCCACAAAGGGAAGGAGGCAACGGAAACCGTGTGTGAGAATTAGTTGCTATTTCATGTACATTGAGCTAGCTACTGCAGGGGAGGCTCAGTATTTCTAACCATGACTGATGATTAAGTATGTGAATGGACTTCTTGGCCTCTGTTGTGATCACAGAGCGACAAGGGGTTAATATCTAATCAGCAAAGTTGAAATGCATTTCTTGAGAGTGATGACAGAGAAGAACTAGAAAAGATGAATCAAAACAAATGCTGGTTTTTGTAAAATGCGCATTCAGAGCCAGCTTTGCTTAAACTATTTTGTTAACCTCCACTTTCTCCCCTATAACTTCAGAGAAGATTGTTTGTGCCTCCATACATCTTCCCCATGCATATTTTTGTCCCATACAAAATAGTAGCACACGAAGAAGCTATTAGTCCATTTGCTCCTCTCTTTTCTATCCCAGTGATGTTGATGGTCTCTGACTCACAATGACAGAGACCTGCAGGCTAGTCATACCTATATGCCACTGTTGTGCAGAACACTACTGATACTAGCCAAAACAATGCAAATGAATTTGCAAAGCAGAATCCCTTCTATAAATTCCTTATTCTCAGAAGGAAAGCCCCATGCTGACCATTCCACCCCCTGCAGATAATTAAATTGATGAGATGTCATGAAGATACCTAGATGAATAGATTGATCATATTTTAAAAAATAATTGTAACTGTCAAAGTTAACATATTTTGACAGAAGAGTATATTAAAAGCTATTAAAAACAGCTGTTTTGCTGCAGGGAATTTTACTTGTGGGCTGAATGGGAAGAGATGTGTAGGTATTTATTCAGTAATCAATCACCAAGAGAAAAGACCTCGAATTGCAGTTGGAAGTTTTTATTTTTATCCTTTTCCTTACTACTGGTCTTTAAACCTACTCTGAGGAAAGCTATACATGCCAGGCTAGTGCTCATCAAAAGCAAGCAATCACAGCTAAATCAGCATGCAAAATGCCACTCAACCTTGGGCCTTTATTAAAATTTGCTGGGACTCAATTTGAGATAGCGATCGTTCTTATTAAAAAGCAAAATGTAAGATAGTTTTTTTATATAAATCTCTGGATGGAATGGAATTGTTAATCAGCATAGGCTGATGTGATTTCTCTGTTGCAAATCCTGCCGAGGGCTCAGAAGTGGCACATTACCATAATTCCTAGGCTAGAGCCGGCAGCTCGAAAAAGACCTGCAAGAATCTTTAAAGTGCTTAAGCAAAGCTGTAAGTCACAGCAAACAGCACACACAGAGCGTGGCTACCATGGGTTTCTCACATGATATAACATAGTTTCTCACTTCCGTCCATTTGATACTACCACAATTTGGTATTTTGCTGGGCTCGCAGAGGGCTAGCCTGTGTTTCACTAACAAAAACAACAGAAAGAATTAAAAAAAAAGTGTCATATATAATTATCTCCCTGTGGAAAATGATCCATTTCTACACAACGTGCCTGCTGTATTGTAAATTCAAGGTACATGGTGACTATCTGTTTAGATTACTTAAAAGTCTCCCTGGTAGTTTTAAAATTAATTTGGTGTTTTCTCTAAGCAGCCGGGCAGCTGCCCTGAACTCTTTGTCATCCCAGAGGAGGCTGCTTTTTAGTGATGAATCAAAGGACCTGTATAAGTAGCATGTATATGGGATTGTAAACTGTTGTGGGCACATTTGTGCTCACAAGGCACTACATAAAATTCACAATATTAATATGATTAACAATTAGCACTAATTAATCCAATTTGCCCTTACTCTCTGCTGCAGAAAATGATGCCTGACACCAACTATTGAAAATGAGTCCATTGGAAGACATATTGCTGTTAATGCATTATTATTTTATTATTATTAATTATTAATATTAGTAAGACATGTAAGAACCAGTATCTGGAAGTTGAAGTTAGACAAATCAGATGGGAAATAGAATGTCCATTCTTAACGGTGAAGGTAATTAACAGTCAGCCTTGATAAGTACTGATAGCACTTGGGTTGTAGGTGGATTTTCAAATAAAGACTGGATGTTTCACTTAAAGGGAGGCTCTGAGAACTGTTTTGGGGGGATCCCATAGCCTGTGTTATACAAGACAATCACAGTGGTCCCTTCCGACCCGGGAAACTATGAATTATTCATGACATCAGTATTCAAAGGCCCCAACCATTGCGTTGGCCCTGTACAAATTTATATGAAAGAAGTGTAATTATTCCATTTGTTTCATCTCATCTGTAAATATGCACAGCATGGGTGAAGATGGAATAAAGAATAGTCCAAGTAAATGTGAGACCTCACACGTCTCTGGATACGTCACGCTCCACTAACCACTGAAATCAATGGGAAGAATTTCCACTGACTTCAGTAGGAGGTGGGTGAGGCCCCAGCATAGCAGTTTGGTTCCTTTCATCATTCCACCTAGGGGACAAATTTGGAATAAAAAAAAATCAGCCTTAGGAAATGATGGGCTTTAACATAGGCTACTTGTAAATCGATGTCTCTGCTTTGAATCTAACTTGAGTCCAGCAGTGCACAAAAATTATCCCCTTCTGATGACTTTTTAAATAATACCCGTGAAACAATGTATGGACTCAGTCTAAATTATAGGTGACATATGTTTCAAACCCACCATCATCTCTACGGAGAAAATCCAAGGACTGATTAGCACAGAGGCTGAGCTGTGCCTCCACTAGTGCTCCCCGAAATTCTTCCATCTGGGGTGAAATACATTTTTTGCATGCACCAAGGCATGGGCAAATATGCATCACCGATAGAAACACATGCTGCTGTCTGTGTGCGCTCTGCTAATCGTCTGGGCAGCACCTTAATTTCTCCTGGGTGGCTGCAGGGCACACTGGTCTTCACCCTTTCAGATAATCATTTCAAACTGAAACATGGCGACAGGGAAGCTTACCTGGATGCTCCCTCTATGCTACCTGCCCTGAAGGCTATAAATTATTTCCTGATCATAATGCAAATATGTTAATTGCACTCCGCAGGCATTCTCTTTGGAATGGAGCAATAGATTCATTAGCATACTGGGAGACACCAGTGCAATCTCCCCAAATTCTGCTACTCTGTTTTGTCCAACTAGCCAAATAGATTTTCCCCACCCCCACTAACATCAACCATTTGCATTTCAGGTGATGACTGGTTGCAGCAATGGGCCTAACAGAGCAAACTGGCTAGAATGGAATTCGTAACATTGCAACACAAATGGAGACATGATAATTCAGAGTCACATCCTCAGCTGGAGTGAATGAGCAGAGCTCTGTTGAACTTGGTGGAACTACTCACCTGGTATAAACAAACACATCTGCATTGATATCCATGGAGTTATTCAGCTAGCACAAAACAGCTTATGTCCAATCAAAGTCCATGGAGTTACAGCAGCTGAGGACCTCAGCTCTACACCTATTTAGGATCTGATGTATGCAGCAATTCCATATTTTTCAAAAGGGAATAGTGGGACTTCTCCATAATTAGCCTTGAGAACAGGCTAAAATTGGAATCATTAACAAGTGTGAACTTGTCCCTCTCTCTGGCAATTTCATACTCTTGAATGGTAACAGTGATTATAATGAATTATATAGAGAACTGGAGATTCTTGCATGCTGTGATCAAAATGTTAATGTGGAAGGTTACTATACATGGCATTACGTTAGAGATAGTTACAGGGCTGGATTCTCTACTGCTTTGTTGCACGTGCGACCACTTACCCCTTGCATTTATTTTGCACAGGTGCAAATGACTAAAAAACGGACAAGGCAGCAGAAAACTTGAGTCATTGGAATTTAGTTCCATGTCTCTCCCAGTGAAGGGCATGTGGCCTGTTTGAGCAAAAAAGGTTAGCATTCCTGAATGATTACGCAAATGCATTTTTTAGCCTGTAAATGGATTATCTTTAATGGAAAACATCTTTTTATGTGCTACATCACACTGATCTGATTCTTCATTTTTGCTCCCAGGGCTTTGGTAGAGTTGAGTTTGCACCGTCTAAAATAGTTTAAGTATGAGTGGACATAGACACCGAGAAAAAGTAGCATAACATCAAGTACAGTTTGAACCTGTCTAGTCTGGCACTTTCAGGATCTGACTGGTGCCAAACCAGAGAATTTACAAAACCACAGTCTGTCAATGTTGTCTAGCAGTATTACCAACACTTCCATTGCTTACTGGGCTCTTAGAAGACATTGGCTGTGTCTACACTAGCCAAAAACTTCGAAATGGCCATGCAAATGGCCATTTCGAAGTTTACTAATGAAGCACTGAAATACATATTCAGCGCTTCATTAGCATGCGGGCAGCCGTGGCACTTTGAAATTGACGCGGCTCGCCGCTGAATGGCTCGTCCAGACAGGGCTCCTTTTCGAAAGGACCCTGCTTACTTCAAAGTCCCCTTATTCCCATCTGCTCATAGGAATAAGGGGACTTTGAAGTAGGTGGAGTCCTTTTGAAAAGGAGCCCCGTCTGGATGAGCCGCACGGTGGCGAACTGCATCAATTTCGAAGTGCCGTGGCTGCCCGCATGCTAATGAAGCGCTGAATATGTATTTCAGCGCTTCATTAGTAAACTTCGAAATGGCCATTTTGAAGTTTCTGGCTAGTGTAGACGCAGCCATTGAGGGGTAAATTACAGCTAAATGACAGCATAGAACGCTGAGAGCCAGGACTCGTGGCTGGAAACAAACTTTATGGGACCTCAGGAATCTAGGCCACTCCCATGATAAGTGGACATCTGGCTAACTAAACTCATGCCAGATTACAGATATTACCAGACAAGAGAGTTCGGGATTAGAGAGGTTCAACCTGTAGTAATAGGTGAACAGCAGAAGGATATTTTAACTGTTGAATGAAGACAAGAGTAAATCCAGAACCCAGTATATCATTGTGTACCAGGAAACCATTCACTGTGCAGCATAAATACCCAGCTGTGCCAAGGAAACCAGCAATACTTTTATTTTTCTATTTGAAATAAAAAAAAAAGCAATCCATTTGGAGCTGGTTGAAAAGACCCTTCCCAAAAAACATGCCACTGTATAAAAACATGTGCTGGGATTCCCTTTGTTGCTGTTCAGGTTGAGTTAAAATGCAACAGCAATTCAGCTGCCTCGTTTATTTATTTATTTTCGAAGGGCTGGCTTTTTTCAGAGTCAGGTTACGCAGCTGGACTTCACATTGCCTGTGCTGCGGCTGCTTCATCAGAAATGCTGGTAGTATTTGTCAGCCGGGAAGTGTCTTGAGGCTGCTTCTGAGAGATACAAGGAGGCAACTGATAAGGAGAGCATCAGAAGGGCAGTTAATTGCCTCCAGTCTCTCGGTGCCGGGGAATATTTAAAATCTATGGGATTAAAGGCAGATTAAAAACTGTGGAAGCAGGAGCCCAATAGTGCTGAAAGATCATAATCAGCAAGGGTAATGGCAGAGCAAAAATGAATGTGGCAAATAAAATGACAGATAGGAAATTCAGATCCGCTTCTAATGCTCCAAGTTCCATCTTGTAAGCACAATTCATCTACGTGTAAATCATTTTTTTGGCTTCAAGCTTATCAGCCAATCGGTGAATTAAAAATGCTCTTTCCTTGGAGGATTAAAGAGGTTGATTGAAGTCAGTGTGAAAACTGGCTAATAAGTCTGGAAATGTCAGGAGGGTGCTTGGTAGGAACTCAGTTTACTTTTTTTCTATCAGGGCTATGACACAGGAAGTTTGAAAGGCTGTGTAGTTCTGTTACTTTGAGGAAGGTTTTTTTGGGTGTGTGTGTGTGTGTGTGATTTTCTTGTTTTCTGCAGTGTGTAAGTGTCTTGCAGAAATATTGAAATTTGTGAGATGAACCGTGATAGGTGCAAATATTGAGATGCAAGTGGGGGAAAAAGCGAGATGGGGAGAGTTTTCTGAATTACATAGCTGGGGCTTTGCAAAGCCTGGCAAGAGCCATTTCATTTCAGATAGTGAAGCAAAGAGACCTGCAAATGGGTGGAATGGACAATGCAAGTTTTACCTTTGAGGCTGCATAAGAGTTTGTGGTGGGGTTTACAGAACTGAACTGGGGCAAGAACCAGAAAATCATAGATTCATAGAACACTAAAACTGGAAGGGGCCTTGAGAGGTCATCTACTCCAGTCCCCTGCCCTCACAGAAGGACCAAACACCATCTAGACCCATTCCCGATAGACATATATCTAACCTGCCCTTAAATATCTTCAGTGATGCAGATTCCACAACCTCCCTAGGCTATTTATTAGAGTATTCAACCACCTGGACAGTTAGGAAGTTTTTCCTAATGTCCAACCTAAACCTCCTTTGCTGCAGTTTAAGCTCATTGGGTTCTGCTAGGTGTGTGTGTCAGGGGGCAGCTTAGAGGTGCATGGCTAGAGCTACCCCTAAGTCTTGGGTTCTGTGGAGACAGAGGGAAAGTACAGGACTATCCTTGAAGCAAGGGTCCCATGTTTAGTTCTCTGTTCTGCCCCAGAGTTCCTGTATAACCTTGGGTCCAAATTGTTAAGGGTATTTAGGCACCTAAAGAGACAGATAGGAACCTTCACACCCTCTCGCAGGTCTGGGAACACAAACACTTCTCAACAGCCCACTCAGCATCTATCTGCATCTCTATGTGCCTAAATGCCTGTAAAAATCTGACCTTTATGTCCCAGTCTCACAGTGAGTTTCAAGAGGGTCAGTAAAGAATGTGAGGTGCTCACATAGGATGGTGATGGGGGGAGACATGAATAAGTCACTAAGGGTGCATCTACACTAGGCAGTGACTTCGAAGTAGCTGGCACAACGTTGAAATAGTTCGCATCACATCTACACATGCTGTGAACTATTTCGACATTGAAATTGACGTTAGGCAGCGAGACATCGAAATCGCTATTCCTATCTGAAGATGGGAATAGCACCCTACTTCGACATTCAACGTTGAAGTAGGGCATGTGTAGACGATCCGCCTCCCGCTTCGTCGAAATAACAGGATCCTCCATGGCGGCCATCAGCAGGGGGATTGAGAGAGGCTCTGTCCAGCCCCTGTGGGGCTCTATGGTCTCTGCGTACAGCAGCCCTTAGCCCAGGGCTTCTGGCTGCTGCTGCTGCTGCTGCTGCAGCTGGGGTTCCATGCTGCATGCATGGGGTCTGCAACCGGTTGTCGGCTCTGTGGATCTCGTGCTGTGCAGGCTGAGTGTGACTGGGAGGGGCCCTTTAAGGGAGTGGCTTTGCTGGCCCCTTATTTTGATGGGGAGAGCTTGTGTGTGTGGATGCTCCGCATTTCCTTCCAGGGCGGCTCCTTTCAACATCCATCGTTACGTTGACATTGAACATCGATGGCACCAGCCCTGGAGGATGTGTAGACAATACACGTCAAAGTAGCCTATTTCGATGTTCTTAAGTCGAAATAGGCTACTTTGATGTAGTCTGCTAGTGTAGACGTAGCCTAAGTGAGATATAACGATCTCTGCTTTAGAAGAGAATCTGGCCCAGGAGGCTTCCACATGTGCAAAGATACATATCTGCCACAGGTCAAACTTCTCTGCTCCAGTACTTTCTTGTCCAGAAACATCCAGAGTGATTTTAGTTAGCCAGGCAACCACTTGTCATGTGTGTTGCTAAGTTTCCCGTGGTCCCATAAAGTTTGTTTACAGCCACCTGTCCTGGCTCTCAGTGTCCTATGCTGTTACTTAGCTGTAATTTACCCCTCAATGTCTTCTTTGAGCCCCATAAGCAGTGCAAAAGCTAGTGATGCAGCTAGACAAAACTGACCTCCCATGGTCCAGCAAATTCTCTTGTTTGGCACCAGTCAAGTCCTGAGGGTGGCGGTTAGAGAGGTTCAACCTCTAGTTTATTTTGTCATGTCTTTAATATTGCCCAGAAAAAAGTGGCTTTGGGAAACCTCACTAATCCATGGCCTCTCAGCCCTGACATATCTTTGCCTGGTAGCTACGCTTTGCACCTTGCCATGGCCATATGTGAGGCACCTGAGAGTGGTAAAGCAATAGTAGGTAATTCGGGAGGCTGGAGGAAGTGTAAAGGGTCAGGGGTTGACTCAGCATCTCTGGGGAAACTGGAGGAGAGAAGCCCTGAGTGGAATTAGCTAGCTAACAGAAAGGGACAAGAGTTTTCCTTCAGCTGCATTTCCTCCAAAAAAATCATCACTTACCTAGTGAGGGCTCCTAGCTATTACAGAGGTGTTGTCACTCTTCCTAACCTAGGCAGAGGAGGAAAGCTTGGTATCTCAGATACTGCCCTACTGCCGTGCTACAATGTGCTGGGTTGTCAATGGGTTGCTACACTTTACGTACAACTCCCACTGGCTTGAGCAGCAGTTTCTTGCACATAGTTGCGAGGAGATTCTGGCCCCAACAAATAACTGGTTTCCCATGATCTCCATGTAGCATTCTGTCACTGAATGGTTAACCAAACATTAAGGCTGCTGTTTTCAAAGCCACGGGGAATTGAGCAGCACCAAACCCTCAAGTTATTAAGTGCCTAAATATCTTCAAGGATGAGGGCCCTATTTCTTATTCTTTTGAATGGGAGCTGAGAATCCAAACATCCTAGGCGTGTTTGAAAATTTCAGCCTAAAGAGATATTTTTGCAAAGAGCAGGGCTAGCATCAGAAAGGCTCAGATGATGCCTGGGGGACAGATGTTGCTCAGGTTAATTTTATTACAGCCTTTTATTCATGAAGCTGCCTTTTGCTCTTGGGCACACTCACGCAGCTCCCATCCCCCTGCATATGAGACACATACGAGCATACTTTAGAATTTGGGCCAGGTTTTACAATCCCTGCTATGTCATCTGAAAGTGATAGACGCCAATGCTGCTTTCAGCTGAACAGTGGGTTTCAAACACTATCTTAAATATAGGGACGCCATCTGTCCCTTTTTCACCAGAACAGTCCTGGAATCTAGGAATGACAGAGGAATCCATATGGCATTTAAGTTGTTTCACAGTTGTCCCAACTTTTTTAAGAAAATGGGCAAATTGTCCTGTATTTTGCAGGGCTCCTGTTCCCCAGCACCTGTTGCCTCAGAGCAGCAGCCCCATTCCCCAGTACCCCACAGCAGCAACCTCTACTGCCAGAGAGCTTCACCATGGGGCAGCTGTCTCATTCCCTGGTGCACCACATCGAGGGGACCAGCTTCTGCAGTCAGGGAGCCCCCCCACAGGACAGCTGCCTTGTTTCCTGTCATCCCGCACCTGAGGGAAGCAGCTCCTGCTACGTGGAAGCTCCTCCATGGGGCAGCTGCTCTGTTCCCTGTTGCAGCAGCCCCCACTGTCAGGGACCCCTGTCCCAGAGGTTGCAGAGCCCCCATCCTCCTGCCCCCTACACATCAGGAGGCTGTGGAGCCCCTATCCTTGGTGCCTCACCATGGGGCAGCAAGCAAGGAACCCTGGCAGTGGAGAGCAGCTCCTCATTCCCAGAGGCCAGTGTCCCATATTTAGCAAGGGCAATGTGGTCACCCTGCTTCAACAGAACAGAACATGTCTTGGCTAGGGAAGGATGAACCCAATTAGAATAAAGATGAACCTAATCTTAACCCAGCTCTTGATTTGTTCCAGAGATTAGAAAAGCTTCAGGAACCATTGCTGAACATGGCTGTGTGCTTCTGATCTTGTGTGTCTGGTTCTGGCTGGGACAACCAGGCAGGTATTTTGTACAGATTGAACCTCTCTAGTCCAGCACTTTCAGGATCTGACCGGTGCCGAACCAAAGAATTTGCTGAACCACGGGAGGTCAATATTGTTGAGCAGCATTACCAACATTTCCACTGCTTAGGGGGCTCCTAAAAGACATTTAGGGGTAAATTACACCTAAATAACAACACAGAACACTGAGAGCCAGGACTGGTGGCTGGAAACAAACTTTCTGAGACAGTGGGAATTTGGCCACATGTAGGATAAGTGGACATCTGGCTAATGAAAATCATGCTGGGCCACGGATGTTGCTGGACTAGAGAGATTCAACCTGTAAAGTGCTCAATAAATACAGTGGATTTTTTTTGTCAATCTTTCCATCACAAAGGTCCCAGTCCTGCAGCGTGTGATTAGCCTTGCTAAAGTCAATGGCTATTAATGTGAATAAAGGCTGTCGCATCTGACCAATAAAATCACCATTGAAAATTTTCTACCCATAAATCCTGTGCTTATGAGGGATGAATAGGACACTCAAGGGTGAAGAATGGAAGAGACTATTGAATTTCCTGAGTTGAGGGTAATTTAACACAAGTCCCTGGTGGCTCAGCTTTACTCCACCTATATGTGATCTTCCTAAACTTGGGGAAATAAATTCTCTCCTCTGCTCCTGGCGGTGGCCAGTGTCTCGTGTTCCATTCAGCTGTATCTCTGTCCATCTCTAATCACACAGCCTGATGACTAAGCTGGAAAAGATGAATGCAAAATACCCTGGATGGAAGAAGGAAGAGCTGGCCTGGTGGCAAACAGAGTCTTTATCTTAGTCACCATCTTTGGTTTATCACCGCATAAGCAAACAAACTATACATGGCATATATGCTTCTAAGCAATGTACCACCTACACAAGAGAGGAGAACAAGAAATGAACCTTGCTTAGTATGCTGAGCCCACAGGAATATAACTCACAAAGAGAAACTTGAGGTTGTAGTTTTAACAGAAAATCCAATGGGTAGAACCCAGCTTGGTTAATTGGAACTCCTGGGTCCTACTTCTGTCTCTGTCTGCCGCTGACATGCTGCTGTGAATCCTTAGGTGAGCTATTGAATAATGAAATAAACGGAACTGCTTTGTGCCTCAGTTTACCCATTGGTAAAATGGGTAATTGGACAAACCCACACTTTACAGTCTCATCCCAGGAGATGCTGAATGCATGTGACAGGTCCTGAAGCCCAAGAGAGAACTGCAGATGCAAAGTGCCTCAGGGGATCAAGCCCTTAGATTGGAGTGTTTTGCAGGGTTTAAAGGATGCTTGATATTCACAGATGAGAAGGATTTAGGAATAAGTGCAACACATTACCTGGTAATAGTAACAGAGAGGGAGCTGTGCTAGTCTATATACTATCAAAACAAAAAGCAGTCAAGTAGCACTTTAAAGACTAACAAAATAATTTATTAGGTGAGCTTTCGTGGGTCTCTAACATACAAGTACTATACATATTTTGAAAACACGCAGTAGGAAAATGCCATGAGAAAGTAGACCTTTATGGGAACTGCCAGGAGGTTATGGTGACTTCATGAATGCTCTGGTAAAGACAAAGTATTTGTCAACTTCAAAATGAGGCTGGTATGATTTGAGCAGTCAAACCAGCTCCTCATGACAGCGATTCCCTCCTTCGCCCCCTCCAGTGCCTTTCCTGGCACAACCTTTCCCAAGGGGCTTGCAAATGCTCCTGCTCCTTTGTTCCTGAGAGGCAAAGACCTTGAAAGCAGAGTTGTGCAGATTAGAGGCAAACGGACCAGTGTTCTAACCACTTCAGCTTGTGATGTGCACATTGTCAAGCGATAACAAAGGATTTATCTCAGACTTACATCTTTTCTTAGGGGACTTTTAATGGAAAGGCCACAGTCATATGGCAATGACAGAGGAATCCATGTAGCATCCATCACACAAATAAGCTTTTTCTTAATCTATGGTTTGTCCTGTTTGTGGGGCAGCACCATACTTTTAAGTGCCTGCAACATCCTGGTTGGGATCAGTGTTCCTTCTAATTTTTTTCCACCCAGGGCAGAATAAATTTTGTTCTGGGCACCAAGACATGTGATGATGTGCACCACCCACAGAAGCATGCTGCCCATTGTGGGTAAGGTGACTGTAGGGGCTCTGCTAATCAGATGGGCAGCACCTGAATCTCTCTTGGGTGGCTGCCCAAGTGCTCAGCTTGGAGGGAACACGGGTGGGTTCTTTGCGATGCAGGGGAGTTATCTGGAGGACGGAGAGGGCGTTTCTGCCAGCCTAGCAACTGCAGCTGCTGCCATGGATACAAGCTGCGTGCAGCCCATCAAATTGGCCCGGGTCACCAAGCTGCTGGGCCGGACAGGCTCGCAAGGCCAGTGCACCCAGGTTCGCGTTGAATTCACGGATGACACCAGTCGGTCCATCATCTGGAATGTCAAGGGGCTCGTGCAGGAGGGTGATGTCCTGACGCTGCTGGCATCTGAGCGTGAAGCACGGCGACTACGCTGATGTGCCCGAGGCAGCTTGGTGGCACACCTGATGTGACTGCCATTTCTGATTTCTTGTAATGAAGAGGCTCCGCTTAACAAAATGAAGAGGAACTTTGTGGTTCGGAGATTAAAAGAAAGGGATTTTTCCAGTAAAAAACAAACAAACAAACAAACAAAAAACTTTGTCTGCATCCTCTGCAGGTCGTATGATTTCACTAGTGAACAGTAAGAGGGCAACTTGTTGCAATCACTCCCAACTGACTGAGAACAGCAGCCTGATTCCAACTGGTGATGGACGCTCCTCACTGCTTTTCCCCCTGTTACAGTGGCATATGGTTGGAGAGCAAAGTATAGCAAACTGGGTCCCACAAGAGGGCTGGAGGCAAGACCTGCTGAAGTCCCCCCCAGAGACTTCTACTGGCTTTATGTAAGGCTGACGGATCCTGTTTATCGGCAGGTGGGAATGCACTTGTGACCTTAAGGGTTAAGCTTTACTGCATGAGCTAAAAGCCAGCAGGCTCTCAGTTAAGGCTGTAAGGCAGAGACTTCACTCTCCCTTGTCAGTCATGTCAGTGCCTCTGGGTTTACACTTGAATCAGTCTGTTCAGGAGTTTCTGCCTCCTTCTGTCCACCTCACACAAACTAGCTGCACGCTGAGTACTCAAGTCCCATATAGCTGACCAGGGAGTGAGGCTGCACATTACCATGTTTCACCCTGCAGGACTGGGCCTTTAAAAATCACACTCACTTGGCCTGCCTCTGCACCCACCTGTCCCTGGTCCGATACCGATGCAAAGTGAGTGTAAAATACAACTACTCTGGCTAGCCCATTCCACCCAGAGTAAATCCAGTTAACTCCATCCATATCCAAGAGTTGCTCTGGGATAGCTATAAACGAGATAAGACACTTGCCCAGTTTAAGCTACTGATTTGAATCTCTTCTATAATATCTATAAAAGGGAGTTTCCCTGCTCTTAACAGCTGAAATCTGACGGATCCTATCGGAGCCAGATCTGCCAGCGTGGCACCCGTGCGCCGATTCATAGTTGCACAAATTCAGCAGCTTTCCGTATACGGAGATGATAAATTGCCCTGTGTGTGGTTGATTATTTTTAAAAAAAAGTGTTGGCATTATTATTAGGATTTCTGCCTAAGAGAGATTATCTCACAGATCATGTTGTGCTGTTCCTAGGGAGCGTCAGGGTGGAGAAAGGAGGGACAAGGAAAGCCCTAAGCTTTTTCCAGAGTACCTGAATATGCAGAACATTTCATTGTCTCAACTAATACGCCCTCACCTTTCACACAGACCATGATTAGACATACTTCTTGGCGGGAAGAGGTGAGTGTGAACTTGAAGAGGTCCAGGCACCCTCTTGCCAATCAGAAGGCCTGGGGTTAACAAAACGAACAGATTTTAATCCCTTTTAAAATGGTGCTGTGAAAACACTGTCTGTTTTAGAATCACAGAATCATAGAATCCTAGGGCCAGAAGGGACCTCAGGAGGTCATCCAGTTCAGCCCCCTGCCCAAAGCAGGAACAACCCCATCTAAATTATCCCAGCCAGGACTTTGTCTAGTCGGGACTTAAAAACCTCTAGGGATGGAGATTCCATCACCTCTCTCAGTAACACATTCCAGTGCTTCACCAGCCTCCTGGCGCCATAGTTTTCCCTGTTATCCAACTTAGACTTCATCCATAGCAACTTGAGACCATTGTTCCTTGTTGTGCCATCTGTCACTGCCGGAACAATGGACAAATTGAATCTGCCCCTCTTCTAATATGATTGCTGGACAGAACATATCAGCCATCTTAAAGGGCACTTGCAAAAGGGAACTTTTCGTCAATGAATGCATTTGACCTGTTTTGATTCAAAGGCTGTTTTCCTCACTGGTAAAATTAATTAGCTCACTCCCTCCCCCCCACTCCTTCAACAAGGTGGCACAATTAAACATTGCAAGGCAAGGCAAGATTCACCATTGCCATCTGGAAGGTCCGCTCCACCTGCCAGCGCACAGTACATCTTACAAAACCAACCCCTGGTGCACATCTCTTGCAGACTTGTGCCTCTGAGCACAGGTGAAAAAGAAAAGGTTGAGTCACTGAGAGGGCGTGAAAGCCTTTGCTCCTCTCCAGCCGGATTGCACCAACGCCACCGTGTTAATTACACCCCACAATGCGCACATTTAATCTCCACGCCATTTCAATTCAATTAAATGAGCAATTAAAATAAATGGCAATTAAATCAAATAGTAATGCAATTAAAAAAAAACACGCAAGAAATTACCCACAGCAGGCATGAGATTTGGGGCGAGAGCTGGGAACAGGGCCAGCTGCCCCTCTGCAGGGCTCCTAGCCTTGATTCATTTGCGGGATAAAGGCTATTGCAACAAATTGTGCAAGGTTTTAAGGACTGATTGATAGCTCATTGGAATCAGTGGAAGGCTTTCCAGTGCATTTGGATCAGGTCCCTGATGCTGAACCTTAGGCCTGGTCTACACTAGCAAATTAGGTCAGTTTAATTACTTTGGTCGGGGCTGTATAAAACCAGCCACACCCTGCATGGTAAAGTTAAGCTGACCCTGCTTAGCCAGCACTAAATCAATCAAAAACATGTTCTTTCCCCCTAGCTGTCACCTCTGGGAGGGGGGTTGGGCTGGGTTATCTAAGAGGAAGGGAGCAGTAGGTTGTCAGCAAAAGGGACTGAACCTAGGACCATAGAGGCTGAAGCCCCATGCTCTACCACATGAGCAAGAGGTCAACTGGTGCTCAGGCAAGGGTGTAGAGCAGAGACTTCACTCTCCCTCGTAAGTGGACTCAGTGTCTCTAGGATTACAGAAGCCTTGAGTGTTCTTCCTGAGTAGAGAGTATAAGAGGTAATAGGGGGGTTGACAGAATTGCCGGGATGCTGGGAAAGAGAGGGAAGGGGCTTTGCTCTGTACGCCCAGAAGGGGTGGGGTTTGAGGAGAAGGGGTAGGGTTGCAGGCAGTCAGCCCTCCGCTCTGCCTGGATGGCACTGCACCAGCCGCCAACCCTTATTGCTGCTCAGAGCTGGCCTCGTGGGGCTCCAGCAGCGCGTGAAATGGGCCTAAGGCTCTGGCCACCACTGCTACTGCAGTAACAGTGGCAGCAGCTGGGAGCCCTGGGCCCCTTTGAGTTGCCAGGCCCCAGGGAAGTTTTTCCCATTGTTCCCCACCTTCAGGAGGACCCGGAGGTAATTAACGGCTCAGCTGTGCGTGGTGTTCACCTGATGAGACCCCCTTTGCCCCTTGCAGGAACAAACCCTGGAGCTGCACTTTGCAAATGAGGGCACCTTTGGTCAACTGAAACATCCTGTTGCCCACCTAAACCTGGAAGCACAACGTTCTGCTCAAGGGAACATAGCACAAGCATCTGTGCATGCAGCCTGGTTTGGCTGCCATTGGCCTGGCTTGAGGGACTAGGAGCTGTAAATTCTAAGGAACCAAGCCTTGCTTGCAACATCCCAAGTCCAGACTTTTAAAGGCCTTTAACCATCTAAAGATGCATCTAGGAAACTTGTAGCATTTTTGAAAGCCTCGATGTCATCTGCATCTTCACGTGTCTAAATACTGACCCAGAGAGTCCTCCCACTCCTGCTGATTTCCTTCAGCATATGGCAGGATCAGGTCCTGATTTTGGGTTATCCCCAGGTTCACACTGTGGCTCTGGGTGAGTTAATTTCACTGTGCTTTTTACTTTCCTATCTGCTAATGGAGTGAACAGCAGGTAGCTGACTCACAGATGCATTGCAAGAATTAATCCATTCATCTCTAAGGGTTGTTGCGCGCCCAGCTGTTGAATGCAGGACTTTTTCGTGCAGGCCTAACAGGAATGTTTGGAGTTTTGCAAGTGAACTCATTGTGCACTGCTCTGAAATCCTGGCCCTGTGATTTTCAAAGCACAGAAAGAAATGAAGGCGGGAATATGTTGAACTCCTCAATTGTCACTTCTCAAATTCTGAGCCTACAGAGGAAGTCAACTTCAACCATGTCTAAACAGCAGTCGAGGAGAGAAATAGTCCTGACAGGAAACACAGTCTCTTCCCTATTCTTAAATTCACACATTGACTTCCATGTTGCTGTTTTCAACGTCTGCAGCCAGTGTTCCCTCTATTTTTTTCTATCCATGGGCAGAATAATTTTTATGTGCACCGAGGCATGTGCAGAAATGCACCACCGATAGAAACATATACTGCCCACAGCGGGGGCTGTGCTAAGCAGCTGGGCAGCACCTGAATCTCTCCTGGGCAAGCCACCCAAGCACTCAGCTTACAGAGAACACTAGCTTTAGCCCATATGTTTGATTTTCCCCCCACTTTAAATTTTTCTCCCTCTTTTCACCAGCATCTCAGGGCAGGGTATTAATAAATCCCGTACATGATGTGATAAGAATGCCTTTTACTTATGCTCTCTTTTTCCACCTGCAGACCTGAAGTGCTTTAAGTAATTTAACGTGTTTCCCCGTCCTTCTGAGAGAAGGAAACATTATCCCCACTTGTGAAAGGGGGAATTAAGATATAGAGAGGCTCAGCAGCATGCAGAAAAATCTGTGGCAGAGCAGAAAATTGAGCCTTTCAAGGAGTAAGACACAGCCCTAACCACTGAGCCATTTTTCCCTTCCCAGCACAGGTCTCAGAAACTTTCAGTCTATCAGAGTGAAGGCCAGTGAAATGAGCTGGGCTCAGAGGTTGAAATAGGGAAACAAGTTAAAAGGCACTTTGGCAAGTAGATGTCTTTGAGTCACTAGGGCCTGATGAAATACATCCTAGAGTACTCAAGGAACTGACTGAGGACATAGCTGAGCCATTAACAATTATTTCTGAAAAATCATGGAGGGCAAGGAGTGATTCCAGTGGTCTGGAGAATGGCAAACATAGTGTTACTTTATAAAAAGTGAAATAAGGACAACCAGGAAATTACAGACCAGTCAGCTGAACTTCAGTACCCAGAAAAACAATGGAGCAAAGAATTAAGGAATCCATTTGCAAATGCCAAGAAGATAATGAGGTGATAAGTGATAGTCAACAGGAATTTATGAAGAACAAATCATGTCAAACCAACCTGACAGCTTTCTTTGAGGCAATTACAAGCCATGTGGTTATGGGGAAGCAGTAGATGCAGTATATCTTGACATTAGTAAGGCTTTTGATACTGTTTCATGTGACTGCCTCATAAACAAACTAGGGCAATGCAGCCTAGATGGAGCCACTATAAAGTGGGCGTGTAGATGGTTGAATAACCATCCCCTGAGAGCACTTATCAGTGGTTTGCAGTCCTTCAGGAAAAAACCTATCATATGAAGTCCTTCAACATGTGTTCAACAACCTCAGCAATGATTTAGCCCAGAGTAATAAAGTTTGTTTGGCATAATGGACAGTTCAAATAGGAGAGGCAGACCCCATAGAGAATGGATAGATGATGTAGTAGATTGGTGCAGAGCTAGTCTACAGAAACTAAGCCACTCTGCACTGGACAGGGAAAGATGGGAGGAAACAGTGAGACAGGCATCAGACACTAATGTGCGCTGACCCCATGGTTATTGATGAGGATGATGATGATGATGAATAAAGTTTGGGAACAATACCAAGCTAGGATGGATTACAAGTGTTTTGCAGGAAAGAATTAAAGTAGAGCTTTGCAATCTCTCCTCATATGGAAGCTGGTCCATACCAGAATCATTCCTCTTGCCTTTCTATGTCCTTTCTTCAATTCTAATATATCTTTTTTGACATGGGGTGACCAGAACTGCACAAGATATTGAAGAGGCTGGTGCACCCTGGATTAATATAGTGGCATTATGATATTTTCAGTTTTACTATGCATCACTTTCCTTATGATCCCTAATGTTATGTTAGATTTTTTCTTGACTGCTTTACATGAAGCAGATATTTTCAGAGAACTATCCATGATGAATCCAAGATCCCTTGCTCGAGTGGTAGCAGCTAATTTAGGCCACATCATTCTGTACATACAACTGGAATTATGTTTTTCAATGTATGTTACTTTCAGCATTGAATTTCATCTGACATTTTGTTACCCAGTGTAGTGAACTCTCTTTTCAGAGAATTTTGGACTTACAAAAAATGGGGATACACATCTCACAGAGCTGGAAGGGACCTTTAAAAGCCATTGAGTCCAGGTTTCTGCCCTTTTAGTAAGACCAAGCTCCATCCCTTTTTAATCTATTTGCCCCAAACTCCTAAATGGTCTCCTCAAGGAGTGAGCTCACAACCATGGGTTTAGGAGGCTAACACTCAAACTGCTGAGCTATTCCGCCTCCAAAAAGCTTTTTATATCTATCTGATAGAGCTGGAGAGGCCCTTCAGAGGTCATCAAGTCCAGTCCCCTGCACTCGCAGCAGGACGTATCACCCTCACTAAAAAGATTTTTCTTTTTAAAGTATTTGCTCCCGATCCTTAAATGGCTAACTCAAAGATTGAGTTTACAACCCTGGGTTTAGCAGGCCAATGCTCAAACCATTGAGCTATCCCTCCTCTACATTAATTAAAACTCAATTATTTTGAATAATATACTATTTGTACAGTCTGCAAATTTGCCACCTCATTGTTCACTCTCTTTTCCAGGTCATTTACGAAAATGTGGAACAGCACAAATCCTTGGGTGTCCTTGCTATCTCCCTCTCTCTGCTGTGAAAACTGAACAATTATTCATTGAAACCAAAACATTCTGTGAGATGTATCGCTTTCAAGATAATTTTTGAGGTCCAGGGCTCTCTGGTCAGATAAAGAGAGACAGACAGAACCTCAAATTGAAACGTTCACGTTTTCAATTTGGAAACACAATCTTGACACAATTCCATTTCATGAGAACATTCAATAGGTTTTGGTTTTGTTTCAAGGAGGCTCAGAAACAAATTTCCAAACTTTGGAAGTTGTCATGAACCCGAATTGCTCTTCTCCAGACAACTGCAGTTATAATGCCAGTGCATTATAGTGAGTTGTCCAAACAGAATCATACCATTCTAATAATTATGGGGAACATCCTGGGAATCCTACTGATGCTGATGGAAACATCTCCACTGATTTTATTGGGAACAGATTTTATCCTGATACGCTTTGATTATGTAATTCAATTTCCGTTACTATCTGTGCTGCCCTGGTCTGTACTGTCAATATTTAAAATTTGGCTGAGGTTCTGAATATGTTTCTAAAAGATATGCTCTAGTTCAAACAGGAATTATTCCGTGACCTGTTTATGCAGGTGCCAGATGATTGGTCCCGTCTGGCTTTAGAACAGCGGTTCTTAACCTTTACTGCAGCCTGACTGCCTTTGGTTCTCAAAATATATTCTTGCACCCCTTCTCAAAAATCAAAAATGGAGATGGGCGGGGAGCTATACACGTTTAAATGCACATTAAATATACGTAAAATAGTTTTATGTTATTACACCCCACAATTAATAGCACAGTAGGCATACAAAAATACACAAGTACTACCCAGAGATGTTGCGGAGTTTTGCTGTGGAAGTAAACTGTTACTGACATGCTAACAGTTAGCAGCTAACTGAATTCAAACAATTGTTTTGTATATTACACTAATCATTAAAAAATGTATAATGTTAATAAATACATATGTTTGATGAAACAAAGTAGTTGTACTTACGTGCATGTGCTCAATATGTACTTTCGATGATTTACCTTCTAAAAAAATCTGTCACGTCTCGTGCTCCCAGAAAGGGCATCACGCACCCCAGGTTAAGAGCTGCTGCTTTAGAATCTATAACTCTGTGTTTCCTACTATTGCTAACTGTTGTTAATTATTTGAGAAGAGTTTGACAGTTGGGCTATATTGGTTAAATGCCTGATCCAAAACCCAGTGAACAAGTCTTTTCCATTAACTTCATTGAGTTTGGGATCAGGAGTTAAGGTATTGTTGGACATTAACTGGTCCGTATAGATCCCACTGGGGGGCTATAATGTTGTGGTCTTTGATACCACGCTAGACTAAAAGGCACTGGGGAACCTTTAGTGTGCACAAACAGGGTCCACATGGACCAATTCCCATGCAACATGTTAGAGTGCTTTAGAAATCACGCCCCACGCAGTGTTCATTAGAGAAAAGCCCTCCGTTGCTGGCGCAGTGACTTCTTAGCAAAAGATACAGCGGACAAAATCCTATTCTCACTTTCGCTTGTGTAAGCCCATTCATTCTGTACTTGCAACCGAACACAGAATTTCAGACCTATTACATGTGTGCTTTTGTTGCTGTTGAATGACAGCTAGCACTTGGGGCTACCTTGCGGCTTGTAGGAGGAGGGAGGGGTGTGGAATTCATGACTCAACTCAAATTACTCCTTGAATGTCAGAGGAGCATGCACCAGGAATTGGAACTTGCTACCTTTTTACAGGGTGCAGCTTACGTTCTCCAACCCAGCTCAGCTCAGCAGACCCTGACAACTGAGACACTGAATTACTGTAAAACCTTGGCTGGACTTGACTCACAACTGCTTTAGGATATAAAACCCGGCAATGCAAGACTAGCCAAATTTGGTTTCAGAAACCAAATTGTTTCCAAGATGAGACATTATCCACCTGACTCCAGGCATGAGGACTGAGACCCTCAGCAAAGCAGGGCTTACAATGGAAATGTTGACATGACATTGTATTGGAGCATGTTGGGGGATATGGGGGTTTTGGAATACATCTTTCCACAACTCCTCAGAGGGGGTCTGAATGAAAAATTCACTTGCAATATCAAGTTTCATTCACTGAAAGGCTTCTGGAGATAAAGCCCATAAACTCTGTGGGTGCAGATGCAAAGGGGGTGAAGGGGTTAAGGGGCTGGAGAAGACTGTAATTCTCATAAATAAGGAACAGATGTTGTCTGGCATTTTGAAAGCACCGATTTCCTGCTCCTCTACTCACCCTTCTGATACTGTGAAACTGAGGGAGGATGAGATATTACTGAGTATGCAGCTTCTTCTCTCCAGTCCTGTCTGTTTCTACAATAAAAGGAATGAGGAAAACAGTCAGGGCATATTAGTAACAGTAAGGCCAGATCCAAATCCTCAGCTGGTGTAAATCAGCATAACTCCATGGATAAACTGGGCGGCAGGTCTACATTAGACCTTAAACTTGATCATAGATACTCAATTCTTGCTATGGAAATTGTGTGGCTGGAATTGACATATCTATGATTGACTTACCTGCCTCTCCTCACTGAGAGAGGTCAACAGGAGAAACTCTTCCATTGACCTCCCTTACTCACATGAAAGAGGAGTCGACTGTTGACTTGTGATAGTCTGATTTCATGTGTACCAACTAGGTGCACAAAATCAAACCCCAGAAGATCAACCCTCACTAGGCTGAGCTTGAGGGAGTGTAGAGGTACCCAGAGAAGTGCTCTGATTTGTAGCACATTGGATCTACTCCACGTTCTTTATATAGTATCACTCCTACATACATACCGCAAGGGGCCTTTTACAGGTCGTTTCCAAACTATGCCATATACCTCTTTACATGGATTGGGAGACATGCTCCTCAGCTGCTCAGAACTCGGGTAACACCACTCATCTTGAGGGAGCTATGGCAGGTACGCTAGCTGCAGGTCGCCCGGTCACATCCAGGGGAGGGAGAAAGGCACAGGGGGAGATTGTCAGGGGCTGTAAAGAAGTGGGCAGGTAATGATGAGGAGAGAGATAACAGGGTGTGGCGTTCAGTAGACAAGAGGTACAACACACAGGGCTCAGACACAAAGTAGTCAGGGTGGGCACAAAACAGGTGCTGGCTGAACTGAAGTGGCAGAGGAGGAAAGGGAGGGTTTTAAAGCAGTGGGACAGAGTGAAGTGTTTGCAGCAAAATCTGGCTACTAACCACTTTCATGCAACTAAAAAGTCCGACAAGTTTGAAGGCTGGAAAGGATACGGTTAAAGCCGGCAGGTCTCCCTAGGCTCTGCTATGGATTTGTTTTAGTAAAAAATAACCTCCAGTTCTTGCAACACACTTTTCATCGATAGATCTCAAAGCTCTTCTCTAAGGAGGTCAGCAGCAGCCAGGGTTTCTTGTGTTTTCCCAGCCCTGTGTGGAATAATTTTTTTATGTGTACCCAGGAATGTGCAGATGTTTGTCATCAATAGAAACACGTGCTACCCGCTGTGGGCACTCTGCTAATCAACTGGTTAATAAATGAATCTCTTCTGGGTGGCTGCCCAAGAGCTCAGCTTACAGGGTATGCTGGTAACACCTCCATTGCAAAACTAGGCCAACTGAAGTGCAAAGAGGGGAAGTGATTTGTCCAAGATTACTATGCCGGTCAGTGGTCCTGAGTCCCAGTCCAGTCCAGTAGCCAAATCTTCAGGTCTATGGGTGCCCAGTCTGAGACATTATTGACTCAGTCTGGACCTCCAATATCAGCAGATGCTTTCGCAAAGGTTGGATAATTTGCCTCAAAGCAGCTAGTGATTCTGGCATAGTGATGAGCCCTCTAAGTGGCCTGACTTACAGAAAATGCTAAACATCCTCTCTCCAACAATCATGCTTTCAAGGTTGTAGGTTGAACATCCAGAAAACAGAGGCAACCACAGTCATGTATATAACTCTTGGCCCTGACCTACTTCTGCCTGCTGTTGGGGTCCTACAAGACTCTGTGGATCGAAACAGAAGATGCTGCTCAGTCAACTCTTTGTGCACCAAAATCCCTGAATTTGCCGCAGCCAGATCCTGTCCCATGCTTCTCCAAATGGCTGCTTCTCACTGGGCCACATCTGGCACATCAACCTTGGTCCCTTGCTCAGCTACTAACTGGAATCTTGGTATAAGCAGAACAGGGGACCAATGTGCTGCATTTGGGTCCTGTGAACAGATGCATAGGTAGCATGAAAGTATCAAAAGTACATAGCATTAGCTTAACTCTGCTCTCTTTAGACCCAAGGGATAAGTTCCAATCGACTTCAATGGGAGACACTTGAGCCAGAGCTCAGAGGGTGTGAAAATTCCCCTTGCAGGGAATTTTCTGTATTAGTACGACTGTTTACCTGGTGGACTCAATATCTTGGTGGCTTGTTATCTGCACGTATTTAATTTCATTCATCCACACCCTTTCACCTGCTTCTGTTCTCAGACCTGGCTGGCGCTGAGCTGCACAGTTAATAAGTCCTTCCCATTGTGCCTACAAGATTTTTATTTGTTTTAACATCCTCCTTTGGTTTATTGTATCTTGCTAGCCTTTGTGATAATAGCCACTAAACACATTACCCTTAGGGCTTGTCTATACTACAGGGAAGATCGACCTGTTCAAGGTCGATCATCTGGAGTCTGATTTTGAACATCTGGTAGGGATGGGTGGGGTCAACAGTTGACCTCTGTACTCCTCACTATCACAAGGAGTACGGGAAGTTGACCGGGGAAACTCCCCCGCTGACCTCCCTGTGCGTGGACGGCCAGGTAGTTGATTGCAGACAAGTCAATTCTAGCTACGCAATTGCCGTAGCTAGAATTTTGTATCTACAATTGACTTACATGTCTAGTGTAGATCAAGAGTAAGTGTCAGGGATTTCCTTCCAAAGTTCTCTCTGTTCAAAGAAATGTTGGGCAATATTCAGGTAATTGCCAGGTAACTATCCAGCCTCTTTTTTTCAGTAGAGGTGTAGTTCAGCTTTCACGGACATGTCCCAAAAATATATCACTCTGGTAGCCTAAAAATCTTTATGCTTTCTGTCCAGGTCAGCCACTCACTGGCTTCAACTCCCTGCTTATGAACTCATAATTTACACCAGCATCTATTACTATACAGCCAGATTCTCCTATCCTTATTTACATGAAAGAGAACCTTATTCTGCAACTGGACTAATGAAGCCAATGGCTGTGCTCATGGAATGGGGTCTTACTTAGTGGGAGGGAGGCTGTATTTGAGGCTTGTCAGAAAACAAGACTGCATTTCTTACCATGGTCTGCAACCTGATACTGCAACCTAGAGTATGTAGACAAGTTAACAGAGCTCTACAGGTGGTTCTGTATGGTACCATTGGAAAGACCAGTGAATTGTCATGATGTTGACCTGGATAAGGGCAGTCATGCCTAATGATTAGAACCAGTGGGGGCAGGCAGGGCTGGAGGTTAGAGTGGAGCAGAGCTTGAGACAAGAATCAGAGCCATGGGCCACCCAGCAGCACAGAAGATAAAGAGGGTCAGAGTCAGGGATCAGAAGCCCAATGCCATTGCCAAGGCTGATCTAGAGACAGAGCAGAGGCAGAGAGACAGCGGTGTTATGGACAGCGAAGTGCAGGAACAGGAGCAAGCGCAGAAGCAAGATAAAATTCATCTGCAGCATAAAACATTTTGAGCAGCCAGAAAGCTCTGCTGCTGCTCAGTCAAGTACAAATTGACCTGCTCTAATACGGAACTCTCTCATCCAGCAACTTCTGTAATCCAGTATGATTTTAGTTAGCTGGACAATCATTTATCATGGGTGTGCCCAAGTTTCCCATGGTCCCATAAAATTTGTTTTCAGCCACCAGTCCTGGCTCTCAGTGGTCTGTGCTGTTATTTAGCTGTAATTTACCCCTAAATGTCTTCTAAGAGCCCAGTCAGCAGCTGAAGTGCTGGTAATGCTGCTAGATAATATTGTTCTCCTGTGGTCCAGCAAATTCTCTCATCTGGCACTGGTTAGGTCCAGAGGCCATTGGATTAGAGAGGTTCACCAGTGAGATATTGCAGTGAATTAAGCAGCCCCAGCTCCAACCCGCCGAGCCCAGTATTTTGTTAGGAGACTGATTTTCTGCAGCTGGCTCCCTGAGAGGAATTGATCAAAAGTCAATGGAGTTACGTTGAAACTAAACTGGAGTCAGGGGAGAATCAGACTGTTGGTTTACAGACCAGGGGTGAAATTCTGCTACAATTCCAAGCCAAATGCACAGTAACTTCATCACCTTGGCCATGTCTACACTAGCCCCAAATTTCGAAATGGCCATGCAAATGGCCATTTCGAAGTTTACTAATGAAGCCCTGAAATACATATTCAGCGCCTCATTAGCATGCAGGTGGCTGCGGCACTTCAAAATTGATGCAGGTCGCCGCCGCGCAGCTCGTCCTGACGGGGATCCTTTTCGAAAGGACCCCACCTTCTTCGAAGTCCCCTTATTCCCATCTGCTCACAGGAATAAGGGGACTTCAAAGTAGGCGGGGTCCTTTTGAAAAGGAGCCCCATTGGGGCGAGCTGCTTCAATTTCGAAGTGCCGTGGCTGCCCGCACGCTAATGAGGCACTGAATATGTATTTCAGCGCTTCATTAGTAAACTTTGAAATGGCCATTTACATGGCCATTTCGAAGTTTGGGGCTAGTATAGACATAGCCATTAGGTAAAGCTACTCCAGACCTACACCAGCACCTCCAGTATGACACCTCGGTAATTCTGGGTAGGTCTACACAACAACATTATTTCAAAGTAACAACTGTTGTTATTTCAGAATAACTTTCTTAGCATCTACACAATGCAACCACTGTTTCAAAATAATTTCAAAATAGTGGGTGGTTTATTTCAAATTTGATAAACCTCATTGTATGGGGAATATCGCATATTTTGAAATGAGTGCTGTTTAGAACAGGAATAGAGCCTATTTCAAAATAAGCCACAGTGTGCCCAATGGCTCTCTTTCAAAACAGGCTCTGTGTGTGTAGACCCTGTATTTCAAAATAACTGAGGGCTATTTTGAAATGCATTTTGTGTGTAGCTGTGTTACTTTGAAATAAGCTATTTTGGAATAGTTCTCCTGGAATAGCTTCTTTTGATATGAAACTATTATGTAGACATACCATCAGGCCACCTCTACACTAGCAAGGTCTTTTGGAAAATCAGGTCCTTTTTTGAAAGAACACATCCACAAACAAGATATGCTCTTTCGATCAGAAATCAAAAAAGCACAGCAATTCTTCTGGAATCCGTCTTTCACTCCTGTATCAGGAAAAGCGCCTCCATTTCAAAGCTTCTTTAAAAAAAAAAGTGTGTGTTAGATGATCTGCGGGCCCTTTTTTCAAAAGAGCAGTCCTCATGGCACCGGATTTTTTGACCCCTGGCCTGTGTGTGGATGTACTCTTGAAAGAAATTTTTTCAGAAGAGATCTTCCAGAAGAATGTCTGTTGAAAGATTGCTGTAGTGCAGACATAGCCTCAGAGCAAAGCAGAGTAGCAACCCCCATTTGGGATTTTAAAATGCACCCACTCTGTTTGTCTCAGTCAAGAGCAGTAGGCTGGGGGGGTACATGTACAAAGAAACCAACTTGCCTTGGATTAGGGGTGAAATTTGCTTGACAGTTTCCACCCCCCACCTGATTAAACCTATTTGCCCCAGATCCCCTCCTCAGGGATTGAATTCACAACCCTAGGTCTAAAAGGGCAATGCTCAAACCATTAAGCTGTTCTACCTCTTTGTATGTTTTCTGCAGCCAGCATCAACAATAACATGCTTGGCAATGCTTTGACATTGCCCCACCACTTTATTGAAGGTGGGGTAACCAGTGGGTTGAACACTAGACTGGAGGTAAGACCTGGGTTCTATTCCTGCCTCTGCCTCTAGCTTGGGTTGGGGTGTGACCTTGGGTGAGTCATTTCATCTCCCCATGCCTCATTTTCCTCACTGGCTAACACTATTTGCCTCCTTTGCAAAATGCATGAAGCTCCAGGAATGAAAAGTGCTCTGTCAGAGCCAGATATTTGTAAGCATGAAAATGACAGCACTCAAGGTACTGTACAAATCCATGTCATTCAAATGTCAGGCAAATCCCACTTTACATACATAATCAGTGCTGAGTACTTAATTATATAGAGACAAGTCCTCTCACTCCATCAGGATAATCTCACTTTTCCTGCATGGAAACAGGCCGGTGGGTTGTTGCTTTTGCAGCCTTAGTCCTTTCTCAAACTATTGAGGGTTCCAGGTAGCTTAGGTTCATCCTGGGGTGGAACAGAGTTGGGCAGGAGGTCCATGGTGCAGTGGGCAAGGCCAGAGGAACACGCATTCTATTTGGATCCAGCAGAGAAGAAGACAGAGGCAGGGGGAGTTGCTTTAAGCCCAGCTGTCTGCAGTGGTGGCTTGATTGTTCTGGCAGTGGAGAGAAACTGAACCGAAGTGGGGCTATGTAACTATGTGCTGAGGGATCAGACCATGTGGAGGCAGGGGCACATCACACTTTTCACCACCCTGCTGTAGTTTTGCATCAAAAGATAAAGTCTTGGCAGCAGCTGACAGACTCAGCAGGGGGAACCTGGTGAGTTCTCCTCTCCCTTGCCAGCAGCTTTTAATGTGGGAGGGATGATTGTGCTTCTGATAATTATTATGTAGTGGGAAGGCAAATTAAAAAATAACTACCTATAAAGTTGCCTAGAGTAGAGTCCTAATTATCTCTGTCATCTTAGCCTTATTGCAGGTGATATGGAAATGCCTTTTCGTGCTGATAAATGCAGTTGCTCAGAAATCTGCAGGGAGATGTCATCACTCTATAATCACCTGGCATTTATCTACCCGCCAACCTCATTAACTACCATGTCATTAAACAGTAGTTACCTGCTAGCCTGTGTTCCACCACTTAAATCGCCACAGACGTTTATTGGGAATGAATTACCCTGAGTCCCACTGCATCCTGTTTGGGGGATTAAATCTCCCTAGACACAAATTACATGACAGACTGAAGGTTCCCAATTGCATTGGGATTTTGCACCAGCTGATGGTATTAGACTGGGGTTCATCGTTTCCCATTCATTCATCTGCGTAATTCTGCTCCAATTCCAGTCTTGCGAGCTACGTGATGGGATGATGTGCTGCAGAAACAAGCCAAGGTAGGTGAGAGCACACACACCTTTCTTGGCCTGGCATTGGGGGTCTAGCACAAAAGCTCTTCGTTCCAGGTTTGATCTGAGAGGTGCCATATGCATGCTGCAAGATATTAGGTGCCTGCAGCACTTGTTAAAACCAAAAGGTCCAGTTCTGAGAAGGTGTCCCACGCTGGGTGGGATCATGCCTCAGGATTGGAAGGAGGACCTTTGAGGACCAATCACAACAGCTGAAAACACTAGTGCTACTGCAATAGGTCCAGTGGTTTTTGTAGCATAGTGCCATCTTCTGGGCACCAAATGTATCTAACAGGAAGGTCAAGAGAGGTCAATGGACGTAGGCTAAAAAGAGACATGGAGACAGAAATGGGCACTGCTAAACAGCTAAACAGCTAAATCCAGTCTCAAGAAAAATGGAAAAACAACTATGCCCTTTTCAAAGGGGCAGAGCAAATGGATATCAAGGTAGTGAAAAACCTTTGAAACTTTTGAAACAGTGTTATGGCAAGTACAAATTGGATTTCCTGAATAAAAGCTCTCATCAACTACCTGTAGCCACATCTTTGCCCCCAGGAGAAGTTTCCGGTAAACAGCCAACATTCTTGTGTTGTTGTTGTATCTGTGACACGCTTGTACGGTATCTTGTCAAGACATCGTCACTACAAATGCTTTGCCGTTTTTACTGTGGTGTTTGGATAGCAGGTTGGATTTTTCAATCCTACAAGCCCACATAAGTCAGCCTACAGTACTTAATTTCTATCTGAGATCCTTCCCTTCTCTTACAAACAGATCCAGCAGTTGGGAGATAAATTTTGTGGTAACCGTGTGGACTTTTTTATAAACCACCTGCAAGTTTTCTGCAAACAACATGTTTTATGGGAGCTCAAGGCAATGTTCACCCATCAAGACCTGACAGTAAGGGGAGGATGAATGAGGTCTTATCTCAGCCACACATGTAACCTTCTGTGTCCCCTGGCCTGACCTCCCTCTGCACTCATTTATGAAAATGATTCATCTTTAAAGAGCTTCCTCGCTCTGCCTGGAGGCAGTAGATCTTTCTGAGCTGGACTTGTGTAGGCCGAGGTTATAAATGTCAGTGTGCAAAGCATAGGCGGAGGGCTTAATTTTGAGCATTAGGCCAAAAGAATGAGTACAGCATATAAACACTTAAAGAAACACTAACAGGTTAATAAGTAGTTGCAGAGGGGTCGTCTGTAGCTTCACAAAAAAACAAACAGAGCTGTAGTAACTTAAAGGCTAATAAGTAAAGAGAATTTTTAAAAAGCAAAACAAAATCCTCCAACTGTTCATATCTCTATTACTAATAATACCTTAGACGACCCAAACAGAAAGAATTTTTCAAAATCCAGTTCAATTATCACTGTACACTCTGCCTGCTTTCTATCTTGTTTTTCTTATTAGATGTTGAGAGTGAATTAGTCTGTGCCGGTCAGTGTCAATTCCTGCTTCTCAGGCCTTCAGATTAATGTGGACCACAGTTTCCAACAGAGCACCTATTAGAGTTTATTTATGTATTTCAATTTCAATAATAATTAAAAGACTAAGTCTGTGAGCACCCTTGATGATGTAATTAAATTAACAAGGTGATTAAATCTCAGCAGCATTAAAAGAGTAGCTCAATAGGAACTTAGCCAGCCACCTACCAGATGCCTTTCTACTCCTTCATCATCGTGAGACGCATACCCTCATCTTTCTCCAGGTTCCTTAACCACCAGCATAAGAAATGCCCATTCAAATGCCAACAGAGCATTTAAAAAAAAACAAAAAAACAGTTTACTGGTGACACTCCTGCTTATTTCTGACTCAGCAGTGACCTTTTCATGTTTCTTACAGTCAAGTTTTTCTAGTAAATTAGGTCCAGACCCTCCAGGTGTTAAGGTTCCTAATTCCACAGATCAGAGTTAGGTCTTAAATTCTTTTGGGGACCATGAAACACTGGACAAGTTTCTCTAACATTCACTAGCTTTGGAACACTGACTCCATTTGTTTGCATCTCTATTTGATATGCATCTGATGAGGTGGGTCTTTGCCCATGAAAGCTTATGGTCCAATTAATCTGTTAGTCTATAAGGTGTCCCAGGACTCTTCATTGTTTTTCCATTTGGTTATCTTTTCATTCTCATTATACATCAGACAGCCTATGTCCCATTGGTTGGCTCTGGCAGCAATGGCAAAAGTTTGACATGGCATAGCAGCATGCCTTGAACAAGCTGAACTGAAATTAAGGGGGTGAGCCTGTATCAAGTGGCTTAAGAATAAAAGCAGTGCAGGGGTGTAATAAGTACATCCAAATCAAGAATTATAGAATCAGGAAATTTGGAGTTTAAACTTAAAAATAATCTAGTATATTAAGATAGGAAATGCACATTTAAGGCAACCTTAACTCTTCCCCAGGGCAGGGAGTAAGCAACCTGTGGGCCAGGTGTGGTTTACTGGGGTTAGCCCCTGGTCAGCCACCGGATGCTTTATTTACCTTAGCACCTGTGGGTACGGCCACTGGCCATGGTTCTCTGTTCCTGGCCAAAGTGAGCTCTGGGAAGCAGAGCGGGTCAGGCCACTGCTTCCTCTAGATCTGATTGTCCAGTAACAGCAAACCGTGTGCAACAGGAGCTGCAAGTGCCTCTACCTATGGACATACAGGCAAATAAAATGGATGATGGCTCCCTAGGGGCTAACCCCGGCAAACCACATCTGACCAGCAAGCCACTTAGTGCCCAATCCCGCTCTGCCCTAGAGTGACACCAAGAAATAAACATACCATTAGTAGTGAGATACAGTGGCTGAAGCTGAACATTAAAGGACAGCCATTTAAAAGACACACTTTTATTATGTGTTCTTTCCCCTCCCCACAGCATAATTGTTTGCACTCAATACAAAATTTGATGTATTAGAGATTTGTTTCGTGGTTTGTTTGTTTTTTTTTTGGACTTTCTCATTCATTTGGATGCTCCTGTGGAGCCCAGATCTTCATCAGTATTTAAGTGCCTAATTCCCACTGAACTACGTTTAACGGGCCAGTGTTCCCTGTAAGCTGTGAACATCTACAGCCGCTCAGGAGAGATTCCAGTGCTGCCCAGATGATCAGCAGCATGCCCACAGGTAGTTTTTTTTTTTTTCTAAAGGTGGTGCACATTCACACATGCCTTGGTGCACATAACAAAATGTATTCCACACCTGGGTGGAAAAAATCTGCACATGGATGCAGAAGATTATAGACGATAGTATTCTGGCCTCAGGAAGTATCACAAGGTGACCAATGGCACCTACAGATAATTCACAAAATATCTAATATTAGTGTTTGGTAGTCAAGTTTAGAGATTAGTCACTTAGGTTACATGTTTATGATGTCTGCCTGGAGAAAGAGGAAGAAGGTCTGAACACAGCTGAGGGAGGACTCAGGAGAAAGGGAGAGGGAGTTAGCTGGAGATAGGCAAGAAGCAACATGTCCATGAAGCTGGAGGGTGCTCAGCACCAGTGGATCAACAACAAACGTTCACCGTTCAGTAAACTAGACCAGCTGTGGAGGTTCACACATCTGGAGATTGTACAGGTCCTGCCTACAGATGAAGAGGTCGGAAGTTGGACGATACCGTTGTACAAAATCAGTGCAGCTATGCCAGTTATACCATCTGGTTCAGCTTTTCCAAAGTTGTTATTGTTAGTTATTTAGTTGCATCGCTTGAACACCTGGGAACATCATTCATGGACAGGACCACCTATGCAGGTTCTTAGATGTCACTCATCATGGTGGTATTGAAGTGCCTTCCTGGAGTACATTATGTTAGGAAACTGGCATCTAATATTCATGATTATTTTCCTGGTATTTGACCAGCTCTGAGTTTAACCCTGGGGTTTGATTCAAATAATTTGAGTTTTCACGTCTCCAAATAAGCCACTCTAAAATATGCATTGACATTCCTTTCCTGATACCTTTTCTTAACCCCATTAGAGGAACAAGCCTGCAGTTAAGTAGTCCACATTGAAAAGTGTGTGCCAAGATGACCTACTGAGATCTCAGCATGCTACTCCTGTCCAGTTAACATCTGTTTGTACAGCACCTAGCACAATGGGGTTCTGTGCATGAATGGAGCTCATAGGTGTTACAGCAGTGCAACTAACTAGCTAACAAAGAACAACTTTGGAAAAGCTGGAACAGATGGGATGATTGGCATAGCTACAATGATTTTTCAAAACATCCCAGGATTTGATCTTGTATGTTAAAGAGCCAGTAAAGAATATGTCATTCCTACCATGCCGGGGAGCTGACCTTTTTAATGAGCTCAAGGACAGGTCCGTGATATCTTTGGTTCAGCCATCATACCTGTGTTTCACACTGATATTATTCTGAACAACGCTCAGGGCCAGGAGTCACATTACAGAAAGGCACATAGCCAAGGTTTGTTTGTTTTTTTCCCTAGGGACTGAATAGTCTCTTCCTATTTTGATATTCACAAAGGGCAAGTGACCTGTAGCACTGCTTATTGCTGAACTGGGCAGATGAAATGTGAAATGATCTGTCGATACCCCTTAGCCCCAAGCTGCACCATCCCGGCACCAGGGCTGCTGGCCAGAGTGCATCATTCTCATATGGAAAGACTGCAGGCTGTGGAGTATTATAATCACATTGCCCTGTCCTGTCATGTGCCCAAACATCCATTAAGTCTGGCTTGAGCTGGACCACCGGACTAATTTCTCTTGTCTGCCTTAAATTCGTTCTTCATTCGTGTTGTGATTTTATGTACGTATGTATTTGCTTCTCAGACCGAGCACTCCCTGGACGTGAAGCAATGCTCGCTCATGCTAATTGGCATAGTTACAGCATTCCACCGGCAAGGCAACTCCCTCCAGGAGTTCCCAGAGCTTGGAACACAGTTACGTCCCTCTCCACCTACTGTAGCTACAGAGCATGTACTGTACCTTTCACAAACATTCCTGCCAGGGCTAGCCTAAGTGCGCTGAGGCGGCCTGAGCTGAATAATACAGCAGGACTCGGTATAATAACATGGTTATGGAAAGCCTTCCTCCCCCCATGCTTTTAACTGGAGCAGGATGGGAAACTGCAATAAGACTACAACTAAAATAGACTGTGTGGCTGAGAGGTTCATTCTGGGCAGCTCCATTTTTGTTTTTCTTTCTCAGCTTGTCACACCTGAAGCTAAACCAGCTCTTCTGTCCCGGGAATGGTGGGTGTACCTCACTGTCAGACTGAATTGTGCCAGCGCTCTGACTCTGGCAGCATAGTGTTAATTGAGCTCATAAAATGAGGAACCCTTACGGGCCAGGGGATTGGTGAAGGAGGGGGTGGGAGAACAGCAGTGCAGGCTAGAACTTGTTTGCCATAGTAGCTAGCTTCAGAGCCAGCTGCTGGCAAAGGTAGGTGGGCGGAGGATGTGAGTGTGGGTGGGGCGGACATTCCCAGTTGCATGTCTTCAATGGCAGACTCTGCTTCCCAGTGGTTGGCAAACTGGCTTGGGAGACAAGCCACCTGGGCTGTCAGCCTGTTTTTGATTTTCTACTGTGTTTTCTCATCTCCATGCCCCGTAGTGCTGACCTGTAGTAGGAAAAGCAGGATGTACCAGAAATGGAAGGATTTCTTGAAGAATTTCCAGGCAGTCTGCAAAAATCTGATCGGTTAAGCTCTTTGGCTAAGCAGCCACATTAGGAGTGCTTCTGCTTATGGAAGCTGAGTCCCTGAATACAGGGGTGGTTTTGTTGCTGTCCCTATCTGTCTATGCAGGGCTGTAAGGCAGTGAACCAGGGCCTTTTTGCACTGGCTGCCTTCACCACTGATATGGTGGGGAGAGCTGGCTTTCTGGAGCTATTCTGTCTTCCCCTACACCTGTTTCTTCCCCGCCTGCTGGGGAGGGGAGCAGGAAATGGAATCCTGCGTTTGCCTCCTGCACACATTAGCCAGTGCATGGAAGGGGGTCATTTGCTGCGGGGGTGCACCCATCACAGATTACTGTCCCCAGGAGGAAGAAAGGAATCAGGGAAAAAAATGATGATGGACTGCTGCAGTTCTTTTCCTGGTCTGCTCTGGAATGGTGGTGTTATGTGCTATCCCGCACTCCGGGGGCTTGATCGCTGGTCACAACTAGGTAACCCTCTGCGAACAACTGCATGAACCTTCACTATTGCACCAGCTTGTTTAACGTTGCTTTTCCTACCTTAATCGGAACCCGTACTAATGGTTTGAGGTTTTGCAAATGAAGAATTAGTGACGGGGTAGATCAGTAATGTCAGTGAGCATAACCAATTGATGGGGCATGTCATCAATCAATGGGTGTTTGGGAATTTCACATCTCAGGAATTATGAGGCACTTAGCTGTCTTGAAAACATATCATTGAAGCAATCGGAGGATAGCATCTAAATCTGCTTATCGAAACCACTATCAGGAAGAAATGACAAAAACTAGACAGTGTGTTTACTAAAAGATCAGGTCTCTTTGTTAACGTTGGGTTCAGATTATATAGCCAGTAGACATTTAGGTGTTATCTCTCAGTGATATCAGTGATACTGTATTACAACATTACAGAGGGCTTTAGAGACTAGCGACAAGGAGCTGAGTTTTGCAACTGACATATAATTATCTAACGTACAAGGTGTGCCAAAAATCACTGCACTGGATGGATAAACTGAAAGCAGAGAAAGAGAAACACAATAATGATTCTATTCAGTAGAATTTATTTCTTGGGGAAATATCCTTGGAAGACAAATAATCCTCAGTGACACCTCAATCCAGCAAAGCAGTTAGGCAAGTGCTTAACTTTAGATGTGAGAGGTCCCACTGAAATGGATAGGTTGACTCCCATGCTCAGGGGCCCGCTTGCGGGAAGTGGAAAGGTTACACTTTTATGGGGCCCGGAGGCCCTGGTGGGCCCGGCCCGGCCTGCTAATTGTCCTATGTGTGTGGGAGAGGCCTCATGTTAGAAGTGAGTACCTGGGCCCCAAAAAGTTATGCTTGGTCCCTGCAGGTGATTCAGTTAAGTATGTGCTTAGGAGTTTTGCTGGTTTGAGGTCTACCTGAATAATGGCTGGTGCGCTCTCATTCTGAGAGTCAGAATAAATAGAGATGGATTTGATAAGCATTTGGAACTGCAGCATTTGAATCTGGATCCAAAGTGTCACAGATTTTTGGGTGTTTGGATCTAAAGTTTTGGTTCAACCCTTCACGGAAATTAGGAACCAGATGCAAAGTTCAGAATTCGGATTAGATCAATGAGCTCAAAATTCAGATCCCTGGGACAGGTGCATAACCACCTCTGAAAATCTGGCCCTGTGTCTTCAGATGATGGACCTTTCTACCATTAATGCTACAGCAGCTACACATCTGACCCTTTTCCCCCTACAGCCACACTGGTTCCAAATACATATAAAATTGTGACCATTTTCAAACAACTTTCTTCTGTGGGCTTTGTCAGTCAAAATTCACTTATTCAAATTAATATTTGAGTCTCTGAAAACATTTTTGGTGACATTTTGACCCGTTCCATATTTGCTTGGAAAGTAGGTGATAATACGTTACGTGGCAAAATCAGAGAAATGTGAGTCCAAATTCTCCTTGCTCTCATTTTGTTTGTCAAAAGTCTAATGAAAATCTTCATCCACATTTCAAGTTAAAAAAAAAAAGTTCCATCAGCCCTCGTGTTTGATGTTCATTGGAGAATCAGTAATTGTGCAATCACAAAGATTTCTAACCGGAGCTGCAAAATCAATCTCCATCCCAAATTAATGTTTGTAGTAACGGTGTGGCTTGGTCCTTTATGCAGGTAGGGGCCAGAAATAGAATCTGGTTACCTCCCAGGCTCAGGGATATTTTGATATAGGGATGGGATTTAAATCCAGTTGACCTTTACTCCTACTTCAGAGCTGCAAACATCATTGTGTGGGGTATGAATGCTTGTCCCGCACTACATTTTCTCTACCTGCAGACCCTGTGCAGCTGCACAAAAACCAACCAACCAACCAAACACAGCTATTTATGGATTCCTTTTTATATGGCCCATGTCATGCACTGTGCATGATCTTGTCCAATCCTGCTGATTACTCCACCATGTGGTGATACTACCGTAACACAGCTAAAGGTGATTTCCTCTTCTTGCCCGGCCCTTTGATTCTAATTAGTCTTTTTTTAAAGGTATTTAACCCTTAACCTTAGGTGAGTTGCCTTTGCATTCTTCTATAATCTATTAATGGATATTGCTGATAAGACCCTTCTACAAGGTGAATGCCATGTGAGATACAGTCACCTTGATAGTCAGTGGTAAAGTGAGGTAACAGAGCAATAGGAAAAAGGAAGGCAGTGATGGAGTAACCGCAAGTGATGATACAGATGGACTCATACTTGGTGCTCCAATGAGATCACACAGCTGTACAAGACAGGAAAATGTGGGCCCCATGGGATGTTATAGGCATGCATTAGGTGAGAAAAATATGGGCTTGGAGAGGGACATGCATTACCCTTTATGTCTCCTTTCCCAGAGCTGTAATATCCCTTCTTGGGCAAGAAAGGCTGGCTACAAATTCTTTTAGAGTCCAGCATTGCTGTTCTGCACATGGTCATAAAAGCCATAGTTTAGTTTCCAGGTTATATTTGAAATTGAGCTCTGTACCCCTGTGCAAACAGTTCCAGGTCTGAGATCTACCCATAAGCTTCAGTTCAGACTCTGGGGCACCTGGCATTGGCTGAAGTCAGAAGACAAGATACTGGGCTAGAAGGAACTTTGATCTGACCCAGTGTGACCAGACTTCTGTTCTTATCTTGATTTTACTTTTTGAATTTTGTTCCTCATCCTCATTTACTTAGTAGCTATAGTCTGCTTATTTTCCACTTTGGATCTGTGTAGGGAAAAAGATAAAACCCCAAGTGGCTAGAAACAAAATCTGGATACCCCCAAATCTCAAGTGGTTCCATTTGCAGAGCAAGGTGTTACCATCTGTGAGGAAGGAGCTCTGTAAAAACATAACTGTAACTTGTTTGTTGGGTATAAACTCTTTGTTGAAGAGCAACCATTGCCCATCATAACAACCAACCAACAAATGTTGTCTCCTTGTATTCCCCATTGGTCTGGATCCACCTTGTCTTAGATTTCAAGTTGAGATGCAGACACCAGGTGTTTGTTTTGTGTTTGCATGCAGCCCAGCACAATTCATAAATTCCAAGGCCAGAAGTGACCACTGTGATCATCTAGTTGTTCCTCCTGTACAACACAGGCTGGAGAACTTCCCCCATATAATTTCTATTTGAACTACAGCACACCTTTAATGAAAAAAATGTCCAGTCTTGCTTTAAAACTTACTAGTGACAGAGAACCACCACAATGCTTCGTAAGAGGTTCCAGTGCCTAATTGTCTTCGCTTCCAAACATTTATGCCTTTTTTTCTGGTCTGAAAATGTGGGACTGGTCCATTACCAGTACTCTGAGTCACCTCTGCAATGTCAATAATAGTATCAAACTCTGGCTGTTTTCAACCTTAAGAGGCAAGATACTGAGCCATCAAATTGCTATAGGGACACTATATTACCATGGTGTTTACTAAGAGTAAGGTTTCAATGAGAAAGGCCCTTTTCCAGACCCGTGGAGCTCTGGGAAGCTTATCTTGATCTTTGCAACCTTTTATCTCTCTTTACTCACTTCGGTTACAAATCTAGAGTAGCCCAATCATGTTTAAACAAATGCTATGCACTTAACCTTTGCATGTAGAAGTGAATCAAATGCCCTGCTTGTGAAACAAGAAGAAAAATAAATGAATGAGAACAACAATGTAGGGCTTTAAACCAAGTTTGTCAGGGGTCGGTGATGCAAGCCCTGAGGTAAGTGAGGAAGGAGTAGGTGTGCCAATTACCTACTTTTCTAAGGTGCTTGTACACAAATGCAAGAAACCTGGGAAACAAAGAGGAAGAATTAGAGGCCCTGGCACAGTCAAAGAAGTATGAGGTGGTTGGAATAATAGAGACTTAGTGGGACGATTTGCATAACTGTGGCATGGTCATGGAAGGGTATAAATTGCTTAGGAAGGACAGACAGGGCGAAAAGAAGAGGAGTTGCGCTGTATGTGAGGGAGCAGTATGATTGCTCAGAGCTCCAGTATAATGAGGAAGAAAAGCCAGTTGAGTGTCTCTGAGTTAAGCTTAGAGGTGGAAGCAACAAAGGTGATGTTGTAGTTGGTGTCTGCTATATACCGCCAGATCAGGGAGATGAGGTAGATGAGGATTTCTTCAGACAGGTAAGAGAAGCTTCCAAATCGCAGGCCCTGGTTCTCATGGGAGACATTAATTATCCAGACATTTGTTGACAGACCAATACATCAGCACAAAGACAACTCAGGAAGTTTTTGGAGAATGTTGAGGATAACTTCTTGGTACAAGTGCTGAAGGAATCAACCAGGGGCCATATACAACTTAACCTGCTGCTCACAAACAAGGAAGAACTAGTAGGAGAAATAGAAGTAGGTGGCAACCTGGGCTGCAGCGACCATGAGATGGTAAATTTCAGGATCCTGACAAAAGGAAGAAAGGTGAGCAGTAAAATACAGACACTTGATTTCAAAAGAGCAGATTTTGACTCCCTCAGAGAACTGATGGGCAGGATCCCTTGGGGAATGAAGATGAAATGAAAAAGAATTCAAGAGAACATGCAGTATTTTAAAGAAGTCTTACTGAAGGCACAGGAACAAACCATCCCGCTGCATAGTCAGAAACACAGATATGGTAGGCAACCAGCTTGGCTTAACAGGGTAATACTTGATCAGCTTAAACTCAAAAAGGATGCATATAAGAAGTGGAATTGTGAACAAATGACTAAGGAGGAATATAAATATATGACTGGAGAATGCTGGGCAGTAATCAGGAAAGCAAACGCACACTTGGAACTGCAGCTGGAAAGGGATATGAAGGATAACAAGAAGAATTTTTACAGGCATGGTAACAATAAGAAGGTTATCAGGAAAGGTGTGGGGCCATTAATGGATGAAAGGGGTAAACTAGTGACAGATGGTTTAAGAAAAGCTGAAGTACTCAATGGTTTTTATGCCTCAGTCTTCACAGACAAGAGCTGTGTCTACACGTGCACGCTACTTCGAAGTAGCGGCACTAACTTCGAAATAGCGCCCGTCGCGGCTACACGCGTCGGGCGCTATTTCGAGGTTAACTTCGACGTTAGGCAGTGAGACGTCGAAGTCACTAACCTCATGAGGGGATCGGAATAGCACCCTACTTCGACGTTCAACGTCAAAGTAGGGACCGTGTAGACGATCCGTGTCCCACAACGTCGAAATTGCCGGGTCCTCCATGGCGGCCATCAGCTGGGGGGTTGAGAGATGCTCTCTCTCCAGCCCCTGCGGGGCTCTATGGTCACCGTGGGCAGCAGCCCTTAGCCCAGGGCTTCTGGCTGCTGCTGCGGCAGCTGGGGATCCATGCTGCAGGCACAGGGTCTGCAACCAGTTGTCGGCTCTGTGTATCTTGCGTTGTTTAGTGCAACTGTGTCTGGGAGGGGCCCTTTAAGGGAGCGGCTTGCTGTTGAGTCCGCCCTGTGACCCTGTCTGCAGCTGTGCCTGGCACCCTTATTTCGATGTGTGCTACTTTGGCGTGTAGACATACCCTCGCAGCGCCTATTTCGATGTGGTGCCGCGCAACGTCGAAGTTGAACATCGACGTTGCCAGCCCTGGAGGACGTGTAGACGTTACTCATCGAAATAGCCTATTTCGATGTTGCTACATCGAAATAAGCTATTTCGATGTTGGCTTCACGTGTAGACGTAGCCAAGGACAGTTCCCACACTATGGTGCTAGACAATGTAGTAAAGGAAGGTGGAGGGCAGCCCTCAGTGGGGAAGGAATGAGTTGAAAGCTACCTAGAAAAACTAGATGCACACAAATCCATGGGTCTGGATTTAATGCTCCCGAGGGTATGGAAGGAATTGGCAGATATCATTTCTGAGCCTTTGGCCATTATCTTTGAAGCCTCTTGGAGATTGGGAGAGATCCCGGATGACTGGAAAAGGGTAAATGTTGTGCCCATCTTTAGAAAAGGAAAGAAGGACAATCCAGGGAACTATAGACTGAGCAGCCTTACCTCAGTCCCTGGGAAAATAGTGGACGGGATCCTCAAGGAATCCATTTTGGAGCACTTGGAAGAGAAGAAAGTGATCAAAAGTAGTCAACATGGATTCACCAAGGGCAAGTCATGCCTGACCAAACTGATTAGCTTCTATGATAAGGTAACAGGCTCTGTGGACATGGGGAAGTCAGTGGATGTGATATACCTTGACTTCAGCAAAGTTTTTGGTACAGTCTCCCACAAATTCTTACCCATACATTAAGGAAGTATGGATTGGATACATGGACTATAAGATGGATAGAAAGCTGGCTTGATGGTCAGGCCCAACAGGTAGTGGTCAATGGGTCAATATCTGGATGGTTGTCGGTTTCAAGTGGAGTGCTCCAAGGCTCTGTTCTGGGGCTGGTGTTGTTCAACATCTTGATTAATGACCTGGATTAGGGACTGGATTGTACCCTCAGCAAATTTGCAGACAACACCGAGATATGGGGAGAGCTAGATACATTGGAGGATACAGATAGGATCCTGAGGGACCTGGATTAATGGGAGGATTGGGCCAAAAGAAATCTGATGTGGTTCAACAAGGACAACTGTAGAGTCCTGCATCTGGGGCAGAAGAATCCCAAGCATTGTTATAGGGTGGGGACCGAGTGGATCAGCAGCAGTAAAATGGAAAGGGACCTAGGGGTTATGGTAGATGAAAGGCTGATTATGAGTAAACAGGGTGCCCTTGTAGCCAAGAAAGCTAATGGCATACTAGGGTGCATTAGGAGGAGCATTTTGAGCAGATCTAGAGAAGTAGTTATTCCCCTCTATTTCACAATGGTGAGGCCACATCTGGAATATTGTGTCCATTTTTGGGCCCCCCAGTATAAAAAGGATGTGGATGTGCTGAAGCAGGTTCAGCGGAGGGCACCAAAAATGATTAAGGGGCTGGAGCACAAGACCTATGAGGATAGGCTGAGGGATTTGGGCTTGTTTAGTTTGCAGGGAAGAAGATTGAGGGGTGATTAAATAGCAGCCTTCAACTTCCTGAAAGGAAGCTCTAAAGAGGATGGAGAGAAACTGTTCACAGTTGTGACAGATGGCAGAACAAGGAGTAATGGTTTGTAGTTACAGAAGGAGAGGAGTAGGTTGGATATTAGGAAAAACTACTTCACCAGGGCTATGTCTACACTAGCCAAAAACTTCAAAATGGCCATGCAAATGGCCATTTTGAAGTTTACTAATGAAGCCCTGAAATACATATTCAGCGCTTGATTAGCATGCGGGCAGCCGTGGCACTTTGAAATTGATGCGGCTCGCCGCTGCGCGGCTCGTCAAGACAGGGCTCCTTTTCAAAAGGACCCTGCCTACTTCGAAGTCCCCTTATTCCCATCTGCTCATAGGAATAAGGGGACTTTGAAGTAGGTGGAGTCCTTTTGAAAAGGAGCCCCGTCTGGATGAGCCGCGCGGCGGCGAGCTGCGTCAATTTCAAAGTGCTGCGGCCGCCCGCATGCTAATGAAGCACTGAATATGTATTTCAGCGCTTCATCAGTAAACTTTGAAATGGCCATTTGGATGGCCATTTTGAAGTTTTTGGCTAGTGTAGACACTGCCCAGGAGTGTGGTGAAGTACTGGAATGTGTCATCCACAGAGGTGATGGAATCTCCATCCCCAGAGGTTTTTAAGTCCCAGCTTGACAAAGTCCTGGCTGGAATGACTTAGTTGGGGTTGATCCTGTTTGAAGCAGGAGGCTGGACTTGATGACCTCCTGAGGTCCTTTCCAGCCCTAGCATTCTATGATTCTATGAAAATAATTACTCCTTCTCTGAGAACAACTTTTGCTGACCCTCTACCCTCTTTTCAAGGCTGAAAAGGAATGTGTGTGTACAAAGCACAGCTATTATTGGCTCTTCTAAAGGCTCCTTTTGCAATGCTGTGGCTGTGTGGATGCAATTTTCTGACATTACTTATTTAGATATTAGCACATTGAAATAAGTAACGTTGAAAAAAATGCAGTATAAACATAGCCTGTGAAGAAGCAGGCAAAGTGTTCATTCCTTTTAAAATATCAGAGATGTAAGTAATATGCCTTTAAATACATCTGTGCGCCAAATTCTGCCTTCATATACAGCTGTATGATTCTCATTGACTTCATTGACAATGATGTATATCCAAAGGCAGAATTTGTTCCTATCTATTGATCTACCTACCTGCTTACTCCACTTGTCTACTTTCTTCCTGCTTATCTCTATTAATTAGTTTGTAAAACACTGATGATATAAAGCCTTGTATAAATGCAAAGTATTATAATTATTGTTATCTGCCTGGCTGTGTTCCTTTACCGCTCTGGCTGTCTACCTTTGCTAATAATAGTAATAATAGTAGTAATAACAATAATAACACATAGCTTTTATATAGTATTTTGAATTTTCAAAGTACTTTACAACCATCAAATAATTGCATTAATTTAGTCACCTTGCATGTAATTTCTTCAGACAACAGCACTTGTTTCTGTGAAATAATGTGCTTTGCACACTCTTTTTTTATATTTTAACCCTTTACTATTACCCTTTAGTAAATAAGTGTAATAACATAGGTAGTGAGGCTAGAAGGGATCACTGTGTGATAAACATGTGGTCTAGCCTCCTGTTTTAACACAAGCCATAACATTTCCCTAAAATAATTCCTAGTGCAGATCTTTGAGAAAAAACATCCCACCTTGATTTCAAAAATTATTAACAATCGAGAGTCCACCATGATTCTTGGTAAATTAGTCCACCATTAAAAAGATCCATCTTGTTTCCAGTGTAGTTTGGTAAGCAGGGAATGAACAGCAATGGTGCTTTAGCTGGACAGATGAAAGATGCAAAATTCCTGAAATGCCTCTTTGGGAAGAAAGCCGGGCGGAAACCAAACCAAACCAAACCAAACCAAACCAACAAAATACAAAAACAAAAACAAAAAAACAACCAACCAACCAACCAAAAAAACCCAACAACCACCAGATAGAAACTCAAACCCCAGATTCTGTTTTTCCTCTTTATTTTCATCTGAGGAAGTGTTTTTTACCCAGAAAAGCTCATCACCTAATACATTTGTTAGTCTCTAAGTTGCCACAGGACCGCTTGCTATTTGTAAAGCTACAGATTAACCTGGCTACCTCTGGGAGAAAATCAAACCTCAGAGTTCATTTGAGTATGGAAGGAAGAACGTGCAGTGGGAATGTTACTTCGACATTTTCCGCAATAATGCAGAGGAAGGCGTTATTAAGTGCAAACCCAAATGGATACACATGGGTCTTCTTGTACTTGTGAGAATTTATTACTTCACAGCTGCTCCCCCACTAATCCTCCCCATCCCCTACAACCTCCAGATGAGCTTGCCAAGACTTTGTCTGAGTGGTCACAGTTAAAACAGTACACTTCACAGGTATTTTCTGAGAAGACGTCATCTGTCAGAGATGTCACCAGAACTGGATATATCTGCTCATCTGTTACCACTTGCTAATTAAGAGGTTCAACTACTAATTGCCATAAACCTCCACATGAAACATGCAACAAAACCGCACTTGGAAAAAGAAAGAGACCAACCAGATTGGCAGCAGAATCCAAAGGTAGAAACGATCAGTCCTTGTGCTTCTGTGCTGCATTCTTTTACGATTTAGTATTCTGGTGGATACATTTAGTGTTGTGTCAGATTGCTGACACACCGTAACAGGAATGGTGAGTGAAAATGGAAATAAATAAATAAACCAACTTCTCGCAGGAAGATTTTCCTTAGTAAAGCCAGACATTTCTTTCAGGGATGTCCAAGTCGCTAGCCACTAGCCACATGTAAATAATGGCTTGAATATGAGTGGTTGGCTTGTGAATGGTTGGCTTGAATAATAAATACATTTTTCAGAATAAAGTGGCTAGGTCAATGTGGCAGTAGCCTTTACAGACTAGGTGGGCACCATGGCTTTAAGGACAGCCTGGCAGATATGAGTCAAAGTGAAGCCTTCTAAAGTTATAGGGCTTCCTTTCTCAGAGGTCAGACTGGCAAAAAATGTTGGCTTTAGTCCCCACAATGAAAGCAAATCTCAATCACAAACCTGTCTGCCGTCCTAACTATGTGAAACCACAAGTTGTGCACGGTTTTCATGAAAAACCAAATTGGCCCCTGAATCTGGCTCTGAAAATTAACACTCGAGAGATTCACTTAATCTATAAACCACAAGAGAAGCTGCAGACTCAAACACTGCCCATAGCCACTGCTACTAACCATCATCTCTCAAGATGAAAAGGGGCCATATATTGTAATTGCCCACAAGCAGACTCCAGCCTGGGATCTCTGGAGCTTAGTGCAGGTACCTCTACAGCTTGAGCTAAAGGCCAGATGGCCGTCAGCTTAGGTTGTAGAGGACACTTATTCTTTCTTTGTGACATGGTCTAGGTACCACTACATGGGACAGTTAACAGCACAAAGATGCGTGGGTTACACTAGCCTTAGTCCGCAGTCTAAAATTAAAGCCAGATCTAAGCAACTTTCACGATGCATTGGGTCTCAGCTTCAGCAGTTCAAACTGATCTAGTTTTAAAATGAACTTATACTGCAAAAATTGACTGGGTCCTATGTGGTTTTGGCTGCCACAATTTTTGACATGGCCAACTTGAGATGCCTAAGCAGGTGCTGATATTCAGAAAGTTCTAAGCATCCGCCCTCTGAAAATCCACAAAGAAAGTCCTTCAAGGTAATTCTGGCCCTTTTAAATGTTGGATTTGCTTACTCTTTTATGGATTGTTTTTCAAAGTGCTGTGAATTCCATGTGGGTTGCCCTGAAAAATTACTCCACTTTTCTGTGTTCCAAGCGATATCTTCATGTATGTCATTCTGAAAGTGTGTCTGTCAGGGCACAAGGCTAGTCTGTGAGCAATTGGCATCCTGGGGCATTGCTTGAAGAGGGCAGAATTAAGTTTGCGGAGTCAGAAGCAGGCCTACAATGTTAGAAGTCGCTGTATTTCTGCTTTCAAGCCCTGTCACGTTGCCATCAGAATAAGTTGGGGCTCAGCCGTGGTTTTATCCTGCAGAAAAGCAGTGCATTGGGTGCTGTTCGGGGAGCAGACGAGGAAGCAAATGGTGGCTCAGAATCACCATTGGCTTCCTGGATCTCCTTGTTGCTTTGGAGAGAGTCATTAATCAACAGAAAACCTGTGGCGTATCTGGCTCATCAGATTGTTTTCCCCATCTCCCTACACAGGAAAAAGGTCACCAGCTAGAGTGTGTATAAGTCACACCCATGCTGTGTGGTACTTTGCCCACCTCTAATGGTGGATGGGCCATACTAGTAGTTGACGAGCCTTCAACAGATTAAGCTAGCAGAGCTTTCAGCTGAGACAATAGGATCCAGAGCTTTAGCATTAAGATCCAGAGGTTCTAAGTTAGGACCTTTAGAATTTCCTCAAAGTTAATAAACCAGATCTGGTTTGTTCCAGGGGAGGGAGTAAGACAACCTCTCTATTGGGCTATTCCTCAACCTGTGTGCGCTGGCCAGTCAGGGCCTTAGAAACCTGGTTCCTAAGTTTTGGGCCCGCAATTAACTCCAGGGGTGTAACACAAACCTCAACAAGTGAAGCTACTGCAAAGCTTTCCCGGGCAATGAATGTGGACAGTGCATATGAACAGGTGCAAGGAGAACGTCCATGCTGCAACTGGGCGGTATGGTTGCAATGCACCTGGGCTTTCCTGAGCTAGCTGTGATTGACCTACCTTGCCAAAAATAGCTGGGAGACTGTGGCAGCATGTAGCCGGGCAGCAAGGATAGGTGGGAGAGGGGCTTCGCTCCATGCCCTGGAAAGGGCAGAACCAAGAACAGAAGGGGTGTGGCCTAGGGTAGTTAGCCCTCCCTGCCCTTAGAGCCACACAGAGCAGTGCTGCAGCTGCACTTCAAAGAGGCCAGAAGTTCTAGCCACCACGGCTGCCAAAGTAGCAGTAGCGGCAGCTGGAGCTGCAGGCCCTTTTGAATTGCTGAGTCCTGGGACTGTTCCCCTCCACCCACCCATTGGCAAGCCAGTAGCCAGGGTCCCAGGCAGGCTCGTTCTTGAGTGGCTAGCCACGATGTCCTCTATGCACACTCAGTGCTCACTTCTCAATAGCAGTGTAGACAAAGCAGATCACTGGAGTTTTAGGGGTGGGGATGGATTTTTGGGGGGTGTACACACAGTGCACGTCAGAGATGCATACCTCTCCAAGCCCGTTCAGGTTGCTACACAGCTCCACAGACCAGCTGCAAAGCACACAAAAGTGTTCCTGATTGCAAAATGAGTTAACCCTGAACACATCCATGTGCCCTCACTTTTATGTATGCAGAGAGCCTGCTCCCGGTGATGCAAGCCTGCTTGTGCCAGCTGGGTTCAGAGGTAAGTCTGCGTGCAACCTATGGAAATTCTTCATTTGAGTCTCAGCTGGTGCACGAGCCATGCCACTGTACGAAGGGGACTCCATGCATCAGCCAGGTCAGCCACCAGTTGGTAGACACATCACCTGCCACCTTTTTGTCATCCTCTGACAAACCACAGGCCACAGGGCTCCAGGTCAGCTGGCATCACTGCAGACAATTTCCCCCGTAGGGTTGAAAGCAGAAATCCGCTCATTAACATTTTGCAAATGACGTTGGACAAGGTGCTCTTTGTAATTTTTTTCCCTGCTCCGCTAGTTTCTTATGGAGAGTCTTCCATGGCTCAGCTCGTAGGACTTGTACTTGAAGGACCTAATTCTGAAAAGCACTGAGGCATGCATTTAAGTTCATGCTGATTGAAAAAGAACTTAAGAAGGTTCTCGACTTACATGACACTTTTGCATGTGCTTTAAGTTAAGTGCGTTCTTAAGTCCTTTTCTCAATAGAAATGCTTTCCTGACTCAGGCCTTGGAATGGGAGGATTTGGGCTGTGTTCCTGATGCTGCCTTGAATGATTCAAGCCTCAAGCCATACTGATAATGTCACCACTGGAATAGGGGTGATCTGACCTACTGGTTGAAGTAGGAGTCAGGCCAGTCAGATACCAGAAGGTCAGGGTTGGAGACAGCCCAGAAGTCAGGTGTTCAGCATCAGGTTCCCAAGAGTCAGGCCATAGGAGCACATATTGCAAGACAAGCACTCCAAAACAGGGGAATCCAACTGCATGGCCGACTTCCTTGTCTAGGGCTTGATTTCAATAAGAGCTGGGAATGAGTCTAGACCCATTGTGTCCCACCAATCAGAGTCCAGGACCTTTGTCATAGTTTAGTTCCCATAACAGCACTTCTTAGCAGTTCATTTTGTGGTGAGTTGGGACTTGCTAATGCTAAAGAATCTTGCAGCGCAGTCTTCAAAGCCTGTTGTCCCTAAAAGCTAATTAAGAAGGCCCATGTGGCCATGGACTTACTACACAGCGTGTTAGCAACGGGGTCCATTTTTGGTTGGCAGATGCAACGTGCAAACACCTTCCATATATCCCTTGAAGCAAAAATATCCATGAACATTTGCTTCTGTGCCCCGAGTGTTCTGAATAAAGCCACGTCCTCTTTAAGTATAAACCTTAGAACTTGTGTGTCTGATAGAGGGGGAAGTGGGCTTACAACTTCTTTTGTGTTGGGCACAAAGGGTAGGGCGGGCTCGTAGCAGCAGAAGGAAATGATGTTCTCTCCTCACCTTCAAAGCATTTCCTCTTCCCCTTTTCTTTGCGTGGTGGATTTTTTAAAAAGACCACCCTTTCCCTTTTGCACCATGAGGGTTTCAAAAGGGATGATGCGTGGTGAGGTGCTTCCTTCTGAGGGTGCCTTGCAAAGGTGAGAAGTTCAGAGGAGGTTCCCTCTTTGTTATTTACATTCTGATTGGTTGACTTGAAGGAGAGAACTGGATGGATTTCATTTCTGTAGAACATGTTGATATTTTTCATTTAGAGAGAAAAAAACAAACTAACAAACCCTAAATCTTTCCACTGTAGACTGACTTTGGGCTGAAACGCTTTCAGTTTTGGGCCATAAATTTTCAGTTGGGTTTTTTTCCATTTTTCCTGTGAAAGCAAATGCTTTTTGCAAACCCTTTCATCTAGTTGGGAAACCCAATATTTGAATGAAACTCAATTTTGATAGAAAATTTCCCATCAGGATCAGCTTAGAGCATGGGTGTCCAAACTTTTGGCTTGCCTGGGCTGCATTGAGGGAAGAGGAATTGTCTTGGGCCGCATATAAAATATATAATATAGTTAATGTATATAAATCACCTAATAATGTTAAAAGTTTACGATCTTGTGGGGCCGCATTACTAGCTGTCCAGGGCCACATGCGGCCCGCGGGCCACGGGTTGGACACACCTGGCTTAGAGTGTAAGGACAGCGTAAGGTCACAGGCAGAAGCTGTCACAGGCTTCCCATTAGAATTTTCCATTGGCCAATGTACTTAGATGGCACAGCCAAAAATCAGCAGGCTCCATGAAATTCAGTACATTGATTAAAATAATTCCGAAAGTCTCAACGAACAATGTGCGAATTAAACAAAACAGAATGGCAGGCCAGGAACGTTAGACTCAGTGTTCATCTTCCTTGTGTGTGTGTGTGTGTGTGTGTGCTTAGAATTTGCACCAGAGAGTCTGGTGCTCATGAAATCAAAGGTCTATTAGCATTAATTAATTCTAGAACAGAGCAGGTGTCTACTAGCCAACCTTCCTCCCCATTGTGATTTGAAGACAGTCTGTGCTAAACGCTATCTGTACAAAGAAAAAGAGAGCATCTCAGCACCGAAGAGCTCACATCATAAAGAGACAAGACAGATGAAGGGGAGGAGAAAGGGAGTATTAATATCCCCATTTTACAGACAAAGGAACTGAGGCTAAGGCTTGGTTTATGCTAGGGTATTAAGTTAATTGCAGATACTCAATTCTAGCTATGACAATTGTGTAGCTAGAATTGACTTATCTGCCTTCATCTTACCTGGCCAACCACACCGAGGGAGTCAATGGAAGAGCTTCTCCCATCGACCTCTCTTGCTCCTCGTGGTATTGAGGAGTACGGGGTCAACTACTGACCCCAGATACTTTGACTTTGCGCATTTCTATGAGGTGTGCAAAATCAAACCCTGGAAGATCAACCCTGACTGGATTGATCTTCCTGGTAGCGTAGACATATGGTAAGTCTGCACTGAAAACTCTGCAGCTTCAGTGTACACATTATTTACGGCAGTGATAAGAAGGATTCTTCCCTTACAGTAGCTAAACCACCTCCCTGAGAAGCAGTAGCTAGATCAATAGAAGAATTACTAGAAATTAGGATACTAAGAATTACTAACCTAGTAAGGCGGGCTTTAAACTAGGTTCGACGGGGACAGGGAAGCAAAGCCCATGGGTAAGTAGAGAAGATGGAGATCTGGGATATAGGTCAGAAATGGGAGGGAGCACAGGGTATAATGGAAGAGAAAAAGGAGGGTCAGGGCAAAACTGGGAGGCAAGATCAAATCAATATCTTAGAAGCCTATATACAAATGCAAGAAGTATGGGTAATAAGCAGGAAGAACTGGAAGTGCTAATAAATAAATACAACTGCGACATTGTTGGCATCACAGAAACTTGGTGGGATAATACACATGATTGGAATGTTGGTATGGAAGGGTACAGCTTGCTCGGGAAGGATAGACAGGGGAAAAAGGAAGGAGGTGTTGCCTTGTATATTGAAAATGTACACACTTGGACTGAGGCGATGATGGACATAGGAAACAGATGTGTTGAGAGCCTCTGGATTAATCTAAACGGGGTAAAAAACAAGGGTGATGTCCTGCTAGGAGTCTCCTACCGGCCACATACCTAGAAGGAAGAGGTGGATGAGGCTTTTTTTAAGCAACTAACAAAATCATCCGGGGCCCAGGATTTGGTGGTGATGGGGGACTTCAACTATCCAGATATATGTTGGGAAACTAACACATAGACACACAGACTATCCAGTAAGTTCTTGGACTGCATTAGAGACAACTTTTTATTTCAGAAGGTTGAAAAACCTCCCGGGAGGAAGCTGTCCTAGATTTCACTTTAACAAATAGGGAGGAACTGATTGAGTACCTGAAAGTGGAAGGCAGCTTGGGTGAAAGTGATCATGAAATCATAGAGCTCACAATTTTAAGGAAGGGTATAGAGGAGAACAGCAAAATAGAGATAATGGATATCAGGAAGGCAGATTTTGGTAAACTCAGAGAGCTGGTAGGTAGGGTCCCATGGGAAGCAAGACTGAGGGGAAAAACAGCTGAGGAGAGTTGGCAGTTTTTCAAAGAGACATTTTTAAGGGCCCAAAAGCAAGCTATTCCTCTGCGTAGGAAAGATAGAAAATACGGCAAAAGACTGCCTTGGCTTAACCAGAAGATCATGTGTGATCCCAAAATAAAAAAGGAATCATATGAAAAATGGAAACTAGGACAGATTACGAAGGATGAACATAGGCAAACAGCACAGGAATGCAGGGACAAGATCAGAAAGGCAAAGGCACAAAATGAGCTCAGATTAGCTACAGGCATAAAGGGAAACAAGAAGGCTTTTTATAAATACATTAAAAGCAAGAGGGAGACCAAGGATAGGGTAGGCCCATTGATCAGTGAGGAGGGAGAAACAGTAATGGGAAGCTTGGAAATGGCAGAGATGCTTAATGACTTCTTTGTTTCAGTCTTCACTGAGAAGTCTGAGGAAGGAATGCCTAACAGAGTGAATGCTAGTGGGGAAAGGGGTAGGGTTAGAAGATAAAATAAAAAAAGAACAAGTTAAAATTACTTAGGAAAGTTAGATGTCTGGAAGTCACGAGGGCCTGATGAAATGCATCCTAGAATACTCAAGGAGCTGATGGAAGAGGTATCTGAGCCATTAGCTATCATCTTTGGAAAATCATGGGAGACAGGAGAGATTCCAGAAGACTGGAAAAAGGCACATATAGTGCCTATCTATAAAAAGGGGAATCAGAACAACACAGGAAACTACAGACTGGTCAGTTTAACTTCTGTTCCAGGAAAGATAACGGAACAAGTAATTAAGGAAATCATCTGCAAACATGTGGAAAACGGTAAGGTGATAGGGAACAGCCAGCATGGATTTGCAAAGAACAAATCATGTCAAACCAATCTGCTAGCTTTCTTTGATAGGATAACAAGCCTTGTGGATGAGGGAGAAGCGGTGGATGTGGTATACCTAGATTTTAGTAAGGCGTTTGATATGATCTCACATGATATCCTTATCAATAAACTAGGCACATACAACTTAGCTGGGGCTAATATAAGGTGGGTGCAAAACAGGCTGGATAACCATACTCAGAGAGTAGTTATTAATGGTTCTTAATGCTGCTGGAAAGGTATAACAAGTGGGGTTCCACAGGGGTCTGCATTGGGACCCGTTCTTTTCAATATCTTCATCAATGATTTAGTTATTGGCATAGACAGTACTTTATTAAGTTTGCAGATGATACCAAGCTACAAGGGGTTGCAACTGCTTTGGAGGATAGGGTCAAAATTCAAAATAATCTGGACAAACTGGAGAAATGGTCTGAAGTAAACAGGATGAAGTTTAATAAAGATAAATGCAAAGTGCTCCACTTAGGAAGAAACAAGCAGTTCCACACATACAGAATGGGAAGCGACTGTCTAGGAAGGAGTATGGCAGAAAGGGTTCTACGGGTTATAGTGGACTCAAGTTAAATATGAGTCAACAGTGTGATGGTGTTGCAAAAAAAGCAAACATGATTCTGGGATACATTAACAGGTGTGTTGTGAACAAGACACGAGAAGTCATTCTTCCGCTCTACTCTGCGCTGGTTAGGCCCCATTGGGAGTATTGTGTCCAGTTCTGGGCACTGCATTTCAAAAAAGATGTGGGGAAATTGGAAAGGGCCCAGAAAAGAGCAACAAGAATGATCAAAGGTCTATAGAACATCACTTGTGAAGAAAGGCTGAAAGAACTGGGTTTGTTTAGTTTGCAAAAAAGAAGATTAAGGGGGGACATGATAGCGGTTTTCAGGCATCTAAAAGGGTGCCATAAGGAGGAGAAAGAAAACTTGTTCTTCTTGGCCTCTGAGGATAGAACAAGAAGCAATGGGCTTAAACTGCAGCAAGAGAGGTTTAGGTTGGACATTAGGAAAATGTTCCTATCTGTTAGGGTGGTCAAACACTGGAATAAATTGCCTAGGGAGGTTGTGGAATCTCCATCTCTGGAGGTATTTAAGAACAGGTTAGATACATGTCTATCAGGGATGGTCTAGACAGTACTTGGTCCTGCCATGAGGGCAGGGGGCTGGACACTATGACCTCTCAAGGTCCCTTCCAGTGCTAGCATTCTACGATTCTATGAATTCTTCCATCTGTATAGGGCTATCCACACTGGGGATTAGGTGGGGACAGCTGTGTTACCCAGGGAGTTTTCACACTCTTGAGCTCCATAGTTATGCCAGTATAAGTGTTTGGTGAAGTCTAGCCCCAAACAATCAAAGAGATTTGCCCAAATTCAGACAGCAAACATGTGAAAGCACGAGAGATTGAGCCAAATAAGGCAGTCAGAGCAGCTTAGCCCCAAAACCATATTTCTCTCAATGCTCAGAGGTTGAAATGAGCTATATCCAGAGAGACAAACAGAGCAATTTGTGTGTCTGTCTCATGGTTCATTTTCTCTTGCTTAAGACCAATGATCTTAATTTATGATGCCTGCACTCAATGCCCCCTGAAAGAAATGCAAGGCTAGATTCAAGCAAAGCATCAGCCATGACTCATCACCCGCTTGGAGGAACATCACATTGCTTTCTCATTCCAGAATGCAGTATTGGGAGTAAACTGTATGCGGGGCGGGGCCGGGGGGGAAACACCACAAGCAAGGCAAATAGTCTCAGGGGGTATCCATGGTAATCTGTAGCTTCACAAAAAACTCAAGCAGTCCTCTAGCACCTTAAAGACTATCCATTTTATTTATTAGGTAATGAGCTTCTGTGGGTAAAACCCACTTGTTCAGATTTCGGAGTAGAAATGAGCAATTTATCCTGTTTGCTCATTCCCGCTTCAGAATCGAATGAAGAGGGTCTCACCCTTGAAAGCTCATTACCTAATAAATAAAATTAATAGTTTTTACGGTGCTAGAGGTCTGCTTATTGTTGCTGTTGCTGTTTTGTTTTGTTTTGTTTTTTTTTGCAAGCAAGGCAGATGGCAGACTGTGCCAGCACAAGAACCCAGAAGGGATCCTGGAAAAGGACATCCCCACCACATCCCTCTTTGCCATCCAAAAGTGAAGGCTCTGATGGATTTTCAGTGCAGGACCAGGCCAGCAGCCAGGCATGTATTTCTAGAACTCAGAAGCTCTGAGCTCGATGGTGAGGTTTAGATCTCATCAGCAGCTTGGTCTGTGTGTGGTTTTCCCTTTGCCATGGGCTCCAGGCATGCTGGAAGTTTTATTGCTGCTGCGAGGCATGGCGGGAAGGGCTGACAAGATGGGTTCAGTGATTGAGCAATGCTGATAATTAATCAAGAGCCTTCTGCAGATTTGTGGTTTTTCTCCAGGCATGTTCTGAGAAGGGTGCGGAGCAGCCTCGGCGTGAGTCAGCAGCCGCTGAGGGCAGGCAGTGCTTTGAAGTGGGTGGCCAGCACCTTTAAGGATTTACCTCCTCAGGTTGCAGATGAACAGATGGATTTTCAACCTGGATCAGGGTCATTTTGAGATGACCAGCAGCAGGGGTGTTACAGGACCAGCACTGCACAAGCAATAGTGCAAATGGGCAACCAGTCCCGGAGTCAGGGGTCCCTCCAATTTTTTCCATCTATGGGTGGAATAAATTTTGTTATGCGCACAAAGGCATCTGGAGATGTGCACCACCACTAGAAATAAATGCTGCTAATCAGCTGGGCAGCACCTGAATATCTCCTGGGCGGCCGCCCAAGTGCTCATTGTTCAGAGAACACTGCCCACAGTGGGAATTTGATGCCTCAATACCTTTGCAAATCTGGGCCTGAGGCAATATGTGTCTACACTAAAGCTAGGAGAGTAAGAGTATACCTTCACTACCTGGAAGATCAGCCCGGTCAAGATTGATTTTCTGGGGTTCGATTTTATGTGGCTAGGGGGAACCTGTGAAATCGAACGATCTGGCGTCAGCAGTAGACCCCTGCACTCCTCAATCTCATAAGGAGTAAGGCAGATCGATGGGAGAGTTTCTCCCATTGACCTCACTCAGTGCAGGCGGCCAGGTAAGTCAACTGTAGATAAGTTGATTCAAGCTACGCAATAGCTAGAGCTGGAATTGCGTATCTGCAATTGACTTTAAGGTCTAGTGTAAACCGCTGCTTGTGTACATGCGGCTTGATGAATCTTTCTGGGCAGTCACTTGATAGTGAGTAGGTCGTTTTCCTGTCGCCCTCCTATTTGTGAGTCTGTTGACGGCTGAGCAGCCTGATTCTGGAGCCGCTGGTGTTAGCACAGCAGGGGCAGGTGTTGGTAGCAGTTGGAGGGGCGCGGGGAAGTTTTTGATGCTCTTTTCTTCTTCTCCACCTCTCCTCCTTTGCAGAGCAGCAGGACCTCTCCAATTATGCCCCCCTCACAGATTACTGCTCTCCACTGGGGACTGTCTCAGGCAAGGTTCTCCCAAGTGTCGACACTAATGCTGCAGTTTTTTATGTCCACCTTCAGCATGTCCTTATATCGCTTCCGCTGGCCCCCAACGCTCCTCTGTCCTCCCTCCAGCTCGGAGAACCGAATCTGTTTTACGAGGCGCTGATCAGACATCTGAACCATGTGACCAGTCCAACGAAGTAGCTCGGTGAAGAGCAGTGCAGCCACAGTAGCTCAGGTCATGAGTCTTAGCCATGTGGCGTACAAACCCTCCAGAAACCACTGGTTACAGGCTCAGCATAATTAAGTCCTGCACACCCCTATTGCTGTCACCAATGCTAACATGGCTGTCCTGCCATTTATAATTGCACTAGCTCAATGAGTCCAAGCATCAGGTAGCTGATCACTAGCAGGGGAATCACACTCCCAGCTCACAGTATAGACAAAGGCTGATAGACAGCCAGGTAGCAGCAAGCAAGCAGTCTGAACAGAAGGAAGGGAAGAGACTTGATCAGTGCTAGACAACACATCAGTTATAGAAGCAGAACTAGATGGCAAGTCACCTAAGTTGCTATGCCTGTGTCCTAACCACTAGGCCACACTATCTCTTGGGAGGATGAATGTGTGAAGCACAAAAATCATGCACTGGAAGGCTAATGATTAACTTGGAAGTTTATTGATACTTTTCCCCCAACAAGCAAAGAATCACCATGCACTTGACCTCATTTAAAGGATAAGGAAAACAGCAAGAAAAAAAGAAGAGATCTATAGTCTTAGACAGAGAAAAAAAAGCACAAAAGGTGGGCCATCTCAGCCCCCCGTTCCATCCACCCTGCAGACTTCAGGTGAGAATAGATTTTATGTTGCAAAGTCATAACAATAACAAGAACTAGTGGGATAATGGTGAGCACTGAAAAAAAAATCTAACATCAAAAATTTGCAAATTCAGATTGAAGAAGAAGACAAAAGCAGCAGCAAATAAGTTGGATGTTTTACCCACCTGGCTTAAAGCACTCTTCAGTCTGGTGTTGTTTTCCTGCAGTACAGTAAACTCTTTCATATCCAGCATTCTATTGTCTGGGAACTCTCAAATAACAGGCATTTTAACCATAAGCAAATTTTAGTTACGTTCTCCATAAGTACAGTGCAGTGCACTGAAAGTAAATACACATAAATACAGCAAATACAGTGTAAGTTTACAGTGTGCAATGATACTGTTGTTGGTAAATTAATTATTCTGTGTACATTTTTGCTTCATTCTTAATATCTAATCTTGTTTTTCTATAGTGTTATGCATTGCCAGGTATACCTCTCTCTTATTGAGAATATTTGAATATCTGTTTACCTCCCAGTCCTGAAACTGCTGGATATGAGTTTACTGTACTACTGTTCTTTTAAAAACATACTTGCAGACTTTATCAGCAAAAACAATTGCAATGAAGTCCCTGAATGGCATTCTTATCAAATCTCTCCAGCCTAGCATATTCACAAAACTTCCTGCAACACTGTCTTTTGTTTCACATAACAAGCCACTGTGCTTGGTTTTCCTTTCACTTCCACTGGTTTTACACCATGCAAACTGAAGACATTTCTGCTGATCTAGGTCCCTGTTCAGCAAAGTATCTAATCCTGTCCTTGTTTTCAGCAGGTACTTTGCTGAACAGGTACCAGTGCTGCAGGAACTTGATCAAATCCTTTAATGTCTATTTCCCTGCTTATTGTTTGACCATTGAGACTGTGTGGTTTTGGGGCCTGGATTCTCTCTCAGGTTACATGTATACTACAAATTAGGGATGTAAGTCCCCTGTTCACGCACACATACCAGTTTAAGTATAACCAGCAGAGTAGCTATTGCAAACAACATGTGGCTTAGCCCTGGAAAATACACACCGACTCGTGTCACAGTAGTTCACTGCTGCCTTAGGTATGCTGCTGGCTCAACGAGTGGAGAATTGGCCATCTCATTCCATTTTCCAGTAAACATTTCTGCAGCATAATATTAATTAGGGCCTCTTCATCCTGATAGAGTATCACACGTAACCCGCTATTCCTCATTAAATCATCTTCCCTGCCACGTAAAATTCAGGCTGCTTTTGTTAGATTAAACCCCTTTTATCTGGCTTGCTTTTAAGCTTCATCTGCTTAGTCGTATCACTGGGTAGGTAACAGAAAATTGCCAATATGTCACCTAGAGGGTAAATCAGTTTATGAAAAGAGACCTAGTGCTGTTAGATTGACTGTAGAACAGTTCTTCTCTTTCGTTTTTTTCCCAAGCATATCTTCCGCAACACACCTGGGTATTCCTCCTGAGGGCTTGGGAAAAAAAAGTTTTCATTGCCTCATTCTTAATTAACTACATCCCTTCTCCTTTACAGAACAGGTGAACGTGCTTCGCTCTGGAGTGTGTCTTTCTGAGAGACGTACCAAAAAGAAAAGGTCAGATTACTGCTCCAGTGATGGGGAAAGCAGGGCAGAGCTAGCAGCAGCATTATCACTATGCTCAATCAGGGATGTTTTCTGTTCTGGAAGGCCATGTGTTCTACTAAAGGGGTCTTCAGGCTTTTATGTACCATGGAGGACAGCTTGCTAGAGAGCACAGGCAAAATCTCGAAAGCAGCTTGGGAATTCTGTGTGCTTCAAAAGTCGATCTATACGCTCAGGCATGGAAGAAGAGGTAGCCATGGGACAATGGCCAAGTCGCTCAGGATTTTGGGTGTCCAAAAAGGGGCCCTGATTTTTAGTGGGCATTTCCTGAAAATCAGAGTGTCTATACAGAATCTCAAGTGAAACACTCAAAATTACATGAGTCTTGGCTTTTGGCTCACAAATGTCACTTCTTCCATGCCCATTTGTGTAGCTGTCTCCTTCCCAAACACCGTCACACCTCAGCTCCTCTCCCATTTGTGGTCCCATTCCATCCCCGGAACAACTAGCTAGAAAGCTACATTAAGAACATATTAATGTATTTTAACCTGCTGCAGTTAGGGAACTGCAAACAAAGAGAAGCCAATGTCATGTGACTAATGGGGATGTGTGGGATAGAGGCCAATTTGTCAATTTGTGATTCCTGGGCTAGTGTATTAAGTGTGAGGCTGAAGACATGCATGTTGGGGCTCTAATTAGGGCTGGCTGAATTTTGAGGGTGTAAGAAATTGGCTTTGCAATGAAACGAACTTCTTCTCCCCAAAAGTTAATTTGCTAAATAAAAATGACTTTTTGGTACGAAAAACATGCACTGCCAGACTGAAAAGTTTTCAGCCGCAAAATGGAGACTTTCAACTGGAAAGCTGAAACCCCTTTCCTTCACATGCATATTCTTGAGGTGATGAGGGGGGTGTTGTTCTTTGGTTTTGGTTATTCAAAAATTTTTGTTAATGAAAGTCAGTGGGATTAAATCACATAGGTGCTTTTAAAACTATTACCCCTTGTTGCATATTATATCCATAAAGGACATCAGGGCTACATTAATAATTTATATTAGACTGAACCTAACCTTGATATTTCTGTTTGTTTCTTACCCAGTGGAAACTCTTTTTGGAGTTGTAAGTAACTTTTCAGGACCTGTTCCAGTGGTTGTAGAGAACTTGCACAGTGTAAAGCTATACATATAAGTGGCTAAGAGACATTAGTCAGTGTGTCACATATCTTCCTGGTGGTCACTCAACGAGAAGGATGTCTCCATGTCACCCTCTTCCTATTTGTGAATTCATTGATGGATGATCAGCCTGATTCTGGAGCCACAGATCTTATCACAGCAGGGATAGGGAAGCAGAACATAAAGCCTGGGATACAACTGGTGCATGCATCTGGCTACTTTTGGACAAGATATTTTGGACAATACAGACTAACTTACACTGTTGCAAATAAGGAATAATTCATTAAAATCATCAAAGTTACTTCAGTGTGGGAAGAAAATCAGACCACATAATATACATTATCTTAAAGCTGGCTATTAAACACAGTCACAAAAGCCTCTGGAAAATATGGACTAGTGTGGATTTCTGCTAATTCCATCAATGGTGTATTTAATTTCCTCAATCACGCAAACCAGACATACTCTTCCTTTCAGGGCAACAATACTTTCAAATGGGCTGCAAGTAAATCTCTTGGGGCTCTGTTATCACCGATCACCATTTGGTCTGTTGGCAATAGCTCAGGGAAATTCACTGTGATTGTAATCAATGGCATAGATTCATACCCATTATGAGATCTAGTCAGTCCATTGACACTTGGTCCCTAGAAGAATAGGGGTTTCTGCTTTCATGCCTTTTTGAGCTCTGGGTCACATTTTTCTTCATTTTTAAGTCCCAGCTGTTCATGATCAGAAAAGAGCACATGCAAGAGCTACTGTAATGGAAGGGGATAGTGCAGCCCAAAGCCGGTTACATTTAATTAAAATACCCATCTTATGGCTCGGTTGGTTTTGTTATGTCTCATATTCTTAGGCAATAGAAGAATATTTTTAAAGGACAATAGATCTGCAGTGGGAGCCAGTCCTAGGAAGGTTATCGAGTTGTGGCAGATGACAGACTCTAAGATCTAAGGGTGGGTTTATGGTATCTGTGCATCCAAATGTTAAAAATATGCAGCTGAGTCTGCAGTTCAAATCACAGCCGGTTGTGTGTCGGTGTTTATATACATATGGAGGGGAGTAGGTTTTGAGTTCAAGTCCAGGTTATGATTATGTTGGTGGGGAGATTGTATGATTGCCAGTGAAGTCAAACATAAGCCAGCATGCTTAATGCAGACCACTACATGGGATTTAAGATTAGTATTATAAAGTTCATCATGGCCCATTCTGGCTTTAAAATCTACAAATTAGTTTTTTCTATACACTTTGGATCCTAACAATTTCTCTTGTAGACTTTTACCACTCCAATTATGGTCTTGAAAAGACGAAGAAGACGAGAGATGCAGAAATGATGGAGAAAATAAGTGATTCAGTGAGTGTTAGTTACTTAGTTAGTTAGTTAGTTAGTTTTAACTGTAGAAAACCAAAAGAGAAAGACTCAGCTTGTGGCCTGATCAAAGATGAAGACTGTTTTTCCTCCTAGCTGGCTTCCTTGTCCCTACTCTGAACTAGTATATTATGCTTCTTGTTCACTGTCCAGCCCAAGTGGGTCATGTCATTTAGCTCACTTTTGATGCCATTTTTTCTGTAGCAGTACCAGTGTTGTCCTTTCCTATTCCCTTCCTCATTCTCTTCCTGCAGAGGTGCCAGAGCTCACTGATTTGTTAGAGATGCCTTCTTATGAGATTTGTTGCAAAAGAACTTGCTTCCTTCTTGCGTGTGCTTCAATTAGATGTTTAGGGTGGTGGAGGAGGAGCAACAACCCAGGTGCAAAAATGCGTGCAGATACATGCTTGCAATTATGTGCACTGTAACCAGGACAGTACACAATCTTTTCAGCTATTACCTGCCACTAATCTGTGCCAACATGACATTCTGTCTGCTGAGGAATGCACAAACGTCTTGTTAGGAAGCTACCTTGCCATCTGCATGGGCATTTACTCTTTTAGCAAGGAATTACAGTCATTGTGTGGTCATTTGCAAGCATAATTTTGCATTTGTATGTCCCTCTATCAGATAACATTGCTTGTCAGCCCTGTTCTTCCTTAACCCTTTATTGTAACAGCGTTCAATTTGGTTTGCCACGTGACTTTCTGACTCTTTAGATTGATTGCTAAGACTGTGGTTTCTTTCTTTGAGAGGGGTACCCTTGTTAGTCTGCAGCGTCACAAAAAGCAAGCAGTCCTGTAGCACTTTAAAGACTAACCATTTTATTATAAAATTTTATTATAAAATAAAATTGTTAGTCTTTAAAGTGTTCCAGGACTGCTTGCTTTTTGTGATTTCTCTCTTTGTTTTTCTGGCTTGTGGAAGAGTTGGGCAAACTAGTGAAACTGCAATAAGAAACAAAGAGAGTCTTGAGGCTTCCTTTTTCAGTGGATGTAATGGGGGGATTAGGCAAATGATGAGTGAAAAATTTTGTCAACTTCAAAATTCAAAAACTATAAATAAGTGATCACAAGGTGCCAGGGACTTGCAGCTGCCAGTGAAGTAAAACTCAGCCCAATTGTTTTGGTGCCTGAATATTGATTTAGAACCTGTCAGAGCTGGATAGACTAGTGGTTTTCAACCGGTGTGCTATGAGGACTGTCCACATGTGCTGCGGAAATTTCATCATTTCCAGAGCCAAGGGGTTGGGGCGGGGGGGAAGCTGACGAAATTTCATGGAACACTTAGATGACCCCACACCAGCTGGGGACTCAGTCAGCAAAGCTGCCTGAGTCTTTGTTGGTACGGTCATCAATTTCCTTAACATGGCTTTGCAGAGCCTCGGAAGGGAAACTGACCAACTCCAAAACGGCTGGGAATCAGACAGCCTTGCTGACTGAGCCCCCAGCAGGTGCAGGATCATCAGTCCCCCTCCTCCCTTGGTGGCTCTGCAAAGAGCTGAGGGGAGGGAAAATTGACCAACCCTGTGTAACCCACACACCTAGGTGTGGTTAAATGTCCCATGTAGTGGTACTGAGAGCAATTTACAGAGAAAGAATAAGTGTCCCCTACAGCCTAAGTTGAGGGCCGGCTGGTCTTTAGCTCAAGCTGAGAGGTGCCTGCACTAAGCTCCAGAGGTCCTAGGTTTGAGCCCCCCTGTGGGCAGTTCCACCTGTACCAGCTGGTGACTCAATTAGCAGGGCTGCCTGGTTCCTTGCTGGCATGGGTTGCCAACTTTCCCTTGCAGAGGCTTTGCAAAGCTGCTGGTGGGGGGAAATTAATCCACCCAGCACCCCATGACAAGGCGTCGCCATCTTCTGCAAACATAAGTCAATGTGACATTTATGAGCAATTGATTCAGCCAGAAAAGATGGGTGTGCCCTGGAATTGTTTGTCTCATTGAAGCGTGCTGTGTTACGGAACAGGTTGGGAACGGCTGGGATAGATGATTACTGAGGGGCTGTGACAGCAAGGTGGAGAGGGGGCACTGCTCCACACCCTAATAAGGACTGGGAAGTCAGGCAGAAGGGGTGGGGCTGAGGGCAGCCAGCCCTCACAGTCTCTGAGATCATGGTGCGCCTCCCATCCTCTTCCCTCAGTGCTTCCCAGAGACTACTCTGGCAGTAATTTAAAGGGCCCAGGACTTCTGCTGCTGTGGCAGTGGTGGTTGGGAGTCTTGGGCTCTTTTGTATTGCTGGGCCAACAGGGGCAACTGTTCCATTCTCCTGCACCCCAGTGTGGAGGCCTGGATGTTTAGATAGTCAGGTTTGAAAACATAGGCCTTAATCATTCTTGGCCTCAGTGTATTAGTCTGTAACACAATGATGTGAGCATTATTAGCCTTCCTGAGGCGAGGTAAATTGGCAAGGGACAAGCCCGGCTATATTGAACTCAGTAGCAAAACTTCCATTAACTTCAATGAGGCCAAGATTTCCTTCAGGTCGTTGAAACATTAAGGCTTCGTCTACATTAGCACACTACATCGAAGTAGCCTATTTCGACGTAAGAACATCGAAATAGGTTACTTCGATGCGTATTGTCTACACGTCCTCCAGGGCTGGTGCCATCGACGTTCAATGTCGACGTAGCGACGGAGAACATCAAAAGGAGCTGCCCCGGAAGGAAATGTGGAGTGTCCACACACACAAGTGCTCCCCGTCGAAATAAGGGGCCAGGAAAGCCCCAAGCTGCTCCCTTAAAGGGCCTCCTCCCAGACACACTCGGCCTGCACAGCACGAGATCCACAGAGCCGACAACCGGTTGCAGACCCCATGCACGGAGCATGGACGCCCAGCTGTAGCAGCACCAGCAGCAGCAGCCAGAAGACCTGGGCTAAGGGCTGCTGCACGTGGTGACCATAGAGCCCTGCAGGGGCTGGACAGAGAGTCTCTCAACCCCTCAGCTGATGGCTGCCATGGAGGACCCCACTATTTCGATGTAGTGGGACACGGATCATCTACACATGCCCTACATCGATGTTGAACGTCAAAGTAGGGCGCTATTCCCATCTTCAGATAGGAATAATGATTTCGACTTCTCACTGCCTAACGTCAATTTCAGCGTCAAAATAGCACATGGCGCATGTAGCTGCGACATGTACTATTTCAACATTGCGCCAGCTCCTTTGAAGTAGCTGGCTAGTGTAGACGCACCCCAATAGTACAGGTTGAAGCTCTCTGGTCCAGAACTCCCTGGTGTGGCAACATCTGTGGTCTGGCAGTGGAGCCTGATGGCCAGGAAGAGAGTCTGGATTGGAGATTAGTGGACCCTGGGAGATCCCTGAGTCCTGACCTCCCCTGGTCTGGCAAACTCCCTTTTCCAGGACTGGTCAAGTCTCAAGGGTGGTGGGATAGGGAGGTCCAACCTGCATTTCTGATATTTGCCACTCAGCAGATACGAGAAAGCTGGTATTATGACCTCAGCTGAAGTTTAAAATTAGTCAAATGAATTCACACTTTTAACTCATGTTTAACAACATGCTACATAATTAACCAACAGAACTCCTGGCCTCAGGATGTGGTTCAGTTGATTAGTACTATCAGGCTGCAAAATGACTGAGGTATTTGTGGGCCCATTTCCTACCCATTGAAGTGAATGAGAGTCTTACCATTCGCTTCAATGGGCACTGATATTGCTCCTCTGAAAATAAAATGGTGATGGGGCAGGAAATCCCCTCACCAGGAAAGAAAGGGGTTGAAGAATTTTTGTGGTCACATTTGACCTCAGCCACCTTTCCTTATCACACCTGAGAGTGAGCTCTTAAAAGGAACTGTGCCCTGATAGGGCCAGAGTCTGAAATGTGCCTCTGTGGAGGCCAGGGCTCCCAGACCAGAACACTGAGTTATTTGCAGATGAACATCCTGAGAGCCCCAGGATCCTGAGTCCTCTGAGGAAGAAGACAGTCCAGTTTGTTGCTTTTGTTGAACTACTCAGGAGCCTTTAACCAGGAAGGAGGTTTGGAGAATGAAACTTCAGTGGTACCAGTAGTAGTAGGCATCCTTCAGTCTGCATAGACTATGGATCGCGCCCTTTAAAGTTTCAATTGAGGACTTCATTTACAGCATCTACTGTGACTATGAAGACCCACACGAGAATGACAGTCCTTGCTGCATCTCTTGCAGATGTGGTGGGTGTCTGGCAAGTCCTTAGTGTGCTTTCCTTGCGCTCACTTCTCCTCTGCTAGCTGTCTGATCCTCATCTCGCCCTTCTGAAGGCCCTTGTGTAACCCCTGCCTCCATCTGCTGCGGTCGTCTGCTAGTTCTTCCCAGTTGTCCAGCTCGATGTCTACCTCTCTGAGGTCTCTCTTGCAGACATCTTTGTAGCGCAACTGGGGGCATCCAAGAGGTCCTTTGCCAGAGGCTAGCTCACCATACAAGATGTCTTTTGGAATCCTTTCATCATTCATCCTGTGGACATGGCGAAGCCAGCGGAGCCAACGCTGCCTGAGGAGGGTGTGCATGGTTGGGATTCCAGCTTGCTCGAGGACGGTGGTGTTGGTCACTCTGTCCTTCCATGATATTCCAAGGATGCGCCTGAGGCAGCGCAAATGGAAGACGTTCAGCCTCTTTTCCTGGCGGGCATACAGGGTCCAAGTCTCGCTGCCATAAAGGGGGGGCTGAGGATGCAGGCTCTGTAGACTTGGATTTTGGTGTGAGTGTACAGCTTGTTGTTATTCCACACTCTCTTGCTGAGTCTGGACAGAGTTGTGGCCACTTTTACGATCCTCCTATTTAGCTCAGTGTCCAACGACAGGGTGTCAGTGATGGTGGACCCGAGGTAAACGAACTCGTGGATGACCTCTAATGTATAGTTGTCAATGCTGATTGATGGGGATTCAGCACATCCTGACCGAGTACGTTTGTCTTCTTTAGGCTGATGGTAAGCCCAAAGTCCTTGCATGCTTTGGAGAACTGATCCAGCAGTTTTTGAAGCGGGTCTTCTGTGTGAGACACTACAGCAGCATCGCCTGTGAACAGCATGTCTATGATGAGGACTTCCCGCACCTTAGACTTAACTTTCAGCCTTGCAAGGTTAAACAGTTTCCTGTCAGATCTTAGCTGCGTCTACACGTGCATGCTACTTCTAAGTAGCGGCGCCAACTTTGAAATAGCGCCCGTCACGACTACACGTGTTGGGCGCTATTTCGAAGTTAACTTCGACGTTAGGCGATGAGACGTCGAAGTTGCTAACCCCATGAGGGGATGGGAATAGCGCCCTACTTCGAACGTGTAGACGATCCGCATCCCGCAACATCGAAATAGCGGGGTCCTCCATGGCGGCCATCAGCTGAGGGGTTGAGAGATGCTCTTTCTCCAGCCCCTGTGGGGCTCTATGGTCACCGTGTGCAGCAGCCCTTAGCCCAGGGCTTCTGGCTGCTGCTGCTGCAGCTGGGGATCCATGCTGCATGCACAGGGTCTGCAACAAGTTGTCGGCTCTGTGTATCTTGTGCTGTTTAGTGCAAGTGTGTCTGGGAGGGGCCCTTTGAGGGAGCGGCTTGCTGTTGAGTCCGCCCTGTGACCCTGTCTGCAGCTGTTCCTGGCACCCTTATTTCGATGTGTGCTACTTTGGCATGTAGACATTCCCTCACAGCGCCTATTTCGATGTGGTGCTGCCCAACGTCGAAGTTGAACGTCGACGTTGCCAGCCCTGAAGGACGTGTAGACGCTATTCATCGAAATAGCTTATTTCGATGTCACTACATTGAAATATGCTGTTTCGATGTAGTGTGCACGTGTATACGTAGCCCTTGTGTGCAGCAAGATGCCCTCTGTTGAAGATCTAAAGGCATGCTTCAGGAGGAGTGCAAAGAAGATCCCGAACAATGTCGGAGCAAGCACGCATCCTTGTTTGATGCCGCTCCTGATTCTGAAAGCATCCGATAATGTGCCGTCATATTGGATGGTTCATCTCATGTCTTCGTGGAATGACTGGATCATCTTGAATAACCGTGGAGGACAGCCTATCTTGTGTAAACTGTTCGCTCGCGTCATCCTTGGCAGACTCCAGAAGATTGCTGAGAGGGTGTACCCTGAATCGCAGTGCAGATTCCACGCTGAGAGGTCTACCATTGACATGGTCTTCTCTCTAAGGCAGCTGCAGGAGAAGTGCAGGGAGCAGAGGAAGCCACTCTACATAGCCTTCATTGACCTGACCAAGGCCTTTGACTTGGTCAGCAGGGATGGTATGTTTAAACTGCTCCACAAGATAGGCTGTCAGTGGTACCAGACAGACTGTTTCCCCTCCATTTTTGGAAGGAGAGGACCCAGCCACTCAGGGGGTCCACCCCCTGACACGTGCAAATGTAAAGGAAAATTGTTCACCAGACCCTAAGAGGTGAGCTGGAAGCCTATAACTAGGGCAACAGTGCTGTTGTCATCCAGGATACAACATGCAAGGTGAAGGAAGTGCCTCCTTCACCTCAGGGGGATGCCCTCAAGGCATAACCTTTAGCATTATTACCTGCAGTTCTATAATATACAATATGAACGAAAAGAGCTCTGCTGTGTGGCATGCAAGCCCCATGCTGGCAGGGGCAGAGTTAAAGGGAGCCCATTCTGACACCAGGCGAGAAGACAGGTAAATAAGGATCAACCCAATCTGGGGAGAACATGAGTGTGGTTCCCATAAAGGAAGGGCTGTGGAGGTAATAGGATAGGACTGAATGAGGAGAGCTGCAGTAGGGAGTTTATCCCTGGGGACTGGCTGAGGACAAAGCAGCAGGGGTGGAAGAATTCTGGGAGGCCATCAGGGAGGCTGAGGCGCTACTGAAAGTGAGGCCCTTCAGCAGTGAACTGCTGAGAAGCCACCTGACAAGGTGAGATGATCACAGCCCCAAGACTAAATTCTGAGCAACAGAGGCAGGAAGCTCATGGTAGGAAGTAGACCAGGGACACAGTAAAGAATTGGGAGAGACTGATTCCAGCCTCCTCCTACAGGGACCCTGATCTGGAACTGAAAGGAGCAGCTAGGCCTGGGGTTTCCTATAATCCCCAGCAAAAGAGGTAAATAAAAGCCTCTTTATGGAAGACCAGGGGACAAGGACTATAGAACCAAGTCTGGGGATGAGGCTAATGACTTATTACAGGATCTTGGGACTTTTGGCCAATGAGGCTATGGGCTACCTCACAGGCAGCGGAGCTAGGGATGTGAGAAGAAACTGTTGACACACCAAACAACAGCCAGGCAGGGCAAGCTGAAGTAGAGTCACTGCAACATCACATAGGGCCACGAAGGAGCATATTGGCTGATGAGTTCACTCAATGGCAAGCTATCAGTCATTCTATGTGTGCTGCTGGGAATGCAGACGACATCTTCTTAAATGATACCATGTAGCATAAATAAATATGGATGATTTTAACCGTTCTTTGAAATATCTGTATTGATCACTGTGAGGGACAACCTGCTGATCTGAAGGACTATTTAGTGTGTGGAATTTGCACAACAGTTTGGAAAGAGAAGCTGCTGAACTCTCTTTTATATTCAAATTCCACACATTAACATGTGGTTTGAACCAGGATGGGAATTTTGTAGCTCATTATAGGGGCTCTTTTGCATACTTGGCTTTATCTAATTCTTGACTCCCCCCTGCTTGATAATATTTTTCTGATTAGTCAACCTTGATTACTATTTTTGGTTCTCTGTGGCTTAAATCTTGAGTCTGTTCTGATATGGCTATGGTCTGAAGAAGTGGGTCTGTCCCATGAAAGCTCATCACCTAATAAATTATCTTGTTGGTCTTTAAAGTGCTATTGGACTGCTTTTTTGTTTTCTTAAGGGATTTGAGCTCTTTGAGGCTTAACTTGGGACTTCCAAAATGGGAAGCACAGAAAATTAATGGACATTAAACAAATATGATCTTAGCCTCTCTGTTCCCACCTGTAAAATGGGTCTAGTAGTGCTCCCTGACTTTACAAGGGTGGTCTGATGCTTCTTTTTGTGATCAGTTACAAATTCCTTTGAGTTCTTAGCAAGAAAGGTACCAATCTGAGGGTACTAAGGGTAGTCAGTCTGAAACTCAACAGGATACAATTCTTTAATCAGAATGCACTTTGCTGGTGGACTTGCTTTTTGCCTTCAGAATGTCACCTGTTGCATAAATATATGGCTACAAAGGTAACAACTAGGCATAAAAAAATCCTTCTATTCCCAAAGGCAAAATAGTTCTGTGGTGTGAAGATACGATGCTCACCTGACATTGTGCCATTCGTTCAGCTGAAGAGAATTGCTCTCGGGCAAACAGAAGACAGTGATTGATAGAGGTTTTCTTTTTCCACACAGGTGTTTCTGAGTAACTTTTCATAAATCTTCATAGATCAAAATGCAGGGAATAACTTAATCATGTCATGTTATTAAAAAGATTTACAGAGCATGGTACCAAGTGGGTTAATTGGGTGGTCTTTGAAAAGCTTAACATTGCCGATTTTTCAGTCATTCTGAAGTGTCTGTCCGCAAGGGAGGATTTTTGTTTAATACATGTGCATTAGGAGTTTTTACCATGCAGAAAGGAAAAGTTTTGTGGTTGTTGTTTTTAAAATTACTTGTAAATAGTGCATGCTTTATGGGACAGAAAAGGAAACTGATCTATGCAGTCTCTGAAGTAATGGGCTGGTACTAGATAGGTGAAAACAAGTTAGAAAAGATTTTGTGAACCCTATTTTTGTCACAAGCAAAACCAGGAGGCAGTTTAAGGGTAAATGTGAAGGCAAACATCACCATTTCAGGGACTGCTCAAAGGAAATTCTCATTAGCCTAACTATGAAAGTTATCTGACAGAATTCCAGAAAATACTTTTAACCATAATCTGTGTATATTTAATATAGCTTTGCAAAAGTTATATTTACAATAAATTAATGAAACCTCTTTGCTATGGTGTCTATTTCTGTGATGAAAGTGTGAACCAAGATGTTCAAATAATGACACTTAGCACTTACTGGAAGCACTTTTCCCATCTTCAAAGCACTTTGCAAACCATATATAATTACCCAGGCTTCATAACTCCCTTGAGGAAGGTAACTCCTGTGTGAAGTAGGTAAATAAGTGATATTTAGATTAAAGGCAGTGGGTCAGACGCACAAGGAGTCATTGTTGCATAAGCAGTGTCTATAAAACGTTCAGTAGAAGACATTATCCCATGCATTAATTGCATCAAGGGAACAGTGTCAGCTGAATCACTCTTATTTTTAAAAAAAATGAGCAGTCCCTTGGCACCTAAAAGACTAACACATTTATTTATTACGAAATGAGCTTTTGTGGGTATGACCCACTTCTTCAGATGGTCATATTGTCAGGTTGTCTTCTTAGTCCTGCCAGCAGTGCAGGGGACTGGACTAGATGACCTCTCAAGGTCCCTTCCAGTCCTATGACTCCATGATTTACGTTCTTTTACAAAAGAAGGGCCTTTGGTCCTGGTGGTACTTGATGAAAAGTGATCCTCTAGGGCAGGGATCTGCAATCTGCGGCTCCGGATCCACATGTGGCTCTTTAAGGACTTCTTTGTGGCTCCTGATGTTATAATTGCAAAGTTAAAAAACAAAAAAACAAAAAACAAAAAAACCCAGAAAACACTACTGATTACTTTCGATATTGTGATGAACATCTAAAAGCCCAACAATCAACATCATCATCATCAATAACCATGGGCTCAGTGCCCGTTGGTGTCTGATGCCTCTCTCACCATTTCCTTCCATCTTTCCCTATCCAGTGCAGAGTGGCTTAGTTTCTGTAGACTAGCTCCACAACAATCTACTACATCATCTATCCATTCTCTGTGGGGTCTGCCTCTCCTATCCGAACCATCCATTATGTAGAATACCAGGGTCTTGATTTTTTGTTCGTCGTTCATTCTGCAAATATGTCCAAATAGTTGTAGCTTCTGTTTTATAACCTTCTGCAGCAGGTTCTCTTTCAGCTGTATCTTCGTATATAATTCCTCATTGGTGACCTTCTGCATCCATCCTATTCTCAGAATCTTTCTATAACAACTCCTTTCGAATGCCAATATTCTTCTTTTTGAATCTTTCGTTATCACCCATGCCTCACATCTGTACAACATGCTGCTGAATACACACGTTTTCAAGACATCCAGCTTCATTCTTAAGCTAATTGCTTTGCTTTTCCAGATCTTATCCATCGCCTTCAAACTCGCTCTTGCTTTCGCTCTTCTAGTTGCTATTTCCTTTTTACAGTCTAGATCATACGTTATGTTGCTCCCCAGATAGTGGAGAAACTTCTCTACATTTTCTAGTTCAATACCATCCACACTGATCTTCCTTCCCATTTCCTTATCGCCAAATACCATTGTTTTTATCGATGTTCATAATCAGTCCATACCGCTTCCCTTCTTCGTTTAACACCCACACCATTTTCGCTAGCTTCTCCTCATCTTCCTCAATGATAACTACATCATCTGCAAACCTCAAGTTGTTAATTCTTTTCCCGTGCACAGATATCCCTTCTACCTCTTCCTTGATCTTGTCCATCGCTCTCTCTAGATGTGCGATGAAGATACTTAGTGATATTGGATCTCCTTGTCTTGTACCTCTACTTGTTTTCAACCAACTTCCCAGCTCCCCGCTTGTTCTCACCGCTGCCTCCGCATCATCATTGATATCTTTTAAGAACTGTATTAGTCTGCCGTATGACTCCAACACCACCCAAGTCACTTTCTGATCTATACTGTCAAATGACTTTTGAAAATCGACGAAGCAAGTGTATAAGTTTTTGGTCTTTCGTTGAGCTTTCTCCACTATCAGTCTTAGTGCCAATATCTGTGTTGAAGATCAGAAGAGATATTTCTGAGATGGCAGAACAGCAATATAGGATGAAATGCAATGAGATAAGGAAAGCAGCCAGAAAGGATAAGGAGAAATGGTTCCAGGAGCAAAGTGAAGATACTGAGAGGTATTACAGCGAATGTAAGACCAGGGAGGTGTATGAGACAATTAGTAATATTAATAGGAAATGGCAAGCAAAGCAGATGATGATCAAAGATGAGAACAAAGAAGTGCTCATGAACAGGGAGAAGATTGTGCAGCGAAGGACGAGATATTGCACCAATCTATACAAAGCACAGTTGGACCAGAGTGTCTCAGAGAGACTGATAGAAGAATTGAAAGAGACATCCCCCCTGAGCATCGAGAGCGAGACCAATATTTCAAAGGAGGAAGTAGAAAAAAGCAACTAAAGAACAGCAACAGCCCTGGAAATGATAAGATCACGGGAGAGATGATCAAATATGGTGGAGAAAGCATGATTCAGGAAATACACCAACTATGTAATATAGCATGGAAAGAAGGGAAGGTACCTAAGGAATGGACGAGCTCTGTGCTAGTGACAATACCCAAGAAAGGAAGTATATTGGAGTGCAAGAACTACAGAATGATTGCCCTAATGAATCATCTAGGTAAGGTGCTGATAATGATACTGACTGAGAGATTAAGATCACAAGCAGAAGAACATGTAGCAGATGAGCAAGCAGGGTTCAGAAGAGATAAAAGTACCATACAGCAGATATTGGCACTAAGACTGATAGCGGAGAAAGCTCGACAAAAGAACAAAAACAATCACAAGCTTATATCTAAATAGCAAATGACGTGATCTTCAAACATTGGATAACTTCCCCTTTAATACACACAGTGCATTATGGGATTTATGTGGTGCACTGTTCATAAAATAAGGGTTACAAAAAGCATGGCTTGACGTTACTTATTAAGGACCGTTTCGTATTCACAGGCAGTGCAGCTCTTGAATCATGGCATTTATTACCGAATTTGAAAAAAATGGCTCTTCTTGATCTTTTGGTTGCCAGCCTCTGTTCTAGGGGATGTCCAAGAGTCAAGCACAGGGACTGGGGCAGGAAAAGAGAACCAGAAAATGTCCACGGCAAGGCCAGGAAACCAACACTCTGATCCTGTGTAAGTCACTGACTACGCTGTCTTGCACTGGGAGCTCCAACGTCAATAGAGAGCTAAGTCCAGCACATGCGTGTGCTTAGATCAGCACCAGGAGAAAGCACTCTGAAAAGCATGCCATGCTCAACTCTGAATTGAAAGTGCTTCCCTCTGTGCCACAAACAATGAACAACAGGGAACATGTTCAATCTAAGCTCTGTGGAAAGGAAGAGATTATTCACTGTATTCAGCTGTGATTCACACTTCTGTCACCACTTGAGACACAAGCAAGACGTAATTCAATTACAAGCACCTCGTGGAATGTGGTAATCACATTATTCCACAAAAGATTTTATTAGGAAAATACCTGGAAGTTATGAACGAGTTATGAAAGTTACTTATGCTTTGCAAACTAAGGGCCGCACTAGGCTGGAGTTCCTCTCTGAAGGTGTGGAGTTTTAGCAGTCAAGTGGAGGTGCTCTGAACCATTCTGCTTGTCTGACAGATGTAGGCAAAATACCTTGTGCTATGCACTATTTTTGCAGCTGAAAGGTGTCCTATCTTTCTCCACAGCCTAGCAGGGATACAATGAAGCAGAGCTTCTCTGATCAGGTTGGCTATATATCTATAAAATCATCACAGAGAGCTCAATGGAAAATAGAATCATAGAATCATAGAACACTAGGACTGGAAGGGACCTCGAGAGACCATCGAGTCCAGCCCCCTGCCCCAATGGCAGGACGAAGTACTATCAAAACCATCCCTGATAGACATCTATCTAACCTGTTCTTAAATATCTCCAACGATGGAGATTCTACAACCTTCCTTGGCAATTTATTCCACTGTTTGACCACCCTGACAGTTAGGAACTTTTTCCTAATATCCAACCTAAAGCTCCCTTGCTGCAGTTTAAGTCCATTGCCTCTTGTTCTATCCTCAGAGGCCAAGAAGAACAAGTTTTCTCCTTCCTCCTTATGACTCCCTTTTAGATACCTGAAAACTGCTATCATGTCTCCCCTCAATCTTCTCTTTTCCAAACTAAACAAGCCCAATTGTTTCAACCTTTTTTCATAGGTCACATTCTCCAGACCTTTAATCATTCTTGTCGTTCTTCTCTGGACCCTCTCTAGTTTCTCCACATCTTTTTTGAACTGCGGTGCCCAGAACTGGACACAATACTCCAGCTGAGGCCTAACCAGCTCAGAGTAGAGCGGAAGAATGACTTCTTGTGTCTTGTTCACCACACACCTGTTAATGCATCCCAGAATCATGTTTGCTTTTTTGCAACAGCATCACACTGTTGACTCATATTTAGCTTGTGGGCCACTATAATCTCTAGATCCCTTTCTGCTGTAGTTGTTCCTAGGCAGTCTCTCCCCATTCTGTATGTGTGAAACTGATTGTTCCTTCCTAAGTGGAGCACTTTGCATTTGTCCTTATTAAACTTCATCCTGTTTACCTCAGACCATTTCTCCAATTTATCCAGATCATTTGAATTATGACCCTACCCTCAAAGCTGTTGCAACCCCTCGTAGCTTGGTATCATCTGCAAACTTAATAAGCGTACTTTCTATGCCAGTATCTAAATCATTGATGAAGACATTGAACAGAACCGGTCCTAACACAGACCCCTGCGGAACCCCACTTTTTATACTTTTCCAGCAGGATTGAGAACCATTAAGAACTACTCTCTGGGTACGGTTATCCAGCCAGTTATGCACCCACCTTATAGCCTCATCTAAATTGTATTTGCCTAGTTTTTTGAGAAGAATATCATGAAAGACCGTATCAAATGCTTCACTAACGTCAAGGTATACCACATCTACCACTTCTCCCCTATCCACAAGGCTCGTTATCCTATCAAAGAAAGCTATCAGATTAGTTTGACAAGATTTATTCTCTACAAACCCATGCTGGCTGTTTCCTATTACCTTACCACCTTCCAAGTGCTTGCAGATGATTTCTTTAATTACCTGCTCCGTTATCTTTCCTGGCACTGAAGTTAAGCTGACTGGCCTGTAGTTTCCTGGGTTATTCTTATTCTCCTTTTAATAGATGGGAACTATATTTGCCCTTTTCCAGTCTTCTGGAATCTCTCCTGTCTCCCATGATTTTCCAAAGATGACAGATAAAGGCTCAGATACCTCCTCTATCAGCTCCTTGAGTATTCTAGGGTGCATTTCATCAGCCCTGGTGACTTGCAGACATCTAATTTTCTTGAGTGATTTTTAACTTGCTCTTTTTTTATTTCAGCTTCTAACCCTACCCCTTTCCCACTAGCATTCACTACGTTGGGCATTCCTTCATCAGACTTCTCAGTGAAGACCGAAACAAAGAAGTCATTAAGCATTTCTGCCGTTTCCAAGTTCCCTATTACTGTTTCTCCCTCCTCACTGAGCAATGGCCCTACCCTGTCCCTGGTCTTCCTCTTATTTCTAATATATTTATAAAAAGCCTTCTTGTTTCCCTTTATGCTTGTAGCTAGTTTAAGCTCATTTTGTGTCTTAGCCTTTCTAATCTTTCTCCTGCATTCTTGTGTTGTTTGCCTACATTCATCCTTTGTAATTTTTCCTTGTTTCCATTTTTTATACAATTCCTTTTTTATTTTGAGATCGTGCAAGATCTCCTGGTTAAGCCAAGGCAGTCTTTTGTCATATTTTCTATCTTTCCTGCACAGCGGGGTAGCTTGCTTTTGGGCCCTTAATAATGTCCCTTTGAAAAACTGCCAACTCTCCACAGCTGTGTTTCCCCCCAGTTTTGCTTCCCATGGGTCCTTACCTACCAGCTCTCTGAGTTTACCAAAATCTGCCCTCCTGAAATCCATTATCTCTATTTTGCTGTTTTCTGTTCTGCCCTTCCTTAGGACTGTGAACTGTATGATTTCATGATCACTTTCACCCAAGCTGCCTTCCACCTTCAAGTTCTCTACCAATTCCTCTGTATTTGTTAAAATCAAATCTAAAACAGCTTCCTCCCTGTAGCTTTTTCAACCTTTTGGAATAAAAAATTGTCTCCAATACAATCCAAGAACTGACTGGATAGTCTGTGCCCCGCTGTATTAGTTTCCCAACATATATCTGGATAGTTGAAGTCCCACATCACCACCAAATCTGGGGCCCTGCTTAACGTTTTTAGTTGTTTAAAAAAAGCCTCATCCACCTCTTCCACCTGGCTGGGTGGCCTGTAGTAGATGCCTGTCAGGACATCACCCTTGTTTTTTACCCCTCTTAGTCTAACCCAGAGACTCTCAACACGTCCATCTCCTACGTCCATCTCCACCTCAGTCCAAGTGTATACATTTTTATTATATAAGGCAACTTTCTTCCCTGTCTATCCTTCCTAAGCAGGCTGTACCCTTCAATTCCAACATTCCAATCATGTGTATTATCCCACCAAGTTTCTGTGATGCCAACGATGTCATAGTTATATTTATTTATTAGCACTTCCAGTTCTTCCTGCTTATTACCCATACTTCTTGCATTTGTATACAGGCATCTAAGGTACTGATTTGATCTTGCCTCCCTGTTTTGCCCTGACCCTCTTTTTACTCTGACATTGTTGTGCATGCTGCCTCTCATTTCTGACCCTTCACCCAGGTTTCCATGTTCTCCACTTACCTGTGGGCTTTGCTCCCCTGCCCCCGTCGAACCTAGTTTAAAGTCCTCCTCACGAAGTTAGCCAGTCTGTGTCCAAATACGGTCTTTCCCCTCCTCGAAAGGTGAACACCATCTCTGCCCAGCAGTCCTTCCTGGAATAGCATCCCGTGGTCAAGGAAGCCAAATACTATCACACAAAACTTGATGATCACCTTGATCACCAGCTGTTGGTGGCCCTGGGCCTGGCCAATCTCTGCTTTTCTAATCGTTAAATAGCCATTGATGCATGGATTTGAAAATGGTAGTCATGGGCAAGCGTCTTGGCTATAGAGATGGTGTATCTCTGGTCCTATGGCTACTTAATTATTTATTCAAAGTGGAACTGGAGAAAATGAGTGACCTTCACCTTCCTCCAGTATTTCCAACTCATTGGATAGGCCACGTCTGTAGGCCATAAGCCACCCCATTTCAAGTCCTTGCTCAGGATAAGACAAACAAGAGACTTGAAGCTGGGTATTCCACATGCCAAGGAAGTGCCTTGGCCATTAGTTTATTGACTTGTCTGCCCCAGAGACCTCTTGCAGAAAGTTTTCTTTTGGCACATTGGCATTTTCTGATGAAAAATCATTTTCATGAAAAATTCCTGACCAGCTCTACTGATGAATGTGCAGCTGACCCATTCATAGCACTCAAGAGGCACTAGTAGGCAATGTTTATCTCAGATCTTGAGCAGGGACCTAGGGTTGAAAGCAAAGGCACTTTCTGCAGAGATCACGCTCATAACATTTGAGGTTTTTCTTAAAGATGGAGCTCCTGGGATCCAGTGATTTCTGTGAGAATCTTAGCTTGAATTTATTTTAAAATGTAAATTTCTAGTCTTTGTGTTTGCAGAGAGAAATTTGAAGCATTGATCCAAAGACCCAGAAACCAGAAGGCAATCAAAAAGAATCCCAAATAGATTCTTTTAAAAAATCTCCTTAAGAAGAGCTTTGGGTGAACTGAAAAACTTGTCTCTCTCACCACCAGAAACCAGCCCACTAAAAAATACTACCTTACTCACCTTGTCTCTCTGTGGCTATGTCTACACTAGAGTGATCTGTCGACAGATGCTTCTGTCGGAAGATATCTTGAGCAGACTACCTGTCTGCTCTCACAACAAAACAGCCAACTGGAAACACAGCAGACAGGGTTGCCCAGTGTCCTGGAAGCCCTGCCTGTCAACACAGGGCCCCCCCAGAACATCCAGACCGTCTTTCTGATGGCAGAATCTGTTGATGGAAGCATTTTGCATCATAGGGGAGCGTCAGAACGTTGTTGACAGAAGTGCTGCATTCTGTCAACAGAACGCCTTGGGAATGTGGATGTGCCATGAATTTTGTCAACAAAATGCCAGTTCTATCAACAAAATTCTCTAGTGTAGAAACAGCCTAAGATTTTTAAAACTCACTCATGACTTTTGGGGACCTGACTCATAATTTTTGAATGTGTGGGACTGAGAGTCGCTTTCCTCTGCCCTGTTCTCCAAATCTCCACAGCAGACAGGCCAGCCAGATTATATAGCCCAAAGTATTATATGAGTTTTCTGAGTAATGTCTCCTTTTACCATTTTGGACAACAAATTTAGAATAGCACATGGAGTGGAGAGGGGAGATGGATTAGGATTCCAGGCTTTTATTTCTATGGAGACTTTCCAAACTAGACACCAGTAGGGTGGGAGAGCTGCACTAAAAGCACGTTATGATTAAGTGAAGGGATGGAAAAAGGAGGACGAGAAGCACGAGTCCATGAAACAGCAACGAAGGGTCCTGTGGCACCTTATAGACTAACAGAAACGTTTTAAGCATGAGCTTTCGTGAGCACAGACTCACTTCATCAGGTGCTGGTCTTGGAAATCTGCAGGGCCAGGTATAAATAAGCCAGAGCAAGGGTGGGGATAACAAGGTTAGCTCAGTCAGCAAGGGTGAGGCTTACTACCAGCAGTTGATCTGGAGGTGTGAACACCAAGGGAGGGGAAGCTGCTTTTGTATTTAGCCTCCAAAGAGAAATTGCTGAACTACAATTCATCTGCAAATTCGAGACCCTCAGCTGAGGCTTAAACAAAGACTGTGAATGAATGGCTGGCTAAATGCTCAAAACTTTTCTGTTAGTCTATAAAGTGCCACAGGACCCTGCGTTGCTGTTACAGATCCAGACTAACACGGCTACCCCTTCGATACTTGAGTCCATGAAAGTTACTTACATCCCTTGGCCTTGGGTAAGGACTTTTCAAGAATAGATATCAAATGTGGGAGTGGCTGCAAATGTGCTGAGATAGTTATAGTATGGGAGTCTGTGCTCAAAACTTGTGGGAAGCCTTTAAGCATTGTATAAACATTTCCAGAAGCCAGAGTAGATGCACATGGAACTAAATGTGCTGGCAGTCAGCAAAAAAGGCTGTGCTGCCTCTCCATTTAAATGAACTCCTCCCTAAGTTATTGTTTCTGTCCCTTCTTCTGGTAGGCTATCACCAGCTCCTTGAAGGAGGTGGAGTGAGGTGTAGGTGCAGATTTGTCCTTAAGAGAACTTGCTCCCTTGTTTTCACAGCAGAATACTGAATCATCAGCTCATTTGGGCCTGGAGACAGGCTGAACAACTCATGCATTGTGTTAAAATATAGATGGGATTACAAATGGGAATTGTCACTTATATCCCTTGCCTGTCATTGTGCATACACCAAAACCAATCATGTTTCCTGGAATCTTAGGGTCAGTTACACTGTGAAGTTATTTCGAAATAACAGCTGTTATTTCAAAATAACTATCCTTGCATTTGCATGATGCAACTGCTATTTCGAAATAAGGTCAAAATAGTGGCTGTCTTATGTTGAAACTGGGAAACCCGATTTCATGAGGAACAACGCCTGCCCCAAAAGGATCAGAGAGGTAGCTGTGTTAGTCTGTATCTCTGAGAACAACAAGAAGTCCTGTGGCACCTTATAGACTAACAGATATTTTGGAGCATAAGCTTTCATGAGCAAAGACCCGCTTCACCAGGTGCATCTCATCTCACGCATCTGATGAAGCGGGTCTTTGCCCACTAAAGCTTATGTTCCAAAATATCTATTAGTCTATAAGGTGCCACAGGGCTTCTTGTTGTACCCCACAAGGAAAGTTTCATGGATCTTCTCTGCCCTCCTCAAGCCAACCTTCTCCCTTTGGACCTTTATGTTGCTTCACACAGCTATTTCTTATTGTAGAACTTTTCTCCCAGCTCAGTCTGAGCTGCTTGTTCTACTGCTTTGCCATGCTCTTTCCAGACAAAAGGGAATTTCCCTCTCTCTTCTGGGTTCTCCTAGGTTTCCCCTCTCTCCGCTCCATTTGTGTAGTCATATCTGATTCCCTAGTAGCTGGGGTGAGTCGTTACAATCAGGTGTCCATACTGCATCAGGTTTGGCTAGGGCAGTGGTTCTTAACCTTTACTGCAGCCTGCACCCCTTTGGTTCTCAAAATATGTTCTCACACCCCTTACCAAAAAGCAAAAATAAAAGAATGGAGATGGGCGGGGGCTATACACTTTTAAATGCATATTAAATATATATACAATAGTTTTATGTTATTACTCACCACAAATACAGTACAGTGGTCATACAAAAATATGCAAGTACTACCCAGAGATGATGAGGAAAATTGCTGTGGAAGTGAACAGTAACCGACATGCTAACAGTTAGCGGCTAACTGAATTCTAGCAAAGCCACTGCACTGCCACATCATCATCTGTGCATGCGTCAAGAAATACCCAGCAATGTGGTGATACACTGAATTTTGTAATGAAACAATTTCACTACAATTAGCTTAAAAGCTTGAAAAATATTTTGTTTGTCTATTACAGTAACCATTAAAAATGTATAATGTGAATAAATACACAGGTCTGATCAAACAAAGCAGTTGTATTTATGTGCCTGTGCTTTATTTGTGTTTTCGATGATTTACCTTCTAAAAAAAATCTGGAGTGTCTTGCACCCCCAGGGGGTGTGTGTACCCCAGGTTAAGAACCACTGAGCTAGGGGATAGCTATCAGATTACAGGCAAGGTTGATGCAGACAGCCTGTGATAACCGATTAGTTTAAAAAGGCACATGCTATTGTTTGCTATTTCCTGATTTATATAACTATACAACATGGACCCACATGCAGCTTCTTGAAGTTGTTCACGGTTTAAGAGCTTGTACAGAAAACAGAACAAATGATGTATTGTAGCTAGGCAACTAAGTCACATGGCATTGTTTCTGGTCTGGAGGTTGATTCATGACTTTAGCTGGTGAGAGTCGTCAAAAATGTGGTTGGTCAACTTTACCACTGAGTGTACAATTTACTAATCTCAGTCGTTGTGACTGACATCAGGATAAGGGAATGCAAATACACACGGGTTGCTTACTGCCTCATTTTAAAGCCATCACTGATCGAATGTTATGCAGCTTATGTTTGATATCTCATATTTCTCCTCCATTGACTTCACTGGGCTATTCAGGTAAATAAAGTTAGACATATAACTGTGTTGCAGAAGCAGGGCCTGTGTCAGTAAACACTCTCAGTCCTGGAGCACTGGAATTGTTACATTTGGAGACAAAGCCAAATTGCAGAATCCCCCAGGACTGCCTTCTGACAGCGAGAGCAATTGACCATTAAATAATACACCAAGATTCATAGTAATAGGCCCAGCATTTGAAACATTTAAAACCAAAGAGAAACACAAGACATTCTGCAAGAGTGATTGACCTACAAAGCCTGGGAGGTGGCCAGGGTGATCATTAGAACAGATCTTTGCATCTGCTGGTCCTAGCCACCTGTTTCTGGCCTTATTTGCCAACCCAGAGTCCTTGCACTGAAGTCAGTGGGGCACCCAGAGGTTTATATTTGAACAGATTCTGGTCCATTGACAATATGGACCTGTTTTAAAGGATAAATAAAAAAAAAAACAGATGAACACAAAATACAGTGAACTCTTTCATATCCAGCAGCCCCAGGACTGGAAGGTAGGGTGGCAGAGTGGCTCAGTCCCTGTCCCTGGGGGAGGTAGGGTAGATGGCAGAGGTGGGAGGTAGGGGGTCAGTCCCCTTCCCCAGAGTAGAGGAGGGCAGATGGTGGAGGAGAGGGGTTCGTTTTTTCCCTCTTACGGGAAGCTCACATTCTAATCTTTCCACAGTGGGTCCAGCAGCTGGAGCTCCAGCCCCACACTCTGGCGGGGGCCCTGCAGCTGGGGATTTGACTCGGCCCCCTGCTCCTGCAGGGGCCCCACAGCTGGGGCTCCAGCCCAGTGCCATGGCGGGAGCTCTGCAGCAGGGGCTTCAGCTCCAGCCCCCTCCCCTGCTGCATGCCGGGAGGATGACGGGGCTGAGCTTCTGCTGGTGTGTCACTTAACATCAGCTTGTGTGCCCCGAGTGGCTCACATGCCAGGGTTGCCAAACCCTGCTTCTATTTTTATACAAATATCAATGAAGAGCAACCAGTAAAATCACAAGGAAAAAATCTAATCCATTTAATGTGAAATTTGAGCTTGTTTGGATGAAATCAAACTTTCAAACTGAGGATTCAAACTGCTGAGAGACACAGTGAAATCATTTTCTGGAGACATATGATTTCTTAATTTAGTTTTTAATTCAGTCATAGCCGAAAGACTTGCCTCACAGAAATAGGCTGATGGAAATGGGAGGAGTTCCATGAGAGGCATTTTACTCAGTTGTTTATATTCACCTTTCATTTTCCGCCAGAACACAGGAACTTCGCCAAGTCTCAAGCCTTGACTCTTCAATACGCTATCAGTTGAAAGCTCAGAAAGTTGCTCCTTCATTTCTTCTGGCATCCCTGCTTGCTCAATATCACTGTCCTCAAATGGATTCAAAATCCAAAGCTTTCTTCTGTTTTCAGCTTCATCAAAGCTTGGAAAATATCATTCAAAATTTAATTCCAAATTTGTCCAATGTGCCTTTATTGCTGTTTTGACACCTTCAGCCAAAATAATTTCATTTTCCACACAAAATTTTGAAATATATTGAAATGACACAAAATTTCCAGATAAAGCATTGCTTTTCCAGAATACTGTTTTTCCTTGAATGCTATTACTTTATTATGAAAGATTAAATATTTGCATTAAAACCTTGTAACTGTAGGTTCCAGTTATTGATTTTATCATATATGTCACAAAGGTAAACAAATCTTCAAATCCATAATTCGTCATGAAAATATTGTACTAACTTGGATTTGATTTCTATGAGAAAAACTGCAACTTCAACCATTAGCTCAAATAGATGGTTGAACGATCTTCCATGTGACAACCACTGAATATTGAAATGAAGTAGTGCAGTAATATTTTCAGCTCCCATGTCATGGTATAGTGATCGAAAAAGACATAAGATTTATGAGGTTAACTGTCTTCACTGCAATCTCTAGCACAGAGTTAAAATCTTCATTCAGCTGTTTTGAAGCCAACACTTCTCGGTGAATGATACAAGTCCACATTATTGAAAAGTTTATAGTTTTTAATAGCACAATAAGACCTTTTTGTCAACCTACCATTGCTGCTGCTCCGTCTCTCTAGACACATGGATATGCACCACTCCCAAGACAATCATGTTTCAAAAACTGTTAATTTAATAAGTTAAACTTTTCGTCCTCCATTGTTTTAGTGTAGAATTCCTTTCAGCAGCATATTTGATCACTGATTCCTTTTTCATCTTCATCACCAATTTACCTGACAAACACCATGAATTATGTGCAATTTGACATTTCTGTTGATTCCTCAAGTTGTAAAGCAAACTGTTTCTTCAGAATAATATTTTCAGTGATTTGTTTGTTTTAAAAATAACAAGAAGTCCTGTGGCATCTTATAGACTAACAGATATTTTGGAGCATGAGCTTCCATTGGCAAAGACCCACTTCGCCCACGAAAGCTTATGCTCCAAAATATCTGTTAGTCAATAAGGTGCCACGGGAGCTCTTGTTTTTGAAGATACAGACTAACACGGCTACCTTTCTCATACTTTTTTGTTTTATTATGTCTTCTGCAACCTCATCAATTCTTTTTGTATCGTTTGAATGTGGAATAATTTTCGTTTTGATGACTTCATTTTCACTAAACATAATTTCAAAGATTCTGATAGAAGCTGAAAGAAGAACCTTCTCGGCAATGGTATGTGGTTTCTTTGTTGTTGCCATCATTTGTGCGATTTCATAAGAAGCTTGTAAAACTTGCTGAGAGCTTTTCATGTTCACTTTCATAGCAGCACTAGATATATTGATACCTTCGCATTTTGTTGTAAAATATTCAATTGATTTATCTTTTAATGTAGGCTGCTTTGTATTAAGCAGTCATTTCAACAGAGATAGTTTCATAAAGTGGTTAGATACAGTCTCGCAGTCAATTATGCAAAAAGGCACAGGGGCTACACATCCATTTGTAGTAAACTAGAATTTAAGGTATTCAGAATTGTAATTGCGTGTCTTTCTTATTTCCATTTCCACCACTGGTGTGTGGCTTCTTCACTACAGGTTTTCCCATTGCAAATGTTTCTGACGCGGTTTCCTGTGTACTATCTTCTTTCAAATCTGCAGTTTCATTCTTTGTTATCACAAGGAATTGTTCCTTTTTAAACCTTTTCCGTTGTAATTAAAAAAAATAATCTAAACTAAAATTGTACTCATGGCAATTCTATCACTTACTTCAGAGAGCAACAAGCCTAATATTTGACAGGTTACATCCATCCTCTTTGAACGCTTGCAGTTACTGATGCTACTGATTATCGAGATGTGCCGAAGATTAGCAAAGTTTGCCGATGACATACAAGTAGCTAGGTGGGTGATGAAATTTTGTGGGGTAAAAAGTACAAAAATAATAAAGCGCAGGAACACTTACAACAAAAATTCTGTTTTCTCCAAATTTAGGTTGTGTAATGTACCCCCAGACTTCTCTCGCATACCCCTAAGGTTACATGTACCACGGGTTGAGAAACATGGCTCTATTCTATTCAGTAACTATGGATACTGAGGGAGAGACATTACATGCCTTCATTATACTCCATCAGGTCCCTTTAAACAGGAGCTGCAAAGGAAGGCGACACAAGAGAATCCCCCAGATATGGGGAATGTGGAAAAATATTTGTTCTTTTTGGACATCTGGAACAGTGGCTACAGTAAAGAGCAGCAGGAACCAGACAATCTTAATTCAGTAAATGCCCTGCCACTTAATTACTGGCACATGTTCTGAAGTCACTTTTATGTGATACGTATCAGAAGGGTAGCCGTGTTAGTCTGGATCTGTAACAGCAACGAAGGGTCCTGTGGCACCTTATAGACTAAGAGAAAAGTTTTGTGACAGTGTCTGTCATCCTGCCTCCATTCCTGCTACATTAATCAGTTTAATATCTAGCTGCCATATGCACATTAGTGAACCACAATTCACTCCACTCTTTAAATTATGCTGAAAAAATAACTGAAAATAGAAAAAAGAATACCTATTTATGTAATACACATACAGAGGGGATGTGTGCTTTTCCATATATGTACATACTACCTAAATCTATATAACCCTTTCTCCAGTCTCCTTATTTAACTTGGTTAGACATTTGGATCACATAGATCGACTGATCAAGATTTTCAGCTGAGGGTTTAAATTTATATTCTTTGTCTCTTTATTATTTGTACCCCCATCATGCTTAGAAACCCTAATCATAATCCAGACTCCTAATGTGCTAGGCTCTGTACACACACAATAAAACATTACTCCCATGCCCCAAAGGACCTACTATCTAAGGTAGAAGATAAGAACTAATGGGTCAGTGGTAAGTACATATTTAGATATTTAACCGAGTGGCCTCATTTTCAAAATTGCCAACCCTGGGAGTATTTTCCATTTGTGTCAATGTCTGCTTAGCATTTCTGAAAATGAAACCACCTGCTTAGGTACCTAAATTTAGACCTAGAAGGCCCAGGTGTGACACTTGCTGCCCGTATGTATAACTTAGCATTATAGATCTTGCTCTATTCAGCTTCCCAAAAAGTGTTGGACTTAAAAAAAACAACCATTCATTTCTTATAACTCCATTAAAAATCAAAATCACATCCTTCATATACTAGGTCTTGTGGACATCACTTAGAAATGCAATCGCACAAAAAACTACAACAGCAAATCAGAGCATAACCAACTAGGGAGGAACCCCCAGATTGCCCCCTCTTTTCCCCTAGACGCATAGGCTGTGCAGTAATGTTGTTCTCTAACATGCTACATCAATTTCCGTGATGAAGAAAGATGTCATTTAAAGAAATGGGGCTTATTATGTCCTAATGACAAGCATAATTAGGAGTGTCTGTCTCCGAATGTCATAAGAATAGAGGAAAAGTTTTTGTTCACCTGAGCACATTGCCATCTCTGACCCATCCAAGTAATTCAAACCCAGGCTGAATTGGACAGGGACAGGTGTAATTGGCCCTCCTGTCTCTGCTGCTTCCAGCCTTGCAATTACCATAATAAGTTTGTCTATAGAGGGGTCAGTAGCTAGCGGCCACTCTGGCTGGAGCCTTCTGAGACTGTCAGCAGAAGAGAACAAGGAGTCCATTGGGTTGCAGAAGAAGGCTAAATGAATGCTGGTAATTGACATAGTGACAGCACTGTCTGTCATGAGACAGGAGGAGTGGGCAGTAGCAATGACAGACATGATGCCGAAAAAAAACAAAATCCACGGTAGTTTCTCTTCGTTGTGATCAGCGGCACAGAGGAATGTTACATGGTTTTAAAGGCCATTTATAAACATTGTGTGTTTGCATAGTATCTTTCATAGGAAATCACTTCCTGTCCTGTACAGAGACTGTAATGCCATGACCTTTGGGGTGGAGGATGCAGGTCGAAATTTCAATCAACTGTGTTGAGAGGCCAAATCCCTGCTCTTGCCAAAACATCATGTGAGAGCTTTAGGATTTGAATTTTCAACCCAGCCTTTCCACTCCCCACTTGCTGCTCCTCAATTAAAAATGGTCTTCAGCCACACACATCTCTAAGCATCAGTAAGGTGGAAGACAAGGCTTATGGGTGAAGTTGACTTCATGATGTGCTCTTGGTGTGCAGCAAGATGTACAGCAGCTGCCTTCATGAACTGTATTCTCTTTTTGACAATTTGGCTCAACATGCACATTTCAAGCTTTAAAACAAGAAGTTATGAGTTGTGCATCTGATGAAGCAGGTCTTTGCCCACGAAAGCTTATGCTCCAAAATATCTGTTTGTCTATAAGGTGCCACAGGACTTCTTGTTTTTTTAAAGACACAGACTAACTTGGCTACCTCTCTGATTTTGAGCTTTGAAAATCCAGGTGGTTTGAGACTTACTTTGAATGCAACTTTCCATCACTGTGGTCCTGTGATAGATTTTTTTTAAAATAAATATAGTCTTTAATCAATGAAATGCCAGCTGGAGGTGTCAGCTTAATATTCTAAACAACTCTCTTCACATATGTACACTCCCTAGAAACACAGGTTCAGATCCCAGCAGGGCAAATTCAGTCTTTTTATCAGCATAAGCTAGATCATTGAGTTCCATGTTGTTTAATGCCTTGGCCTTTTGAGTGAGACTTCAAACACTGAGGGCTGCCAAACCATTAAGGCTATGTCTACACTAGCCCCCGCCTTTCGAAAGGGGGATGTGAATGAGACACTTCGGGATATGCTAATGAGGCACTTGCAAGAGTATGCTATGCCTCATTAGCATAATAGTGTTCATGGTGATTCTAAAGTGCCACTTTTGAATCTCGTGCCACCTGTGTAGATCAGGACCTTTCAAAAGGCCCTCCCGGATTTCAAAAGCCCCTTATTCCTAAAACCAAATCAGAATAAGGGGCTTTTGAAGACTGGTGAGGTCCTTTCGAAAGGCCCCTGTCTACACGGGCGGTGCGCAATTCAAAAGCGGCATTTTTGAATCCCCATGGCTGCCCTTATGCTAATGAGGCACTGCATATCCTGGGAAGCACCTCATTAGCATATTCCAAAGTGTCTCATTAGCATCCCCCTTTTGAAAGGTGGGGGGGCTAGTGTAGACATAGCCCAAGAGTCAAAAACAATTCCCCCCTTTTTTGTAATATGTAGGTAATTTAGATGGCCAAATGACTGAGTGCTCTTTATTATTATTTATAGTGCAATCACACCTTGCTGGACCTAGGGCTCCACTGTTTTGAGTATTGTACAAACACATAGCAAGATACTGATATTGGGAAAAGCAAAGGATTATTCTGTGAGTCTAAGACTCAGACTGATTATGTGACATGACCAAGGACATGTAGGAAGTCCGTGACAAGGCCTGAAACAAACTTAATTGTTTTGCTTTTAAACTGAATCCATTAGATATGAAATTCAGTGAGACCCAATCAACCGCCACTCACCCACCATGCCATTTTTATACAGCTACTTAAAACAGAATAGCCCCTTGAGAAATATAACTCCCTGCAAAGTATACATTATTTAATATAGGTAGGCAAACTGAGTCACATACATGAAGTGACTTGCTCACAGTCACATAGGAAGTCATTAGCAGAAATGGAGGATAAATCCACCCCCTAGCTAGTTTTCACTGCTCTCATGATCAGAACATGCTCTTTCAGTTAAACAAGCAAATTGCAACATTAGAGGCCTGCATGAGGATAAACTCACCTGTTTTATATATAAATTTCTCGCATTGCTGCTTCAAGCTGCAGTGCTACAGGACAGGAGCTTCAGTTTCATAAGTTCCTTAGTCTATTTGCACATACATGGCCAGATTTGCAATCAATGGAAACTGTTGCAGTCCAACCAAAGTCAATGGAAGTCTGACAGTTTACATCATCTGAAGATCTAGTCTAAAATATGTACAATATTTGCCTTTGCTTTCCTTGTACAGGTGAATCTGGAAGGCTGTTCCTTAACATAAAGGACTGCATCTAACGGTGTGTTGGCTGCCATCAGGAACTGACTCAGCGCTCTCCCAAGCGCATGCCTGTGTAACTTGACTTAAAGCCAGCCTAGCTAGCTAATACTTGTAAGAGAGTCCCATCTGCCTTGAAACAGGCACAGAGAGGGCCACAACACACTGACCAGAGGTTTATAGTAGGACATGGGGCCAAAGAGTTCATTAGCAGTCACAAGGTTCATGAGCCAAAGTCCATAGATGTTAGAACATGAGAAGGGCCAGACTGGGTCAGACCAAAAGCCCAGTATCCTGTCTTCTAGCAGTGGCCAATGCCAGATACCTCATGGGGACTGAACTGAACAGGAAATCGTCAAGAGATCCCTCTCCCGTCATCCAGGTCCCTCCCCTCCCTTCCTGGCACCCTTACCCTCTCCCTAAGCAACAGGGCCAGGCAATTACTGGGGCCTGGTGACTGTGCATATTGGCAGCAGCAGCAGCAGGGGGGTGGCTGCCACAAGGCCCAAAAGCACAGGGTCTGGGGGTGGCCGCCTCTCCTCATCCTATAGAGGGGATGGCTTGTCATGATGCCCAAACCTGGGGACCCCTGCAGCACCTCCCACAGCCCTACTTCCCTTGTCTGTCCACTAAAGCATTAGCCTCAGTTTCCCAAAACTGGGATGCCCAGAGTAGTGTCCCAATGGGATATAGCGAAAAGAGAGAGGAGGAAGGTGAGAACTGTGCCCAGCATTGGATGGACATAAAGTTGCAGAATACACACGCAACTGCATATGAAATGGAAGGTAGCCAGATTTCAAGGGTGATACCACACATGCATCCTAGATGTGCCCCATCCTGAGGCGAAGTTTGACACTTACTGCTGACTGGCCAGCAGCTGCCTAATGTGCCTTCCAAGCCAACAGTGGGTGATTGAGCATATGAAAAAAACAGCTTCTTTTATTTGTAACAGTCGCAAGGAGGGCAGGAGGGGAAATGACTTAGAGATCTTGTTTCTCCTCTGGTCTAGTGTAGCATGGATCTGTCTACACAGCAATAACCTGGGCACACATTGGGTCCACCTTATGCCATTCAAGTTGGGGGGAACATCACAGAGATGGACAGATAAGGCATCCAAATAAATTGTGGAGTCAGTAAACTGAGGCAGTAGGCTGCCTGAAGAGAGGCAGTTTGAAGAACAGACCTTCATGGACTCTTCAGCATTTTCACAGAGGGTGTTTATTCAGACAGATGTGGGCAGGGACATACAATACAGATAAAATTCCCATCGACTCCAGAAAAAATAAGGTCTGAAATGGAGGGAAACATTGCCCCTGAGAAGGTAAAAGGATCCACTATCTCACACTTGGAAAAATGCCTAATCCAGCCCCCAGAATTGCAAAGCTTACCTTTCCCTATGGAAAGAAAACTGGATCAACAACAAAGCATCCAAATGTGGAAACAACTCCTGCATAGCGATGAGCAAAACAGAAACTCGGGAACTGCATGTACAAAAGCCTAGGGATACAGTGCCTGAAGGAGCCAAGGCTCTTGGTTGGCCCCTGAGCCTTCCAAATATGGTTGCACTTCACATAGTTACTCTGCCAGGGTAGCAAGAATAGACACATTTGCTTAACTTGCATGTGTTTGTGTATCAAACATTGTAAAACGATTGTTATATGTGCAGTAATAAATTGCTAATACTTCAGTGCATTGAAATCTTGGTCAGAGGATGGGACTCCACAGAGCCAAGGGACAGGTCAGCATTAGGCTAGACACTGACCACCTAATGAAAAGACAACCCTTCACCTGATTTGTGCAATGTTTTTTCTTATATGCAACTACTACAGGCAGAACCTCTCTAATCCGGCACTCTCTTGTCCAGCAGCATCCGTAATCCGGCACGATTTTAGTTAGCCGGGCAACCACTTGGTGTGGCCAAGTTTCGCACAGTCCCATAAAGTTAGTTTACAGCCTCCTAGTCCTGGTTCTCAGTGTTCTGTGCTGGTATTTAACTCTAATTCACCCCTAAATGCCTTCTAAGAGCCCAGTAAGCAGTGGAAGTGTTGGTAATGTGCTACACAATCTTGACCCCCGGTGGTCCGTCAAATTCTCTCATTTGGCACTGATCAGGTCCCAAGGGTTATGAATTATAGAAGTTTAACCTATATTTCAACAGACAAACCTTTGTAAACAGTCTTTCCTATAGGTACTGACTAGAAGCCATTGGTGCTGGAAGAAAGTCATATGGGGCCTCTGACTTGACTATGTTTTCATTGCATAGGTAGTCACTTATGTACATTCACCAGAAAGCTTGTTGTTTACTTTAAGCAGCATTTTTCACTCAGAATTCAATCCTGGTTTGGAGAAATGGCTTTGGATTTTGAGGTCACCGGTTTCATCCATAATTTGCTGTGCTGCAGAGGTGCTGGAGCTATTTTTATGGGAATTCTGAGAGCTAATGATCCAAATCATGAGTCCTGTATGTAATGAAAAGCACTTCAAGTGCTGCAGCATGTCTGGACCCTTGAACCTATGCAACAGTGCTATGGATTGCGCATGCAGTTCCTAGCGCTGAGGTACCTCAGCACATGATACGCATGCGCAAAGAGGTAGACTGATCCCAGAACTAAGCTCTTGAAAACTGCCTAAGGGATTGTTCAGTGGAAATAGCTGCAGTTGCTTTTAAATCCTATCCCAAAATTCTTTTAGTTGCACACAAGGTTAACTGTGCCTATGCTGTTTGTGGCCTTTTAAAATTCATAGTAATGCATGAATATTCCCTGTGTACACAATTTAATGAAGATTTTTTAAAAATCATCCTATGAAGAAGATGTGCGGAAGAGTACCTATTATGCAATGTGCTGCAAGGTAAAAAGGAGCCATGAAAACATATTTCAAAAAATAACAAAAATGAAGAAAATCACATGGTGGAGTATTTAATGGCTTGGTCAGTGCAATCACCTGAATTAAAGCTGACAAAAGGAAATAAGCACTCAGTGATTTGAGCATTGGCTTCACAAACCCAGCATTTTGAGTTCAGTCTCTGAGGAGGGCATTTAAGGTTCTAGGGCAAATAGATTTTTAAAAAGTCTGTCAGGGATGGTGCTTGGTTCTGCATCTCATATCTGTTAGCAGTATTCAGACTAGGCTGTACATACAACTCTTTGAAATGGGGCTAGAATGAAGGTGTGTTAACAGACTGGTCATACACAACAGAGGGGAACGTGGAGAGTTAGTCTGCAGCAGGGTAGAATCACACTTCATTGTGCTGCGAATTAAACAACCCAGACTGTGAACACACTATTAGGGTGAAATTCAACTTCCACGCAGAAAGCTTTTGTGTCACCAAGTTTCATTCCTTGCCTTGTTGAGTTTATGATCCCACGCTGGCTGCATTGGGTAGCAATACACCAGAACAGACAGGCTGTATTCTATGTTCTGCTGGGAATATTGCTTTGGCTGTTAATGCTCCCTGGAGGCTTTTTAAAAGGGTGTTTTGTTTCTGAAGACTTAAACAGAAGTAGTTTCTTGGCAGGGAAAGAGCTGAGCAGAAGCAGCTATGAGATGTCAGAGGCAGTACTATGGCCAACAGTGGCATTAAGTTGGCTTTGGATGATGCTGCAGAAAGCAGCAGCTTACCTGAGGCTCTGTGGTGCAGGCTTCCCTATCTCACAATCACAGCAGAAGCCACAACAGTGAGGTCAGGTGGTAGAACTCCCAGAACAGCCCAGACAGCACTTCCTTAGAGGCTTCAGGATGACTTGCCTGAATTCTTGGATACTACCAACCCTGGACAACACCCTGTGGGTGCTGACCTGCAAAGTTACTAGCATGCATTAGTCACTCAGGACTGCAAGATGAGCACTGAGGTTGGGACTATGGCTACGACTCCTGGGGTGGCATGTGGGTGTCTTAACTGACATTGTTAATTTATTAATTGCTGGCTTCCAAGGCTTTATTTTGTTTTCTCTCCCTCCTTACAATCCTGCAATGGTTCTCTCTGTTTTAACTCCCTGAATTCAGTTCTCATAAATGGTGACATATTGCTTGGCAAGGCCACCTGAGATGCCATATATAATTTCTTGGCATGCTGGCATTATTTAAATTTTTGGAAGGAACCAGTAGAAGATTGAAGTTGGTCCTTTTTACTACCAACACTACCACACACAGTGACGCTTGCAGAATGGACTGCTTAAAATAGTCCTCCCCATGCTTTTCAACTGTTCCTAGGGTTACCAGTACAATCAAATTTAACCTGTAAAGAAACACGGCCTCTGTTAAGGACCAGACTTGGGTTGTCACTTAAGTTTGTGGAACCCAAATTTCACTTACTAAATTATTTATGAAGTTGCATAGTTTTCCTTTTCCATGTCCACTGAAGAAATTGGAAGGACTCTCTCTGGCTGCTGAGAACCTGGGATCAAAGCCTTCGTGTAAGGATTTTGAACAACATAGGCTTCCATTTCCAACCATTTAAAAACTCCCATTGAGTTCAATGGGAACAGTGTCAGGCCAATGCTGAGCACTTTTGAAAATATCACTGCCATTGGTCCCGATTCTTATTTATTATTCCATGCTACACTATGTTAAAAGAACATTATTCCGGTTGCAAAGACAAACATGTAAACTTTAGGAAATGCCCTAATACAGATTTTTTGCGCAACTTTAATTGGTGCATGTTTTGCGAAACAGTCTTGCATTAAATGATCACATATATTTTTTTCCACAGGATCTACTCTCCTTAAAAAGCAGTCCTGTATCACCTTAGCAGCTCACAAATTAGGTCATGAGCTTTTGTGGGTAGGAAAAAGTTATTCTTATCCATAAAAGCGCATGAGCTAATAAATTTGTTAGTCTCCAAGGTGCTACAGGGCTAGTTATTATTTGTGAAGCTACAGACTAACACAGATACCCCTCTGAGACTGTTTACCATTAGATATGGGAGTGTTACATCAGAGCTAATTCAATCTGGGTGGATGTGGAAAAGAAAGTAAGAATACTGAAAGTGTGAAATTAGTTATGGTAATGAGTGAGCCATTCCCAATCTCTATTATGACCTATTCCAATGGTGTCAAATTTGCATACGACTTCCAGCTCAGCAGTTTGCAGGTTTTTTTCTTTTCTTTCTTTCTTTTTTGTTTGTTCATTTGTTTGTTTGTTTGTTTGTTTTGCTTTAGGAAGGCAACCTTCAAGTCTGTAACAGTGCATCCAGGGAGGCTAAAATGTTCTCCCACATTTTGATTTTTGTATCAAAACAAACCAGCAGTCATGGAGCACCTTAAAGAATAACAAAATAATTTTGTAGGCGATTACTGGTTTGTTTTGTTAGAATACAGATTAACACAGCTATCTCTCTGTTTTCTGTATGTTATCAGTCTTGACGTCTTGATTCTTTGATTCTGTCTGATAGGTGTCCATTTATTCTTTTGTATAGACACAGTCCAATTTATCCAACATACGTGGCAGAGGGGGTATTGCTGGCACATGAAGACCTACAATGGAGAAGCAAGCCTTCCATTTGAATTTGGTTTGAGGAATGAATGAAATTTGCTTTAGGTTCAGATGCCTGCTGTACACAGTGTTCTAATTCTTGCATTCAAGGGTTTCTCTTCTCAATCTGTTCAGAAGGGATAATCTCACATCACTGTTGACTTCTTGTATTTCCTTTGGCTAGAAGAGCCTAGCAACCCTGGAAAAGGGATTGTTGATCTTTATAATATTCTAGCTTACTCTTTGGTTTAATTGTCTAGTTTCAGCTAAACCTAGATAGCAAGCGGTTTTCTGGTCCCTTGAATATTTTCAAGAGTTCAGATTTTTTTCTCAGCATGAAGAAGTCAAACAAACTAACAAACAAATGGTCAAAGGAAAATATGGAGAAAAATTCTGTTGAGTCAATCAAAATGGTTTGCTTCATAAATTTGCACATGATTCATTTTGATTTTGACCCGTAGTTGATTTTGAATTTGGAAGCCAGAAATTTTAGTTTCAAAAATGTGAAAATGTAATGTTTCAACTGTATGGAATTTTTTTTTTTTGCCAACAGATTTTGAAGTCTGGAAAGTTAGCCAAACTGACTGATTCGCAACCAGTTTCAATTTGAATAAGTCAGTGGGTTTTCTTTCTGAAAAGCATTTTCCAGCAAGTTTTAGTCTTAAGACAGAGAAAGTGATTAGAATTGCTTCTGTGGTGATGAACAGTTGTCTGAGAAATCATTATGCTGTTGTCTGGAACTTTCTAGAGCTTTGGCAAATATCTTTTGTTTAATAAACATTTAGCATTCGGTTAGCAGTAACCTTTTCAGGGCAGGGATTGTTTCGGTACTAAGTACAACAGAACCACAATTTAACTTAGTTACCATAATAGTAAGACCAGAAATTCAAGTGAATGCTTTGTTCTTCTTGAACTCACATGAGTTCTTATTGTCCTCTTGTTCCCATGCTTGAGTGACTCTTGCCAAGTATGGAAGGGGTAGTCGTGTTAGTCTGTATATGCAAAAACAAGAAGTTCTGTTGCACTTCATAGACTAACCAATTCTTTGCAGCCTATTCTTCTTGCTCTCAGAAGACTGAGAGCAGGTTTACTTAGCTAGAACAACAAGAAGTCCTGTGGCATCTTATGAACTAACAGAGTTTTTGGAGCATCAGCTTTCAGGGGCAAAGACCCACTCCGTCAGTTGCACTGGAGTGGAGATTTCGAAGGCAGGTCTTAATTATACAAACTCATGAAATGAAGGGATTACCAATCCAGAGGAAGGCCAGAGGTGACCAGCAACTATACACAACACCACAGTAACTCTAACTCAGGAACCAAGCCCTGCAACTACTTCGGTGCCAGCTCTGCCCACATATTAACATCAGCAACATCATCGGCACACCTAACCACTTTAACCACACTGTCAGGGGCTCACTCATGTGAACATCTACTAATGGAATCACATGCCAGCAAATGCCAGCAATGCCCATCTGTCATATACATTGGCCAAAACATATAGTCTCTACATAAAAGAATAAATGGACACAAATTAGATACCAGGAATGGTAACATACAAAAACCTGTAGAAGACCACTTTATGCTCCCTGCACACTCAGTAGCACATTTAAAAGTTGCCATCCTGTAGCAAAAAACAGATTGCAAAGAGAAACTGCAGAGCTACAATTCATTTGCAAATCTGACACCATCAACCAACGACTGAACAAAGACTGAGAATGGCTGGCCAGATACAAAAGCAGTTTCCCCTCTCTTGGACTACATCTGCAACTGCATTCCTCTTTCAAAAGAGGAATGCAAATGGAGAACATTTAAAATGCAAATGTGGCCCCAATTTACATCTCTCATGCTTCATTTGTATAATCTCTTTTCAAAATAGATTCTTTCGAAAGAAGAAAAGCAGCTTAGACAAGCTTTTTCAAAAATAAACCTGATCTTTGAAACAACCCTTCTTCTTCTTTTGTTTCGGGAAGAAGGGTTCTTTTTAAGATGGGGTTTATTTTCAAAAAAGCCTCATCTACATTACTTTCTTGCTTCCGAAAAAACGTCTTTGAAAAGAGGTTATGCAAATGAAGCATGAGATTTATAAATCAGCACTTCATTTGCATTTTTGATTTCTGTCATTTGCATTCCTCTTTGGAAAAAGGAATACAAATGTAAATGTAGCCTTGGTGTTCACATCCTCCCTGACTGAACTGACCTCATCAGCGCTGGTCTACCTCTTGATTGGTACGCCCTTCTTTTCATGAGCCTGTATAGTTAGACCTGCCACTGGAATGTCCACTCCAGTGCGAGTCTTTGCCCATGAAAGCTTAAGCTTCAAAAATCTGTTAGTCTATAAAATGCCTCAGAACTTCTTGTTGTTCTAGTTAAGTAAACCTACTTTCAGTCTTCTGAGAGCAAGAAGAATAAGCTGCAAAGAAGAAACTTGCATCATTCATGAACCGTTGATATGCGAACGGAGAAGACAGCATTGAGCAACAGCTCAGTGTATTTCATTCTGTTGTGATGTGTGTATAATTTCCAACTCACTTGAGGCTCCGCATCTCATTAGTTTTGGGTGGGTCTATTTTACTAGAGTAAGCAAATTTGGTTTCATTGTGTTTGACCTGATTTAACATTAAGTGGATCAAGGGAAAGTTGGTGCCATTTGTAATTAACTAAGCCATCCTGGCATGTTCTTTTTAGCAGGTCCATTGGGATTTCCACCCATCCCCCATTAAATGAAGGTGAAAATTGTGGAAATGTGGTTCATTTTAACCATGGTGTATATCTTGGCCATGTTTCAGTGGTCAGAACACATCACAGGCTTAGAACAGGGGTTATAAAGTTCTTTAGTCTCCAACCGAATGGCTGTGTTTCAACCATAGAGAAGAAAGTGAAGGACATAAAATAAAGCAGAAAACTATTCACAAGCAGTTGGAAAGTAAGGGGTAGGGGGAGAGAAATAATAGGACATTTGCAATTTCCTCATTATCGTTCTTCCTAGTTTCTTTTTAATCAAATCATAGAATACATAGAATGCTAGAACTGGAGGGAACCTGACATGTCATTGAGTCCAGTCCCCTGTAATTGGAACAGGGCCAAGCACCATCTAGACCATCCCTGACAGATGTCTGTCTAACGTGCTCTTTAAAACCTCCAATGATGGAGGTTCCAGAGCCTCCCTAGGCAATTTATTCCAGTGCTTAAACAGTCGGATAGCTAGGAAGTTTTTCCTAATGTCCCTTTACAGCCAGTGGTTATTGCCTTCAGCCAGTGGAACCAAGCTAGGCATTCCCTACTGGAGCTGTTTGAAAAGTGAACAAATGAAGCTTAACTCATCTAGGGTGGCAGCTGAGTATGAAGGTAGATAAGAACACTTAGTTCTGTGCTTGTGGGTTGTGATATTTCCTTGCAGATGTGAACATCTGTGTTCATACTTCAGCCAGCAGAATATTAAAGGATTGGAAAACATGCCCTGTGGCAGGGGCAGTCAAAAGGCAGATCACAGGCCAAATACAGAGCGCCAGATGATTTTGAATGGACCGTGCAATCTTTTTATTTACCTATTATCATTATTGTTATCATTTTGTGTTATTTTCTCTGGAGCCTAGCCCTCAACTATATCTTGATCAGGAAATTTGAACCCTGAGAAAAAATAATTGATTACCCCTGCACTATAATGATAGATTGAAGAGGCTTGATCTGGAGATCTTAACAAAGAGAAGATTAAGGAGTGACTTTATCCCAGTCTTTAAGTACCCATCTGGGCAATAGAAATTTGTCAATAGACAGCTTCCATCTAGCAGGCAATGATACAGTGGGAATCAATGGCTATAGGTGAAAGCTAGACATATTCAGACTTACAATGAAACAGAGACGTTAATGAACCACTGGAAAATCTTCCCAAGCTTTCTGGTGAATTCTTCATCACTGGGAATTTTCAATTCAAGGCTGTTTTTTGTTTTTTTTGTTTTTTAAAATAGAAGCTCTGGTTTAAAGAGGAATGACCTGCTGGAAGTTCCATGGCCTGTGTTCTGTAAGAGGGTGGACAAGATGGTCACAATGGACCCATCTAGCTTTATAATCTGAGACTGACTGAGTGGATGAATTCAGTGTATGCTATATGGAGATGTCCTCAAAGACCATGAAGAAACTTGATTTTCTGCAGAATGTAGCTGCTTCCTTTAGCAGTGTCTTCTACAGAAACATACGCTGCCCAAGCTCCATAATCTTCACTGGTTTATTTTTGGGTACATTTCAAAGATTTTGTTTTAGTCTATGAAGTCTAAAACAATTTGTGCTTTGGGTAATTCAGAAATTGGGTCTCATCTTGTGGGATACAGGCAGAACCTTTCTAGTCTGGCACCCTTAGGACTGACTGGTGCTGAACTACAGAATATGCCAAACCTTGGGAGGTTAATGTTGTCTAGCAGCATTATCAACACTTCCACACTTACTGGGCTCTTAGAAGGCATTTAGTGGTAAATTACAGCTAAAGAACTGCACAGAACACTGAGAGTCAGCACTGGTGGCTGGAAACAAACTTTATGGGACAATGGGAAGCTTGTCCACGCCCTTGATAAGGACCCTGCAAACATCCAGCTGATAGGAATAAGGAGATTTCGACATCTGCAGGGTCCTTTCGAAAAGGGTCCTGTGTAGACAAGCTGTGTGAGATCAAAATGCAGCACTTTCAAAGTGTCGCTGCTGGCAGCATGCTAATGAGGGGCTGAATATTCGTTTCAGCACCTCATTAGCATTCTCTGATTTGACCGTTAGCATGGCCCTTTTGAAATTTTGGCCAAATGTAGACACAGCCATAAAGATGATGGAAAAGTCTTCAGTAGGTGAGGGCTTATGGCGAAGACAATAGTCATTGATGAAATCACACAGGTAGCTCTTTTTGCAGATGATTTTGCTCTTCTTATTCATAATCAAAATGACCGACTGCTTCTCCTGGACTGGTTCTCAGAGTTCTATGGAATTTGGACTTACCATCAGCCTGGAAAAAAACCGAAATCCTCTTCCAATCAGCACCCTCAGCAAATACCACTGATCCAAACACCTCCCCAGAACAGTTTGACCTTTGGCCTTGTAAGCCCTGGGCTGTTAGTTCAATAGTTGAGGAGGCCTTTTAGGGATCTCAGGCAAACAGATTAAAAAGAAAAAAACTGTCTTGGATTGTACTTGGTTCTGCCAAGAGGGCAGGGAACTGGACTCAATGACCTCTCCAGGTCCCTTCCAGCTCTATGACACATGTGTATCACCTGGTAAAATCTCTGAAACAAATTCTCTGTGTGAGTTTAGGCAAATTATTTAATTTCAGTGTCTTGGTTATGTCAAATGACCACGTCGACAATGAAGATTGCTGGTTACAATGTATAGGTACAACACCTTGCATTACAGGCTGTTGTTTCAGTTCAGTCTTCTAGGCCTTAACACAAATAACAATAAGTGGGAAAATACTAGGATTCAATAAATAAGCATGCGCATGTGGATTGAAACAGGTTCCCCACAACTAATGACACAGCACAGCATTCATTCAAGAATGTTAACACTAACTAGGTATTAATGCCACTGGTTTACTGACAAGAATACATTGGATTTCAGTCTCCAAAAAAGCCTCGTTAGAAGACAGTGGCTGTTGAGCTAACGTGATTAAACAAGACAGGTCTGGCAGAACTCTTGCAAAGAGTCATATCTTAAACAAAAGGCATCATTTTCCTATTTTTACCCTTCAAAATGCCATGTTTGCAGAGGCTGTAATTACTCACATGTGGTGTAACTTAAGCTCATTCCAGTATTTATAGCTAAATATGAAGCTCACACTGACATGGCAATGGCATGGGATGGGACATGTCTTCTAAATTTCCCATAATAATTCATGGCACAGGTTTGCCAAAAAAGCACTGCAGAGCGTGACTGAGATGGGATCATCTAGTAATTGAATTTCCACACCTTCTATGCAGGGCTGGGCTTTGTCTTACTTAAAGCAATGATTGCATTCTAATTTCATAATGTTGATCCCAGCTCTTTCATCACGCCATGCCTTCAAGGAAAAGAAAAGGAGAGGAGAACCCAACAAACCTTTTTTATTTTTTTTTTTTTGCTTAAATTTTGTATTCAAATGAGTTTGAAAACTTCACAGGTGTTTGTTATGAGGAGGCTTAGTTGTTGTGAAGTTCCCCTGTGAGGAGCACAAATGTGCTGTATTTCACATTGTCATTAATAATAATAATAATAATAATAATAATAATAATCACATTTTAATTAATAGTATGATTACTAGTAAATCATTGCTGGGGAGGTTAGTATGGCTGGGATGTCGGAGAGCAGAGTATCAGGGAGGAGAACATAACTTTCAGGGCATTTAATTAATACAGGCAAAGTTTCCAAACCTGCTGTGTGAAACCTATAATTGTAAACATCCTTGGGCTTCATCCTGCAATGGCACCACCTCCCCTGCAAGGTGTTCAGCTTCCACAGCTGATGTGGACAGCAAGGGCAGATGAGAGCACCCAACACCACCAGGAGACAGATCCAAAGCCCATAGAGCCAAAGGTTCCCATTGAAATCATGGGTTGTGGATTAGGTGCCGTAATGGGATGCTAACTAGGAGGCAGGTGAGCTAACTTGAGTGAAAATAAAGCAACGTCCAAGCTTTCGCCTTCAACTTGAACAGAAACAAAACAGCTTTGCGGATCAATTGTTATTCTTATTTGAATTTTTGTGCACTTCTCATTTGGGGCTCATAAGACTCCATTCTTGCCTCTGCCACAAACTTCCTGCATGACTTTGAGTACTTAATGCTTGGCAAATTCACTCCTAATCCACAAAGAGGGAATTCTACCCCATTCACCCCAGGGTATGTGTCTGCACTCTGTTCTATAGACAAATAGTTGGGCCTCAGCTCATGTAAATTGCCTTAGTTCTGTTGAGATCTAGAGAGCTCTGCCTATTTACAACAGCTGAGGTTTTAAGGCCATTTATGTTTGTGAGTTTCTCAGATACTCCAGTGGTGGAATGCTACAGGGATTGTATAGAAGAACTAGATAGATTTCTGGGCTTGACCCAAGCTGAAATTCCTAAATGTTGGAAGAAAGACATTATCTGTGGGAAATGCCTATTAAAAACAACTTTGTTTGTAGAGCAAAATATGTATATAGCTATATATTTACCTGTAGAGCTACAGGCAGAATTGCACAATAGTAATAGGTAGTCCGTCGTGTCCAATGATGACGTCTTGAGCTTGCACAGGCTCGTCGGTTGTGGACTCACATGTGGCTGAGGAGTCCAAGCTTTGAACAGCATGGGCGTTCACAAAGGGGAAAAGGGAATTGTCCTGGCTCTGTTGGTGCGGCTGCTGCTATTGCTTTCTTCCTCTCACGAGCATCCATAAGGTGTACGTGTTGCTGCTCTTCAAAGTTGTGATACATGTGTCGTACGAGAGCACACCAGCCTGTTCAGTCTTTTGTGTGTTGCTCTAGCTGATCTGGTTTTAAACCAGCATGAGCAATATTGGCCTTCACACAGTTTTTATATCCCTTGTGAGGCCATGTGTCATTTTCTTTCTTTCTTTCTTTCTTTCCCAATAACAGCTGCATCTTACATTTTCATCCTAAAAGATCTTTAGAGCATTTGACAGTTGTCTTGATGTTAACTTTATGCCAAGTGACTTTCACAAGAGTTTTTCCATATCAGTTTAACTGTGGCCCAAATTGCCAGAGATGTGCATGCGCTAGTACTTGTGTGCTTTTTCATGTAACACCCAATGGGCTTGAATAAACCAGGGACTTTCAGACACATATGTATGAGCCACTTCAAAGTGAACATGTTCATATGTGTCGTGTTCAAAGACTCTGGCACTTTTGAATATCTAAATACAGAATTTCCATTGCTGACCAAAACATGTAGGTTTATTTGATTTACACACAGAATGGGCAATGCATTCTCCAGGGTGCATTTTTATAAGGTATGAGCAATTACGTTCTTGCACCAAACTCTACAAGTATTTAATTAATAATACTACTTAGCACATTTATGACATTTTTTTCATCTTCAAAGAGATTAGCAGGCATTATATAGCTGTCTTTATAGCACCTTTTCCGGGCAGTATTATTATGAATTAAGTATTATTATTTCCGTTTTCTAAATGAGCAAACAAAGGCAGAGAGGTTAAGTAAATTTCCCAAAGCCACAAAAATAGCAATGACAAGTTTGGAAATAGGACTCAGTTCCTGTTTCCTTTCACTGTACTCAGGTCACAAAATACCTAAAAATATTGGGCTTGATAAAAGTTGGTGTTTCAAAGAATGGCAGAAGATTAAAGTCATGGGTGTGTAAATACTTCACTTAGTCAGGATCTAAATAATAATTAAATAATGACTAGAGTTTGTGGTGGTGCCAGTCATGGCAATTGCACCATTTCAGGAAAGGGTTGACTCTGATTTTAAAAGCTAAGAAGAATTAGGCCTGGTGTTAGCCTTTAATTAGCAGTGCTTTTCCTCCCAAAGACCAAATCTGGTATGGAAGTATTTTCCACTGGCCAAACACCCTTTGAAATACTGGTGACTCAGCATCCTGTACTACACTATTGAGGGCTTACTCAGCCTTTGCTTGCTGTCCTCTGCATAGCAGGAAAAAGAAGTCTGTGCATTGAGTGGAGAACAGATATACCAAGGGGAATTCTCCAGGTGCCAAAGCTGACTTGAGCAGTCACAGAGCTGAATAAAATCAAGAAGAATCTGAACTCTAGCTTCTGCCCCCTCCCTAATTCACCTCACTGTAGTCTATCAGTTGTGTGACAGTAATACATAGATGCCATGATAGCCTAGGCCTAGGTGAGCAACCTTTCAGAGGCGGAGTGCCTAAATTTGACCTTTTGACCTCTATGTGCGGCCTGAGTGCCAGTGATCCTTTTTAAAGTCACTAACTGTCCTACTTACAACAGCTTCATTAATAAATAAATTAAGATGCTGCGCTTTACCGTTTAAGTGGTGGTAGCTTTAGGGAGCATTAGCCGGTCTTTTGTTAATCCACAGGCAGCATGGCTTTGAGCAAGCTCCCAGCTGCATGAGGGAGGAAGGGCAGGGCTGAGCTCCCACTTTGCGTGCTGATGAAAATCAGCTGGCGTGCCACTCTTGGCACCTGTGCCTGGGATTGCTGACCCCCTAGTCTAGGCTCTGCACAGACACATAATAAGAGAGAGACAGCCCTGCAGAGCTTACAGTCTACATGCGGTTTATGCATGCAGATCTTTAAGGACTTCTCTGTGGCTCCTGATGATATATATACAAAATAAAAACAAACAAAAAGAAACACAAAAACCCCTCCTGATTATTTTTGATAAACGGCGAGCGTCCTGCAGTAAACATGTGTTACATTATAAATCACATTGTGTGTGTTGTTCTTAAAACAGAGGTTACAAAAAATATGGTTTGACGTTATTTATTAGGGGATCTCTCATATTCACATGCATTGCAGCTCTTGAGCTATTGAGTTTTTTACTGAATTAAGAAAACAAACAAACAACGCCCCCCCCCCCCCAGCTCTTGCTAATTTTGTTGCTGATCCCTGGTCTAAACAGAAAAAAAGAGACAAAGAGAGGAGAATGGTGGTGTTATTTTCCCCATGTGGCAGATGGGGAACCAAGGCACATCAGGAGTAAGGGCTGCTGTTCCCAAATTATTTAGGCACCTAAAGATGCAGAGAGGGCCCTGACTGGATTTTCAAAGGCACCGAGTTGCCTAACTCTCATTGACAGGCACTGATACATAAATTTTAGTCCCTAAACATATTTACAAATATAGGTCTAAGGGACTTGACCAAGGTGATAGATGTAGTCTTTGGCAGAGCAGGAAACTGAACTCAGCTCTCCAGAGTCCCAGCCCAGTGCCTATCCATAAAAGCAGCCTTCTTCACTTGGACACAGAAGCCCAAGCCTCTTCTCCAACAAGAGAAATGGTTTTAAAATCAAATTCCTTCACCTAAGCTAAGTTCTGTTACCTTAATTTTGGAGATGAGAAAACTGAGGTGCACAGAGATGTGGAGTAGTGTATCCAACAGCACACACAATGTCAGTTCAGAGCCAGGGAGAAAACTTAGTAGGTCTTCTGCCTGCTAAGACATGTAACACCCGCAGACCTTGGTTATCTGTGGGCAGAATCAAAGCTGGGAACCTCTCGAGCTTAGCACTTGAGCCTCTACTCCATTATCAAAAAGCCAGCTGGCTTTTAGCTAAGGCCAGTGGGGCTCACAACCACCACGAGCCCTGGGGCAAGGTAGAAGGTGGGCCCTGGTTCTGTGCCCTCAGAAGGGGCGGCTCCAAAGGTGGAAGGGAAGGGCCTAGGATACTCAGCCCTTAGTGCCACTCAGACCACGGTGCTGCCCTCCACCCAACCCCTTGGAGAGCTGTGTGGAGAGGTGGAGCAGCACTGCCACAGCGTTTCAAAGGAGCCCAGAGATCCAGCCATGATTGTTGCTGCTGCAGCAGTACCAATGACTGGAGCTCTGGGCCCCTTTGAAATGCCAGGCCCTGGTGCAACTGCCTCCTTGCGCCCACCCCCCCCCCCGGTTGGTGGGAGGTCCTGGCTTAGGCTGTAGCTCCAATTCATGATTCTCTCTGTCAGTGCTTTTGGCACCACTGCATGGGACCATACCCCACACCCAGCAGGCGTGTGGGTTACCAATGCCTTGAATGCACAGTGCGTCTCCTAAGCTCACATTGGTCTGACAAAGGTTGACACAAGCAACTCTTTCCCTAAGTGCAGCATTCGGTCTGAACTGAGCTGATCACATTGACTGGACACAACCAGAAAATAACACCTTTGAGATCCAATCCTGCAGCTAAATCTCCTGTTGAAGTGAGAGGGGCATGGCAGAAAGGACTGAGCCCCCAACCTCCTTTGAAACCAGTGCACAGTTCAGCTTAAGCATAAGACAAACAGCATCCTTGAGAAAGAAATAAACAGCCCGGCTAGACATTTTGCAATGGGCATCAGGTTGCATAACGGGAAATAATCCTAGCAGAACTGCCAACATCATGGGCTGCTAAAGGCACTGTTAGCAGCTTGTCTAGCCAACACTCCTGTGGCTATTTAGCTTTGATGTACAGCCTATGTCCATTGCTGTGCTACCTTACTGGCTTACTGAGTTACAAAGGAGAAAAGCGGGCTTCGGATTTGATGATCTCTCCTGGTCGAGCCGTTCTGTCATGCAACTCAGTGATGTCATGTATTAATGGAGAGCATTGAGCTGTTACAATCAGTAGCTAGTTGGCAAAGAGCATAGGATGGAGATACTTAAATAGAGACTGTGGAAATCTAAGGAAAGATGGAATTCATAAAATAGGTGATAAAAATTTATTATAAGACTTGATTAATAAGTCCATTCCCCCGCCTCACCCAGGGGACCCTCCTTTCCCCTGAACAACTGTATTTGTAATTCTTTTGTTAGGATTTGATTTATACTTTGGCCAGTGAGGGGGATATGGGGTGTCTGGGGTAGAGGTAGTACCTTTGACTCTCCCCCAGCTGCTCCTTTTCAGGTAGATGGAAGCACTGGTCCTCACCCACCACTCAACTCTCACTGTTGTCTCCTAGCAGCTGTTGTGCATTAAAGTGATGCCGTCCCCCGGGCAACTGCGTCAGTTCGCAGGCGAAACACAGTGAGGGGGGTCTGGTCTGTCTCACATACCAACCTTATGGAGGGACTTGTTCCTTCTTCCTTCTAATGCACAGTCTCAACGGCGGACCAGGAGGTGTGGTGCTGCAAATCAACAACTCCTCTGAAGGCAGAGGAAGATGCCCCACTGCCTTGTGGGTTATCCTGGGAAGGAGTAACGCTAAGGGAGTAAACCCTGACAGAAAATACAGAGGGGAGTCCTCAGGCGGTTCTGTGTCAACTTCTGGCATTGACCCATCAACTCCTGCAGCTGAGCTGGTACCAAATGTAGAGGTTATCTTTTCCTTTGGACTATATCAGTAAAGCCGAGAGTGGGGGCCTGGTGTCTGGGCAGCCCAGGGTCTCCATAAAAATTGCCCAGGCTCGCGCCTGGAGAGGTACTTCATCATCTCTTAACAGCATTGAACCAACACAGAAGGCAACAGATACCAGTTATAAGCAGAGGTAGCAAGGACTGTCACTCTTGTGTGGGCCTCCACAGTCACCGTCAACACTGCAAATGATGATCTTAAATGGAGTTATGAAGGGCGCAATCCACAGTCTACGCAGACTGAAGGATGCCTAGTTAGTTGGTTGGCAAAAGATGACTTTATGTGTGGTATGGTTGTGCCTAGGAAGGGAAAATCGAGATCCAGACCCTATTTTGTGAGGTTCTGTGAATACATATGTTTTTAGACAGCCCAACCACAAACATCTGTGGCAAGGAGATGTTAAGTGGTTTGCCCAAGACCACAAAGTCTGATCCAGTTCCCGAACTACTTTATCCTCCTTCCTCTCAAAAGAAATCAGTGGAAGCCTTAATACTGAGTTCAGCAGATCTGGGGTTGGATCAGCAAGAAGCAATGTTCTGTTTAGATGGATATAGGATAGCAAATAATTGGAGCTAGTCAAAATACTGGTCACAAAGTGAAACATTTCAATAAGGTTGAAACAGTTTTTCCTTTTTCACAGAATCTTTCATTTTGAAAATCAAAAAAATCCAAAATTTCTACTTTCTGTCCTTATTCAGGATGAAACTAAATTTCAGAATCTTTGAATTTCCAGGGGGATGGAAATTCTGATATTTCAGTGACAACAATAACAATAACACTAACAGAGAGATAGCCATGCTAGTTTATATACTATCAAAACAAAAAAGCAGTCCAGTAGCACTTTAAAGTCTAACAAAATAATTGATCAGGTGATGAAAGCTCATTACCTAATAAATTATTTTGTTAGTCTTTGAAGTGCTACTGGACTGCTTTCTTGTTGTAACAATAACAATGTGATATTAAGTGAAATAGTGAAAACAATAAGCAGTGTGAGGAGTGGGGCACTCTGACATGTCTCCGATAATTATGTTTATGGATACTGTTATTATAACAGTGACTATAGTATGTTTAGTCTTTTGTTACCTTGTAAGGCGATTGAATTCAGGGTGATCCAGCTGGAGGGCTAAGCCATATGATTCTTCATGGAAGGGAGGGAAAAAGTTAGGAAGGAGAAAACTTTTGAGTGAAGTCCTCTGATGTGTCTGGGATAATAATGGTTTGGATTTTATGGATCTTTTGGAGAAGATTTGCAAAAATACCTGGGCTCTAAAAGACCAAATCCCATTGTTGGACTTCAAGGTACATTTACACTGAAAGGAAAAACCTGAGACGCTCAGGCTCGGAGACATGGTCAATTGACTTGGGCTTCTGGAAGTTAAAATAGCGGTGTAGATGTTTTTGCTCAGGATTACGGTCAGGCTCCAAGACTCTCTGTGTTTCTGTTTTTCAGACCCTGAGGTCCTGCCCAAGTGAGAATGTCTACATTGCTATTGTTAACTCTGAATGCTGAGTCCTATGAGCCTGAGTCAAGAGACCTGGCTCCTGAATCTAGTGAGGGAGGGATATCTCAATCGTTTCAGCAATGACCTGCTAAGCCCAGAATTGTGAGCTCAAGCCTTGAGGGGAGGGAAGGGCTGTTTAGAGATCCTGGGCCAATAAATTGAAAACAAAAAAAACTGTCAAGGTGAGAGGTCACTGCTGAGAATGTAGGGGAGTGAACCTGAGGGCCCGTCCAGTTTTAAGAGATAGGCATATCTCCATTGTGGACTTTTCTGTGCAATATAGGCATACCCTTTCACCCCACAGTAGGGAATCTCCAGCCTATAGGTTGGATGCAGTTCACCAGGGTTAGCCCCTGGCAGACTGCTAGATGCTTTGTTTACATAAGCATCTGCTGGCATGGCTGCTCAAAGCTCACAGTGGTGGCAGTTTGTCATTTCTGGCCAAGGGAGCTGCGGCAAGTGGTGGCTTGGCCTGTGGGCTGTGAACAGTGAACTGCGGCCAGCGAGAGCTGTGAGTGGCTGTGCCTGTGGACGCTCAGGTACACAAAACATTTGGAGGCCCACCAAAGGCTGACCCTAGCAAACTGTGTCTGGTTGGCACACTGGAGGTTCCCAACCCTTGTTTAGCTCCTAAATCACTTAACTTTTCAAACATTTAGCCTTTTTGTGAAGCTCTGAGATTACATTTTGGACATGAATTAAACCTCACAAGACCCACATGAGATTAACAAAGTGTTTTTATCTGAAGTCCATTCTCTTACAAGATCCCATGTGAGATTAGGAAAAGTGTTTCACACATGGATACACTCAACCCCAGAGTTAATGGCCAATCTTTTTTCAAATCTGAGTGTCTAAGTTAGGAAGCAAGAGTACTGACTTTAATGGAGAAAAACTAAGAAAAGCTGGGCAGGTCTGAGAAATTCTATTCCACTGGGTTCTATGCAGGTTTTTTACACTGCCCTCGTCACTTGATTATCTGAGAACCTTGCACAGTGAATTAAGTGCACCGAGTCAGGTATAACTATTCCCACGATTAATTTAAAATTAAGCCGACACTGCTGTGCTTTTCTGGATCAGAGTTCAAGTTACTTATAACCAAAGGCCTATGCCTACTAAGTTCAATGGAAAGACAGGTTGAACTCACTGGGTTTGGGGTTCATCCTGTAATCAAGCAACAAAAGAGAAGGCGCCAGAAAGTTCAACCCAACAAATCATGATGAGACGCGTCACAGATTCATTGGCCCTACAGGTAGATGGGATCCATGACAACAGTCAAATTGGGGACCATCCAGCCAAACTGCTGCTGTGCAGCTGGGGGATTTCTTTATAAAGGGCTGAGAAAACTCAGCGTGAGTGGTCATTTTTCTGTGGAAAGCCCTGAGTGAGGATGTGCAGGAGACAGTGAGGGGCTTCCAGGCAAAGAGAGGTTTTCCAGGATCCAGAGTTAAAAGTTACAGTAAACTCTGTTTTATCTAGTATTCAAACAACTGGAATTCTCAATTTACTGGCATTTCATCCCCCGTCCCCAGCCAGCCAGAGCCTTCTTACTCTAGTGACCTCTGTGTGTGTGTGTGTGTGTGTGTGGCCAATGGCTTCTCTGCTGTCCCGCCAGGGCCCGCCACCCAGAACAGCTCCCAGTGGCTCTCCTCCCAGTGCCTGCCTCAGCAATGGCTCCCCACGAGCTGCAGCCCATAGGGATGAACTTTGTTATCCGGCATATTTAAATACCTGGCAGCCTTCTAGTCCTGGGGCTGCCAGATAGGAAGGAGTTTACTGCAACACAGAAATGTGTGTGCTGAAGAAGAAAACATGCAGGGATTGTGTCTCAACTTTTGTTAGTTACTCAGCAAGGGGACTGAATTAAGGGTAACCCTGATGGAGGGCTGAGTGGTATGATTACTTCTTGAAGGGAGGGAAAACTCTAGGAAGAAGGAAACTGAGTCAGGGAGCACACAGGTGCCAGGCTTGGCCAGATGGGAATGCTACAGGGCAGATAAGGCTACATTCAGAAACCCATATGAAGATTAGATTCCTCTGCAAGGTCAGGTTGTCAGTCATTGCAGAATTCTGCATTCTGTATGCAGCTTTCTTCCAACTGCATAACAAAGCCGCCGTAATCTTCGCTTTGGATTTTGGCAACTTGTGCAGTTATTCTAAGGTTGCCCTTAGTAAACAGATTGTTATTGTAAATGTGACTATAATGAAGTGTCAAAATATTTTGGCCAGGTGTAAGGTAATCTTTCCCTAAAACCAGCTAAGAAAAAAATGTGCCAATGAAGTTGCTATTTTTAAACAGGCAGTTGGGAAAGACAAGATGAGACAAATTATTCCTCTTAAGAAGTTTCCAGTGCAATAAAATTTTATACCCAATGCACAATATCTAATATTTCCATATACGTGTCCGTATCTTTTTGAATAATTTACCCTTTGCCAAGTTACAAAGACCAACTTATCAAGTATGTAAATCTCAGTTTAAATGAAATTTGTCAGACACCAGCCTTTGCTTGATCAAGGCAGGATCTTCATTTGGCAGAGGTTTTTGAAAAGGCACATCTCATGGAACTGGAAGGGACTTTGTCCCCTGCAGTTTTGGTAGGACCAAGCACCCTTGCTGACAGATTTTTTTTTAAATCTATTTGCCCCAGCCTCCTAAATAGCCACCTGAAAGATTGCATTCACAGCCCTAGATTTAGCATGCCCGTGCCCAAACCACTGAGCTGTCTCTTCGTCACATTTGATGTACAAGTCCAGATTATTTTCCTACATTGATGAAACATGTAGGTTGGAGACATGACTATTATTTTTATGGTAGCTGCTAAACTTTTCCTATGCATGGTAGCCATTTATCAGTATATTAGGAAAGTAAAGATGAATTGGTAATGTTTCCAAGGCAACAGTATAGAAGGATGCTTTATTTTTCTTTTAAAGATAGATGGGATCATGTGTCTGTTTTTTTAACAATTGAATAAAAGCAGAACAGCCAGTCTGGGTCAGACCAAAAGTCCATCTAACCCAGTATCCTGTCTTCTAACAGAGGCCAATGCTTGATGCCCCAGAGGGAGTGAACAGAACAGGTAATCATGAAAGTAATTCCTCTCCTGCAATTCATTTCCTACCAGTGACAAACAGGCCAGGGACAGAAGTTCTACCTCTCCTGGCTAATAGCCATTGATGGATCTGACCTCCATGAATGTATCTAGTTCTGTAAAGTCTTGGCCTTCACAACACTACTCCAGTTGACACCAGTTGCAAACCTGTCTATCCCTGTCCCATCCACTGTCTTCAGTGCAACCTGTGGAAGGTCAAATTCATTTGGACGCTAGTTCAGTATGACTTCTTTAAAATCAAGCTGCCCAGGTGGGATAAATAGTCAGAGAAGTATTGGTTTCAATGGAATGAGGACGATTTATGTCAGCTAAGGCTCTCCCCAGCACACCCCCTCCCACACACAAGAATTTAGGTGCTTCTTTTGATTCCAATCCAGAGAACAGGCCTGTTCTCTCCTACAGACAACCTCCCAACGATATGAGGAGTCTCACCAACAACCATAGTCTATACCACAGGAACACCAATCCTGGAACTTTTCCTTGCAATAAGGCCCATTGCCAACTGTGTCCACATATCTATTCTGGAGATACCATCAGTGGACCTAACCAGGTTATTCACAGAATCACGGGCACATTCTCATGTTCCTCAGCTGACATCATATATGTCATCATGTGCCAACAATGCCCAGATGCTTTGTATATTAGACAGACTTCAAACTCTCTTTGACAAAGAATTAATGGGCATAAAACAAACATAAAAACACTTGTGATTCACAAACCAGTCAGCTAGCACTTTAATGGAGTGGGCCATTCTGTCAACAACCTGAAAGTTTGCATTTTACTGAAAAGGAATTTTTACAGCAGTTTGGAAAGAGAGGCTGCTGAACTCCCTTTCATATTCAAATTTAACACATTAACATGTGGTTTGAAATAGGATGGGAATTTTCTCGCTCATTATAGGGGCTGTTTTGCATACTTGGCTTTATCCAATTCTTGACCTCCCCCGCCCACTGTCCTTCTGCTCTCTGATTTGCTCACCTTGATTATAATTTTCTGATTTGTCAACCATGATTACTATGTTTGGTTCTCTGTGGCTTAAATATTGAGTCTGTTCTGGTATGGCTATGGTCTGAAGAAGTGGGTCTGTCCCACAAAAGCTCATCGCCTAATAAATTATTTTGTTAGTCTTTAAAGTGCTACTGGACTGCTTTTTTGTTTTTATAGTATAGTATGGTATAGTAAAGTATAGTATAAATAAGCTCTTAAAGACTAACCAATTTAAGAAAGTTTAAGCTTTGAAGTGAAGCTGCATCTGACAAAGTGAGCTACAACTCACAAAAGCTTTTGCCCTAATAAATTGGTTCATTTTTAAGGTGCCACTGCACTGTTTTTCCTCCTCTGGACAAGCACTTAGGCTGTGGCCACACTTGGCCAAACCTTCGAAATGGCCATGCTAATGGCCAAATTGGAGGATACTAATGAGCTGCTGAAATGAATATTCAGCAACTCGTCAGCATGCTGCTGGCCGTGGCACTTCGAAAGTGTCACGTTTCGCTCACGTGCAGCTCGGCTACAAGGGGGTCCTTTTTGAAAGGACACCGCAGACTTCGAAATCCCCTTATTCCTATCAGCTGATAGGAATAAGGGCATTTCAAAATGTGCGGGGTCCTTTCCAAAAGGACCCCTGTGTAGAAGAACCATGCACGAGTGAAACATGGCACTTTCGAAGTGCCACAGCTGGCAGCATGCTAGTGAGGCGCTGAATATTCATTTCAGCCCCTCATTAGTATCCTCCGATTTGGCCATTAGTAAGGCCATTTTGAAGTTTTGGCCAAGGGCGGCCACAGCCTTTGCGTGGGCAGAACCTTTTGTCATTAGGAAGGGCCAATGTAAGCACAGGGGTTTGCCCAGGCCAGGCCAGCAGATCAGTAAATTGCAGGTTCGGGATCTAATTTAGTACAATCTCAACTCTAATGACACTTTCTTCTCTCTTTCCCTGTGATTTCTGTGCTGTGTAGTACATGTGTCATGTAATGACTTCCACCATAAACTCAATAACCTTTTCTCTTTCACATAATTATTTCTGACAACTCTTTAATCTTGAAATGATAGCAATTGGATCTCTAATCCAGCTTTATGGAGGTAGCTAATTGTATATATTTACCAAGCACTTGGGCTTTCTTCCTTGCAACGTTTGTTCTGAGTGATACTTGAAAGCCATTTATGAAGCATTTTACCAGCCAAATATATGTATTATTGCGTATTATTAGCACGCTACATAAAAGTATGCTTTTGTTGCTCTGAAGCCAAAAGCAAATAACTCTTTCCCCTTGCATCGTAAAATAGGGTTACAGAACTTTGAAATCAAGTTATCCAGCCCTATAAAATCTGCTGCCCAAGTTACTAGTTTACATCAACTTTCAACAGAGCATTAACCTTTACCAATCCAGAAATGACATGCAGCGGTTGCAGAAAAGTAATTCTTTTCATTATGAGAGAAGTCTGAAGTCAGTTGCCATTTTGGTTATTGCAAGCAGGGCTTTTTTTCTGGTGTAATGCACTGGCACAGAATTCCGGCACCTTTTTTCCATTAGATCTCCAGAAAAATTTTCACGGCCGGTACTGCAGCGGTGTGAGGACCAGGGCATTAAAACTGATCGTCCTAACCCGCCATAAGGAATCATCAGATTTGAGTTTCAGCACCTCATTTTTTCTTTAAAAAACAAAACAAAATGAAACAAAACACACTGATTGGAAGGGTTAAACTCTTGCCAGTTCACCTCTTCTTGAGCCTTCTCTTTCTTTTTCACCTTTTTATACATCACTTTCTCTCTCTGTGTATGTCTGATTACTATATACACATGCATGCATATGTGTGACTATCAGAGCAAAATAGGCTTTCAGATTTATGAAGGGAAGTCGTTTTTGGCAAAAAGATAACAGCCATTTTGGGCACAATTGTGAGTGAGAAAGTATTTATCAAAGGTTCTCGTTTCTCAAATGGAGAAACTGAGGCTTGGACAGATGAAGTGACTTGCCCAAGGTTTTAAAGGAAATCAGTTGTGGGGCCGAGGATAGAACTGAAAACTACTGACTTTCACTCCTAGATTGTATTATTGCCCATGTTTGAACTAAACTCACTGCACCACCTATGAGAAAAGATTAAAGAATTTGTTTAGTTTGGAAAAGAGAAGACTGAGAGGGGACATGAGAGCAGCTTTCAAGTATCTAAAAGGGATAAAAATATTCTGCTTAGCCTTTCATGGCAGGACAAAAAGTAATGGGCTTAAATTGAAGTAAGGGAGGTTTTGGCTGGAGATTAGAAAAAGGTTGCTATCAGGATGGTTAAGCAGTGGACTAAATTGCCTAGGGTAGTTGTGGAATCTCCATCACTACAGATACTTCAGAACAGGTTGGATAAATACTTAACAGGGATGACTTAGATGATGCTTAGTCCTCCACTGTGGGCAGAGGACTGGACTTGATGACCTCTTGAGGTCCCTTCAAGTTCTAGTATTCACTGATTAAATATATGGAAAAACACATGTTATATAGCTGGAAGGGGCCTTGAGAACTCATTGAGTCCAGTAGTGTGCCCTTTTAGGGAGATCAAGCACCATCCCTTTTTTAATCTATTTGTCCCAGATCCCTCAATAGCCTCCTCAAGGGCTGAGCTCACAACCCTGGGTTTAAGAAGCCCATGCTCAAACCACTGAGCTATCCCCCCCTGCCATAAACACAATGTGATACTGGACAAATCAGAGCTTGGGAAAGAATCTTTAAATCACAAAGCACAGACACTGAACTAGAAATACAAGTCTGTAGCTCTACTGACAGAGTATGAGTGACCTGAATTTTCTTTCTGGAAACAGCAGAACTGAGAATGTCTCTGCTATTTATTTTACATTTGTTTATTTGGAAAGAGATTTAAGAATTCTCACAGCAAAAACAAACAACAAAAACAAAATAACCTTGATGACTACTAGTCAATGTGGCAGGATTAGGAACTCCAAGAAACTTGTTGGCAGGATGGAGACAGATGTACGATTTATCAAAAAATAATTCTGAGGAATCTGTTTTCAGATGGGAGCACCACAGCTGGATGCCCAAACCTTCTATTTGCCTGCTCAAGCCAGAATTTGGATACTTAAAATCAGTATTTACACACTCAGAAATGTAAGTCAGAAGATTTTTTTTTCCTTCCGTGCCCACCTCCTTTCCAGACTGGACACCCAGCAGCCAGACAAGTTTTCCATTGTGTGTCAAGAGATCTGGGATGGTGAATCCCATTAGGTAAGTAACATGAGAAGGGCCCACAATGCTGTTTTTTTTCTGTTCAACCTGTTCAAGAACTGAGCAGGAATATGATGTATTTCATGCTTTTAAATTAGAGCAAAATGATGCTGCTGTAACATAAGCTCTTTGCGTTTTGTCTTGACCTGAATGTAGGAATTTGACAGGTCCCCTCCGCCCCCACCCACACCCCGCACAAAAAGTTTTAGATTTCCACAACACGTATGGCAATTAATACATAAAAGATCCAGTTGGAAAGGCAATGAACGTCTTGTTGATGGCATTCCAATGACAACTGAAGTTAACAGGTTTTGCAAAAGTTAGTTTGCTTCAAAGGAGTTATTGGTAAAGGACAAGGGCTGTCAGTTTTGTTAAGACAACAATCTTAGGAAAATCCTTTTTTTCTTCCTTCGTTTCTTTTAGCAGGCACATATATGTTATGAATAAACCACTGAATAGATTTACTATCTGACATAAAGAATATTTGTCTCAGAGGCCCAGATGTAATTTATAATTATTATTCTGCGTAAAGTGCGCTATTGCTATTTGCCTTCACCTAATTTTGCTGTAATGACGAGATGTTATTCTTTAAGTAGCTGGAAATAAATTGCCATCAACCAGCTAATACCCTATAGGACTCAGATATCAACACAGATCCTATTCCCATTTGAGCAATGCAGGCAAAATATTAGGTTTGCATAGCAAAGGCTTTAAGATAGATTTTGTAGGTCTGTCTTGAATACCTACTGAAAACATTTTGTAAAGAGTTCTTCAACTTTAAACATGTTGCAACCCTGCGTCTTTTCAGTTCATGTACACCCGTCAGAGCCCACTTTGTTCTCTGCTCTGTAGTATAAGTGTATTTGTGTATTGCAGTAAGACATTGCAAGGATGAGAAACAATGTCTTCAATGCAGAAGATTTCATCCATGACAATTAGGATTCCTTTTTCCAGTGACTGCATTTTCACCTTCAAACCCCAAAGGTTACTGAGAGGTAATGTTTTCATTAAAACATACCTGTTATGGTGACCTAAGCCTTAACATAAACAAAGTCTTTTAAATGCAGACACCTGAAATACCTGGTTCTCAATCCTGGCTCCAGTGTTTAAGTCTGAAAAGGTGAATAAGGCATACCAAATTCCTTTGTAGCCCAGTCTTTTTCTACCTGCCTGGGTTAGATTTGTTATTAAAGAGATAGTTCAACTTTAAAGTGATTATTCCTGTGCCCAAAACTTAGCTTCTTAGCGAGTTTTAAACACATCAAAACCTTTAAAAATGTATCAGAGTTTTTAAGGGCAAAATTTGATCAGCTTTTCTTTCTTGATATATTTCCAAGGCTGTTTTTTATTATTTAAAAAAAGGTACTTACAGTAAGAAAGCGAACCCTATGGTCGGGTACAAACAAACAGCTTAGGTCTGGCCATTGATCCATGGAGACACAAACTGGGACAGATCCTCACGTGGTATAAAATTAATATATCTCTAGCAAAGTCATTTTAAACCAGCTGAGGATCTGGCCCCAAACCTACAGTGTTCACAGAGAATCATAGGTGTGGCACATGAATTGTATTGATGACTATTTAAGGAGTAATACATTTTTATATTATTTTTTGTGTATGGTAAAAATATCAAAAGCTATGTAACATACCAGCCTCTGCCCCAGCTACCATACTCCTTAGCACCCCACTCCTTGTGTTTCTTGCAAAGTCTCAGAGAAGACAGCTATGAGATTTATGTTCTTTCCCCATGAAAATGAAGAGGAGTCAATTAAAACCTTCCACCACCAACTCTGACTCACCTCCCCAAATTCCAATTATTTTTAAGTGACTTTCATGATATAAATACAAAATTTGCTTTTATTTTTGGGTCTCAGAAGTGGGTGTCTATCATGTAGGTACCTGTGGGCAGTGGGGGGCAGGGTGTGTGTGGCAGTGTGTGCAGAGAGAGACTGCTCCCCATTGAGACTGCTGATTTTACTGTTGAGTTATACTCTGCTTAAAATAAGGGCTGACTCAGAAATGCTGACAACACCAGCAGGGCTGGGCAGCACTTTTCTAACATATAAAGGGCCCTTTATGAGCCTTTTGCTTTGATATCACTGGCTCAGGCCCAGTTCTGGTTGCTAACTGCTCGAAGTTGTCTCCATTTGAGGGCTGTTAGGTGAAATAAATTTGGTGGTTCCCAAAGGACGCGTGTCCACATTGGGAAGAAAGAAAAAAAAGTCACCAGCATCACTGACCCTGATTGACAGCCATGCAAATTTCACACAGGAGGCAGCATGGTTTAATGGCCAGGGGAACTGGCCTCTGCATCAGGAAATCCACATTGTGTTCCCAGCTATGCAAGGATGGGCAAGTCATTTCCTCTAGTTCATTTGGTCTTTCTTGTCTTTTTAGATTGCAAGACTAATTGGAGCCTGTAGGCACTATGGCAATACAAATAATAAGAGACTAAGGATTCAATGAGCCATGAACAAGAAGGCTCAGATCCACAAAGGGGCCTAGGCACTGCAACACTGCATTGTGGTGCCTAGCTTTCAGGTGCCTAGAAAGCCACAGAAGCTGCCCTGTGTACTGCAAACTTCCATCTCTGAGCTGAGCTCGTCATACAATGAATAGGGAGAAGGTGCCTTAGTGAAGTGATCCACAAAAGCTAGCATGTGATGTGGGGAGATGCCCAAGTGAGTCAGTGGGAGACGACTGCCAGAGGGGTGCATGGTAAGCTCTGAGTTCAGAGTTGAGGGCAGATTTCACTGGAACTGGCCAATGTGTGTGTGGGGAATGCTCAGCTCCAGTACCCTCCCACCTCCCGGGGCCAGACCTTGAGCAGAAGGAGTAGGGATAGTGGCAGCCAGCCCTCAGAGCCTCCCAGATTGCTTTGCACAAGGGTCTGGATGCAGTTGGAGCCCTTTTAAATTGCCAGGCCCTGGGGCAACTGCCTCTTCCCCTATTGGTGGCCTTGTCTATCTTCTTCTCAGAGAAAAGCTGTGTCCCTGCATCCTGGACTTAGACACTTATATCAGTTTAGTGATTCATGAATCAGAAACCACTGAGTCAGATGGCTTAGGTACATCAGGAATTTCTTTTTGGGATAAGGTAGGTGCCTGCCTTGCTTCATACAAAACACTCAGAGGAGGAAGAGAGATAGCGTGCCCACCTTCTAACTTTTAGCTCAGTCGTTGGAGTGCTCACCTGGGATGTGGATGGCTGATATTCCATTGTCATCCTCTCTACCTGACAGGATTTGGGCATGGAATGCCTCTCAGGAGACTCTCAAACCACTGAGTGATGGGATGTTCCTCACCCTCTCTTGAGGGAACTATTCCACTGTGGAGAAATAATGACAGTGATTGCAGCATGAGGATTGGACCCTGGTTCTCCAACCTACTATGCAGGTGCCCTGACCACTCAACTGCACTCATCCTCTCATTTTCCGGCCTAATGTCTCCTTTATTGTGGATGAATGCTTCGGGTATGTCTACATTTACCAGAAGGGCAACTCCTTCAGAGTTAATCTTCCGGGGTTCAATTTAGCGTGCCTAGTGGAGAAGTGCTAAATCAAACCATTAGGGCTCTACAGTCAGCCCTGGTAATCCTCATTCCTGCAACGAGTAAGGGAAGTTGATGGGAGAGTCTATCCCATTGAATTCCCTGTATGTGAACAGCCAGAAAAATCAATCCTCAATACATCAATTCCAGCTACACAATAGCTGGAATTGAGTATCTTAGATTGACTTTTCGGTCTAGTGTTGACCTGGCCTCAGAGTCATGGGGTCAAGAAAGCAGGAGAGAAGATGAATGACTTGGAAGATCTTGCTAATACTCAGTGCCTTGAACACAAACTGATGTGAAATGTTGGTTGGAAGTGTGACCTAGATATATTGAATTAATACATAAAGATATATATGGACTAGCAATGGAAGATAACACCTTTTTTTATGCCCCTTCTTACCATTCCAAATCTGCTTCACATCAGCATGACACAAAGTCTTCTCTTAGTTCAGATATTAATGGTCAGATATCTGCCTCAAAAAAATCTCTCCTCAGAATTGGCATAGCATGGTTGTTAACAGTTTAAGGGTGCAGCTACACTTACCGGAAGATCGACACAGTGTTGGTTGGTCTTCAGGGGTTTAATTTAGCACACCTACTCAGACTGCACTATATCAAGCCATTAGGGTTCCACCATTGACCCTGGAACTCCTTGCTGACTCTGTTGTGAGGAGTAAGCGAAATCAACTGGAGAGTTTTTGTAACTGACATGCCACTGTGGGGACAGCAGAAAAATATGGTTTTGGAAATGCTGACTCCAGCTACACAATTCACATAGCTGTCATTGCATATCTTAAATCACTTCTTCCTAGTAGTATAGGTCTGGCCCCAGCTGAGAGGTGAAAGACTAAATGGTCTTAGAGAGCAATAACATCTTGCTGTTATGCAGCAATTTTGATCAGTAAATCTCAAAGTATTTTAGAAAGGAGCACAGTATATTGTCATTTTACAGGTGGAGAAACAGAGGCGTGGAAAAGTGAGTTGCACAAGCAGCCAGAGATACAGCAAGGAATGGATTCTAGTCCTCCTGAGTCCCAGGCCAATGCTCTCCCAACCTGGGGAGTCTTGTTTACATTACCACCAGCTGTCAAAATAACATAGCTGAGGTCAACTCACTTAGGTCTGCTTACTGCAGTGTCTTTTCTGTGATAAATCAACAGCTGATGCTCTCCCATTGAATCTGTTTAGTCTTCTCGTTATCCTTGAACGCTGGATCTGTGGGAAGTGCTCTGATAGTAGACAGAAGTTGAGAGGACTTAGTACCATGAGGATAAGTGGATACGTTTGTCTAACTTAATGGCTACATCTACACTACAGTGATATTTCGAAAGAAGCCCTCCGGAAGATCTCTTCCAAAAGATCTTCTTTCAAAAGTGTGCATCCACACACAAAAAAAAGGGGATCAAAAGAGTGATCTGCTCTTTCAAAAGAGAATGTCCACGCTCTTTCAGAAGAATGGACCAGGGAATGAAAAATCAGGCCCCCTGAGGACTGCTTTTTCAAAAAAACAAAAAAGGGCATGTGGAAAATCTACACGTTTTCTTTTGAAAGAAGCTTTCAAAAGAGGGTGCTCTTCTTGAAATGGGAAAGGAAGAGTGATTTCAAAAGGAGCACCAGATTCTTTCAATTTCCTGTTGAAAGAGCACTTTTAGTGTGTAGCTGCTCAGCTGGATCTTTTGAAAGAGCCCTCTTTCCTACAAAAATCTTTCAAAATAGCTTCCTAGTGTAGATGCAGCCAACGTCTTTAGGTTAGACACCCCTCATCAAATGTGAATCATTATAGTTACTTTTCAGACAGTGAAGTTTAACTTTGGATTATAGTCCTGCAGCGATTGTATAGATTTGGTTTCTTGCATAGTGCTGTGCTTCTTGTCAGTTCCTGTGAAATAACAAATAAATAAAAGGAATTCTACATATGGATGCTCACATCAGCAAATAGATGCACAAAACAAGCATTTCTGTTTCCGGGTGCTGATCTGGGAGCCCAGATGAGGAATTTTAACATAATACTCTGAGGCTCATATTTGGAAATTCAAGTTCATGTGTTAATTCACAGATTTTTTTAATTTAAAAAAGAAAAACAGAACTGTGTTCCATCAAATGGATGCTCATGTTTGTTGTTTTGCTATGACTTTGTTGTAGCTTTGCATGTTTCAAGAGTAGGGGGTAAAAGTCTTTGCTGGGGTCTTTTCTTATACACGCCTGCCATTTCATGCCTGTAGTCTGAAACACACTGGAAACAGATGTCTGTTTCAAGGGCAGGTGTTCTTTTTTGTTTTGTTTTGTGTTTTTTTATGGACATTTTATGGTAGAAAACACAACAAAAACAAGCCCAGTAATTTCTGGTGCCTGTTAATCCCAGTAACTGTGATTATTTCAAACATTCGGCGTCTTCAAAGCTCCCCCCTCCATCACCACTGCCCTATGGCATCTGCATATTTAAAAGCAACACAATCCTCTGGAAGGTGGTGTGTGTGGTGGGAAGGCAGTGAGGGGGAATAGCTGCACTTATTTTTTAATTTTTTTTTCAAACTGAAGGAATAAGCATACAACATCCACATTTGTGACATCAGACAGATGCTATTTATTTATACACTCCAGAAGCAAGACCTGATCAAAAGAGAATTTCTTTTATGGGCAAAGGCACTGAATTATTTCTAATAATAATAATAGTAATGCTTAACATGAAAAAAACATATCCTTTTGAACCTCCTTAAAAGGGGGCAAAGAGGGAGGCAAATTCTGAATTCAGTTCTGCCCCTTCTTAAAACATATTATTAAATATAATTATTAAATATAATATTCTTCACACCATTGGCATTTTTATCTTGCCAGGTTTTCATTTCCTTGTCCAATGTTATGGCTCCGACATGACCAAGCCATTGTCATGTCTCTATTGCATCACATTTCTCTTGGATTTTATTTATAATAATGAAATAACAGGATGATTTTTTTTCTGGTTGATTTTTGATTTTTTTCTTACTTAAAAGTGGAGCAGCCTGAGCTTCATGGGCTTTTCGCATTCACCACTTGAAGCTAGTGTAAAATAAATCAAAGCAACAGAGTTCATTTCATTGGGACAGCATGAATTAGGTTCAAGCTGCACAATTTTTGAACCCGTTTCAAAAGAATGCTAAGCTCAGGGCTATTTGGTTCTAGGGTTTTGATGTGGAACATGGAAAAGAAGCAAGACCAATAGGAATTCAGGACTGTGCATCCATTCGTCAGTGGAAGGTAATGTAGTTAAGTGAAGGAATTGCCTTCCCAAAGTTGCCTACACTCCTCAGCTGCTGGGGAAGTCCAGGGCTGCAGTGAAGCATCCCCAGACCTCCTGGAAGACAGGAAGGATCAGGCTGGGGTCTGGCGGGGCTAGGCTCTATGGGATGTAGTGGTGGTAGGAAAGGTTGCTGAAGGGGCAGGGCCTCAGGATCAAAGGGGTGAGGCCTCAGAGCAGAAGGGGTGGGCCTGGGCCTTGCCTTCACCAGCTGGGCCTTCTCCCATACATTCATCCCTCTGTAACAGGGTGTGTAGATGCTCCCTTGTGAGGGAAGGCTCCTTGGCCAGCTCTTCCTAGTTATCTTAAGAATGTCACTGTTGTAGCTCTCATTGCCATAGCATATAAGCACCTCCCAAACTCGTTTCCTGTTCCATCCGTAGAACACCCTTGTGAGGTTGGAATTATCCCCAGGTTACAGGTGAGGAACTGAGACACAGAGAAGCTAAGGCTTAGGTCCTCAAAGATATTTAGGCTTCTAAAATATAGCAGTTGGGTCTGTGCAGGGTGGCAGAGCAAAGAATGGACCCCATGTTACCAGCTAGTGCCCTAAGCACTTGATAGTCCTTCCTTTCAGTATCCCCATTGGCCTCATCGGTCTCTGTTGGAAAGGGGCTGTGATTACAAAGGGCAACTAGTCTGGAATTTAATAAGGCCCATTCTGTTGACCCTGAGTTTCACAGGTAGAGTGGCTGGGAACTCTTTCTTGCTGCCCAATAGCAGGAGAGATGGTAAAGCCCCAATTCTTAGAGACACGTGATTATAGAAGAATCTTAAAATCTTAAATCTCTCTCTCTCTCTCTCTCTCTTTCTCTCTTACATAAGTTTCTGACAAAACAAAAAAGCAGTCTTGCTTCTGAGTGCACCATAAAAACTTAAATGCCAGAAGGCAAATAAAAAGAGCCCAAAATGTAGATATATATTTTTAAAAAATCTTACAATTTTAATTACACTTTCTTGATTTTGTGAGGCTAAGGAGTTTTGAACCAGGAAACTTGTGCCTAATACACACAGCCAAAATCTCCCCTAACTTACACTTACAGTGATTTGTAGTAGTAGTAGTAGGCATCTTTCAGCCTGCATAGACTATGGATCGTGCCCTTTATAGTTTCAATTGAGGACTTCATTTACAGTGTCTACTGTGACTATGAAGACCCACATGAGAGTGACAGTCCTTGCTGCATCTCTTGCAGATATGGTGGGTGTCTGGCAAGTCCTTTGCGTGCTTTCTGCACGCTCGCTTCTCCTCTGCTAGCTGTCTGATCCTCATCTCGCCCTTCTGAAGGCCCTTGTGTAACCCCTGCCTCCATCTGCTGCGGTCGTCTGCTAGTTCCTCCCAGTTGTCCAGCTCGATGTCTACCTCTCTGAGGTCTCTCTTGCAGACATCTTTGTAGCGCAACTGGGGGCGTCCGGGAGGTCTTTTGCCAGAGGCTAGCTCACCATACAGGATGTCTTTTGGAATCCTTCCATCATTCATCCTGTGGACGTGGCCAAGCCAGCGGAGCCGACGCTGCCTGAGGAGGGTATGCATGGCTGGGATTCCAGCTTGCTCGAGGACGGCGGTGTTGGTCACTCTGTCCTTCCACGATATTCCAAGGATGCTCCTGAGGCAGCGCAAGTGGAAGACGTGCAGCCTCTTTTCCTGGCGGGCATACAGGGTCCAAGTCTCGCTGCCATAAAGGAGGGTGCTGAGGATGCAGGCTCTGTAGACTTGGATTTTGGTGTGAGTGTACAGCTTGTTGTTATTCCACGCTCTCTTGCTGCGTCTGGACAGAATTGTGGCTGCTTTTCCAATCCTCCTATTTAGCTCAGTGTCCAACGACACCCTGAAACAAACTTCAGCTTTGAACTACCTTTCTCTTACAGAGCTATGGGTATAAATAATGTTCATGGAAAATATAAATAGAATTCTTTGTACGTAGGTGTTTAAGTACAACACAAACAATGAAAAACTGGGAGTTTTTCTCCTCTTCTACAGTGATCAGTGAATTTCAAGTGTTTTTTTAAGTACAATGAAAACTCATAAAGTTAGTGTCACAAGCAAATTATTAATAAAAGTCCCTTCTTTTTCCTCTTTGTGCTAATCCCATCAGTGAGGTCCAATCTATGGGTCTCCTCCTGCTATGGTCTCTCTTAAATGTCATATCCTGTATCACACTGCATGCTAACATGGCTTCCTTAATGACATTTCCCCACTTCTTACTGGATCAGCCTCTCTGTCTTAATACAATTAATGAAATTCCCCTGTGGAGCACAAACATTTTGCCTTCAAGAGAAATACACCTTTGCTGACTTGAATGCCAAGTAAAATCCAATATGTTAATGTGAAAAGATAAAACAAGACACTGAATTGTTTCATTTGGGTCACAATGAGTTTATTTCCCAGGGCAGAGAGAATCCCAGTTGGATTGGTTGCTGCAGTAACATGAGAAACATGCAAAGTGCACCCCTGATTAGAATCTGGGAGAGAGAGATAAAAGGTTTATCTTTGTGACAAGGGCTATTTGATGGACTATTAGAGGGCACAATTGTGTGTTTTCTTAAACCTCTCAGCTTGTGCTGCTGCTTTGTCATTGAAAAAGAAAATCATTTTGCCTTTTAAGTTAGTGTTTTTGGCAAACCAAATTGACGTGAACAAACATGTCAGTTCTACAGGTATTTCACTTCAAGGCCATAGGCAGTAATCAGTTAGGTTTATCTGTATTTCTACATACTCATTAGTACCTAAAAATATGAGCAGTTGAGTACACACACATAAAGGCAGATTATTATGCAATAATGTGTGTTTGTGTGCAAGAGCACATACATTTGTGTGTGTGTTTATACACATACATTTTGACATGAAAGTGGCTGGGTGCGACACACACATAGATGCCAAAGTGCAGGCAGTTTGTATGTGTGCATGTGCAACAGCAATGCTGCAAGATTTTCAGAAGTTATCAGTGTGTTGGGCATATTTTGGAGGTTGAGCTCTTCAACCATCTGCTTCCTAGTGCATGGATGATGCTTTTGATAATCAAAAACAACAAGTAGTCCTGTGGCAGATTATAGATGATCAGATATTTTGGAGCATAAGCTTACGTGGTCAAAGACCCACTTCATCAGATGATGAAGTTGATGATACTGTCCAAGGCTATGGCTGCCCTATTTTGAGAAAAGATATTTCAAAAAAGCTACTTTGAAATACCTCATTTTGAAATAAGCCCATCTCACGCAAAATGCACTTCAAAATAGCACCCAGCCATTTCAAAATACCATTTGCAGGTAGGTTCATAGCCCTAGTTCAAAAATAGGGCTAATGGAGCCCATTATGGCTTATTTCCAAAGGGTGCTATTTTGTGTCTCAATAGTGCCTATGTTGAAATAGCAGTTTCTAAATAGGTGTTATTCCTCTCACTTTAGCTACATCTACGCTACAGCACTCTTCAAAAGGGCGCCTTTCCAAAGACAGTGGTGGAAAGACGTCTTTTCAAAGGGGAGCATCTACACATGGGCCGGGGCTGGCACCGTCACCGAGCACCATCAAAAGGGCCACGCGCCACATTGAAAGGGGCCATCCAGGGCGTCGAAAGAAAACATCTACACTCACCAATGGCCTCTTTTGAAAGAAAGGGCCAGGAAACGCTGTGGACAGGGTCGCAGGGTGGTCAAGCCCTTCCAGGGCCTCAGCAGGCTGTTTCTTTAAAGGGCCTCTCCCCATCCCCCTTGGCGGGCACAGCACAAGGCCTGTGGAACTGCCGCACGCCCTGCAGACACAGTGCCCAAAGGAATGGACAAGGAGCAGCAGCAGCTTGACACCCTGCTGGCTGCCACCAGTGCAGGGGGTGCCCTGCTGGCTGCAGCACTGGTGGCTGCCTCACAGGTCCAGCCTGATCCTCCACCCAAGGGGCAGATGGGAATGCCCCAGACCATGGGGTTTTCCAGGCCACCACTTCCTGGGCACTCGGCCAGCTCTGGGGCTACCTCACCAGCTCCAAGTGGTGGGAGCAACTGGTCATGGGGAAGGGGGATGATGACCAGTGGCTCCGGATTTCTGGTTGTGGTGTCAGGCCTTCCTGGAGCTCTGCCAGTGGCTGTCCCTGGCCCTGAGACACCAGGACACCGGGCTGCAGCGAGCCATTCCTGTGGAAAAGAGGGTTGTGATAGCAGTCTGGAAACTAACCACTCCAGACAGCTGCCTCTCCGTGGTATACCAATTTCGTGTAGGCAAGGCCACAGTTGGAGGTAAGGAGGGCCAGGCATGCACCTACTGGGGGGTGGAGGGGCTGGGGGGGGCTGGGAGGGCCTGCTGTGGGGCTAGGGAGGGGCTGGGGTGGGGCCCAGAGTGGGGCTGGGAGGCCAGGGTGGGGCCTAGGCTGGGGCCAGTGGGGGCTGGGCACACCCAGCACACCCTCATGGTCGCCTGTGCCCCCTCTGCCCCCCCACTGCAGGTGGTCTGCAGTCGAAATACCATGCTCCTCCAGAGGGTCATCCACACTGGGGACCTGGACGTGGCCATTGGGGCTTTGCCGCACTGGGGTTCCTGAATTGCTTCAGGGACCTCAACGGGACCCACCTACCTATCCAAGCCCCAGAGCACAGTGGAGGACAGTTCATAAACAGGAAGTGTTACCATTCTGTGGTCCTGCAGGCCATGGTGGACAGCTGGCACTGGTTCCAGGACATATATTTGGGCTGGCTCAGCTGCACCCATGACATGTGGGTCTTCTGGAACTTGGGCCTGTGCTGCCAGCTGGAGGCAGGGACCTACATCCCCCAAAGGGAGATCCTGCTGGGGGATAACACTGTGCCCCTCTGTCTGGTGGCAGGTGCGGCATACCCACTCTAGCCCTGGCTCATGTGCCCTATATGGGCCACCCCACCCCCAGCCAGGAGCATTTCAATGGCCAGCTCAACCACACCCACCAGTGGTTGAGTGCATCTTTGGCTGCTTGAAGGGGTGGTGGTGCTGTCTCCTCGCCCACCTGGATATGGGCGTCATCAATGTCCCCCAGGTCATGAAGGCCTGCTGCATGCTCTACAATACCATGGAGAGTAAGGGGGAGGCCTTTGTGCACGGGTGGGCACCTGAGGCCAGCATGGGCTATCCCCAGCCAGCTGCCCTCCAGCTGCTAGGCCGAAAAATAAACTGGTGCATTAGTCACTGTAAAAACTGTGTGAGTAATACTAAACATAATGCGCGGCTATCTATTTACAGGAGGGGGAGTGAACTATTCACAGGGGAAGGGGGACCTAGATGGCTCACCCGGTGGGCCATCACTCCAGGGCAGGGGGTGGAGAGGCACGACCCACACTGTCCCTGTCCATGCTCCCCCTTGTCCAGGGTACCCAGTGGGGCTGGGAGGAGGTGGGGAGTAGAAGAAGGTCAGCGGGGTCCTCTCCTGGGGGGCTGGTGGGTGGGAACATGATGGGCAGGGCAGTGGGGAGGTAGCGGGGGGGCAGAGAGAGGGGCAGCAGGCAGGGCAGCAGGTGGGGCAGCAGGGGGGTGGTAGGAGGAGGCAGCCAGACCAGGAGCTGCCAGTAGACGATGTCCCAGAATGTGGCCAGGAACACCTCCCATGCTACCCAGCACCAGGTGGTCTCCCACTTCTCAAACTGGAGCCTATGCTCAGCCAGCTCCACCTGGTGCCATATGGAAGTGGCAAGGTCGGGGTCCTCTGCCAGCCACCTCTGTCTCTGCCGCAACTGGGCCCAGTCTGGTGTTGATGGTGGCTCTGGCCAGTCACTGTGCCTTGCCTCCAGGAGGCTGTCTGGCACCATGAATGGGGTGAGGCTGTCCTGGCCCTTGGATGGTGTAGATGTGGAAACAGGGGGGAAGAGAGGAACAGGCTGTGAGTACTGACCCCAGCCCTGTGGCACCACTCCCCAGATCTCCCCATGGGCACTGGTTCCCTGTCTTGTGTCCCCCATCCATGGGTGTAGTGGCTCTGTGGAAGCCCCTTTGTGTGGACTGCCCCTCAAACCACCCCTACAGAGCAGGGCACAGCGCTGTCTGTGGGAGTGGGTGCTGACGGGCAATGGTGGCTGTGCTGCCATCCCAGGCCCATGGTCCACTTGGGCCCTGGTGGGTCAGGGTCTGCTGGGTGTGTGGGAGGCCCCCGGATGTCTATGGTTTCCCCCACCCCATGATCCGGGGTGCATGCCCTGTTGGGTGCATACCTGAGGGTCCACCACGGAGGTTAGGGAATGGCTGTCTGGCCGATGCCCGGCTGGAGGTGTGGGAGGGAAGGTCTATGGCCAGCTCCCCCTCCTGGCTGGATCAGTCTCTGGCCAAGCCTGACTCCGCCTCTGGTGGTGGTGGTGTGGGGTTGGCTGCTGGTCAAGTCTCCTGCTCCTCTCCCCACTGGGGATCCTTGGCAGTGGTGTCCAGGAGGGCCAGTGGGGATGAGGTGTCCCAGAGACCCAGGATGCTCCTGAGCTCCCTGTAATAGTAGCAGGAAGTGGAGACAGCCCCCCACTGGCTGGCCAAGTCCCGAGCCTGGGCGTAACCCTGCCGCAGCTCCTTCACCTTACTCCTGACATGGTCACGAGTGCGGGCAGGGAGACTCTGGGTAGTTAGGCCCTTGGCCAGCTGGGTGAAGGTGGACACATTCGATCACTTGCTCTCCATGACCCGGAGCACCTCCTCCTCCTGCCAGAGCCCCAGCAGGTCCTGTGGCTCTTGCTTACTCCAGGACGGGACATGCTTCCCTCTCTGGCAGGACCCTTGGGAGCTCTGGGTGTATGCAAAGGGGAAGCTCTGGGGCTCCTTGTGTGCCTGGTGGTCCCCAGACTTATCGTGTGACCGTGGACAAGTCACTTAGGTCTTATCTTCATTGGAAAAGTATTAAACTAGTACAGGACCTGACTGGTGCCAAAATAGATAATTTGCCAGACCATGGGAAGCCAATGTTATCTAGTATGTTACTAACACTTCCACTATTTCCTGGTTTCTTAGAAGACATTGAGGGGTAATTTACAGCTAAATAACAGCACAGAGCACTGACAGACATGACTGGTGGCTGTAAACAAACTTTATGGGACAGTGGGAAACTTGGCCCCATCCATGATAAGTGGTTGTCCAGCTAACTAAAATCAGGCCGGATTACAGATGTTGCTGGATGAGAGAGTTCCAAATTAGACAGGTTCAACCTGTATAACTTAAAGTGTGAATTTATAGAACAATTAAACCAGTACAAACCCCTGTTGGGTTAGTCTTATTTCTGCATAAGCATGGATTGTTGCAGTTTAGTTTGACTGGATCAGGAACAAGTTTAAATTAAATGGAAATAAGTCATTTTAAACTGAAAAAAATGTCTACTTGGGGTTTGCAATGGTGTAGCTATATCAGTTTAGAAACATTTTAAGTTAAAATGGTGCAAGTTTTCTATCTAGATTAAAAAGGTTTATCTCTGTACCTCAGTTTCCCATTTGTGAAATTAACCAATTGTTCCCTTTGTCTGTTTGGATTACAACTTCTTTAGGAGAGGGACTATTTTTACAGTGCATTTGTGAGTGGCCAGCCTCTTGGCTAACAAACCATGGAAACCCCAGATGGAGCTGTTACAGCTTGAGGGGCTGAACTAACACACCCCTTCATGGATAATCATAAAGAGAGACCTTTAATACTTGTTCACTGGGAACTATATTTTCACAGCACCTGACAAAAACGGGTTCCTGTTCTTGGTTGGCTACCTAGCTATTGATAGGATATTCATCCTAATAAAGCTACAGACTAAAGCTATGTCTACACTGGAGAGTTTTGTCGATAAAACCCCCATTTTGTCAACTAAACTCATGGAGTGTCCACACTAATAATGCGTTCTGACAACATACTGTTGATAGAACTCAGCACTTTTGTCAGCAGCCTTCTGCCTCTCCCCCATGAGACAGAGCACCTCTCTCTACAGAATCTGTCAACAAAAAAGCTATTTGGATGCTGGCAACAGACAGGGCTTCCAGGTCACCTTTATAAACCACTCTGAGATCTGCGGCAGTTATGTGTCTGCTGTGCTTCTGGTTGGCCATTCTGTCCAGAGAACAGCTGGGCAGGCAGCTGCTCTCTGTCAGTAGAAGCGATTGACACAGCAATTTGCATTCATGTGTGGCCACGATCTGTTGACAGAAGTTTTGTCTGAAGATATTTTCCGTCAGTAACTTCTGCTGACAGGCTCCTGTAGTGTAGACATAGCCTAAGAAAACAATTCTGTGTTCTAATAGATTCACCAATTCAGGGCCTAAACTGTGAGGTTTCCTTACTCTTTAATATATCAGTCTCCATGCACTTGTTAATCCCTACAACTTCTTTCTTGTCCACAGCAGCCATCCAGACTAATAGCTATAAAGATTCTGGGATTTCTGAAACTTCAAGCCATGCAGCTATCATATTCAGTGGTGCAGCTGACTCAGCACTTAGCCCCAGTCTACCCACTGCTATGGTATCTCTGCTTCATAAGGATAATCTCATCTTCACATGCATCAAACAGCTGCCAGCAGAGGCAGGATTTTAATAACTCCAAAGAGATTGCCTTTCCCTCTCAGGCTACCTGGGAACACAATGAAAAGAGGAAAAGCTTTTTATTCTCCATCTTGATAAATATTCTATTTGCAAGATCAGTCACTGCGTGCTTTAATTCACCAAAATTTCCCCATCACTTCTGTCCATATTTTTAAAGAAGCATTTTCTTTGATTGAACCAGGTGCTGGTCTTAGCATTTTTGATCTCCTGGAGTTAGTTCAGGCAAGGGTGAGAAACTTGATTTAATACTTTGCCAAATGTGGTCCTAATTCTCCGCAGAGCCCAAGGCCACTGATTGAGGAAGATTTCTCTTGAAGCAGGTGTCAATACAGGAAGCAGGAGGGCACATGTCTCATGTCTGGACCTCAGCAGGGTTTTAAAAAGCTAAGAACCTGAAATGTATTGGACTTACAATAACTTGGGTCCAGTTAGAGGTGCAGAGAGCAAGTCTGACAGCTTCTCTAGGGATACATGGTGGTATAATAGCCAAAGCCATAACATATAAAGCAGAAGTAAGTTCTATTCCTTGACCTGGCTTCAAATTCCTTAAGAATAAAAAGAGTACAATGATACTTGGCCTCCTTTATAAGCCATGTGAGATCTGCTGCGGATATGTTACTAATTTATTAAATGTTGATTTGTAGCAAAGGCCCTTCTGTGCCCTGTCCTGATACTTGATCTTTAGAAAACGCTTCTTCTTTCACTGAATGCTAGAGCTGTTCACAAAACAGAATGAACAGCTAGAAATTTTGATTTTTGGGCATGTGCCTTTCTGAAATGGGCCAAAAAGGTCAAAGTAGTGAACATTTTTACAGAATGAAAAGGTCAGAAAAATGTCAGCTGGGATTTGTAAAAAAAGGTGACTGTTGATGGTTCAAAAATGCAATTCAAAATATGATTAATTTTGAATTTTACCTCTGAATATCAAAAAATTCTCAACATTGACAATTCTCACTTTTTTTTTTTTAACCAACCCAATGTTTCCTCAGGAAAATAGAGGTGTAAATATTTCCTCTATCTCTGCTGTAAGTACTGTTTGCTGACTGATGATTTATTTCATGAATGCCTTTGGTCTGAGCTACTGATAATTAAACTACATCATTTTTACACTGCCTAAGCTAAAATAGCGAGCAAAGCAGAACACAAAACTCAAACTAATTATGAACAGTAAAGCAAAAAAAGAGACAGTGCTAAAATTAGATACAAGATACCATTAGGGAATTATGAACAGAGAAACATGTCAGGCTCAACTTCCAACTCCGAGCCTTGTTTTTACATAGGAAGCAAATTCTTCACACCAAAAATTTCTTCAGGGTTTTGATTATGAGGCAGTGGGAACTGCCTCCTGGCTTTTGTTGCAGTGTGTTTTTTTTTTTCCTTAAAGCTGATTTTTCAAGGTGTTCCACGCGCCACATGTAAGGTCTGGTCCAAAGTCCATTGAAGTCAAGCTGTTAAAAGCAAAGAAGAACACGATCTGCTTCGTCCCTAATTCAAATAAAGTTGTGAATAGCATGCCTGTGTCAGCCATGTTGGGATTTATGGGATTGCCATATTGCAGCAGACCAAAGGGATATCCCCAGCAGTAGGGGGCCCATATCAGGTCGCAGAGGAAGAAACCACCTTACAGAATGCACCCGGCCAGTTGTGCCATCTTCTGGCAATGGGGAGAGGGTGATTGTTTCCTGGATTTAATTAACAATTAGTTTACATCCTGTGTCCATTTCATCCTAGCAATATAATCACTGCTTCTAGTTTTATTCAAATGGGCTTCTAATTTTCTCATATCTAAGATATTTACCTCAGTAACAGCCTGTGGCAACAAATTCCATAGGATAATTAAACATTGTATTTAAAAAACTCATTGAATTCATTTTAAAGTGAAATGAGCTACTTTTAAATGTAGTTGATTTTGTCTAATGCCTATATTTTACATTTAAAATCATTGCACATTTTTGCCTACAAGCCAAAGATCACATTCCTTTGACCTCACTTTAAATTGTGACTTGCTTGCTGTAGCTTTACCATGTGGTGCAACAGGTTCCTTCTTAATATACAACATAATCTGTGGTATGAGATTTCTTTTACAGCATGTTGCCCTAGCTTTTGCTAACCCAAAGGCCTGTTTCCCATGGGAAAGGATGTGCTTTTAAGGCTACATATCTTGAAAAAGAGGCTAGCCTACCAGCCTTGATGACTAAACTACAGGGCTACGTCTACACGTGCACCCAACTTCGAAATAGCTTATTTCGATGTTGCGACATCGAAATAGGCTATTTCGATGAATAACGTCTACACGTCCTCCAGGGCTGGCAACGTCGATGTTCAACTTCGACGTTGCTCAGCCCAACATCGAAATAGGCACAGCGAGGGAACGTCTACACGGCAAAGTAGCACACATCGAAATAAGGGAGCCAGGCACAGCTGCAGACAGGGTCACGGGGCGGACTCAACAGCAAGTCGCTCCCTTAAAGGGCCCCTCCCAGACACACTTTCATTAAACAGTGCAAGATACACAGAGCCAACAACTAGTTGCAGACCCTGTATATGCAGCACGGACCCCCAGCTGCAGCAGCAGCAGCCAGAAGCCCTGGGCTAAGGGCTGCTGCCCACGGTGACCACAGAGCCCCGCAAGGGCTGGAGAGAGAGTATCTCTCAACCCCCCAGCTGATGGCCGCCATGGAGGACCCCGCTATTTCGATGTTGCGGGACGCGGATCGTCTACACGTCCCTACTTCGATGTTGAACGTCGAAGTAGGGCGCTATTCCCATCCCCTCATGGGGTTAGCGACTTCGACGTCTCGCCGCCTAACGTCGATTTCAACTTCGAAATAGCGCCCAACACGTGTAGACGTGACGGGCGCTATTTCAAAGTTACTGCCGCTACTTCGAAGTAGCGTGCACGTGTAGACGCAGCTCAGGAGTGATACCTGCATCCCAATAGTATGTCAACACTGAACATGAAGGACCATAGCTAGAGAGATGAGGATAGCTTGGTCTTCAAGCTCCTTCAGCAATTGGCCTTTCTTCTGTAAGAAAGTATTTATAGATTTTAAGACCCATTAACTTCTAATAACCTGGTTACCAATCACAGGACTCCTCTGAATTAATTCCTGTTTTGCATCTAATAGCTGTAGTTGAGTTGAAGTTTCTCACTTAGAAAAATTGCTAACAATGGAGAATCCACCACAACCCTTTGAAGGTGTTTCCAGTGGTAGTTATCCTCCTCACTGTTGAAAAAATTTCACCTTCTTGCTTGTCTGGATCAGTCCGTCTTTGACTTCCAGCCTTTGGCCCTTGTAAAATGTTTGTCTTCTCTTGTCAAATTTCTGTTCCTCATGACTCTGATCCAATCACCTTTTAATCTTCTTGAGCACTACATAGCTTGAGCACATTGAGTCTGTCAGGGCAAGGCCTGATTTCCAGTTGTTTAATCATTCTCATGCAGGCCCACCGAGCAGGGAGTGGGTGGCGAAAGGGAGGCAATTTCACAGGGGCCTGGCATTTCAGAGTCCCAGAGCCCCCAGCTGCTGCTGCTATGGAAGTGGTGACAGTTGGAGCCTCAGGACCCTTTAAAATGTCATGGAAATGCCGCCCTGCTACCCCACCATTCCATGTGGCTCCTCAGGCTGCATGGGAAGGCCCAGCACGATGAAGGACTGATTGCCTTCAGCCCTGCCCCTTCTACTTGAGGCTCCGCCCCTTCCAGGGATGCACAGCAGACCTGCCCATACCTTGTCCCCAGTGCCTGCCAGCCATGTTATTGTCATGGTGCTTCTCTGAACCCTCTCCAGGTTCTCAACATTCTTCTTGAAGTGCAGATGTAACCCACACACCTTTGTGTGGTTAGCTGGTGTTGAGACCACTTCACAGGAAAAGAATAAGTATCCTCCACAGCTTAAACTGAGCATGTCCTGTCCTTTAGCTCATGCAGTACAGGCATCTGCACAAGCTCTAGACATCCCAGGTTCAAGTCTGCCTGTTGGCAGTTACACAGACACAAGAAGTGAACACAGAATTCCACTTCCCATCATACCGGTGCCAACTGTAAAAGTAAAATCACCTCCTTACTTCTCACTGCAATTATATATCATTATGCATTAGTCTTTTTAGCCACAGTGTTGCACTGGGTGTTTGTGTTCAACTGATTATATATCATTATCCTGATGACTTTTCCCAGAGTCCCACTTCCCAGGATAAGTATGAATTTCGTTCTTTGTTCCCAGATGTATGATCTTATATTTGGCTATATGGGAAGGTATGTAGTTGCCTGTGCCACTATGTTATCTGATCCCTATACCTCTGTATTGGTGACCTGTTTTTTTTGTTATTTACTGTTCTTCCAAACGTTGTGTCATATGCAGGCTTTACCATGATGGTTTTTTTTTCAGGTGACTGATAAAAGTATTCATTAGCCTATGGTTTACGGCCAAGACCTGAAGAACTTCTAATAGAAACATACTTTGATGAGTCCCACTCAAAATTAGAGTTTGAATCCTATTAGCTAGTTAATTAATCCGTTTAACATGTGCCAAGTTGATTTTATATCATTCTAGTTCCTTAATCAAAATATTATGCAATGCCTAGTCCGGAAGACTAAGAATATTGCACTATTACCTTTACTGTATGTCACTCAGATTAAAGTCTCACATGATAGCTCAGTTTTCTCCTATATAGAGATAAGTGCTTAAAAAGAGGTCATTATGGCTACGTCTACACGTGCACCCAACTTCGAAATAGGTTATTTCGATGTTGCGACATCGAAATAGGCTATTTCGATGAATAACGTCTACACGTCCTCCAGGGCTGGCAACGTCGATGTTCAACTTCGACGTTGCTCAGCCCAACATCGAAATAGGCACAGCGAGGGAACGTCTACACGGCAAAGTAGCACACATCGAAATAAGGGAGCCAGGCACAGCTGCAGACAGGGTCACGGGGCGGACTCAACAGCAAGTCGCTCCCTTAAAGGGCCCCTCCCAGACACACTTTCATTAAACAGTGCAAGATACACAGAGCCAACAACTAGTTGCAGACCCTGTATATGCAGCACGGACCCCCAGCTGCAGCAGCAGCAGCCAGAAGCCCTGGGCTAAGGGCTGCTGCCCACGGTGACCACAGAGCCCCGCAAGGGCTGGAGAGAGAGTATCTCTCAACCCCCCAGCTGATGGCCGCCATGGAGGACCCCGCTATTTCGATGTTGCGGGACGCGGATCGTCTACACGTCCCTACTTCGATGTTGAACGTCGAAGTAGGGCGCTATTCCCATCCCCTCATGGGGTTAGCGACTTTGACGTCTCGCCGCCTAACGTCGATTTCAACTTCGAAATAGCGCCCAACACGTGTAGACGTGACGGGCGCTATTTCGAAGTTACTGCCGCTACTTCGAAGTAGCGTGCACGTGTAGACGCAGCCTATGTCTTTTAGTGCAATTTGGCTGTCTGTAGCAAACATCAACTAATGCTCCATCTTGTGCTTTATGTGTTAGAACACTTGAACCATAAGCATTCAGGATCATTTGCTTCTGAACTGTCTGTGACTCCAAAACACTTTATACCATTTTTTGCATAGAGGACCACCTCCCCTTCTACTTGATCCTTCTTGAACTGGTTACAAAGAACAATTTTAACATCACAGTCAAGTGCACCACCCCATCGGGTATAAATAAATATCAATCAGGTCAAACCTATGCTCATCAATGAGTATTTCCAATTTCCCTTGCATGTTAACCAGGCTTCCACCATTAGTTGATGGGAATTTCTCTTCATGTCCTTTGGTTGCTGTGAATAACTTTATTCTCAGGATCTTGATTGTATGGTAAATAAGTGCTCATTTGTTCACACTTTCCAACCTCCATGTTTGTTGTTCATGTAATACCCTTTTGAGCAGTCTAACAGCCTGTCCTGTTGAAGGTTGGTTTCCCTCACACTGGAAATGGTGGTAATTCAAAGTATCCTGCCTCCTCTCCCAACAGAACGTGGTCCAATGTTCCATGAAACAAAACTTTCACTACCTTACACAACTTTCCTAAAAAACATTTCACTTTCAAAATCTTCTCCCTCATGCCTTTCTTCATTTGTGGGACCAGAAAGATCTCCAAGATAATCACTTGGACATTCCTTTAGTGTCAAGTCTTGCCTACAAACTTCAGAAACTTTTTGAATGCTGTGGTCTCATCTCAGTCTTGAGTCTAGGAAGACACTGGGCCATCTTCCTCTTTGTGCTTCCCTTGCAAAACAGTCTCTCCATTTTTTTCTAGTGTACATTTCCTGACAAGGATTGTCTGTCTTCTTGTGATGATTGAAGGTCTCTTCATTTCATACTTGGAGTAGGCCCTTCTGTCTATAGGAGCTTCTGACTTTTACAGGGAGGATCCTTTGTGCTGCAACCTGGCTCTAGAGACTACAGCTCCCATGATGCCTTAGGAGAAAAAGGATGGAAACTATGGCTTTTCTGCCAAGCAAGAGAGAAGATTGTGATCTCCATATTTTGAGAAGCTAAGGCAGGTGTGGAGCCTTTTCCCAACCCAGGAACTGCTACTAGAAGCTAGAGGCTGCTGTAGAACAGGGCAGAGAAGTCACTGTAATTATTTGTGCCCGTGAAAGTGCTGCAGGGGACATCTCCAGTGTCAGAGGAGCTGTTCAGCTTGCTGCCTTGCCTGGACTGTCACACACAACCTGCATCAGCTGTCGCCAACCCAGGTAAAGACCTGCAAGCACACCAGTGCAAGCATCTGCAGCTCTGATACCTGTGGGGTGTACGCTCAGGGGTGGGATGACAGATGAAAATGTAAATGCCTGTTAGGTAAGTTTCAATTATTTCTGTGTACTTTGTCAATTGTTTTTATTCAAGTTTAGTCTGTATCCATGTTTCCTTAAGTTGTTAAGTAAAGGTGTTAGTTCTAGTTTGATCAATTTGCTGTTTTGGCATTAAATCCAGATTGTAACTGAAATAAGCCTTCCTGGAGGTTCCCAAGGCACCCCATTAAGTGTAAAAAGGAGCCAAGCTGGGTGGAAGCACCACCATTTTATGTACCTTTAGAAATAAAGAACAGCAGAAAAGGGTAGGGGTGGGAAGGAGATTTCCGACTATTCAGCATCAGCACTGGGACACTCAGGACCTCCTTAAACAGTAAAACCATCAGGCATCCAGGCACACAAGTGAGTGTTGCCTATTCTCAAGTAACCCAGGAAGGAAAGTGGAGGCTTATACTTGGTAACCTTTCAGGTTGGATGGAGTAGGTATCTCCAGAATGTCTGGGTCAGCTCTCTGTTCCATTTGGCTGCCAGGATTTTCAGATAAGTTTTCTGCACTTGCAATCTTAATAATGACTGGACTTCTGTCTAGCAGTCACAGACGCTCCATCTCTATCTGCCTCTAGCAGCATAGAATGTCTTGTCTTGAGCCACTATGAACTGGCAAGTCTCTATGATTTTCACTATCTTTGGTTATTAGGTCATTTTCTTCCCTTCCTTTCTCTCTTATTTATAGATCCATAGATCTAAGCTCAGAAGGGACCACCATGATCACTAGTCTGACCTCTAAACAGCACAGTAGATACCGACCAGCTGACTCAACCTCAAAAACATCTTCTGGGGCACAACAGTTAGACATGAGTGGGGTTGAATCCAACTCCCTGCAGGCGAGTCAGCTATGTGATGTTCCTTCTTGAAGAGCAAATGCAACAAGAAGAACATTGTAGAGGTTCATTACCGCCCGGTTTTAGGTTGAAAAATTTCTTGAGGCAAGGATCACTATTTATAATCCAAATGAACCATTGGTGTCCTTGGTGTCAGGTGTGTGGACAGAATGCTCTTTATAGGAGCAGAGTGTATATTTGAGGAGGCCTGAGGCTTGATACCAGAATTTAAGGGAGGACTAAAGTCAATTTTGCTTTCCCCCAACCTGCCTATGATCCCTGTACTAAGTACAGGAAGAGAGCGATTGTAAACCAAAGGTTAAAGAATATTGCTAACATTTAACCTTCAAAAGACATTTCACAGAGATAGGTGAAAAACAGGTATAAAACGCTGATACAAGAAAACATTTGAAGTCAACCGCATGCTGAAATACTAGACCTTTACAAGTGCCCACATAAAGAATAGCTTTTGCCTCACCTCTGCAAGCTACATCATCAGATTCTTCCTGTTAACACTCCTCTATTAAGATGCAGGTGCCTCCAGTTTGTCTGTGTAATCAGTTTCAGCTGAGTTGGAACTAGTGGATAATTAGGGCCTTAAGGGCAAAAAAAGTAGCTTTGACCCTCCTGATCAGTTCTAACACAATCAAAATCCCACAGTTTAACCATCTTGCAGAGCAAAGGAAAAGGAGATTACCAACCTTATGGAGCCCCAAACATTTCACCTAATACCACAGTATGGTCTTGACATCAACACAAATTGCATTGTATAGCAATTCAGAGAGACACAGCTGCTTGCTGATTTATGCAAATGTTTTTTTTTTAAATGTTTAGTTAGAGTTATGCTAAAAGTCATTCTGCAGAGATGCATCCAAGGCAAACCCCCCGATCAAGAAGCTGTCATGTGATGGAGGGGTTCAGGTCTGAAGTTTATGGTTGCTTCTTATCTTGCTTCTAGATGCTGAAAATCGGTGACTGCTTTTTAAATTTAACTGTCAGATGACTAGAGGCAGACAAAAACCAAAGAAAATTAACTTACATTTTCATGGGCATTTAGTTTTGAATTGAAATTTCAAATGTCGATATTTAATTTAGTTTTTCAAAAATTCAGAATGTTTCAAACCCTCTCTAAACATTCTGTTCCACTTTTAACATATTTATTATAAAAAACTCTGTAAAATATGAATAGAACATTTTATAAAAAGAATGCAAACTTAGATACATCCAAGTACTTAACTGATCAATATTCTCAAATTAGGTGATTTCAGAATTTCACAGGGGGAGAAAACACTAATGGGTTCCCCACAAGTTGACTGTACATATGCAGTGATGATTTCAGCCAACACTGTATGGGGTTGTATGGAGTATGGGGGTTCATTTGGGAATGGTGAATGGCAGCCAGTGGGATCTGTGATTGGCCATGCCCGTGGATGGTCAATGTAGACAGAATGTCTCTTGGCCTTCCAGAAGATAACTCTGATGGGCTGTGGGCTTGAGCTTGCCAACCCTGGCACAAAATATCTTTACCAGCTATGCTACACCAGTGCAACTGGGCCAGTGTCACACTTCTAGTGTAGACTAGCCCTGAGTTATGCAAGTATCATCCACTGCTAAATTAAGGCAAGAAACTCCTGATCTTTCATGGCACTCAGCCACTGCTCTGATAGCATTGGAAAGTCCAAGTCCTATGCAGGCTGCCATCCAGTGGACTATTTATCCCTGAGCTAGGCACCCTGGGTCCATGCACAATGCCTAGGGAGAGGTAGCTGCTGTCTTGTGGCTAACTGAGCAGCCAGCCAATTGATAAGGGAGCCACCAGGAGCAAAATGTTGTGGAGGGGAGCTCAGGCTCCTGGCTGGTTGACCTAGTGCACTTGGCTGCCAGTCCAGAGCTAGTCAACTCCATCTACTTAGGATCTTCAGGTGTAAACCCTAACCTGAAGTTAAACACCTCAGTCAGATCAACCATGTCAGTATGCCATGCCATAGCAGCCAAAGCCCTTCCACATCTTCTGCTCAGAAGTGCAAAGGGTCAACACAGCACAATAAGTGGCCTGTCTCCAGCACTCCTGATGCGGGGCTGGCTGATAAATGCCCCAAGCTTATGAGAAACATATTCTACTGATGAGAAACAAAGTTGAGACTCCTGCTTTGGGGCCATTAATCTTGGGACAGCAGCAACAGATTGAAGGCTTTGCAAATGCCAAATGGCAAAAACATCGGCTGCTTGGGGAACTGTGAGGTACCTATAAAAATGTCAGAGGTGCCTAGATGGTGAACATAAGGACCAAGTACTTCTAAGGTGTTAGGTTCAAGAGTTCAGTTAGGTTGTTATGATGGGAAAAATTTGATTACAAACCCTTCATACTGTTCAGTTCTGCTGTCAGAGAACATTGCCAGGTAAGATGGTCCATGGAGCACCTGATGGTAAGATTGCTGGGTAGTGGGGCTGGCACCTCTTCCCTGTTTCTAGTCACGACATTGGATTATCAGAAGCTAAAGATACATTAAACACTTTGCATGTCAGGAATTGGTGTCCTTAGTACAGGCCTGTCACCTGAGAGGTAGCTTGGGTAGACCTGAAGTGGGGACCCAGAGTTCTGATCTCCTTAAGAACGTCTCTTCCTGTTTTGGGTATTGAAAGAGTGAAATCTTTGGTGTATCTTACAATATAAATGTCTCTTCCTATGGACAGTCTTTCTGGAGACAGTCTGCAATACTCGCGATAAATTCAGGTGCCTGCAGGATGGGTGATAATCTCGACACTGTGAAAATGTTTGTGAGCTAATCTGAGCTTTGGTTTATTTTACACTCTTATTAGAAAGTACAACTCTTTTAATCAGACTCTCACTTTTCTTTTTAACCTGAGGAAACTAATTTTTGGTAGCTATTTTTAATCCTCCTCTTCCCCACCCCAGTGCTCTTAAGCGAGAGGTCAGGTCAAACTGCTTGCTGGGCGAATAGCTAATTATGCCCCCTGTTTAGCCTAGGATATGGGGTGAGTCATAAATCAGGACATTGATGGTTTAGTTGGTGCCATTCCTGGTCATTAGATGTATGTCAGTGAACAAAGTTCTGATCAAAGCCAGCCATGAGACAGTCGGGGTTGTGAAGCATGGCCGGGGCCTAATGGCTGGGCTGTGCTGAAAAAGGAAGCTGGTAATGAAAAGTCATTAACCAATGTCCTTTCCAATCAGTGGAGCAACATTATGAAGAAATTCTATTTATGCAGTGGCAGGTGGGCATGTGGCCTAAGGGTTCCCATTCTAATCTCAGGCCGGTGTAGAGCTGAAGTAGCACAACTCATTTTAAGTGGGTGATTTGGGTGTCTCAAGGAACAAACAGTGGCCCTGTGTTTCTGATGTACCAACACTCACAGTTGTTTTTAACTTGTTTCTTTTATTATAGAGGGTAGATTAAGAATCATTCTTCTCAAGGGAATCAAGAGATAAGAGGAGCTGTAAAATGGGTTTACAGCAATTAAGCCTAGTTCAAAGGCATGGGAGTGAGGGGCATGGTTATTAGGGCTCAGATAATGCTTGTCAATACACTGGTACTACCTTAATCCAGATGTTTGTAATCCAGGAACACCTGTGGTTTGGATGCTGGCAGGGGAAGGAGGAAGTAGGTCTGGGAACAGGGCACTAGGTAAGCATCCCACCCCTATCTCCCTCCATCATAGACCCTACACACCACCCCCAGCACACTCCTGCACTCTTCCTCCCTCCAAGACCCCCATGTCTGTCTACATGTGCCACTTCTTCCGGAAGCAGCATGGTAATGAGCCATTCAGAAGATTCTAATGAGGTACAGATGCAAATTTCCCACACCTCATTAATATATGGGCATGTGGTTTAGAGTCCAGAAGAAGCTCTTCTGGACTCCGAAATACACATGCAAATGCGTGGCCCACAGGGACCTTCCAGAAGGAAACCCTCCTTTCGGAAGCCCCTTCTTCCCCAAAATGTTGAGGAAGAAGGGGCTTCTGGAAGGAAGGTTTCGTTCTGGAAGATTCCCATGGGCTGTGTATTTGCACCTGTATTTTGGAGTCTGGAAGAGCTTCTTCTGGACTCCAAATTATGTGCACATATGCTAATTAGATGTGGAAATTTACATCCATACTCATTAGCATCTTCCGAACGGCTCATTACCGTGCTGCTTCCAGAAGAAGTGGCACGTGTAGACAAAGCCCATATGTTTCACTATCTGTGTTACATGTGAAATAAAAATTCAGCCCTTTGTAAGATGTTTTTCTTTTCTCCTTCAAAGCAAAAAGTATGCACCAACACCCATGGTCTGGAAAATTCCATAATCTGGCATAGCCTATTCTGCATTAAGCACCCTAGGCTACAGAATAGCCCACATGAGTGGCCCTCCTTCATGTCAGTGGGCTGCAAGATTGTCATAACCAAGATGGTCTTCCAGGATAAGGTCATTTTGTTAACTGCACTTGCGTACTTGGAATTCCTGGGGTGTGCCACTTGAGTCATCGCAGTGCTCTAATTGGGTGCAAAGAAAGCACACAACTCTCACTGTCAATGTGTGCAATCAGCACACACCTCACTTCATGTACCCTTACTGATGTGTGTCACATCAGTGATACTTTTAGAAAAAAAAAAACCCTATGAGGGTGGAAAACAGCAGAATCTGAAAATCCTGCATGTGGGCAACAGTAAACAAAATGTCTCCAGAGCCACACATAGAACCACTACTGGCCTATTTCCCAAGGGTGGTGGATTAAAGAGGGTCAAGTGCATGAGGCAACCTAAGAGGGTGCATGCTAAGATCACTTGGTGATAAGTGCTACACAAGGTTAGAGAAAAAAAGCTTTACAGTGCTCGTTGTCACAGCTCTCTACAGACACTGCAATCACCCCTACCAGGCAGGTCAGCATGATTACTTCCATTCTGTCAAAAGGGGAAAGTGAGACAAAGTAAGATTAAAAGGGGAGATTTCAAAGGCACAAAGGGCTATTTGGTGCCCCCTGCACATTGCAAGACAATAGAAATAGTATTCCGGAATTCCTGGAATTAAACCTTGTGCTATGACAATCCCATCGCAAGCCTGATTTTTTCCTGTTACGACTTCTGTCAGCCCAAAGTAGCTCCCCTAATCCTGATGGATTCACAGCATTGCAAGGCAAGAACCAGGCTCCATTGCTCCCATTATACCAGCTGACTGGGAGTGACCAATATTGTTCCAGCTGAAAAGAGGGTTTTCATCTCAGCTACTTTTTCAAATGATTGGACCTTGCTGGAAAATTCACCTGTTGAATCATCCTTTGAAAGTGACTTGACATTCTGCCCCCTGCCCTAAAGAAAACATTTAAACAAAATCCTTCAGCCTTCTTCATCTTCAGTGAGGGTGGGAAAATAGTTCTCTCCTATTTTTAGAAATGCTAACTTCACTTTTTATAGTGATGTGCAGCTGAAAGAGCTAGCAAAGGGAAACTGAAACCTGACATGGACCCAATACCAAATGAGGGGGTGAAAAAAAAATGGTTAGGCACGATTTGAAAATGGCATGCTGAGAATGCGCAACAGTGAATGTTTTCATTTATATGAGAGCAGGGCCTACGGGCTCCCACCAAGGTAGGATTCTCTTTGTGTTTAGCGATGTGTAGCAAAACTTGGAAATACCTGTGGAAATGTCACTGTTTCAATGTATGTTTTCAGAGTGAATGGGAACTAGAAATCCCATATTTGGAAAAAAAGTTCCCGTACAATTGCCAGTCAGAAAACCTTTCCTTCTGGGGCAGTTTGACGCTAATCAGCATCTGCCTGAGCTCCTAGGGAGTCGTAGTTCTCCCTCTCTGCCCCTGCTTCAAGCTCTTCCCTTATTCTTCCCACCTCCTATAGGAAGTTTGGGCCCACAGTGACATATGGCATATTAAGGTTTCCTCCTTCTTAAATTCAGAGCTATGTGTGCAGCAACTGTTGCCATTTCAGTGGCTATAATGGGAATGTGATCATCAGGAAAGGCATCTTATTGTAAATGCAGCCATATCTTTGAAGTATACAACTTATTAGACAGAGGGATTTATTTTAAAATTATTCTATTTTATATAGGTTTTTATGCCATGCCTCTCACTGGAGTATCTGACTATGCTACAGGTTGAACCTCTCTCATGCAGCACCCTCAGGACCTGACTGGTGCCAGATGAGAGAATTTGCTGGATGACAGGATGTCAATATCATCTCAAACATTACCAGCAGTTCCACTGATTACTGGACTCTTAGACGACATTGAGGGGGTAAATAACAGCACAGAACACTGAGAGCCAGGACTGGTGTCTGGAAACAAACTTGATGGGACCACAGGAAATTTGGCTGTATCCGTAATAAGTGGTCATCCAGCTGACTAAAATCAATCCAGATTACAGTGTTTGCCAGATGAGAGAGTTCTGGATTAGGGAGGTCAAACCTTTAGTATCTAAAACTACATTTATACTTGGAGCTGAGGTTGCAATCCCTAGTTCGAATAGAGAGACTCATTTTAGCAGGTTAAAAACAGAAGCAGGGACTTTGGTAGCACAGGCAGCAGTGAGCAGCAAAACAGATTGGACAGCTGTGTTCATACCCAAGGTTTGTATTTAGGGTGGCTAGTGGTACCAGAGCTTCATTGCCATTTTCAGAAAACTAACTAAATGCACACTAACACAAATTCATCACTCATGTCAGGAACCACAGCTCCAGCTCCAAGGATAGAGACAACCTGAATATTTTAGAAAGGTGTGAGAATTGTGGGATCAAAGAATTAGAGTTTCATCGAATGAACTTGATTATTAGCAAGTTAGAAGAAAACCCCCAAATATTAAGCTCCCCATCTGGTGTTTCACAGGTGACTAATGAGAATACACGTAGCATTCCATAATTGCTGCAAACCATTTTGATCCATAAAAATTAATTCCTGGTGTAAAAGCAAAAAGAGAGGGCATACTTTTTTTGTTGCTGAAGGTCCCCCGCTCCTGCAGTGTTGAGGACAAGGAGAAGCAAAATCTGGAGCATGTTTCATGTCCATTTCTTGGCCTTTCATGCAGCTTAGCCAGATTGTTAGAAACGTTCAGATACAATCTGTGGATGAAAGAAATGTTAACTCTTGAACCCTTATTATGATTAAGTCTTGAAGTCATTTAAAATTGTACGTGGAACATGATCTATTACATATTATGGCACATATAAGCACATATATTTAGGCTATGGCTAAGAAGTACCATCTGTCCACATACTGAAGAGCTAATTGCTAGAAAAAAAAAGGAATAAATGTGTTTGTGTCTTTGTATGGTAAACTAGGCAATAAAGAGAATAAGGTCCTGATGTGGAAAATTGGAAAGTCCATCTGAGTGGGGAAATAATCCATTCTTTAGTGAAGAGTAATGGAAGATACCTCTTCCCTGGTATACACTAATCACACACATACTGTGCAAAAACAGGCTGGGAGACAGACCTTGGAATTAATCTTTAAAATGATATCAGTATCAAATTTTTCAGCCACTTAAATGGCTGCAGGACTCAGCCCATTATGTCTGACATTTTCAAAAGTAGGTGCCTTCATTTTGGGGTATCCAAGGTAATATATCTTGAAGGTGTCTCAAGTCAGCCAGCTAAGACTTGAGAAACCCCAAACGAGTAACCATTCATGAAATTGCATGCCTTGATATCTCAGATTGGACACCCAAATGCGAAGATGCCCACTTACAAAGACCAGGTTAGAAAAAGTGACCATAATTAGTTAGGAAGTAATGCAGAAACCACCAGAAAATGGTGTTCTCAGAACTCTCTGAGGCCACATCTACACTAGCAAATTCTTTCAGAAAATCAGGCCCTTTTTCACACTAGTGTATACATGTCCCGAAGCTATGTCTGCCCAGCAGCCTTATTCAGAAATAAGCTATTCCAGAATAGCTATTCCAAAACAACTTATTTCAAGATAAGGCTGCTACACAAAAAGGCGGTGTCTACACTACAGCAATCTTTTGAAAGATGATCTTCCGGGAGATCTTCTTTCAGAGGCCGTTTCCACACAGGCCACTTCCTTCGGAAGTGGCATGCTAACACACAGAGCGAAATATGCTAATGAGGCATGGATGCAAATTCCCAGTGCCTCATTAGCATAATGTCACATGATTTGGAGTCCAGAAGACGGTTCTTCTGGACTCCAAAACACCATGTAGAAGCACAGGCCCGGGGGGGCTTCCGGAAGGAAGTCCTCCTTCCAGAGGCCCCTTCTTCCCAAAAATTTTCAGGAAGAAGGGACATCTGGAAGAAGGACTTCCTTCCAGAAGCCCACCCCCAGGGCCATGCTTCTGCATGGCATTTTGGAGTCTGGAAAGAATGGTCTTCCAGACTCCAAATCATGTGACATTATGCTAATGGGGTGTGGGGGAGTTGCATCCATGCCTCATTAGGATCTTTCGATTTGTGTATTCGCATTCCACTTCCTTCGGAAGTGGCCTGTGTAGAAATGGCCAAAGAGTACACCCACTCCCCCATTCTTTCTAAAGAATAGGCCAGGGATTGAAAAATCCAGCACCATGAGGACTGCTTTATTGAAAAAAAGGGCCTGTGGAGCATCTATACGTACTTTTTTTCAAAAGAAGCTTTCCAAAAGATATGCTGTTCCTGATCCAGGAGTGGAAGAGGGCTTCTGGAAGAAGTGCCACATTTTGCGTATGGATGCTCTGTTTGTTCTTTTGAAAAAGGGCCTAATTTTCCAAAAGAACTTGCTAGAGTAGACATGGCCAAAAATGCATTTTGAAATAGCAGTTAGCTGTTTCAAAATACACCATCTTAACACATTGTACCTATTTCAAAATAGAGCCAAGGGATGTACTATGGTGTATTTTGCAATATATGCTATCTCCTGTCTTAACAGCACCTATTTTGAAATAGCTATTTCAAAACAGGCTCTATTCTTCGTGAAATGAGATTTAACAATTTCAAAATAAGTCAACCACTATTTCAAATTTATTTCAAATAGTGGTTGTGTTGTGTAGATGCTAGGTCAGTTATTTTGAAATAGCAGCTGTTATTTCAAAATAACAGTGCTGTGCAGACATATCCTGAGTTCACTGATGCACTAATTTCATATATATATATATATATATATATATATATATACAGACTCCCCCCCACCAATATGTATGTATAACATGATATAGAGATTCCAATTCAACATCCTAATGTTACAGGTCAGATACAGTTCAGGTCCTTGTATAAGGTATACAATATTAATTCAATTTTAATTATATATTTTAGTCCATTTTTCTCTCAATCTTTGTTTTTTTCCCTCTGCCCATTCTCTGCTCCATTTTCCAAAATATTTTTGTATTTTTTTCCCTGTCTTCTCACTTCTCCACTAGCCAGACTTTCCTAAACAAAAGGCAAATCCAATAGGAATCAATTCTCAATCAAACTTCCAAACCCACAATTAGGTAAGTGGTTTAAGTTAAAGTTGTAGTCTTACTGATCTCAAGGGTAATTTTGCAACAAATCCACTTTCATTAAAGTCAAGAGCAAAATTCCTTTAATTATAATATTCACCCTACTATTTACGAATTATCTAACTGGGCCAAGCCGCAACATTTGGGATGTGGAATTTGAACGCCAGTTTGATTTGGTTCTGGGCTTTAGGTTCTGCCCCTTTATGAAGCTAAAATGGTGCCATTTATAAATCTCTGGTCTGGATCTAGGTTCATATTTCCACCACCACAAGCATTTAAAGCTGTTGAACTCTAAAGTTTTGATGCAGGTCCCTCTCCTACATGTACTTAATTATAAACTTGGGTAATTGTTTGAAGTCTTTAACATGATGAATGTGCATGCAATCCTGTGGAAACATTCCTTGGTGTTATTCCAATTGTGGTTTCATCCACGAGAATAAGAAGCAGGGAAGAAATATTACTCTTTGCTTGCAATGCAATGAGTATCACCATTCATATAAATTCAGTTCTGAACAGGGGGGGCAGGGAGTAGCTTAAACTGGAATTGAAATATCTTTGTACATAACAAGCAGTGTATTAGGTTACTCTGACTTTACAATTGCATTTGTCCAAATTCTAGGTGCTTATATGACATTATGTTATAATCAGAGATTAGTTTATTTCCTCAGCTGGTATAACATAGCTCCTGTAATTCTAAATATGTCACTATACATCAGTTAAGAGCTTGTCCCAGATAGTTCACTATCAGGATTTTCTTCACAATGTATTGATAACCCAAATAGGCCAGTAACACTTGAGGATCTCAAACAAGGCTTCCGTAGTTAAAAATCCATCCTACTTAAAAGGAGAGGCGACAGAACCAATACCATAATAACAATAGAAATACCAAATGGGAAAATAGGGAAGCAACAAGTATAATTGTCAATTAGAAAATAAAGACAGACCAGGTCTACACTAGGGCTAAAGTCAAACTAAGAATATGCCTTCACTACCCGGAAGAGCTTCTGAGGTTCAATTTTGGGCACCTAATGGGGACATGTGAAGTCGAACTATCGGGGTCAATATTCCACCCCTGTACTCCTTAGTTTTGCAAAGAGTAAGGGAAATCTACTGGAGAAACTCTTTCATCCTCATCCCTAGGCAAGGATGGCCAGATACGTTGACTGTCCATAAGTCGATTCCAGCTATGCAATTGCCATAGCTGGAATTGCATATCTATGGCCGCGTCTACACGTGCATGCTACTTCGAAGTAGCGGTGCCAACTTTGAAATAGCGCCCGCCACGGCTACATGTGTTGGGCACTATTTCGAAGTTGAAATCAACGTTAGGCGGTGAGACATCCAAGTCGCTATCCCCATGAGGGGATGGGAATAGCGCCCTACTTCGAAGTTGAACGTCGAAGTAGGGCACGTGTAGACGATCTGTGTCCCGCAACTTCGAAATAGCGGGGTCCGCCATGGCGGCCATCAGCTGAGGGGTTGAGAGACGCTCTCTCTCCAGCCCCTGCGGGGCTCTGTGGTCACAGTGTGCAGCAGCCCTTAGCCCAGGGTTTCTGGCTGCTGCTGCCGCAGCTGGGGATCCATGCTGCATGCACAGGGTCTGCAACCAGTTGTCAGCTCTGTGGATCTTGTGTTGTTTAGTGCAAGTGTGTCTGGGAGGGGCCCTTTAAGGGAGCGGCTTGCTGTTGAGTCCGCCCTGTGACCCTGTCTGCAGCTGTTCCTGGTGCCCTTATTTCGATGTGTGCTACTTTGGCGTGTAGATGTTCTCTCGCAGCGCCTATTTCGATGTGGTGCTGCCCAACGTTGAAGTTGAACGTCGACGTTGCCAGCCCTGGAGGACGTGTAGACGTTATTCATCGAAATAGACTATTTCGATGTCGCTACATCAAAATAAGCTATTTTGATGTAGCGTGCACGTGTAGTCGTAGCCTATGATCGACTCTAACATCTAATGTAAACCTGGCCTAAGTTATGCAACTTCAGCTACATGAATAGTGTAACTGGAGTCAAAATAACTTAGTTCAACTTCCTATGACCTCCACCCTGCAGGGGATTGACAGAAGGAACAGGAGATTACATTCAAAATTTCTTGTGGCTTTTCCTGTGTTCTTGGGAGTGCAGCAGAATTGAAAGTGCTGTCTAGGGAGGTCTCATGGGGAAACAGTGGAACACCACCTGGAGTCCAAGAACATTGACTTAAATAGTACTGTGTCTGCACTATCCCAAATTTGACCATCAAAGGATGAATTGAGAACTTCTCCTCTAATGAAAGAGAAGTACAGATGTCAACTTTAGAAGCCCTTAAAGTCACCAAAAGTGCAGTGTAGTGTAGTGTAATAGTGGTGTAGAATAATTTGTTATAAAATTAGTCTACAATGGTTAACTTCAACCTAAACTTTCACTGTAGACTTATTCCTAGGAGTGGTAATGGAACACTGACTCTCCACCAAGCCATAAGATAATAAAGAAAGGGATATTCATTCCTCCTAGTCTCTTTTAGAGTCGCATCTACAGAACTCTTAATTGGGCTTGACATGGGGCTGGGAGTAGACATGGGCAAAGAATTGACCTGTTTGGCAGACAAACTGAAAAATCCAGAAAAAAAATCCAGAACAATAGAAATAATTTTGGTTTTTTCACCACTATCACAACAACAAAAACAAAAAAAATATTTTACGTCAAAGAAAATGATTTATTCACCTGGAAAAGAAAAGTTTTGTTTCATTTTTGAATGTTTTTAATCCTTTTTTTGTTAAATAAATCTAGCCAATTTTCTGAATGGAACATCTTCTCACACCTGACTATCTGAATGTTTTGTTTTGAAACCAAAAAATGAACTATTTTTTCTATTTATTGGTGCTATTTGCCAAATTTGCAAATACTTTCAGTTGACTCAAAATTGCATTCTTCAGAAAACAAACTATTCATTCAAGAAACCATCCAGCCTTAGTTGGGAGCAACATTTGTATGAGTGGAATACAAAAGATGTTTAATATGTGAAATGTATTTAAATAACATTAGCCAGGTTCTTCAAGAAAACGAAGACACTGGGATATTGAGAGCCTGATTCCATTCTTTGTCCATTCTCTTCCATAAATGGAAGGTTTTCTGTGGTGTTATTCTGGATTTACATCACTGTAACTGAGATAATAGTTTAGTTTAGATACTGGGGACAGATCTTGATGCATATCCATGTAATGACATTAATGTAAATGGAGTTATCCCAATTTACATCAGTATCTAGACCTTTTACCGGAAGCCTTCTCCTTCCCTTGGATATTTCAGTTCTGCTGATTGGACTGCAGGACAGGTTTTTATTGGTTTAAAGCATATCCAACATAGCAATGAGAGGCTTTGCATATAGCTCGGAAAGCAATTTTGGTTTCACACTTGATGTTCTTGTGCACACCTAACCAGAAGTATCCAAGTGCACAAATTGTAATTTTTCGAAAAGCAGCTGGTTGATATCAAAGACTTTGCAGCAAAGTAAGGTATTATTGTAGTACTTCAAGGAACAGGTTTGCAATTAATTGTTCAATCCATATTAAAGGAATACCCAGCTTGGTTGCTGCAGGCTTTCCATGTGCTCCAGCAATGACTGAATCTAAAGCACAGAGCATGGCAAGCTGATAACCTGCTAGGGGGCAGAAAAAGTTGGGGGAGGGGAGTTTTTTGATCCTAAAATAACATTCAGGCTCTTTAATGGATTTTGCAGCACTGAACAATATAACAAATGAGGCATTCTGAATTCTAATTATCTTAACAAAATCCCACCCTACCCATTGCTGTTTTTTGCCTTTTAATAATAGTAATAATAATAATAATAATAATAATAATAATAATAATAATAATAAAACCCACGATAAGCTAAAAATCACTCAGCCTACAAAACTGCTCCATTGTGTAGGGTTAGCCTAGTTATCATTGCACATCATTCACAGTAGTCCTGCAGATCTTCTTCCCCTCAGTCGTCAGTGAAGTAGAACTTGAGAAGCCTGGGTTTTCTTTCTAGCTCTTGTGAGTGCTCTTGGTCAAATCACTTTGCTTCTGTTTCATCTCACACTCTTTGCTGTATTGGGTTTTAAGCTTGCCAACTCAAGGGATGTCTCTTAAACTGTGTATGTACCATGCATAGTGCAATGGAACCCTGATGCTAGTTAGGTGGTATTGTAACACTCCTACACATCACTTAAAATGAGAGCTATCTTGCCTAGACTTAGACAGGCTTGCAAGTCTTCACCCCTCTGTCCAAAAGAGAGAGCCATATTCAGCCATAGGCAGTGTCATTTTTTATGATACTCTCTGTTGTAGGTATTTATATAATACCACTCTGAGTAGAATCTAGAAACTGACAAGACCAATGTCTTTGTGTCTTCTTGATCTGTGGTGGTGGAACATTGTGGGACAATGCCGCCAATTTATTTCCCCCGCAGTGTGTGTATATAAATTCTTTTACATCCAGCAGTCCCGGGACAGGGAGATTGATGGATATTCAAATATTCTGGATAGCAGAGAATAAAGAGGTCAATGTGGCAGAGAGTTTGGAGTACAAACAGCCATCTCCTTGGGACTTAGACTACCTCCAATTCCCTCACCATCACTGCAATGACCTAAACCAGATTTGAACCAAGGCTTCCAAAGAATCAATGTCAGTTTCTTAATTTCACCTCCAAGGAACCAATCTAATTTTATGCCACTGCTTACTTTAGAGGGAAATGGAAAGTTCCTTCTTGAGACTGAAGTTTGCCAAAGTGATTTCTGAATCGTGCATTAGAGCAGATTCCGACAGATGAAGAGCCATGGAGATCCCATTTTGCCCTCTGCTATAAAAAAAAAAAAAGCCTATATCTGGTTCTATCTTTACTGGTCCCACCCGTCCCTCTTTCCCATCCATTTCATTCCTGAAATTCTCATCTAAGCAGAGTGTCTGACTGACTTAAACCCTTGTCCTCTGAGTGGAGCATAGGTCATCTACAGGTGTCCTTCATTTCACTGTGTCTCGAGACAACTTCTTGCTGACCCCAGGAGTACTATTTTTAAAACAAAGGTAATACATTTCACCCCAGAACTGCCATATTTATTCAAGGCTGGGTGATTTACTGCATAAACTCCAGCAGTTGCTACTATTTAGTGTAAGTGTAGTTCAAAGGGGGTTAACATATGAATGATTCACTTCAGATTTTACTTTATACTCTCTTTTTCTGTGGAAACCCTTAATCATAATTATTTTGAAAACATGGTATTACAGTTATGTGTTTTTCTTGGAACTTCTGACAGTGTTACATTTAATTTTTTTATTTGTTGTTGAACTAGTGTTGACAGGCAGATTTACCATTAAGAGCAAATTAAAACTTCTTCCAAACCCAGATAGCTTTACCTTGCTCAATCAAATAAGTCTGTCCACCTGAGCCAGGAAACTCAATGTAAATGAACTATGGCTGGGCTCTGATTGAACATAGGAGATCTGGGATCCTAATCTTGTCAGCTCACGTACCAGTCCAGGTTACATTCCATCTTGTCTTATGGGCCAACATTTTAAAACTTCCTTCCTAGTTAGTATGTGCAATTTTTGGCTTGTGTAATCAGGACTTCATCCAAAAAGTAAACTTATACGATGAAGCTGTCATTCAAATTTTGCTGGAATAAAATCTGGAGGGCTGAGCCCCTGATTTGCATGTGCAAATATAAATGGCAACCTGGCTTATATTAGAGCAGCCCTTAGGCTATGTGTGGCATGTTGAGAGCTGGTGCAGGATTAGGGAAATGTAGGATGAGCTTTAAGACAAGTTTGTACCCCACCAATCCTATTCATTTATCTTCCGTAATATGTATCTGAATCCCAGCATCTTAAAATATCTGTTTATTCATCGGTAGTTTAACTGAATCACAGGCCACTATTTTCAGAAATGCTCAGCATCACAAATATGGTCAAATTTTCATGCAGCCCAGCCTACCGGATATTAAGCAGTTCTGAAAATACAAGGGGAGGAAGCTGAGCCCGTATGAAAACACAGACTACAGAGGTAAGCAACATATCTAATGCCAGTGAAAGAGTGGCAAATGTGGCAAAAAAGGTAAGGCTACTGGTCTCTTGTATCAACCACTAGCCTATACGTTCTGCTATTGCAATTGGATGACACATCTTAACTTGGGCAGAACTTTAAGGAACACTTTGCCATCTGTGGTGGTTATTTCTCCGTTATAGCATCAGTGTGGGCAGGTGAGTTACATATCGGTGAGCAATTCTAAATGATGAGGAAATTCTGAATAAGCTGAGAAGCATCAGCTAAGTCTAAGATTTTATTTTTAAACATCAGTATGAGAACCCAGGAAGCTAACCCTCCCATCTCTCTTGTTTCCTTTAACCACCTCACCCAGTGGTGAGAACCAGGAAATTCCAGACCAAAATGTCTTCAGGAGATACTTGTGTTTGATAGTTTTAAAACTATTTTGTCAACATTTAGGTAGAGCTAAAAGGGGCACAGAGCTTTTAGATCATGTTCCCAATCGTTTCCTAGCTGCAGCAAGTCAGTGACTTGTCGTGTTCTGGAGATAGCTATGCACATTCTTCTGAATTAGGATATTGTATGTCAGTTCTTTTTTATGATATTTTGATCATCTGTCCATCAGGATCTCCAGCCTGCTCGAAAGTGGGAGTGCAGGAGATACCAGTGCCACACATTTTTTTGCGTGATGTGATCAATCTTAATTATGTCTTCTCCTGTCACTAGTAACATGCCTCTTGTAAAAGCCAGCAGAGTTTAATGTATATTAGATGATGTCTGGCAGCTTTCCTGAATACTACCACTGGGATAGCTATTGACTGGTCATTCACCTACCTTGAAACTTTCTACATCTACACTACGAGATAAATTTGATTTTCAATAAATTTGATTTTTTAAACTCATTCTTATGAATTTCGGAGGGGTAGCTGTTTTAGTCTGGATCTGTAACAGCAACAAAGGGTCCTGTGGCACCTTATAGACTAACAGAAAAGTTTTGAGCATGAGCTTTCATGAGCACAGACTCACTTCATCAGATGCAGCTGAGGAGGTGAGTCTGTTCTCACAAAAGCTCATGCTCAAAACTTTTCTGTTAGTCTGTAAGGTGCCACAGGACCCTTCATTGCTCTTATGAATTTAAATTTAAGTGTCCACAATCCTCTTTGAATTTCAACCTGTCATTTTTCCATGTCTAGTTTCTGCATCCCAACTGCCCTATGCAAGTTCGACAGCATGAGCAGTGCATTGTGGGTACCTATCCCACAGTGTTTCAGCCCTGGTTGCCTGTGGGTGTTTCATGTTAGAATCCCAGAATGCACACTACTGTCCCAGAATTCAGACCTCCCCAAATCAGCCCTGGTTCTCAGTGCCACACATCCTTAGTGGATGTTAGTACAGCTGCCCGCCTCTTTGCCATCAGCCCTGTCCACCCCTGCCTGCTTCTGCTGCAGACATTGGCATTGCTGCAGGAAGCTGAGCCTTCAGTCCTCCCCCAGACCTGCCCGGGTTCCCTGTGCCATGCATCCTCTGTGGAGGTTGGAGTTACAGTGGGCAGCTGTGCTATCTGTCCTGTCCACCCCCACCTGGTTCTGTCAGCCATGCATCTAGACCTTAAGAACATAAGAACATAAGAACATAAGAATGGCCATACTGGGTCAGACCAAAGGTCCATCAAGCCCAGCATCCCATCTGCCGACAGTGGCCAATGCCAGGTGCCCCAGAGAAGGAGAACAGAAGACAATGATCAAGTGATTTATCTCCTGCCATCCATCTCCTGCCCTTGTTCTGAAGGCTAGGGCACCATACTTTATCCCTGGCTAATAGCCATTTATGGACCTAACCTGCAAAAATTTATCAAGCTCTTTTTTAAACCCTAATAGAGTCCTGGCCTTCACAGCCTCCTCGGGCAAGGAGTTCCACAGGTTGACTGTGCGCTGTGTGAAGAAAAATTTCCTTTTATTAGTTTTGAACCTACTACCCATCAATTTCATTTGGTGTCCCCTAGTTCTTGTATTATGGGAAAAGGTAAATAATTTTTCTATATTCACTTTCTCCACACCATTCATGATTTTATATACCTCTATCATATCGCCCCTCAATCGCCTTTTTTCCAAACTGAAAAGTCCCAGTCTCTCTAGCCTCTCCCCATATGGGACCCTTTCCAAGCCCCTAATCATCTTAGTCGCCCTTTTCTGAACCTTTTCTAATGCCAATATATCTTTTTTGAGGTGAGGAGACCACATCTGCACGCAGTACTCGAGATGTGGGCGTACCATAGTTTTATATAGGGGAAGTATGATATCTTTTGTCTTATTATCGATCCCTTTTTTAATAATTCCTAACATCCTATTTGCCTTACTAACTGCCGCTGCACACTGCGTGGATGTCTTCAGAGAACTATCCACTGTAACTCCAAGATCCCTTTCCTGATCTGTCGTAGCTAAATTTGACCCCATCATGTAGTACGTGTAATTTGGGTTATTTTTTTTCCAACATGCATTACCTTACACTTACCCACATTAAATTTCATTTGCCATTTTGCTGCCCAATCACTCAGTTTGCTGAGATCTTTTTGTAGTTCTTCACAATCCCTTTTGCTTTTGACTGTCCTGAACAACTTGGTGTCATCTGCAAACTTTGCCACCTCACCGCTTACCTCATTTTCTAGATCATTGATGAACAAGTTGAACAGGATCGGTCCCAGGACTGAGCCCTGGGGAACACCACTAGTTACCCCCCTCCATTGTGAAAATTTACCATTTATTCCAACCCTTTGTTTTCTGTCTTTTAACCAATTCCCGATCCATGAAAGGACCTTTCCTCCTATCCCATGACCACCTAATTTACATAAAAGCCTTTGGTGTGGGACCGTGTCAAAGGCTTTCTGGAAATCTAGGTATATTATGTCCACTGGGTGCCCCTTGTCCGCATGTTTATTAACCCCTTCAAAGAATTCTAATAGATTAGACAGACACGACTTCCCTCTGCAGAAACCATGCTGACTTTTGCCCAACAATTCGTGCTCTTCTATGTGCCTTGCAATTTTACTCTTTACTAGTGTTTCTACTAATTTGCCTGGTACTGATGTTAAACTTATCGGTCTATAATTGCCAGGATCTCCTCTAGAGCCTTTTTTAAATATTGGTGTTATATTGGCCGTCTTCCAGTCATTTGGTACCAAAGTGGATTTAAAGGATAGGTTACAAACCACTGTTAATAACTCCGCAATTTCACATTTGAGTTCTTTCAGAACCCTTGGGTGAATGCCGTCTGGTCCTGGAGACTTGTTACTATTCAGCTTATCAATTAATTCCAAAACCTCCTCTAATGTCACTTCAATCTGAGTGAGTTCCTCAGATTTGTTGCCTAAAAAGGCTGGCTCAGATTTAGGAACCTCTGTAACATCTTCAGCCGTGAAGACTGAAGCAAAGAAATCATTTAATCGCTCCGCAATGGCACTGTCTTCCTTGATCGCTCCTTTTATATCTTTATCATCCAAGGGCCCCACTGCTTTTTTAGCAGGCTTCCTGCTTCTAATGTATTTAAAAAACATTTTACTATTGTTTTTTGAATTTTTGGCTAGCTGTTCCTCAAACTCTTTTTTGGCTTTTCTTACTACATTATGACACTTAATTTGGGAGTGTTTATGTTCCTTTCTATTTTCCTCACTAGGATTTGACTTCCACTTTTTAAAAGCTGCCCTTTTCTCTCTCACTGCCTTTTTAACATGGCTGTTTAGCCATGGTGGTTCTTTGTTAGGTCTCTTACTGTGTTTTTTTATTTGGGGTATACATTTAAGTTGGGCCTCTAGTATGGTGTCTTTAAACAGTTTCCATGCAGCTTCCAGGGATTTTAGTTTGATTACTCTACCTTTTAGTTTCTGTTTAACTAGCTTCCTCATTTTAGTGTAATTCCCCTTTTTGAAATTAAATGCCAGAGTGTTTGACCGCTGCGGTGTTCTTCCCAACACAGGAATATTAAAAGTTATTATATTGTGGTCACTATTTCCAAGCGGTCCAGTAACAGTTACCTCTTGGACCAGATCCTGCGTTCCAGTCAAGACTAGATCGAGAATCCACTCTCCCCTTGTGGGTTCCTGTACTAGCTGCTCCAAGAAGCAGTCATTTAAGGCATCAAGAAATTTAATCTCTGAATCCCGTCCTGAGGTGACATGCACCCAATCAATATGGGGATAATTGAAATCTCCTATTATTACTGTGTTTTTTATTTTGATAGCCTCTCTAATCTCCCTCATCATTTCAGCATCACTATCACTGTCCTGGTTAGGTGGTCGGTAATATATTCCTAATGCCATATTCATATTAGAGGAATGAATTGTTATCCATAATGATTCTATGGAACATTTTGATTCCTTTAGGATTTTTACTTCATTTGATTCTATATTATCCTTCACATATAGTACCACTCCGCCACCCGCACGACCTGTTCTGTCTTTCCGATATAATTTATATCCCGGTATGATAGTGTCCCACTGATTTTCCTCATTCCACCATGTTTCTGAGATGCCTATTATGTCAACTTCCTCCTTTGATATGAGGTACTCCAGTTCACCCATCTTATTAGACCTTCATATTTCCAGGCCTGGGACCGGCAAAATTCTAATTCAAATTCTAATACAATCAAAAATTCTCAGGCTTCCTGTGACCTCCTTCCTATGCAACTGTATGGAGAGCAGCAGAGATGGAAGCAGCCATACATAAAGTGTCACTGCATAGCTTTGTGGGTACATACAGGACACTTCTGGGGGCTAATAAATTCAAATTAAAGACATGGTGCTTCCACACTCGCCTTTATTCAAAATCTGAAATTTGAAATTGATGCTATACCCATCCCAAATATCGACATTTTGTTATTGGTATTAGGGCTCACTAATTCAAGCTAATGGTATTTACAGTAAAGATGATGCTTTAATATCGAGCTAACTCTTTTAAATTCAATTTTATCTCATAGTGTAGACACAACCATAATAAGTAGAGGTGGGCCCAACTCAGAGAGATAGAGGATCTCTCTTCAGTTTCAAACTTTGTTTCAGTTCCCAGGAGTTTGGGATTTGAAATGTCTGAGGCCATGTTGCACTCTGCACCCAAACTGATCCTAAAGAACTATTTCAGTTCAGACAAAAGGCAGTGGTTGAATTTCTGTTGACATCAGTTGGAGCAGAGTGAGGAGTTTTTTTTGAAATATCACTTTTGTGATCATACAATGTAGAAATAGGAACCATTTTACCTGCTAGTGAAATGCAGCTTTGAAGGGGAGCTAAGCAGCTATTAGGAGAAGCCCAAAGTACTCAGAGCATGTTTCAAGACACTGCAATTCTTACAATTGTAATGTTGATAGACTTGGGTTGCCAGCACCAGGGATATACCCTGTGAGCATAGGGTCTAAAGCCCTGCACTCTACCACATGAGCTAGAGGTCAGCTGGCTCTCAACTGAGGCTGTAGAGCAGAGACTTCACTCACCCCAGATGAAGTCTCAGTGCCTCTGGATACTACACAATGTTCAGTTGAAATATGGGGTAAGTCATGTTGAACAACAGATTGGTCAGAAGGATGCTGTGGTGACTATACTTGCCCTTGTGAAAATGTGACTGCCCACAGGTGGACTCAAACCTGGGACCTCTGAAACTTAGTGCAGTTGCCTGTACAGTGTGAGTTAAAAGCTAACAGGCTACTATTCCCTCTCTGGAAGTGGTCCAGGTGCCACCACATAGGACAGTGAGCCACACTGAGGTGTATGGGTTACAAAAGGCCCTATGATTCTTCTTTGTCTAAGGACCTGGGATTTTCCTCGCATTCACGATACACAGGGACGCACTGCATTTCATTTACATTAGGGAGAAAGGTTTGGTGACCTCTTCTACGCCATGCAGAGGATGGTAGGTCCTCCTTTTTGAGCCCACCCCACTTGTACAGAGGTGAGCCCTTGGGCACAGGCACCAAAAGGATCTACAGAAGTTCTGGAGCAGATACCCCAGAATTTGGGCTGCTTCACTGTCACAGAGTGAGTTGGCCCTCTAAAAAGGTTGGGGTTCTGTCCTCCTTGCCAGATGACAGAGATAGTTGTGGGGTCCTGTGGTGGGAGATTTTGAGTCAGAGTCAGATCTGCTGGGGTATAAATGTCAGCTTGAGTTCAGTGAGTAGGGTAGGGAGAAGAAAGGCTCCCTTCAGTCCACAGTCACATTGCCCAGGAATGAAATCTCATAGGGAGAAGGTCAGGAAGGCTGGAAACCAGTCTGCTGGAGGAAAGCTTCAGAAGAAGGGAGCAGAAATATTCTCCTTAGCTCCCAGGCAGAAGGTCTGGGCATGGACACCTTCAGGCAGTAGCTTACCTCATGCTGGGAAAAGAATATGGCTTATATGCTGAACTGCTTTATTCTGAGAAATAAAACCCAAGCTCTAAAGAAAAGGGACTCAAATCCTGATGCTGTTTGGAGGGCTTCTTTTGTTGCACTGGCTGGTGAGCAGGCCTGTTGGTTGACAGTCCCCTCCTACATGACCAGGGGAATAGGGACAAGAACCTCTACAGGTTTCAAGACTGTGGGATCACCAAACCTCGGGTTTGGGGGAGCTCTCAAGAAGTGTCAGCATGAATAAAAAAACTCTACAAAAGTGCTGTGATCACCTAGCAAGAAACAGCAGAGGCTCCAATCACTTTGATGAAACTTTATGAACCTGAAAAAGCAGCTTCCCGACAGAAATTTTCTTTAAAAATACAGCTGGGGGAAAGAGGCAGTTTTGTTTCAGTGGGGTAATAAATCATGCAACAGGATCTTTTACCCTAGCCCTTTAAAATTTGCACGTAAGGCTTAAAAGGAAAACAGCATAGGTGAGGTAATAGCTTCAATGCATCCTTTTCTTATTTGCATATACCAGAAACTGCATCAAAGACTCTGCTCTGATTTCTCAAAAGAGCCCTGAGAAAGCCATTTTCAGCACAGATTATTGCCTAACAAAAGACCTCAAAAATCCTGAGTCATATTCCTCTCCCGAAACACATCCGGTTGGCTTAAAAGTCACAAGAATTTGTTAACACTAAATTTTTGCTCTTTATTTCTGTTGTTGGCTTTACATCTTGGCTGTGGCCACACTTGGCCAAAATTTCGAAATGGCCATGCTAATGGCCAAATCGGAGAATACTAATGAGGTTCTGAAATGAATATTCAGCACCTGATTGCATGTTTCTGGCTGCAGCACTTTGAAAGTGCTGCTTTCGATCAATGCGTGGCTCGACTACGAGGGGGTCCTTTTTGAAAGGACCCCGCAGACTTCGAAATCCCCTTATTCCTGTCAGCTGACAGGAATAAGGGGATTTCAAAGTCTGCGGGGTCCTTTCGAAAAGGACCCCATGTAGCTGAACCCCACGCAATCAAAAGCGGCACTTTCCAAGTTCTGCATCCGGCAGCATGCTAATAAGGTGCTGAATATTCATTTCAGCACCTCATTAGTATTCTCCGATTTGGCCATTCGCATGGCCATTTCAAAATTTTGGCCAAGTGTGGCCGCAGCCCTTCAGTGGTCTTGATTTCAAGCTCTTCACTACAACCAAGAAGATTAGTAATTTATGTTAAGAAAGAAAAGATTTTCAGAGTAATCACTTGAATCCAGGAGGTAAAGCTTTAAGAAAAAATGCCAAATATCATGATGTATATGATAAAAATTTCAGGATTTGGCAACACCAAATATAGTTTTCATGCTTTCATGTATATTATATCCTTTCCCTGACAGTATGTCTGTCCTGTCCATAAGTCGGTAAACTTTTCAGAGCAGAGACTGTACTACTCTGTCTGTGTAGTAGCCACCACAATGGGACCATATTCATGGTTCATTCATAGGTTCTCCTGTAATAAACGTGAAGATTAACAATAACCTTTTTTGTAGGCCATCAGGGTCCCAGTTAGTACAAAACTGCTGCATTTTGCTTCACCATATCATGAAAAAAGATAACAGAGCTGCCTCAAGTGATCATCCACGACGGGTTCCATCTTGTAAGATGTGACTATCTTTAGAAAGCTGTTGAATGCTTCCCAATGGCCTCTTTTCAAAACCTAAAGTTTTCCATAAGAATTCCAGACATTGTCCACATTTTTCCTTTTCCCACACTCTCCCTTTTCCACTATACTTTTTACAGAAACTCTTGGGATTTTTTGTTTGCTTGTTTACTTTAAATCGTGCTTTCTAACTGAAAGCTGGAATTTTGGTAAATAAAAACCCTGTTAAAGATTTCAGTTTAAAAAAAATCACACCAAGAGGAAAGCAAGTCCATTTTGAACACTATGAAGTGGAAACCATGTCATTTTTTTTTAAATGGAACCAACTTTGGAATAGATCTAATTGTATTTCTCTTGCAAATGTTAAAGACACAGCACACTTGCTCTTACCTCTGGGAATGAAACTCCCCACTCTCTTTCCAGTATTAAAGATGCCGTCATAGTGGTAAGAAACAAAGAAATCAAAACTCATATCTAGCAGATCAGAAGATTGTCGGTTCACCTTTAATGAACTATTTCAGGAAGGCTTTAATTTTAGTCAGTGTGAAGGATCTGTAATTTGTTTGTGGAAGAGAGAAATCCAGGCCCCCCCCCAAACTCCTCTCATCACACCTCCTTATCCAGGGCTACATCTACACTACAAAATAAATTCAAATTTCTTAATATTGATTTTGTAAAACTAGATTTTATAAATTCAAATCTGACTATCCTCACCTCCCCACATGCTGCTCACAGTTGACTTATTACTGCCACGCTCAATTGGCAAACATCAACTGTTGCTGCAGTGCATTGTGGGAACCTATCCCACAGTTCCCTCATTCCCATAGCATTCTGGGTATTTTCACTGGTATTTGACATCATCTTCCAAGATTGCTTTGTCCTCATTCCCCTGCTGTGGTTAGCAAAACTACATTTTTTTCTAGGAAAAGTAGGGCATCAGCAAAGATCTCCAAATTAACAGGAATCTCTTTATTCCATAACTGAATTGTTTTTAAAAATGGAGAAGCCAATAAAAGAACAGAGCAGTAACCATCAAATTTTATCCAGCCCCTGTCTCTCCTTCCCCGCTTTCTGACAAACAGAGGTTAGGGACACCATCCTTGTCCACCCTAGCTCATAGTCATTGACCAATGTATCTAGCTCTTTTTTAAACCTTGGTATAGCCTTGGCCTTCACAATATCTTCTGGGGAAGGGTCCCACAGATTGACTGTGCATTGTATAAAGAAATACTTCCTTTTGTTTTTTTTAAGCTTCTTCTTCTTCTTGTTGTTCCTCTTCTTTTGAGCACTCCTTCCTACTTAGGAAATGGAATGAGCTATTTATTTTCCGGTGGGGATGGGGAGCTGGCAAGGTTGCCAAAGCTTGCGTCCATGACATCTTTTTCTCCTTTAATCTTAACTCTTTCCCTCCAACCCATATTTGTCAGCAGGCCTGCAACCCAGAGTGAGATATACAGGGAGACCCCCATACCAGGAGGAACTCCAAGTGTATAGGTGCAGTGACTTCCAGAATACACGAGAATGCAGAAGAGTCAATGTTTGTACAGTAGGTTACTTTAGAAGTGTGAAACGTTCAGTGCTACTGCTTCTGCTGTCTTTACTTCAGGGTTGCCATGTTTCTTATTTTCTCCCTTCATGAATTTTAAGTGAAGCATGTTATTCTGTTAAAAAACAAACAAACAAACAAACAAACAAAAACCAACCAGATACAATACTTATCTTTAGTAGCTCAGTGCCCTTAGTCACTGGGTTCCAACAAGCTAAGATGCCCCCAATATACAGAGTCTCAGGTTTAATATCACATTTGCCACTTGCAGACCCAACAATTTAAGTTAAGTGTTTCCATTTTTGAATGCCAACTTGAGATATGTGCAAGAAGACTGATTTTCAGGGCTTAGATAACAGCATTTTCTGAAAATCAAGCACCTTTTTAGTCATCTCACTTTCAGTGCCCAGAATCACTAGTGTCTTAGGAAAATCTTGACTGCCATGAGTAGCAAACAGTGGCCCTCCAGTTTGAAAAAAACCAAAAAGCTGTGTCTACACTACAGCTGTGTCTACACGTGCACGCTACTTCGAAGTAGCGGCACCAACTTCGAAATAGTGCCCGTCGTGTCTACACGCGTCGGGCGCTATTTCGAAGTTAACTTTGACGTTAGGCGGCGAGACGTCGAAGTCGCTAACCTCATGAGGAGATAGGAATAGTGCCCTACTTCGACGTTCAACGTCGAAGTAGGGACCGTGTAGACGATCCGCGTCCTGCAACGTCGAAATTGCTGGGTCCTCCATGGCGGCCATCAGCTGGGGGGTTGAGAGATGCTCTCTCTCCAGCCCCTGCGGGGCTCTATGGTCACCGTGGGCAGCAGCCCTTAGCCCAGGGCTTCTGGCTGCTTCTGCGGCAGCTGGGGATCTATGCTGCAGGCACAGGGTCTGCAACCAGTTGTCAGCTCTGTGTATCTTGTGTTGTTTAGTGCAAGTGTGTCTGGGAGGGACCCTTTAAGGGAGCGGCTTGCTGTTGAGTCCGCCCTGTGACCCTGTCTGCAGCTGTGCCTGGCATCCCTATTTCGATGTGTGCTACTTTGACGTGTAGACGTTCCCTCGCTGCGCCTATTTCGATGTTGGGCTGAGCAACATCGAAGTTGAACATCGACGTTGCCGGCCCTGGAGGACGTGTAGACGTTATTCATCGAAATAGACTATTTCGATGTTGGCTGCACGTGTAGACGTAGCCCTCATTGCCCTTTCAGAAGGAGAATGCAAAGGCGGGTGACTGGAAAAGCAAATAGGCACTGATTTGCATATCACATGCCTCATTTGCACAATGGCGGCTGCTGTCTGTTCCGAAAGTGCTGTTTTTGGAAATAAAACAAGCGGTGCAGACAGGGTTCATTTGAAAGGAAACCCTGCTTTGGAAAGCACCCCTCTTCCTCTTATTTTTCCGAAAGGGAATGTAGTATAGATGCAGCCAAAGTGCAGCACAAGTCGCAGTCTCTAGTCTGTAACCTGGAACTGGCATCTACTGCGTGTAAAATGTTGGTTTGGGAGATGTTACATGCAACATTCTACACTCTCCTGTCTGCTAAAGAATAGAAGGATAATTCTTCATTCCATTTGCACTAGATTACTTGCTGTTACACTTTGGGCTCCCTCAAAAATCAGTAGTTAATTTCACATCTATTAGTTCTCACGGCTCCACTGCCACAAACTATTTTTCAAGGGTTTCCTGAGAGCAAAATCTGGACCCAAATCTCTAGCTAAATAATTTCATCAGCAGGAAGTACCTTTTGCAGACCTCCCTGCTAGTCAGATTAAAACCACTGATTTGGCTTCTGTTGATAAACCCCCTTCTTTAAAGACTTCAAACTTCAACAATTTTCAATTCGAAGCAAAACCCTGACAATTTTATGTCCCCTGTGTGTCTCATTTTCCAACAATAATGTGATGTCCTCTCCCACAGCTTATCAGTTTAACTCAGTCGACAACTTCAGGAAAAGTTTAGGAGGTTTATTTTCCAGAATATTATCTGCTTAACATTGAATGGAATTAGCTTCTTCTTTGCCTGTGCTGAAGGCATATTCAAATTTGATCTTGTGTAGTGGTAAAGTCACAGCCAAGTAAAAGCTGAAAACTAAATACCTGCAACTTGTTCTTTTGCATCGCTAAGGGCCTGACTCAATTCCCACCAGAGTCAGGGGTTGGAACAGGCAGTACTACAGATGGCTAAATTGTACAGTATTACACTTTGTCATGTAGGCCCTGATCCTGCAACTCGCTTCATACAAGTGTAAGGATGCACCCTTGTAGACCCCCGTTCTATTCTACCCTATACGGTAAAGGACGTGATAGAATTGTGCATGATCCATGCCTAATCTCTCGAGGCCATCTGTATGTATCCAGATGTACCCTCGCAGAGGAGCAGCAGAATGCGGCAGAGGAAGAAGCAGCTCATCAGCTAAATGAACAAGAAGGTTACTTAGCTTTCTTCATGCGTCTTAACTGGCAAGGTCCTTGTCCAGACATAGCAGATTTAACGGTGACAAGGGCTTATGCTGCAGCATGTCCTTCAGCAACAGAAGCTGGTGAAGGCAGTTGTACTGGAGCGAGTGGTAGGCACAGGCCTAGCCCAGTAGATGGTTCCTTCATAAGTAGCCTGAATAAGGGAAGGAAAGATGCTGCTAATATCCCTATAGCTAGACAAGGAATGCTAGTGAGCTAAAATGACTCAGAAAGAATTGAAGAGGCAACATTGGTTAGCCCCCTCCTATTTATTAGCCCAGTCTGAGGTTACTCAACTAGGGAAAGTCTTGTGATGTTTTACACAACTTTCCGAGACAAGCCTGGGGCTCCTTGGTGTGCTCTACATTGTTTGTCAGTGTGTACACATCTCCGACCAGACCCACTCAGACAAACCACCAGCAACAGGCTTTACTCTGTAAAGAACATCAAAGAGGATTACAGTTCAGCAGCCTCCGCTCTGCTTGCAGCATACGGGCTTCCATCTCAGTCAGAGCTGAGACCCTGCTGTGAGGGCAGAGGTACAGGAAGGAACCAGGAAGTTCTCCCAGCATGCCACAGAGTGTGGTCTACGATTTATACCTCTCAGGGCTGCTTTTGTAACACACTGGACCTTCAGTTACAATGGGTTTAACTGATGGTAGTGAAAATACAGTTTCACAGGCTGTGATATCATGGGGTCCCATAAAGAATAGAGGGACACATCTGATGGTATTCTAGAAGACTGGCCTAAGCAAACTGAGTGTCTGGAGGAATATTTGTCATTCCATTACATGCCAGATGAGAAACACAACCAGCAGGAAGGTGAAGTCACACTGACGTGTAGAGCTGCACTCCAAGATGATCAGAACACTGCAATTTTGGAGATTCCCTATAAACTGCCTGGAGAGATTAACTGGCATGATACGAAACAATCCAGAAAAATCTCATGACACATTCAAGACAGCTATGGGGACAGCCACTTCTATTGAGGCTATCTGAAAGTCAAAAGAGCTTCAATTAGTGGGCAAATGTGAACAGGCTCCACCCAGATTCCATTCTGTTCCCTAGTTAAAAGACAAGACAGAATCATGGGGAATTTGTCCTCACTGTGGAAAGGGTGGACAGAAGGCCACTGATTGTTGCTCCAGACACAAGGATTACCAGTACTGTGAGGGGCAAAGGGGTACACACAAGCCATCAGCAGGTCTACCATAAAGAACAAATGCCAAGGGTCTACAAGAAGAGACCACAAATACATCACAAGCTGCAAGCTTTGCAAGCAACAGATAATTACATCAAATTAAGCACTGCATGCCTGGAAGTGTCCTGCATGCAGGTTGAAGGCAAAGAAGCCACCTTGGTGGCACTGCTAGTCACTGGAAACCCCTTAAGATGGAATGGGACATGGGTTCAACTGTGTCTGTGATTCTACATGAAGAGTTCCTGGTAACCCTAAGAAACAGTAAGGTGGAAAGGACCAACATTATGCTGAAGACATACATGGGAGAGAAAATCACCCCATCAGGAGTGTGCATGGTAATAGTACAGAACAATGGTCAGCACCCTGAGTTGAACCATTTTGTTGTAAAAAAACTGGGTGAAACTGGCTGAGGGTCATTTGCTGGGACTGGCAGTCCATCAAGGCTTTCAAGTTTATATAGAGGTATATAAAATCATGAATGGTGTGGAGAAAGTGAATATAGAAAAATTATTTACCTTTTCCCATAATACAAGAACTAGGGGACACCAAATGAAATTGATGGGTAGTAGGTTCAAAACTAATAAAAGGAAATTTTTCTTCATACAGCGCACAGTCAACCTGTGGAACTCCTTGCCCGAGGAGGCTGTGAAGGCCAGGACTCTATTAGGGTTTAAAAAAGAGCTTGATAAATTTTTGCAGGTTAGGTCCATAAATGGCTATTAGCCAGAGATAAAGTATGGTGCCCTAGCCTTCAGAACAAGGGCAGGAGATGGATGGCAGGAGATAAATCACTTGATCATTGTCTTCTGTTCTCCTTCTCTGGGGCACCTGGCATTGGCCACCGTCGGCAGATGGGATGCTGGGCTCGATGGACCTTTGGTCTGACCCAGTATGGCCATTCTTATGTTCTTATGTTCTTATGTTCTTAAGTTCATCAGAGCTAGCTCACAACAGTAGCTAAAGGAAATACCCTCTAGAGCTCTCCTGGGCTGCGTCTACACGTGCACGCTACTTCGAAGTAGCGGCAGTAACTTCGAAATAGCGCCCGTCACGTCTACACGTGTTGGGCGCTATTTCGAAGTTGAAATCGACGTTAGGCGGCGAGACGTCGAAGTCGCTAACCCCATGAGCGGATGGGAATAGCGCCCTACTTCGACGTTCAACATCGAAGTAGGGACGTGTAGACGATCCGCGTCCCGCAACATCGAAATAGCGGGGTCCTCCATGGCGGCCATCAGCTGGGGGGTTGAGAGATACTCTCTCTCCAGCCCTTGCGGGGCTCTGTGGTCACCGTGGGCAGCAGCCCTTAGCCCAGGGCTTCTGGCTGCTGCTGCTGCAGCTGGGGGTCCGTGCTGCATATACAGGGTCTGCAACTAGTTGTTGGCTCTGTGTATCTTGCACTGTTTAATGAAAGTGTGTCTGGGAGGGGCCCTTTAAGGGAGCGGCTTGCTGTTGAGTCCGCCCCGTGACCCTGTCTGCAGCTGTGCCTGGCTCCCTTATTTCGATGTGTGCTACTTTGCCGTGTAGACGTTCCCTCGTTGTGCCTATTTCGATGTTGGGCTGAGCAACGTCGAAGTTGAACATCGACGTTGCCAGCCCTGGAGGACGTGTAGACGTTATTCATCGAAATAGCCTATTTCGATGTCGCAACATCGAAATAAGCTATTTCGAAGTTGGGTGCACGTGTAGACGTAGCCCTGGTGTTCTGGAAGGGCACTGGGCACCTGAAGGACTTTAAAACCAACATCATTCTGACAGATGGGACAAGCCCTCAGTTCTCTATGGCTCAACAAGTATCATTTGCCTTCAGAGATCCAGTAGACAAGGAGCTAGACTGTCTAGGAGATACGGGTACACTGACCACGGGTCAACTGGAGTAGATGGCTGACTCCGAATGTTCTGGTCATGAAGGAAAAAAGAACAGTAAAGGGTTTGGGGTGACCATTAATCCCAGGGTCTGGGTGAAGCCATACACCTTACTTCACACTGAAGATATTTTCATAGGGAAGAAATTCAGAAAAAATAATGTAGCTCAGGCTTAGCTATGAATAGAAATAGAAGAAGGTTGGAGGAAACAAAACAGAGCAGCAGAAATGTAGCACTTTAAAGACTAACAAAATGATTTATTCAGTGATGAGCTTTTGACAAAGTGGGTCTGTCTCATGAAAGCTCATCAATGAATAAGTCATTTAGTTAGTTTTTAAAGTGCTACATTTCTGCTGCTTTGTTTTGTTGGAATAGAGACTAACACAGCTACCTCTCTGTTACGTTGGGAGCAGTTCACCATCAACGATGAAAAAAGGTTGTGTGAATCCAGCTGATCATTAGTTGGAGTGGCATCCACCCATACAATCTGTGGAGGTCAATGGACCACGTACTGCAAGTAACACTAAACTGTAGATGTTACATAGACATCATTGTCACTGAATCCAGTGTAGCAGACCATTTGAAGAATCTGACACAAATTTTCAGAGGATTGGAAGCATATGGATTAAGGTATCAGTTGCATACAGTAGAGACATCAGACATGCTCAGGGGATGCATAAGTCACTGAAAAAGTTGAAGCATTTATGAGGGCACTTATTACCCTAAAGCTATATGATAGGCTCATTTGTTCATCAGTTTCATTAACTATATTAACATAAATTCTTGCAAAACCTGTCATACCCTCTGAATCAGTTGTTTTAGAAAGGGAAGTGCTGGAAAATGACTAACTAATTTGAAGACATGTTTCAAAAGACAAAGCAAGTGGTTCTTCTGAGCAAGCGTTAACTCACTACAACCTGGAAATATCAATCTCCTCAGCATGTGAAGTGTTGCCTATATAACTGGAGGAATGATTGGCCATGCAATGCTTGATGGTCAGGAATAACCTATCACTTTTGCTTTCAGGTCCCGAAGTTCAGTAGATGGCACTTAGTGCCCAGACAACACATGAAGTGTTGAGCCTGTATTCAGAAATTTGGACATTTCCTGTATGTTAAGGAGATCATGCTTGTGACAGATCATAAAAATAATTATCCATTTTTAACCCCAAATGGGACATTCCAGAAAGGTCTGCTACTCAAATTCAGCAATGAGCTTTATTCTCATGGGCCCATAACTATGCTCTCAAATTCACAGAAGCAAGTCAACATTGTAAAGCTCAGTGGTTGTCATGTCTACTAGTGTTGGATAGAAGCCCCACACAAAAACAAGGTGAATTTGCAGCTGTTGAAATCTTCAGTGCAAACTGGTGTACTTCCTATTACTTAGGTGATACTGAAACAAGAAACAAAGACATTACCATCACAGAATTACCTGAGGCTATCTTAAAAGGCTGGAAGACAGAACCAGTGGAGAGCTTGAAGCCCTTCTTCCACTGGAGGAATTAAATCACAGTTGTTACAGGGCAGTGGTGTCCAACAGAAATTTCAGTATCACCATAGGCCTTATCCCCACTACCCTGCCACAAAGCCAGCCTCCCCAGAGCCAGACATCCCTCCCGCACAGTACTAGGTACCTCCCTGCAAAGACAGGCACCCTCGCCCCAAATGCTGGTGACTCACAAGAGCCATCATTGCCTCTCTGAAGCTGCTGGGTCCCATGGCTGGAGACACATGAGCCTCACATGCCCCACGGCTGGAGAGATGTCAGGTGCCGTGGCTCGCACCATGGCTGGAATGGCTGGTGCTAGCCATTCCAGGCTATGGCTGGAGCCACCACCACCATTGCTGCCATGCGCTTGTCCCACCAATTGGTAGGGCATGAGCAAAGAGCAGGCAGAGGGCACTTCATTTCACCATATCTTGGTGTCCCACCCACCACATTTGGTGAAAGGGAAGCATGGTGGACACTGCTGTTATAGGATGCCTGTGTGATGTGGGAAATTCATGTAATCACTTCCACAAAATCACAGGAAAGGATCCTGGAGGTGTTGTGTGCCGAGCCCCTTCGTATAATCAAGATAAACACATTAGCTAGAGGATATGTCTGGTAACCAAGTACTGAATTACAGATTGAAAACTTAGCTAAGGACGGTTCTGACTGAGAAATTGCAAAACATGATGGGCTTGATACAGCTTCATTTTGGAACCAGTCAACTTTCCCTTAAAAAAATGAAGTCATTTGGATTTTGAAGGTCCATCCTTGGGTACCCAAGTAACCTAATCATGAATGTCTTCCATGAGTTCTGCAAGTATAATACAAGTTCTATGAAGCCATTTTGCTCTCCCAGGACCACCAAGAAAAGATGTACGTGACGATGGTCCACAATTTGTGTCAGTGAACTTTCAAGATTTTCTGAAAAGTAATGGCAATCAGACACATTGTAGACTATCTTGCAACAAATGACTTAGCAGAATACAAGCTTTGAGAGCTGCTACGGAGCAACCAGAGTCACGACAAGCCAAACTTGCAATTATTTGGGTAGCATATCGGAACGCTGCATTTGCTGCAACAAACCAGTCACCTGGAAGTTTGGGCCAAGGGCACCACAGTTGATCTCACAAGGATTTGTTATAGTACTTGAAGGTAGATATTTGAGAAGGGGACCAATCGAATACAAGACTATGGACTCTCTTCTGTTAAACAGTTAAGGCTGGGACAATGTATTCTTGCCTGAGATTAGTCAGGTGCCCCTAATTGGTTTACTGGTGCTAGCCAAGAATTGTGCATGCTTTGGAGTGTGCATGTTGATCTGTATTTGTATCAGTGAAGGCTGATAGAAGTGTGCCTTGTATTTGATGTGAAAGGTAGAAAAATTAGTGATGGGCCTTACTTCATGGAGCAGTTTGTTCCACAGACTGACTTTGCTGACCAAGAAAATTTTCTCCTTCACAGACAAGCTTTACCCTTGTAATAGAAAGTTCCAGTGTGCCCGAGGAAAGGATTTACAGCTCCTTCACCAGTGCTTCATGCAGGCTCAACTGGTGCAAAGTAGTGAATTTAACGGCATTAGGGAAAAACAAAACACTACAGCAAAGGTGCGGAAGCATGCCTTAGGAAGTTTCGTGTAGAACCAGGGGTTAGTTTAAAAAGATAATTGTTGTCACAGTTACAGCTGGATGAAACCTTACAGGAAGTTTCATAACAGACCCACTATAAGATCAAAGTCTTGTATATCACACTTTCGCATCATGTATATACTTGCAGTGCTGCGTTGTACTGTTGAGCGAAGAGGCCTTGAAAAACAGGTCCGCTTCAGACTTAGGACATCATTTGAACACACAGTTAGAGCTAATAAAATCAGTCTGTTTATAAACTGAAATTGTGAGACAGTGTTTTCTAATAACAAATATGAGCTATGGGATTTCTTTTTAAATATCTAACACCTTTAGCTTTCTGTCAACAGAAGGGGCTGCCGGAAGAGATCTTCTGACAAAATGTATGTCGACAAAGTGCAGCTGTACGCTAAAGCAGATTAAAAGAGTGATCCGCTCTTGTTGACAGAGAGTGGGTGGACTGCCCAGCCCTCTCTCAACAGGACAGCCTAAGGGCAGCTCAGCAGACAGGGCTGCCCCAGTGAACCGGAAGCCTTGTCTGTTGAAAGAAAGCCCCCTCAGAGTCTCCACACAGCTTTGGCACTCTCCCTCATCTGGGAGAAGCAGAAGGTTATCAGCGAAAGTGCTGACTTTTGTCAACATACTGTCGACAAAATGCATTTTTTGTGTGTGGACGCTCCACCAGTTTTGTCCACAAAACTCCCTAGTGTAGCTGTAGTCTATGAGCAGTAACAAATATGAGGGTGTATTCAGAGAGAGATTTTTGTGATTCTTTTTAAAGGTTAAAGGGTACAACTTCAACTTAGAAAGTACATTTTTGTCTGAAAATGTCATACCTGATGTTGTAACAAATAACCACTAAGATCATTAGAACAGAAAAGTGCTGAAGGAAAGAACAACAGCACATTTTTCATTTTGTTCATTGTGAGTTCCATCAGAATCCACTCAACACGCCTACTCAGGACAATAAAGACATATATTGCCCTCTTACTCTCTGGGGTGGGCTTCCTGTAATGCCAGTCCATGTGTGGGTGGCTGAGGTGGGAAAAGGTGAGCTGACAGCCTCTGTTTCACACAGGCATCTGAGAAATGGGTAGAATCACCCCCTCACATTTCTCTCCCCATCCCCATCCTTTTTTGTCACTGGTTATTGCTCTTCCTTATATGGGATAGCAACTGCCACCAAGCTGATGTTGCTCATTTAGGTGAGACTACGTGAAACAGGGGTGTAGTATGTGGTTGGTTATATGTTGGCACTGAAAGGGAGTTTCCTGAGAAGTCTGTAAGTGCATTTGGTGTTATGAAGTTTGGTTGATGAGACACATGACTTGAAGTTCATGTGGATGTTAGTGCTGTCATATCCGGTGATATCTTTGATTTGTAGCGATGGCTTTGATGAAAGATACATTTGATCAATTTTGAGATCTTTGGGTTAAAGTGGTATTATGTATGTTTATATCTCAAGTGCAGCTGTGTGAGTGAGAGCTGCATGGGACATTCATAAACAGTGGCTTAATTGGCTACTATTTATTCTAGTTTTGCTGGATAGCTGTTGCAAGGTACAGTCCTGGTATGCTGCTTCTAAGGTGTTCTATCTTTGAAACAGTGTCAATCGAGTCTAGGCCTGTTGGCTAGGGGTTACGCTACAGCGGTCCATCAAAAGAAGTGTTTTCGGAAGATCTATTCCGAAAACATTTCTTTTGAAAGATCATGACCACACACGAAAAAGCAGATTGAACAATTGATCCACTGTTTCTATTGAGAGCGACCACACCTCAGCCATTCTTTTGGAAGAACGGTCCAAGAAATGCCACAGATCTAAAAATCTGGCATGACAGAGGACTGCTCTTTCACAAAAAGGGCCCCTGGGGCATCTGCCTACACTTTTTTCCCAAAAGAACCTTTCAGAAAAAAGGTGTTCTTCCTCATTCAGGATTGGAAGAGGGCCGCTGGAAGGAGTTCCATGTTCTTCCAATTTAATATCAAAAGAATGTATTTTGTGTGTAGATGCTCCATGGGATTTTTCGAAAGAGCCGCAGCTTTTTTGAAAAAAATTGCTAGTGTAGGTACAGCCATTGTGTTTGGTCGGAAGAGTTCACTCTTCATCCTGTCAGAGACAGACTCCGGTTGGAGAATATTACCAAACTGTGATGATGTTAGTATTATTTGAATTAATATCTTTTGGGGAGGTCATAGCACCATTGTGATTAGCATTGTACATACACATCAGCAGAGCCCAAAAGAGCTTACAACTCAAAATAAGCTATGCAATATGCATGATGTGAATTGCATAGCTTATTTCAGGTCTGTTTCAAAATAGGCTATTTCAGCACGTGACACTGTCTAAACGGCACTACAGGTTGAAGTGAAAAGCTATTTTGAAGCACCCCTTACTCCTCCTGCAACAAGGAGTATAGGAAGGCTGAAATAGAGCACCCGTTATTTCTAAAAATATTTTGAAATCATGGGTGCATTGCATAGATGTGAGGCAGATATTTCTGGACAGCTATTTCGAAATAGCTCCCACCAGGTAGACATAGCCTGAGTAGGCTATTGAAAAAATTCTCCCAGTATTGGTGCCAACAGTGTTCAGAACAAAACAAAGAGAGGTCAATATTTTCATCAAACAATCTGCATTAACGTACATCATGATATTCCTTTTCTGCAAACATTCTTGCATAGAAAAACCTCATTTCTTCAAATGCTTGTGAATAAGGAAATGGCAGGACTTCTAAGCAGCAAACTGGCCGATGTTATTCAGAGGAACATGTGCAAATGCTGCTCCCTGCTCTGACAACAGCACTTGTCCAACAATAGTTAAAGAAATCATTATGCTCTTTTGCCTTATTCCGTTGACTCAAATAGCTGTCATCTCAACCAATCAATTCATAGAACCAACTCCAGAGTGCAGCAGCTGCTATTTATTGGTCTTCTCCTATTGACTGCTTCATGGCACTATAGGTTGTTTTCTTTTTCCTGTGCATAGCTGGTAGCTTTCTAATAGTCCACACACACATCGATATTCTCGCAGGAAAGAAAATTGCTCTAGTTTGTGTAACTGAAAAATCAAAAAGCTACTTTAGTTTAAAAAGAAAACAACAGCAATAAACACAATTTAAGGACTTAGTTCATCATAACTAGCTATATGAGATATAATGGTGGATCAGAATTAGGTCCCAACAGTCAAAAATCTCTGATTTTTGGATCTTTGCATTGTGTTTCCTGTACATGGGCATTCTGGTTGGAATTTTGCAAAAATACTTTGCAGAACAGTCAGAGGAGTGGTTGCCATAATATACTAAAAGGGAAGACTATTACTCGATTTTAGAGACAGGGAAACTAAGGCACAGACAAATGTCTTGCCAAAGATTACATACAATGTAGATGGCAGTTTGAGATAGAGGCCAGAACACTGGACTTCCGATACCGAGACAGCCTCAAAGATTTCATTCAGATTTTAGAATAATTACCTTTTTAAAATTATGGCACAGCAATAGTCCATGGTGTTACACATCACCTAAAATATGCTAAACAGGAAGTCAGGAAATAAATCCTTGCTCTGAACAAATTGGCTGGAGTAGGGAGATATTATTCTTGATAAGGTTCACAGACTGGTAGATCTGTTTCAGGAGCGGGTGATTAGAAGGAAGATGAGGAAAGGATGTTTGAAAGTAATGTGGCTCCAAACATAAGGGATGAATTCCTGGCCCTTTTTAATGCAATGGGAGGCTTGCCCATGACTTCCTTGGGGCCAGGATTTCACCAAAGTTTGAAAGTTGGGAGTGGAAGAACAAAACAAGGAGCATTTTAAAAATAACAGCTAGTGAAGGCGGAGGAAGAGAAAGAAGACATTCCAGGAGATAGGGGCACAGCAGGCTGTAAAATGAGAAGGAGAAGGAAGAAGTGGGAAAGGAAAAAGGTACGAGTGGCTACTCCTACAGGGAAAGGAGATAAATCACTTGATCATTGTCTTCTGTTCTCCTTCTCTGGGGCACCTGGCATTGGCCACCGTCGGCAGATGGGATGCTGGGCTGGATGGACCTTTGGTCTGACCCAGCATGGCCATTCTTGTGTTCTTGTGTTCTTGTGTTCTTGTGAGGTCTTTTGCCAGAGGCTAGCTCACCATGCAGGATGTCTTTTGGAATCCTTCCATCATTCATCCTGTGGACGTGGCCAAGCCAGCGGAGTTGACGCTGCCTGAGGAAGGTGTGCATGGTTGGGATTCCAGCTTGCTCGAGGACGGTGGTGTTGGTCACTCTGTCCTTCCATGATATTCCAAGGATGCGCCTGAGGCAGCGCTAGTGGAAGACGTTCAGCCTCTTTTCCTGGCGGGCATACAGGGTCCAAGTCTCGCTGCCATAAAGGAGGGTGCTGAGGATGCAGGCTCTGTAGACTTGGATTTTGGTGTGAGTGTACAGCTTGTTGTTATTCCACACTCTCTTGCTGAGTCTGGACAGAGTTGTGGCCGCTTTTCCAATCCTCCTATTTAGCTCAGTGTCCAATGACAGGGTGTCAGTGATGGTGGATCCGAGGTAAATGAACTCGTGGATGACCTCTAATGTATAGTTGTCAATGCTGATTGATGGGGATTCAGCAACATCCTGACCGAGTACGTTTGTCTTTAGGCTGATGGTAAGCCCAAAGTCCTTGCATGCTTTGGAGAACTGATCCAGCAGTTTTTGAAGCTGGTCTTCTGTGTGAGACACTACAGCAGCATCGTCTGCGAACAGCATGTCTCTGATGAGGACTTCTCGCACCTTAGACTTAGCTTTCAGCCTTGCAAGGTTAGACAGTTTCCCATCAGATCTTGTGTGCAGCAAGATGCCCTCTGTTGAAGATCCAAAGGCATGCTTCAGGAGGAGTGCGAAGAAGATCCCGAACAATGTCAGAGCAAGCACGCATCCTTGTTTGACGCCGCTCCTGATTCTGAAAGCATCCGATAATGCACCGTCATATTGGATGGTTCCTCTCATGTCTTTGTGGAACAACTGGATCATCTTGAGTAACCGTGGAGGACTGCCTATCTTGTGGAGCAGTTTGAACAGACCATCCCTGCTGACCAAGTCAAAGGCCTTGGTCAGGTCGATGAAGGCTATGTAGAGTGGCTTTCTCTGCTCCCTGCATCTCTCCTGCAGCTGCCTTAGAGAGAAGACCATGTCAACGGTAGACCTCTCTGCGCGGAATCCGCACTGCGATTCGGGGTAAACTCTCTCAGCAATCTTCTGGAGTCTGCCAAGGATGACGCGAGCGAACAGTTTACCAGTGATGCTTAGGAGGGAGATTCCACGGTAGTTGTTGCAGTTGCTTCTGTCTCCTTTGTTCTTATACAACGTTACAATGTTAGCGTCGCGCATTTCCTGTGGAACCTCACCCTCTTTCCAGCACAGGCACAGTAGTTCATGTAGGGGTTCCAGGAGTGTGTCCGTGGCATATTTGATTACCTCTGGTGGTATACCATCCTGACCAGGGGCCTTTCCTGCTGCAATGCTGTCGATGGCTCTCTTCAGTTCATCCACAGTCGGTTCCTGATCCAGTTCGTCCATTACTGGTAGGAGCTCAACGGCATTGAGGGTGCCAGGTGAGCCTTCAAGGGCTGATTAGACTGGAGGCAAGGCTTTGAGCCAGGCCTGACCAGCTAGCAGCGCTCTCTATAAGAAGGGAGCTCCCAGCGAACAAGGGGTGAGCAGCGACCAGGGGGCAGCAGCTAACAGGGAAGGGAGTTTGCCTCTGGGAGTTCGCCGAGGGAGGAGCCCCGTGTTTGTTGTCCTTTTCAGGTATGGTGTTCCACCTGTGCCCTGCAAGGCAGCACTACCAGGAAAAGGAGTCTCTGAAGAGAAGAGCCTGAAGAGCAATGGGGGGAAGGTGGACCTGGGGGCACTGAGAGCAGCTGGGGGGAGAGGGGCCAGTGCAGTGAGGAGGGTGGACATGGGAGCAGATGGGGGTAGTGGGTTGGGGAGGGTCCTATGGTGATGATGATTACCCACCAGGAGAAGTAAAAAAAACAAATCAACAGGGCCAGACAAATACCCAGAGACAAGCTACTTCAAGATAGGCCCAAAAAAGCCAAGAACAGAACACCACTGGTCATCACCTACAGCCCCCAACTCAAACCACTGCAACGAATTATTAAACACCTACAACCTATCCTTAATCAGGATGCCACACTCCAGAAGGCCCAGGTGATAGGCCTGTTCTGTCCTACAGACAACCTCCCAACCTTATGAGGATCCTCATGAACAGCCACAGTCTATACCACAGGAATACCAGTCCTGGAACCTTTCCTTGCAACAAAGCCTGCTGCCAGTTTTGTCCACTTATCTTCTCTGGAAATACCATCACTGGACCTAACCAGGTTATTCACAGAATCACGGGCACATTCTCATGCTCCTCTACTAACATCATATATTCCATCATGTGCCAACAATGCCCAGATGCTTTGTATATTGGACAGACTTCTAACTCCCTTAGACAAAGGGTTCATGGGCACAAAACAGACATCAAAATACTCCAGATCCACAAACCAGTTAGTCAACATTTTAACAGAATGGGCCATTCTGTTAATGACTTAAGAGTATGCGTGTTACTGAAAAAAAGTTTTCACACTGCTAGTCAAAGGGAAACAGCCGAGCTGTCTTTTATATTCAAATTTGGCACATTAACACATGGTTTGAACCAGGATGGGAATTTTCTGAGTCACTGTAGGGACTCATCTGCATACTTGGCTTAATCTAATTCTTGACCTTCCCCCACATCCCTCCACTCTCTGATTTGCTGACCTTGATCATTTTTTTCTGATGTGTCTTCCTTGATTACTGTGTTTGGTTCTCTGTACCTTAAATATTGAGTCTGTTCTGGTACGGCTGTGGTCTGAAAAAGAGGGTCTGTCACACGAAAGCTCATCACATAATAAATTATTTTGCTAGTCTTTAAAGAGCTACTTGACTGCTTTTTATGTTTGAAAATCTCAGTCTTATTGAATGTTGCTGCCTGTACACTTTGGTTACAAGAGTCAGGCTGTCCAGCGATGGGTGAACCTTGAAAGGGTAGATAAATCAGTTTGAATAAATCTATGTGCTGTGGAAGTAGAGGTAGAAGTTAGAGCTGGGCAAATAAAACTTTCAGGTAGGTGGCAGTTCCAAAAATAATAACAATCAGTTCTACTTGAACCGAATCTAACTCTTTTTTCAAAAATTCATTTAATTAAAGAAACCTTTTGTGTTGGTTCTAAAATGAGGATTTAAACCTGTGCATCCCACCACTGTGCTAGGAGTTACATGGCACATGAGGAAAAACCGCCACTATCTCTACTTTCTTGTCCTCCAGTTTCTGATCAGCCAGAATTATTCCTTTCAAATTTGCGAATAGTTTCAGATCAACTGAAATTACTATTTTTATCAAATAAACTATTAGTATGAAAAAATTTGCCCAGCTCCAGTTGAAATCTTAAGGTGTAACCCAGTCTGTTGGTTTGAAATGGGCAAAACACAATACAGGGGCCCCAACGTTTGTGATATTTCCATACTTTTATTTCTGGTTAAAACCAGAATCCAGAGAAGCATAAGTAACTACATTTTTAAACAAGTATTTCTTTCTATTCATTACAAATTGTCACTTTTAACTTCTTTGGAATGTCCCCTCTTTCTAATGTTAGAATTGGGTAAATTATGTGTTCTAGAACCATGTGAATAAGGGAGTTTTTGGTTCACTGAACATTCTGAAAAATGGAAAAGAAATCTTTTTGAGTCACACTTGTCTTGTGTCAGCAAAACCAAAATGTTTCATTCTTATTTCAACCATTTTTCAACATTGTTTAATCATTTTTAAAAGAAAAAGAAAGGGACTTTTGAAACGAAAAGTGGTTTCCAAGCGAACACTTGAAATGTTTTCTATGAAAATATCCAAACACAACATTTTGATTGTGCCAGACTTTGTTTTAGGATTTTTACAACAGAAACGATTAATAGAAAGTAATAGCTACAAAATGTTTTGGTGTCATCAATTCCTCATTTTTCACCCTCTGAAAAATATTTGGCTGAAATATTTACTGTTCTAATGTGTTCTTCCCAATTTTGATGCTGAGGCCACTGTCTGGATAAAAGGCCCAATTTAAAGCCTACTGAAGTCTGTAAGAGTCTTTCCACTGACTTCAATAAGCTTAGGATTAAGCCCAAACTGAGCGTGAGTTAACTAGGTGTGCTGGTGTAATTGACTGTGCTGATTGCTACTGGAAACAAATGTATGAGCTTTGGGAGCCAACCATAATACTTTTAATTACACAAAAGGAAGTAATTTCTCCTGTAAAGATATTCCAACTTCTTAAAGATTCTTTTAAGCCACTTCAAAAGTGAGAACCACTACAGAGTAGTAGTTGAAATGCAGAAGGAGGCAGTGGGGTATTTCCCTTCTTCTGGCGAAGTGCATCCCCCATCCCTGAATATTGCTAAACCATTCTTGGCAGGGATTATTTTTAGCCGTGGCTGATGACGATACTTCCAAAGAGCATTTGGTTGTTGTCCTTGGAACACACCACATTACACTGTGTGGCACAAATATGGTTTTTGAAGGAAGATGGCTGAATAGCCCCTATGGAGGGCCTTCTTCTGATCATTTGCAAATCCTTCCACCCACTGGAAATTGCTACATTCCAACATTGTTGCTAAGCACTACAAAGAGTAGGAAAGTTGAATCTGGGCAATCATAATAAAAAAGCCCTCAGCAGTGTTCCCTTTATTTTTTTTCCATCCATGGGTGGAATAAATTTTGTTATGTGCACCAAGGCATGTGCAGTGTACACCACCACTAGAAACACATGATGCCTATTGTGGATGGCTGCGAGCACTTTCCTTATCAGCTGGGCAGCACCTGAATCTCTCCTGGGTGGCCAACTAAGTGGTGAGTTTACAGGGAACAATGTCCACCACCCACACTAGGGCCTATATATTTATCGAGGGCTCATGCAGTTCAGCTAGCTGCAGACATCTTTTGCTGATTTCAGACACAACTTCCTCATTAGCAAGAAACATGCAGGCACAGTGCGTGCTTTAGGGAACTGTGCTGTATAGGCTGTATATACACTGCAAACAGAAGTTCCACTACAGTGAATCTCAGAGGTTGGACTGTTGACGTCAGGAGCTTACTTTCCCACATCGGCAGTCTGGGCGAAGGTCCCTACAACAATCCATGTTCTCTATTGCAGAGGCTGCTGGGAACTGTCTCTTTAAATAAAGCAGATCTCTTGCAAACACATGGGGCCCAGAGTAATTTTTAAGTAGTACATGGAGAACATGTGTGCAGGGTGTTTTATTTGCGTGCACCTCTGCGGGCATATGTTTTAAACTTATGCCAGCCATAGCTCTAGATCAGAGGCAGCCATACTGACAGCTGCGGTGGGCCTGCGATAAGGTGGGAAGGGGGTATAGCTCCCTGATCCCAGAAGGCTAAAGGTGGAAGAGGCGGGGGTTAGGGCAATCAGCCCTGCTTCCCTCTCCCCGTGCTCTATAAGGGCTCCACAGCATTTCAAAGGGGCCTGAGCCTCCAGCTGCTGCCTTCGAAAAGCCAAATCCAGGTGGCAACTTCCTCCTTTCCCCCACAACCCTGTCAGCAGGCCTGATCAGGGGTCTCAAACTCCGGGCCTGCAGGCCATCCCCAGGTGGTGCAATTGTGCAGTCCACCTGGGATTCCTGGCGGAGTCTACAGCTGCTCCAGCAGGAGGTGTCCCATGAGCTTGGCGTTTGAGACCTTTGCTGTAGATCAAATAAATCTACTGTGGCTGCTACACCCAGCCCAGTTTGACCTGAAAAAATAAAAAGCCAATATGCAAACATGTAACAGATGCAAACAATGATCATGTTACCACGTGAATGATAACATTAGCCTTGGAAGAGGCACTAGTGGCAGAGAAGAAGGAGGCTTTCTGGCTTAGACACTAGCCTGAGGGTATGTCTATTCAGAAACTACACACCTGCAGCTGACCTGTGGCAGCCACCTGGGAGTCATGGGTCTCCAGCTGCATGGCTTCTTCATTGATGTGCAGACTTCCAGACTCAGATCGGCGTCCAGTATCTGGGAACCTGGCTGATGACCTGCGCTCTGTTCTTGCTGCTGCCGCAAATTTCCTTTGCAAAGTTGAGAAATTCAAAACAAAAAAGCAGTCAAGTAGCACTTTAAAGACTAACAAAATAATGTATTAGGTGATGAGCTTTCGTGGGACAGACCCACTTCTTCAGACCACAGCCATACCAGAACAGACTCAATATTTAAGGCATACAGACCCAAAACAGTAATCAAAGTTGACACATCAGAAAACAAATGATCAAGGTGAGCAAATCAGAGAGTGGGGGGTGGGGGGGCGCACGGGGAATCAAGAATTAGATTAAGCCAAGTATGCCAAAGAGCCCCTATAATGTCCCAGAAAGTTTGCATCCCAGTTCAAACCACATGTTAATGCGTTGAATTTGAATATGAAAGAGAGTTCAGCAACTTCTCTTTGTAAAGCAGACGGGAAATTCTTCAATAAAACACAGACGTTTAAGTCATTAACAGAATGGCCCACTCCATTAAAATGTAGACTAACTGGTTTGTGGATCAGGAATGTTTTTATGTCTGTTTTGTGCCCATTAACTCTTTGTCTGAGAGAGTTTGAAGTCTGTCCAATATACAAAGCGTCTGGGTTGTTGGCACATGATGGCATATACGATGTTAGCTGAGGAGCATGAGAATGTGCCCGTGATTTTGTGAGTAACCTGGTTAGGTCCAGTGCTGGTATCACCAGAATAGATATGTGGACAAAGCTGGCAGTGGGCTTTGTTGCAAGGAAAACCCCCAGGACTGGTATACCTGTGGTATAGACTGTGGCTATTGGTTAGAATCCTCATAAGATTGGGAGGTTGTCTATAGGAGAGAACAGACATGTCACCTAGGGCCTTTTGGATTGTGGCATCCTGATTAAGGATAGGTTGTAGGTGTTTAATAATTCGTTGCAGTGGTTTGAGTTGGGGGCTGTAGGTGATGACCAGTGGTGTTCTGTTCTTGGCTTTTTTGGGCCTATCTTGGAGTAGCTGGTCTCTGGGTATTCGTCTGGCCCTGTTGACTTGTTTTTTTTATTTCTCCTGGTGGGTAATTCAAACTTATGAATATTTTGGTAGAGATCTTGTAGTTTTTGGTCTCTGTCAGTTGGATCAGAGCAAATGCCATTGTACCTAAGGAGTTGACTGTAAACAATGGATCTAGTTATGTGTGCAGGATGGAAGCTAGAAGTGCGTAGATAAGTATAGCGATCAGTGGGTTTCCGGTAGAGTGTGGTACCGATCAGGCCATCCTTGATTTGTACTGTAGTGTCCAGGAAATGTATCTCTCATGTGGAGTAATCGAGGTATAAATTGATGGTGGGGTGCAGATTGTTAAAGTCTCTGTGGAATTCTTCTAGAGTATACCATGGGTCCAAATCATAAAGAGGTCATCAATCTATCTTTAGAGGAGGGGCAATAGGGGACGAGAGCTGAGGAATCGTTGTTCCAGGTCAGCCATAAATATATTAGCATATTGTGTTACTTGACTGCTTTTTCGTTTTGATAGTATATAGACTAACACGGCTCCTTCTCTGTTACTATTGAAAAATTCAGTTTTCCATCCATGAAATGAAGTGACTAACACTCCTGTCATGTAACCAAGAACAGACATTGACAGTGTGTTCTTAAGAAGACAGGAGAATTCATTCTGCTTGGCACATATCAGACCCATTCGCACCGCTCTGGATTGCAGAAACTTACATTCTGTGCGCAAAGTTCAACACAGCAAAGCTTTTTACATGTTTGCTCAATCGTTCTGAACGTAATTCTTCTACCTTGCACTTCTGAGGATTTCAGACCTCTACAAGAAGCATTGCTATATCATCTTTCTGATGATAGCTTCAAAACATTTTATAAAACCTGGGTAAATAAGCCTCACAATTTCCCTGTGTAGTAACAGAGAGGTAACCATGTTAGTCTGTATTAAAACAAAACAAAATAAAACAAAACTTTTCCTTGCATCAAACCCCGCTCCCAACTTTGTCCACATATGTATTCTGGGGATACAATCACTGGACCTAACTATGTTAGTTACAAGATCAAAGGCACATTCTCGTGCACTTCCACCAACATCATATATGTTATTATGTGCCAACAATGCCCTGACACTGTACATTGGACAGACTGGGCAAAACTTTTGCCAAAGAATAAACAGACACAGAGCAGATGTCAAGAAACTCAATACACATAAGCTGGTGAGTGAACACTCCAATGGAGTGGGCCATTCTGTTAAAGACCTGACAATCTGTGTCTTGGAGCACAGAGAATTTAACAACAGATCAGTGCGTGAGACTTCTGAGTTAGAGTACATATTCAAATTTGACACATTAACACGTGGTATGAACAGAGACATCAACTACCTCACTGTAACACGTCCCGTGACGCCCAGCCCCTTGGTCTAGGGCGGGCGGCAGTTCACCCGAGTTATATAGTTCTGGGCCCAGCCCTCAGTCCAGGGCGGGGCAGCAGTTCACAAGAGTTATATAGTTCTGGGCCCAGTCCTCAGTCCAGGGCGGGGCAGCAGTTCACAAGAGTTATATAGTTCTGGGCCCAGCCCTCAGTCCAGGGTGGGGCAGCAGTTCACAAGAGTCAAGCACCTGCCCAGCCCTCAGTTTGGGGCGGGGCAGCAACACAAGGATAAGCACCGGCCCAACCCTCAGTTTGGGGCGGGGCAGCAACACAAAGGAAAAACACCAGCCCAGCCCTCAGTTTGGGGCGGGGCAGCAACACAAGGATACGCACCGGCCCAACCCTCAGTTTGGGGCAGGGCAGCAACACAAGGGACTATAGACAGGCTCAGCGGGGGCTGGCCCTGTCAGGGAGGGGGGTAGGGGGTCGCAGGCCCTCCCGCTCCACTGCGACCCGGCCCGGGGCCCTGGGGGTCGCTCACATGCAACCCCGGCAGTGGGGATCCAGGCCGCAACACACTGCCATTGGTTCGTGAGCGACGTTCCCCGGGCCACTTCCTACCTCACCCTCTGTTGGCGGCAGGTCCCAGTCCATCTGGTCGAGGGGTCCTCCTAGGTCGGTCTCCTCTGGGTCATCCACCTGTGGGGGCCCTGGCCAATCGTCCATGACCACGTCGTTAGGGTAGTCAGGCGGTGGCAATACAGGAGATGCAGGGCGGTCCTGGGTCCGAATGTTATAGGGATCCGCCGGGGCTCTGAGGCAGCCTGCTCCCGGGGCCTCTTCCACGGCAGGGGATCTCCACCGGCGGGAAGGTCCTGGTAGGTCCGGGAAGTCCGGGTAGTCTCCTTGGGGCATACGGATGCGGAGTTGCGTGGAGCCTCTGGGGGCCTGCTCCTCCCGCCTGGCTGGGCGGCTGCAGGCCCTCTCCCTTTGGCCCCGGGGAGCTCATGCAGGCACGTCCTCCTTGCCCGGAGGCCCAGCACTGAATGGTGCCCGAGTCCCGCCTTTGGCTCTTCTAGCCCTTGGCCCCGCCCTCTGAGGGGCGGGCCTCTGGTCTCCTGACTCTGGCCCCGCCCACCAGGGCCTTGGCATAGCTTCCCCGGCCTCTGGGTCCGCAGGAGGCCATACTGACCCACTACACTCACCTTTTACAAGGACTGCATCCCTTCCTTTGATTCTCTTAATTATCTCGGACAGGACAATTAACGTCCCCTCACCTCTCACCCCTTTCCTGCTACCTTATTTGATTTGTCAGTTTGTATTGTATTTTTTTTTTCTTTTTGGTCCTCTGTAAGTATAAATGTCAGTCTGTATTGGAAACTGGTCTGAAGAAGTGGGTCTATCCCACAAAAGCTCATCACTGAATAAATCATTTTTTAATTTCGCTGTGTGATAGGGGCCATGTCTACACTATCCCAAAACTTAAATGGCCATGCAAATGGCCATTTTGAAGTTTACTAATGAAGCGCTGAAATACATATTAGAATGCCGGCGGCTGCGGCACTTCGAAATTGCCGCAGCTCGCCACCGCTTGGCTCATCCAGACAGGAGTACTTTTCGAAAGGACCCCACCAACTTTGAAATCCCTTTATTCTCGAATAAGGGGATTTCAAAGTAGCTGGGGTCCTTTTGAAAAGGACCCCTGTGTGGACGAGCCTTGCGGCGGCGAGCCACATCAATTTCGAAGGGACACGGCCACCGGCATTCTAATGAGGCGCTGAATATGTATTTCAGCGTTTCATTAGTAAACTTTGAAATGGCCATTTGCATGGCCATTTTGAAGTGTTGGGATAGTGTAGACGTAGCCAGGGTGTTTAGCAAACACTGTGTGAAACCAATGCACAGAAAGTTTACGTGACTTGGATATTCAGGCTTGCTGAAGGGTGGGCAGAAGGGGCAATCACTCACAGGCCTGGTGTTTCAACAGGGCCCAGAGCTCCAGCTGCTGCCACTGCTACTCTGGCTGCTGCAGGAAATGGAGGTCCATGCCCCTTTGTAGAGCTTCAGCAGCGCTTCTATGAGCATCTGTGTGTGTGTGGAAGTGGGGGCGGGTGCAGTGTCATGGTCCAGGCAGAGCAGAGGGCTCAATCCACTAGGACCCACTCCTTTTGCCTTTGGTCTTGGCCCATCCAGGGTTTAGTGCTGGATCCCCTGCCCACCTTTCTCCAGGGCCCACAGCCCTGTGATGTGAGAGGAAAAGCAGGAAATAGAATCCCAAAGTTACAGCCTCCTTCCATTTATAGTCAGTGTGTCTCATTCCTTCCCTCCCACCCAAACAAGCAGCCAAACCAATACGCTGATCTGTAGAATGTATTCTCCTATCCATAATATTTTCAGTAGATAAGAGCTACACGTATCGTATAAAACAAGAGCATTTGGTAGGCGAGTCATGATTTCTTGCCTCTTCACCATGTGAAATGACTTTAAAGAAACAATTTCAATATACATGAAAATTAAAAATAATATATATATACACACACACACACACACACATTGAGAACCACACAATATAGTTCAGTAATAATAGGCCAAGGGTTTCCCAAAAGCAACAGTAGATGCTTTACTTTCCATCAGGGGAATAAAAAAACCCCACTCCCTTATATACTTTTCAGGTTCAGTCTCTGGATTGTAACAATGCTTCCTGCTGTTATCTTGTTTTGCCAAATACCTGCAGCACAAACTACAAGTTTTGCACATAGAAGAAAAGATCCACTGCGACAGGGCTGGAATGCGAGCCTGTACCAAGCTGTGATTTCTTTTTTATAAAGAATATAAATATAAACATTCTCAGGAAGAAAATATAGATAAGCAAATACATTTTTATTGAGGGTGAGGTGAGCCCAGAGTCAATCAGGAGACTTTGCTTTTTCCCAGCTCACGCTCAAAGGCTGCATCCTGGATAGCCTGTATGCAGCACAGAAGAGCATAGACAGGAGTTTCTCTAGACCAGTGGTTAGAAAATAGCTATTGAACAACAATGCCAAGTTCTTCCTCTCCCTCAGGATCCAAGGCAGAACCTGTTCCTTGTGTATTAAATAGGAGCCTGATCCAAAGCTCAATAGAGGTTGAACCTCTCTAATCCAGAACTCTCTTGTCCAGCATGATTTTACTTTGCTGGATGACCACTTATCATGGGTGGCCAAATGTTCTGGGCTGTTATTTAACTGTAATTTACCCCTAAAGTGTTCTAAGAATCCAGTGACAGTGGAAGTGTTGGCAAGGCTGCTGGACAATACTGACTTCCTTTGATTCAGCAAATTCTCTCAGCCAGCACACGTCACAAGAGTGACAGATTAGAGAGGTTCAGCCTGTACAGCCAAAGAGTGGGGTCTTCACAATGACTCCAATAGCTTGTAGAATAGACTCCAGAGAAGCAGCTGTGTGCTACGCTGGGGGTACAAGTACACAACTATAGTAAGTTGATCTAAGGTATGCAAATCTAGCTACGTGAGGACCATAGCTGGAGTAGACATACTGTAGGTCCAGTTACTGAGAGGTCTATGCTACACTGGGGGAAAACACTCTCCTGTCGACTCACCTTACTCTTTTTGTAATGGGTACACTACAGGGGTTGACTGGAGAGTGGTCTGTGGTTGATTTAGTGTGAAGATAGATAGAAGAAACCAGGTCAGCAGCGCATGGCAACTGGGGTTTTCTTTGTTGCCTTTCTCCATATGGCCGTGTCTACACTAGCCCCAAACTTCGAAATGGCCACGCAAATAGCCATTTCGAAGTTTACTAATGAAGCGCTGAAATGCATATTCAGTGCTTCATTAGCATGTGGGCGGCCGTGGCACTTTGAAATTGACGCGCCTCGCCACCACGTGGCTCATCCCGATGGGGCTCCTTTTCGAAAGGACCCCCCCTACTTCGAAGTCCCCTTATTCCCATGAGCTGATGGGAATAAGGGGACTTCGAAGTAGGCGGGGTCCTTTCGAAAAAGGGCCCCGTTGGGATGAGCCGTGCAGCAGCGAGGCGTGTCAATTTCGAAGTGCCGCGGCCGCCTGCATGCTAATGAAGCACTGAATATGCATTTCAGCGTTTTATTAGTAAACTTTGAAATGGCCATTTGTGTGGCCATTTTGAAGTTTGGGGCTAGTGTAGACGTAGCCTATGTCTCTATGGCCACGTTTACACGAGCACGCTACTTCGAAGTAGTGGCGCCAACTTCGAAATAGCGCCCGTCACGGCTACACGTGTTGGGCGCTATTTCGAAGTTGAATATGACGTTAGGCGGCGAGACGTCCAAGTCGCTAACCCCATGAGGGGATGGGAATAGCGCCCTACTTCGAAGTTGAATGTCGAAGTAGGGCACGCGTAGATGATCCGCGTCCCGCAACATCGAAATAGCGGGTCTGCCATGGCGGCCATCAGCTGAGGGGTTGAGAGACGCTCTCTCTCCAGCCTCTGTGGGCTTCTATGGTCACTGTGTGCAGCAGCCCTTAGCCCAGGGCTTCTGGCTGCAGCTGCAGCAGCTGGGGATCCATGCTGCATGCACAGGGTCTGCAACCAGTTGTCGGCTCTGTGGATCTTGTGTTGTTTAGTGCAACTGTGTCTGGGAGGGGCCCTTTAAGGGAGCGGCTTGCTGTTGAGTCTGCCCTGTGACCCTGTCTGCAGCTGTTCCTGGCACCCTTATTTCAATGTGTGCTACTTTGGCGTGTAGATGTTCCCTCGCAGCTCCTATTTCGATGTGGTGCTGCCCAACGTCGAAGTTGAACGTCAACATTGCCAGCCCTGGAGGATGTGTAGACGTTATTCATAGAAATAGACTATTTCGATGTCGCTACATCAAAATAAGCTATTTTGATGTAGCGTGCACGTGTAGACGTAGCCTATAGGTATGATTTCAGTGAAGGGATTTTATAACCTCAGGCACAACCTACCTCAGCATTCTCTAGCATGTCTCTTGTATTATCCTTTCATAATTCAGCCTCTTGGATTTTTCTGTTCCAAGTGGAGCTTGCTCCATCACAGAATCAGCTTCCTCAAAGTGATGATGATAATAAACTTAGAATTGATATAGGAAAAAACTGGGTCCCCTTCCTTTTTGAGGGATGGGGGAAGGTGTGAGGAGAGGTTTATCAAAATTAAAAATCCCAAAAATTTCAACCAGCTATATTGTTGGTGAAATAATTGGAATTCTGGGGGTAAAATTTTAGTCAAAACTTCCTCCTCCCACTTTTTTCCAATTCAATGGAAAGCATCAATGAATTTAATCTGAAAAACAAATCAATTTACATTAATTATAGCATCATGATAAAAGCACTTGAGATTCTTGGGGACTATATAATACTCTGGACACCTTTTGATTTTTTTCTGTGTTTGTACAGCACCTAACACAGACGGGTCTTGTTCCATGACTCAGGGTGGGGCTAGCACTGTGGTCATACAAGTAATAGTTATAAAAGTAATAATAAGAAAAACAATAATTGACAATAAATAATAAAATACTCTTCATACAAATAAACCCATCACATAATCTAGATGGCAGCACTCAATTCCATCATCCTTTCCCCTCTTCAAAATGACCCAGCAACCTTTTATACCCACAGTCCAAATAAAAAATAAGCTGTGTAATTTGGTCTGAAAATTGACAAACTGGGACTGTCTTAGTATATGAGATTAAACAAAGTTAAAGGTGCACCAGTTGACTTATCTGACACAATGCTCCAAATGCACAGTGAGACATTCATAAGCAGAACCCTTGGCCATATGGAGATATACCTATTTCATAGAACCAGAAGGATATTTTCAGAGGTCCTCAAGTCCTGTTTCCTGCACTCACAGCATGACCCATCACCATCCCTGATAGATTTTTTTAAACACATTAGTCCCACATCCCTAAACAGCCCCCACAAGGGCTGAACTCACAACTGTGAGTTTAGCCAGCTAATGCTCAAACCACCAAGCTATCCCTCTGAGTCTGGGCCACTGCCCTCAGCAGGACCTATCACTGTCCCTTCTTGCAGGACTGACATTCTAAATTATTATTGCAAGTGGGCTGGACGCTTTCATCATAACAAGCCTAATTTTAATTATTTATCTATCAGAAACAGATGATCTGGAACTGGTTGTGTAACATTTCCATAGACACTGTCAGTTTACATGGGGAGAAGATTTCTTTGACAGTTAGGAAAATTACTGTATGGCTTTTACAGTATGGCCTGAATCCAGAGTTTTTTTCCCTGTCGTGTCTGAAAATTTAAAATCTCAGCTACAGTAAATTCCAGGTGTTCGTTTCCAGCTAGAGTGACAGCTTTGAACTCCTTGGATGGAACCAAATGAGGCAGGAAAAAAGAAAAAGAAAAAGAAAAAACAATCCTTTGCTCAGATTAGGTCAGGACCCTCTTGGCACTGTCCACATTCTTCTTCAGCACCTTGGCTTTTTGCTTCATGTCTGAAAGGAAACAGAAGAGCAGACAATCATGTGACTGCAGTGCACTTTCACAATTTCTGTATAAAATTTCACTTAATGCAATTCCGGCGCCAGTGCTGTGCACATGATGGTACAGTTGAGAATATGTTTATATAACAAGACTGCATGCCACTGCGATCCTTTAAATTCTTCTCTAAGAGCTTTACTCACTCCGGGCTCACTCATCCAAAACCCTTTATAATCTCAAATATCTCTTGCTACTTTCTCCTTTAAGTGTGTGTGTGTGTGTGTCTTAGGGAAATATGTAACTGACGTGGACAGTTTAAGGTTTTCTTCTTTTTCTAGTTTTTTTATTTTTTTTTTCCTGAGAGAAGGGAGGATTCTGCTTTGGTATGAAACGGTCAGCCTCCAAAATCATCCCACCTGCTATTTAATATGTTAAGCACAGGGATTTGATTCAGCACTTGGAAATGTTGAACAGTTATTATTTATTTGCACTGCAGCCTTGTTTAGTAGCCCTGGCTAGGACTGCAGCCTAAGGGAACATAAATAAATGTCCTTACCCCAACAAGGTTTTGCAATTTAATGAGAAACAGACAGAGGGTCCAGCAAACAGCCAGGTGGAGCACAAAGTTAAAATGGGATAATTATGTTTGGCGTCATAAGCAGTAGTCACAACACGTCAGCTGCTTAGGTGTTGTCAAATGTTGCCAAAGGTACATAGAGGAGTTGATATAAGTTTTAAGGAGGAAGTAAAATAGCTGTACATGAGCTCTCTCATCCAGCAAACTCCATAATCCGGTGTGATTTTGGTTAGCTGGAAGACTAGTTATCCTGGGTGTGGCCAAGCTTCCCATGGTCCCATAAAGTTTCTTTACAGCCTCCAGTCCTGGCTGTTGGTGTTCTTTGCTGTTATTTAGCTGTAATTTGCCCTTATATGTCTTCTAAGAGACCAGTAATAAGTGGAAGTCTTAGTAACATGCTAGAAAATATGAATTTCCCATCATCCAGTAAATTCTGCCATCCAGCATCCTTGGGACCTAACCGGCGCCATATGAGAGAGGTTCATCTGTAATTCATAGGACAATGCATGTCTTCATCCAAATCATATAGAACAGTGTTTCTTAAACTTTTTCAGACCATGGAACACCAAACAATGATATTTTTATGTGGAATACCTATGGAAATTTTCTTAAAACAAAACAAAATGAAGAAATGTAATCAGGTATCACCACAATGAAGAAGTAACATTGCATCTGGTGTTAATAACATAAAATACATATCAGTGTCTGATGTCAAAAAAGTGTTAGACTCTTGCAGTACGCCTGCGAGTCATTCCATGGAAAATAGTTTAACAAACACTGATATAGAGAACATTAGTCTTTCAGGGTTCTCTCCTGCAAATCAACTGCATGCAGTATGGAAGTAGATATTGTTCAACTCTTTTCTCCCTCCATCAGCTTGTCGTTTTTTTCATACTTTTTGGATGAATACAACTATCTCAGAACGTGTTCTTCAGTTGACATCACAAATACCACAGGCTGTAAAGAGCATTCTGGGGTTATGTCTCTGGTAAACCAGGTTGTTTTATAGGGGGAAAAATATTTCCTAAAAAGTTCAGTTAAAACCTTTTTCTAAGCTGAATACTCTTTGTGGCCTGGTTAATGGAACATTTAAGTGCATATTCCTGGGCTTAACTCAATTTACATGTTTGCTTGGCTCCCTATTAAGACCATGTCACTGCCAGACATGACAATGTGTGTCTCTTTCCAGCTGAACAATGACAGCCTTTCACTTGTACAGTGTGTTACACAGTCATTGTTTTGGGATTAGTCCTTGCTACGTCTTATCACACATCAGAAGCTACAGTAAGCAAGTGGAATTTTCTCTGATGTGTAAATAATTTCTGCTGCTTATTTGGCTAAGTAGCAAAGATCATATATAGTAATGCTAATATCATGCAATTTGTGGTGATGTAGTAATGATCCAAAAATCATTTCTGAAGGAACAAATTGATGCCTAACTCCTCACAATTTTTGTTAGTTGAAGTTGGATACAGTATTTTTCACTTCCTGCTTTAAATTATTTGATAGCATTTAAATGAGCTTTTTATGAGTTTCAGCTTAAAAAAACAAAAACAAAAACAAAACCTATAGAACTAAAAAGTGTGGTTACAGTTATGATCTGTTAAAGTTCATTGGCATCTGGCCTTCCATTTGGTATTGGAATTTGTTGGCAAAATATTTTTGTTGAAAAATCCTGACATATCAAAAACAAAACTTTTCATTGGAAAAGGCAAGTTTCAAAGCATTTTTCAACTTGGACATTTTTTGAGGAAAGAGAAGTCTTAAAATTGACCCAATGTCCTCTTTCAAACTGTTTTAAATGACATGTTCCAGATTTCTGGTTCAATGAAACTTTTGTTTCAGAATTAAGTTAATTAGAATTAAAAATTTTAAATGGTTTCAGGAAGAGCACCACTTTTCAAAAGCTTCTTTGAAAAGAAAATGTGTAGACACTCTTGCAGGCTCTCTTTTTCGATAGAGCAGTCCTCATGGGGCCTGTTTTTTCTATCCCTCACCTGTTCTTTTGAAAGAGCGTGGTCTGTGTGGAGACTCCCTTTCGAAAGCACAGATCACTCATCTGATCTGCTTTTTTGTGTGTCGATGCACTCTTTTGAAAGTTCTTTCAGAAGAGATCTTCCAGAAGGGCCTCTTTTAAGAGATCTCTGTAGTGTAGACATAGCCAAGGGGGTTGATATTAAAATATCTTATAAATTCACATCAGTGGTGAATATTTTAGACTTGTCTACAACTACCTTGGAGGTTTATTGCATTAGAATAGAAAAATACTGGTGGGGGCAGGGGGAAAGCGCAATAAATATCAGCTCAGCAGCTACTCCCTTCAAAGACTTTCAGTCTTATGCATGTTGAATTCCGCTTATATTTTCAATTATTCATAGTGATGAAGCAGGTGCGGTGGATGTATTCCATTTAAGGGACTCACACCAACAAATATTCTTGCAAATGTTATTTCACTTCACACCAGGAAATCAATGCTGTGGAACACAAAAAGAAGCCTCTGTACTTGCTAATGTACTGGCTCAGGTGAAAGCATGTAAGTATTGTAGACTCCTTGATGGCTGTATTAGCTAGAGGCAAATGCAAGTGCAAAACAAAATACAGGTTGTATTGTGTTTGGACCTGTTATTTCTATTACAGTAGCACCTGGGAGAGGTGGCTTTTTTTTCAGTGGGGGGGGCATACAAGACTGGGACCCATTGTGAATCCATGATACGAACTGTTTTTTATGCCCCAAAAGAGTTTCCCATTGAAATGGAGGCAAAAGTGCTTACGCTACAAACATATACACACATGCTTTATTCACAGGACAAGCTTGTGTTCTTAAATTTAAGCACGTGCATAAGTGTTTGCAGGAATGGGGCCTTAATGGCTTGGGTCATATGGGAAATGAAAACTGAGACCAAAACTTTGGACTCGCGATACATAGTTCAGTGCATTAATTAGAAAACCAGTCTTTCTCATTATGGCAGTCACAGCAAAAAGCTAGCAAACAAAAGAAAAAAAAGTTTGTGCATTAGATATTGCTCAGTTTGCCCCTGTGTTTTTGCTTTAGTTTCACCATTGCTTTCAGTTTTGGCAAATATCAAAAATACTCAGAAGAATTATTCATTAGAATACCTGATCCAGTTAATTATCATAGAATTATAGACTCACAAAACTCGAAGGGACCTCAAAAGGTCATCAAGTCCAATTCCCTGTTCTTTCTTTCTTTCTTTCTTTCTTGACTCGTCTGACTGGACACTATGTGTGAATGAATTTTTATTCATGTTTTAACAAATTTCAGTCCATTGGAGATTAACAAGATATCAGTGTTGACTCTTCATTATTCATGATGTGACTGACCAGTGAATCACTAGGTATTTTTTCTGTTCCTTGCCTGGATGTTGTTCTTCATTCAAGCCTCTTTTAAATATTTTACTTTCTTCCACAAAATGGTCTGGGGAAGCGAGATTTAGAACTTAATTTGAAAAACACACATGCCCTCACTTGTGGATGTCTCCGTGAATCCTGACTTCTAGATAGAACTGGTCAAATGTTTTAAAATTTTGAATTTTGACTAATTTTTGACATGCAAAATTTCAGTGAAAGCTTTACATTACTTTAGAGCTGCCCCTTGGTCCAACCCCATGCTCCCTGTCGGTGGTCCTGAGAACAACATTCTTAGCTTTCTTGAGTCAGAGCTTAAATAAAGAACATTTCACATTACTTTTTAACTGCTCTGTACTTCTAAGGGCTTCATTCATGGTGCAGAGAGGAACTTATTAGAAACATGCAACAGTAAATTTGATAAAAACTCTTAATCTGATGAACCATGTTGACTGCATGAAGCTAAATATAATTTTTCTCTCTACAGGAGAACAAAGAAGAAGACGACGTGACTTGAAAAATTGTGTGTCTTTCATTTTATTAAGTTGTGACTTAGAATTCTGATAACAAAGCACTTCAACAAAACAGATCAAGATTTATTTTTAAGCAAGGATTGTTTTCTTTTGTATTCTTCTTGTAAATAGAATGCATACATAAAACTGGACCAGTTTTGGGATCTAAGTAAATAGTAATAAATTATAATAAATAATACTAATATATTAATAACATTTTGATATTTGCACCTGAAAACAAACTATTTCAGTTGTTTCCATAGGAACAACATATTATATACAGACTAATAGCAGCAAAGAGCCAAAAAGAAAAAAAAACCCCTACCATAAAATGCACCTTGCAAAACAACTTGAGATAAAGCAAGCTTGTTGTTCAAAGATGACTTGGACACTCATAAAAATAACAAGAATATTTGTAGAGTTATTTTAATAAATACTAAAATCTAAAAGAATTATTTGGAGGGGTTGGAAATGCTTATGCTACAGGCTTTTAAAAACAGCTCAGAGACATATCAGAGGTTATCTAGGTATATTTAATCCTGCCTCAGTGCAGATGGGTGAACTAGATGATGCTTTCTAGTGCTACAGTTCCATGATTCAGGTCACATAATGATATCTAATGAATGGGAGTTGGGAGACAACATCCCCAGAAGCCAGATTGTCACATAATTGCCTTCTGTGGGGTTTTGTGCACCATCCTCTGGAGTACCTCGTGCTGGCATCAGCATACTGGTTTTGATGGACCATGGGACTGACACAGTGCCACAATACCGAGGTTCCCAGTGTTCAGTGGGTCCTGATTGTGTTCCCTGCATCCATATCAAGGGTGACTTCTTCACGTGTAGATCTCCCTAATCATCTGGGTTGGTATCAGCAGTCTCTATGGCTGTAATCCTTTCCTTTTCTCCCTTGAAGTTCTGAGGATCTTTAATGGCTCTAATATCTACATGAGGGGGGTGGGAAGAGGTGGTTCTGCTGGGGAGATGTGCGCATGATGGCGTTTTTCCCCCGGATCAATAGAACTTTTAGAACAATAAATTCACCAATGATGAATTACAACGAGTGTATGACTTTTATTAAAGAGTTTTGTTAACCACAGATACCCTGGTGAACAGCATGTATTTGTATAAATAATATTTGTTGCCTGAAGATTTGTGCCAGCAAAAACCCATTCTAGAAATGGTAACAGAGAAATAAGTGTGCTAGTCTATATACTATCAAAACAAAAAAGCAGTCCAGTAGCTCTTTAAAGACTAACAAAATAATTTATTAGGTGATGAGCTTTTGTGGGACACACCCACTTCTTCAGACCACAGCCATACCAGAACAGACTCAATAGTTAAGGCACAGAGAACCAAAAATAGTAATTAAGGTTGACAAATCAGAAAAATCAAGGTGAGCAATCAGATAGCTGAGGGGCTGAAGGCTGGGGGGGGGGGCGGGGGGAGAGAGTCAAGAATTAGATAAAGCAAAGTATGCAAAAGAGCCCCTATAATGAGTTAGAAAATTCCCATCCCAGTTCAAACTACGTGTTAATGTATTTTCCTCTTCAGTAAAACACAGACTTTCAGGTCATTGACAATATGGCCCACTCCATTAAAGTGCTGGCGGACAGGTCTGTGAATCAAGAGTGTTTTTATGTCTGTTTTATGCCCATTAATTCTTTGTCTAAGAGAGTTTGAAGTCTGTCCAATATACAAAGCATCTGGTCATTGTTGGCACATGATGGCATATATGATATTAGTTGAGGAACGTGAGGCTGTGACTGTGATTCTGTGAATAACCTAGTTAGGTCCAGTGGTGGTATCTACAGAATAGATATGTAGACAAAGTTGACAATGGGCCTTGCTGCAAGGACAAGTTCCAGGATTGGTGTTCCTGCGGTATAGACTGTGATTGTTGGTGAGAATGCTCATGAAAGACAAATGAAAAGATTCGGTGAACTTAGGTAGGTCTACATAGCAAAGTTATTAGTGGCTGACATTTTGAAATTGGTAAACCTCATTTCACAAAGAATAGCACCTATTTCAAAATAGCCATTTCAAAATAGATGCTGCTAAGACATGGAAGAGAGCACAGTTTGAAATAAACCTTAGTGTGTCTAGTGGCTCTATTTCAAACTAGGCTTTGTGTGTGTAGACTATGCATTTTGAAATAGCTAAGTGCTATTTCAAGATGCCTTTTTGTATGTAGCAGCATTATTTCGGAATAGCTTATTTCAAACTAAGGCTTCTGTATCAACATGCCAGCTATGTCTACACTACAGCAATCTTTTGAAATAAGTCCTACTGAAAGATCTCTTCTGAAAGAACTTCTTTTGAAAGAATGCGTCCACATAAAAAAGCAGATCAAAAGAGTGATCTTCTCTTTCAAAAGAGAATGTCCACACAGCCCCCGCTGTTTTGAAAGATCAGGCCAGGGATTGAAAAATTAGGTGCCATGACGACTGCTCTTTCAAAAAAAAAAAAAAAAGGGGCTGCAAGAACATCTACACGTTTTCTTTTGAAAGACGCTTTTGGAAGAAGGCACCTTTCCTGAAACAGAAGTGGAAGAGCACTTTCAAAAGGAGCAATGTGTTCTTTCGGTTTAATTTCCAAGAACGCCTTTTGTGTGTAGACACTCCACTGGATATTTTGAAAGAGACCGTTCTTTTGAAAAATATTTTGAAAGAACCTGCTAGTGTAGATGTGGCCACCTTAGTGAAAATGAATTTGAAGGAATGTTCACAAATACTGAACCCACAGAGTTTATGACAATCTCTGAGGTATTATATGCATTTTGGTGGGAGGAATGTGTACTCCAATAACGGTAACTGGATATGGACTCTACTTGGCCTAGGTCATCCAAGAGTGTTAGACACATATGCTTGAGGATCTTGGCCCTTCATCTGTGAATCTCCAGCTGGAATACAGAGCAAGTTGGTAGTGTCTGAAAGTTTAAACCAACCAGTGATTTAGTGGCTTCCATGAAATAAGTTGGTAAGTCTCATTCCATTTCTTATGGGGCATGCGTGCACTACTTAAACCATACCCGTGGTTGACACTAAACAGTATCTTTGGCCTCTCAAAAGTTGCCAGTGATTTCATGGCTCCTGAATACTTAACTGGTATGTAATTAGACACGGTATGTTTAATCTTGTACCAGCACAGGAGATGAACAAGATGACTTCTTGAGGTCCTTTCTGGGCCTACATTTCCATGATTCTATAGTCCTTTCAGAGTACAATTGCAATATAGTGGTGGCAAGGCAAATTTCTGTCACCCTTATGCAACCACTGCCAGGTGAACTTAAATCTGGGACCTTTGGAGCTTAGTTCATGAACTTCTGGTTTGCCCCTCTGCATGCAGCTCTGAGGGGATGGGGGGTGGGGGGCAGGGTTGACTGCCCTAAACCTTGCCCATTTCACCCTTGGTTTGGCCAAGCTGGCCCTGCTGACTAAAGGTAAGGGTACAAATCACTTATGTTCATGCCTATACTATAGAGTCAGTGTCAGCATGGCTCAACTAACACGCACCCCTTGTGTAGTCACAGCATGTACTGACAAAAGGAGGCATTTTGCCAGGTTAATAAGAGCTCATTTCTGTTCTACACTGCATGGATGTTTTTGTCAGCATAAATATGTAGGCTAGGAAATGTGATTTTTATATTGTGGTCTGGGCTCCTTTGACAAGCCTGCTCTCTGACTGTAAATTAAGTATGTGTACTTAATTCAGCCCTGCCAACACATAATCTTGAAAGGCCCCAACCTGGAGGCATTGAAGTCTTGCTCTTCTGTTAAACGAGAGCAGGATCAAGCCCTAATTAGTTTGCAGTGAGAAATTCTGAATGAAAACGATTCTGAAAGGTACATTGTGGGTTCTGCACAGTTTCACACTTCGAGAGATTCCCCCTTGATTAAAATCCTTTCATTTTCAAATTACTGCAGTGCTCTTTGTCTTGCTGTCAAATGGAAATGTGCAAAACTTTATCTTGATAGCATGAGAAATCTGATAAGAAAAGAGATATCATGAGGAAATAATAAAAAACCCCACTCAGTCTAAATAAGAGGTGCAGATCATGAAAATAGACTGTTACTAATGTAATGTGTTAATTACATTTAGACTTCCTTCAAGACTGCTGAGTGTAAACAAGATTTGGATCCAGAGGATTTTATAGAGGCCTCCCTTCTTACACATACGTCTGCAGTGCAGGAGAAGTAAAATTTCATTTATTCCTTCATGTAAGGGTGAATTCTATTGGAGAACAAGAAGCTGCTGTTTAAAGACAACAACCAAAATTCCTTTGGCTAGGACAGGTTGGGATGGATTTTAAGGTGGTGTCAATTGTTATATTTCCATAGTGCAGCTATGACAAGTGGAAGATCTGACCCATACAATTTTAAGATATCTGGAGATGCATACTGACAAGAACTCCAATAACATCACAATAATTACTCTGGATCTACACCAGCGTGTCAGATAATGTAACCTGGCCCTAAAGCCATGTGAGGATTCTCAAAAGAACTTGAAAACCTTGACTTATACGGTTTCTGCATTATGCTGTTACTTTGGATGTATGATTCAAGCTCTCCATTAATTCCAAGAATAACATATCACTGAACAGAATACCCACTGGTGTTTCTGGGATCCAAGCCAGCTCCTTAAGGGAAGTTCTGATCTACCTTTAATAGAAGACCACCTGTGTTCCCTGTAAGCTGAGTGCTTGGCCAGCCACCCAGGAAAGATTCAAGTGCTGCACAGCTGATTAGCAAAGTGCCCACAGCTGCCCATAGCCAGCAGCATGTATTTCTATTGGTGGGGCACATCTGCACATGCCTCAGTGAACATAACAAAATTTATTCCAGACCATGGATGGAAAACAACATTAGAGGGAACCCTTAAGACCACCTCACTTAAGCAATCAATTCTGTTACTCCCTTATGGGGCAAAAGTTCTTTATTACATTCTAGTTTCTTATGGAAAAGCCCTATAGAATTGATAAGAAAAAGACAGCTGTAGTATAGGACTGTGCTGTAGGACTTAATAGATTGCACTCCTCCTATCTTATTCTATTTGGAAGGCTTAAAAAATTATGAAAAGTTGAGCATTTTCTATCAAATGGCATGAGCTGTTAAAGTAAATTTTGCAAAAACCTCTTGTACATTCAGGGTAAAAGTTTCAAAAGCACCTAAGCAAGTTAGGAGCTAAGTCCTATTTTCAGAAGTGATTTAGGCCTTTTTTCACATGAGAAAAAGGTGTGTTCATTACTTGGTTTAGCTAACATGGGTAACGAACACAAGAAGATTTTTTTGTTTTCACAGGAGTTAGCGGGTTGAGATAAACGGTAAGCTCCTTCATATTAAAACAAAAAAAGCAGTCATGTAGTACTTTAAAGACGAATAAAATGATTTATTAGGTGATGAGCTTTCATGGGGCAGACCCACTTCTTCAGATCTGGAGACAGTGTTGTACTGAAAATGATACTAGCAAGTTCTTTTGGAGAGGAAAGACCTTTTTGAAAGAACACGCAGAGCATCAACACACAAAATCCGCTCTTTTGATCTAAAATAGGAAGAACATGGTACTTCTTCCAGCAGCCCTCTTCCTCTCCCAGATGAGGAAGAGCGCCTTTTTCCAAAAACTTCTTTGAGAAAAAAGTGTATGCAGATGCTCTGGGAGCCCTTTTTTGGAAAGAGCAGTCCTCATGGCAGTGGAGATTTCGATGTCTGATGTGTTATTTCAAAGAGCAGGGGGCTGTGTCGCTGTAATCTATCAAAAGAGCAGATAGATCTTTCGATCCGCAGTTTTGTGTGTGCATGTACTCTTTCAAAAGAAGTTTTTTTGGAAGAGATCTTCCGGAAGGACTTCTTTCAAAAGATCACTGTAGCGTAGACATGGGTTTAGTGTTTAATTCAATCAGCTAATGTGCTGGAAATGACAAATTGCCTTGTTTTCCCTTGCATATGACCTCATGTTAACTAACTCAAATGAAGAAAACACCCTTTCCCTTAGTAAAGTTACACCCTGAAGGCACTTAGGAACCTAAATTCCATTGAAAGCCAATGGCATTTAGGTTCTTAAATTACTTAGGTGCTTTTGAAATTTTTACCCTTCATCTCTGTCCCATTCTCCAGGAGTGACACATGATGACGGAATCCCCAAAATGACCCATTACAACTTATCTAGGTAAATCTTCCGATTTATCGTGTTCCAACTGAGATCAGAATCTTGACCACTATGCCTGGGTTAATAAGGATGGCCTCTTGAACAAACTGCACATCATGTATATATTAAAAAGTTACAAGGACTATGAAGTCTATCTCCTGTTCAGACTAGCCTTGCAAATCAATGCAGTTGGCAGAGTTCCTCTGTCTATGACCTCCTGATACTGTAACTACAAAGTCACAATGGATGTAATTGCTGTATAAAACTTCCACATACCACAGCAGTACATAATCATTGAGCCTAAAATTGACTGAGCATACACTGTAACATACTGATTTTCAGGACAGCTAGGCTCCAGGGAGGGTGTGTTTTAGCAGGGGGGTTTTGTGGAATGATGAAATGCAAACAGTCCTCTCTTTCAGTCTGCTCGTTTACAGGTGTGCCACCATGTTATCCATACCATGCTATGGCATTCTTTTCAGCTATCATCACCCCCAGTAAAATAAACTAAACTCGCACTCATTCCTGAGTTTATACGCTGTTAAAAATTTACTGTCAGCTTGATTTATGAACTTGCTCTGCAAAGTTTTGGGTTTAGTGGTGCATGACACGGTTCTTTTTGTAGGCCCTGAGCTCTTGTCTTCAAAACAATAATAACAGTGGGATGAAGACATCTTTTAAGGAGCTTGGGAGTGAAGGCTAGACTGGCTGGCATGTCCCAGAACTCATCCGGGAGTAAAGCTAGTTTTGAGGGGTTTAGCGGCTGGTGAATCTCAGATGGATCAGAGATTCACTCTCAATAGCCACTTGAGTTTCATGTGCTTTTTCGGGATTATCCAAGCCTTTTAGCTCTCTAGTGTTGAGTTAAAAGGTTGAGGAGTAGCCTTTCTCATGTTTGTCTGAAATCCTTCTTCCGCTTCCTGTTAGAACTGGAGAGGTTAGAGGTACAGAATGCTGAAAAAATAATATTTTTGGGGTCGGAGGATGATGTGTGGGGGAAGCAACCTGAATATTTAGGAAGTTATTGCACAGACGTCTTGATTTCTGTAGGAGCAGGATACCATCCCAACTGGAGGTACAGAACAGAATGTTACACTCTGTTTGCTAGCTTGTTGCCGAGTGGAACTTTTATACTTTGTTCCCCGAGTCACAATAAAGCTCAGGTTTGGCCTGTTCTGATACAACAATTTTCAATAACATGTTTTTATAATGTCTCATTTATGGAAGAAGCCAGAATCTCACAACACTCTCACTTTATCTCCCATGTTTTATGGGTTTCCACCCCTTTTATTCCCAAGCAGCTAATTTTTCCACAATTTCATAGACTCATAGAATCATAGGACACAAGAACTGGAAGGGACCTTGAGAGGTCATCATGTTTAGCTCCCTGCCCTCTTGGCAGGACCAAGCACCATTCTACACCATCCCTAATAGATGTCTATCTAACCCGCTCTTAAAAATCTCCAGCAATGGAGATTCACCAACCTCACCGGGCAATTTATTTCAGTGTTTAACCACCCTGACAATTAGGAAGTTTTTCCTAACGTCTAATCTCAACCTGCCTTGCTGCAGTTTAAGCCCTTTGCTCCTTGTCCTTTGCTTAGAGGCCAAGAAGAACAATTTCTCCCCTCCTCCTTGTAACCATCTTTGAGGTACTTGAAAACTGCTATCATGTCCCCTCTAAGTCTTTTCTTTTCTAAACTAAACAAGCCCAGTTCTTTCAGTCTTCCTTCATAGCTCATGTTGTCTAGACCTTTACTCATGCTTGCTGCTCTTTTATGGACTTTCTCCAATTTCTTCACCTCTTTCTTTAAATGTGGTGCCCAGAATTGGACACAATACTCCAGTTGAGGTCTAATCAATGCTGAGTAGAGCAGAAGAATGACTTCTTGTGCCTTGCTCATAACGGACCTGTTAATGCATCCCAGAATCTTGTTTGCGTTTTTTGCAACAGCACCACACTGCTGACTCATATTTAGCTGGTGGTCCGCTATAAACGCTAAATCCCTTTCTGCAGTATGCCTTCCTGGACTGTCACTTCTCATTCTATATGTATGAAGCTGATTGTTCCTTTGTAAGTGGAGTATTTTGCATTTGTTATTAAACTTCATCCTGTTTACCTCAGACCATTTCTCCAGTTTGTTCAGATCATTTTGAATTATGACACTATCCTTCAAAGCAGCTGCAACCCCTCCCAGCTTGGTATCATCTGCAAACTTAATAAGTGTACTCTTTATGCCAATATCTAAATCATTGATGAAAATATTGAATAGAACTGGTCCCAAAACAGACCCCTGAAGAACCCCACTTGGTATGCCCTTCAAGCATGACTGTGAACCATTAATAACTGTCAAAATGTGGTGTTAGCATTTTGCCATCTTTCTGTGTTCTCACCAGCAGATGTTTTAAAAATATAGGCTACGTCTAGATAAGCGCGATCTGTCAACAGAAGTTATTGTCAGAAGATATCTTCTGTCCAAACTTCTGTTGACAGATCACAGCCAGACAGCAAAGAGGATCGCTCTTTTGATCCACTCTGTCAACAGAGAGTGGCTGGATTCTTTGGCCACTCTCTCAACAGAATGTCCACCTGGAAAACCATCAGACTGGATTGCATGGCCAGTAATCCCTTCCAGGTGACATGCCCTTAAAGGGCCACCCCACAGATGCCTGTTCTCTGCCCATTTCTGAGGTGTGCCTAACTCCACGAGGGGCAGCACAGCTGCTAGAGCAGGGCTTTGATACTTGCTTAGAGACATAGTGCTTTCCAGCTGGTGATGGTGCCAGAGCAGCCCCAGGGCTTGCACTGGTCGCACCCAGAGCTGCTTCAGCACCTGCTGTACCTCCTCAAGGCCATCCTTCTCTTCCTCTGGGAGGGAAAGCCAGGCACCAGCTTTGAGGAACTCACTGTTGCTGTCACATGGTCCCACCTGCATCCTAACCCCTCCCTCCAGGTGTACATACATGTCTGGAGGCACCACACCACTCCCAACTGGTGGGACTGGCTGGTCATAGGGCAATAGGATGACCAGGAGTCACTCCAGAACTTCTGCATGCAGAAATCCACCATCCTGGAACTCTGTTTCTGGCTTGCCCCTGCCTTCTAGAGACAGGCACCTGGCCGTGGCCTGCCATCTGCCTGGAGAAGTGGGTTGCAGTTATCCTCTGCAAGCTCACCCCCCCTGACAACTACAGCTCAGTGGGAAACCAGTTTGGTGTGGGAAAGTGCACTGTTGCGGCCCTCCTCATTGAGGCAAGGCACATTTGGGCTGCAGTCCCTGCACAGAGTTGGGGGTGTCCTGCTGAAGGGGACCCTCAGGGGAAAGGGGCAGGGGTTGGGCTGGGCCTCATGGGGGGTGATCCCAGAGTGCTCAGGGGGCAGGGTACAGGAGGTGGCAGGGGAAAATCCCAGGGCCGAAGGACTCCTTTGATGTTGTGGTTAGTCCCTTCTCTCTGCCCGTCATGATGGACTTTGGCACTGGGCTGACTGCAGTGCCTCCTTCCCTGCTCAATGGGCTAGTGGCCAAGAGGGGTGTCCAGCCAAAGATGGTCCCTGCCTGGGTGGCGCGTGAGCTGGGAGCAGCCTGGCCTTTGCTCGTGCCCCACACACCTCTGTGTCTCACAGTGCTACCTGCAGGAGCTAGTGTTGCTTCTCACCTGCGGGCATGCCCATGTGCTGGGAACCACACTCTTTGGTGTGTCTGGGGTCAGGCCAGTGCATTTCTTGACTAGCCCACTTGCAGTCATGGCATGTTTTGTCCCAGCTCCAAGGACATCCTAGAGGTGGCCTGACTGGCAGGGACTGACTCCAGCATGATGACCAGTGTGCTGCTGCTTGCCTCTAAGGCCATGTCCACCTCTGGCTCCAGTGGGAGCTGGGGCATGGAGTGCTGCTCCTCCTCCTCCTCCTCCAAGGACTCTGGCTGCAGCTGGGGGCCTCCAGAATTATGTTGATGGGGCACGTGGGTGGTAACGTTTCCCCCAAGCCTGCAGCTCCGAGTAGTAAGGGTGAGTGGTGAGTCCTGCCGTGGACCATGAAGCAGTATCCTGGGCCCAGACACAGCCCTGGTGAAGTTCTTTAACTTTTAACTGGACCAGCTCCATGCTGCAGGCAGGGTGACCCTGCTCTGCAAGGGTGGTGGCCATCTGGGTGTAGGTGGAGGCATTGTGTGCTTGGTCTTGGGGTTGACAAGGGTCATCTCCTCGCCTCACAGGTCCAGGAGGACCTGCACCTGGGGCAAGGTCCAGGAGGGGTCCCACCACTTTGTGCCCTGGGGTGGCTCCTGGGAACCCTCCAGCTACTCCTTCGAGGGTCCCGGGGGTCTCAGGGTCCCTGGCTGCTTACCATCTGTGACGGCTCTATTGCAAGGAGTGGTTGTGAGGACATGGGGGACTGTGGTCTGCTCCTTCCACACTCTCAGTTTCCTGCCACAGGGCTTCCCAGGCTCCCTGCGTCTTTAAGAGGTACCAGCAGCAGGAACTACTGACAGCTGCTTGCTATGGACAGGGTATTCCTCAGGGCACCTGCGTGGTGCCCTGGAGGACTTGTCTGTAGACAGAAGGCCCCCCAGAATGTCCAGGTCAGCCTTCTGTTGACAGATCTGCATCAGCAAAGGTGTCATGCCTTGTGGTGAGTGGGTTAAGACTGTTGACAATTTACTGTTGACAGAATGCCTCCGGAATCTCCACATATATATACTCAGTACCGGCAAGTACCGGCACAAAAAAGTAAATGTATGATATGGTCCCTTTTCATCTTGAGAGACAGTGGTTAGCAGTGTTGGTGAGGATCTACGGGCAGTGTTTCAGTCTGCAGCTTCTCTCATGGCTTATCTGTCCAACATTGGATTTGCACGGTTGATTGCAATAACCGCATGTCAATCTATTTCCAAATTCTTGAGTCTGAGAATTTTTCCCTTCTAAGATGAAGTTCTTTTGTGTGGCTTGCGCAGATACTATCGAAGGATGATGTGCCCTGTCGTAGCAATCATCACCAGGTATTTTGCTCTGATGATGTAGATTCCCAGGATTTTGGATCGATGTTGAATTTTTTCATGGCATGTTTGCGTATACCCTTGAATCATAAACTCTTATATCAGGGAGTGGGGGAAAGAAAGAAGAAAAAGGGAAAAGAAGAGAAAGAAAAGAAAAAAGTGTGGGGGCAGTAATCTATCATTAATAGGATTTCCACAAAGTGTAAACTGAGTTGAGTGGGGTGTGTGGTATTCCTACGAATATCAAAGATGGGGAAATTGTCCTTGTAACTCCTAAACAGACTAACGTGGCTACCCCTTTGAGACTATTTTTCATGTTGTTTAGAAACAAATCTGTTTTATAGTTAATGTAGAATTTGGGTTCAAGAGCAAATTAGGGTGATAATAGGGATGGCATTCAGTAACAGTAAAATCTGAAAAATAACCCCTACATGGATGTATTCTTTTTAGATTAGCTGTTCTTTGGAACGTTCTGCCATTTTGGGGGGAAAATCTTGTAAGATTTCAAGATAATTTAAACTTAAATAAGGAAAATATTTGAAACAGTTTTGGTTTTTTTTTAAATGAAGGACAGACAGAAAGAACTTTATTACAAGGATAATAATGTGTATACACTTATCAACATGGAGTTCATTTATAGTTTATGGACCTGATTTGAATCTTATGCTGGTATAACTTCATTTATTTCAGTAGAATTACCCTTGATTTACACAGCCATAAATGAGGTTAAAATCAAGCTCTTAATGTACTGGAGATTTTTTATAATGTTGAATCAAGTCGTGAAATGTTTCTATTGCTGGCTGAACAAGTAACTGCTTGCAGAACTGAACCTGCATCCACTTATTCACTCATTATTTTAATGCTATTTTTAATGCATAGTTTTTTCTTAATGCTAGCTGAATGCATAGCTGTCATTTTTAATGCTAAGTTCAGACTTGTGATCACTAAGAGGAGTCATATACAGTATGGCACTTCGAAGATATATGTTTATCAACATTCATGAGGCAAGAAGTAGAGATGTGCCAAATGTAACAGGGAGTATAGTATTTTAATAGACTGAGACTCTTTTCGTTATCTCTGAAATGAAATTACCTAATAAATGAAATCGTTAGTCTTTAAAGTGCTACACGACAGCTTTTTTTTTTTTTTGTGAAGCTACAGGTTATTATGACTACCCCTCTGACAGTCTCTCCCAGTGTGCTTTTCCTGTAGACAAATTCACATTCCAGAGACTAAAAGTCAAGTGTCCGGTTCTGGGCCCCCCAGTATAGAAAGGATGTGGACACATTGGAGTGGGTTCAGCAGAGGGCAACAAAAATGATTAAGGGGCTGGAGGACATAAGCTATGAGGAGAGGCTAAGGGATTTGGGTTTATTTAGTTTGCAGAAGAGAAGACTGAGGGGTGATTTAATAGCAGTCTTCAACTTCCTGAAATGGGACTTTAAAGGGGATGGAGAGAGGCTGTGCTCCGTAGTGACTGATGGCAGAACAGGTAGCAATGGTTTGAAGTTATAGAGGGAGAGGTGTAGGTTGGATATTAGGAAAAATTATTTCACCAGGAGGGTGGTGAAGCACTGGAATGTGTTATTGAGAGAGGTGGTAGAATCTCCATCTCTGGAGATTTTTAAGTCCCATCTTGACAAAGTCCTGTTTGGGATGATTTAGTTGGGGTTGATCCTGCTTCAGGCAGGGAACTGGATGTGATGACCTCCTGAGGTCCCTTCCAGCCCTAGGATTCTATGGTTCTATGATTCTATGCCTACAATGCTCCAAGAAAAGAGATTGACACCTTTAAACTGCTCTAACTAGAAAAAAGCTAATTATTTCTCCTGTTGATTTTTCTATTATTAATTATAATTACATGGATTCAGAGGAGGATGTTTCTGCATTAATAAATTAAATTCCTATTGATTTTCCTTTGATGTGGATATGAATTTTCTGGGACACGGGAGTGATCTGTTCAAGTTTGGGTCAGAACAAAATGTTAATTATCATTGTCATTTTTTTTCCTACAACTATCTTTTGGAGGTAATATCATCACGTCAGTAGGACTCATGCATGGAGGTAAATACTTTTCTTTAAAGCTGATTGAAAAATTCTGATTTTTTTGACTGTCTCTTCTCTTTTTAGCTCCTTCTTACATTGCAGGTGCCCATTCCATGTGGTTAGTTCTCACAGTGACCAGGCACTCTTTATGTGATCTGCTTCCTGCACATTCCTGACCCACCCAAATGAGGCCCTCATCAAACTCTAGTAAAGCCAGCAGGGAGTAAAAAAAATCTCTATATAGCTCAAAACAGTCTTCCAAGAAACTATGTCAATGTTTTTAAAATTATTTTAGTTGCGGGTGATCTTCTTATTTCTAAACCCCATGGACGGAAGTGCTACATCAAGATATTTGTTTTATTTTGTGCCTGTCTTGGTAGTGTTTTTAGTTGCTGAGTCAGTTTTCCTATCGTGAAAGTTTCCCAAAACTTGATCAAAACTCAGTTAAATTTGGTCATAGCCAGGCCTTCTCAAACATCTGGCTGTCACCTCTAAATGTAATATTGGTGTACTGCAGTATAAATCTAGCAAAGTGCTTAAAGCAAGAATTAGAAACTTTGACCCATGCTAATAGGATCATGATAAGCATGTGCCAGGCTGGATGTTTAAATTGCATCTAGTCTGTTACTACATTAATGTAACATGCTCAAGAATATATTAGGATATATGACATGGGATGGCCCATCTTTGCTATGGTTTATATGAATCAGTGAGAATAAATGTTTTTGTTTTTCTTTCCTTTTCCCATATATATGTTATATATGTCCCTGTACATTTGATATGAAATTCCCAGACACTAAACTTGTTTGTATAATGTTATTTTTACTACAGTAGCATCTAGAAGCCTCGGCTTTAACCACTATTCTAAACACTACAGAACCACTCAGAGAATCTTAGAAGCATACTGCCGGAAGAGACCTCAGGAGGTCATTGATTCCAACCCCCTGCCCAAGGCAGGATCAACCCTAACTAAATCATCCCAGCCACGACTAACAGTAAGAGATAGTTCTGTCCCCTAAACAAGAGAAAAGAAGGAGAGAAAATAAATGCACACTTTCACCAAGCTATAAAACCTCTCAACAGAAGAATCAGGAACACAATCTAGATCTTCCAAATCCCATGCCCTTGTCCAGTTGCCTAGGCCATGTTCCTTGCATCAGTGGGATGTATCTGAATCATAAAGGAAAGTCTTTGGAAGACAATCATGTTTGTGGTAAAATGTGTGCAAGTCTATGGGATACTTAAAACTCTGGCCCCTTGGAAGTTAAAGGGAGTTGTGTCATATGGACCCAAAATTTCACCCAGTCTCAGGTGGTAGATGCCCACATTTCTGTAGCTGAAGGTCCAGGTTTCTTAAATCTCTCTCCAATTTGTTTTATAAAGAACTGAAACTAGAATCATATTTTTCCAGCTCATCAAGGTATTTGAACTCCCTGGCACGTAAGGGAGTACTCTGACCACTCAAACTTAGATTGTCTTTGAATTAATTTTTGTATATTTCCATATTTTTATAAGCAATATTTCTGATTTAGCACAGCTTGCTTTAGACCTGTCTTTCCACTATTACTTTCTCCAAGGTGGTCTGAAATCAGAATAACTTCATCTGAGCAGAAACTGTACTGTACTGTATGTGAACTCTGGACTGAAAAAAATTGCAATTCCTGTAGATGCACTAAATGATTCAACTAGAAAAGAAATTAAAAGAAGCTATTGTTTGAATAACCTGTATTTATCTTAATCATATAGGTATTTCAGCTACTGGGCAGGAATTTCAGAGCTAAAGTCTCTACACTTCAGCTAATTTATTTTAACTGTGGTATTTTTCTCTTAAAGCTAGGAAGGAAAGGTTAGATTTGATTATTATTCTTTCAAAAAGAATTTGCCATTTCCCCTTTCCCTGAACACAAAGTCACACCTCATCCTTACCCAAGTTGATTTTCCACAATGACTTTTCCAGTATATCAATACAGTCTCTGGAAAAATACAAAGGATACAACCAAATGCATTAGAGCTACTACTTTTCTCAAAGAAGGAAGTTCCCAGACACTGAACTTTTAAGAATTTTGAGTCCCACGGGCTTTGCAAAGTTTGGTCTATATCAGAATACAAAGAAGACAAGCTAATAGCACAATGTTTACCTACTTCTATATCTCCGATTAATCACTGAAAGAGGCAAAGGGATAGCCAACTGTAAACATTACTAAAAGCTACTGGTTGGCACCATTTGTTTTGTTTGGGGGAGGCATAAAAGGAGACTGATTTTTCACCTTTTGTTATTTGTTAAGACAAATGTTGGAAATTAGTTCAGCTTCTGCCAGTGTTCAATCACTTATGAAGCAATAATCCAGAATTATCATACAGGTGGATTCTTAAGGTTATATTTGACTTTCATTCATAGCTGTGCAATTCCCCTGGAGTTAAGGGGGCTGTGTGAATGTAACACATAGAACAATTTGGCCTTTAAACGGTAATTTTACCCCTACATTTTCAAAGTTGCACAGCTTATAGCTGTAGCTATGGAACTGTCATCTCACCTTGACTTTCATGGAATCTGCATGGGTCAACTTGGCCCAATTCTCAATGTAGAAAGGCTCGATCTTGTGAATTTAACTTGTGTGAGCCATCCCAATGAAGTCAGCAGGATGACTCTTGTAGATAAGAACTAGTACAATTAACTGTGAGTCAAAACAGCAAGATGAAGCCGTAAATTACCATTTAAACTATGATTGCAAAGAGCCCCAAACCATACTGCTTACACAGGCAAAGCTATCATGGAAATTAATGGGAACTTTGTCTTTGTAAGGAATATGTGATTAAGAATTCATTGCAACAGTTATTTGTATGCATGTGAACACACCCTCCAAATTTTATCAGTAATAAGCTCCAGGGAAAGCTGATAAATCAGTTCAAGTGCTTTCATATAGTCAGGGGATAAAATTCTGACTGCATAACATCAATGGGGATAATCTCACTGATTTCAAGATTTCACACAGAACATTTTTAATTTCTTGTTGCAAAGGCAAAGTGGCTTTACTTTTTGTTAGTCCCCAGCCCCAAGTAGGAATATGCTCCCTTTATCTTCAATGGGCTGAAATCTTTGGGATTGGTGTTGGCTAATGGGCCACAGACTATGCAGCACTGATATGACTGTCATTCGAAAGAGATTTGTGGACCCCCAAAAACATAATTTCTCTTCTGATTTTTAAAGAGCACAAACTGACTTTGGTTAGGTTTAAGAAAAGTCTGTCCAAGTGTCAAATTGACCATTAATCTCAATTGGAATCTTCCTCAGAACTCAGTTGCATGTATGTGAACAGCATGCAGACCACTGACAGAGCCTGTTCTGTGACTCATTGCTTACAATTTGCAATAAAACTACTGGTACGTGACATTTCTACCACAAACACGTACATTTACCGTCATCTAAATGTACAAACCCTTACTCATGCAAATATTCCAGATGCACACTGGGAGTGCCATTGAGGGCCAACGTGCTTTTATAGCTCGATTAAATGACCTCTGTAAAAAAAGGGGCAAAAGAGTAATTCTGTCTTGTTGTCCATGCAAAATTTTGGCCTGCTTTTTGAGCCTACTAAGACGAGTGATGATAAAATTAGGAGGGACTCTCAGAGCCGAACCTTAGAAGCATCAAACCTCCTTGCACCGCAGATCTGCCACTCTCTGTGTTTATTTCGGTTGACATCTGCTGGCTTTGGTTATGAAAATAAATTACTGCTTTTGGATTATTGTTGTTAGCAGGGAGAGCCAATGTGGCTGGAGGAAAGAGGGCTGCATTTCATTTTTCCTCATTCTTTAGATAAGTAAATTTCAGGTTTTGGGCCAAGTTCTGTTTTCTGTTAAGCTGATGCAGTCCCAGTGAGCACAGTAATGTCCAACACCTCTTTGGGCCAGAGATGGTTATCTTTCTTCTGCGTTTTTACAGCACTTAGCACATGAGGTGCTGGTCCATGACCCGGCTCCTACGTGGTTATTAAAATACAGATTATACCTAGTAATACATAATAATAAAAGTCTATGAGTACTGAAGGATGGGTTAGAGCTAATATTCTAATTTAGGCCCATCCTTAGTCATCCACAGATTACTCTTGTGGCTTCTTTATGTGGCTAACTCCAGTATTCCTCCTAATTTTGCTGCTCTTCACGCTTTCATTGGCTTCATTCCCTGGCATTCCCAATGTCTCGCTACAGAAAATTCTTCACACCTGTGATTTCTTCCAGACGGTTGTTTGATTCTACCAGGAAAGCCCAGGGCCTAGTATAAACCTTCTCTCCCTTTCTCTGCACACTTGAGTCACCAATCTGAAAAGCTGTAATAGCCCAGAATGACTATTTAGTTGAACACAATCACACAATTGTGTGACAAGACAAATGTAATGTAGAACACTGGGGAAATGTGATCCTAAACACGGGGAATCCACCCTGCCCTGGAACAGTTGAAAGCAATGTAGTTTTTGAAAGATCATCTCTTCTTGACAATTATCTTCAATTAATGGTACGCTGCACCAAGCAAAAAGAAAGACTGTGCCACTAAATCCTTCCACACCGGCTGGAATGTCTCCAGTTAGGAGCTAAACTATCCTAAATAGTCCATTTCAGATTACTTTGTTAAAGCTGTCAGGGCATAAAAAGAATATGAATCAACTATTTTCATGCTTCTTCCTCTATTTCACAAATCATATTTTGGAAAAGCTTTTCTCCACAATGCATGACTATGTATTTGCATTCAAAAGAAAAACCTAGCAACAAATATTTCCTGCAGCTTTAAAAATCAATGGCTATGGACTGCATTTGTTTCTGTAGTCCATGTAAACTTCATGGCAAACTAAAAAAATGAGATGGGCTTGATTTCTGCCAAGGCCTTTCTATGATCCTGATACAAAATCAGTGGATGTTGAATAAAGCCCTTTGTAAGTATGCTTTCATGGCATATGTGGTTTGAGTATGCTGTGTAAATGAACAGCAAAATTCAACACAGGCTGAACTTCTCAAGTCTGCAACTCTTTTATCTGCCACCCTCCATAATCCAGAACAATTTTAGTTAGCCAGATGCCACTTGTCATGGGTGTGTCCAGCTTTCCTGTAGTCCCATAAACTTTACTTATAGCCACCAGTCCTGGCTCTCAGCATCCTGTGCTGTTATTTAGTTGTAATTTACCCCTAAATATCTTCTACATGCCCAGTAAGCAGTGGAAGTGTTGGTAATGCTGGTAGACAATATTGACCTCCCATGGTGCAGCAAATTCTCTCGTCTGGCATCAGTAAGGTCCTGAGGGTGCTGGACTAGACAGGTTCAACCTGTATAACCTATGGAACAGTTTAGCAAAGGATGTGAGTGGATTCTTTATTACTTGTAGTCTTTAAATCAAGTTTGGATGTCTTTATGAGAGATATCCTATAGCTCAGTCAGGTACTCTGGGCTTGTTTCAAGAATTACTGGGTGAAATTTGATGCCCTGTGCTATGAAGGAGGTCACATTTGGTCTTTATTATAGTGCCTTCTTGCCTTAAAAATCTCTCAATCTATGACACTGACAATCAGCAGTAGACTGGATGACTGGTTGAAGATTTTCTGCCACAAACTTGTATTTACAAAGTGAATCTTTTGAGGGAAAATGCCTATTTTCCTGAAAAGGGTGGGTGGGAGGGAGAAACTGATTTTCAGCGGAAAATGAAAGCTTGAAAACTGAAAAAGTTTTGGGTTTTCTACATTTTTTTCCATTTGATCCCCAAAACTGTGGGTGGGAGAGTAAAAGGACTTTTTGGGGGGGTTTCAGCTTTTTAATACAAAGTGAAAATGTTGAGGAAGGAAAACTCATTTTCTGACCATCCTCACTAACCAAATTTGATGTATTATGCTATGGGCTGGTCTACACTTGCCCCCAACTTTGAAGGGGGCATGTTAATCAGGGTGATGGAAGATGACTAATGAAGTGTTGCGGAGAATACACAACACTTTCATAGGCTAATTCTCCCACATGGCAACTTCGAAATGTGAAACTTCAAAGTGCTGGCATGTGTGTAGCCACAGGCACTTAGAAGTAGCGTGGGCACTTACAAGTACCCCTGGCTGCACGCATGCCAGCCCTTTGACACTTTGAAGTTGCTGCATGGGAGAATTAGCCTAATGTGGTATTCACCGCAACACTTCATTAGTAATCTCCCGTCTCCCTGATTAACATGTTCCCTTTGAACCTGGGGGCAAGTGTAGACCCAGCCTATGGTTTTTAAAGCATATTACTGGTTGTGATTGTGATAGGCTTGATTATGCAAATAGGTCTTGATCTTCAGAGATTCTGGAAAGCTTCTATTCTTGTTGGCTTCAGTGGGGTTACATGTCCTGTGACTCATAGCTGAATTTGGCCTTTTGGCTTTTGTAGATGCAGCAGCAGTGTGTGTGAGGAGGGTTGTGTACAAATGTGGCAATAGCCTAAGATGGTCTGTTGGTAAAGATCTAAGCCAAGGGCCTGTTAAGAGCACTGAGAATAGCCTTCATGCTGGAGCTGCACCATGTAATCCCTTCAATGCCAATCTAAGGCCTGCATCTAATATACAGAGGGTGAGGGACCATGTCCTCTGTGCATTCTGGCTCTGCACTGTGGTTTCTTGGCCTGTAACCATGATTGGGCTCATGACAGTTGTGGTCACTTGACAATTTTTGTGGTAGTGTTGGTGGATGCAGAACAAATGAAGCCCAATGACTTATTTTTAGCTGGAGACCATTGGTACGGGATTGTCCTGTAAGTGATCCGTGTGAATAGATTCTGCATTGAAGAGCAGGATAATATGACACACCTTCTCTGCAGAGTGCTTGTCATAAAAAAAGCTTTGCCCAGGCATAGCTGAGATCTAATTTAATGTTCTGTAAATATAAATGTGTACAGCACCTAGGACAAAGGGAGCATGGGCCATGACTGGGGCTTCTACGTGCTACAGTAATACAAATAATAAATAAAATTGATCTACACTCTGGGCTTGTACGTTCAAAAGAGCTCAGTTCCCATTTAGGCACTAGCTTTTCACAAGATGCAGCCTGTATATTCAGTCCTTAGCCCTTGAACATTTAACCATTGTCCAGTGATTAGGGCACAAGGCTCAAAAACTGGGAGATCTGAGAGCAATTCCGTGTTCTGACATAGATTTTCTCTGTCCCCTTGGTTGAATCACTTTGTGCTTTAGTTTCCCATCTGTAAAAATAGAATAACTTCCCCAGCTCCCAGGGTACTATGAGGCTACCTTAAATGCTGTGAGTTGCTATAGTGAGACAACCTGGCTGCAGACCACTTGAAAATCTAGCTCCTAGCTTTTAAGAAACCCTAACTGTAAATCTCTATTCAGCTTCAAACACACGACCACTGAAGACACCCTCCATGATACCACTGACCTGTTACATAAAATAGATCTGTCCCACATAACATTTGTGACTTTATACCAGAGTATAAACTGGCCAAAGATTGTTCATTGCAGGTAGTATAATTGTTAAAACAGGAATCCGTCTGCAGGAGCCAGAAACTCTTAGGGCCTGTTCTCACCTTTTTCACTGACATGTTGTGCCAACACTGATGTCTCTTTGTGTGCTTTAGTTTACCTACCTATACAGTGGATACAGGGGTTGTTGGTCACCTTTTCTCCTTTCACTTGGAATATGGAGTAACAGTGACAACATTCTGATTATTTCTGGAAACTGTTCAATTTTTAACAGAGACCACTTCATACGATAGGATACCTGTATATTTCCCAAAACTATTGTGAGGGTTTATTTATGGTTCCTCACTATTCTGAGATTCCTAGAAGAACATTGCTATGCACACTGCTGGAAAGTCCACTTGCATTTTATCACAAAGTGTTTTTTTCCTAAGTTTCATGCTGTAGTAGTTCACTAATTAAGCCTGTCTGATGTTTGCCTAAAATTAATGGAAAAAAGAGCACTGTGGGGGTAACCCCACTAACTTTATGAAGTTTAATTTAGCCCAAAACCTCCATCTTGTTTTAGAGTGCTGCTTCCGAAAGATGTTGTCTTTCAGACCAGAGGAGAGAGAAGTGCTTGACATACAGATGACAAACTAAGATTAAACCCACTAAGGTCTATGAAGCATGCTGCAAAAGTGATAGGTATCTTTGACAAAATCCCAAGCAAAAACTATCTATGTCAAGCAAGATCTCTGATAAAATAAGAATATCAGAGTAAAACTAACTTGTGGGTTAGTTTCAAAGAATTTTTGCTGTGAGACATGAAAATTATCTATAATCTTACAACCCATTTCTGTACACTGAATTTATAAATTCTGATGACGTGTAGTTTCCAATGATAGCTGTATATAACTATAAAAGGATTAGATATATTAAAAAGCCTCTGTATGTTTTTGTGGTTTACTAAACAACTGGAGTATTTATTTTTCAGTTCTAGTGTAGCAGACTTTCCTAGATGCATAACAAATAGTTAAAGTTTAAGTACAAACTGTCCCATGGAATATATGTTTATTATCCAAGGTCTTCATGCAGAATGTGAAAATGAAACCAGATCAGTGAGGTTTTCCACTCTACCCCTAAAAGAGGATTGTTCTCTATGGCGTTATTGAAAGAGATTTGCCTAAATGCTGTAATAGGAAATACTGTACTTTTTTTAGAAGGCTAGTCCATGGTATCCTAAAATTTTCCTGACCTTAACTCCAACCTAATCTCTGCCTTACACTGTATTGTAAATACTTACCCTCCATACTGGAGTATTATATAGTTTTATTTAAGCATTTTTTATGGTTTTAGGTTTTAAGCACTGATTGTGTACTGTGTGTTATCCTATGTACAGGTGCAGTCCGTGCCTCAAGGCTAATATAATTAAAGACATGAGTCCCTACTGATGGGGAATACTCTTACTGAAAAGATTAATAGCTTTTATGGTAAGTAGCTATCATACTGCTAATTTAGTCTGATCTCTTACATAATGCAGACAGAGACTTCACCCAGTAATTCTTACATCAAGCTCATAATGTCTCTTTGAGCTATAGCCTGTCTTTTAGAAAGACATACAGTCTTGATTGAAAGACTTCAAGTGATGGAGAATTCTGTAAATCCTTAGGTTGTTCCAGTGGCTAATTACCCTCACTGTTTAAAAAAGATGTTTTATTTTTAGTCAAAATGCATCTAGCTACAACTCTACGACTTCCAGTCATTACATCTTCTTATGCCTTTGTCCTCTACAATAAAAATTCTCAGCTATCAGACTCTTCTTCCAAAGTAAGGTTACCTCTTAAGTTTCTCTTGGATGAACTAAACAGCCTGAACTTTAGTCTCTTACTAGAAGACAGGTTTCAGAGAGGTTTGAAGTTTATTACAGTCCCCAGTGAGAGAACTGCAGCAGTTCATACTCGTAGCTCAGGGGGGAGGTCTGTGGTTCAGGGTTCAGTCGCTGGTTTGTTGATCAAGAGGCTTGGTATGATATATGTGGAAAACTATCAACACTCTGACAACTGACATAATATATGGCCAAGGTGTTGTCTGTCAGGACTGCTACCCAGAGATCATGGAGATGAAGTAGGAAGACCAGACAATCATGGTGAATGGCTCAAAGCTGTTGCAGATGTGGACAGCACATGAGACTCCACTTCAGGGAGGCTTGTCATGTGTCCCCACCATCCACCAGAGGTCCTAACCCTCCATTTCTACTTGTTCAGCAGAGCCCTGACTGCCTCCCCACTACACGGCTGGAGGAACTTTCTCCAAAATGTGCTGGGCCACTGTCTGGCCCTAGCACCAGATCACCAGCCAATGCCATTGCTGTACTGCCAGTATTCCATACTGCCAGCCACAGTGCTAGGTCACTCTCCCCAGTTGCCTTCTGGTTTCTGGCTCAGGTGAGCCCCCTCTGGCTTCTGTGGAAAGGATAGAGAATAGGTGAGACCAGGGCCTGGGTTAGAGAAGGCTTAGCGTGCCTGATCTACTATACCCAATGCCCATAATTACACACTCACATTCTCTCTGGATCAGGCACAGCTTTGGGCACATAACTCATGATCAGTGGATTATACTAGCACCTAGATGTCCTTATCAAGTTTTGGCAGTCATTTTGCTAGTCACTCTGTAAGTGAATAATGAAAGGGTGTCCTCTTACAGACAGAGAGCTTAGACACTGGAAGATTGCATGCCTTTTAAAGTCACACTGGTAGACTGTGTCAAAGAAAGGAGTTGAACTCAGCCCTCCTAAGTCTGTGTTCAGAGTATTAACATATAATCTACTGCCCCAGCAGGCAGACTACCTTGGCACTGCCGTTACATAAGAAGCAACTCTGTGAGAAACAAGGTCTGTGACAGCCTGTTTGTATGGTGGGAAAGGATAGGATGGTTCTACTTATAATACACCATTGTGGATTGTAGCTTAAGCGGGCTCTGCCCTGTTCACACCTAAAACCAAATTAGTTTTATTTAATCATTTCCAGGTCTGGACGCAAGCCTTTTACAAATGACAGTCTTATCACATGAATGACTGTGATCCACAATGCAAATGGCAGGTAAGAATGAGCATTTGATATTCAAGTATCAGAGGGGTAGCTGAGTTAGTCTGTATCTTCAAAAACAACAAGAAATCCTGCAGCACCTTATAGACTAAAAGATATTTTGGAGCATAAGCTTTCATGGGCAAAGACCCACTTCATCAGATGCATGATGAAGCAGGTCTTTGCCTATGAAAGCTTATGCTCCAAAATATCTGTTAGTCTATAAGGTGCCTCAGGATTTCCTGTTTTTCATTTGATATTCAGTTTCAGATTTGCCTATGTGGTAGCTATAGTTTAATCCCTTTCCAAACTCAGCTGGAGTTTAGGTTGAGTAACAGCACAATGCAAACTGAGAGAGGGCTTGGAAATTTAACCTTGTGTGATGGAATAAGAAACAGATTTTACTGTACATCTAATGGGTCTGGCAATTTGCCTATCTATTGTGCATCCTATTATTACTCTCGCTGGAAAGGAGTGTTATTTCTTATACACTAACAAATATTTTAAAGCAAAAGATGAAGAGGGTCTTTGCCTACAAAAGCTTATGCTCCAAAATATCTGTTAGTCGATAAGGTGCCACAGGACTTCTTGTTTTGTTTTTATGTTTGTTTGTTTTTTTGAAGATACAGATTAACTTGGCTACCTCTCTGATACTTATTTCTTACATACATTTGTACAGGGCTAGGCCCAACTGGACTGAGGCCACTGCAATAAAAATAATTAACACGAACAACTGCAAAGATAACCTGATGTGATGTTTAAATCCAGGCTAGATTAAGATAAGGATTGAATTGGAAGGATATTTCCTTGGTCAATTATTCTTTGACCTCTCTGTTCAGAATGCTATTTATAATAGACCTTTTTGTAAGGCAGTTTCCCACCCATTTTGAGCTGAGCTGACACTATTTCATATATGCCACCAAAAAACGATCTAGTGACAGTGACTACCAGCTCTCACTGACCTGAGGTGGATTCAAGCCATCAGCAAAGACAGGCAGGACTGGCTATGTCTTCGAGTGAGTCCCCACCAGAGGCAGTTCATCTTAAGACATTGTTCCCTCTTTGACAACAGAGAATATTCAGCAGGCAGAACTCATAAATCAAATCATTGCCATTAATAATCAAAGTGAGACATTGCAAGAAATGGCAAATAAATCACAACTGGCAGGTGACACACCTCAGCATGGGATGGGTCCTTCTGCATACTAACAGCAATAGACTCAGAAGGGCAGCCATGTTAGTCTGTATGTTCGCAAAACAAACCAAGCAGTCCTGTAGCATCTTAAAGACTAACAATGTTATTTATTAGGTAATAAGCTTTCATGGTAAAGACCCTCTTCTTCAGATTATGGAGCAGAACTGAGAGGGAAAAAAGACGGAAAGAAAGAGAAAACTGAGGAGTCAGCTAAATATAAAAATAAAAAATTAAAGGAGGGGGGAGAAGAAGGAGCGGGAGAGAGAGACCTCTGGGAAGTGTTTAAGTGGGATGTCTGCCATCCCTGTGAATATCAAAGGTGGGGAAATTGTCCTTGTAATGCTCAAGATAATTGAGTTCCTTGTTGAGTCCACTTGTTTAACAGAAATAGGGGTTTTCTGGAATCCTTTTGGCTGTGGCCACACTAGCCCCTCCTTTTGGAGGGGGCTATGGTAATGTGGCACGTTGGAGTATGCTAATGAGGTGTTACATATTCATAGCAGTACCTCATTAGCATATTCCAAAGTGCCATATTACTGTAGCCCCTCTGAAAGGCTGGGCTAGTGCGGCTTGAGACTTGGAGTGGGTACACTGGGCTTGGGTTTCAGAGTAAAGTCCCTTTATGCCAGTGGTTCCCAAACTTTTCGGCATCTCACCCCCCGATTTTTGATTTTTGAGAAACCCTCATGCCCCCACACTCCTTCTTTACCATAATCCAACCCCCCCCTTTATTTTAAATTATGTGTTGAATTTTTTGTTAAACACAAAAGCTTGATATAGAAATGTTATTTAAAGTTAAAAATAAGCACAAATAATTTTTCTTGGCTGCTTGTGGCTGCCTGGTGCAGCCCCAGCTGGACAGCTGCCTGAGCCTCATGCCAGCCTCCAGAGCTGCCTGCACCAGCCACCCACCTGCCTGAGACCTGTGTTGACAGAGCTGTCCACCCAAGCCCTGAGCCGCTGGGGCCAGCCACCTGCCCACCAGCCCGGGCCAGCCGCCTGAACTGCCCGCCAAAGCCCCACACTGCCGCGGCCAACTGCCCACCTGTCATCCTGAGCTGCCTGAGCCCCACACTGCTAGGGCCAGCCATCCACCCATCAACACAAGCCATCCAAGCCCCACACTGCTAGGGGCAGCTGCCCGAGCCCTGCTCCGCCAGGATCAGCTGCCTGAGCCCCACTCATCCTGCAAGCTGGCCAGCTGCCCAAGATCTGCAAGCCCTATGAGCTGCCCAGCCTAGCCTCTCCTCTGCCCTCCTACAAAGCCAGGCATCTCCAGCCCCCATCTAACCCCATTCTTCTCCCCCCCAACCCACACACTCTCATTTGCAGGAGGCAGCTAGCTCCAGGTGGGTCTTTGCCAGCTGCCTGCTTTTCATAGTGGCTACGCCGGGTCACCCACAAAATGGCAGGGGCTGAGAGCAGGCAGCAAAGGCCAGAACTTTCTTCAGGTGAGGAGGAATGATGGGGGAGCTGAGTCGCCTCATGCCCCCCCCCCCCAGAATTTCTTCATGCCCCCCAGGGCGGCATGCCCCCCAGTTTGGGAAACCGTGGTTTATGTTGTTCTGGTGGTATAAAGCGCTCACTTCAAGGCTTCTTTCCACTGCCAGAGAGGTATAAAGAAGCTTTAATTTTGATTCATGTTTAGACCCTGTTACATTTTCAGGTCAGGGTAAGGAGGCTTTAGAGTAATTAAAAATAATTTAAATACCAGGATTGTGGTGCAACAACATGTGGTAAACCAACTTTTGTCATTCCAAGCTCCATCATGACTTGTCAAACTGATCATGGAAATTATTATTTATTAACATTGTTAGCCTCACTCCTCAATTTCTCCATCCTTTCCCCACAAAAGTCTCCAATAGTGTCAGTGCAGAACTGTAATGATGTAAAAGGAAGAGCAATAACACTGATTTAAACTGATTAATAAAGTAATAAAGCTGACTGAAACCTAAACAATTCAAATGAAAGTTCCCCTTAATAAGTCAGTGAGTTGGACTTGTACCACCTCTCTTTGTATGCCTGTAATCTGAAATGGAAAATGATTCATTCCTTCTTTATGACAGAGTTATGGCCCTAGCACTGAGCTGAATTAATTGAGTTTATATCTGAAGAAACTATAAGGTAGTGATACAGAATGTTTGACTTTCAATACCAGCAATCCCAGCAGCCATTTTCTCAACCCTGTAAGCCAAAACCTAGTTTATTCCTGTAATTGAGTGGCATACATTTAATTGGAATGAAACCAAATCAACACTTAAGTATGCTTAACCAAATAACGTCCAGGTCAATTTTCAGACCACCTATGTGTAAGCCAGAGGGGATTGTGTGCTACAAGTAACTCTCAATACCCAATCCAGGCAGGCTATGTGTGTACCACTGCTTGAACTAGAGAACTTTAGGTTAAGCTGTATCAGCACATCTTTGAGCGTGGCAGGTCTCTGGTTCTGTTCCTGGGACGTTGGTTAAGATGCTGGCCATTACACCCAACAGCAGCCATGCTGTCTGGCAAAATGCTTTGAAGAGCTGTTGGCCTTTTATAAGTTGGAGGTGCCTGGTTTCTTTTTATCAGAGCAACACGTAACCCTTCAGGATTTCTGTACACTAGGGTAACCACATTGCCCTATGGCAAATGCGGGACACCAGCCTCCAGGGATGGGGGGCTGCTGTCCCATGTCAGTGCTTCTTGGAAATGGGACTTGCTGTCCCATGGTGAGGCATTGAGATGGGGGCTCCACAGCTTCCCGGGGTGAGAAGTAGGGAAAGGGGCAGCTGCCACAGGGTGGAGCTCACCAGCAGTGGGGATTGCCATTATGGGGTTCTGGGGAATGGGGCAGCTGTCCCACAGAGATGCTCCTTGGCAGTGTGAGCTGCTGCCTTGAGGCATGGGATGCTGGGCAACTGGGCAGATCCCCTGCAGTGGGGTTCCCTGGCAGTGGAAGCTGCTGCTCTGAGGCACCAGGTGCCGGGGAACAGGAGCCCAGCAAAATATGGGACAATTTGCCCATTTTCTTAAAAAAGTCAAGTCACCTGTGAGACAGCTTAAATAAGGGACTATCCTGGGAAAAATGGGACAGATGGTCACCCTATCTACATGCCATCCTACGGGACAGCAGAGACTGACATCACCATTTTCTATCAATGGCTGGTCAGAAGGCTGGTTCTCCTTTTTCTCAGATGAACTCGTCTGAGAGGCTTATGACACTGTTGTCTCCAGGTCAGACTATGGTGCTACACTGGATCAGAGAGGGGTTTGTGATTCAGCAGTCAATCTACAAGCATAATAGTATGGCAAGGACATATTATGCCAGTGTGTCATGGTCTGCACTGGTTCTTGTGAGTAACAAGACCAGTAGCAGGTCCCTGTTTATAAAGTCCTAAGTATGCTGGAACCCATTTGCCATAGAGACCTCCACTGAACCACCTCTCACTCTGCATCCCAGAACAGCCATTGCATTCAATGGGTCATTTCAGCTCATAAGATTCCAGACAGAGGCAAAGCTTTTTTCAGTGAAGGGATGGTGGATATATAATAAGCTTCCAGCAAAGCTTAGACCAGGGCAGGCAAAATATGGCCTGTGGTCCAGATTGGGCCCACCATGACTGTAGATCTGGACCAGGAACCACCAGGACCCTCAGGCAGGATCTCTGCTTGCCACAGCCCCAAGCCATTCAAAGAGGCCAGCTGCTGGGGCCCTGTGCTGCAAAGCACTCTGTGCCACTTGTGTGTGTGTGTGTGTGAGGGGGTGACTTTGAGGTCTTCACCCCCCCATCCAAGTACAATTCTTGCAGCTCCCATTGGCTGGACATTCAAGTGATGCAGAGAGGCACTTGGCCCCAACAGCTGGACACTTTGTGTGGCCTGGAGCTAGAGTAGGCTGGGTCCAACTGAGAGGCTGGCCAGGAAATGCCAAGTAAGTGCCTCCCAGTCAGAGCCTACATTTGCCACTCCACCCCCATCCTGCCTCCCAACTCCCTGCCCCAGGTCTCCATTCCCTCTGAGATTCCACTCCCCCTCCTACATCTCTGCCCCAGGCCAGCATCCTCTCCTGCACCCATATCCTCTCCATGACTCTACTCCCCTGCTGCACCCCAATCTCCTGCCCCAAGTCACAACTTACTCCTTCACACAAACTCCCTCTCAGACCCCACACCCTCTAGTGTACCCCAATCTCCTACCCTTTGTTTCCTTCCACACCCAACTTCCATACCAGAGCCATACCCCTTCCATAGAAAAGTGAAGCCCTTGATCACTTAGCAAAATCTTGGAATGCTGCCCCATACTACCAAAATTGCATTGTCAATTTATCGACCCCCTGTGGATTAAACCAAGCCTAAGACTTTCAGGCTACATCTACATCACAAGTGCCGCTGTTGGCAGGGTCATGCAAATGAGGGGCCTTGACAGCGCAAATGGATGCTCATTTGCATAGTCACATGCCTCATTTGCATAGTTGCACGAGATTGCTCTCCCAGAAGAGGCTTCTGTCATTGCAAAACAAGCTGTGTAGATGGGGTTTTGTCAACCAACCCCCAACCTTGTTGACAGCCTCTTATTCCTCATTTTCTTCAGGACTAACGGGGGGGGGGGTTGGTTAACAGAATCCCATCTACCCGTCTTGTTTTGTGATGACAGAAGCCTCTGCTGGGACAGCAATCTCTCACAACTATGCAAATGAGTGGTCATTTGCACTGTTGAGTGCCCTTATTTTCATGACCCTGCTGGCTGCAGCAGGTCATGTATATGTAGCTGCGGTGTTCAGAAAATATTGCAACAACCTCTTGTTCTGTGGAAGAAATGCGTGTTTTCCTTAATGTAACTCTAGAGGCACTGAGACCACTGACAAGTGAGAGTGAAGTCTCTGCTCTATAGGCTTTGCTGAGAGTCACCTGGGCTTTAGCTTGTGTGATAGAGTACAGGGCTTTAGCTTCTAAGCTTGTAGGTTCAATCCTACTGTTGATGGCTTGGATCCTTAGGCATTCCATTAGGGAAAATGGGCTTCTTGGATTTCCTAATTATTGATTTAGCATAAGAAGACAGAGGTTACCCAGAATCCTATTAGGAGGCATTCACAGAGCTAGAGACATGTAAAAGCACCACTTTCTTCCATTGATGAGTACTTAAGAAATGCCTGTGCAGTAAACCCTTGATTTAACAGACTAATTGTGGGGATGGGGTGTCAGTTAATGCCAAAAGTCCATTAGAGCTGAATGGTTATACTTCATGATGGTGCACTGACCATCCCAGCCCATCATTGCCTTCTGCCCCCTCCCCTCCTCCTGCCCCATTCTTCCCCTCACACCTCCATCTTCCTCTCCCAATTACAAGGAGAGGAGCTGAATGCTGGCCTGGCTCCTTCCACCTCCTGCAGTTCTCAGTGCTGCGGGTCCTCCAGTCCCTGGCTCTGAGCCACCCACGCAAAGGTAAGGTGTGGTGCCCTCAGCCTGCCAGCGAGCAGCAGCCTCCACTACCATGGCCGCTGCTCAGCGCCATTGCAAGAAGCAGCGTCTGGGTGCTGACATGCTCCACACACACAGGGCTGGAGCAGGAGAGCGCCTGTGCCCCACTGCAGCCTCCCCCACAGCTCTTCTGGCCTGGTGGACCCAGTTGCTGCAGTGGCACTGGCAGCCCCAGCCATTCTAGCTGCTCTTCTAGCCCTGCCAGTAGCTTTGGTGAGTCTCTGGCATTTTCAGGGATGGGGTTGGGAGCGGGGCTGGCAGACAGCGTCCGTTATTTCCGAAGTCTGTTATATCAGTGGCCATTAAATCGAAGATTCACTGTAGTAATAGAACAATGAGAAGTCCTGTGGCACCTTATAGACCAACACGTGTTTTGGAGCATAAGCTTTCATGGGCAAAGACCTGCTTTGTCAGATGTAGTAATGGGTGTCACTATGAGTATTTGTTTCATATTTATATTGTGGTTGTACCTAGAAACTCATATTCCCTTGCGTTAGGTACTGTACAAATATACGGCTTCTGATTTTAATCAGCAAAAAACATCCCTTATACAAAGAAAAAGACTGAAACTGGTGTTTGCCCAATGAACATCAGGAAAAGAAACATCAGAAATGCTTACTCAGTTTGTGTAGAGTTCATTTTTTCCCCAGTGCAGTTTGCATATCTAGGTCAAGAGTCAGCAATCCCCAGCACACCTGCGAAGAGTGGTGTGAACTAATGTAGTGCTGTTTGAAACAGTGTAGGGCACACTACAGAACAAATGCTAAGGGGGGTTAATATCTGGGATACAGAATTTAAAATAACCTTTAATATCATTTCTTTGCATAACACACATTAAAGTAGATCCTACTTAGACAAGAATTTTGGTGCCATATGTGAAAAAAAACCAAACCTTCCCACTACTATATCATAGGGACCTTCCCACCAAAGCACCTCTTGGTTTTTGGGTATTTACATAGAACTCAAAAATTGCTAAAAATAAGCTCTGAAAAGTAAAATAAATCCTCCACACCAGAAGCGTTACTCACAGTAAATGAAAATAATACCTAGCTTTTATAGAGCCCTTTTTCATAAACACTCTTAAAAGTGCTTTACAAATGGGGTCAGTAGCATGATCCACACTTCGTAGATGGGGAAACTGAGGCACAAAGGTGGGGCAGTGACTTGCCCATGATCATCCAGTAGGTTAGTAGAAGAGCACTAACTCGTCCATGATCACCCGGTAGGTTAGTAGCACCCAAATCTCCTTAAACCCAGACCAGTGCCCTAATCACTAGGCCACACTACCTCCTAAATAACTTGCCTTCCTTCAAAGAGCTGAATTATGAATCTCTGATGTGAAATTCAGATGGTGTGCATGCTCTAGTAGGAAGCAAGAGAGATTATGGTATTTGGGGTAACAGAACATTGAAGTAGGTGTCTGTTTAGAACTGAATGTATTTAATTGGATTGAGAATTTCCTGATGAAAAAAGAAAACAAGAAAGGAAAGGGAGGAAAGATACTGTCATTTTCTGCTCTGAAGCCCATTTTTTTGCCTTCTTTAGACCTATTAGAACATGCTTTCCCAAACTAGAGGGTATGAAGAAATTCCTGGGGGGGCGTGAGGCGACCCAGTCCCTCCCCAAGCCTCCCACCCCCAAGAAAGCGCCGGCCTTTGCTTCCAGCTCTCAGCCACTGCCATTTTACGTGGGCAACCTGGTGAAGCCACTCTAAAAAGCAGGCAGCTGGCAAAGGCCCACATGGAGCTAGATACCTCCTACCAAGGTGAGTGAGTGTGGGTTTGCGAGGGAGGATGAGGCTAGATGGTGGGGCTGGCGGTACCTGGCTTTGAGGGAGGGGAGGGGCTTAGGCAGGTGGCTTAGGCAGCCTGCCCCAGAAGTGTGGGGCTCAGGTGGGTGGCTAGGGCAGCTGGCAGGCAGCTTGGACAGATGGCCTATGGCTGGCAGGCAGGCAGGCAGCTGGCCTCTGTAGCATGGGGGGTCAGGCCGCTGGCCCTGGCAGCATGGGGCTCAGGTGGGTGGCTAATGTGGCTGGCCTTGGGAGTATGGAGACCTGGGCAGGTGGCTGGCCTGTGGCTGGTGAGCTGTTCGGGCATCTGGTGGGTGGGCACTGGCCCTCAGTAGCGTGGGGGCTCAGCCGATTGGCCCTGGTAATGCAGGGGCTTGGGCGGCTTATGCGGGCAACCCTGGCAGTGTGGAGTCAGACAAGCAGGTGTCTGGCATGGGGCTCAAGCATCTGGCCAGCTTGCGCAGAAGCAGGCACTCATAAGGTGGGGCCCGTGCCATTAGCCTGGATAGTCCATAGTTGGTCTCCTAGGATTTCCCAACTTATGAAAAAAAAGCAGCAGCGTCTTTCACATGAAATCCATTTATTTCTGCTGTTTCTGATGTTAAATTAAACTTTTATTGAATTTTTGGGCCAAGGAAAACTATTTGTGCTTATTTTTAATTTTAAATAACATTTTTATGTCAACATTTTGTGTTTATGACAAATTGATTTTTTTGTTAAAAGGGGGGCTGGATGATGGTAAAGAAAAGGTGGAAGGGTGAGGGGTTTTCTAAAAAATCAAAAGTGGGGCATGATGCCGAAAAGTTTAGGAAGCACTGTATTGGAAGTTGTTTCAAGTAGAATTCAATAACCCATATCAGCATCTGAGGAGTTAAAATAGCAAATGACATTAAAGAAAAAGAAAAGACTTTAAAAATAGTAAAACCAGAAATGTTGGGTTTTCATCAGATTCCCGTATAATTCAAAAGCTGTAATATTTTAAAAATTATTCTTTCTCCTAACTAACAGCTATAGCTTAATTTAAGTCCTGTGCAGTAAAGGAGAATTGGCTTAAGTGTTATAAATAAGAGACTGTGGAATACAGTTCTTACTGAGCCAATTAGTAATTGCCAAAAAATAAAATTCATACTGTTTGGTTCCTGTTCTTCCCATATTATTTTACAGATACAATTATTAATGTTAACACAGTTTGTTCAACAATGTTGTTTGTCTGACCCACCAGAACAACTGCCGCACAAAAATTAGAAAAAACTGTAACACAATCCAGTGCCTGGAAGCACAAACTAGACAAAGTCAGAGCAGAAATAAGGCGTGATTTTTTAATGGTGGAAGTAATCAATGTTGGAACAATTTACCCAGGATCCTGGTGGGCAATTTTGAAACTAAAAAAAAAAATAGGGATGTTTCTCTAATAGAGATGCACTGGGAAACTATTTGAGGAAGTTCTATGGTTCTAAATTATTTGAGGACTTTCTGTGGAATTATTTGAGGGAGTTCTATGGCCTGTGTTATCTCAGAAGTCAGTCTGGATGATCACAACAGTCTCTTCTGGACTTGGAATCTATGAATGAATCCATGAACTCTAGAGTGAGATTCTGTCCTTAAGATATGACTCCACTACATCTGGAAGCACATGTTCCAAGGTCTCAGGCAGGTCCAATCTCAGGTGCTGGCCTGAGCCTCTGCCTCGGCTGCAGCGTCCACACTGCTATTTTCACTGTGCTAACCTGAGGTGAACTAAATGAGTTTTTCTCTCTGATGTGGGAGGCACATTCCCAGCTGCAATGTAGGTAGGTCATAAGAGGTCAAAAGAACATGCACAATTCAGGGGTGTGGCCTGAAGCCAGAGTTCTCTCTAGTTTTTTCCATCCACGAGCAGAATAAATTTTGCTATGAGCATCAAGGCACGTGTGGATTTGCATCACCAATAGACACACATACTGCCAGCTGTGGGCGCTCTGCTAATCAGCTGGGAGGCCCCTGAATCTCTCCTGAGCCTAACCAGTCACTTTACAGGGAACACTGGTTGGACCATCTCCTGGTGTTATTTAGACTGTTCTATGTAGTTATCTGAATAGTAGCAGCCTCCCTGGAGTGCCCAATAGGTGGTGCTGTTGCTCGCAGTCTTGAAAGGTTGTGTTGCAGCGCTGCTGCTCATGCCCCATATACCACCATCAGGAAGTAGGTTCTCAACCTTACAGCTAAATTCCACAGATCCTGCGCATTTCCTTGTGGGAAAATGATGCTTACAGCATTTTCCCATTCTTTTACCTAGTATAAAGGGGTCAGAACAGAATGAATATCCCTCTCTCCCTCCCAAGACTGCAGGGAACTGGACTCAATGACTTCTTGAGGTCCCTTCCAGTACTAGTGTTCTATGTTTCTATGATTCCGGCTCTGTGTTCTCAATCTGCAGGGCTAAAATGAGAGCCGGCCCAGAATCAGCTTTTCCATTTCATGGCAAAATATGTAATTTTGAAATTCTGAAACTGAAGGACAATAAACAAAATTTTCTCATGCAATAAAACTTAAAAAAAAAACATTTTGAATCAAATCTGATTCCAGTGTTGACCTTTTTTCAACCAAAAATATTAAATAAAGTAAAAAATAAAGCAACCAAAAGGAAATCAATACCCAGAAATGAAAAGTTCTTTCTGAATGGAAAATGTAGAAGTTCAGTGCTGAAGAGGTGAAAATAGAATGCTCCCTTTTGTTTTGTATTTTTTCCCATATATTTTTAGCTTTGGACAAATTCGCGTCTTTTCAAGGGAGACATGTTCCACCTGAAAATCTCCAAGCAACTCTAATAAGAAACTTCAATAATATAAAAATTTGGAGGCAATCATACTATAACAGTAAAGCACCTTCCTAAAATGTCTTAATAGTATCTGATGAACAAAAATGTTCAAAAAGAAAATCCACACAGAAAATAGGAACTTCTGGGCACACCTGGGTTGCTCATAACCTTATCTTATACAGATGTGCCTCCCAATTTATGTCCATGTCTCCTGGAATCATATCTCCCTCAGGTGACAATATGCGTGGGACAGGAGCTATAGACTTAACTCTCATCTCACACCACTTTTACATCACATAGCTCAGATAACTTCAGGCGAGTTTCTCCTGATTAACAGCAATATGTCACTGAGATCAGACTTGACCCGATGCCTTTCTCTCTTCAGAGAAGCCACACAAATCTACTGTGTGCTTAATAGTAACTGAGAGATAGCTGTGTTAGTCTGTATTCTAACAAAACAAAACAAAACAAAACAAAACTGCAGTTCTGTAGCACTTTAAAGACTAACAAAACATGACCGCTGTTTTACTGTGTGCTTGTTAGATGATGACAGTAATATTTTAATAGTGACATTGCAGTCATGTTGGTCCCAGGATACTGGACAAGGAAAGTGGTGATATTAGAAGTATTACATCTCATGTCTCACAATGTATGTTAACTACTTAAGCTAAAAAAAATTAATTCCACCTTCTAGTTCGCTGTAGAACTCTGAATATCTTTCCCAGCCCTGAAGAAGAGCTCTGTGTAGCTTTAAAGCTTGTCTCTTTCACCAGTAGCTGTTGGTCCAATAACAGATACGACCTCATTCACCTGGACAGTAATATTAACAGTTCAGTGGAATGTGCTAAGGGAAGAACTGAGAAATGGAAATTCAGAATTTAATTTTTTAACATAGAAATAGATATTATTGAGACTTATTTCATAGTATCAAGAATTGACAAGATTTCTGTTGTGTTGTTCATACATCACCATAGCTGCTCTGAATGGAGATTTAAGAAAACAGAAAATAATGTTGGCCCTAATGATTTTTGCAGTTATCATAGACCTACAACAGTAAATGACGATGTTAAACAGCAATGATTGGAGCACAGAGGGAAAAGCTAGAGAAGGGGCCAAACTGGGAACCCAAGGGATTAATTTCCTAGTACGAAGCTTTCTAGGAACCACTCAAGACAGCCACTTTGCAAGATAAAATTAGCCATATAAAAACATATTAGATTATAGGATCTAGCATTGAACTGGTCTAATTCTTGACTCAGTTATAAACCAGTAAATGAGAACTAACCCTGCTGAAGCCAATGATGATATAAACCTCAAGGAGAATCAGGCCTAATAATGACTAATGTAACATTACAAATTAGGGTTAATCAATGACACCTGGAATGCAAATCTATTCCATAACTCATTGATTCAGCACATTAATTGATCATGTGATGAGAATGCATTGTTTTATTTATTGTCCTGGCTGGAAAAGTCTATCAAAGGTCTTCCTGGCTTTGACAAGTGTACATGTAGCCTGAGAAAGGAAAAATGAATTTAAACCGGAGATTTTTCACAATCTCTATGAAGCTGGAATGTAGGCAGGACTTGATGTCAGTGTTACATTAGTTAACATCTGGATGCCATTTTCACTAGAAGAGTCCAGAAATGCGTATGATTTGTACTGTATTTATATCTCTCACATGTCCAAAATAGAATGTGCCAATCCCATAGTTCTTACTCAAGGAAAAATCCAACGACTGTCAAGGAAAAAGTGCAGCATTGGTGTTGACCCTTGGGAGAACCTTGCTAAGGACAATCGCCGGTGAAGAGCGGTAATCCATGAGGGGGTGGTACAATCTGAGAGGTGCTATTGAAGTGAAGATGAGGAGAAGTGGAGAAGAAGAAAAGAATGGCAAAAACGGCCTTGCTCCCCTCCAACAGCTACTGAAACCTGTTCCTTGTGTGATAAGACCTGCAGCTTCAGAATCAGGATAATCAGCCATCAATGGACTAGCAAAATGGAGGGTGACACACAGATGTCGTACTCATTATTGTGTGATTGCCCAGCAACAGAAAACCTAGTGGGAGCAGACCTTATGTTTGTCGCTGTTGGTCAAAAGAATCCTTCCAGTATGTTGATAACGATGAAGGTAAAAACTGTGCTTACTGCAGCAATTCGCAGATTGAGTGTAGGGTTCTAAAAACCACAGGTATTCTGGGACCACTGCATCATGTTGCACAACACCAGCTAGAATTACAGTATCTGTGTGAGTGTGGTAGAGCGTATTTAGGGTTTATTCAGTTGCAGTAGGTAGCGTGCAAGAACCGTAAACCAAATGAGGTCATTCACTAGCTGGCAAAAACATTGTTACTTTTTTTTTTCTTTTGAACAGGACCTTTACTGCATTCTAAACTCAGCAACTTAACTGGGTCACGTATGATAACTGAAGGGAATTCCTGTTGATGTCTGGTCAGTCTTTGACTGTCAGAGATAAGATATCTTTGTCAATCTCTGCAGTTATACTATGAGCATAAACAACGTATGTGTCATGCCAGGGTGGCCAACCAATTAGAGCTGAAGAGCCAAAAGAGCTGTGGACAGAGTGTAAAGAGCCACATGTTACATATTTCTCTCTCTCTCTCTCTCTCTCTCTCTCTCTCTCTCTCTCTCTCTCTCTTTATATATATATATATATATATATATATATATATATATAAAATGCATGGCTCAGTGCCCCCACCCCACTCCTCTAGAGCTAGGCACCCTCACCCCCTGGCTGTATCCCAATTTCCCACCCCTGTGCTAGAGCCAGGCACCCTCAGGCCCCCTCCTGCTCACACTCTAACCCTGCATGGGGCTTATTGGGAATCTATGTGGCTGCACAGGCAGGCAGCTTATGGGGAACTTAGGACCCCGGTAGGATAACCAAATGTTGAGTTTAAGTCCCAGCCCCAGGTAACTGACTTCAGCTCAGGGGCAGCACCAGCCTCTTCCCTGCAGGAGCAGCTTCATGTTTTCTTGAGCTTCCCCCTGCATCAAGCCCTGTGTCTGTTTTTCCTCTCTTCCGCTCTACCAGGTCACTGTCCCCTGCCCAGGCCCAAAGCCAGAGACAGCTGCCCAGGGAGACCAAACTACTGTGTGGAGCCCAAACCCTCTGCCTGCCCTGGGTGGTGTGCCACAGGAGGTGGGAACACAGGCCAGGGCTATTCTTGCGCCTCAGGGGAAGAGCAGGAGCAAGGACCAGAGTCCCAGAGAGTCCAGGGCTCCAGCTGTGTTTCACTTTTGCCTTTTGAAAAGGTGGTCACCTTCAACCTAGAGTGTTCAGCCTTTCTGTGGATTGCAGCCACATGATCCAACTGACCAGGCCTTGAACCATGCTGTTCCCTCAGACTCTGCCTGTAGCTTAAATTTACCCTTTCTCAAATCTCCAGCCTTAAGGGCTTCTGGGCCCACGGTTTACTTCTTTTAGTAGGGTTGCCAGCCCTTCATTATGTTGTCCTGGAGTCTCCAGGAACAAAAGACCAGTCCTTTAGTAGAAATTATGTCATGTGATAAGACTTCCAGGAATACAGCCAATCAAAATTACTCACTCTACCTAGGAGCACATGGGAGGTGTAATAGATGAATTTCACAGACCCCTTGCACAGGCCTTTAAAATCTTTGGTTTTAGTTACATGAGAAATACACAGATTCTAATAAAGATAATAGAACTTCCATGCATTTCCGTGTCTCATCAGTGTCCTCACCACTTCAGGGCAATCTGGGGCATCCCTGTGTCTTCTGCTGTGAGGCCTGGCCATTTTTCTGAAACATGGAACCTGCTCACCACAGCTTGTCATCTTTGATCTTGAGTGCTCTGCCCCCTCTTTCCTCTCCCACCCCAAAATTCATGCCTATTGTCTAAATCCTAATGCCCCACCTTTGTCCCTGCTCTGGCAGAACAGTGATCCAGACCTGCCATCCCAAGATGGATCTCACCTTACAAAGGAACAGCAACTTTCATAAAAACAAGCTCATAATATCAACAATAATCCATAAGGCGTATGGACAGAACTCTACAATTGTCTCCTTATATCATGTACTCGGCAGCTTTAATTGACAAAAAACACAGTGTTTTTGTGTATTAACTTTCCAGGTGTTTATAGGATTTTCAATGTAGCAAGGAGATTTTTCATGAAGAGAATCCCTGCCACATAGCCTAGCTGTTCCATGTACCTCATGTTGTACAACAGTGTAAAAGGATTCCATGTTTTCTACTAAAAGAACTATTTACAAAGTTGCTGTAGCTACAATTGAAGTCATGTGCAAACAGACTGGCTTAAACTGCGTCTACACGTGCACGCTACTTCGAAGTAGCGGCACCAACTTCGAAATAGCGCCCGTCGCGTCTACACGTATCGGGCGCTATTTCGAAGTTAACTTCGACGTTAGGCGGCGAGACGTCGAAGTCGCTAACCTCATGAGGAGATAGGAATAGCGCCCTACTTCGACGTTCAACATCGAAGTAGGGACCGTGTAGACGATCCGCGTCCCACAACGTCGAAATTGCTGGATCCTCCATGGTGGCCATCAGCTGGGGGGTTGAGAGATGCTCTCTCTCCAGCCCCTGCGGGGCTCTATGGTCACCGTGGGCAGCAGCTGGGGATCTATGCTGCAGGCACAGGGTCTGCAACCAGTTGTCAGCTCTGTGTATCTTGTGTTGTTTAGTGCAACTGTGTCTGGGAGGGGCCCTTTAAGGGAGCGGCTTGCTGTTGAGTCCGCCCTGTGACCCTGTCTGCAGCTGTGCCTGGCATCCCTATTTCGATGTGTGCTACTTTGACGTGTAGACGTTCCCTCGCTGCGTCTATTTCGATGTTGGGCTGAGCAACGTCAAAGTTGAACATCGACGTTGCTGGCCCTGGAGGACGTGTAGACGTTATTCATCGAAATAGACTATTTCGATGTCGCAACATCGAAATAATCTATTTCGATGTTGGCTGCACGTGTAGACGTAGCCTTAGTGGTGCTTTCTACAAAATCTTCGGCAATCTGTGCTCCTCCCTGCTGGTTACGTTCACATTGCTACATCTTGCTCTTTGTGGAGTCACTTGCTTCTGAATTCAATGGCCATTTCATGGAGATCCCGTCTTTGATATGCAGTCAGCTACTTTGCAAAAGATCGCTGTTAAACTATTCTTTTGACACCAACTACTCCAAGATAGGCCCAAAAAATCCAAGAACAGAACACCACTTGCCACTACCTACAGCACCCAACTAAAATCACTGCCTCACATCATAAAAACCTACAACCTATCCTAAATCATGATGCCACACTCCAGAAGGCCCCAGGTGACAGGCCTGTTCTCTCCTATAGACAACCTCCCAACCTCATGAGGATTCTCTCTGGCAACCATAGGCTATATCACAATAACACTAATCCTGGAACTTTCCCTTGCAACAAACCCTGTTGCCAACTTTATTCACATATCTATTTGGGAGATATCATCACTGGACCTAACCACATTAATTACAGAATCACGGGCACATTCTCCTGTTCCTCAACTAACATCATATATGCCTTCATGTGCCAACAGTGCCCACATGCCATCTTTATAGGACAGACCGCAAATGCTCTTTGACAAAGGATGAATGGACATAGAAGAGACATCAAAAGACTCCAAACACACAAACCTGTCAGCCAGCACTTTAATGGAGTGGGCCATTTTTGTGTTCTACTGAAAAGGCACTTCAACAATCATCTACAGAGGGAGTGCTCAGAACTAACATTCATATTCAGATTTGACACACTTACATGTGGTTTGAACAGGGACAGCAATTACCTAACCCATTATAAGGACTCTTTTACATACTCTGATGTTTTATCTAACTCTCAGCTTCCCCACCCTAACCACCACTACCATCCCTCTGCTCTTCTGATTTGCCTGACTTGATAACAATTTTTCTGATTTGTCAACCTTGATAACAATTTTTGGACCTCTTTGCTTTATATATTGAGTCTGTTCTGGTAAGGCTATGGTCTGAAGAAGTGGGTCCGTCCCAGGAAATCTCATCACCTAATAAATTTTTTTGTTAATCTTTAAAGTGCTACATGATTGCTTTTTTGTTTTGACAGATCTGTTTCACTAGGGTTCTGCTCTTAGACAAATTCACAGGTCCTTCACTGAAACTCTTCTCCAACATAACAGATACCCACAGACTAACAAAATAAATTGTTCATGCATCTAATATTGAATGCAGGGAACATTTCTGAGAGCATATGTCAAAAGGCAGTTATGTAGTGAACTCCGAAATGATTTCAAAAGGCTACCATATACAACACTGGAGAATGATATAAAATTTCTCCTCTGGCTGTGTCATATAAATATTCAGAGGTGACAAAGAATGTTGCTGTCCTTTGTTTTTTTGCTTAGTAACAAAATAATAACTTAACTCGAGACAGCCCACTAAACTCTCCAATTACACAATTTTTAATTTTCTGCCATCTGTCACATTAAGCAAGAGGGACATGAAAAATCACAACACTCAGAAGCAAACATTTTGGAGGTAGAATTTTAATTGATTAGAACTCAGAAAATAAGTAACCAGTTTCCTTGAAACAACAACATATTCAAGCATTTCTTAGGGATTATATGCTGAAAATTTGGGGGAAAATAAAACGTGTTTTTCATACAATTCTAGCATTTTGTTCTGTGTTTAAAATAGCTTTAACTACAGCATTGCAACAGTTCCACCACAATATGCAAGGCAACCTGCACATCAGTGCTGCTGCAGATATAATAAATAACATCATGAACTTTAGGTTGCAGAGAAGGGTCTTGATTTTTTTTCTCTTTGCATTAGGCAATCTCCCACTGATAATGATAAAGACAAAGTTTACTAATCTGAAGAAGGTATGGTTAACTCAGAACATGAATTAATATGCATTGGTTTAGCTTGGAGCTTGTTAAAATACCAATAATAAAAATTATAATGACAACAGGGTTTGAATTTTTTTCTAGTTTTTCAAAATGTTGAAATTCCATGAAATTTTGTAAGAAGTGAAAATTTTTAACCAGCTTTGTATCTGAACAATAATCCTCATACTTACACGAACAATACTAGTAAAAGATTTATAACTATGTTTGTCTAAGTTTTCCATATTTTCCCATAATTGGAAATAAAATTTTCAAGTGGAAATAAAATCTTGTGGCATGTTCCCCATTCAGAACATTTCAGCTAGCTCTAGTGTAAATCATTGCTTTCAATTAGGAGTTGTCACCATCCAAAGAGCTGACTCTTACATGTTTCCTTTATTTGGAAATATGTATGAGAATGTGCTTGAAAGTACCCAGGTCTGGAAATAGATAGGAAATGCTTCCAGTAAACATTACATGAAAAACATTCCCAGACATTTGTGTGAGAAACTTATATAAGAAAAACTTTGATTTAGAAATGTATCAAAGATTCAAATTCAAAAAGAGAACTCAATTACCTTTCTTATGAAACTTTGTGTTTCTTTTAGGAACAGTCATCTTCAAATTTGTTTGTTGTTGATGTTACAAATAATATTCAGATCTCTTTTATTTAAGGCATTTCAGTACTTTGAAAAAGCAAATTATAGTGTATTAGAAATGCATTTTGGTGTTTAAGACACCAATATTATGACATTGCAGTGCATTATTAAGAATGAGTTAAAGTAGGTCAGGACAGAACACTAAGCTAAACAAACTAATAATGTATTCTATTGGTAGACATTCATCTGCCAAGGACTCATCCTTTATGTGTTGGCACCAGAGCAAGATTAAGAATTTTGATATGAGGAATTTTGAGGTCACGTTTGTACTGAAAGAGGAATATAGCATCTTCAGCTTCTTAACATTTTAGCCTCATTTTTTATTAAAGGGTTATGGTTAAGCTTGCTTTGTCTTTGAATTTAAGTTTTTTTTTTCTGTAAAACAACCTTTAAGGTACAACTCTCTCTTTATATATGTAGATACATTATATGTGTACATGTTCAATGAAGTACATTGTTATCCCTTTCTCTCTTTATAAAAGCTCATCATCAACAAGGAAGACATCAGCAAGAAAAGAGAGAGAGAGAGAGAGAGAGAGAGAGAGATTTGTACCTTAAAGATTTTTTTACAAAAAAGCCCCTAAATTCTGAGCCAAACAGACTTAACTGCATGCCTTTAATAAAAATGAAGCTAAAATGTTAAGAAACTGAAGATGTTTTCCTTTTTCAGTACAAATGTACAAAACTCCACAAATCAAATTTCTTGTCTTGCATTGGCATAATGTACACATACATATTTTTAATACACTATATTGTGCTTTTCAAAGTGTTGAATCAAAGTTAAATCAAAGAGATCTGAACATTATTTGTAATGTCAACAATAAACAAATTGGACATGATCATTTCTAAAAGAAATATGAAGAAGTTTCATAAGAAAGGTAATTGTTTCCTCTTTTTTAATTTGGCTCTCAAATAAATTCCTAAATCAAACTTCAAACTCTGGTGTATGCATGTGTATACGTAGATGTGTACACACACACACCTCAGAGTTTAAATCAAACCCACAAATAGACATTCATCTCCCATGTTGGAAGCCAGTCCTAGCAGCTTTGTAGTAGTGCATGAGACCTTGAATGCAAAATTGACTAGAAACTAAAACAAAACTAACCAATCTATTTTTTATTGTCCAGACTCCAGAGTGATATGCAAAAAAGAAAGGGAACAGCATAAAGACTCAACAGTGAGTAGGATTTGTAAAACGAAAGCTGTTATAATAGTCAGTGGTTGTGTTTGTAAAATAGTAATGAAAATTTGTTTTTGTTTTTTTAATGTGTAAATGTATACCTGGCACTGCAGCATCCCCTTTTAAGCATGGTTCTACTTTGAAAAATAACTTTGTGAAAATAATTGTTGGCTTTAATTGTATGTAGTGGTCTGGATATGTGGATTGCAAGTTATGAGAAAGACAAGGTAGGTGAGATAATATTTCTATTGGACTTCTGTTGGTGAGATACACAAGCTTTCAAGCTTAAAAAGAGCTTTCTTCAGGCCTGGGAAATGTATGCAGAGTGTCACAGCTAAATAAAAGTGAAACAGAATGTTTAACATAAGTAGTTACATATTTCAAGGGATCATTCAACATGAGGAACATGGTTTAACAAACTCAGAACAGCTTTTGCCAAACAAGGACTCTCCACCAGAAAAATAGATCACAGCATGGAAATAGTTATCACACTCCTAGTTATCACCTGACACTCCACACTGGAACCCAGGTAGGGTGTCACCAAACAGCTATAATTCATGCTAATTGGGAGCACATTATGAAAGAAATCTTTCCTGCACCCTCTCTTCTGGCCGTCAAACACCCCCCTCGCCCGTCACACTTCCCACAGCCTCTCCAAGATCATCAGAAAAAACTCCCCACAGACTAGGACATACTAATTCAAGACAGTACCAGATTCTACTAGGACAACATATGCTAAATCTAAAGACATACCTCCATTACTACAAAGATCAGCACTCCCCAGCCCACATAATACCTCTTTCAAAAAGCTTGGGTCCTACACATGCCTAACCAAAATGTGATGCACCTCATCCCATGCTCTAAGTGCCTCCAATAACAACTCTGTGGGTGAACAAGATAATCACTACACTCCTGTATGAAGGCAAAACCTCCATATTGCCTATGAGTAAGCACTTTTCACAAGGCAATCACTCTATATCTGACCTCTCAGTCCTCACCCTCACTTGCACAACATCTTCAAAAAGCTGAACCTGGGAGTTCAAATCATGTTTAGTAGGCACTGAAAGTTAGAGACAGAACAGAGACACTGGATTCATGGCTTATTTCAACAATCTATAACCAAGGGCACCATTCCAGGAGGATGGGGAGGGCAGCAGCCCTATGTACTAGCACACTGTGTTCTTCCCACATTCCCTGACTGTCAGGGACCAAGGGGAAAGTACATACCTTGGGTGAAGCACTCCTCTATTCTTTTCCTTCACCAGCCAGGCGTGAGATGAATGCACACGAATTGTGTACTTTTCCTTCTCTCCATGACAGGGAGGGGAAAGGGAAGGAAATCAAGTGGTATCCTGGTATGCCTGGCTGCTACCTCTTCCCTGACACACCTTCCTAAAATGGCACCCCTGTCAGTAACACACTCATACACCTTCCCAGCTACACCCCACTATCTTTTTGCCAGTGACTTCACTATGAATGATCCCTGGAATTATGTGTTAACTACTCGTATTAAACAATCTGTTCCACCCAGAGGTGGAAAAAGTACTCCAAAAAGTTACTTGAGTAAAAATACACCTACTTGGGTAGAGGGATGTAATTAAGTAAAAGTCCAAAGCCGCTTTCTGGGAAACTACTTGAGTAACAGTGTAAGCTTTTCATGTCATGATTGCATCAAGTATCCAGAAGTGAAAGTAGCCCCTGCCCTCAGCAAATCCCTGGATACTTGAGTACAATCAACATGCTGCAAGGTTGCACTTTTACTCACGCAGGTTCCCAGAAGGACACCATCATGGGTTTTACTTAATTACATTTCCCCCCAAAGCAGCTATATTTTAACTCCAGTAATTTTTGGATACTTTTCCACCTCTGATTCCACCTTGTAGTTAGCTGAGCCACCCAGAGTATGTTTCCCAGACCTGAACAAGAGCTCTGTGTAAACTCCAAAGCTTGTTTCTCTCACCAACAAAAGTTGGTCCAATAAAAGATATTACTTCCCCCCACCTGATCTCTCTCTGTTGGATCCTGCCTCACCAGATAAAATCTGATCAGTTTACAAGTGAAAACTGGGTTATGCTGAGAGTTAGGCTCAGTTTTTTTGTTTATTTTTGTAATATTTTAATAAGTCCTCAAAAATAAGGAAGACGTTGTCATTGAAAATTAGCATGCAATTCCTTGCATGATGCTGAGGCAGAAGCTGAGCTGGCTCTTTAGAGCAAACAGGAGTACAAAGTTGTAAAAGCAAAATATGATTAAAATAAGTTACGAAATACGACATGATACAAAGGAAGCATGTCTATTGGACAAAATGAGTCTGGCTTCGTGGAATCCTGTTTCAGAGCAGAATCCATACTTTAAATATTTTGTTTTACTCTTTCTGGAGCATGTTGTGAAGTCTTAGCCCTAACTAAACTCAATGCACTTTTTGTAGACCATCTAGCAAGGCATTCAATAATTCATATGGGTTGCTCAAATGTGACTGACAACTACAAACAAATTAAGCATGCTTTTTTGTCTTTTGCTTTTCTAAGGGATATGAAAAAACAGTTAGAGGCTTTGGGTTAAAAATAAAAAATATGGTTTTCCTGTTTATTTATATTAGAAATTAATTTCTTGTCTACCTGGAAAGACATGATTGTTACACTACAAGAGAATGGATGGCAGGACCAGAGTCAAGACACAGAACATTAAACAAAACGAAATGACAGGCATTATTAATTGTGTTGTCTATTTTATTCCAATGTCAGATAAAAACTGTGGAGAAAAAAGGCCATTATTACAAATTTAGTGCCTTTGTCCTTTTAATTAACACACGTGAGTTCAGAGTAGAATGCCTTCCATTCATTAGCAGACCAAACTTAGTAATCCTTGTTTCTTAAGGAAACACCCCAAAACACCCCAAACAAACAATCAAACCCAAGAACCCCCATGGCCCTTTCAATATGTGATGAAAAAAGCAATAAAAAGCAAAAGCCAAACGTTGAAAAATCCATTCAAGACCATTTTTATTACATTTACAACATAGAAAATCTGCCTTGAATTTCAGTTTACCTGTAAATATTATTTTACAGGATATTTCTATTATTTTATCCTGTAGGTAAACACTATAACAACCCACGTTAGCACATTTATTTTTCGTACAGGAAAAGATGTCCCCTTTTGGGTATGTTCTGAGAGCACATTATTCTAAAATAATTTGCAGTGTATGGGAGATTGCTTATCATGTTATACTTATTAGAACAATCTGAAGATATAAACCTGGTCTTGTAATAAGAAAAAAACAGATCTTCTGCCATCATGTGGAATGTAGCAGTATCTCCTCTTTTCTGAAATGATCTACTGGTGTTTTAAGACTATGATAATGGCTGTACCATGACAGTAATGATACTGTGTATCTCATTTAAACAATAAAAGAGTGCAACAGAATCTAAGCGTTGGGGTATAAAGTACCACCTGTTTTTAAATAAGAGTACCCATTGGTTTCAATAGGGAGTTATGCTTAAAAAGGGATGGGATGATATTCTTGTTTGCTTATACTGTTTGTGTCAGGAAGTCTGCCATACTCTGAGATTTAGAACAGGGGTCAGCAACCCGGGACACAGGTGCCAAGAGAGCCAATTTTTATTGACACTTGAGGCAGGAGCTCGGGCCTGCCATTCCTCCCACATGCTGGCAGGAGCTTTCTCAAAGCCATGTCATCTGTGGCTTAACAAAGACCAGCTAATGCTACCAACCACCGCCTAAATGGCAAAGCTCCACATCTTCATTTATTTATGAAGATGACTTTAAAAAGCATCACTGGCACTCGGCACATATGTAGAGGTCAAAAGGTCAAATTTTGGCACTCCACCTCGGAATGACGATGAGAAGTCCTGGGATACCTTATAGATTAACAGATATAAGTAATAAGTGGGCAAGGACCCACTTCATCAGATGCCCACAAAATCTTATGCTCCAATATATCTGTATATAAGGTGCCTATAAAGTGTCCATAAGGACTTCTCATTGTTTATGTGCCTATAGACTAACACGACTACCCCTCTGATACTTGTCAGCTTGGAAAGGCTTGGTCTAGAGCCTCCTTCTAGACTGCTGGCTCATACATAGCTCACTGAATTCAACAGAGTCGCACCAGTGTGAGAAGGAAGAAAGTTGGTTTAAACCACATTCTTATGTCAACCATGAGATCTTGTAAAAAAAAATTATCAGGCTTGTTTCTTATCTCAGAGCACTGGCACCAGCACATTAGTGTGACTTTGATGAGCAGAATGAAACCCATCCTGTCCAGGGAATTAGTGGGCAAAACTCCACACCCCTAAGATAAGCCAAACGCCCTACTTATGTCTATGAGAATTTTGCCTGAGTAAAGACTGAGAATTTCACTTTCCTAGGGATTTAGAGAGGTTCCATTACAATTAATGTGAGCTGGGGATCTAAATTCATAAAAGGGACAATCTCAGTCAGGGAATACAGAATCAGGTCTGTAGCAATCAGTGAGACTGGGTATAAAAACTGAGTTGGTCATGTGGGTAATTTCACCTCTACTCTTATTAGGGGATCATCCTCTATTTTTGGTTCTCTGCCACATTTCCTAGGATAGTTTTCAATGTCCCAAACAATGGCACAGAGTGATAATTTTACCACTGAGGCATTTTGCCTCTGATTCTTAATAAAATTACCTTCCGTTTATTTCCATACCATTGTTCCTTGTTATGCTGCACCCCCTCTGTATGGGTGTCATCATGAATAGTTCATCTACCTCCTTGGGGTTTACACCTGACCTTCCTAACTCTCCTCATTTCTGCTCCAGATGGCTTCCTGAGATGACTTGGAAGGACCTTATTCTCTCGATGTGAAGGGTAGAGGCTAGCTGTTGCGAAAATGCATAGTGCTGAGGAAGTCAAAATGCCAGCTGTGAATGTTCATTAGGATCTCTCATAATACCCTTTCCAGAAGCTGTCATTTAAATTTAATTGATAAGTTAGAAGGAAAATATAATAATAAAGAGTCAACATGTGGCAACAGATTGACCACGAACTCAGACTGCACCCCTAGAATTTGGAGAATGAAAGGAATCTTCCTTAGTCATATCTCTCTACTTGTATAGGTTTGCCAATGGTTGCACCACGTTCTGCTTTGTAGAAAGTTCACCATGTAAGATCAGTAGTAACAATGAAGTTCCTGGTGGACTTCACAGAGGCTCAGGCATTTCCAGTTTTTGAGGGGCATGAAAAGGCTAAGAGTGAGTGAGCTTATTGGGTTAGGGGAATAAAAGGGGATGTTCACCTGGGCCACGCTTACACTACAGTGATCTGTTGACAGAAGTCACTGATGGAAGAGATTTTCCAACAAAACTGCTGTCAACTGAGTGTGGCCACACACAAAAGCCAATCAGAGGAGTTCTCCAATCTGTCAACAGAGCGGCCAGACTGTCCAGCTGCTCTCTTGACAAAACAGGCACCAAGAAGCACAGCAGATATGGCTGCCCATTGTTTTGGATGTGCTGTCGGTCAACAAAAGCCACCCCAAACACCCCCTGAGCATCTACAGAGCTTTTTTGTCCACAGAAACTTTCAACAGCAGCATTATGCCACATGGCTGAGAGGCAGAACCCTGCTGGCAAGCATGCTTAATTTTGTCAACAAACTGTTGAGAAAACACAGTTTGTTGTAGACACTCCACCAGTTTTGTTGACAAAAATGGGGTCTTGTTGGCAAAACTCGCAAGTGTAACAGTGGCCCTTGTCAGCATCGCTTATGGTGGAAAGGCTGTCTCAAAGAGGAAGACTTTGCACCATTCCCTGTAAAGTCTCAGAATCCAGACTCACCTGATTTCCTGTGGAAGATTGTTCTGTAGCTGGAGCTCACTGGAAGAGAATGAACTGTCCCCAGTATTTGTGTGCTTCCTCCAGGGTTTTGTGATGTATCAGTGGGACTGAACGAGGTATCAGGGGCATAGGTTCTACTTAAAGTCGTAATGGTAATTGCTTGAAGGGACAAAAAATGTCATGGGGTGCTGAGCATAGAATGATACAGTGTTCATAGGTAGTACCCAGAGGCACTGAGACCTCATCTGGGGTGAGTGAAGTCTTTGCTCTATAGCCTCGGCTGAGAGCAAGCTAGCCTTTAGCTCACATGGTAGAGTGCAGGGCTTTAAACCCTCTGCTTGCAGGTTCTATTCCTGGTGCTGCCCATGTGGGTCTGTCAGCATCACACATGCAAGGCTGTGATTTTCAAAAATCATGCGTGGTTTGGCCAGAGACATCTAACGGCCTATGAAAACACTGAAAATCAGGTCTTTAGTGGTGTCTCAAGGTGGGTGCCTGATATGGAAGTATCTAAAATCAGTAGCTACTTTACAAAATCTGTCCTTTATCTAAAAATACACTTGCCTAACAAGGCCACAAGGAAAATACATGTTTCATTATAAAATAGAATAATGGTATTTTAAAGTAGCATTTGGATAATAGTTTAAAACTATAACTTTTGCAGTAACTTCCTGTTGCAGTGTTTACATTTCTGAAATAATTTGTATCTTCTCTGTTCTCCTCTGTCTCTTCAGAGTGAGGTCTCATATTTTTCTGATGATGAGTGATATGTCCTTGATGCATTGTTTTAAAACAAAGGTTTTAAAGATTGCCAAGATGATGCTAACTGCAAAGGTTGTCAATCTCTTAATACATATCCTCCAGGATATTATGCTCACTGTCAGGCTTTTTTTTTTTTTTTTTTTTTTTGCCTTCCAGAAAAGAGCAGCTGCTCAGAGACTGCAGGCAAAATCCTCTGTGAAATGAATGGTGTTTTGCCAGCATAAGGACTAATTAGGGAAAGTAGGATCTAAAACCCAATAATATACAGGTGGCCCAGATTCTCGGGTACGTTGGAGCCACTATGTACCAAAGCTGCCCGGAAGAGGACATATCCAACTACTGGAGGACGGGTGTATCACAAAGAGCTCTTCCAAGAGCATAGAGGTGTCAGAGCAGTTCCTGTATTACCTGGCTTCCAATTGCTGCTTCAGGCTATGTAGCTAGGGAAAGGGAGATTGGTTAAAGCTTCTTTGACTTGGCTTAAACCTTTGTACTCCAGGTGGAACATAAGTCATCTACAAGTCTCCAGTTCACTCTGTCTCAGGACAAAACAACTAGCTGACCCCAGAAGTACCCCAATTGCTATCCTTCAAACTCAGTAGATCTTCTCCACATTGTCCTAGGTCTTCCTCTTTTGTGTCTTCCTCTATTCCTTGTCATGGTGATGTGGTTTGTGTCTCAGTGACATGGAGAGCTATGGCAGTGTAAGTTACAGCTCCTGGAAGTGTCACCAAAACTGGATGGGTCCAAGGGTAGAGACCAGACATATTTGGATCACCTCTCTATGAGGTAAAAGAGGCTGGCTTAGGGTTAGCTACAACATCATCATCATCATTATCAATAACCGTGGGCTCAGCGCCCATTGGTGTCTGATGCCTCTCTCACTATTTCCCATTCTCTGTGGGGTCTGTGTCTCCTATTTGAACCATCCATTATGCCGAATACTAGGGTCTTGATTTTTCATTCATCGTTCATTCTGCAAATATGTCTAAATAGTTGTAGCTTCCATTGTATAACCTTCTGCAGCAGGTTCTCTTTCGGCTGTACCTTCCTATATAATTCCTCACTGGTGAACTTCTGCGTCCATCCTATTCTCAGAATCTTTCTATAACAACTCCTTTCGAATGCCAATATTCTTCTTTTCAAATCTTTCATTATCACCCATGTCTCACATCCGTACAACATGCTGCTGAATACACACGTTTTCAAGATGCCCGGCTTCGTTCTTAAGCTAATTGCTTTGCTTTTCCAGATCTTATCCATTGCCTTCAAACTTGCTTTCACTATTCTAGTTGCTATTTCCTTCTTACAGTCTAGATCATACATTATGTTGCTCCCTAGATATGTGAACTTCTCTACATTTTCTAGTTCAATACCATCGACACTGATCTTTCTTCCTATTTCCTTATCTCCAAATTACATTGTTTTTGTTTTATCACGCTACCCATAAAACCCAAGTTACAGAAACATCTACAAAGAAACCTACAAATACAAGTCAAAGCTTCTTCATGCTCAATATATTTCAGGGGCTGCTGGTGGCAGGTGTAATTTAGAGGCACCCAGTCAGGTTGCTCTAATTTGGGCAGGAAGATAGCATGCCTCCTGAATAATCACTGGATTAGCGGGGCAAGAAGGTATCTTAAAAGTACTTTTATTGTCTATTCAACTTAGTAGGGCAGAGGTCTCCTCAATTACAGCCTAGGATTTGGGACAAGCTTCCTAGGACAATGAGGAAATTATATATCTTTCCAGCTACTGGAATCCACTCGGAGTTCTAAACCCAGAGATCACTGAGTCATCACTTATTTATCCTGCTGCTAGTTATCCCATCTGTAAAATGGGGGTATTACTTAGCCCATAGGATTGTTATGGAGGCTAAATCGTTGGTACTGTTTATAGAGAACTTTGTCACTGCTGTAAGTATTAACTTTAAAATTACCGGGCCCAATGATGAGCTTGTTCCTCAGACAAAACTTCCATTAACTTAAGTGCTAGGGATATAAAAATATTTAAAAAGTGAAATATTTTTAGTTCTTATTTATATTGAGAAATATTACACTTAAGATTTTTTATAGCATCTAGTGAATGCTTTTCTATTTTTATGCGTACACTCATTTATTTCATACTGTTTATACAGGATAACTCAACTAAGAAAAAATAAAAAATAAACAACTTCTGCATATGTCTAAATAGAGCAGTATGATGCACTGGATTTTTACAAATACAAACAATGCATAGACTTCCTATTACAAGTTCAAGTGGAAAGGCAATGCAAGAGCAAATTAATCAGAACTAAAATTCTTTCTGCAATCTCTCTTTAGACACTTGCCTGACAAATCAGATTTCTCATGGATGCTGCCAATGGTAATCCAAAGTTTTAAAATCAATAAACAGGCTATAAAAATGCATCTGTAATCAGGATAAGAAACACAAACATTTACAGACTAACACACAAACATGACAAAATACCACAGCCACTGAAACTGAATGAGCCACTCTGTTCTGGTGCCATTCTTTTTTAAATGTGTGTTTAATTTAGAATCTCTGCAAAGATAAAAATGCAGACAGAGCCACACTAAATTGGTAATACCACATGCCTGCAGATATCTCAAGATTAACCCACCTATCCACAACACATCAAAATAAATTAAAACTAAGTGAAGGAATTCAGGCTTTTCTTCCCCTCAGTATTGTGTGGCATTGTTGAAATGCACAAAGATAAAGTTTAGCATTGTGGTAAACCAGGTATTATTAAGACAAGCTACAGAACCAGCCTTGGAATGCTTCCAGGTGTGTGCATCTTAAATGGTCTTCTATCTGTTGCAGCAAGTTGCTGGTAATGGAATGGTTTGGAGGGAGCTCTTACAGGTGTTTGGGGAACACAGTGTTATACAACCTAGAGGTGATAGCCAGTTTGTGCACAGTCTGCGTAATGTATGGGCTGCTCCTACACTCTCACTCTCCTATCAGAGGTGGTGTGATAATGAGCCAATTTGAAGCAGGCTAATGAAGTGCTAATGTGCATATTCAGTGCCTCATTAGCATAATAGTGGCCATGTGTATTTCAATGTGCAGACTTCGAATTACAGATTGACAGTGAAGATTGGGGCAGCTTCGAAATAAGTGCCCCACTTTGACATTTCCTTACTCCCACAGAACTAGACCAGAAATTTGCACGACTGCCATTATGCTAATGAGGCACTGAACATGCATCTTAACACCTCATTAGCCTGCTTTGAACTGCCTCATTATAATGCCACCTCTGACAGGAGAGTGAGAGTGTAGAAGCAGCAATGGCTGATCTTTCCAGACTTTGGGGGAATATCTCAAAGCACCCTGTCTAAGGAAAGCAGTGTTTCACAGGGAAAAGCACTAAGGGCAGGTCTTACACTGGGCAGGTAAGTCAATTGTAGATCTGCAGTTTTAGCTAGGGCAATTACGTAGCTAGAATTGACTTACCTGCAGTTGACTTGTAACTAGGGTGCATTAGGAGGAGCATTTTGAGCAGATCTAGAGAAGTAACTGTTCCCCTGTATGCGACACTGGTGAGGCCACATCTGGAATACTGTGTCCAGTTTTGGGCCCCTAGTATAAAAAGGATGTGGATGTGCTGGAGCAGGCTCAGTGGAGGGCAACAAAAATGATTAAGGGGCTAGAGCACAAGACCTATGAAGAGAGGCTGAGGGATCTGGGCTTGTTTAGTTTACAGAAGAGAAGACTTAGGGGTGATTTAATAGCAGCCTTCAACTTCCTGAAGGGGAGCTCTCAAGAGGAGGGTGAGAAACTTTTGTCAGTGGTGTCAGATGGCAGAACAAGGAGTAATGGTCTGAAGTTGAAGAGGGAGAAGGGTAGGTTAGATATTAGGAAAAACTGCTTTACCAGGAGGGCAATGAAGCATTGGAATTCGTTGCCTAGAGAGGTGGTGGATTCTCCATCCCTCGAGTTTTTTAAGTCCTGGCTTGACAGGGTCCTGGCTGGGATGACTTAGTTGGGGTTGATCCTGCTTTAAACAGGGGTCTGGAATAGATGACCTCCTGAGGTCCCTTCCAGCCCTATGATTCCATGACTTTCCCAGACATCTTCACAGGTGGAGGTTGATGAGAGAAACTCTCCCAGCAACCTCCCTTAGTCCTCATGATATTGAGGAGTACAGGAGTTGACTGCCGAACCCGGGTAGTTTGATTTCATGCATCTCTGCCAGGTGTGGGAGATAGAACCCAGAAGATTGATCCTGACCTGGCTGATCTTTCACTTAGTATAGAGAAGCCCTCAGGAAGAGGAAGAGAGAGAGAGGAACAGTCAGGGATGAGAGAGCGAGTGGGAGTAATGGGTGGAGTGACCTGATTTCTGGATGAGAGCAACAGTTAAATAAAAGGAACAGTGACATCTTTGGCAACATCAGCTGCCACCAGTAAAGGGTGAAACAAGAAACAACGTTACTGTTGAAGGCACAGGGGCCCATTTTCATGCTGAATTTCAAATTTGGTAACTGCGAGTGCTGGGTTTTATTAGCATATCTTTTAGCTAAAAGATGCTGGTTTGTATCAAAAGAAGCATTGTTACAGTTCATAAAGACAAACTATGATTCTGTCTATGGCAGGGGCCGGCAACCTTTCTGAGCAGTGCTGAAATGTGGCCTTTTGACCTCTGTGTATAGTCTGAGTGCTGGTGATACTTTTTAAAGTCACAAATAGCCCTGATTCCAACAGTTTCATTTATAAATAAATTAAGATGCAGAGCTTTAGTGTTGAGGGGGTGGTTGGTAGCATTAGCTGGTCTTTTGTTAATCCACAGGCGGCATGGCTTTGAGCAAGCTCCCAGCTGCATGGAGGAGGAGGGGAAGAGCGAGCACCTGCCTCATGTACCAATGAAAACTGGCTTGTGTGCCAGTCTTGGCACCCAGGCTGTAAGTTGCTGACCTCTAGTCTATGGTAATGTTTGTCAACTTCTATGATTTTATTATGAGTTTCACAATCTCTGGTGCTTTTCTGAAATTCACACCTCCTGGAGGCACGTGGTTATGGGTAACTCTCCTCTTTCATTTAAATACAACTAAATAAATCTCTAAATCTCACAGTTGTGCAGGATGCTCCACTGCTTAGGGCAGTAATCAGACCTGGATTTAAGTCCTCACTTCAGCCATGGACTTCCCATGTGGCATTTGGCAAGTCAGCCTGTCTGTGCCTCAGTTTCCCCACTCTGCCCCCATGAAATAGGGATAATAACACATCCCTTCTTCCCAGGAGTATTGGAAGGATAAATATATTAATGAATGTGAGGTGCTCAGTTACTAAGGTAATGGGTACCAGATAAGACCTTAGATGAGATGAGTGAAGATAGGTGACATGAGTGCCCTCAGTAGACTCAGAAATCACATATAATCGTGTCACCGAAAAATCATGAGACATGTAAATATCACTTGAATTTTTGGAATATAAGTCCTAACTTTTGGACACTTGGGGTGGACAATACCGCTATGAAGAACCCTGTGCCATGAATCAACAACAAGGCAGAAGATTTCATTGCCGCTAAACCCCTTCCACCGCTATCCTTGAAAGCAGCAGATTAAAACACACAACCTTACGTGGGAGTTGAAACAGCACACCCAGACCCTGGGGCCCACATGCAATGCCTTTGAAAGCAGAGGTTGCCTGCATGCAACCTGCAAGAGCAACGACGGGTCCTGTGGCACCTTATAAACTAACAGAAAAGTTTTGAGCATGAGCTTTCGTGAGCACAGACTTACTTCATCAGATGCTGGTCTTGGAAATGTCCAAGATTAATAAGCTATTTTGATGTAGCAAAATCGAAATAAGCTATTTTGATGAATAGCGTCTACATGTCCTCCAGGGCTGGTGCCGTCGACATTCAACGTCGACGTTGGGCAGCACCACATCGAAGTAGGCGCTGCAAAGGAGCGTCTACATGCCAAAGTGGCCCACATCGAAATAAGGGTGCCAGGAACAGCTGCAGACATAAATAAGCTATTTCAATGTAGCATACATGTGTAGACGTAGCTTATAGGACTTAAACATGATGGGAGAGCAGAGGAGTCTGGGAGCAGGGCCTCTTGGAACAGGAGTGAACTAAAAGAAATTTCTTGTGTTACACTGACAAGAATTACAAACTAGATATTGTGTACAGTCAGTGCTGGACTTACTGGTCTGTAAATATGGGATCGTGCAAAAGAAAATATCATCTGAGGAAAGTTCTGGCCAGGAGCCTGCCCTGACTGGTCACCATAACTTAATGTGAAGTATGTGATCCGACGACACAGTGGAGTAATGACTGAGTAGAAGTGAAGTGATTGCAGGTACTGAAAATACAAATTAAGTAAAAATTAGTAATAATACACCCCAAAGACAGGCTTTTAAGGCACATGTCTCCTTTGGAGAAAGGTAGTATGAAAACAGAGAACCCAATGAATTAGTGTCCTGGGTGGTAGGGATTAATTCAAGCACCTGGAGAAGCCAGTGATGCTCCACCATATGGATTATGGGACTGTGAAACAGGGAGCTTTCAAGGCAACCAAGGCCTTGCTTCCGTGGATCAGAGCAGAAAACTGAGAAGAATGAACAAGAAGAAAAGAAGTCTTCTGCAGATCAGTAAGCACCTTCCCTCTGTCAACCGGCAATGTGTAGGGCCAGCACAGGAACAGTCTGTATATTTGTGAAAGAGAGGTTTGTTAAAGGGAATGTATAATTTCTTCTGTATTGCTATGTCTGACAGAAACTGTGTGCTTGATGTAACTCTTTTACTGCTCATGAACAATGTTTAGCTCGTGTGAATCCTATGTGAACAGAAGGAGCAGGGAAGAAAGTAGAGACCATGGCCTTAGAATCTCTGAATATCCATGGAAAAGCCAGAGCAAATCCACAGAAAAGTTAAAAAACAAGGCAGCAAAGTAGCTTTGAAATGAATGGGGAATTAGTGTGGTTGACTGAGAGTGGCTGAAAGGTCAAACCTCTCAGTAGAACGCAAATAGGTCAGCCCAGTTTTCTTGGAAGATGGAGGCCAAACAAGCCCAAAGTGAGCTATTATTTTTTCAATCCCTGAGGATCTTTCTAATCCTCTGTATTTTATACTGCTGTCCTCAGGCTTCATGTTACACCCTCTCTCTTGCTGGCTGAGAGGACATGTCTCCAAGTCAGTGACACCACTCCTTAGCTGGCTGAAAAACAGAGAGATGAGAAAAACCCTGTAACTGGGGCTGTGGGACCTATCCAAATAGGCCAACCCTGACATAGCCTAGACAGCAGACTCTTTTACTTACCACTGCTGGAGGTAAATGCACACATTCCATGAACAACAGAGTTAGAAGGAGGTCTCTGTGCTAGTACAGTCGTGGGAAGAGTTGCCTGCGGTGTTCAGGTCTGGGCTTTTCCACAATGGAGAGAGAAATCCACAAAGGAGAGAGAGCTTCTTTTGGACAGTTCATTTGGCTTTATATTGTAAGCAATTTGGGGGCAGCAGTGGTGTTGTTTCCTGTGTTGCTATGGTATCTAGCAAACTGAGCCTGTAAGTGCTACTTTGTCTTCTGCCAGGAGGCATGAGAGTTTGTACCATTTTTGGATACTTATCCTTCCCTATGCACTTGTGGATGTACCAATTATTTCTGCATAGAATTAATTCTTTAGAAAAGAGGACTGAGCTCTTTGAGTCAGAGCTATCATGTGTCAGTAGCTTCCATGTTATCCACTGTGTAAAAGTATCTTTCCTTTTATCCCTTTTACAATGGTTGCAATTCAGTGTCATTGGAGAGGCCCTTATTTTCATAATATGAAATAAGGTCAGTGAGAGCACCTGGTTCATGACCTCTGTCATATCCCTCATGGTGGACATTTATCTTCCAATCTTTTACTTGCTCTGTGGCCATCCCTCATTCCCTCTAATCACTTTCATCATTCACCTTGGAATATCTGGTTCTGCTGCATCTTCTCTGAGATGAAGTGACTATAACTAAACGCAATAGCCTACCTGTTCTCCTTTATACACTACAGCTGTGGCCACACTTGGCCAAAACTTTGAAATGGCCATGCAAAAAGCCATTTTGAAAATTACTGATGAGGCGCTGAATTGACTATTCAGCGCCTCATTAGCATTAGGATGCTTCTGGCTGCGACACTTCAAAAGCACCACTTTTAAATGCACGCAGCTTGGCATGGCTACATGGGGGTCCTTTTCAGCAGAGAGGAATAAGGGGATTTCGAAAGGTACGGGCTCCTTTCGAAAAGAACCCCTGCGTAGCTGCGCCGAGCTGTGTGCGTTCGAAAGTGGCGCTTTTGAAGCACCATGGCCAGAAACATCCTACAGCCACAGCCTACTAGTACATTTATCCAGCATTGCTTGGGTCCTTAACGCCATTAAGTATGTGCACTTTCCCTCACTCCCTGATGGTGATGATGAGGAACAGCCAGTCATGTGCCTGTATGATTTGGAGACTTCTAGCTGGGAGTCCAAATCTAAAGGTAGATGTGCCACCAGCAGCACTGCCATGGAATAAACAACATAAGAATGGCCATATGGGGTCAGAGCAAAGGTCCATCCACCCTGGTATCCTGTTTTCCAACAGTGGCTGATGTACAGTGCCCCAGAGATAATAAACAGAACAGGTAATCATCAAGTGATCCATCCTCTATTGCCCATTCCAAGCTTCTGGCAAATAGAGGCTAGAGACAGCATCCCTGCTCATCCTGGCTATTAGCTGTTGATTGATCTATCCTCTATTAATTTATTTCGTTCTTTTGTGAGCCTTAATATAGTTTTGGTGCTGACAACATCCTCTAACAAGGAGTTCCACAGGCCAACTTACATGTTGTGTGAAGAAAAACTTCACTTTGTTTCAAACCTCCTGTCTGTTAATTTCATTTGGTAATGCCTCATTCATGGTAGGGTACTGCCACCCTTACTTTTGCGCTGCTCCTGGTAGGGAGATGTTTAAGAGCTGGGTGCCTAGCCAGCAGCTGCCAATCTCCAGACCCCCAACTCTGAAGGCACTGCAGAAGTAAGGGTGAAAATACCATGGCCCTCTTAAGAGAGCTTGTAACCCCACAGAAATTCTCTTTTGGCTCAAGCCCTCCAGTTTGAGAAATTCTGATCTACTTCCTGCAAAATCTGCTCAGGATAGGGTAAAGGCACAAAAAAAAAGGAGCAGCTTTCACAGGGGGAAGGCCAGATTTCAATCCATGAAAGCTTTTTTATGGCCTTGACTTTGGCATGGTCCTGTTTATTAGCACTTCAGTGAAGTGTCCTAAATTACATCAAGATTGGTGTACAATAGGTACCTTCTGCTCACCCTCAATTAAATCCTCATATGAAGAATCAGGATGTTCTTATTAGTTGCAATATGATAACACTTTTAGGACTTTTTGTCCTAATCACTGCACAGGCTGTTATGGCTTGTCTACTCTTAACACACTATAATGCTTCAGTGGAGATGCTCCTTGCACCAGTGGGAGGGGATCTTGCACCAGCACAGATACTCCATCTCTCCAAGAGGTGGCAGTTAGGTTAACAGGAGAATTCTCGCTATGCTGTAGCACTGTCTGTATTAGGGGCATGCTCTGTTAAACTGTGTCATTCAGGGATCTGGATTTTTCACACCTACCCACCCAAGCAGTGTAACATATTGAGCTAATTTCTGAGTGTAGACCAGGCCTCAGTAAGAGAGTGCATCTGTCTCAAAGAGCTTGCAGTGTAAATAGACAAGAAAGACAGAGAATAAGGTCATCATTAAAACTGAACGTTGAAACTGAGTCTGTTGATCCTCAATCCAACACTCTAGCCACAGACGGGCAACACATGTCATTGCCATATACAGTGATGTACTGAGGAGTTGTGGATTCAATAAAGAGGCCAGCCTGCATACCACTATTATTTAGATAGTGCTGTGTAGTGAGTCAGTATGGCCTCCTGCAGACCCGGAGGCAGGGGAGGCTATGCAGAGGCCCTGGTGGGCGGGGCCGGAGTCAGGAGACCAGAGGCCCGCCCCTCAGAGGGCGGGGCCAAGGGCTAGAAGAGCCAAAGGCGGGACTCAGGACCCATTCGGGCCTGGGCCTCCGGGCAGGGAGGACATGCCTGCACGAGCTCCTCGGCACCAAAGGGAGAGGGCCTGCGGCCGCCCGGCCAGACCGGAGGAGCAGGCCCCCAGAGGCTCCAAGCAACCCCGGGTCCATATGCCCCAAGGAGACTACCCGGACTTCCCAGACCTACCAGGACCTTCACGCCGGCGGAGACCCCCCGCCTTGGAAGAGGCCCCAGGAGCGGGCTGCCCCAGAGTCCCGGCGGATCCTTACAGCACGCAGACCCAGGATCGCCTTGCGTCTCCTGTATTGCCGCCACCTGACTACCCTAACGACATTGTTATGGACGACTGGCCGGAGCCCCCGAGGGTGGATGACCCGGAGGAGACCGACCTAGGGGGACCCCTCGACCAGATGGACTGGGACCTTCCGCCAGCAGAGGGTGAGGTAGGAAGTGGCCCGGGGAACGACGCTCACGAACCCATGGCAGTGTGTTGCGGTCTGGATCCCCACTGCTGGGGTGGCGTGTGAGCGACCCCCAGGGCCCCGGGCCGAGTCACAGTGGAGTGGGAGGGCCTGCGACCCCCTACCCCCCCTCCTTGACAGGGCCAGCCTGTGCTGGGCCTGCGCTTAAACCCCTTGGGTTGCTGCCCCGCCCCAAACTGAGGGCTGGGCTTGTGTTTAAACCCTTGGGTTGCTGCCCCGCCCCAAACTGAGGGCTGGGCCTATGGTTACACCTTGTGTTGCTGCCCCGCCTCAAACTGAGGGCTGGGCCTATGGTTGTACCTTGTGTTACTGCCCCGCCCAAACTGAGGGCTGGGCCCAGAACTGTGCTAGTACTTGGGGACTGCTGCCCTACCCTGAACTGAGGGCCGGGCCTAGAACGGTACTATTACCTGTGAACTGCTGCCCTGCCCGGGACTGAGGGCTGGGCCCAGAACTATACTACTCTTGTAAACTGCGGCCCCGCCCTAGGTTGAGGGCTGGGGCCTGTATGGTGTTGTAGCGGTGAGCCGCTGACCACCCGAACTGAGTATGGGCTGGTGTTCTAACCCCTTTTTGCTGCCGCCCGCCCTAGGCCAAGGGGCTGGGCGTCTCGGGACGTGTTACACGCTGCCACAGATCAGTTGTAAGCAAGACAAGAAGAGTCAACAAAGTGGTGTGTTAAAATATATAACAAAAGCACCAGAGAAAAGGGCTGGTGATACTAGAGGTTAGCTTGTGGTGTTTACTTTAGGAGTGTTGCCCATGTTTGCGCTGATGGGGTTGTATTTCCTACAGCATGTTATGAAGTTTAACACTATGGTAAAAGATGGCGCTCACTGATACAATGCCAACCACAACTTTGTGGTCATAAGGCATTAGGATGAATCATTTTCATGGTTTAGCTCTCCATTCAACCCAGCACGTAAGCATGTGCTTAAGTTTCACCAACTTTTGGAGTTAAATGCTTTCTGAAATAAGGTCTTAGTCACAACTGGCCAATGTCAGGCTAAATAAACTATCCTGAGTAACAGTCAACATCATAACAGTTATTTGGATTTTGTGCAACTGTGTTCAAACATAAAAATATAATTATCCTAAATCAAGTCTACAGCATGTCCACAACAACTCATACGTGGAAGTCTGACTTATAAGACTTCTGATTAATTCATTTTTCATGCAAATATCCCCAGTGAAAATGCAGCAGTTTAAAAGAAAACCTCATGCCAAAGACTTTCAAAGACTGTGACAGACAAAAGAGACACAAATATACAAACCCTGTTTGCTTTGTGCAATCGTCATGACCATATGTTGCAAGAGAAAGAAGATGCAATTTTCATTGCTTGCTTCCTGAGTGGCCCTGAAAAAGCCCAATAGTTTCACTGTGCTTCAGATCCTAATCTGTGAAATGGGTGTTATGAGGAAGAATACAATACAAATTTTATAGATCATGGTAATAGGAGACATATCAATTCCTAAAATGGATGGAAATAAAACATCAGTTTTAAATAGTGTGTATGTGGAGGAGGGGGTACTTAACCATTGGACTATATGACCAAGATATGCAGTAAATTGTCTATTATTTTAAATTAAGATTGATGTCCATTTTTCAGATGTGCACAAGTGACTTAGGATCCCAATTCCCATTGTTCAGAAATGACTAGATATCTAGGAGTTAATGAGACTGAGGCCATGTCTACACTTTCAGAAGAGGCATGTAAATGCAGAGGTTTGAAAATTGCAAACTAGCTGTGTAGATGGGGTTCCTTAGAAAGGAAGCCTCCTGCGAAAGCACCCCTCTTCCTAATTTTTTTCAGGAAGAAGGGTGTTTTTGAAAGCAGGGCTTCCTTTCAAGGGAACACTGTTTACATGGCTAGTTTGCATTTCGAAAGGAGCACTTTTGACGTGGCGAGTGCATGCGATTATGCAAATGAGATACTGAATATTCATATCAATGCCTCATTAGCATTTTCAAACCACTGTATTTACATGCCCCTTCCAAAGGGAGGGGCAGTGTAGACGTGGCCTATAAGACTCATAAGTGCCTGTCTCTTTTGAAAATAGGATTTAATTTTCTTAAAGTATTTGATACTGAACGAGCTTAACCCTAAAAAGTACATGCATTTCTTTAGGTAATAGAAGCATTAAATGTTGCATATAATATTAAAACCTCATCTAAAAAAGAAAAGACAATATCAACTAAAAAAAGAAAAAGAAACGAGTGAAATTTAACCACTCCTAAAGTAGCCCTTAAGCAATATTTCTGTCTTATTACAAAACAATAGCACCTGGATTTTTATTTCTAATACTGCCTGCCCTTGATCAAATCAAATTTTGGAAGATCATCTTCCAGAGTCTATATTGTATAGTTTGTTCATGTGAAGCCGCTCGCTGATTTTGCATTCCCACTTTTGACTGTTGAAGTGAATCCAGTTCTCATCTTCTTAAGAATTTATTTGGCACTTGATAACACTACTGACAGACACTGTCAAAATCTCACATCAGCCTTTATTAATATTGTGTAATCCTGTAGCAGAATTCTCTGTCTATCTAGGTTCTAGAAAACTGGAAGTTATCCACAGTGAATGTAAAACCTACATGACAATGGATAGCCATTAGTTCATGCTACTTCAGATTTGATATGACACATCAGATAGCACGCATACTGTAACAGCAACAAAGGGTCCTGTGGCACCTTATAGACTAACAGAAAAGTTTTGAGCATGAGCTTTCATGAGCACAGACTCACTTCATCAGATGCTGGTCTTGGAAATCTGCAGGGCCAGGTATAAATAAGACAGAGCAAGGGTGGGGATAACAAGGTTAGCCCAGTCAGCAAGGCTGAGGCTTACTACTAGCAGTTGATCTAGAGGTGTGAACACCAAGGGAGGGGAAGCTGCTTCTGTATTTAGCCAGCCATTCTCAGTCTTTGTTTAAGCCAGAGCTGAGGGCGTCGAATTTGCAGATGAATTGTAGCTCAGAAATTTCTCTTTGGAGTCTGGTCCTGAAATTTCTTTGCTGTAGGATAGCTACTTTTAAGTCTGCTACTGTGTGGCCTGGGAGATTGAAGTGCTCTCCTATGGGTTTTTGTATATTGCCATTTCTGATATCTGATTTGTGTGCGTTTATTATGCCATCATGTGCCAGCAATGCCCCTCTGCTATATACATCAGACAAACTGGACAGTCTCTACGTAAAAGAATAAACGCACACAAATCAGCTATCCTACAGCAAAGAAATTTCAGGACCAGACTCCAAAGAGAAATTTCTGAGCTACAATTCATCTGCAAATTCAACGCCCTCAGCTCAGGCTTAAACAAAGACTGCGAATGGCTGGCTAAATACAAAAGCAGCTTCCCCTCCCTTGGTGTTCACACCTACAGATCAACTGCTGGTAGTAAGCCTCACCCTTGCTGACTGAGCTAACCTTGTTATCCCCACCCTTGCTCTGGCTTATTTATACCTGGCCCTGCAGATTTCCAAGACCAGCATCTGATGAAGTGAGTCTGTGCTCACGAAAGCTCATGCTCAAAACTTTTCCGTTAGTCTATAAGGTGCCACAGGACCCTTCGTTGCTGTTACAGATCCAGACTAACACGGCTACCCCTCCGATACTTGACATGCATGCTGTAGTGCCCTATACATCAATAGTTGTGTACGGCTCCTCCCACTGTATTGCATTGCCAGCATTTATGGTCTTCCTTTAAACCACCCAGATCAAGGCTATGTGTTCGTGACACAATTCTTGCCACTTCACCTTTCTGCAGCTTCTTGGCCATGTTTTGGAGAGATCTTGCCTTTATTTTTCAGGTTCTGAAACACAATCTCAGGAGAGCCCACACCCAAACAACAGTGACTAAGACTTGGAAATAACTTGAGCAGCTCTAATATAGTCTCCAAATGCGTGTGGCAATGAAAGAAACTAAACGTGCTGCCTGAAGATATTGGGTGAGACCATTTCCCAAGTGGCGAGTTAATACATTTCATAAGGTTTGCTGGTGCAGGCCAAGTGCTTAGCTTGGCATGCCAGAACTTGATTGGCTCTTTTTTCTTTTTTTGTTCCCTCTCATCTGCCTTCACTGCACTACGTTAGATGTTACAATTTTATACAGCTAAAATGAAAATCCCTGAGGCAGCATTTCAAAGTAAGTGGGAAGAAAATTTTAAAGCACTCAGTGCAATTGTGTATTATAAATATATTGTTTTGTCAACAACTGCATCCATAAGGTCACTGACGTAGGGATGTTTTTGATAGATGCAGAAGTAAGCCTGTACCAAAACTTGGCCCATATTTATGGTTTTGTAAAATATTGAATCCTTGTTTGATTGAGAACTTCTTGCCTTGGACTCGTTCTCTAGTTAAGATCTTGGTATAGAATTTGTATGGGAACCAAAGAATTATTTTCATTAGGTCTCCAAAGGTATTAGCCACGTGGTTGTTTTCTGACACTTACATGGATGATTTAAAAAATAATGGTGATGGACAAAACTGTAGTGTTTTGTTTGGATTTAGTGTGAATTTAGTTTGGATTTAGCTGAATGAACCAGGGCTGAGGGTTGCTATATCAGGAAATTTACATTAGGCTCTGAAATCCAGATTTAGACACATAATAAGACCTTGATTCAGCAAAGAAATGTGTCTATCCCTGTACAGCAAAACACTTATGCATGTGCTTAAGCTGAGTGAATGTTGAGGTGCTTTGCTGAGTTGTGGCCTTATTTTCAGATGTATTCAGAATCCATGACATCCTGTTAAGTTCAATGAGAGTTACAAGCCCACAACTTTGAAAATCCAGTCACTTATTTAGGGGGTTAGGAGCCTAATCTTAGACTTCTATTTTGGAAAATCTTGGCCTGGATAGTTCTGTAGATAAGTATTAGAAATATCGGGATGCAGATTCAAACCTTATCTATTCTATTCTATTCTATCGTATTCAGGTTTTTATGTCATGCTCATCACTGTAGTATCTCAGCCTTCCAGTAACATCTTGAGCAATCTGCCACATCTGCCAAGTATTTCTTTTCTCATCCTCTCCCCAGAGGGAAAAAATGTGGATTATTTTGTGTTGGTAAGGTGAGTCTTTTGTTATTTGTTTTGGTTAAATGTATCGGTTGCTACGCACTTATTCTTGAGAAGGCAGGTCAAAAATACTAACTTTGCACTTGGTGTAGAGACTAGTAAGTTTTGTGATAGTCCCAAATTCCAGAGAAAATTTATTGCAGTTTCACAGTCTGAGCTGCCTATGCCTAATGAGGCTTCAAAATTGGACTGAAGACTTCTATATGTCCAGGATTTTTTCATGTGATTCCAAGTGTGCCCTGTTTCCATTTGGAAATAATCCACTATTTACAATAATAGCAAGTACCAAGAAGTGCAGGGGTATGCGAAAGCAATCATTACAATTAATGTTATTTGTTAAGTGCTGACAACATGATTAGTCCTGTACAAGACACAAGTGAAGGCAGATCCTGTCCTGAAGATTTTTTTACTTCAAGAATCTGGATTTAGATCAACTTCTGGATGAAGATTCAGCTGGTTTTACTGTATCTGAGCTAACTACAAGTGGTTGTTTGGCACCTCAGAGACTAGCAAATTTATTGGGTTATGAACTTTGGTGAGTGTAACCCACTTCTTCAGATGAAAATGAAGAGGCAAAACAGAATCCAAGAGTTATTTAGCCGTGTGGGTGGGGGGGGGGGGGTGGTAGAAGCTTTTTGTCAGTAGTAGAATCAGGTAATGAAACAAATTAAGTAAGATGTATCTCATCCCTCAAAGGTGGAGAAAATGCCCTTGTAATGCATAAGACAGTTAAGATCTCTATTTAGGCCAGGGTTAAAGGTGTCAAATTTGTAAATGAATATCAATTCATACTATCTGAGCTCATTTTTTTCCTATCCCACAGGAAAAAAAAAAGAAGATACATTGGAAATGAGATTTTTTAACTCTCAAATTAAGATAAATTCAAAGTCACTCAGATATTGGGTGCAAAAATTCAGATTTTGCATCTGAACCAAAGCTTATCAAAGTCACCTTGAGTTTTGTGATGAATTTGAGAGGTGGTTTGGATCAGGCCTGTAAGCCTTATCTGGTGCATGGATGATTCTGCCTGTCCCTGATTTAGCCTCTGAACTTGCTCCCAGTTAAGGGTATGTCTGTGTTTTAAAATCTGTGCAATGGCTAGCCTATGCAAGCAGTGTGGGACTAATAGCTATCAAGATAGTGTAGGATAAGTAGTACAAACCTGCATTGGACTCTGGCACATACCAGCTCCTTAGCCCATGTGGTACAAGTTTCCCTGCTACTTTTACCTGGATTCAAGCTAGCTTGGGTAGAGGAGCCATGGGCACAGCTTCTGCTCCACATAATGGCTATGTCTACATTTACATTCCTCTTTCGAAAGAGGACTGCAAGTGTAGATATAGCCATATAGTCTAAGACAATGTCAACGGGCTCACTGTCTTAGATAGTACAGAATCAGACTTTAAGAGATGCAGACCGATTTGCATACAGAAACACGTTCATCCTCATGACTGGCAGGACTTTAGTAAGCACAGAGCCCTACAGGTACCCAATCTTATTGTGGAATGATGTGTACTGCTAGTACCAAGACATATGGAAATACACAAGTGCAGCAATTTCTACGCATACTTCTCATACTTATCATTAAATATCTTCCCTTCAGTTTACCATTCTTAACTCCCCGTAGCTCAGTTGGCTGAGATCAGTTTGCTCCCAAACAGTAAGAAGAATACTTCAAAATGTAAATTAATTAATCCTCACAATATCCATGCACAACAGGTAAGTACAGTTATTCCTGATATACAAAGGAGGAAAAGGAGACAGTGAAAGTTTAACTGAATTGCTCTGTTTAATCTAATCTTGCTGTAGCTAATCTAATCTATTTGTGTATTTACAAATAATAAATTGCCATGATATCTAGGCATTAGACAGCAGATGGAGACAGTGTTGGAGAAAGGATTAGAATCTCAGGGTTTCCAGCCTGCCAGGCTTATGTTTACTTCTTGAAACCATCGACTAGTGAAATACGACATCACTGAGAAGATTCTTGAGGGTCTGCATTAGTCTCTCCCATTCATGTTTAAGATTTTAATGAGGTATTTCTTCATCACCTACTGACTTATCAGCTGTTATTTAATGGGAAAGAGGCAGTGCTTGATAACTACTCCCACATCAATATTGATGCAAGACTCCATCATCATCATCATTGTGGAAAGCAGGGCACTACCCTTCTCAGATATCCCCTCTGTGGGGCTTGGATCACATTGGAAGACAGGACAGGGGCTGCACTCAAGCCCACTGAGGGTGGAGAGAGGCAAAAGGGGAAGCTGCACAGGGGCCCAGTATTTCGCCACTGCTGCTGCCGAAGTAGCAGTCACAGCAGCTGGAGCTCCAGGCCCCTCTGAACTGCTGTGGCAATGCTGCTCCACTTTTCCATGTGGCTGTGGGGAGGGGGGTCCAGCACCATGATCTGAGAGGTACTAAGGGATGACTGCCCTCGTCCCGGCCCAATCTGCCCCACCCTTTCCAGAAGTGTGGATGTGGGTCCTCTTCCCACCTTGCCAATGGGGAGCATGGTGGCTGTTGGCCCCGCTGGCTGCACTGTTTGAGGATGGGGAGGTAGTAAGCCCGTCACTGAGTGGGGTAAGTAGATGCAAGTTGCCCTTCCACAGGGTCCTGGGAGATTAACTGGGAGAAGTACGCTGCCGTAGCCCCTTCTGTGTGGGAAATCCCCCATTAGTGGGAGTCCAAGGAGTAGTGGAGGACAGGCCAGGGGAACTGATGGTAATATGGTTGCAGTGGAGCTTTGTTAGAAGGAAGTACAGGGTTATAGAGCTTGGTTGGAGACTCAGGTCTTTTTGTGCTGATGGTGTTGGCCTCCTAGCAGCTTCCCAAGAACACAGGTGTGGGTTGGACCCCTCCACTCATTCTATGGAAGGGTAATATTCTGATCCCGCCCCCTACAAAACCTGAATGATTTCCTCCCTCTTCCCTTTTTTTTAACTACTGGGCAAAGGTACTGTGATGAGTTGTGTATCGTAGGTATGGGGCACTTACTTCTCCACACAAACACGTTCTACCTCTTTCAAAGCCTCTGGTTAAATTTTTATCTAAGTCATCAGATTTAGCAATTTGTAACTGATCTAATCTCTCTGCAAAATCCTTGCTCTCTGAAACTGTATCCAGCAGTTCCTCACTGTAAACCTTGTTGTTCACATAAAAATAGAACCGCAAATTATGTCAGTGTCTTTTCTTTATTCTGCTCTTTATTTCACACAACTTATCACCTTCCCTTTTAACCTAAACCAAACTGATTTGCAGATTTGTGTAACAATGACACTTTATGAATCATATCTCCAATTGCCAGCTATCATACTGTGAAATGGCTAATCATGCACAATTAACATTACAGGCAAGTAATGAGTCGCAGCATCATCACAGACCATCTACTGTAATACGAAAAGGGAGGATTTAAGTAATCACAACTACCTTTTTATTAGCTTTTCTCTTACAAGGTATAGTAAAAAGAAAAAGAAATTTCAGTCATACAGATCAGCTGTTATTTCCATGAAACAATACCTAGTCATCAAGCAGATAGGCACTCAGGCAATACCTAAACTAGATAGTTTAAAGCTTGCTGTCAGTTATCATATTTAAAATAGGATGTGTGTCTATACGGAGATCAAGAATACCTCTGAGAAGAGGGAGTGACGTGTTTTAGTTAAAGACAGGTTGCCTCTTATTACAATCAATCTCAGACCACGACTTTCCTTAAGTTTTCAAAGCTCTGTGTGCCATGCCTGGTACACACACAATTTAAGAATCTACTTCCAGCTAATGGAGCCCACATAATTTTCTGCAACAGTGAAAGCAGAAATAGATAAAAATTGGAAAAAATGCTTAGAATAAATGCTGTTATTTGTCCATCAAAATCATAATGAAAATGAATTCTGCCAAGCCTACTTAAAAAAATGTGATGTTTTTGATCCCAAAGGATCTTATTATACCTACCTATTATGTAGTAATAATACAATAAAAGCTTAAAAAGTTTACTTTAAAATGCTACAGCCTGAAATTGATGCATAATGGCCCCCAGCCGCCAGCTAGTGCGACCACCAATTTACACCATGTGAGGTTCTGCACCATGAGATTTATTCACATAAATTCATCAGATTTGCTGGACTTTCATAGCTGCTATATAATGAGGAGGCAACTCCAAGTAGAACAGCTGTGAGAGGGTGTCTCCCCACTTTATAGTACAGGCCAATGGCCATGCAGATTCTTTGAACCCAGTTCCCTCACTCATTTGGTTTAGAAGGCTGGAACAACAGCCATTTTCATTGGTTTTCTTGGTTGAGTGCATGCCACTCATGTAAAGCCTGAACACTTGATGTTAATTCCAGTGCCTCTATCAATATGAAGTACTTATCATACCTCATAGAGCTGGCAAAGACCAGGAGAGGTTGTCTAGTCACCTACATTCACAGCAGGACCCATCCCCATAATGAGCAGATTTTTTTTTCTTAAATCTAACCTGCTACACACCCTTGAAAAGGCCTCTCAAGGACTGAGCACATGACCCTGAGTTTACAAGCCCAGCTCCCTAACCACTGAACTATCCCCACCCCGCCGCTACTTAGCTTGTGTTGCCTTCCTCCTACTTCCCAAAAGGAAAGCAGAAACAGTCACCAATAGCAGACAGCAACTGCAGTGCAGCAGCTCAGTGCCATAGTATCCGAGTACCTCACTACTTTCCTGTGAGGAAGGTACTTTTACTCCTATTTTGGAAGCTCTCTTCCAAAAAATTTCTTTCAAAGAGCACATCCACATACAAAAAAAGGAGATGGAAAAAATTGTTCCACTCTTCCAACAGTGAGCATCCACACCGCCCCCGCTTTTTTGAAAAAACAGGCCAGAGATAAAAAAATCCAGCACCATGAGGTCTGCTCTGTCGAAAGACGAGCCCACAGAGGCCGTTTCTACACAGGCCACTTCCTTTGGAAGTGGCAGGCTAATACCTGGAGTGAAAGATGCTAATGAGGCACGGATGGAAATTCTCCAGGCCTCATTAGCATAACAGCATGTGATTTGGAGTCCGGAAGACCGTTCTTCCGGACTCCAAAATGCCGTGTAGAAGCGCAGCCCCCCCACCGCCTCCGGTTAATGCTGTGTCTTATTTTTTCTCTGACATAAAGTTTTGACAAAATGAATATTATTTTTGAAGTGTGTCTATTATGCTGAAATTGCATTCTCCAACAGAAATTTAATTCTATTAAACTTTTTCCAACAAGGTATAAAATATTGCATATTTTCCCCATCCCCTCCTTTTCTGAGAAAATTTGTTGTTTTGAAAATTTACCAATGTGCCATAACTAGTAGGGTTCCCGTCTATTGATCATTGAAGTACACGTGACTGGTTTGGATCCAGCAATCCATGGATAGGATTGGGACCAAGGCTTTTCACCCAGATATTTGTTAGCCCTATTTTCAAAATTATTACAGATTTCCTCCTGCAGGATATCTGTAATTTTCCCTGGAAAATTTGAAGCAAGAACAAAAATAAGTTTCTTTTTTTTCTTTTTTTTTTCAGCCTGTGATTATTTTGCCCATTGTCAAGAAACATATACTGGAATGTCATGTAAGTTTTGTTGACATGATTTCAAATTATTGGTCGGCCAGTCAGATGTATCTTCCTTCTTGAACTATTAATAATATGTTGCGTTCAGTATTTTAATAAGCATAAAGCAAAGTAACTTTAGCAACTAACTTCGTCCCTGTAAGAAAGGCTTTGCCCATGCCACTAGATTATAATTTAACAAATTTATTTCACCTAATTTAAATGACTGGTCAATATTATACTGAACTGCTTGTTGGAAAAAAGGAAAATCAAGATGGCATATATGTCAGTTTTGAAGCAGTAATTATAATTATATACAGAAAAGTATTTATTATATTATCAAATTAATACACCTTTTGACATGTCAGAGTTTGTGGGTAATTATAGTTTACTACTGCAGTAATAATTCTTATGATTTGTGTTACCTACAAAGCAGTACTGAGAGCCAAAAAGCTGTCTGACATAATTACTGTTTAGAGGTATGATCGACAGATATCTCGAGCCAAAAGAACACAGCCCTAAGGGTAACAGACTCAAACAAACAGAAACCACCTCAGATGTTCATTTAACAGTGTGTACTCTCACCTAACATACAGCCCACCCATAACTCTGGGTTATAGCAATTAAGACCCTGTGCTTGAGCACTGTAGGTTTTTTTTTGTCATCAGCCTGTGCAGATTCCGGGCAGGGGGCTGGGGACGACTAATGGGGAAATAGTCATCTTCAGGAGAAGCAGTTTGGAGCCACTCATTCTCATCACGCTTGGTTCTCAATGGCCATGGAAATAATTTTTGAGGTGGCATTCATATTTATTTATTTGTGGTTCCCAGGACCCACTATAGTCTGTTGGAAGAATCTTACAGCAAAATGTAATGGCCCTGTCTACATGGGCAGATTCTGTTGATAAAACTGTGCTTTTGTCCACTAAACTCAACAAGCGTCTACACAGTTAAAGGGCTCTGTTGAGAGTTTGTCGACAAAACTCGGCTGTTCAGTCAGCAGCATTATCCCTGTTCCTGGTCAGGTATAACACCTCTGTCGATAGTGTTTTGCCGACAGAGTGCCCGTGTAGACACTTCTGTCAAGTGAGAAGGCTTCTGGTTCCCTGGGCAGCCCTGTTTGCAGAGCTTTTGGTCAGACATTCTGTTGAGAAAGGTCCGGATAGTCTGGCTGCTCTGTCGACAGAGTTGCTCGTTCCATTTGCTTTTGTGTGTAGATGCTATCTGTTGACAGAAGGACTGCCAAGATTTCTTTGTAGACAGTGATCTATTTCCATCGAAAGAGACTGCCCGTATGGATGTGGCCAATAGGTCCCACGAATTCTTAGTGTGTGTAGGAGATAGCTTTCTGATTCAGAAAACTGAGGAAAGAAAGAGTGGATTTTCAATTTTGTATATGGTTTTGACCAACAGGGATGAATTAGCTAAAGCAGCACTGCTGTGAGGTTCCATGGAACAGGGGGACAAGGGGATGGGGAGCACCTCTCTGCCTTCAGAAGGGGTGGGGCCAAGGGTGGAAGAGGCAGGACTTAGGGTAGTCAGTCCTGCCCCGCCCCCTTGCTTTCCCTCTGAGCCACCCATGGAGAGGTACACGGTCCTCGGCAGTGTTTCAAAGTGGCCTGGAGCCCCCAGCAGTGGGCCTGACCTAAAGATTACTGGGGGACTTGGGAGGAAGTGAAAATTACATCTTCGGAAATAAAAAGACTCTGCACTTACTCAGGGAAAATGCTATCCTAGCTTATCATCATCTACCCAGCAACACCCTATAGACCAAAGAGAAACATAGGTCCCCTACAATCTCAGACCCTAGTTCAAGGCAGTATTGAAGCTCATGCCTAAATTAAGCATGCAAGCACAGGCAGCAAGTTATATGAGCTGCTGGTGCCCCAGCCACATGAATACTCATGGCTCTGTGCTCAGTCCAGCAATGTTCAGAGAGCCAGGTCTCTCAGAGTTCTCCGACAACCACGTGGGGAAGCTGGAGTCATTCTAAGCACCACCAAAAATTATGCAAACCTCCTACCCCAGCATGCAAGTTTGCTTTAGTAGTACTACTCCCTTACTTAAATTTAGGCACCTGGCTTGATGTCTACAGGATCAGGGCCCTATAGATCAAGTCTCTGATTTTGCACACACTGGCTACGTCTACACGTGAAGCCTACATCGAAGTAGCCTATTTCGATGTGGCGACATCGAAATAGGCTATTTCGATGAATAACGTCTACACGTCCTCCAGGGCTGGCAACGTCGATGTTCAACATCGACGTTGCGCAGCACCACATCGAAATAGGCACAGCGAGGGAACGTCTACACGCCACAGTAGCACACATCGAAATAAGGGTGCCAGGCACAGCTGCAGACAGGGTCACAGGGCGGACTCGACAGCCAGCTGCTCCCTTAAAGGGCCCCTCCCAGACACACTTGCACTAAACAGCACAAGATACACAGAGCCGACAACGAGTTGCAGACCCTGTGCATGCAGCATGAATCCCCCGCTGCAGCAGCAGCAGCCAGAAGCCCTGGGCTAAGGGCTGCTGCACACGGTGACCATACAGCCCCGCACAGGCTGGAGAGGCAGCGTCTCTCAACCCCCCAGCTGATGGCTGCAATGGAGGACCCCACAATCTCGATGTTGCGGGACGCGGATCGTCTACACGGTCCCTACTTCGACGTTGAACGTCGAAGTAGGGCGCTATTCCGATCCCCTCATGAGGTTAGCGACTTCGACGTCTCGCCGCCTAACGTCGAAGTTAACTTCGAAATAGCACCCGACGCGTGTAGCCGCGACGGGCGCTATTTCGAAGTTAGTGCCGCTACTTCGAAGTAGCATGCACGTGTAGACACAGCTACTGGCATATAGGCTTAACCTTACTCAGCAGGGTTTTCTCATAAGAGTCAAAGGGAATACTGCCATGCATCAAGTCAAGCAAGTTCATAGGCACTTGTAAATTGGGGCTCAGTGGAGGGATAGCTATTTGAAAGGTGCAAGACTGTAAAATAAAAAAAAAAAAAAGAAATGAGAGAGAGAATTCTGCCAACTGCCTCTTCTTTTCTTATGCCAGTAGGATACTAATAACTGGGACTTCATATCACTGGGAAAGCAAGAAAGCGTCTTTTTCCCCCTCCATGTTTCTGGGTGACAAAAGTGTAAGGACACTATTAAGACAACGCTGTCCTGCCATTTCACTTTCAGACTCAAGCAGTAACCGAATCATTTGGATAAAGGTTATGTCAAAAAGGTTATGTCCAAAGGCCCTGGTGTATTTTTTAAGGAAACTGAGCTTTTGAAGTTTGCTCCTTGCCATCACAAAATTCATCTGTGTCAATGAGTCATATCTTGTTTTTAATTTATTGAATCAAGATTATATATAATACAATAAACCAAAAACAAGATATGACTGATATTGACACACTTGACTTTATATAGGTCTATGAGAGCATTGTCAAGCTGCCACAAACACCCCGCAGTGAGTAATTACTGATTAACTAATTAACTGCCTTCTTTCCCTCTTTCAATACACGATGTTTTTGTTGGCACTCAGTATAAATGTCAGAAAAGCTGTTCTTATACATGGATGGAGTTGGTAGATATATTCCCACTGTGTTCCCAGTATGAATATATACTGCCAATGCACTGTACTGAGTCCTCCTTCATTTTTTGTTAGTTTTGATAGTTTTTATTCTTTTTTCTCTGATTATCTCCTTTATTTATTTTATTTACTTTATATATTAACAAGACGAAGTGGGTAAGGTAATATCATTTATTGGACCAACTTCTGTTGGTTAATGTCATTTACAAACCTTGGCAACAATAGCTAACTCATGTGAAACAGGACTATGGGACTGATCTTCATTAGACCCACTAAATCAAACGCTACTGCACCAATTGCAACATAATTGATCTCCCCATAGTAAAGTCCTTAGATGTTTGACAATCAGCAAATTCAAAAAATTCAGGCAACCACAAATGGGGCTACTAAATCTTTGTAGAGGCAGTCAAGGCTCAGACTTAGCCCTGGAGTCATGAGCTAATGTTTAGGAATGCTTTTCTTTTCTCAGCTTCACTCAGGATCTTCCTGCAGATGAAGCAAATAAGCATTCTTCACTGATCTGTCAAAATACATATGGGTAGGCTTGCAGTGCTATTTTTATCAGCAAATGTTAACTTAACCATATACACAAAAAACAATGAAAAATGTTCCCATAATTAATAACCAAATGTGCAGATAGGCAAGGTAAAAAATAAACACTGCTTGTGAACTTATGGAGTCTGAATTAGGGAAATTAGTTTTGTGCATTTTGACGTAATGTTGGCAATGAATTGGAAATAAGGGAGTTTAGAAGTGTGGCACTTATTTCGAAGTGCCCACGTGTATACAGCCAGTCTGTGTTGTGAAAGCAGGACTTTCTAAGCATGCCTGACTGCCATTATGCTAATGCTGTGCTGAATATGCATATCAGTGCCTCATTAACCTGTTCCAAAGTGCTTCACTAACATGCCCCTTCAGAAAGGGAGGAAAATGTGTAGACACTGCCTAAGGAGACCGAATCCTCATCCTACTATTCCTAAAATAGCAGGAAATATAGATGTATATTAGCTGTCGGCAGTCATAGGATCTGTGACACAACACTGAGCTGTACTGTTATCATCCAGTAAAGGACAATAGTGTATGCACACATTCCCCACTTCATCGCTATTAAAAAAAAAACCCACACATGGATATAAAACAAAGGAGAGCTACTTCTGATCTATTCTCCTCCTAATGCCCAGGTGTAACTGCCATAAATGTTAATGGGAGATATTCACATGCATCAAAAGAGGCAAAGCCTCTTTTGTCAAAAGAAGATGAAAGACTTTTACAAGCAAGACCTTCTAGTGGAGAAAGCATATTTTCAGATGGAGCCTATGGGTTTACACTGATGGGTTAGATTTTTTTTAACACAATACATTTTGTTAAGAAGAAGGATTAAAGTGTTTGCCAAAATGATTTCTGTTGACAAAATGGCTTAGTACATTTGGCAGATTTATTTTATGGAACGGAATAAATTAAGGTGTCTAACAAAAAAATGCGGTTTATAGCCAGTGAAACAATTTCAAGTATTTCAGAAATTCTATTTTTATTCACTTTGCAAACGTGCTTAGTTGAACTGCCAGTCACTGTTACATTTCCATTTCCAAGCAATTAATTAAAATCCCAAATCAGGTTTTTTTTTCTTGATCATGCCAGCAGGAGTTGGTTGCTATGGTAATAGAATGATCAGTAGCATTTGGGGGTAGCGGGGAAATGGTCCGCATTAGGGCTTTTATTGCTGAAACATAAGTGAAAGTCTGATGGTGCTTATTGGCTGAGCTGGGGAACTCTGTGGCCTCGCTGTGCAATTGGTAGTGAGCAAGAGTTCTAGGGATTATACTGTTCTCCAGGATAACATTTAGACAGTGGTAATAGTCAGGACCAATGGACTTCCATCCTTCAATCTATATGTTAAATCCTGAATTTAACTGATCAGATTATGTTCTCTGCTTCTAAGAAGGATTTTCTATCTATAATTGACTATGAAGTTTGAACCTCTCTAAACTGGAACTCTAATCTGGCAACACACATAATCTGGCATGATTTTAGATAGCTGGATGACAATTTACAATACGTGTGGCCAAGTTTCCTGTGGTCCCATAAAGTTTGTTTACAGCCATCAGTCATAGCTCCCAAAGTTCTGTTATGTTATTTAGCTGTAATTTACCCTTATATGTCTCCTAAGAGCCCAATAAGCAGCAGAAGTGTTGGTAATGGTGCTAGATCTTCCATGGTTCAGAAAATTCTCTTGTTCAGCACTGATCAGCTCCTGAGGTGCTAGACCAGAGAGATTCAAACTGTAGTTGCAAAGACCTATCACAATAATTTTTACCCACCCTGGACCACTAACCTTTAGATGTATAGCTCATTTTCAAACTATACTGCAGGCCCATAGCATTTTACAGGAGTTACATTATCTTGGAAGTCTTAGAATTGCATGTGTGAAATTCGTGTGCTCACACAAGACATAATCCAAAAATCCATTAAAGTCAGTGGGAAAACTTACATTTACATCACTGCTTTTGGGTCAAGGCCTTCTTTGAGAGGTAAATCATGATTGCGCCATCCTATATGTGGCATATATCACCTAAACAGATTTTATTAGGCATAAGCATCATCATCTTTCAATTACAGGCAACGGAAAAAAGCAGGATAGTAGCAAAAAGATTACCTAAATCATTAAGCTGTTGAAAACAGAAGAATTCAGTGCTTCACATGTGGTGCTTATTAATCTGCATATGAAATCAGGAGATTGGTAACAGAATTACAACATGCTTAAGGTTGCAGGTCATACACCAGATTTCATCCTTATGTATTAGCTAGAAATTAATCTGAAAATAATTAGGAAAGAATCCAGATATTAAAAAGAAAGAGAACTGGAGAATATTTGGATTTCATGTCATGCCATAGCATAAAATTACATGAAAGTCTAAAGACACTGGATGGTGGACTAATTTTATTGTTGGGAAGGATAGTGAATTTTCTGAAACAAGCTATCTCCTGAGGTTCTTATTCTGTATGCCCATCACAAACAACTCCAACAGAACTCAAATCTGTCCTGGATTATTTTTAACTCCACACTCAGATCAGACTTGTTTAGGTTTGACTGGTCTGGATTTTGAATGATCTTGACTTAACTGTGAAGTGCAGGAGTAGGGCTTTATATTTGGATTTATCAATATTTAGCAATCCAAACATATAGGTTTCATCAATAGTTTACACCCAGTATTAAAATAGACACAATGAGCCTATCATATCTGACCGCCATTAATTAGATCCTTCCCAGATGAAAGAGAGCTGAAGTCTCAGATTCACTTAACCCACATTTACTCAACACCCTCCCCTTTGAAAAAAACACTGGATAGACTTTGCAATGAAACCTGGAAATCTGTCCCATCAGGACTCATCTAAGTAAAGTATTGATATGGCCCCCTCATCATAGCATCCAAGCAACTCACAATGTTCAATATATTTATCAGATTTATTGGAGATGCTAAGTGATTTTCCCAACATCAGAGAAGTCTGGAATCTCCTGAAATTAAACCCAGGTTTCCCAAGTCCTACACTAGTGTTCTGTAAGAAGAGGCTGATCAACTATCATTCTAATGTGGTGAACGCAAAACCCTCAACCTTAAATGACCATCCAAATTTTATGGCTAAGTCCCATTTTTAACTTACTAGGTCAGTAGTTTCACTGTAGTGATCCTAAATAAGTAATCATGTTTTTTTATTGTAGTTATTCACATATATGAAAAACTTGTTGAAATAAATATAAAATAATCTATATAAATTTATATAAAATATATAACGTACTACACCTTTAGATAATATATAGATAAATATACATACAGATATAATTAATGTAATATCTGTGTATGCAAATGTATGTATGCTACTCTCATATATTATAAGATAAAAACTACATTAAGAAGCAGATAATATTGAGATGTATGCCTCTGTAATTTATGGCAAATAGTAATGTAGTGGTGTAATCCTTTGGGGAAAAAACAAATCATTATAAACACAGGAAATTCAGAAGTGAGGTTAAACTTAAAACATCACCCAAATGTATTAATGGCTGCAAAAGCACAGTTAGTGAATTCGTCAACTTTATCTCTGTCTTGTAGCAACATAAATACAATAGCCATATGTTTTTGGCAATGAATTTCCTCTTTTAAAATGCTCATCCCTCCCCATCATTCCCTCAAGGAAGGTGGTAGCCCACAATATGGTCAGGAAGTGGAGAGCTGGTCTGTGAGAAGACCACGGCAGTCTTTGCTAAGGATCAGCTATAGCCTTCGGATATGTCTACACTTAACAGCAGATTGACCTATTCATGGTCGATCTCCTGGAGTTCGATTTTGCATATCTGGTACAGAAATGCAAAATTGACCTCACTAGGATCCACAGTCAACCAGCTGGAAGAGAACTAAAAAAGCCATCGAGTCCAGCCCTCTGCTCTAAGCAGGACCAAACCCATTAGATCAGCACAGCCAGGGCTTTGTCGAGGTGAGACTTAAACACCTCCAGGGATGGAGACTCCACTACTTCCCTGGGTAGACCATTCCAATGCGTCACCACCCTCCTAGTGAAGAAGTTTTTCCTAATGTTCAACCTGGACCTTCCCAACTGGAACTTCTTCTGAGGTCTGCCATCTGTGACCACTGTGAACAGCCTCTCTCCAGACGCTTTGCAACCACCCTTCAGTAAGTTGTAGGATGTCATCAAGTCCCCTCAGTTTTCTCTTCTGCAGACTAAACAGTCCCAATTCCTTCAATCTTTCTTCATAGGTCATACGCTCCAGTCCCCTAATTATTTTGGTCGACCTCCACTGGACTCTCTCCAGTGTATCCACATCCTTCCTGTAATTGGGGGCCCAGAACTGGACACAGTACTCCAGATGTGGCCTCACCAAAACCAAATAAAGAGGAACAATCACTTCGCTGGATCTACTGGCAACACCCATAAGAACATAAGAACATAAGAACGGCCATACTGGGTCAGACCAAAGGTCCATCCAGCCCAGCATCCCATCTGCCGACGGTGGCCAATGCCAGGTGCCCCAGAGAAGGAGAACAGAAGACAATGATCAAGTGATTTATCTCCTGCCATCCATCTCCTGCCCTTGTTCTGAAGGCTAGGGCACCATACTTTATCCCTGGCTAATAGCCATTTATGGACCTAACCTGCAAAAATTTATCAAGCTCTTTTTTAAACCCTAATAGAGTCCTGGCCTTCACAGCCTCCTCGGGCAAGGAGTTCCACAGGTTGACTGTGTGCTGTGTGAAGAAAAATTTCCTTTTATTAGTTTTGAACCTACTACCCATCAATTTCATTTGGTGTCCCCTAGTTCTTGTATTATGGGAAAAGGTAAATAATTTTTCTATATTCACTTTCTCCACACCATTCATGATTTTATATACCTCTATCATATCGCCCCTCAATCGCCTTTTTTCCAAACTGAAAAGTCCCACTCTCTCTAGCCTCTCCCCCTTTGGGACCCATTCCAAGACCCTAATCATCTTAGTCGCCCTTTTCTGAACCTTTTCTAATGCCAATATATCTTTTTTGAGGTGAGGAGACCACATCTGCACGCAGTACTCGAGATGTGGGCGTACCATAGTTTTATATAGGGGAAGTATGATATCTTTTGTCTTATTATCGATCCCTTTTTTAATAATTCCTAACATCCTATTTGCCTTACTAACTGCCGCTGCACACTGCGTGGATGTCTTCAGAGAACTATCCACTATAACTCCAAGATCCCTTTCCTGATCTGTCGTAGCTATCTGCACTCCTCTTGATGCAACCTAATATGCCATTAGACTTCTTGGCTACAACGGCACACAGTTGACTCATGTCCAGTTTCTCATCCACTACAACTCCCAGGTCCTTTTCTGGAGAAGTACTACCGGGCCAGTCGGACCCCAGCCTGTAACAATGCTTGGGATTTGGCAGTCGACTGTAAGGTCGAGTGTAGACCATGCTTGAGTCCCACTAAGCACAGTAGGAATAGACAGCCTTTTTCAACAGCACCAGTTCTTCATGCATTTCGTCAAAGTAGAACATTCTAGAGAAATTTTCCATTACGAAGAGTGGCAAAAAATAATGATTAACCTTAACCATATATTTTGGTTCTAGCCTATATTTGAGTTCAATGTGAAATTTGAAGACTATTTTGTTACTGAGATCATTTGGAGGGGAAAAAGTCTTGTACAAGCTGCTAAATTTCTTTAAAAAACATGTTAACATTCCTTATAAGTGTAGCAGGGCCACCAGCCCCACGCCTCTTCTGAGGACTTTCTCACTGTGCTCAGGCCCCAATGGCCTAGCCCATATCTCCTCAGTCTGGTCCAATAGATTCATCAGGCCTCAGTGGCCTAGTCAGCATTTGCAGGCCTCAGTGGCCTAGTCAGTGTTCACAGGCCTCGGTGGCCTTGTCCATATTGGCAGGTCAGTGCCTCCCCTTCCTCAGGATCGGAGGGGTGAGGGTAGGGGAGCCCGGGCCTTCCCACTCTGCTGAGCTCCAGCTCAGGGCCCTGTTGGTGGTGGGCATGTCTCCCCGACCACCAGGTCAATGGGGATTCCCACCGCAACATGCTGAGCTAATAGGACACCTCCCAGCTCCCAGCCCTGGGCTACTTTCTTCCTTATTTCAGATGAGGCACAACATCCAGACTCTGGCTGTTCCTCCTCAGGCTGCTGGCACTGCCACTGCTTTTTGGGCAGCAGCTGCTCCCAAGTTCAAGAAGGAACTCCTTTTCCCCTGGTTGTCAACCCCAACTGCCTGGCCTCCCTGGCCTTTATATTTGGGCTGCAGTCGGAGAATGCCCAGTGGGGCCATATGGGAGGGGCCTTCTCCACCAAGAAAGGCTGGCCCCTTCCCTCCTGACCAGTGTGGGGTTCATTGTACCCCGCCACAGTGGCCGTGTCTACACTAGCCCCAAACTTCGAAATGGCCATGCAAATGGCCATTTCAAAGTTTACTAATGAAGTGCTAAAATGCATATTCAGTGCTTCATTAGCATGCAGGTGGCCGCAGCACTTCGAAATTGACGCTCCTCGCCACTGTGCGGCTCGTCCCGATGGGGCTCCTTTTCGAAAGGACCCCGCCCACTTCGAAGTCCCCTTATTCCCATCAGCTCATGGGAATAAGGGAACTTCGAAGTAGGTGGGGTCCTTTCAAAAAGGAGCCCCGTCGAGACGAGCCATGTGGCGGCAAGGCGCATCAATTTCGAAGTGTCGCGGCCGCCCACATGCTAATGAAGTGCTGAATATGCATTTCAGCGCTTCATTAGTAAACTTTGAAATGGCCATTTGCGTGGCCATTTTGAAGTTTGGGGCTAGTGTAGACGTAGCCAGTAAGTCATAAACTAATTAATTTATTTATTCTCAATTTTCAAGAAAATTATTCCATGCTCAGAGAATTAATGCTACAGTTTGAAAGAAGTCATGCTTTATTTTTTTCAAGAGATAGGGTGTGTTTACACTAGCTGGCTACTTCGAAGTAGCTGGCGCAACATCGAAATAGTGCGTGTTGTGTCTACACGTGCTGTGAGTTATTTTAATGTTGAAATCGACATTAAGCGGAGAGATGTTGAAATCGCTATTCCTATCCGAAGATTGGAATAGCACCCTACTTTGATGTTCAGCATCAAAATAGGGCATGTGTAGATGATCCGCGTCCCGCTGCATTGAAATAGCAGGGTCCTCCATGGCAGCTATCAGCTGAGGGGTTAAAAGATGCTCTGTCCAGCCTCTGTGGGGCTCTACGGTCGCCGTGTGCAGCAGCCCTAAGCCCAGGGCTTCTGGCTGCTGCTGCTGCTGCAGCTGGGGGTCTATACTGCGTGCACGGGGTCTGCAACTGGTCGTCAGCTCTGTGGATCTCGTGCTGTGCAGGGTGAGTGTGCCTGGGAGGGGCCTTTTAAGGGAGCAGCTTGGGGCTTTGCTGGCCCCTTATTTCGACGGGGAGCACTTGTGTGTGTGGACGCTCTGCATTTCCTTCCAGGGCATCTCCTTTCGATGTCCTCTGTTGCTACTTCAACGTTGAACGTCGATGGCACCAGCCCTGGAGCATGTGTAGACGACACGCATTGAAGTAGCCTATTTCAATGTTCTTACATCAAAATAGGCTACTTTGACATAGTGTACTAGTGTAGACGTAGCCATAATGTAACAGTTGCACATCTGGTTTAAGTGCATACTTCAACTCATCTTTAATTATGGAGTCCTAGTTTTCTCTGAGTGTCCCAAGTGAATTCATAGTTAAGGCTGCAGTCAGATTTGCACCCAACACCAGAATAAAATCCCTCTAACATTCAAAGGATCAAATTTAGTTTCCATATTAAATATTCATTCTTCAAAAGTCAATTGAATTTTCTGTCACATTTTCTTGGTCAAATATTTGCTAGTTTTGACAAAGAACATGTTTAAAATGAGCCTTTAAAAATGTCCTGATATACTCAAATGTTTTCAGACCCCTTCAGATAAATAAACACAATCCCTGTAAATTACAGCAATCTCTCTCTCTCTCTCTCTCTCTCTCTCTTTCTCTCTTTCTCACACATAAGCTGTGTCTACACGTGCACGCTACTTCGAAGTAGCGGCACTAACTTCGAAATAGCGCCCGTCGCGGCTACACACGTCGGGCGCTATTTCGAAGTTAACTTTGACGTTAGGCAGCAAGACGTCGAAGTCGCTAACCTCATGAGGGGATCGGAATAGCGCCCTACTTCGACGTTCAACGTCGAAGTAGGGACCGTGTAGACGATCTGCGTCCCGCAACATCGAAATTGCTGGGTCCTCCATGGCGGCCATCAGCTGGGAGGTTGAGAGATGCTCTCTCTCCAGCCCCTGCGGGGCTCTATGGTCACCATGGGCAGCAGCCCTTAGCCCAGGGCTTCTGGCTGCTGCTGCGGCAGCTGGGGATCCATGCTGCAGGCACAGGGTCTGCAACCAGTTGTCGGCTCTGTGTATCTTGTGTTGTTTAGTGCAACTGTGTCTGGGAGGGGCCCTTTAAGGGAGCGGCTTGCTGTTGAGTCCGCCCTGTGACCCTGTCTGCAGCTGTTCCTGGCACTCTTATTTCGATGTGTGCTACTTTGGCGTGTAGACGTACCCTCGCAGCGCCTATTTCGATGTGGTGCCGCGCAACGTCGAAGTTGAACGTCGACGTTGCCAGCCCTGGAGGACGTGTAGACGTTATTCATCGAAATAGCCTATTTCGATGTTGCTACATCGAAATAAGCTATTTCAATGTTGGCTTCACGTGTAGACGTAGCCATACAGTCTTCACACATATTTGCATAACAGCTAAAGAATTAAACTGGAGCTATAATGAGTTAAGAATCTGGCCCCTTAATTTTTACATTTCTTAGGTCTGATTTTCCACACACCTGGCACCTTGTTTATATACCTTTCCAGTTAAATGCATCTCCAACCATTTTTCCTTGACTGGTTACTAACTAATTTGACTGGTACCATTAAAATATGGCACCAAATTCAGTACCAATACAGCCATGACCACAAAACACAAAATTCTTGGTATGTGTTGTATTTATAGTTAAAGTAATTAAGTGTCCATAGGCAAATTAGAAAACCAACAATATGAGGTTTATCCAGAGCTTAGGATCTGCTCTAATGGTCTGATGTTTGCAGGTAGAGCCTCCTTGCCTTACAGGACTGAGTCTTAAGAGATTACATCAATAAGGTGCCTCCTGAAAGCTTGACAAAGATTTCCACCTACCCTCAGAAGGATATGGATGAGAGATAGCTGATTCATGCATACAGAACACAGAGGCACTGAGACCATTGATGAAGGAGAATGAAGTCTGATCTACAGCCTCAGCTGAGGACAAGCAGGCTTTTAACTTCTGCAATACAGGCTCAAAGTTTAGCCCTAAGATTGCAGTCTCAGTCCCTCCTGCTGAGGACCTGCATTGTAGGCCTTTTAGGCTATGTTGACATAGCAAAGCTATTCTGAAACAACAGCCATTATTTCTAAATAACTTTGCAAGCATCTACAATCTATGCACAAGCTCTTTCAAAATAAATTCAAAATAGTGGGTGTTTTATTTTGAATTTTGGAAACCTCACTTGAGAAGGAATAATGCCTATTTCGAAACAGCTATTTCAAAAGAGGCACTGTTAAGACACGGAATAACGCTATTTCAAAATAAGCCATAATGGTGTCCAATGGCACTATTTTGAAATAGGCACTATGGCTGTGTCTACACCTTTTGAACGAAATTCTGGAAGATCTCTTCCAAAAAAAACTTCTTTTGAAAGAGCACATCCACACTCAAAAAAGCAGATCACAAATCAATCTGCTGTTTCTTTAGGGAATGTCCACACAGCCCCTGCTCTTTTGAAAGAATGGGTCAGGGATCAAAAAATCTGTTGCCAGGAGGGCTGTTCTTTCAAAAAAAAAAAATCCACTGAGCATCTATACACGCTTTTTTTTTCAAAGAAGGTTTCAAAAGAAGTGTGCTTTTCTTGGTCTGGTTGCGGAAGAGGGCTTCTGGAAGAAGAGATGCATTCTTTCGATTTTGGATTGAAAGAGCACATTTTGTGTAGACACTCCACATTTTCTTTTGAAAAAGGGCCAGATTTTCTGAAAGAACTTACTCGTGTAGACACAGCCAATGTGTCTGGACATGCTATAACTGGGTGCTGTTCTGAAATGCATTCTTGTTTATAGGGCTGTGCCTACACATGCCCCTTCTGCAACATCTAGTTTTTTTTTGGGGGGGGGGCAAAGGAATGTCAAAGCGGGGTGTTTATTTCGAAGCTGCTCCCATCTTCACTGTTAATCTGTCAATCTGCAATTCAAAGTCATCACTTTGAAATTCACACGGTTGCTATTATGCTAATTAGTCACTGAATATGCACATTAGTGCCTCATTAGCCTGCTTCAAATTGCCCCATTACCATGCCACCTCCCATCGGAGGTGGCATGTGTGGAAACAGCCACAGCCCAGCTGTGTTATTTCAAAATAAGCTATTTCGGAACAGCTGTTTTGGTATGGATTATTTTGAAATAACACTATTGTGTAGACATAGCCTTACACAGCCACATCAATTTAACCCCACTCTGATTTTGGTTTGTGGAGACATGTTGTTCACCATTCCGGAGCATTCAGACAACTGCTAAGTATTGGGAAGATGTTTGTGAATTACAAATGTTAAATGAAGATAGCATAAACTTATTTGTCCAAAAATTCATACCAGAAGTTATTTCTCCTTTTGTAGCCCCCAATGTAAAAGTTTCTGTTATTCAACAAGAGTGGAAAAAAAAATACCATGCAATTCTGATGACTAGCCATCCAACACTGAGCCTGGACACAAAGCAGTCTTTGGAGAGGGCCCTGAATTGGAAGTCTGTCTGTTAGGTTAAAAAGTGGTCTGTACCAGCCCACCCCCCACTTCCTGCTGGGACCTGGGCATAGCAAGTTTGGGAAGTTTGAGTTTTAGGCACACTTAGAAAGCTGGCACCCTTAGACACGTGCCCTCTGTGCCTAATGGGAAATCTGACCCTTGCAGATGCTGCTTCTTAAGGGCTCAGGCATGCCATGTCTACCCCTCTTTAAAGATGCATGTAGTCCACGAATATACCATCTTAATTCTCTCATGGACTTGTGTCGTTCCCTCAGCTATTGAAGGAAGGAGTGGGGGTCATTTAGATTAATACTCTTGACTTGAATACCAATGTAAATACAATTGCAATTACAAAAAAATACCACTAGTGAGGTGTTCCATTTCACTGGGACATCTCCTGTGGACAAGGGTTTGCAGAGTCTACACCAGGGATGTGTAAAGGGGGAAACATAAGAGCTTATTGTCTCTAGTCCAACTCAGAAATAGGTGTTCAGCCATTGATCTGATCGTTGTATAAGTTTCATTCAAGGCTTCTGTGCACACCAGCAAACACTGCCTTCTACCCAAAGATTTCAAAGGTTGAGATCTTTCAAAGACAGTACCTTTAGTGATGCAGAAATTATCTAGACTAGGAACATTTATATGTGTTTGTTTGTAATGATGCAACTACACTGATAGAAGGTGTAGTCCAGGTATGGCAAGTGTCTATGGCTACATCTACATGAGAGGTTTTTCCTAGCAAAACTGGGCTTTTGTCAGGAAAAAATGCAAAGCATCTACACACAAAATGCGCTTTGTCAACAGTTTGATGACAACACCTGGCACATCTGGCAGCAGCGTTATACTTCTCCCTGTTCGGGTATATCATCTTTCTTGACAGTTTCCTGTTGACAAAACAGCTGTGTGGATGCGCTGGGGCCCTTTTGTCAATAGAAAGGGCTTCTGGTTCACCAGGCAGCCTTGTTTGCACAGCTTCTGATCAGCCATTCTGTCAAGAGAGGGCTGGGCAGTCTGGCTGCTCTCTGTCGACTGAGCAGATTGCTCTTTCAATCTGCTTTTATACATAGATGCAATCTGTCAACAGAAGTTTTCCCCGGAAATCCCTTCCAATGATCACATCTGTCGACAGATGTTTCTTGTGTAGATGTAGCCTATGCGGCTGTGTATACTGACCATGGTTAGCTGACACAGTGATAAAAATTCTTTTCGGGAATTAGGTAAGGTGCATGTCCATTCCATAATTTCTGCCTCCCATAGCATCTAAGGAGCTTTACTGGTGTGATACAGTGCTTATAAACTTTCCATAAATTCAGCCTTGGATGCTAATATGAACAGAACCAGAATTCCGCAAATTTGGACCCTGACAGTCAATCTGAATTCTTCCCATCTTATGCATTATTTTGCAGGACCAAACATTCCACAGTAATGTCTGTGCTTTCCAATTACACCCTTGGCCATACCTGTGCATTCCTATTGCCTTGAGTGGGTTTGCATGGGTGATTGGACTTCTAGCAAACCATTCCATAGAATGTGAATGATGCACAAGGAGAAAAGCCATTCAGCTCACGCTTTCTTTACCTTCTTGGCTCTGGAGGGCTCACAGGAGTTACAAGCACTAAAAGACACTTGCTGACATGATTGTGAGAAGACTTCAGCTGGACACAAGATAGGTATGTGCCCACTATATTTTCGCTGTAATTTTCCACAGTGGGAACTGGAGATGTGTGCTCAAACTGTGAGGTGACCTGCTAGCATTGTGGGGCAAGGATAATGGAATGGATGTCTCAGCTGTAGCTAGACAAGATTGAGCAAAATAAACTTCTTGAAGACAGCCTGAAATGGAATTGATGATGAATTGGGATGATCCTCAAAAGCCCAAAATTTCTTATGTTCTCAGTAATAAAAGCGATTAACAAAGCATTTTTAAGAGCGTTTTATCTTGCAGATCATGGAATAAAGATCTAGATATATGCAGTAATTAAAGATCAACTTTGATTTTGATAATCCCCTTTAATTGCCTTTTTAATTGTTGCAAAAATTTTAAATATTTCTGTGAAGTGCTCTGTGGAAAAACGCTGATGTAGAGAGATTAACTAATCAAGATCGCTCCATTCTGTTTGAATAACTAGAAAGGGACTCTGAGTGGGTAAGCATAAAATAAATCTTCTGACTAATGTGTGGCTCCTTGTAATCTCATCTCACCTTCTGGGAACAATGTATAACAAATTAAAGCTTAGATCATAAAATGTCTTACAAATCTGGCAGCACAATTTAAATTGGAGGGGGAAACTACTATTCTCTTGGTTCTTAACAGCCATAGAAAATTTCAATTACAGGAAAATCTTGACAAACTCTACCTTGAGGGGATGAAGGAATTTTTAAAAGTTTTTTGTAACCATCTCCAGTGTCCCAGAGAATGTATGTTACTTTATCCTTTTCTGTCCCATGCGTATTATCACAGATTTCCAAGTCTGTTTGAAAGCAGGATGGAAAATATGAATTGAAAATGTTCAGAGAAGGAGAAAATATAACTCTTGCCCAACATAGGTCCTAAAATTAGGCTATTTTAATTAGAGTGGACAGATTTGTTCTGGCTTATTTTGAACTTCATCAAGCACCATGGGTTTGAAGGTATATCTTGAACTTGAAAACTTGAACATTATTGGGTTCCTAGTTTACTAAGAAAGGACTCTCAATAAGAATAGAGAGGTAGCAGAGAGAGAAAAAAATCCTGAGTAGAACATAAGGTCTATGTCTACTCTAGCATTTCTCTTTCGAAAGAGGCATGCAAATGAAGGAAATCAAAAAAACAAAGGATGCACAGATTTACATATCTGGCACCTCATTTGCATATTCTTCTTTCAAAATATCTTCTTCTCAAAGAAGAAAAGCAGTGTAGATGAGGCTCTTTCGAAAGTAATCTCCATCTTCGAAAGACCCCTTCATCCGTAAAAAAATTACGAACAAGGATTCTTTCGAAGATGGGATTACTTTCAAAAGAGCCACATCTACACTGCTTTTCTTCTTGGACATTTCTATATGTGCCACTTTCTCCGAAACTGGAATGTTAATAAACAGCCTGAAATATGCTAATGAGGTGTGGATGCAAATTCCCCATGCCTCATTAGCATAAGATCACACGATTTGGAGTCCAGAAGCTGTTCAGGAAGAAATTTTCAGGAAGAAGGTGCCTCTGGAAGAAGAACTTCCTTCTGGAAGACTCCCCCAGGTCCGCGCATCTACACGTTGTTTTGGAGTCCAGAAGAACATCTTACAGACTCCAAATCATGAAAGAAGAATATGCAAATGAGTTGCCAGCTATGTAAATCTGTGCCTCATTTGCATTTTTGGTTTCCTTTATTTGTATGTCTCTTTTGAAAGAGGAATGCTAGTGTAGACATAGCCAAGCTGAAAATGGAACAGAATGGAACATTTATACAGAGGAACTGGAGCAGGGAAGGAGCACACAGAATAGTGGGAAAATGGAGAAATAAATATAGGAAATATGCCATAAAGATGTTTCAGCCTAATTTAGATAGTTTTTATTATCACTGTTGCGTAGAACATGTTTTGTTACCTTAGCGAGAAAAGAGTATGTTAATTTAACATTAATTAATCTTTGGGGCAGTAAGTAAGGCCAGGTTTAAAATATGGAAAGAATCTTTCAGAAATCTGGATGACTTTTGTGAAAACAGAAGACTTAAACATGTTGAGTAGTTTTTCCAACTCCCACATTGTGAAGTATGGTATGAGATTAAAAATATATGTGCCTCACATGTTGCATCTTTACTGCTGATGAAAAATTTGAATAGCTGAAGAAAAAATAAGTATTTTTAGGTACACACTGAAATAGGTCCTTGATCCTTATGGAATTTCATTTTGGTAGTAGACACTTTTTTTCAGAGGGCCAATATAATAAGAAGGCTAGGTCTACACTAGCCATGGAAGATCAAGTACTTAGGTTTGATGTTCCGTGGTGCTGTTTCACACGTGCGAAACAGCAAATTCTGGGATCAATGTGGAATCCAGAACTCCTTGTGAGTTGCAAGATTCAAGGGATGTTTGCTGGAGAAGCACTCCCATTGACATTTTGCAGTGAAGACAGGGACCAATGTCAACGTCTACAAAACAATTTTAGGTACACAATTGGTGTACCTAAAATTTCGTAGCAACCGTTGACGTTCCCAGTAAGTGTAGACGTAGCCAAGGTGACTTTACTGTGTTTCTTCTCTTCTTTAAAAACAAATGTCTCAAGAGCAGACCTGGGTGAATTTTTAATTCAAAATAGAGATATGGTGACAACAAAATGTTTTGCAGATTTGTGGAATGTTTATTTGAACAACAACAACAAAAATCAGAAAATGTCAACATATTTTGACTTTTGGAAATGAAACTTTGTATGGTTTCAATTAAAATACTTTTCACAATAAAATTTTCTTATATTTTGTCTTTAAAACTAAAGCCCTTAAATTACTCAAAATCGAAACTATATTTCTTTTGTGATTCACTGAAAATTAAAAAGAAAACTTTTCGTGGTCAATCCAAAACACTTTTTAAAAAGTATTTCAGGGTAGCCAACAAAGTAAGTAAATCAATTATTCTCACAGCCCTGCTCGAGAAATAATGCCTTAGTTGATCATATGTAAAATGGGGATGATAATGATACATCAGAGGTTTTGGAGGTACTCAGATGCTATGTTAATGGGGGCAACATAAGTATTTGAGAATCCACCCACACAGAACCCTTGCCTCTTCATGGAGATAAACATCTGTCTACTTTGAGAGGCATGGGATTTTAGTGGGTGGCACAAATATAGACTTCAGTAGAATAGATTCATCATGTCACACACTCTTACTTTATCCTTAGCATATTTTAAAGATGCTGCTCATTTCAGACTTCGCTTCTGTTTTCCAGCAGTAAAACCAAGAACCTTCTTTATTGACTAAGCAGCTAATTGCATTTGAAAGTCCCTTCAACATTATTAAATGTAGACATGTAGATAATTCCTTTCTTAAGGCTAGGATTCATTTCAAAAATGTTTAATTTTGGAATATTGCAGCTAGAATAACTAGGGAAACACACTCCATTTTCTTAAGGAACTATTTGGGTAGCACATGGAATTAGCTTGAGAAATAGGAACAATGATGAATAACTACTACTAAAAATATAACATTGTCACTATAATTAACAGATATTACTTCTGTGTAAATGTCAAAATAGAAGCATAAAACACAATTCAAGAAAACTATGCCTTTTACTATACTATCTGGCTGTATCTATACTAGCACCCTCCTTTTGAAGAGGGCATGGTAATGAAGGATTTTGGCAGATGCTAATGAGGCGTTACTATGAATAAGCAGTGCCTCATTAGCATAACGGCAGCTGCATGTGGTTCAAAAGTGCCGCTTTCAAAATGCATGCCGCCCATGTAGACAGGGGCCTTTAGAAAGGACCCCCTACTACATGGGCAGCACGCACGGCCGCCATTATGCTAATGAGGGACTGCATATTCATGGCTGCACCTCATTAGCATCTGCTAAAATCCGTCATTGCCATGCCCCCTTCAAAAGGACAAGGCTAGAGTAGACACAGCCTCTGGGAAGAAAAATTTCATGTCATGGTGATAACTTGTATCTTATTTTTTCTTGTATTGTCTGCGTCTTTTGAATTTCCCTAAATTACTAGATTTGGTGAAGAAATTTAGATGGCATTATATTCCTTCCAAATACACCATTCATTGAAATCAGCTTATCAAATCATCCCATTGCAATATGTTTTGAACAAAATATTCTAAGTTTTCATTTTGGAATTTTTTTTTCAATTATGTTCAAGTGTGGAATATGATATAGAATAATGATGTTATCATACAAAACCAATTTGAACAAATAAAAGTCAAAATGATTTTATCATAAAGAAATGTTTTAATGACTCCCCAAACATTTTTTTCTTAAACGTTCCTTTGTGAATAATGTTGAATTTTTGGGAGTTTTGCTTTGATTCAGAACAACAGCAGATTTTGAAATCTTAAAGTCTTTTTGTCCTCCCTAAAACTCTATTTTTTACGATTTATATTAATGTGTGTGTTTGTGTGTGTGACAGAGAGAGAGGGAGAGAAGGGGGAGGGGACGCTGTGCTAGAAGAATTATAGAATCATTGAACCTGAAGGAACCTCAAGAGGTTGTGAAGTCCAATCCCCTGTGCTCACGGCAGGACCATTCACTAAAAAGATGTTCTTGACTACATAAAATATTCAATTGGTTTATCTTGAGCTAGTATCTTGGACTTCCATCTGTAAATATTTGTATGATCTTTTGCAGACACTTAGAACCTTTTGCTTTCCCACACAGACTACAAGAGGAACTCATAACAGGTCACAGAGATCACTTTCATCATTAGGCAGCAAATAAAGATGGGGTGTAGGTACAGGGAGAAGGGGATTTCCTTGCTTCTGATGGAGTCATACCTTTTTTAGATGCTGCTACACCACTCATTTCAGAGACAATACGTCCTACTAGCTTACAAGAATACTTCTAAAGAGCAAATCTTTTGCCCTTGCAATGCCCCAGCTCTAAATATGTACATGGATCATCTGCCTGCTACCCTGCAGCCTTCTGCTGCATTATCTTTATCCTCCTACCTCTAACTTCCAACTGACCTTAAAAGTACAAAAGTTGAACATGGTGCTACACTATAAAGACACTTGGTGGCTGAGATTTCAAAGCAACCTACAGGAATTAGTCTTTTCTCTTCCATTAATTTCAATAGATACTATATGCCTAAAACCTTGGGTCTGTTTTAGAATTCACAGGCACAATAGTTTTTCAGAAGTAAAGGATGAAAGGTGTGAATGCCATAGTGATGGCCATGGTATAAAGACCTCGGCCTTAGTCTGACATAGAGTACTATACAGGTTCAGGAGAAACTAATGTCAGATCTACACTAGGAGGCAAAATCAATGTTAGATACACAAATCCAGTTATGGGAATTGTGTAGCTGGAATCAATGTATCTAAAATTGATTTTTGCCAATGTCCATACAGCAGGAGGTTGACAGTAGAAATTCTCCTGTTGACCTCAGTTACTCCTTGTATCTGCCAGGTGTACTGGGGTCAATGGCAGCACCATGACAGTTCAATTTAGCACATCAGGGCTACGTCTACACGTGAAGGCAACATCGAAATAGCTTATTTCGATGTAGCAACATCGAAAAACGTCTACACGTCCTCCAGGGCTGGCAATGTCGATGTTCAACTTCGACGTTGCGCGGCACCACATTGAAATAGGCGCTGCGAGGGTACGTCTACAAGCCAAAGTAGCACACATCGAAATAAGGGTGCCAGGCACAGCTACAGACAGGGTCACAGGGCGGACTCAACAGCAAGCCGCTCCCTTAAAGGGCCCCTCCCAGACACAGTTGCACTAAACAACACAAGATACACAGAGCTGACAACTGGTTGCAGACCCTGTTCCTGCAGCATGGATCCCCAGCTGCGGCAGAAGCAGCCAGAAGCCCTGGGCTAAGGGCTGCTGCCCACGGTGACCATAGAGCCCCGCAGGGGCTGGAGAGAGAGCATCTCTCAACCCCCCAGCTGATGGCCACCATGGAGGACCCAGCAATTTCGACGTTGCGGGACGCGGATCGTCTACACGGTCCCTACTTCGACGTTGAACATCGAAGTAGGGTGCTATTCCGATCCCCTCATGAGGTTAGCGACTTCGACGTCTCGCCGCCTAACGTCGAAGTTAACTTCGAAATAGCGCCCAACGCGTGTAGCCGCGACGGGCGCTATTTCGAAGTTAGTGCCGCTACTTCGAAGTAGCGTGCACGTGTAGACACAGCTCAGAAGTGTAGACATATCCTAAGTCAGACTACAGAACCCAGGCCTTAGATAGCTATAAGACCTGCACTGATATATATTTAATTTAAATTTTTAGCTAAGTGGAGCTGTCTTCAACCTTGGTTATGATTAGGAGCAAGCATTTACATCTACTGTATATTAAAGAGAGGTTGTCTGTTTGTCTGTCTGCTTGATCAAGAACTCCCCCTAAATGGCAAGAGTTAGGACCATCAAATTTGGAATACATCTTCCTTTCATGATAAGTTAAAGCAAAGTAAGGGTTTGGTGGTACTGGGAAAATGGGATGTGCCTAAAATGGGATTGCTTCTCATAAAACCAAACAGAAAAGAGATAGAATCACCAAATCAAGTGCAGTATTCAAAACTGACATCACTGAGCAAATGTTGAAAGAGACTGAACCAAGATGACCCAAAACATAGGATAAATCTGGAATAGGATTGCTTCTCAATAATCCTTACGGACAAGAGATAGAGTTGAAGTTGTGCTCTGTTTTGTTAGAGCTAAATAAATTCTTACAGTTTAAAAACTGGAAGAAAATGTTAGTACAAACTAAATTTTTTGTTAAAACACAGTAGCTGCGTCTACACGTGCACGCTACTTCGAAGTAGCGGCACCAACTTCGACGTTAGGCGGCGAGACGTCGAAGTCGCTAACCTCATGAGGAGATAGGAATAGCGCCCTACTTCGACGTTCAACGTCGAAGTAGGGACCGTGTAGACGATCCGCGTCCCACAACGTCGAAATTGCTGGGTCCTCCATGGCGGCCATCGGCTGGGGGGTTGAGAGATGCTCTCTCTCCAGCCCCTGCGGGGCTCTATGGTCACCGTGGGCAGCAGCCCTTAGCCCAGGGCTTCTGGCTGCTTCTGCGGCAGCTGGGGATCTATGCTGCAGGCACAGGGTCTGCAACCAGTTGTCAGCTCTGTGTATCTTGTGTTGTTTAGTGCAACTGTGTCTGGGAGGGGCCCTTTAAGGGAGCGGCTTGCTGTTGAGTCTGCCCTGTGACCCTGTCTGCAGCTGTGCCTGGCATCCCTATTTCGATGTGTGCTACTTTGACGTGTAGACGTTCCCTCGCTGCGCCTATTTCGATGTTGGGCTGAGCAACGTCGAAGTTGAACATCGACGTTGCTGGCCCTGGAGGATGTGTGGACGTTATTCATCGAAATAGACTATTTCGATGTTGGCTGCACGTGTAGACGTAGCCAGGGAATGACAAGAGTTTATAGGGAGGAAGCAAATTATACACTTGATGAAATTCCTGTTTAAAAAAATACTCAAAAAATTTAATGAGCCAAATTTTAATAATCCCTTTTTTTAAAGAACTCTGAAGTAAAAATTAACTTCATAACTATAACCTTGTATTTTTGAAAAAAGATGATTACTTAAATAAAGCATGTACATTTTCTTATTTTTTTTAAAATTCTGTTAAAGACCCAAGCAAAGCTGGGTAAATCTACTAGTGGAATATATTAAGAAGATTCCTAGTCCCTCACCTTTCCTTGGTTCATGACTTATTCCTGGATAAGAGAGGCTTACGTTCTGCAGAAACCTTTTGTTAAAATATGGTTAGCCTGTTACTACTTGGTTAGCTCACAACTGGAAATGGTCTGTATACAGCCTCATCTGCTTACCAGCACAACCTCTCTCAAGTCCTCAGTTACCTTTGTTTCCCTGTTAATTGAAGATTTTGGCTACATCTGCACTACCCCAAAAGATTGACCCACTCATGGTCAATCTTCTGGTGTTTGATTTCGCTTGTTTAATATAGATGTGCAAAATTGACTTCTGAGGGGTCGCTGTTGACCCTTGTACTCCTCACGAAACATAAGGAGTAAGGGAGGTTGATGGAAGAAACTCTCTTGTCAACCTTCTCCAATATGGATGGCCAAATTAACTGAGTGCAGATACTTCGAATTTAGCTACGCAATTGCTTTAGCTAGAATTGCACATCTATGGCTGACTTACTTTGCCTAGAGTAGACATAGCCTTAATCTGGTGGTTGCTAGGAGCAGGCACAACTTCAGGAAAAGTCCCTGGGTCCCAGTATGACTAAGAAACTCCCAGTGAAGGAGGGCAGGCCCTTTCTTCCCTATAGAACAGGCTCAAAGCATCAAAGAAATAAGGCTGGAAGTATAACTGGCATGGCTTGGTCTCTGACTACAACTAGAACCACAAAAATGACTGCTCCATGCCAGCATGCCAAGTGAAAGTGAACTGCAAAACAATTAAATCCATCTTTAGTCACCACTTGTTAAGGTACTGGAAGCCAGTGTCACTTCCATGACCTTATAGAATGTCTGCAGCATTGCAGAAACAACTCGTTCCTCTTTGTAGCGGGAGAAGATTTTGATGTTATTCTCTCCTTCCAGCCTAGCCCTCCTTCTCTTTTCCTGTGCAAATCCCCATAACAAATAAAGTTACACTTCAAGACTGGATTACGCAGGCTGTTAGGTTTGCATGCCAATGTTTACTTTAAGTTAAAAATGATACTTCTGAGAATTCAAATAATATGTTTAAAGTTTTTCCAGGTTATTGCTTTGCTTGTATTTGTTTTGGCACTAATTCCCTCCATGGGTATGTCATTTTTGAAGGAGAGATGAATACCACTCCGTTATAGGCAGTGCCTTTTGATCATATGTTTAACATCTGTTTACTTTGTTTATGTGCAGTTTTAATGGGATTCACTGGAAGTTAAGAACACTTACTGCAGCAAAAGTTCTTCTACAGGAACTTGCTGGCACTTGAAGAAATACCCTCTTATGGCACCAGATTGTTAGAATTACTATTCTAATTATTACTACTCTCAAGAATTATAAATAAATCAGAACAAATGATCACAGCAGTCCTGCCTGGTCTTCAAATCCATGGATCTATGAAAGCCTTTCACACAATGTGTCGCTATAGGTGTCTCACCTGGGACTCTCAAATCAAAAGCTTGCAGAACTTTTGTCTGGGCTGCAACCTTCTGGAATCTATTCCTCTCCTTGGCTGTCTGCCTGACCTCCTGCTCCATCTCTGAACCACGAGCCAAATGCCTGCTACCCAGCCATGCTCCATCCTTTCCAGACTCTTGTAGCTTCTCCAGATTCTTCTTTGCCCATTACTTCCTTCTGTTTCCATCCCACCGAGGTATTAACCCCATCAAATGCTCGTACATTATTATATTATACCTCACGACAAGGCCTTCCATCCAAACAAAAACACATCCCTGGGTCAAAACATAGCCTTTGGGTGCTTGAATAGAAATTGGATGGGAGGTGTGTGCAACATGTGTTTCAGAGGGCAAAGTTTGGTCCCAAGTGCTGGATTTTAAAGCAGATGGGACAAAATATAATAATGGACATAATATGCCTTCAGTTCTCACTTCTAAAGGTATATTAACAAAAACTTCAAAAGAAACTGCTTAAACGAAAAAAGGAGCCTCTATTTTTAAGCATCCCGAGTGAGATACCTTAAAGGGACTTAGATTTCAGAAAGTGTTGAGTATCTGCTCTCTGAAAATCAGGTCCCTTTAGAAATGCCTAGCTTCTAAATACTTTTAAGCAGCAGATTTCAAGGCACTTTGTTAAGTTGATCATTGTCTTTAATCCTGTGTTCCAGATGGCGGATGCTGCAACGCACCAACGTCTCTAAACTCACTCAGCAGCTAAGTGGGGAGCAGAACCTGGCTTTCCTGAGACCCAATCTAGCATTCTATCAACTAGATCAGTGTTTCTTAAACTATGTTCCTCCAAATGCTGGTGTTTTGTGAACAACTCACAGGTGTGTCGGGGAGGCATAGCAACTAGCAACGATGTGAGGCTCAGGTACATATTTCCTGTTATTAAAACCGGATACATTGCTATGATACTTGATTAAAGTACTTCATTTTGGTTTTTTTTCTGTATATGTTGCTGGGGAGCGGGGGGAGTTGTTCATTTATTTGTTTGGTTTTGATCTGACAATAATTTTTTATGAAAATTTTCATAGGTGTTCAGGATGAAAATATTATTGTTTGGTGTCCAATGGGCTCAAAAAGTTGAAGAAACACTGCACTAGATCAGACAACACTGACTTAGTCAACGTCTGTGGTAAAACTCTCATTTACATCAAGGAAGCCAGGATTACATCCATGGTATTGTCCCTACTCACACTTTTCCCAATGAACTTAGACATTGCTATGGTGCATTTGTAATTTTTCCCAATGAATAGCAAATGTATCTGGAAATAAATGCTGTTCAAAGTGTAGAGTTTTGAAATCCTAGTAGAATAGAGAGTGGACATGAGTTTGAAATTGTCTCCCACCTTGACCAACTCATAACACATAATAAGGGAAGACAGAGTATTAACCCCTCCACTCTGCTCATATGCATGTGTATGCATTTGACACAGTGTACTACATACACCTGCTTGAAAAATATCCATGTTTGTCTATGAAAGTGAATGTGTATGAACAACTGTCAGTTTTCATTAAAAATGTTTGGGTTTGTTATTTTTCTTTTGTTTTTGTTTTTCTGGTTTTGTTTTGTTTTTTTTTTAATTACACTGGAGAAAGCTGTCCAAGCGAGGTTTAAACTTTCCTTAGGGACTGCTTTGTGACATGAGGGAAACTTTGTGTGGCTCAGTGAGACAGAAAGCTGCACTGGTGGGAATTTTAACTCCCAGTGGCACCACAGACAGGTCAGAAGGAAGGCAGGGAAATGAAATGCAGTCTCCGGATTCCCCAGGTTGGGAAATGAGCAATAGCCCAACAACCTCTGAAGTTAAGTTGCAGAAGCACAGTGAGGGAGGCATTCCAGCAAACAGCAGTGCCTTCTTCATGCCTGTGCCGGGGTAATGTTAACTTCAAACAGGGCTTTAAGGCGACTAGCATCCTGATCACTCACACCACTCAGGGCATGGGCTGCAGTAATGTAGCAGGAGGATCTTATACCTGCTGGAAGCCCGAGGAGTTAGTTAAGCCATCAGCTCATCAGCTGGAGAATCCAGCAAGGATCAAGGACAGTATAAAAAGCCAACTCAGGGTTCATGAAGGAGCCCCTCCTAACTACTTCTGTATGGTTGAGTTGTACCTGGTGTTTAAGAAGGAGACAAGCAATAAACACAGGAGGTGAAGGTATTTTGATAGACCGGTATGCTGCAACTCAATTCACCAAAAAAGCCTACCAAACAGGGTTTTTCTGGAGCAGAAAAGCCCATTCAGAATGTCCTAAATGATATCTGGCAGCTCAGGAAAGATTCATATTCGGGAACCCATGTAGGTGTTCTTACACAGGAATTTGCACTAGATTGTTTTATAAGTCAGTTGAAATGAAACCGATGTACTATCAAAACAAAAATAGTGTCTAGACTAGCACGGCTTACTCTCTGAAACTGATGTAGTGTTTGCGTGCACGCAAGCCCCATATCTTCCTCGCTTCCTTTGGTGTGCAACATGCTCATTGGTCCTCCTGCATGACCCATTGGTACATCTCCGCTGGAGGTATAACTAGAAGGTGTAACTTCAGCTTCAAGTAGGCGTATCTTGCTAACTCTGAGCTAGTGCTGTGAAATAGAATTGCAACAAAAAAGGTGGTATTTATCTAGAACCTCAGAAGGGGTTATATTCAGGACTGCTAACACCTCCTTCTGCTTGTGCTGCTGCAGCTGTGTTCTGGTTTTAGCACACCTTCCCAAACAGAGCTATCATGTCTATGTGTCCTGGAAATTATAACTTGAGCTCCAACATATAGATATCCTTGGAGAAGACTGGGAACGCACATAGCTCTGCCCAGGCATGATGTCTCAAAGAACTTCGCAGAAAAAGTGGCCATGCTTAAAAGGCTCTAGCAAAACTTCTGAAAACTCTTTTATAAAAGGAGGGGTGTGGGTTATTGAAATTGAATACTGAAAGTGACTGGACTCTCTAAATAGCTGGAGAGAATATAGGAATGAAACTATTCATGTATTCTTTATTATGCTTTGAATGATAGGCAAATACAAAGAAAGGAAAACTTGCTCGAGTTAATTAACACTTAGTCAAATTAAAAATGAGACATAACACAAGTTTAGGAATACCATGATATTGAGATAAAGGAATAAATCATTAATTGGTTAGCTTATTAGGGCTATAGAAAGAGCCCTAATAAGGTCAACGTGACTTTGACAGTGACCACATCTATATTGCTCTTAAGAACTAAAAGTGAAAGAGTAAAACACAAAAGGAGAATGGAGATAAGGTAATTGGATATGTAATTATGCAAAGGTCTTTAAAAAGGGTCAGATGATTGCAAAACAGGTCAAAGGGCAAAGTGTAATCAAAATGGCTGAAATAATAGTTGTCTGTACATTCATTGTCCCCTTTCAAATTGACATCAAAGAAAATTGAAAGCACTGATAATGGCTTTAAGAAGATAAGGAAGAGGATAGGCCTAGAAATTAAAAAGATAGATTAAATAACCTAATGAATAATGTACCAGAAAAAGAGGTGCAAATGTGTAAGCTAAGGTACAGGCAAGTTGAACAATAAAACAAATTTACAGTCTGTATTTACTTAAAAATCACAAATAATGGAAATATTAATATTTTATTGCTATGCAGCAGAAATTAATTCAAAGGCTGCAAGTGACACTATCCTAAATCTTTCCTGTTTTCATGCTTCTGAAATAGTTATAATGGGGGATGGGTGTAAAAAAAAGACTGACCTTTGCTTTCGCAAACTATTTTAGCAAGTCAGCTATATTATAAGCTTTTCGATGTCTAGATCCATTCATGCTTCTGCTCTTCCTAGTTTTGGCTGAATGTTCTGTGTTCTACCCTCCTGAAACAGGGAACATTGATTTAGATGTCTCACAGATATTCCAGTCCATTGTCATATTCTTACTCAGTTTCACTGACATGAGATGTTATTTTGATGCATACAAAGGCAAAGAGCCCTTGTAACAAATTTCATGCCATGGGGTTTGATGGACAAGTATCTACGCTGATGGGAAAGGTTCTTCCCTCAGAACAGGTACTGCTCCATCCTGAAAGGTGGTGGTTGGGTTGATGGAGGAATACTTCTACCAGCATAGCACTTCTACATGGGGGTGAGGTCAGCATCACTTAAGAGGCCTGAATTTTTCACATCCTTGAGTGAAATAACTGGATTGGCCTAATTTTTTAGTGTATCCCAGGCTGTATGTAGCCAACAGAATGCACCTGCTACTCAAGGGAACTTTCCTGGTTTATCCACTCCCCCAGTGAAATGGGCTAGTGAAAGAAGCTGAGTTCCTGCTCCCACTTGCTTTACCCAGAAGCCTTCTGGAACTCAAGGGCTCCCCTTCCACTCACCTGTGTAGCAGAGTCCTTGTAACCCCTACAGGGCTAGGCCTAGGATTCCTGGGGGCTCAACCCCCAACTTTGTTGTAGCTATCTAGGCCAGGGGCTAGGGTATCCCCCTCTGGGGTGCTCTCTGCACTGGATGTTTCAGTGACCTACTGATGATTACATGCAGTTCAAAGCAAATATAATTTATTAAACAACAATCATTCTTTTAACAAGAATAAGGACAAATGGAAAAAGTGAAAGGAAAACACAAACCCTAGCTCTGTGGCAGGGGACATCACAGACAGTGTCTCTGCAAGAATGCAAGGGCAGTTCACAGTCCGTTCCTCCTTCCCAGGCCCTTGCTGCGCTGCATGGCTGCTGCCAGTCAGACACATGCTCTGGAGATGGCCTGCCAGCTCTGCCTGCCAGCTGTAGGTGGCAGAACCCTTCTCTCCAGCATCACCCCCTACTGAACCATTGGGGTTATGATTCCCCTCTAAGTCAGGTCTGCTAAGCCTCTTGGTTGGTGGCATCTCCCTGAGATGGGCTCTCCAGAGCCCCACTCACTTTCCCTTGCTTTTTGCTACACCCATTGTGCTCCAGCCACAGCTCCACCCTCTGCTGCTCTGCTTCCATCTTCCAGGTGGCTTCTCTGGTGCCTCTGGCTCTATGGCTGCAGCTCTCCTTCCAGCATGTATCTGCTCTCTGCCCTCTGCCCTGCCTCTCTGGTTCTGGCTGGCTGGCATGGCTCTACTTTCCAGCCCAGCTCAGACCTCAGCTCTCCATTTAGCTTGGCCCCACTCTGTCTGACCCAGGCAGACCCAGCTAACATGGAGGATGGACCCCTCTGCTTCCTGACCCCCTCAATAGCCTGCCTGCCCTGTCAATCAGGCTGACCTGAAGCAGTGGCCTATTCCCATAGTTCTTGGGCACTGTCAGGCCAGGTCTACACCAGATGTTAGAGTTGATTGTAGATAAGTAATTGTAGCAACAGCAGTTGTGTAGCTAGAATCAACTTATCTACAATCGACTTGCCTGGCTGTCCTCACTGAGGGAGGTCGACAAGAGAAGCTCACCTGTTGACCTCCCTTACTCCTCATGAGACTGAGGAGTACAGGGGTCAACTGTTGACCTCAGACTGTTCAGTTCAGCACATCCCCACTAGGCATCTGAAATCAAATCCCAGAGGATTGACACTGACCTTGTTGATCTTCCGTGTAGTGAAGACATTCCCTTAGTCTTGGGGGCCTTCATTTCTCATTGACCCTCCCTCTTTCTTTTATTACTGGGGCTAGACAGCCAAAAATCCACTGAGTTTTATTAAGGGGACAATAGTCCCACTGCACAGAGATTCATAAAGTCCAAGACTAATTTAGTCTGTCTTCTTGGATAACACAGACCAAAAAACATCCTCAAAATAGCTATATCAGTTTAGAAAAGAATCACATCCTAACAGCCTGTGCTATGCTGGTAAAACTTATAAGTGTAGTCCAAAGCAGCTAACTTTTAAAAGCTTTCTAGGTTTCAGGATTGCAAGCCTCATTTATAATGCCAGAGTATGAAGATAGCCACAGTTTTAATGCCCTCACATCATTTAATACATTGCTTTAAACTGACAAAAATAGTAATATTTTCGATCAAGGCGACTATATTTTATATACAAGTTCTGACTTACTACTCTCACCATGGATGTTAATCAGATTTCATTTATTTTTATAGCATTAGGGACATTAACATTACCCTTTAGAAATGTCCCCCTTTCTATTTGTCCTTGGATAAGAGATCTCCCATATTAGGATAAGTCTCTTCCTGAAGATAAATGTTTCCTGATAAAACAATATTGTTAACCTATAGCAACTACAAGATGAAATAAATGCAGTTGTCAAGTAAACTTTCAATGGGGAATATGAAAATCACCAGCTCCTTCCCTCCCCTAAAAACCCAGGACACAGATTAAAATACTTTGGTGTTATTCTTTGATAGTCCTATGTTCACTTATTTTCCTGGCTATCGCACATGACTGAATAGCACAGAAGTCACCTGAAATAGTACTGAATGACAAAAGATATATTAGTGTCACCGATGTAGCGTGCTTCATTGCAGAAAAAGGATGGATAGACAGTTTTTGTGCACACTGCTGCATGTAATAAGAGATGAGTCTGAATCAAACACCCTTGAATGTTCTATATTGGCATGTTTGAAAGACAGATGTTGTGATGAAATCCTCAGAGGCCCAGACAGGAGCCCTGAGAGCTCCACTAAGCTCATCTGATACACCTGGAGAGGACGTGGTCAGGCAGAAGGAGAAACTTGAAAGAAAGAGTAAGTCAAAGCAAGAGCACTTGGGAGGTCCTTCTTGAGAGAACAGACTAGTTAAAGACCTGGACAAAAAGGGAAGAAATGAGGCGTATCTATAGGCATCAGGATTAAGGTCTGCAGTGCGCCCTATAAAGGGGCAGGGCTTGAAGGATGTGACCCTTTGAGTTAATGTCCTCAGGAAAAAGGAAAGTAGGAGTGAAGAAAAGGGCTGAAAGCTCAGACTAGAAGATGTGAAAGAGATCTAGCAGAGTTTATAGTTGGCATGTGAAGGGACATCCCAAAAGGGGCAGAAGACCTTGCTGTAAGATGTTATTTGGAATCTGAAGGATGTTATAGCCCTGGAGGAGTAAGACTTCAGACCAATTTGTCTGTGGGGCCGCATGTAGAAACAATGTGCAGGGATGCTGTGTGTGTGGGGGTGGGATACAAAAGCCCCAGGCCATGCTTTCAGACAGTATGGCTTCTAGAGCGCGTTTGAAATCCTCCTATACTTGTGCCTCCCTTTAGCTGTTATTTCAGTTTGCTACCATGCCTTGACATAGTCCTCTGTGAAACGTCTCTGTCAAAGTTCTCTTATGAACTGTAAACATGCACCAGCCAGTCGATCAGTCCACCACAGTTTTGCATGGGGTAGACTCACACTCTCGCTTGCTGCGAACTAATTTCTCACATACACAAGCTTTTAGTGAGGTCTCAGCCATGTCCTAAAGAGAAACAAGTTGAAAAATACCAAGTGATCCATCTCCTGTTGCCCATTCCCAGCTTCTGAAAAACAGAGGCTAGGGATACCAGCTATTCTCCATGTATTTATCAAGTTCTTTTCTAAACCCTATTAAAGTCCTTGTCTTCACAACATCTCCTGGTAAGGAGTTCCACAGGTTAACTGTGTGTTGTGGGAAGAAATGCTTTGCTTTAGCTGGTTCTAAGTCTGCTACCTATTAATTTCATTTGGTGGCCCCTAGTTCTTGTGTTATGGGACCAAGTAAATAGTTTTTCCTTATTTACTTTCTTATCGCCAGTCATGATTTTATAGACCTCTATCATCTCCCACACTTAATCGCTTTGTTTGTAAGATAAAAAGTACCAGTCTTTTTAATCTCTCTTCACATGGGCACTGTTCCAAACCCTTAGTCGTTTTGGTTGCCTTTTTCTGAACATTTTTTTCCAATTCCACAAAGTTTTTTTTTTGAGGTGAGGCAACCATATCTGCACACAGTATTCAAGAAAGAGGCAGTAAGGTATTCTTTGACTTATTCTCTATCCCTTTATTACTGATTCCTAACATTGTTTTTTTTTTGACTGCTGCTGCACATTGAGTGGATATTTTCAGAGCCCTATCCACAGTGATACCAAGATCTCTCTTTTGAATTATTTAAGTGGCTCCGTTGGAAAGTGTGTCTCACTGTTTTTAAATATTTAGTGAGCTTTACATGCTGATTTTTTATTTGCATACATACTTGTGTAGAGGTGAGTGGGAGAGGAAGTGTGTGTAAACTCTCTGCAGGCTACTTCGAAGTAGCCCCTTACTTCAAAGTTAACTTCAGTTGTTTTGTAATGTAGACGCACCCCTTAAGAAATTGTTTTATTCGCTTATGTGTCTTTCCAATAGACCGCAGCCTTTTATGTGTAACACTTGCAGCTCTACAATGTCATGAGCAACAAGGGTTGGAAAAGATGTCACAAGCTTTTTTTAATTACAAGGGCTTGTCTTAGGGCTTTGTGTATCTGTTAAGTAAATGCCCCAGGCCTCGCAAATGTGTTTTACATACATGGCTGTATGCTGTGAGATGTGGGTCATGCTGTTACACTGATTAGAATGGTCTCTGCCTTTTAAGATATGTCTCTGGGTGGGTTGACCTTCAAAGGAGTAACTGGATTAGCCAGTAAGTCAAATACTTAGTATCCTGTCCTTGGGACCTGGAAACTCAATCCGTTGTGCTGGGCAAGAGGTACTGCTCATAATAGGCATTGTATTCTGCCTCTGTTGCCATGTCCAGTCCTTACCTGTTCTGCGTGCTCCTATTCCAGTCCTAATGCAAGGTCTTCAGCCATCAAGAGTTGAGGACAGGTTGATGTTGGTCAAGGAAAATGGTTATCAGTTACACCCTAGTGACTAATGTAACTTTCTGAGGCTATGTCTAGATTACAGTGATGAGTTGACAGAAGGTTTTGTCTGAAGATATCTTCCAAGAAAAGTTCTACTGATAGATCATGGCCAGACAGCAAAGCGGATAGTTCTGTCAATCTGCTCTGGCAACAGAAGTGGCCAGACTACGCAGCCGCTCTCCCAACAAAATGGCCATCCAGAACATCGTCAGACAGGCTCGGATGGCTGGTAATCTTTTATGGGAGCCCTGGCTAGATGCACCTTAAAGGCCCACCCCCCTTTCCCATTGCCTGCCCATGCTGAGGTATGTCTGTCTCAACAAGAGACAGCACAGCTGCTAGAGCAGGGCCTCAATGCTTGCTGAGAGCCACAGCTCTTTTCAGAGAGCAATGGTGCCAGAGTTAGACTGGCCCCACACAGAGGTGCTTCAGCACCTGCTGCACCTCCTCACAACCATCCTCCTCTTCCTCCTGGAGGGCAAGCCTGACACCACTTGTGAGGGGCATCCCTGTGTTTGCAGGATGGTCACACCTACACCACCCTCCCCCCACCAGGTGAACAGGCAGATGTGGAGGCACCACACCAGCTCTGACTGCTGGGACCAGCTAATCATGGGACAGTAGATCGACCTGCAGTGGCTCCAGAATTTCTGCATGAGGAAGGCCATGTTCCTGGAGTGCTGTGCCTGGGTCTCCCACACCCTCTGCAGACAGGACACCTGGCTATATCCTGCCATTCCGATGGACAAGTGGGTCACAGTCACCCTCTGGAAGCTCGTCACCCCCAAAAGCTACCACTTGGTGGCAAATCAGCTGGGTGTGGGGAAGTCCACCACTGGGGCGCCCTTGATGGAGATAAGGCACTTTTGGGCTGCAGTCCCTGCACGGGAGGTGGGGGTGGCCTGCCGAAGGGGTTCCTCAGGAAGCAGGGTTGGAGGTGCAAGGGGTGGGGTGGGGGAGAATCTCCATGTCCAGGGGACCATGCCGTCCCACCCTCACACAGCCCTGCTGCTAAGGGGGTGGTCTCACAGGGGGGCACTCCCAGAGAGCTCAAGGGGAAGGGGATGGAAGGGGGCAGTAGACCCCCCCCACAGGGCCCAAGGACTCTCTTCCTCATTCTCTGATGTGTGTGGTCAGTCCCATCCCTCTGCAGGTCATGGCAGCCATCAACACTATCCTTCTGGGGCAGGTCATCCATATGGGAAATGTGGATGCACTTGTGGCCAGATTTGCCATGCTAGGGTTCCCAAATGGTATTGGGGATATGTACAGGATCCACATCCTGTTCTGTGCCACAGAGCTGAGCGTGGCCAAGTATATAATTGAAAGGGATACTTCTCCATGGTCATCCAAGCCCTGGTTGACCATTGTGAACAGTTCATCAACGTTTATGTCAGGTGGTTGGGCTGGGCACACAATGCCTGGGTGTTCTGCAACTCTGGCCTGTATTGGTGGATGAAGGTGGGCATGTTCGTCCGCCACTGTGAGCCTGTGGGATGCAGCCTACCCCAACATGCTGTGGCTCATAAAGCCTTATACCAGCTAGCTGGACGCAAGCCAGGAACTCTTTAATACCTGCCTCAACTGGGCCAAGATGCAAATCAAGCACATGTTCAGTTACCTCAGGGAACAGTTTTGGTGCCTGCTCACCTGCCTGGGTGTGGGGGAGCTCAACATCCTCCATGTTGTGGCTGTGTATTGTGCCCTGCACAACATAGTGGAGGAGCAGGGAGAGGTCTTCCTTCCAGGGTGCGGGGTGGATGCTGGCCATGGGTATGAACAGCCAGGCACTATTCCCATCTGACAGGCCCATCGGGACAGTGTGTGGATTTGGGAGGCCCTGAGGGAGAGCTTCTCTCACAGCCCCCAATACTCCTGCCCAGTGCTCCCCCATCCCCACCATGACCCTCCTTTCGCCCCATCACCCTCCCCAACCCATGCCCAACAAAGAGGGACGTGGGTGAGGTGCACAAAGAACTAGTTTACTGAACCAGATAAAAACACGTGGACAAGAAACAGCACAATAACAAACTATTTACAATAAAGCAAAGTGCAAAACTGTTGAACGATGTACAGCGGGGTGGCTTGGGATGGGGAGGCGCATCACAACTTGGGTGGAGGGGCTTGGGACAGGGGTGGAGGGAACTCAGTCAATGGAGGTGGAGGGGGAATGCAAACCTGAGGGGGAATGGGACCCTGAGCAGAGTCGGCATCAGGATCATCTCGCACCATGAGTTCAAGGCCTCTGTCAGGGCTGGGTTGGGGATTGGTCCATGCGTGGTATGGAGGCACTGGTGCTGTGGTGGGGTCTGGGTAGGTAGAAGGCAGAGGGGGGCCTGCGGAACAGTGCAGGGCCTGGGGAGCAGGGGGGCAGGCATGGCCCTCAGTCATTGCAAGAGGTCCACGACATCCTGCAGGATGTCTGGTGGGGACAGGATGGTGGGGCAGGTGTGGGGTGGTGGGGGATGTGGGGGTGACAGCTGCGGTCAGCTGGGCCATCATGTCCCACCAGAGACTGGTGCCAGTGTCAAAGTGGGATATTAGTTGGTCCCAGGCCCACGATCACCACTTCCTGTCACACTGCATCCACTGCTCCACAAGGTCGGTCATCCTCCAGAGGGCGGCATTGTGGTCCCTCTGAAGTCCTCCCAGATGTGGTTATGACCCCTCTAGATGCAGACTCATCCTGCTGCTGGGGTGTGGCTGGCTCACCCTGGTGGCGAGGTGGGGCTGGCCTGGACCTCAGGCGGTGTAGGTGCAGCTATAAGGAAAACAAATAGGAAGAATGGTGAGTCATTCACACAACACAGGCCCTAAGGCTGTGCCCCACACCGTGAGCAGCAACCAACACCCCCCAGGTCAGGAGACGGGAATGTCCCTGCAGCAAAGCCATGTGTGGCCTGTGCAATAGAGGCCCTGCTTCAGGGCAACTCCATAGTGCCTCCAGGACCATGCTGACCACTGCACCTCCACACACCTGGGGAATGGGCTAGTGGGGTATCTGGCCACAGAGGACTCCCATCATGGGTGGCGTGAGCTGGGAGCAGCCTGGCCCTCCCTGAGGCCCACATGTGAACCTGCGGCTCACGGCGCTGTCTGATGGAGCGGGTGTTGCCTCTCCTCTGTGCACATGCCCACGTGCTGGCAGGGCCCCACCTGCCCACCGGGTCCTGAGGCTCATCTGGTTTCCCATGAGGATGAAAACTGGCTGGCGCTCAAGTCTGGGGACTGTCTACTGGGATCAGGTAGTACACACCATCTTGCATAAGCTTTCATGTGCCAGGACTGCAGTGCGAGGTGCTGCATGACCCAGCCGGATGACACTCACAGCACACCCTATCTATGCCTGCCTTCTATGCCCTGGGGTATGTGACATGCAGGGTACTTACCAGAGGGACCCTTGCCCAGCTCCAAAGATGCGTGGGAGGTGAAGACCAGCTGCAAGCTTGTGACAAGGTTTCTGCTGCTCACCTCCAGAGCTGTGTCTGCCTCCAGCTCCAGCTGGGATTGGGACTCAGAGGCCTGTTTCCCCTCCTCTGGGGTCTCCAGCTGTGGTGGTGGGGCCTGCAGCACCATGTCAATGGGGCAGGTTAGTGATTATGCGTCCTTTCCCCCCGGTGTTGTGCAGCTCCTTGTTACAGGGGCAGGTGATGGGTCCTGCCCTGGAGCACCAGCCAGTGTCCTGAGCCCAGCCATAGCTGTGTTTGAGCTCCTTCACCTTCGCCTGAACCTGCTCCCTGCTGCAGGGGTCAGGGACACATTCCACCAGGGTGGTGGCCATCTTCGCCTTGGGGGCTTGAAGTAGCTCCTCCTTACCCCACAGGTACAGGGAGGCCTGCACCTCAGGCCAGGTCCAGGAGAGAGGTCATTTCTTAGGGCCTCAGGGTGGCTCCTGTGACCCCTCTGGCTGGTCCCTAGAGGGCCCGGGGGGGCTCAGGTGCCTTGCTGGTGTGCCATGGAGAACACTGGCTGGAAGGGAGTGGCTGCAAGGGCGTTTGCATAGCAGCTCGGAGCTGTGCTGTTCATCCTCTCTCAGCTTCCTGCCACAGGGTTTCCTGGGGTCTCTGTGGCTTTAAGAAGGGCCAGAGGCAGGAACCCTTAATTGCTTTGAACAGAGTGTCTCCCAGGGCACCTGTGCGGCACCCTGCCCTGGAGGCCTTTTCTGTCAGCAGAAGCCACCCCTCCACACCCTGCCCGGAATGCCCAGAGGCTTTCTGTTGACACATCTCTTTCGACAGAGGCATTATTTCTCAATGGGGAGCAGGATACAGCTGTCAATAAAAGTGCTGCACTCTGTCAATTAACTGTCAACAGAATGCTTTGGTAATCTGGATGCTCCCTGGGTTTGTCAACAAAACCAGACATAGCCAGAGCTGCACTGAAATCTAATCATTTCTGTACCTGAAAACTCTCAGGGATCCATGTTTGTAATTTCATTTTCATCTCCTGAGTTACAGCGTTAACCAAAACACCATTTTTTCTCTCTAAAATCTACATCGTGTTCACTTACGGGGACTAATAAATTTTTTTATCTGTGTTTCTACCTCTTCCTAACCCCTCTGCTGAGGATCTTTTACTTTTCCTAAATTCAGTTGTTCACAGTTTTACCTCTTTCATTTTTTCCCCTTGCTTGTTTCAAGATTAAGGCACAAACAGAAAAAACAGCATTCTGTGGTTTATGCGAATCAAGAGGTTGTGCAGTGTATATCGAGCCATGGATGCTTAATGAGATTACATAGGTAGTACCAGTGGAAACATTGTAATTTTGTGGTGAGGGTTTAGGAAAGTAATGAAAGTAATGTCACATATTTCCTGTTTTATTACCTCAAAGTGTACCAGGTGTTGTCGACATGGTTAGCTCCGTTTATTATGCGGAAGGCTAAATTACTCATGCTTGGGAAATTAGCATTAGGTAACAGTCAGTGGTTTAAATGTATCCCACAACTTGGATCCAGCAATTGGAGCCATGTAGGCCTGTGCAGTAACCTAGCAATTTCCAAATATATGGGTCAAAATGTAACCATGCCTGCAGTCTGACTGAAGGACCTAGCCCCTTATGGATGGAGGCCAGATGTCATGACCATCTGACACGTGTTTGCTGGATTATATAAAGTGAGCTGTGATCTTAGCCTGTTTTTTTATCAGATGCTTTTGATGACATCCAACTCATCACTACTTTTGATAACTTCATTGGACCACGTCATCGAGATGAATATTGAGACTGAACGAGAACTAAACGATCTCTACAACCTCAGAAGTGGTTTCTCTCAGTCAGGAGTAGGCACTAAGGGGCAGGTTGTCCTATCACAGCCTCTGCTAGACCTATCTTTTATTTGCCAATGCAGTGTTTCTTGCACTTCCCATGATAATTTAACAAATTAAAATAATTTTATATTGATGGTATATAGCACATTATATGATTGTCACGGCCAACAGACATAAAATAACACAGATGACTTCTTTACTTAGAAAATGTACTATTTTTACTTCTGTAAAGAAGGCTGTCTGAAAAATGTGATATAAAAACCTGACATTTTATATCAAGACACAGCATATACGTCATAAAACTTCTTGTTAAGACTGCAAACTCCTTGGCTCTAAATATAACCCACCTCTTTCCAGATGAGCACTAGCTCCTTCTTGTTTCTTAGAATTTACTTTTTTCCTCAGACTAACCACAAAGCCACCCACCCCTTTCTTACTGCCTGCACGCCTTCAAGTGCCGGTGCCAAACAACTGTTCATTTCTCTCTCCTAAGCGGGTAAAACGGTTCCTTTCCCACTAAAACCGGACTTTGCTTGGTTTGTGAGCCATTATGAATTATTGACACAGAGATGGAGCTGGTTGAAATATTTTTATACAAACCCTTCTGGGAAAATAAAGAGTGTTTTGACCTAAAAGAAACTGTTCACAATCAAAAAAAAAGAAAAAGGAGGGGGGTGATGAAAAGGGAAAATTCTTGGCTTTTCATAGATTTTTTTCAAAAGAAAATTGCAATTTTTCAGTTTTTGTTCTTTGTCTTCCTCTCCTCCTTCCCCTTTTCCACTTTCCCCTTCTCCCAAGGAAGGAAAATATAACCGGGGAAGAAAAGGTGGAGAGAGATGGAAATTTCCTGCAGGATTTTGGGAGACCTTGCTTAAGTTGACATATTATTGTGGGCTAGAGATTGTAAGTGGGGAGGGTGACAATAGCTCCTCCAAGAAAGAAAAACAGTGGGGAGGATTATTCAAATTCACTCAGGTTGTAACACTGCCAAAGAGGTGCAGTTACCCACACCAGAGGTGTATGCACTCCAGTGCGCACTAGCTGTTGCTGCAGCACCTGACCCCTGTGCATCCTGGTGAAGTACACTAAAAAACCCCTTGTGTGCATTAACACAGTCCTCCTGGCGGAATGTTTAGTGCGTGGTGGCCGGGTCTGCATGGGCCAATTCGCATGCAACACACCAGTGCACACTAGCATTTAAACCCCTCTGGCGTGCACTGGATAGACAACCCCTTAGGGAGTCATTGGCAGAGCTGGGATTGTAATACACACATCCACGGCTCACGTTCCCTCATGGTAGATGCCGGAGATGACGTTTAATAAGGGAACAGCCAGTGTACGATGCTGTAGAGCAACCCAGGGCCACAGAGTGAAGGGATGAGGCTGCTGGAGAGGTGTTTGGTTGAGTGTACGTGTAAAGCAGAGGAATGTGCTCTCTCAGTTCACCAGTCTAACATGGAGGCAGACTGGTGGAGGAGAGGAGAAAAGAGCCTTGCTCTTTACTTGGAAAAAACCTGCAAATACCAATTTGGTGTTCAACTTTCCCTTTCCTCGGTGAATTTGGTAAAGCAGGCTTCTATTTCTGAGGCAGCTTGAACGAGATATTAGAGCTAACATTTACATGGTTTTTTTTCGTATTTCAGTGGTCTATATGGTGTATATATATGAAACTAAAAGACTTACCAGGTGTTGCTCAGGTCCTTTGGAGCAGTAGTAATGGGGGTGCAGGAGTCAGGGCAGTGGGTTGGAGGTGTGGGGTGGGGGCTCAGGACATGAGGCTGGATGTTTGGTGGGTGCACGGTCAGGGCAGGGAGATGGGCAAAGGTGGGAGGTTCAGGGTAGGGCTGGCAGCTGGTTTCTCCCTGGGGCGGGGAAGGGCTGTGCACAACACACCCTGGCTTGTTTCTCGGGCCAGCTGGCATCACAGCTTTGCCCCAGACCTGGTCTGGGGTGGGGACATGCAGGCCTCCTCTGGCAGTCCCCAGGGCTGGCCTGGGGGTGAGGGGAGGTGCTCGGATGGGGCAGAGTCTCCCAGAGGCTGGGTGGGGCAGTAGGGACCACTGGATAAACGTGTCTGGCAACAGCCAGAGCCCCAACCCCAATGGGCCACTCCATATTGAATGCCTGCCCCCGGTCCTTTGGTCATCTGATAGAACAACTGTCCCTGATACCAGACCCCTCCCTTTCCAGTTTATTAGAAACGGTGGAATTCCAGGCATTTCCCTTTCTCCTGGTACCACCAAGCCCTGACCTTGCTTTAAGCTATGACAAGAAGAAGCTGCAGACCAAATTTGATGGTCCTATCTCTTACCATTTAGGAGGAGTTCTTGGACAAACCAATTCACAGACAAATGAACAGACAGATGGACATTTCTAAAATATAGAGATATGTGATAGTTTTTTCTCGTTAGCCCGTTGGTTCTGCAAGTTCTAGCACCAGAATTCAGGAGAAACTGGAGACAATGTACCAGTGAGGTGGTTTTCTCTTCTGTAATCTGTACATAAGTTTATAATCTGCATCGGGATGCGTACCTTACTTTGAGTTTAGGGTGCCATATAGATGTAGCCTTTCATAATTCATTCTATATTAGCATTTTTCTGCATAGAGTTTAAGCTCTTCAGGGCAGACTTTACAAAACAACAAAGCAGTCATGTAGCTGTACCAACACCTGTACTTATTTACCTCAAAGGATTGTTTTGAGGGTTATATATTTATTTATGTACTGTATTGTGATCATACCTTTGAGATCCAAAAATGTCACAGGACCCATTATGCCAGACACTGTATAAATGTAGAACTAAAAGATGCCATCTTCCCCAAAGAACTTTTGCTTGCAGAGCTTTGAAGGGATGCAATTCTATGCAAGTGTTGCTATTAATTTTATTATTAATGTCTAATTTTTCTTTTGGTAAATAGCTTAGAAATATGAAGGACAGAGGCCCTATTTGTCAGAAGGCTTGCAAAGTATTGACCTTATATGACCATTATAATTAGTAATGAAAATACTTAGTGCTTATCTGGAGCTTGAGTGAAAGTAAATTTTGGAATCCTAGAATCAGAGGTGAAGGACTGGAAAGGACCTAGAGAGGTCATCTAACTCAGTCCCTCGTACTCACAGGGGACCAATTCTGACCTGTCTAATCTGTTCTTAAAACCTCCAGAGATGGAGATTTCACAACCTCCGTAAGCAATTTGTTCCAGTGATTAATATCCTGACTGGAATTTTTTTCCTTGTGACCAACCTAAACCTCCCTCGCTGCAATTTAAACCCATTGTTTCTTTCCCTACCCTCAGTTAAAATAACAAATGTTTGGCCTCTTCATTGTACTAACCTTTTATGAACTTGAAAACTTATCACATCCTGCCTCAGTCATCTCCTCTCCAGACTAACCAAACCGAGGTTTTTCAATCGTTTCTCTTTGGTCATCTTTTCTTGGCCTTTAATCATTTTTGCTATTTTCCTTTTGACTTTCTCCGGTTTCTCCATATTCTTCATGAAATGTGGTACCTAGAACTGAACAAAGAACTCCAGCTGCAGCCTAATTAGCCCAAAGTAGTGGGAAAGAAATAATTCTCATGCCTTGCTTACAACACTCTTGCTAGTACATCCCATAATGATGTTCACTTTTTTTGCAACAAAGTTCCATTATTGACTCTTATTTACTTTCCCATCACTCCCCAGATCCCTTTCCATACTCCTTCCTAGGCAGTCATTTTCCATTTTCTAGGTATGCAACTGGCTGGGCCTTCATAAGTGGAGTACTTTGCAATTGTCCTTGTTAAATTTCATCCTATTTACTTCAGAGTATTTCTCCAGTTTGTCCAGATCATTTTAAACTTTAATCCTATCCTGCAAAGCGTTTGAAACCGCTCCCCTCCTCGATGAAGGTATTGAACATAACCAGACTCATTTCCAGTCTATGCAGGAAATCACTTGATATGTGAATCAGTGATAATTGCTTTCTGGGAAAGATTGTCCAGCCGGTTATTCACCCACCTGATAGTAGCTCCATCTAGGCTGTATTTCCCCAGTTTGTTTTTGAGTTGATCATGCAAGACAGTATCAGAAGCCTTACTAACATCAAGATATACCACATCTACCACTTCCTTGTTAGCCACAAAGCTTTTCACCCAGTTGGTTTAATGCAATTTTTCTTGCCAAATCTATATTGACTATTACTTAACTCTTTATTATGTTTAAGGTATTTCTTGAATTTTTTGCTCCACTACTTTTCAGGGCACAGAAGCTAAGCAGATTGGTATGTAATTTCCCTGGTTGTCCTTATTTCTCTTTTTTTAAAGATTGGCACTATAGTTCCTCTCTACCCTTCCTCTGGAAATCTCCCAGTGTCCATGAGTTTTTGAAGATGATCACTAATGACTCAGAGCTTGTCTATATTTACCAGAAGATCAATGAGCTGGCAAAGATGCAACAAAATCAACCTTTGTGGGCTCAGATGTTGACCCTGTATGCCTAGCTATCACATGGTGTAAGGCACATCAACACAAGACTATAGAGCCTTGGACTTCACTAGGGAAGTAAGTTGATTACGATACGTCGATTCTAGCTACGCAAATGCTGTATATAGAATTGAGTATCTAAAATCAACTTACTTCCCTAGTACAGACTTACCCTCACATATCCTCTCAGTCAGCAATTTGAGTATTCTGGGATGTATTTCATCTGGTCCTGGTGACTTGAAGGTATTCAACTTGTGTAAGTTTTAATGTGCTGTTTACATATTTTAGGCTCAGATTCTACCTCATTTTCTCTATTATGTTAAAAGTCTGAGCACTACTAATCTTTCTGTGGAAAATTGAAACAAAAATTAATGTAACACTTCTGCCATTTCCACAGTTTCTCTTACTCTTTTCTCCCCTCAGTAAGTAAAAGATCCTTGATCTTCTAGTGCGTATATACAGGGTTTTCTTGTTATCCTTATTGTCTCTAGCTAGTTTAGTCTCATTTTTTGCCTTAGTCTTTCTAATTTTGTCCCAACGTGCTTGTATTGTTTATTTATATTCACCTTTCATATGGGATATGGATGACATGATAGTGTGGAGAAAGTTGAATGATGGAGGCTTGAAGTGAAGTGACTCATTTCCACCCCATGACCCATTACAAAAAAATCCCCAAAATTAGCATGCGGGCAGCAGCAAATGGCGCACTGGGATGCTCACCCAAAATCCACTGCACTTTGCATCAGCTCATGCACTCCTGCTGAGTATGCACAGCTCTGACACAAACAGACATGCAAGCATGCACATGAGTGGTGTAGTACCTCATCAGGTGTATGCTGACATAAGTTGCGTTGGCTGATGTTTGTGGTATAAATGTAACCCGGTATGGTAAATAGCAGGTTTTCCATAGACTTTGGTAGGAGTTGGACCAGGCACTACACAGCAGTGTTCCCTAAGAGCTGAGCATTTGGGCAGCCACCCAGGAGTGATTCAGGTGCTGCCCAATAGATAAGCAGAGTGCCCAGTGCTGCCCACAGCCAGCAGCACGTGTTTCTACTGGTGGTGCACATCTGTGCATGCACTGGTGCCCCTAACAAAATCTATTCCACACACAGATGGGAAAAATAAAGTGAACGCTGCCACAGAGCTTCTGGTATATTCAAGATTTTAAAGCTGAAAAATTCATTCATGTTTGAGTGTAAAGAATGTCCACTCTCTCTATATCTATAGATAGATAAGTAGATAGATAGATAAATGGGTAGAATACATTATAAGATGTTTTTACTTTGGAATTTGTAATAAATAACTGGGGCTGGCTGAGAGTGTTAAGAAAGATATTATTGACATAAAATCCCAAAGCACCACAGGGGACAGGGTGAATGACTACATCATGCAGCATCATCACCTTCAGTCCCTGGAGCTTCCCAAAGGAAACTAATTTAGCTTGGAGCTGCATTCTGAATTCTGTCAGGATCTCTCTCACTGGTGATACTGCGCAGTCCTAGGTAGAACTTATCCTCTACCACAATGGCTGCACATGGGCCAGTGGTGAGGTTTACAGCCTGGGACCTGAGCAAAGGGCACTAAGGGATTGATCCTGCCAGGTGCTGAGCATTCTGGCTCTGACCCAGCAGGGCTGTTAAGCATGTGCTTATCTTGTCTCCTGCAAATCAACAGAAAGAGTTCCACTATCTTCAAGAGATGCTAGATCAGGCTCATGAGCATATCATTTCTGGATGATGATCAGAGTGCTCACCACACAGGCCAGAGTGCTCAGCACCTAGCATGATCAAGCCTTAAGCTCTGGAACTGAAAGCTGTCTGAAACATCTTACATGGATCAACCGCTAGAGGGGGACACAAACACACGCTTTGTTAAGTGTCGGTTCCGTGGGCAGCTCTATGAAGTTCACCTAATAGAGATTTCCCGATCCTCTGGTCTCAGTTCTGCAGATTTCTTAATGGAAAGGAACAATTTAACCCATCGGCAGCTCCTCAGATATCTCAGAGAGAGCCCCTCATTTCACTGTTCTTTGCACTGACTAAATAAATTACATACATGATTGTACCAACACATAACTGTATTCTAAGTCAAAACACTTTAAATGTATGTTTACCTTCTGATTCTTAGTATATTAAAACTTTAAAAGACTTATAATCTGAAATCTGAAAAGATCAAACTAAATAGCAGCAGTGTGTATAATACATAGTTGGAATGACTGGTATTCTTCTAGTATATCTGAATTTGCTAATTTATGCTGCAGGAGCAATAGGTTTAACAACGTGGAGACAAACATGATGTTTTTCTAAACTATTGAGTACCTGAATGGATTTCAGCCCTTTTCACTTGCTCATAACTTTCTGTGGGGTGGGAGGATATTTTTTACTCTGAAATTTTCCATGCTTGGACTCATGTGACAGAGAAATATTTTTCTAAAAGTTTGAGTCAAACTGCTTCACTTTTAAGTATTTAAAATTGAACTGAACACACTTTTTTCTGTGTGTTTCAATTACAAACATGTCATTTAAGTGAATTAGAAGTTACTAACATTAGAAACTTTAAACCTATATGCAGGGATAGCAGACGTTTACAGCTATACTGCACTGTGGCTATGTCTACACCACAGAGATCTTTTAAAAGAAGCTCTTCTGAAAGATCTCTTAAAAAAGAACTTCTTTTGAAAGAGAGTGTCCACACAGCCCCTGCTCTTTCAAAAAAATGGGCCAGGGATTGAACAATCAGGTTCCATGAGGACTGCTCTTTCGATAGAAGGGCTCTGCAGATTGTCTACAAATGTTTTCTTTCTAAAGAAGGTTTCGAAAGAAGGCGTTGCTCCTGAAATGGGAAAGGTAGAATGATTTTGAAAGGAGCGCCACAGTCTTTCAACTTACTTTCAAAAGAACATTTTTATGTGTAGACTCTCTGTGGGATCTTTTGAAAGAACCCCCTTTCGAAAAATCTTTCAAAAGAACTTGCTATGTAGATGCAGCCTTTGAGTTTAGGGGCAATTCTATCATTTCCTAGAGGCCTGAATTAGTACTACTCATGGGGACATTCTTGGTTGTTAGGTTCCATCATGATCTGGGAATGAGGTAATTTTTTAAATGTCTCAATAGTTTTACACTCATCAATGTTTCAAGCAAGTGCAGTGGATTTTTTATCCCCATATGTTAGTATGATGCCTTTGGTGATCTCTCAGTTCAAGAGATATATTTAACAGTGTATATTTAACATATATATTTAACAAAATTAAACAGGCATAAGATTGAAGCTTCTGAACCAATTTTCTTCAAGCATCATTGAGATCAAGTTTGAAGAAACCCACATTAATAAGAGGTATAAAGTTATAAATGGCGGAACTCTGTATACACATGCAGTTGAGGACCAACACAACAACTGCATTCTAAATAGGTTAAGCTGCTCCATAGCATGTAATGGAACAGAGTTTGAGGTGACTCAGTCTTGTGTGGGGAAAGCCAATTTGTTTAATTACTTACTTAATTAATATTATTTGTAAGATAAATATCATAAAGTGATATATAGAGAGAGAAAACATATGGTAAGACTGAACATACACTGTAAACATTTGGGAATTCTTGCTTTCTACACTAACATTGCTTTAAAGGTATTTGAAATTATGCATAATGTATATGCCTACACTAGCATTCCTCTTTCAAAAGAGGCATGCAAATGAGGGAACTCAAAAATACAAATGAGATACAGATTTACATATCTGGCACTTCATTTGCATATTCTTCTTTCTAAAGAAGAAAAGCAGTGTAGACGTGGCTCTTTCGAAAGTAATCCCCATCTTCAAAAGAACCCTTCTTTCTATTTTTTTTTTTTTAGGAATAAGGGTACTTTCGAAGACTGGGTTTACTTTTGAATGAGAGGCATCTACACTGCTTTTCTTCTTTTGAAAGAAGAATATGCAAATGAAGTGCCAGATATGTAAATCTGTACCTCATTTGCATTTTCAATTTCCATCATTTGCATGCCTCTTTCAAAAGAGGAATGCTAGTGTAGACACAGCCAACATGAAGCTAATACATTTCAGGCAAAATGCTCCCTTCACTGTGCTAATACGTAAAGGTAATAGGAAAGAAGCTGTAGCTAACATTCTCTCTCATTTTTTCCATCCACATGCAGAATAAATTTCTATGAGTGCTGAGGCATGTGTGGGTCTGCACTATCAATAGCAACACATGCTGCTGGCTGTGGGTGGCTGTGGCCCCTCTGCTGATCAACCGAGCAGCATCTGACTCTCTCCTGAACAGCTGCCCAAGCACTCAACTTATAGGAAACATAAGCTGTAGTTCCCTCTTGTTTTGTAAGCAGTAGAGCTGGTCAATTGTTTTTTCCCCCACAGTTTTGCGGTGTAGATTAAATGTTTGTACCCATGCCTAAGGAAACAATACATAAGAACATAAGAATGGCCATACTGGGTGAGACCAAAGGTCCATCTAGCCCAGTAGCCTGTCTGCCGACAGTGGCCAATGCCAGATGCCCCAGAAGTAGTGGACTGAACAGGCAACAATTAGGCGATCTCTCTCCAGCCAGCCATCTCCAGCTTCTGACAAACAAGAGGCCAGACACACCATTCCTTACCCATCCTGGCAAATACCCATTAATGGACCTAACCACCATGTATTTATCTAGCTCCTTTTTTAACCCTGGCAAGGAGTTCCACAGATTGACTGTGCACTGTGTGAAGAAGAACTTCCTTTTATTTGTTTTAAACCTGGTGCCCATTAATTTTATTTGGTGTCCTTTAGTTCTGATATTATGAGGACAAGTAAATAATTTTTCCTTATTTACTTTCTCCACATGTACTCACATGGGCTTGATCTTGCAACATTTGGTCTATACGAGCCGCTTATCACAAGCTACTGCTTGGGCAGCAGATAAATAGGAAAAGTAATACAGCTAGTGCAAAGAAAGCCAATGATTCAGATTAATATAGCATCATATTTCAGCCTCTTCTTCTGTCACATAATAAGTTATGTCAGTGACACAATTACATGTTTTGGTCAGTTTGGGCCAATGGACAGACCAAAGGCAGAGACAGGAGTTGTCTCCCCCTCTCTCCATTTCTTTCTGGAGAGCCATGTGTGTTTCAGGATGCAGCTTCAAAACTCTGATTGATCTGAGATGGTGACAGCTGATTTTTTATTTTCTTTTCCATGCCACAGAACCTGCTTTCTACAACTTGTCAAGCAGCCTCTGATGAATTACCATAACAAAATATGGGGTAGAATCTAGTCATTTTCTTGTATCTATCACAAAAGTTGTTTGGCAATTCATTGTGCACACTCTGGTGGTCTGGCACTTTCACATTGGCCTGGCACTTTCACATTGGCATAGGCCAGTGCATTCCTCTGTACCTTCAGCCGGTTGTGCTCAGCTTGGCTCTGCCTTAACCAATCCTCAGCCATCTGCAAAACCATTGCTTGTTCAGATTACTGTAAACTTGGGTAATTAACCACTTAACTTCTGCCTGGAATAATTCATACACTAAACACCATCAAAATGTGCTGACATAGCAGAAGATTATCAGCATTTAAAATAATGCAACCACATTTCATGGCACTGCAGGTCAACAGGAAGTGGCTAGTAATTCTGGCCCTGAGAGAAAAGCTAGACTTATGTTATTATAACTCATAAAAACATTGTGGCTAGAGATGGAAAAAATATATTACATCATTACATCCATCTCTTGGCCAGGACAGGATATAGACATTATCCAGAAGAAATATCTGACAATAAAATTAACACCATACAAACTCCTATCCAGGCATCCTAAAATTGTGGTTTCTGTATATTTCTCTTTTTGGACATATGCACCCAAAGGATGAAATTCTCCTTGCTGATGTACTTGTTCTTGTTTCATGCTCAGAACCAACATACAGGTCACATCGTGGGACTGTGATCTCAACTTGGATCAAAATGTGGTATTGTATCAAAGATTCTACCAAATAATTAAAAAGTTTCTTCCCTCCTGAGAGAGAGAGGGAAAGAGAGAGAGAGATTAGTGCTTCCCTTTTTAAGCCACAGGGGATGTGTCTCTTAGATCAATAGAATCTTTCAAAATTTAAGAAACGTTTAAAATGGGACCACTGTATGTATGCTGTTAAGACACCACTAATTTTGTGCCCATGCTCTGGATTGAATCAAGAGGGCTCCTTTCTGAAGCATAAATTACCTGTGCTGGAAAAATAGCTTATCTTTTGTATACGTAACCATGAGGACCGCACCTACTAAGGCCTGAGGAGGAGATGATGGGAGAAAACAACTTGTGACAACTGCCAGAATTAGGCTTAGGCTGCGCCACCACTTACACACCTCAGAATTTTGGGGTGTTTATTTCAGTTTTGCTAATATTGACCCAGTGGTTTCAGTTGTAGGAACAAGGAGACTGGGTTGCAATAATCTAATCTTAAAGTGACACAGGCCTGAATCTGAAAGAATAGGTTGCACTTGCTTTGACAAGCCACCATGCAAGCCACAGTCTCATGTAGGCTCTGCATGGTAGCTTTTCAGCAGATGTTACATGATCGTAACTCCAGAATGACCATTTATATCAGCTGAGGTTCTGGCCCTGCCCCTATCCCATATCATTCATTCTCTGTTCCTATTGCAAAGCAGTCTCCTAACTTCTCCCAAATCTTGGATATTCAATACCAGTCAGTCTGGGAAAAAAATCTCAGTTTTCCAGATGGATGTCATCAAAGGTAGGAGAAAGGTTATTGGGAGTCAGGGAGAGTGAAAAGTGAGGACGTGTCTTGTCACCCATTCTCATATTCGCATATTCGCTGCAGTGATCCCTGGGAGTGTGTTACTCCTAGCACCTGCTCATCTGGGCATTCGACCACTGATATAGCCTCTGACCCTAGTATTAAATCCTCAGAACCTCATCAAATTTGAATGAAAGTTCGACTCTATGGATTTCAATGTGCCTTATATAGCTCTATTGCAAACCTTTGTCATAGCCCAATTCTGTGACCGGGAGCTGGCCCTGGGTCTTTTGTGCAGCAGTGCAGAGCGCTGAGATTTTTACCAGAGTTTCCACATTCCTCTTGTAAAGTGAAGGTCAGAACCTGCTCTCCTTCCTAATGGCTTGGCTCTAGGGATAGCCTTTCTTAATGAGCACAAGAGGTTTAATATTCATGTTCTGTGTTTGTTTTAACTCAGCCTGTCTTAGGAGTTTCCTGCGCTGTGTACTGTGGTTACTTTAATGCCACATTTCTGACACAGCAACAGAAAGGCGGGTTAGGCACAACATTTTTTCGTGCCCAACAGAGCTCTGTGTCATTAAGGCCGCTGTTAATATGGTCAAGCACACCGGGCATGAACATATGGGAAATCCATTCCTAAAAGGAAAAGAAAACGATGAGGCAGAAGAGTGAACCCTTGAAGTGAAAGGTGAGCAAGCCCACAGCATTGCTGCATAATCTGAGCTGAGCTTCCCTTTCCTGCCATGAAACAGTGCTCTTAAGTGCATCCATCTCATTTCCTCAGCCTCTGCATGCAGCACAATCACTATTCCCCTCTTATGACCCTGTGAAAGTAAACACATCCCTTCCACAGCTGAACAGCCCCCCAGCCTGTTTTTGTCTTCAAAACATGTTAGCTTACACACTGTATTTTATGCCTCACGATGGTGCCACACCTGCAGAACCACTAGACTACATGTGTGGAATTATGAATATTCCTTGTTTTAGGGTTTGGTGTTTCTGTTTACAATCTTCTCAGACTGCTTCAACACCTAATGCAATCAAAGGGAGTAAAGAGGTTCAACTTGTAGTACATTGTCTGCAGGAAAGTATCTTACTCTAATAGGATATTAGAGGCCAAGATAAATTTATGTTTATTTTCATTTCCAGTTTCCCACTGGAAAAAAGCATAAGGGTATAAGAGACCACTTTTTATACCTTTACGCATGTTAGAAATCATTTGAGTGTTCCTATGGAACTTGGCACTTTTCAAGGGTCTTGCAATCTGGTCCATAATAATATTTAATTTAATCAAATGGTTGAAAACACAAATGAACTGAGCAATGGTTCAAAACGTGACACTGCAGTTTTGTGCTGGACAGAGTTGTAAGTCATCACCATAGATCACAGTAAAGGGAAATTTTGAAAAAAAAAAACCAAACAGCTGCTGGGCATGTGAAACACTGGTGTCTTTTCATAATGACGTAGTCTGAATTATTAATATGCATAAAATATTATGCTAGCTATAGATATTTCAAGAATACAGTGGTCAAATCCCTTGCAGGCACAAATGTTGTACACATTTACCAAAAGAACAGCACTGCCTAGAAAATTAAGTTTACAGGTACATACATGGTATGTATTACTGGTGATGAACCCGAGCTAAGGGAGATCTCTTTGGTTCTAATAAAGGCTTTAACATTTATAAATTCATGCACAGGGGCTCATTGGATAGGGCTCAAAAGAGGAGTCAGGAGATCTGGGATCTATTGGGAAGAATAAGGGGAGATTTGATAACTGTGTTCAGTTACCTGAAGGGGGGTTTCAAATAGAAACAGGCTATCCTCAGTGGTGGCAGGTGACAGAACAAGAAGCAATGGTTTCAGTTTGCTGTGGGGAAGATCTAGGTGAATATTAGGATACACTAGGGTGATGAAGCAGTGGAAGTGGTTGCCTCGGAAAGTGGTGGACTCTCCATCCTTAGATGTTTTTAAGGAGAGGCTTGAGAAGGCCCTGACTGGAATGATTTAGTGGGGGTTTGTCCAGCTCTGAGCAGAGGACTCGGCTAGAAGACCTCCTGAGAGCTCTTCCACCTCTAATCATATATTATTCTTTTCCTAGTTCCACCACTAATCTATGTGAGCTGGGAAAGTCACTTCATCTCCCTCTGCCCCCGCCCCACCCCTCACACCCCTCCGCTTTCCCTTTGTCTTGTCTCTTTATTCAGAAGGTTTCTGGGGCAGGGACAAGGGTGCCCTTATGGGTGAGAGGGGGCAGCAGTCATGTGTACTGCAGTGCTGCTTACTCTTCTTCCCATTCCCCTGGTTATCAGGGAGCAAGAGAAAAGTGCACAGCTTGTGTGGATACTTCTCATGCCTGACTGGTGAAGGCAGGGGGCAGAGGAGTAATTCATGCAGCCTGTGTATTTTCCCTCACTCCCTGACCATCGGGGAAATGGAATAGCAAGTGGTGTCCCAGTATGCAGGGCTGCTGCCCTCCAGCCCTCCCAAAATGGTACCCTTGGGCAGGGACTTTTTTTAACATATGTTTGTAGAGTGCTTAATACACCAGACCTTGACTAGAGCCTCCTAATGCAACTGGAATACACATAATGGCAGTGATTCAAGGTGGTATGTAATTATGTATTTAATATTGAGACTAAATAGCTTTATGGACTTTCTTAAGATTGCTTATGTGCTTCAACTTATACATGTGCGTAAATAGCTTGCTTAACTGGGAGCTGATAATTACATTTACATTTGTCTTTTTATATTCTCCTGGTTAAAAATGTTGCAATATGCAGCCTTTCATAAATATATATCCCATTTCTTCTCTCTCTCTCTCTCTCACACACACACACACACACACACACACACATTATTATGACTGGCAGTAAACTCTTTCATACCCAGCAGTCCCAAGACTGGGAGATTGCTGGATATTCAAATATTCTGGATAATGGAGAGGATTACCTAGCAATGCATAGCACTAAAGAAAAACAAGATTAGCTATTAAGAAACAAACAAAAATGTATGCAGAGTACTTTATTCACCAACAGCAGTCGTATTGTATCCTGTAAACTTACACTGTATTTGCCGTATTTATTTGTATTTACTTTCACTATACTGTACTTATTGAAAATGTAACTAAAAAATTTACTTATGTTTAAAATGCCAGCTGTCTGAGAACTCTGGATAACAGAATGCTGGACTTGAAAGAGTTTACTGTAAACAGATTGCTCTGCCCTGCTTTCAGTGTTATCATTTAATGCTGTATAACAATATTTTGCTGTTAGCTATCAATTTAATTTAATTTAAAATGTAAATTACTGTTCTACACTGATCACCGTGTGACTTTCAAAAACCACAGTGCAGAGTAGTTTTCAAATGGCTTTCAGGCTAGCGGGTAAGGTGTCTGTTGTGGGTGTCTTTCAGAACTAGAGGTTTTTATCTAAGCAAAGGGGACAAGGGCTCAGAACAGGAAGTAAGAAACTGCAAGAATCTTTGATCAGCTTAGGCTCCTTTCCCATCTGTGCCACTGACAAACTCTCTGCTATGTTTCTACCCACACCATCAACTCTGATAATAGTGTGTGGGGGGTGATCACCCGTGTTCCCTGTAATCTGAGTGCTTGGGCTGCTTCCCCAGAGAGAAATCAAGTGCTCCCCAGAGCACCCACAGCCACCTATTGTGCATAGCACATGTTTCTATTGGTGGTGCACATGAGCACATTCCTTTGTGCACATAACAAAATTTATTCTACTTACAGATGGAAAAATGAGAGGGAACACTGGTGAGGATTGAGGGGGATTCTCTGCAAAGCAGTAATTTCAGTGTAATGCAGAAATGTAGAATTAGCTATACTGGGTGTCAGCCAACTGCCCCTGAAATCAAAATCCCAATTAACTTCAATGGACTGTGGAGCAAGCCCCGGCTCATCAAAGCGTAGATGCACAGGCCTCAGTGCATTTTTATTCAGGAAAGCACTTGTGTACATTCTGCTTCTAGTCAGGGTATCAAGCCTGTCTCCTATTCACTGTGAATCTTCTCTTTCCCTTAACCATTCTCCCCGCACTCTGTGACCAGGACATTTGTAATGAAATGTTCTGCAAAACATATGGCTTGAAGGCATATTGGCACAGCAGACACAGGACTTTGCAAATAATGAGGCAAGTTCACTGATGCAAGGAAGCATCGACTTATTTGTACAACATACAGGGTGCTTCTACACTAGAAACTAACTTCAAAGTTAACTTCAAAGTGAGGCACTACATCGAAGTAGCCAGCAGAGAGTTCACATACATTTTCACTTCGACGTTAACTTCAAAGTAGGGAGCCCAACTTTGAAGTCCTTACTCCATTCCTGGGAATGGACTAGTGCCCTACTTTGAAGTTTAACTTCAAAGTCGGGTGTGTGTAGATGCTCAGCTTTGACGTTGCTTACTTCAAAGTAAGCAACTTTGAAGTTGTTTTTGTACTGTAGACACAGCCATAGAGAAGTAAGGATGACTCTGATCCCAATTCTGCCCTGATGTGGCAAAGCCACCCAGTTGACTTCCATGAATTCATGTTTCCTGGCCATTATTGATTTCTATGATGGTACCACCTGGAAGCTGTCCGTAAGATAAGGAACACATTGTGATAAGCACTGTGCAAATACATAGCGATGGAGAGACAACTCCTGTTCCCAGTGATTTCAATCCAAACGGAAGAGTGAAAGGGCAAATGGAAGCATGGAGGGATGAAATACATATATTCACACAGCATGTCTCCTAGCTCCAACTCTAGTGCCTTATCCTTTAGAACATACAGCCTCTCCAGAATGTTTCAGAAGCCTGGATAACCACCTGTCTTGTGTGGGTTAAACACCACAAATCCTGTATCTTGGCAGCAGGTTAGACTAGATGACCCTTATGGTGGTCACCACTTCCTACAGGTCACGTTTGCTGGAGGGGGCGGATGCTTGTACACAATCAACGTCAGCAAAATGTCTTGCTGCCCACAACCAGCTTACCTTGGTGGGCATCATGTGGCCAGAGGCTGTAGGTTGCCCACCCCTGTTCTGTGTTGTCATGTTAGCCTATGATTTTCAAGCAAGCCTCTGTGAGAGTTGCAGGAGCTTAGTAGCATCTCTGAAAAAGCTGGATTAGGTTTTGCCTTCTGAAAATGATGGATTTAATTGAATCCAAACCTGCACAACTGCTGATGCTCCAAGAGTCCAAAGAAAAGCTGCTTTGCTCAATGCAACATCATTTTTATTTTTCTTGGAAGAAAACTACTTTGAGGGTTGAACATTTTCATCAGAAGGTTCCCATCCCAGCCACTAAAGCAGAATGACTGAATCGCTTCTGTCAGTTTTCTTTATGCAAGAAAACCCCTCCAAATGTCATGGCTATCGCATACTTTATTTTAAGGCTCCCTAATCACCGCTTTGCAGTTTCAGATCTTTTGAAGCCCCCATTTGTTCTCTTTCCTCGGTACTGTGATGCAAAAATAATTTGACATACAGCTGGTTTTCTAAGAATGTTTTTTTTTAAAGTTGGTCTTTAGCAATTCATTACTGTAGTAACACCCACATACAGTAGCAGTAAAATGATTTAAGCATAATGTATCATATTTTGCACCTTTTTCCATTGTTCTTAGAATTGCATTTGTTTTCATAAGGGTTTTACACAGATCAGATTGAGCTGGAACTTGGGTGAGTGAGGTGATACCGTTGCAGATAATAATGCATTGCACCCGTCATGAATGGCACTAAATAATCTTCAGTTAGGGGATTGCCAAGAAAGAAATGAGATGCTAGCAGTTTAATTGTCAGGAGCTAACTCAAATTAGCAAGAAGGACTAAGGATGGGTAACAGCGTTTCGCATTAGTGGGGGAACAAATGAAGGTAAGACCAAAAACATTAAGGAAAATTCTTTAATAATAATTCTTTAACTCAATTTGTAATGAGGGAAAGAACAAGATCATCTGAAAATTAAAACCAATGACGGTTTGCTTAACAACTGCCTCGTCTGCAGGTAGAGTGCAAGAGCTGACTAAGATGAAAAATTAGCGAGGAGAAAAGCCTATGAAGAAAAAGGAAGGGTTTAGTTAAAGAAAACATGTTGGATTGGATGGTGGAAAAGGCTTGCAAAGTAAAATCTTTGCTCTAAGTAAAAGTCATATGTGATTGAAAAAGAAATTCTATGAAAAATGCCACTGAGTATTTTTGGCTGAAATTGGAACATTTCAAAACTTTCCACTGAGTGCAAGTTAAAAGTGGGTTTTCCCTTGTGATAAACCGGACCAAAAGAGCCCTAAATGTGTCCGTGGTTTGATTTGCATAGGAAAAGAATGTGGTTGTCAAAAGCAGCCCACAACTCTGTCATTGTCTTCATGCTGTTGCTAGACTTTTCAGCTTTTATTATCCTTCAGGGCAGGAGCTGATCGCCAGCTACATTTAGAAAGTAATTTCCACCCAGGGTATAACAGTTGCTCGCAACTGGGTGCATTATGTGGGGGTGGATACAGCTTTTTGTTGAGACATCAACAAATGGTTTCTGATAGCTTATGGAATTAGATGGACTAAGTTCCATAGTGGATCCTGTTCAGTCATATGTTGGAAGTTATGTGAAGGGGACAATTACTGGGTTATTAAATACTCAATGCTAGTTTAAGTTTCTCAAGGTAGGTCTACATTGCAGCTCAAAGTTGAATTAAGGTATGCAAGTCTAGCTATTTTAATTGCATACCTAGGATCACCGTACCTTAAGTCAGGTTTCCGCATTGTTTCCACTAAGGAAGGTTGACGGGAGCCTATGCTCTTATCAACTTCACTTACTTCAAACAGGGGACAGGAGTACTGGAACAGTCGCAAGTGCCCTGTAAGTTCGATTTAATGCATCCCGACCAGGTGTGCTAAATTGAACTCTGGAAGATTGACCATGAGAGGGTTGATCTTCCTTATAGTGAAGACATGCCTGTTGTATAAACACTTATAATCCAGAGCCTCATGTAGGTTAAACCGGCTTAGCTAATTGGCATTACTGGATCACAACCAACAGACACCAGTTGGGAATTTAGCCCTGTAAGTGTATTTAGTAAAAGAATGTTGCACTTGCCTGATTTCTTTGCTACTAAGGGATTTCTGTTTTTTTAGAGAAAAAAAAAGATCAAGGCATTGTAATACTGACAGCATTTGTGCTCCTCATCTAAGATCTCAAAACATTTTTCAAATATTTATTATTAAACTTCACACTGCCTGTGAGGCAATCCAGCATCATTATAAAGATGCTGTTAAATAAACAAAATCAGAGGAAGGTTAATGTGACTAACCTAATGTTATATGGAATCAGTAGCAGGTGGGATTAGGAACAAGAGAACTTAATTTCCACTCCTCAGCCTTAACAACTAGACATTATCTGTGCTACAGAGGCTAAAGGATCTTAATTATGTACACAGACAAGCAATTTAACTGAGCAAAGTAAGGGACAGAACCTGTTGCTGCTGCAGTTAATAAGAATTTGTTAACTGATCTAAATAGGAACCAAATCCAGTTTGAGGAGCTTGAACACAGAGAATGGACTGGTAGTGGGAAAAAGAAATCTCATTCAGATAAATTTTCTTTCTATTTGTTGAAAATTTCAAGCCCGTAACAGGAACATACCATTACATTCTATTAGATTGATTGCACTCTGGCCCAGATACAGCAATATAATTTAGCTTTAAACAACTTGAAAACATGGATATATTTACAGAATCTGAGATGTGTTGCTTTTTTTAAATTTTTTTTTATGAAGAGTGTTGCCACTCTCTCCAGATGTTTGCAGGGGCATCCCATCTTTTGTCAGTACGCCTGTTTAATCCCTTATTTTAGGAAGCTAAATAAAACATTGCAGTATCTCGGTAGCCACATTTCACAGCATTATGGAGTTTGATTTCTTGTTTATACACATGAAGGATGTATTGAGCATATCCTTTATCTTTTGCATAGCAAAATAAAAGAAACTCAGTCAGGTTTTAATTAAATTTTTGTCAGAAAAACCTAATGGGTAAAATATATGGACTTGAAAACAAATGAAAACAAAACCAAAAACCATTCTGCAAATCTCTTTTTCAAAAGTTCTGTTTTGGAAAACCGAAACTGCTGTTGGATTGCCCTGGACATGATAATTTTCAATACACTAATTTGAAGAGGTTGCTTTGATGCTGAGATCATAATTCATGTGGAAAAAGAGGTGAAAAATATTTTCCCCAAAAAATTCTGTGGAATTTTCTTCAGCATTTTATTAGCATCGATTAGGTACACCTGAAATTTTATTTTCCCCCAAATTTGATGAAATTTTAAAAAGGTTATTTTTGCACAACAAAATGCCAAATTTGTATGTTTTGTTGAAAAGTTTCAACTCAAAATAAATATTTTTTAACTCAAGATTTGATCTCTTTTTGAAGAAATAAAAAAATGAAAAAATCGGGTAAGCTAAGTATAGGTATTAAAGATGTTGTTTGCATTTTTAATTCACTGTGTTAAAATGTAGTACTCTGAGGAGTTTAGGAAGGAGGTTGACTATAAATTAAGTTACTTTACATTTTATATTTCTCTGGCTCTGACTTACTGCAAAACTTTAGATGCTGTTAGGATATATTACCTATGGGGCAGACTTATTTGCATGATTTACAGAAACAGATTTTTTAAAATGGAAATTTTACATACAGCAAATTATTCATTTTTGCGCATTTTTTTCATTTTGTTACAAATATTTTAGATCCCTTTATGTAACTATTTTTTCAGAGAAATGTATGAAAAGTGATATTTTGGCAGCAGTTTCAGTCTATCACACTGAGCAAATAATTAATTTGGGTATTAAACCAAAACAAGTGGTAATAATAAAAAAAATCTGTTTCATAATGAAAATGAATTTTGGGGTATTTCTGAAAACATGATTCGGAAATGTTGTGAATGTTTTTCAAAACATCAAAAAAAATCAACTGTCATTTTTATTCAAGATTTGCAAAATGAATGAATTTTGACTTTTTTTCTAACCATTCTGTTTTGTTATTTCCAAAATGTTTGTTTTAAGATTTGGGGGAGGGAAATTCCCTGGGAGGGTGTCAATATTATTTTCCAAACTTGAGCTGAACCCACAAATAGTTGCAATGCCTCAAAATGCATTTTTAAGTAAATATGCTCGTCACCAAAAATACCTCGTCCAATTCTTCTTACAAATGCATCCTAAATAATTTCAGTTGGAACATTACTAAAAGGTCTTCAGAAGCAGAAGAATTTTGCCTAGATAGGGGCCTGATCCAAAGCCCACTGCAGTCAGTTGGAGTCTTTCCACAGACTTTGAAGGAATTTGGTTCAGTCTCATAATGTTTATTAGTTAGGATTGTGTATGTTTGTTTAACAGGGAAAAATTAAAGTAAAAAGCAAAAACAAAACCAGTCCACCCATAACATTTCCGGAATACATTGAATTATTGATGGCAAAGTGTTAGTTGAAGACTTAGTGCAGTAAGGAGCCGAATTGGATTTCAGTCACAACATGAGCATGTGGCTCTAGGTTTTGTGATTCCTGTCACTCAAGTGGGTAGACAATCAGACAAGGTTTTATATTATTTGGCACTGGTGAGGCCGCATCTGGAATATTGTGTCCAGTTTTGGGCCCCCCGGTATAAAAAGGATGTGGATTTGCTGGAGCAGGTTCAGCAGAGGGCAACAAAAATTATTAAGAGTCTGGAGCACAAGACCTATGAGGATAGGCTGAGGGATTTGGGCTTGTTTAGTTTACGGAAGAGAAGACTTAGAGGTGATTTAATAGCAGCCTTCAACTTCCTGAAGGGGAGCTCTAAAAAGGAGGGTGAGAAACTGTTCTCAGTGGTGTCAGATGGCAGAACAAGGAGTAATGGTCAGAAGTTGAAGAGGGAAAGGTGTAGGTTAGATATTAGGAAAAACTACTTCACCAGGTGGGTGGTGAAGCATTGGAATGCGTTGCCTAGAGAGGTGGTGGATTCTCCATCCCTTGAGGTTTTTAAGTCCTGTCTGGGATGACTTAGTGGGGGTTGATCCTGCTTGAAGCAGGGAGCTGGACTAGATGACCTCCTGAGGTCCCTTCCAGCCCTATGATTCTGTGATTCTGTGAAGGTTTTCTTGTGTTAGCCCTCTTCTGTGGACAATCTCGTTTTATTAGATTAAGTTTGAAATGATTGTTATTAGAATAATGTAATTAGCTGTTAATTTATGTTTGTTTCAGAATAAAGAAAACAAAGACTCTATGGCTATGTCTATTACTAGCATTCTTCTTTCAAAAGAGGCATGCAAATGAAGGAAGTCAAAAATGCAAATAAGCACAGTTTTACACATCTGGCACCTCATTTGCATTTTTGATTTCCTTCATTTGCATGCCTCTTTTGAAAGAGGAACGCTAGTGTAGACGTAGCCTATGGCAAGTATATAAGGCCAAACCAAATACTTGGCCAGGAAAAACATATTACAGGCTGTGAAACCTGGTCTTTCCCCCCATGAAAGCTGTTTTTTTGTGTGCTTTTGCACTACACAATACCGATTTCATGGTGATGAACAGCATTTCTCAAAGTGGGAGTCCTGAACCAAAATGGGAGTTGCAGAGAGGTTGGAAGGTTATTTCGAGTGTGGGGGGTGGGGTCATAGTATTGCCGCCCTGACTTCTGTAATTACTTCAGAGCTGGGCAACTGGAGAGTAGCAGATCTTGGTTGGGTGCCCAGCTCCGAAGGCAGTGCCTCACTAAAAGTAAAACCATACCATTCCATCCTTACTCCTGCACAGCTGCTTGTGGTGGCTCGGCCTTCAGAGCTGGGCTCCCAGCCAGCAGCCACTGCTCTGCAACTGCTCGCCTGTAAAGGCAGTGTTGCAGCAAACAGCACAGAAATAAGGGTACAAGTACCACGGGTAGAAGTACCCCAACTTTTTAGAAAAGAGGAGACTGAGGGGGGACATGATAGAGGTATATAAAATTATGACGTGTGGAGAGCGTGAATAAGAATTTATTTACTTGTGCCCATAGTACAAGAACTAGAGGACACCTAATGAAATTAATGGGTAGCATGTATAAAACTAATAAAAGAAAGTTCCTCTTCACTCAGTGGATAGTTAACCTGTGGAACTCCTTGCCAGAGAAGAATGTGAAGGCTAGGACTATAACAGAATTTAAGAAAGAGCTAGATAAATTCATGGAGGTTAGGTCCATAAAAGGCTATTAGCCAAGGGTAGGAATGGTGTCCCTGGCCTCTGATTGTCAGAGACTGGAGATGGATGTCAGGTGACAAATCGCTTGATTGTTGTCTTCGGTCCACCTCCTCTGGGGCACCTGACACTGGCCACTGTCAGCAGACAGGCTACTGGGCTGGATGGAGCTTTGGTCTGACCTAGTATGGCCGTTCTTATGTTCTTATATTCTAACTCCCTCCACACCCCCACCCACCACATAAAACTCTCTTTAGGTCAGGGCCCCTACAATAAAAACACTGTGGAATTTCATATTTAAGTAGCTGAAATTGTTAAATTTACTATTTTAAAAAATCCTATGACTGTAAAATTGACCAAAATGGATCATGAATTTGGTGAGACTCTCTATATAAGAATATATATTTCCTTGACTCTTGTAATCACAAAAGCACACCTCTACCTCTATTCCTTGTAAACTGGGTTTGATTCATTCACCTGAAGGTGCTAGCAATGGGGTTTCATTTTGCATAAGCAACCAGAAAACGAATGTTAACAGCCACCCACAAAGATGCTGTAACCAACCCAGAGCTAAACATATTCTGAAACAGAGAACTTTTACAACTGAGCTATCTGTCATGCTGATTCAAAATAGCAGGGCTGTAAATGGTGGGGGAGACATAAGATTTACAGACAGGTAAAAGAACAGAATTTTCATCCATGCATGGCACAGAGGCAAATTATTAAACTTACAAGATTCTAAAGGTCTGTTTTCATAATATCTCCTAATGCAAAAGTCTCCTGAGACAAGAAGACAGCTTACCTGCCAACTGTGACATTTCTATAACCAAATCAATATTTCAATGGCCTCACACTATAAATCTGATGTTGATTTGAATTTTCTGAAAGTAACAAATGATCCAATTAGAAACCAAACAAAAAGGTGAGAATAATTATGCTGTTTATTCTTCCATGACGATAAGGGGAGCTTGACAAGACAGAATACTCTTCCTAAACCAGTTTGTCTGAGCTTGCCATTGATCTTAGAAGTTAAAGGTTTCCTTTGCATTTTTAACACACTCAGTTAAATGCATTATTATGATAGAGATATTAAGTGGCACTTTGCCTACAATATCACATACCTTTTGTTTTATATTCCTCTGGCTTGCTGCAGAATTTCAGACGCATGTGGGATGTACTGGCTACATGGAAGTGAGCCTTGTTCTGCAATGGTTTACAGTAGCACAAAGAAGAACAGCTTTTAAAAATTAATTCCAATCAGCTCTTTATTTCTTAGAATCATTCATATGGAAAATATGGAAATGGCAGAAGTGCTAAATTACTTTTCTGTTTCAGTTTTCACCAAAAGGTTAGTCATGACTGGATGCCTAACATAGTGAATGCCGGTGAAAATGAGCTAGACAGAGACTAAAATATGGAAACAACAAATTAAAACATTGCTTAGACCAGTTAGAGAGCTTCAGGTCAACAGGGCCTGATGAAATACATCCTAAAATATTCAAGGACTGAGTTGGTATCTCAGCCATTAGTGATTATGTCTGAAAAGTCATGGAAGATAGAAAAGATTCCTGAAGACTGGAAGGCTATGTCTACACTACAGGTTTATTTCAAAATAACATCCTTTATTTCAATACAACTGTGTTAGGATTTAAACTATGCATGTGCAATTGCAAAATAAAATTGAAATAGCGGGTGCATTATTTCAAACTTGGTAACCCTCATCGCAGGAAGAATAATGCCTATTTCGAAACTACTGTTTTGAAATAGGTGCTATTAAGGCATGGAATAGTGCTATTTCAAAATAAGCCATAATGGACTCTAGTGACACTATTATGAAATAGCTCTATGTGCTTGGAAATGCTAGTTCAAAATAGCTGGGTACTATATCAAAACACATTTTGGCCGGGTTTACACTGCCCTTCCCTTTTGAAAGGGGCAAGCAAACATGTTTGATGAAAAATGCAAATATGGTGCTGAGTTGTATATTCAGGAACACATTTGCATAATGATGGCCACTTACTATTCTGGAAGTGCTGTTTTCAAAAGCCAAACAGCTGTATAGATAGGGTTCCTTCGAAAGAAAGGCCCCTTTCCAAAAGCACCCTTTTTCCTGAAAAAAAAAAAATAGGAGGAAGGGTGTTTTTGAAGGGGTAGTGGGTTCCTTTCAAAGGAACCTTATTTACGTGGCTGTTTTGGCTTTCGAAAATGGCACTTTCAGAATGATGAGTGGCCTTCATTATGCAAATGAGGAGATGAATATGCAACTCAGTGCCTCGTTTGCATTTTCAAAGAGCTGCATTTGCTTGCCCCTTTTGAAAGAGAGGGGCAGCGTAGATGTGGTCTCTGTGTGTAGTTTTGTTATTTCAAAATAAGTTAGTTCAAAATAGTTTTTTCAAAATATCTTATATTAAAATAGGGCTGCAGTGTAGCTGTAGCCCAGAAGAGCTAATTTAGTGTCAATCTGTAAAAAAAAGTGAATAAGAACAACCCCATGGAATTACAGATCAGGCAGATAAACATCAGTACCTGAAAAGATAAGGGAGCAGATGATTAAGCAAGCAATTTGCAAATATCAAGAAACTAATACGGGGTTAAATAATAAGTCAACATAGATTGGTCAAGAATCAATCATGTCAAAACAATCTAATAGCTTTCTTTGACAGGGTGCCAAGCCCTGTTGATATTGGGGGAAAAGGAGGAAGGAAGAAGTAGATATGGTATATCTTGACTTTATTGAGGCTTTTGACACTGTCTTCCATGACAAACAAGGGAAATATTACCTAGGTGGCCTACTATAAGGTGGGTGCATAACTGGTTGGAAAACCATTCTCAAAAAGTAATTATCAACAGTTTAAAGTCAAGCTGGAAAGGTCCATTGATTGGGGTCCAATGCAGATCAGTTCTGGTTTTGTTCTGTACAATGTTTTCATCAACAATTCAAATAATAGCATAGAGAGTACACTTATACCAAGCTGAAGGTGTCTGCAAGTGTTTTATGAGATAGCATAGACTTCAGAATGATCTGGACAAACTGAAGCAATTGTCTGAAGTAGACAGGATGAAATTCAGTAAGGATGAATGCAAAATAGGAAGGAATAATCAATCGCACACATACAAAAAGGGAAATGATTGCCAAGGCAGGAGTACTGCAGGAAAGGATCTGGGGTCAGAGTGGATCAGAAGCTAAATATGAATCAACAGTGTTACACTATTACAAAACTAAACCAAACCAAACCAAATATTCTGTCCTCTTCTGGGTGCCACATTTCCGGAAAGACATGGACACATTGGAGAAATCCAGAGAAGAATAAGAAAAATGATCCATGGTCTAGAATACATGACCGCCAAGGAAGGACTGAAAGAGCTCTGTTTATTTAGTCTGGAAGAGAGAAGACTGACAGGAGCCAATGATAACAGTGTTCAAGTTTGTAAGAGGTTGTTACAAGGAAGAGCCAGAAAAATTGTTCCCCTTAATTTCTGAGGATGGGACAAAGAGTAATGGGGTTCAATTGCCACAAGGACAGTTCAGATTGGACATTAGGAAAAGTTTCTTAACTGCCAGGGAAGTTAAACACTGGAATAAATTGCCTACAGTGGTTGTGCAGTAATGTCTTCTTCCCTGGAGATTTTTAAGAGCAAGCTAGATAAATACTTGTCAGGGCTAGTGTAGATAATATCTTGAGTGCAGGGGAGTGGAGTAGATGACCTCTTGAGGTCCCTTTCAGCCCTACAATTCTATGATTCTGCATTGACAGGAACACCTGGGATGGGTTTGTTTGTTTGTTATTGAAATAGTTGTTTGGCTGGAACATACACAGAGATACAACTTTCCAGCTTTCTCTGTTTTGCCTTGCAATTACCTTTAGTGGTAATTTAGAGCCAATTTTCTTCAGTGCGGGGGCACTCAATGTAACCTCCTAATTTTTAGTTGCCTGGAGCTAGATTATGCATGAAATCAATGAGGAATTCCACCTGAAAACCCAGATCCACAATCTAGTTCTGTATCTGTATCACTAATGGACTTGATTCTCAGAGAAACAGAGCACCCACAGCTCCAGTTAGTGTTAATGTGGGTGCCATTTACCTAATTGAAAAATCAGGTCCTGAAGACCCCATCGTGCCACTCATTTATATCCCCAAACCAGGTCTCTGGATGCCCACTTAAAACAACAATAATAATAAACAGGTGTGAGAAACAAAATCAAGCATTACACCAGAAAACTCTTCTGATACGACCGGGCAAATCTTCCATTGCATTGTGCTTAGCATAGTCATTTACAGCCTGTAGGAAGTGGGTGTAAAATGACACTAAATGAGGAGTGTGTGATTTCCACCCTGGTGTAAATGACTGTACAAAGTGCAGGGCAATAGTGAATCAGACTCAGGAAATGCATCCCAAGGCAGTTCCGCTAGGCTGCTCTGAGTGTTTTAAGGCAAGGTTTGTTTTGCGGGATCTAATACAAATAAAACTGTTACTGTTCCCTGATGATTACTTCTCTCTCTGTCACTTTGCGAATGAAATTGGTTCATTCTCATTCTTATAATGTGGGCTTCCAGCACCAATCTCCTTGGCTGGCATTCTTCTGAAATGTGAAAAATATGCCAAACACAAACACAAACACACACACACACATACACACACACACACGGGTAAACAGAATAAGAGTGACTTATCACTTCAGACTAGAGGAAGGGGTGATGCAGCTTAGCCAGTGACATACAGATTAGATCTGATAATGTCAAATGATTCAACTGAGGGCTTTTTATGAACTTCTCTTCTCAGATAAACGGTGGGGGAAAAATAATTTATGTAAGCTGATCATGTGAAATTTCCTCCTCAATCTAGCAGAAAAGTTCTTCCTTGTTGATTTTTCATCCCTGATTTGTCTGGCAAATATGCATATTTTTTCCATATTTAGCACAAAAAAACAAAAACAAGTTACAGTCGACAAACAAATGTTACACTTTATGAAAATATAAGGAGATGGTGTAGGTGAGGGAATATTTTTTCTTGGACCAGCTCCTGTTGACAAAAAAGACAACCTGTTTCAGCTTACACAGTGCTCTTCTTCAGGTCTTTGAAAAGTACTCAGAAGTCTACATTGCAGTTAGACCATTTGTGGCTGGCCTGTGACAGCTGACTTGGGCTCAGGCTAATTATTATTTACTATTTAAACCCTTGTACTCCAAGTAGAGCAGAGGTCATATACAAGTCTCCTCCACTTCACTTTGTCTTGGGACAAAACTTCTAGCTGACTCCAGGAGTACCCCAGTTGCTGTCCTTCAATCTCAGTAGACCTTCTCCATGTTGGCTGAGGTTTTCCTACTTTGTGTTTTCCTTCACAAGCTACAGACATTCCTAAACAGATGCCTGAGGTAAATCCCTCACATCAAACGGCAAGGTTTGGTCACAAATTAGGAGCTTTGGAACAGAACAGGACAAGAACCACTTGACGTTCAAATCAAGAGAAGAAAGGAGGGCTCAGGTTAAGATCTGCTTCATTTGGGCTGGGGCAATGGCCCGAGCTCTTGGACCCTTCAGTGACACAGCATGCTAGTACCAGAGCTTCAGCATGAACTCAAATGTCTGTACCACAATTAAACAGCCCTTTAGCCTAGATTCTGGGAACACAAATCAGCTGGCATGAGATAGCAGTGGAAACATACCCTGTGTCACAGCTAAATACAAGAGCCAACCACATAAGGATTTAACATATGTTACCTACCACTGAAGGGCTACGTCTACACAAGCCCCAAACTTCGAAATGGCCACGCAAATGGCCATTTCGAAGTTTACTAATGAAGCGCTGAAATTCATATTCAGCACTTCATTAGCATGCGGGCGGCCTCAGAACTTCGAAATTGACGCACCTCGCTGCCATGCTTCTCGTCCCCGCGGGGCTCCTTTTCGAAAGGACCCCGCCTACTTCGAAGTCCCCTTATTCCCATCAGCTCATGGGAATAAGGGGACTTCGAAGTAGGCAGGGTCCTTTCGAAAAGGAGCCCCGTGGGGACGAGACACGTGGCGACGAGGCGTGTCAATTTCGAAGTGCTGCGGCCGCCCGCATGCTAATGAAGTGCTGAATATGAATTTCAGGGCTTCATTAATAAACTTCGAAATGGCCATTTGCATGGCCATTTCGAAATTTGGGGCTCGTGTAGACATGGCCAAGAAGTGTTAACTGCCCCCTTGACTTTGAATGGTCCTTTGCAACATATGTAAACTGCTAGTCTGTTCTGTTCTACCCTTTTGTTTATCTGTGGCACTCTCACCAGCAGAAGTTGGTCCAATAACAAATATTACCAATTTGCTTCTCTAGTATCCTCAGACCAATGCAGCTACAACTCTATCATCAGATATGTAAAAGCCTGACACGCATTGTAACGTATCAGCCACATCATGGGGGATCACAAGGTTGGTAAAAATGATACTCCAAAATTGATCTAGGTGGATCTGTGTCCCCAGCACCATACTAGTTAACACTTCTTAACTAATATAATTTCCAGGCACTGTTTCCAGTACAGCACTGTTTCCAAATCTGAAGAAATGGGTCTCTCCCATGTAAGCTCATCATCTAATAAACTATTTTGTTACTCTTTACAGTGCTACAGGACTGCTTGTTTGTTTTGTTAAGATACAGGCTAACATGGCTACCTCTCTGTTACTCAAATAGAAAGAAGTAATTACATCACAATTGTCTTTCTTCCTCACAGCTCTAAGTCGTGTCTACACGTGCACGCTACTTCGAAGTAGCGGGACTAACTTCGAAATAGCGCCCGTCACGGCTACACGTGTTGGGCACTATTTCGATGTTAACATTGACATTAGGTGGCGAGACGTCGAAGCCGCTAACCCCATGAAGGGATGGGAATAGCGCCCTACTTTGACGTTCAACGTCGAAGTAGGGACCGTGTAGTCGTTGCGTGTCCCGCAACTTCGAAATAGCGGGGTCCGCCATGGCAGCCATCAGCTGAGGGGTTAAGAGACGCTCTCTCTCCAGCCCCTGCGGGGCTCTGTGGTCACTGTGTGCAGCAGCCCTTAGCCCAGGGCTTCTGGCTGCTGCTGCTGCAGCTGGGGATCCATGCTGCAGGCACAGGGTCTGCAACCGGTTGTCAGCTCTGTGTACCTTGTGTTGTTTAGTGTAACTGTGTCTGGGAGGGGCCCTTTAAGGGAGCGGCTTGCTGTTGAGTCCGCCCTGTGACCCTGTCTGCAGTTGTGCCTGGCACCCTTATTTCGATGTGTGCTACTTTGGTGTGTAGACGTTCCCTCGCAGCGCCTATTTCGATGTGGTGCTGCGCAACGTCGATGTTCAACATCGACGTTGCCAGCCCTGGAGGACGTGTAGACGTTATTCGTCGCCACATCGAAATAGGCTACTTCGATGTAGGCTTCATGTGTAGACATAGCCCTACAGGGAAAAGGGCTGAATCAGATGCTATTTTCTACACTTGTGTGCAGATTTTAATAATGGACTGGCATGCTAAAGATGTGTTAAGCCTAAGACTTCCATGAATTTTGGCACACATAGTTATTTTTCCAAATATTTGTTATGAAAGTCTGTTTTATTCCTGTTTAAAAATCTTCCCTGCATTCCATCACCGAGCAGAAACAACACAAGACAAAATTGAACTTACCATTTACATGTATTTTCATGCCATAATTGAAGGCAATTTTACCACTTGCTTTAGGCCCTGATTCAGGAAGTAACTTAAGTACATGTATAACTTCCAGCATGAATCGTTCAAATGAAGTTAATGGAGCTACTTGCATGCAGCAATTTCGGCATATGCTGAAACACTATGGAATCAATGCTTTCCTGGCAACTGAAAAAGGCTTTCAGCTTCGGACTTGCATTCGTGTATCCATAATAAGTAAAATATTCTCAAATACATGCATTCCTGGAGCAGGATATACAATCTGATAGACTTTGCCTAACAGCTATTTGCATTAAAGCTTTTTCTTTCTTTGATTACATCCACTCCCTCCACCCCTCCAGTAGCCACATTTGGATTTACAAGGACAATTTCCCCACCTTTGATATTTGCAGCAGTGGCAGCCAGCCCACTTAATTTATTCTTCCCAGAGGTTCCTCTTAATGATGGGTGACTCCGCTCACCTCCACTTTTTTACTTTTCTATCTTTTTTCTTTCTCTCCCTCCTTCTTCTTCTTCCTCCCCCACCACCCTTTATATTTTCCTGATTGGTTATTTCTACTCCAGAATCTGAAAAATTAGGTCTTACCTATGAATGCTAATAAATAAAATAAATAAACCCACCTAGTAAATAAAATTTTTAGTCTTTAAGGTGCTACAGGACTGCTTGTTTTTCCTTTGTGGCGTTACAGACTAACACAGCTCCCTTTGAGATGTTTGGATTTGAACTCATGTTTTACTTATTCCTTATCGAATCCACCATAGTTTCTGATCCATTAGTTCACCAGTTCAGGCTTCAGTAATCAGTAACATGTAGATTCTAGTTCCAAAGGAGGTATTAATGCTCTGATATCACTCAGTCCATGCTGCATGTGATTAGCATGGACAGGATGCATTTCCAAAGCTTCCAGGCTCACAGATCACCAGGGCCTCAACTGAGGCATTCCTGGGTTTCCAGCACCACACAGTCATTAGAGAGGGAACTATAAAGGCAGCATTTCTTTGACTGGGTTCTTTGCAATGGAATCCAGTAGAAAAAGCTTTTCCAAACATAAAAAAAAAAATCCTAAAATAAAAGGGTTGGATTCATGTATGTTCTTTAAAGCTTTTCTTTGTAGACAGCAGATCAATGTGTGTAAGAAGGAGATGGGGAGGGGAACCACAAATAATTTATGAAAACATTGAGTCTTGTCTTTGAATTAAATAAAAGGAAATTGATTTATTTTTTTACATAAAGTGCTGAATAATCACTGGCCTTATCACACATTAGCTGTGTCTACACGTGCACGCTACTTCGAAGTAGCGGCACTAACTTCGAAATAGCGCCCGTCGCGGCTACACGCGTCGGGCGCTATTTCGAAGTTAACTTCGACGTTAGGTGGCGAGACGTCAAAGTCGCTAACCTCATGAGGGGATCGGAATAGCGCCCTACTTCGACGTTCAACGTCGAAGTAGGGACCATGTAGACGATCCGCGTCCCGCAACGTCGAAATTGCCGGGTCCTCCATGGCGTCCATCAGCTGGGGGGTTGAGAGATGCTCTCTCTCCAGCCCCTGTGGGGCTCTATGGTCTCCGTGGGCAGCAGCCCTTAGCCCAGGGCTTCTGGCTGCTGCTGTGGCAGCTGGGGATCCATGCTGCAGGCACAGGGTCTGCAACCAGTTGTCAGCTCTGTGTATCTTGTGTTGTTTAGTGCAACTGTGTCTGGGAGGGGCCCTTTAAGGGAGCGGCTTGCTGTTGAGTCCGCCCTGTGACCCTGTCTGCAGCTGTGCCTGGCACCCTTATTTCGATGTGTGCTACTTTGGCGTGTAGACGTACCCTCGCAGCGCCTATTTCGATGTGGTGCCGCGCAACGTCGAAGTTGAACGTCGACGTTGCCAGCCCTGGAGGACGTGTAGACGTTATTCATCGAAATAGCCTATTTCGATGTTGCTACATCGAAATAAGCTATTTCGATGTTGGCTTCATGTGTAGACGTAGCCATTGAGCCCAAGACTTCTGCCACTGATTGGCCATGTCTACACTAGCCCCAAACTTCGAAATGGCCACGCAAATGGCCATTTCGAAGTTTACTAATGAAGTGCTGAAATGCATATTCAGCGCTTCATTAGCATGCGGGCGGACGCGGCACTTCAAAATTGATGCACCTTGCCGCCGAACGGCTTGTCCCGATGGGGCTCTTTTTCGAAAGGACCCCACCTACTTTGAAGTCCCCTTATTCCCATCTGCTCATAGGAATAAGGGGACTTCGAAGTAGGCGGGGTCCTTTCGAAAAGGAGCCCCGTCGGGACAAGCCGCGCGGCAGCAAGGTGTGTCAATTTTGAAGTGCAGCGGCCGCCCGCATGCTAATGAAGCGCTAAATATGCATTTCAGCACTTCATTAGTAAACTTTGAAATGGCCATTTGCGTGGCCATTTCGAAGTTTGGGGCTAGTGTAGATGTAGCCACTCTGTAATGCACTGGAGCTGAGACTTCTCCTGCTGAAGTCAGAAGGAGCTGTGCTCTGATGAGAGCAGAAGCAAACCCCATAATTTTTCTCTGAGAAAATTAACTTCAAAGCAAACTCGCTGATTCGGTTCCCCCATTAGGAGCTACTTCCTTGGAGATACCAATGTGCACCTGATGAACATCCACCAGGAAGGGATCACTAATTTAGCAAGAAAGAAATTTTCACAGGCCTGCCAATGGGGGTGGGATGTGGGAGGGGAAGGAAGGAGAGGGGAGACAAGGAGAGTAGTTGCACCAGGGCCCAGAGACTGAAAGGGGCCCCGAGTTCCTGGCTTCAGCCCCAGGCTCCTTTGAATTACTGCCAGAGCACTGGAGTGCTGCTCTGCATAACTTTCATTGCAGGGAGGCCACTAAGGGTGAGACATACGGCAATTAGCCTGGTGCCCCGCCCCTTCTGCACTGCCCCTTCTGGGAGTGTGGAGAAGGCCCCCCACCTTTTTCAGGAGCCGCTGTGGCTGTCAACTCTGCTAGATTTTTAAATATACCCAGTTGGATGAATTGGAAAGTAAAACAAATTGGGCAACTCAAAACACTTCCTGAAAAGCAATCAGATGAACCTCAGAACACCATGGTGCATTAGAAGGGTGTTATTACAGCCCTAATACCTAAGATTTATGTAATTGCCAGAACATAACTCAGTTGTCTTGAGTCCCAGGCTATGCTGACACTGTAGGTTTGTCTGTTTGTGTGTTTGTTTGCATTACTTATTTTGGCTTTCTAATGCCTAAATAAATAATGTTGGAAAATCATGTTCACACAGACACAGCACTGTGAAATGGTGCGTTCTCATTTACAGCCACAGTTCACAGCTATGGTATTACAAAAGGAGCCTTCTCATGAGCCAGTAGTAGCTATGCTTTCTTCACACACATGCCTTTTCAGCCTCAAAAGGGGGCTGGGGTTAACAAAAGTAATTATTTTGAGGGAAAAGCCCTCTGATCTTGAATTATCCTGCTTAGCTGTGTGAACGCTTTGGGCTTTTTTTTTTTTCTCTCCTGAAAAAAAGAGGTTTTTTCCAAATCCCACACTCCCTCAAGGTCGACAAGCCCTAACTCACATCTGACCACTGGACAAGGCTGTCACAAAGGAGTTTATAATAGTCTCTCCAGCAAAACACATAGATGTAGGCCTTGACCCTGCACCTACTGCAATCACCGTTAAGGATTTCATCAGCTTTAAAGGTATTGGATCAGATCCTGACTGCACACAGCTCAACAGAAGGTATTTTTACTTTGTACTGTAGCTGTTCCACTGTGCCTATACATCCGCTTTTTGCAAAAGATAGATTTCCTCACACCACCTAATACTGCTTCTATGTATTCCTCTTAGGGTATGTCTATATTTCCCAGAAGTCTGACCCAGTCAGAGTTGATCTTCCAGGGTTTGATTTTGCACGCCTGGCAGGGATATGTAAAATCAAACTATCCAGGGTTGGCAGTTGACTCCTGTACTCCTCAATATGGTGAGGAGCAAGGGAGCTGTCGACCTCCCTCAGTGAAGACAACCACTCAAGTCAACTGTCGATAAGTCGATTCTAGCTACACAATTGCTGTAGCTAGAATTGCATATATACTATTGGCTTTAATGCCTAGTGTAGACCTGGCCTTAGCTACTTCCCTCAGTTTTGACTGATAAGCCCAGAATAGTCACAAACTTGTTTGCTAATTTGGCTGCCGCTCTGCCTGATTTGCAGGAAAGGGAGCGATTGCGTTGAAGCTGTGTAGCCTCTCTAGAAGATAATGATCCAATAGGACTGTATGCTTAGGAACTTATGCTCTAGGCATTGAAGAGATGGTTGCTTGAAGCAGAGTTACATAAATCTGCATGTTAATAACTTAAAATGATGGTTTAGCCAGTGGAATTTTCTTTTTCCTCTCTGTGCAAACACCTATAAGCTCCATTCTGTTTCAGAACATAGCTGAAGGTGAAACAATATGTGTCTCCTTAATGGGCAACAGATCAAACTATTAACAGCGTGGTGGAATGGGAGGCTAGGATTTGGTGGGATTTATGAAAGGTCATCTGTAGGCAGCATGTAAAAAAGGCTCTTGGTTTCTTAAGTGCTTTTAATCAACTATTGCCTCCTCAGTAACTAGTCAGCGGGCACAGAAAAGGCATTTTATCCCCTTGAATAGAAAATTTGGCACCAGCTATTAAATTGGATTAAGGGTTTTACATATTTCACAAAAGCTGTGGCAGTTCCTAATGGTACATTGATCTCAAGGTTTCAACAGACAGGAGGAAGGGAGCACACCGTCCTCTTTGCTTCCCGCTTGTGTTCTTTATGACTTAACGGTACTCAGGGTCACAGAACTTAATCCTTATCCTGCCCCATGCTGGAGAGAGATGTGGGAGGGGACAGTGGTCTTTCATCTGAGGGGACGAAATCAAAATCCCTTTGGTCCAACTTCGCAGGCCAGATGCCTTTTATTTATAGGAGCATATCCTGCCTAGCCCTGTGGGCCCTCAGGCCCTGCTTAATAGGGCTTTTGGACACTACTTCAGCATAAATGAATGATAACATAGCATAGAATCTTCAGTCCTTCCAAACCCACTCACCACCCCCTGCACAGCAGAACAGTATCAGTTCTACTAGCCTGGGACCCAGAGCATAGAGTGCAGGATTTAAACGCAGCACAACCATGGCCACTGTACACCAGTTTCTAATTGGCACGTGTTTTAACGAAGGGCAGATTAGCCCCTGGACGTGATCGTTGTCTGGTCTTTGATTCCTTCCTCTCCTCTCATAAAATAACTCTGCATGCACATGGAGCAACAAAGAGCTAACGAAACGAAAGCTGAAACTCAGTGGCTGCTTCGCCGATTTTCACTTTACAACCCATATTTGGTAAATCCCTGTTTAATTGGTTCCTTCAAGGCCTGGAATATTTATAGGTATGCACACTGCAGCCTGATCCAATATGCAAAGTTAAACGGTCCACGTTATTTTAGAAAGGTGCCTACAGATATGGTTAGACAGAGCTATTTCACTGATGTCTATATCAGGTAGGCACACTGTCATTTCAAAGGACACAGAGAGAGACTGCAGAAGGGGCAGCTGTTCTCTGGTAGCTTTATTTAAGCAGCGAGTGAGGGGTGGCCTGTAGAAAATGGGAGGAAGTATTAGGACAACTAGGTTCTTTTCCAGTCTATGATAGTGATCTTGTCTAATTCACTTTAACTTCTCTGAGCTTAAGTTTACTCACCTGTAACAAAGAAATAGTACATGCTTCCCTCAAAAAGTCCTATTGAAGTTTCATATGTGTAGACAACCTGGAAATACTAGAAGAGCTGCTGTAATGTGAGGAATTTACTTTAGGTGGCTAAATCCCATATGCTGATTTTAAAACATGTGCAGCCAATGGACAGACTTTTCCCAATATGTAGGTAGTCTGTTGTGCCCAACAATGATGTCTTGAGTACTTGCACAGGCTCATCGGTTGTGGACTTGCATGTGGCTGAGGAGACCAAGCTTTGAACAGCATAGGCGTTCACAGTGGGGGGCAAGGGAATTGTCCTGGCTCTGTTGGTGCAGCTGCTGCTGTTGCTTTCTTCCTCTCATGAGCACCGATGAGGCGTACTCATCACTGCTCTTCAAAGTTGTCATACGCATGTCATATAAGAGCATGCCAGCCTGTTTGGTCTTTTGCATGCTGCTCTAGCTGATCTGGTTTTAAAACAGCATGAGCAATGTTGGCCTTCACGCAGTCTTTATATCTCTTGCCAGGCCTACCTTGATTCCTTTTGCCCTGGGAGAGTTCACGGTAGAGGAGGTGCTTAGGCATTCTTGACTCCTCCATTCATATGATGTGCCCTATCCAGCGAAGCTGGGCTTTCAGAATCATGGCTTTGATGCTCGTGGTTTCTGCTTTGTCCAGGACTTCCAGGTTCTTAACTCTGTCCTGCCATCGAATGTGCAGTATTGACCTCAGACTGCATGTTTTGAAGCGCTCCAGCAGTTTTATATGTTTTCTGTACAAGGTGCAGGTTTCACAGCCATACAGGAGACTGGTCAGGGCTACAGCCTTGTACACTTTCAGTTCAGCGGACTGTCGGATATTGTACTGATTCAACATTCGCACTCTCAGATGTCCTAGTGCTCGGCTGGCCTGGCAGGTTCTGGCATTGATTTCTTTGTAAAGGGAGCCATCATTGGTTGTCACACTGCCAAGGTACTTGAACTCCTCTGCTGTTTTTAGCTCGGTTCCTTCAATAAAGATTGAAGCAGGGAAAGCAGCAGATCCTGCAGCAGGTTGAAACAGCACCTCGGTCTTTCCTAGGCTGATGGTCAAACCAAAGAGGCGAGTGGCATCAGTAAACTTGTTGACGATGAGCGGGAGATCAGATTCCTTGTGTGCCATAAGCGCACAGTCATCAGCAAAAAGGGCTTCAAGGAAGAGCCTCTCGAGCATCTTGGTTTTAGCGTTCAGACAACGAAGGTTGAAAAGTGACCCATCAAGTCTGTATTTTATTTAGACTCCATGGTCCAGGTCCCTAACCGCATGGCTGAGGATGAGCATGAAAAAGAGGTGTAATAACACTGGGGCCTGCATGCACCCTTGTTTCACACCATTGGATATCTCAAATGGATCTGAGGACTCACCATTTGAAAGAACAAAGCCAGTCAAGTCATCATGGAACAGGTGTATGAGGTTAAGAAGTCTTCTCAGCCAGCCAAGTTTTGACAGGATAATCCACAGGGCTTCTCTGTTGACGGTGTCAAATGCCTTGGTTAGGTCTATAAAGACAGCATACAGATCTAAGTTCTGCTCTATGCACTTTTCCTGAACCTGCCGAACAGCAAAGATCATGTCAATGGTGCTGCGGCCTGGGTGAAAACCACACTGTTCCACTGGTAGGGTCTCCTCTGAGATGCTGGTGATCAGATGGTTGAGGATGTCTCGAGCCAAGACCTTCCCAGCAGTACAGAGAAGGGAGCTACCCTGGTAATTTCCACAGTCAGCTTTTTTGCCCTTGTTCTTGAAGAGTGAGATGATTGTGGCACCCTTAAAGTCTTTGGGCATGTCTTCTTCTTCTGAGATGCTGATCAAAATGTTGTGAAAGGCTTCAAGTGACATTGGTCCTGCCACTTTGAAAATTTCAGCAGGGATACCATCCATCCCAGGGGCTTTGCCAGAGCTGGTCTGTCTGATTGTCTTTTTGATCTCATCAGACGTGTCTACACTAGCCCCAAACTTCAAAATGGCCACGCAAATGGCCATTTCGAAGTTTACTAATGAAGCACTGAAATGCATAGTCAGCGCTTCATTAGCATGCGGGCAGCCGCGGTACTTCGAAATTGACACGCCTCGCCGCCGCGCGGCTCTTTCCCACGGGGCTCCTATTCAAAAGGACCCCGCCTACTTCGAAGTCCCCTTATTCCCATCAGCTCATGGGAATAAGGTGACTTCGAAGTAGGAGGGGTCCTTTCAAAAAGGAGCCCTGTTGGGACGAGACGCGTGGCGGTGAGGCGTGTCAATTTTGAAGTGCCGTGGCTGCCCGCATGCTAATGAAGCGCTGAATATGCATTTCAGCGCTTCATTAGTAAACTTCGAAATGGCCATTTGCGTGGCCATTTCGAAGTTTGGGGCTAGTGTAGAAGTAGCCATCCATTGTAGGGGGCGGGTCAAGACTGTCTGTTGTGGGTTTCTGAGAGATCTGGTCTAAAGCCACTGGGTGGACAATGGAGGGTCTCTTGAGAAGGTTGCTGAAGTGCTCTCTCCACCTATTGTTGATGCTGTTCTTCTCCCTCAGAAGGGTCATGCCATCTGCAGACAGGAGAGGTGTAGTACTTGGCTTTGAAGGTCCATATATAGCTTTGATAGCACTGAAGAACATCTTGGAGTTCTTGGTGTCAGCATAGTATTGGACTTCATCAGCTTTACTCTCCCACCACTCATCTTGCATTTTGCAAAGTGCCATTTGCACATGGCTCTGAAGGTGTTTGAAACGATCACGTTTGGAGATTGAGGACTGATCATTTTGCCATAGCAGAAATGTGTTCTGTTTTAACTCTAAGATCTTCATGATGGCCTCGTCATTTTCATCAAGCCAGTCTTGGTGAACTCTCTTTTTTAGTCCTAGTGTTGACTTGGCTGACTCCATCACCAGGGTTTGAACTGATCCCACTTTTGTGTTGGGTCTTCAGTCAGAGGTCCATGAGACGTCAGCACTTCATCAAGGCAGGCTGTGAATTTCTCACAATGACTGGTATGTTGCAGCTTCCCAATGTTGAAGGAGGGTCTGACAACCTTGAGCTTCTTGCGGTGCAGTGGTGTGATGTGCAGCATAAGGACTGATCTGACAAGTCTATGATCAGTCCAGCACTCAAGCTCCCTGCATGGCCCTGGTGATCTTAACATCTTGAATGTCTCGCCTCCGACTGATGACATAGTCAATCAGGTGCCACTGTTTTGATCTTGGGTGCATCCATGTGGTCTTGTATTTATCAGTTTGCCTGAAGAGAGTGTTGGTAGTCGTCAGGTCATTTTCTGCACACAAGCTCAGCAGAAGGCTGCCATTGGCATTCATGTTACCAAAACCATGATGCCCCAGCACCCCTTTCCAGGTCCTACAGTCCTTGCCGACCCTGGTGTTGAAGTCACCCAACAGGAGAAGCTTGTCACTAAGAGGAGTTGCTTTCAGAAGATGGTCAAGGTCCTCATAGAAACTGTCTTTTGCTTCATCGCTGCTAGTCAGTGTTGGGGCGAGAGGTGCTGAGGGAGAAGCAGAGCTCACTGATGCAAGCTGGTAGGTCAGGAAGCTGGTGCAGAAGTGATGTCTTGATGGTAAGTCCCACTCCGTAAATTCTGTCTTCATTTTCTGGCCTACCTTTCCAGAAGAAGGTGTAACCTCCTTTTGGTTCACAGATGGATCCTTCCTCTGCCAGTCTGGTCTCACTCAGGGCAGCAATGTCAAAGTTATAATGTGCCAGCTCTCTTGCTAGGAGGGCCGTTCTGCTCTCAGGCCTCATAGCATTCTTTCTGTCCAACAGGGTGCGAACGTTCCGTGCTGCAAATATCATCGTTCTTTTCACTGCTTTTGGACTGCTGTGAGGGTAAAACTGCCAGCTGTGGCATGCTGGCCATTTTGGTTGGGACAATTAATTTTTGGGACGCCTTTTCTAGTCCCCTTCCTCATTTTGAGGGTGAGCAGTGCTGTTCCTAAAAAGGCCTACTCAGTCACCTGGGATGCTGCTGAACTCCTCTGTCATCCCGGGGTGAGAGTCGAGCAACCAAAGTGCACAGCCCGCATACATGCAGGTTTGGAGCTACAACTCCTAGTGGTTACCTCCACCTGTCGCTTCTCCCCTCCGCCATTGCCACAGGACTTTGAGGTAGACAGAATGATGAGAATGTGCAAAGAAACTGTGTGGGAGAATGTTTAAAGTGGAAAAGCCATTGCACAGGGGCAGTTCCACTCTCTCGATCTCAGAAGCCTGGTTCCAGTGGTATGAAAAGTCATTATGGCTTGGACTTCCTAGGCTGCAGTGGATGGCCGTGTCATCTTTGGTGCCTTCTCATGCCCTTCGCTCTCCACAGAGCGTTGCAAAACTGGCTTTCCTGGTCATTGGATCCTGCTGTTGATCTCATCCACCCAGTCTGCCGGGGCCGACTTTGCATGCTGGGATAGGCAATTCCATATCTCACCGTAGGTTTCAGACCTGCCGCCTAGCCTTACCTGGTTTAGCCTGCCTGTCGAAGCAATTTATCAGGGTGTGGCCACTGCATGCTACAGCTTCTTGGAGCTACACGTGAGAGCTGGGTGCCCAGTGTGGACCAAAGGTGCATGAACTGCCCCTGAAGAGACACGACAAGTCCACACACCAGAGGTGCTACCCCTCCCTGGACACCCCATACACCCCACTTTATTTATTATAAAGTGCTCTATAAGGAAGAGACACAGAGCATTGCTGAGTGGCATGGAATAGAATGGAATAGCACAGAATAGAATGATGGGGAACAAAAGCCTGTTCAAAGACATGGAGTTAAAACCTTGCTCTGGGTAAAGGGCCTTGTGATTTTCAGTGTCCTCACAGAGCAAGCAGTACCTCGGCTTTCACAGATCTGTATGGGTCCTCAGTGTGCAAATTATATTCCTGTTTGTTCGTATTTTATCTGCTGTACTTACAGGTAGGTAACATTAAGAACTCACACCTGAAGAAGAACTCTGTGGTGCTCAAAATCAGGTCTTTTTACCAACAGCCAGTAAATGATATTGCCTCATCCACCCTACCTTTCAGATAACAGTCCTACAAATGAATGACATGTGGCAGGGGGAGGAATGCCATCACTTTTCAAGATCAGAATTTTCCAGATTAGAAGTGGGCTTGTCCCATGAAAGCTCATCACATAATACATTATTCTGTTAGTATTTAAAGTGCTACAGGACTACTTTTATTGTTTTGTGAAGGTACAGACTGTTTTTTCAAATAGTTTACATTGTGCATGTGGCAGCATTTATGTAGTGAGTTTTGGTCTTTGGCACTGGTCAGTTTTCTTGGTGGCTTAAGGAACATCGCAGAGGGGAAATAAGTACATTTTGGAAAATAGGAAAAAGTGGGTGAACACTCTCAAAAATGGGTAACACCTAAAACTAAAAACTTCTGGGTGGAGGTGTTTTTAAACTAACTCGGTGTGGTCTATGCTATAGCCCTATATCAGTATGACTGTCATTCAAACATGGGAAAAAAGCACACTCTGAGCAACAGAATTTACTGACCTAACTACCTACGTAGAGGGCACTGTCATCAGAAAAGCTTCTTACACCAACCTAGGCTACATCTACATGACAGCCCACATTGACACTCTGAGATCAAACTAGTGGCAGTTGATTTAGAGGGTCTGGTGAAGACCTGCCTAATTGACCACAGATCTCTCTCCTGTTGATCCTGTTACTTTACCCCAAATAAGAAGAGAAGGGACATCAACAGGGGAATTTGTGCTATTGACCCTCAGGCTGTGTAGACCCTGTGGTAATTTGACCTAAAGTACATCAACTCCAGCTACATTATTCACGTTGCATAACTTCAGATGACTTTCTGGAAACATAGCCATAGCTACTGATTCTGGATTAACTGTACTGAAGCTATCTTCCATCAACTCAGAGTACATCTTTATTAGAGTGGTGGCACAGCTGCACTAGTGCAGCATTTTAAGTACAAAGCTGCCCTTACATTTCAAATCGATGGTGTCTCTGATTTATGCTTGTGGGCTTGTGCTGGATGTTCCAGAAAGAAGGAAACATGGGCACAAGAAGCAAAAGTAATAAAGATTGCAGCAGAAGTGTGAATTTTAGTCCTACCCTGCTGCAGGTGCCCTGTGTGAATTTTGGCTCAAAACATGGCTTGTGAGTCTCTCTTACTTCATGTAAAATGGGAATAGTAATACCTCTCTCCCTCACATGAGGATAACTGTGATGAGCACACTAGGAAAGCCTGCAGGTTCACAGGCATTATTTAAACGCCAAGGAATTTTGGCCTGTGGCAGGGCCGATGTGTGAGGGATAGAGATTTGTTTTAGTGCCTTTCACTTTATTGAAGGACAGGGGCTGGGTTAAAAGGCTCGAAAGATGAGTGGCATGAGAATCCTTCCCCATGCCCTGATCCTGCAAATTCTTATTTACTAGGTGGAGACTTATTGACTTGGCTGAGCCTGCACATGAGCATAAAGAACTGCTGCATCGGGGCATCTTTATTATGTACACACAGAAAGTGTGTGACATACTAATCTCCAGACCACAGTTATTTTCAGTTCATTTCAGCTGCTATAATGAGGTCACCCAAGAGGTTATCTTCGGACAATTAGCAATCAGTTAATTACACAAATACAGGGCCGGATCCTCCAACCAGTTGTTATGCATGGAATAATAATACCTACCTCTTAGCCAGAACATTTAAGCAACAGCTCTCAAAATGCTTTATAAAGGAGGTCGGTATTTTACAGATGGGGATATAATATAATATAAGGAGATACACATCTCACAGAGCTGAAAGGGACCTTGGGAGGTCATTGAGTCCAGTCTCCTGCCCTCTTGGCAGGACCAAGCACCATCTTTTTTTTTTTCCCTGCTCCCGTTTGCCCCAGATCCTAAATAGCCTCCTTAAGGATTGAACTCACAACTCTGGGTTTAGCAGGCCAATGCTCAAACTAAGGCACAAAAGTGAAGCCACTTGCCTAACATCACCCAGCAGGCTATCAGCAAAGGCAGAAGTGGTGCTCAGGTCTCCTGACTCCTACTCCAGTGCTCTACTCACTAGACAGCACTGCTCTGGAGAAAAGCAAGAGGTTTATTTGTTACAGCTTTATTTTTCCCCTGACTTTTTAATATTATTTGTATAACCACAGTTGCATCTATGATCCCCAGTCATGGACAAGAATCCCATTGTGATAGGTGCTGTACAAACAGAAAACAAAAAGCTGGTGTAGCTGCCAAGAGTGTACCATGGACTGCTAAGGGTTTTACAGGATTGAACCCAGAAAACAATAGCAGAAGTCTGAATTCACAGTAGCAGGTATTGGAATCAGTAATCCTCTGGCACTGGTAAATTCAGTTCTTGTGAAGCTGAGTCACTCTGAGTCATCTGGTGTCCTCTGCCAGGAGGGAGGGAGCTGTGTTCCTTTTAACAACCTACTCAGTGACTGCTGCTCATAACAAAACAATCGCAGTCTTGATTTCCCAAGAGTGGCACACTGCAGGTCAGACCACGTCCATTGAGCTGCACATGGAGGGGAAGCCCAGGGGCATTTCCTAGGGGCTCTTCCCACAGCCACATGCAAGGGGGACTCTGAATACTATCTATCCCCCACCTCCTCCTTGCACCCTCTTGGGCTGTGCTGAAAGTGGAGGTGAAGACGGAGCAGGGTTGGGGAGGTGGGTACACAGGAAGAGGTTAGTGGGGGCACACACCACTTTCCCACCCTCTACTCTGGCCTTAGTGGATTAAATTGAGAAAGAAAACATGACTGTGCTGTGTTAGCAGATTTTTTTGGCACAAGGGAAGGGGGACTTTATATTCCTGCACTGAACCCATATTTATGCTGTTCATACTGATAAAAACGCCAGCTAGATAATCTATTCAAACTGCTAAGAGAGTTCAGTTTCTGTGCTGAACCAGACAGCCTCTGAACTTATGTTTAAAAGGATTCACTCAGTTATCAGTAGCTTCACTTTGCAATCTAAATGGAATAGTTGCAGACTATTCAAATGTATTTAAAATATAAATAGATGGTTGGCAGGCAAAACAAAAAAATATGTAGATGATTAAAGAGATAATAACAAACTAAAACAATTCTCTGACTGAGTCATTAAATCTTAATTTTAATGAATTTACAGGCATATGACACTTTACGTATAGTTCCCATTGTTACTGCAAATTTAATTATTTTATGTGTCCTACAAATAATCAAAATTCATCAGCTTGGCCTTGCAAAATCATGAGATAACTGAAATCTCATGAGATTTTTAAAAAAATAAATCTTGAGTTCTTTTAATTGCCTCTTGGGTTTGGAGCTGATGGCCTGCAAGCTGTTCTATTTCCAGTCCCTGGGGCTACACTCTTCATATTGTTACTTTTTTTTATCATGAAAAGGAAGATTCTCACATGGTGCCACATGTTCTGCTCAGCCTTTAAGAAGCTGAACATGAGAAGAGCTGGCCACACTGATTTGCTGTTCAGGTGCTCAGAATTTCTGTCCTGGGGATTCGCTATCTAAATAAGTAAAATGATAAAATATAAAATAAGGCGAAAGACAGAAGTTATCAGAGATATATAAGTTATGACATTGGAGATGCAATCTTTGTGGGGTATTGTTTTCATTTGCTTTGTTTTGTTTTTGTTTTTGTTTTTGTTTTGTTTTTGGTTTAAACTCATCTAATTTTATCTAGCAGTTTCAACTTATCATATAAGTTTAAACTTTCTGAAAAAGACCCAAGAGTTTCCTTAGGGGTAGAGTCTGCCACTGGACAGTATTTTATTTATATCACACTTATCACCATATTATGATTTATTCCTGTCTCTCAGACCTTTAATCCATAAACAGCTACATTAAACCCTCCAGAATGGTTTGCAACTCTAAGGTCTTCTCAGCATAAGAAAGGGCAGGAGAGTATGGCTTTTAGCTGAGATTAGAAGTTGAAGACTGAACACCAGATCCTCATCTGGGATAAATTAGTGTAGACCAGTGTTTCTGCAGTTTTTCAGGTTGGTTGCCTCTGAACTGAATTCAACTTTTCACAATACTCTTTGGCATCGCTCCCTGTAAGCTGAGGGTGTGAGTGGCCACCCAAGAATGATTCAGGTTCTGCCCAGCTGATTAGCAGAGCAGCTGCAGCCACCCAGAGCTGGCAGCATGTGTTTCTACTGCTTTTGGGGTAACACTAAAATTTTTGCAAAAGTACAACAAAATAAATAGATCATTGCTAACAATGATAGGTCTAGACTACGGGTCAGCAACCCCCGGCACAGGTGCCAAGAGTAGCATGTGAGCTGATTTCCATCTTCACCCAAGGCAGGAGCTCAGCCCCGCCCCTCCTCCCTTATGCAGCCGGGAACTTGCTCAAAGCCATGCTTCCTGGGGATTAACAAAAGAGCAGCTAATGCCACCAACCACCACCTAAAGGTTTAAGCTCTGCATCTTCATCTATTTATTAATGAAGCTGTTGTAAGTAGGACTATTAGTGACTCTAAAATGTATCACAGGCACTTGGACTGTACATAGAGGTCAAAAGGTCAAATTTCAGCACTCCACCTTGGAAAGATTGCTGACCCCTAGTCTGCATGATTTATTTTACATGGGTGTTTCGAGAGGGTGACAGAATACTTGGCTTCAAAGCACAAGTGCATGCAGGGAATGGGAAAAGTGATATTTTTTTTAGATGGCAATTTTTTAATAGCCACCTCCAAATTTGCTTTCATTACTCTACTGATTGAAAAAAAAAAGAAAACCACACACACATTGTCCCTTTCCTTAGGTGCTGGTGAATTTTGTGTTAAAATTTTAAGATGCTGGTTTTAATCACAAAAGCCTTCACACCCAGATTTTTAAAGAGACAAGGTAGGTGAGATAATAACTTTTACTGATCAAGTTCAGATGGTTAGAGGTACACAAGCTTTCAAGATACACAGAGCTGTTCTTCAGATCCAGTAAAGTTATGCAAAGTGTCACAGCTAAATGAAAAATGAATTGGATTGGTCATCATAAAGATAAGCCTTAAACGAAACAAAAAAGCAGTAATACTTTAAAGACTAAGAAAATAATGTATTAGATGATGAACTTTCATGGGACAGACCCACTTCTTCAGATCATAGCCTTACCAGAACAGACTCAATATATAAACACAGAGGTCCAAAAATTGTTATCAAGGTTGATAAATCAGAAAAAAGGCAACACTATGATCTGAAGAAAGTGCTACATGACTGCTTTTTTGTTTTGACCAAATACAGATTAACACGACTATCTATCTCTCTGTCACTATTCAACGTCTTAACTGAGTTCTTTATTTTTAGTGTCTAACAAAATAATGCATTCAGGCTCCCAGCTCACCTTTTAAAGGGGCTATGCAGATTTCTTTGAGGGCAAAGCAATCCAGTATGCCCCCTTCTTCACAGGCCACCTGACAGAAGAATATCTGGACAATTACGGCATGAAACCAAGAGTACACCTGACAAACGTTCATCCTAGGACAGCTGACCCAAACTGCAACATAGATTTCCTCCACAAAGCCAGCAAGCAACACCCATCCATCAGACTCTGTCTAAAACACTCTAGCTATGTCTATACTGCAGAATTATTTCAAAATAATTTTGCGAGCCTCTACACCACGCACATGCTATTTTGAAATAAATTTGTAATAGAGCGTGCATTATTTCAAAATTGGTAAACCTCACTGCAGGAGGAATAATGTCTATTTTGAAATAGGTTGGAACAGGTCAAAATAGTGCTATTTTGAAATAAGCCATAGCAGAACTCAATGGCACTGTTTTGAAATAGTGCTACATGTCCGGAAATGCTGTTTTGAAATAGCTGGGTGCCTTTTCAAAATGCATTTTAGGTAGCTGTGTCTACTTTTGCATGCCTCTTGGAAAGAGGCATGCAAATGAAGGAAATTGAAAATGCAAGTGCAGCACCGATTTACATAGCTAGAACCTCATTTGCATATTGCCCTTTCGAAAGAAAAAAGCACTGTAGATGGGGCTCTTTCGAAAGTAAACCCCACCATCAAAAGAACCTTTCTTCCTATTTTGTTTCAAGAAGAAGGGCTTTTGTGAAGATGGGGTTTATTTTCGAAGGAGCCCCATCTACACTGCTTTTTTTCTTTTGAAATAACCTCTTTCAAAAGAAGAATATGCAAATGAGGTGCTAGATATGTAATTCTGCATCTCATTTGCATTTTCAGTTTCCCTCACCTACATGCCTCTTTCAAAGGAGGAAAGCAAGTGTTAACACAACCCTTGTGTAGCAGCATTGTTTCAGAATAGGTGTTTCAAAATATCTTATTTTGAAATAACGCTGTAGTATAGATGCACCTGCACCATCATCAACATTTGTGGACATTACTATCAGCTTCAATGAGGGAGTCCTACAGTATGTGGAGCATAAATACAAGTAAACCTGTGGATCACCACATGCAGTGGCGACTAATGACGGGGGATGTTATAATGGGGGCAGCAGCTCTGCTCCCCCATAAGTCTCCCCTGCCCTGCACCCTTCCCCTGTCCACCTTTGCTTTGCCCCTGCCTCACCCTATGCCTGTCCCTCTGCATCCCTCCACACCTCTTCCTTCAGAAGCTTCACATCACTTCAAGTGAGTGTTGAGGCAGTACCATCCTGGCCCCAGAACAATGCTCTAGCTCTCACTGCTCTGGGGCTGTACCACTCCAGGGGAGGGGCAGAAGGGCTCCAGCACTCACCAGAAGTGATGCATCACTAACAGTGAGAGCAGGGGAGGACACCGGGGATGCATGTGATCCCTTGCACACCTCCCCCATGTCACCCCTGACCACAGCCACCTTCATAATCCAATAACCACTGAACCATACCAAGAAATCTATTATTTACAGTCAGACATTCAGCTACCACATGATACGTTCCACGGGCAAAGAGCAGAGTACACACCATGACACACTGAAAGATGCCTTCACCAAAAAAGAACACTCCACCAGAACCCCCAGACTCCAACATACCTACGTCCCACCCCCAGTTGTCACCAACCACCCTGCCTGGAAGCCCATAAGGGGTATCTCTGAACAATTACAACCATACTCGGTGGGGACCATATATTGAGGGAAATCTTTCCTGAAACCTGCCTATTTGCTTTCAAACAACCTCCTCCAACCTTGACAAGCTCATCATCAGAAGCTAGCTGCCACAGATCAAGACAACCCAGCTCAAAGCAAAACCAGACTCTGCTACAACAACAGATGTAAAACCTGCAGACATAATTATCAGTATCCCCATAACACAACTGTTAAGGATCCATAGGTCCTACACATGCCTATTATAAACTTCTGCATGCCTCATCCAGAGCACTAAATGCCCCAATAACAATTATGTGGGTGAAACCAGATCTTAATTAGACTCCTAAATGAACTCACATGGCAAATTAATAAAAGACAAAACTGCATATCTACCAAAGGCAGACATTTTTGATAGAACAATCACTCAACAGCGCACATCCCAGTCCTTATCTTCAGAGGCAACCTACACAACGCCTTAAATTCTCAACATTGATAGATACTAAAAATCACGGACTCAGTAAAGACACTGGGGCTATGTCTACACTACAGCAATCTTTTGAAAGATGTTCCTCAGGAAGCTCTCCTTCAAAAAACCTCTTTCGAAAGAGTGCATGCACACACAAAAAAGCAGACTGAAAGATCAATCTACTCTTTGGATAAAGAGTAGCCACACAGCCGCCGCTCTTTCAAAAAAACAGGCCAAGGATTGAAAAATCCAGCATCATGAGGGGACTGTTCTTTTTAAAAAAGGACCCCCGAGGCACCTACACTAATTTTTTTTCCGAAAGAACGAGTGCTGTCTTCTGATGTCAGCTGGAAAGAGTGCATTTTGTGTGTAGATGCTCCGCTGGTTCTTTCAAAAGAGAGATTGGTTTTCTAATAGAACTTGCTAGGACAGACCCAGTCTGGATGTGTAATGTACTATCTATAACCCCTTAACCTTCCTTTGTCCTGCAACTACAAAGGTGTTAGCCATGCTCTTCACCTTGAATGAGCTCTTGCAACATGTGTTAATGCCTTATGCTTAACCATCTGTTCCACTCAGTATTTTGTTGTGATGGTCTGAGGCCTTGAAGAAGATCTCTGTGTAAGCCTGAAAGCTTTCACCATGAGAAAGTGTTCCAATAAAAGAAATAACCTCACTCACTTCATCTCTCTCATAGCCTGGCATATACATGGCTACAACAACATTGAGCACTCATTGTCAAAGATGGTTGGGTATTGCTGCACTCAGCAGCCCAATTTGATTTAGGAACCTACATTTCTTTTTCAATGTTCATTTTCAATTAGGTTGAAGGAATTTAAACTCTTACGCATCTAAGAGCTTTTTGAAAATGTGATTTAGGGGCCCAAATCAGCTAGGCATTTTGCTGATGAGTACAGCAGTGCCTAAATACCTTTTACAAATCTAGATGCCTTAAGTAACAGAGAGAAAGCAGTGCTAGTCTATATACTATAAAAACAAAAAAGCAGTAAAGTAGCACTTTAAAGACTAACAAAATAATTTATTAGGTGAGCTTTCGTGGGACAGACCCACTTCTTCAGACCATAGCCATACCAGAACAGACTCAAGATGCCTTAAGATCAACTTACTTGAGTAAACACCTCCCTACTGACATAGTGGAGGAAAGTATTGTGAAGACCTCTTGGAAGCAATGAGGGAGAACTGATGTCTGGTTGGCTTATGGGCACTTTGCATAGAGAAGGGGAATCTTGGTGGTTAGATCACTGGCCTTATAACCCCAGTATTGTAAGCTCAGTCCTTGAGGGGGTTCTTTCAAGACTCTGAGGCAAGTTTGGTTTTAAAAAACCTGGAAAAAATCTGTCAGGGATGGTGACAGGTCCTGCTCTGAGTGCGGGAGACTGGACTGAATGATTCTCTTAGGTCCTTTCCAGCTCTATGAGGTATTTATAGCTCTGTGCTTCTTTTGTTCATTTGGGTGGACTTTCTAAGTCCTGAATTCATTTCTCCCTTTGTTTTGAGATGCCCTTAGTCTGCTAACCTTCAGGATACATTGCAAAAACTTTGTTTTTCTCCCCAGGCACTGAAAAATGGGGTAGAGAATTGAAAAGAGGAGGAATTGTTTCAATGATTTTTAAAGCTAGGAGGATCCAGGATGGCCATTGATTCTGACCATCTACATAACACAGGTCAAGTATTGGAGGGGTAGCCGTGTTAGTCTGGATCTGTAACAGCAACAGACGGTCCTGTGGCACCTTATAGACTAACAGACTCCAAAGAGACCAGACTCCAAAGAGAAATTGCTGAGCGACAATTTGTCTGCAAATTCAACACCCTCAGCTCAGGCTTAAACAAAGACTGCGAATGGCTGGCTAAATACAAAAGCAGCTTCCCCTCCCTTGGTGTTCTCACCTCCAGATCAGCTGCTGGTAGTAAGCCTCACCCTTCCTGACTGAGCTAACCTTGTTATCCCCAGCCTTGCTCTGGCTTATTTATACCTGGCCCTGCAGATTTCCATGACCAGCATCTGATGAAGTGAGTCTGTGCTCACGAAAGCTCATGCTCAAAATTTTTCTGTTAGTCTATAAGGTGCCACAGGACTCTTCGCTGCTATAACACAGGTCAGAGAACCTTACTCAGTAATTCCTACATGTAACCAACAACTTCTGTTTGAATTAGAGACCACTTTTCAGAAACACATCAAACCTTGATTTAAAGACTAGAGCACAACATTACATAAATTCTACCAGTGTTTAAGGACCCTCAGTGCTAAAAATTTGCAACACATTTCTAGCTGGAATTTGTCTAGGTTCAGCCACTGGATCTTGTTAAAGATACATCTGCTAAGTTAGAAATTGTTTGTGAGTTTTTAATTTGCCTGCAGGGTACCTTCAGTTGTACTGCTTATGACTTATTTTAAGGGTATGATTAAGACATCTAAAATGTCTAGATAAGCTTCCTTTTTAAATATTTCTGTATATCTGAATAAATGTTTCTGTATAGAAGAGCTGAGTAAAAATACATTTTTTCATTCGTTGGAAATTACAAAAAGTAGAAAAATGTTTTGGATTGAACAAAATATTTTCTTTCATTTTCAGCTTTTTTTTAAAACATTTGAAATAAAATTAAAAATAATCTCAAACAACTTATTGAAATCAAATAATTAATGTGTTTTATTTTGGAAAGTATCAAACTAAACAGTATCAGAGGGGTAGCCATGTTAGTCTGTTTCTGCAAAAACATCTTTGCCCACAGAAGCTTATGTTCCAAAATACCTGTTAAAATAAGCAGCTTGATTTTTTTTTTAATTTATCATTTTTAAGGTTTTTGTCCCCCAGCAAACTACTTGGTACAACTGACATGTTCACAAAATATTTCAGTGCTGCTGAATATATTTACTTACCGGAAATGTTTTACCCTCCTCTTTTGTATAGCACACAGAACAATAGGGGTGTAGAAAGGAGTGAGACCTATAAGTGCCCACATAACATAACAAAACTTAAGCATATGTTAAATGTTTGTGGGATGAGTTACTTACCAAAAAACAAGTGAGCCCTCGTTAGCTAATTCAGCGCCTATGAATCTCCATAGAATGAACGCAAAGTTTGTGTATCCAAAAAAAGAAAAGGAAAAAAAATTGAAAAAGCAAGTTCAAATCTTGTTAACACTGCTTTTTGTCATAATTTACAAGAACTTTTCCCCATTAGTTCAATGATGATTAATTCACTCTTGCAACTTTCGGAAGGCATTTTTTTAAAGTCCTATCTGATTGAATGCACTTCACAAGTGAAAAAGCCAATTTAATAAAAGATGAGTACCTATACATACGGAAAAATATCACGTTATGGAAATCGTCTCCTTAAAAAAGCCTAGGCACTATCTGTCTTATGTACTTCTGTAGCACCTTATCACTGATTAAGTAGTGAAATGATTAAGATAAATGGCACCCAGTTAAGATAGCCCATCACCTTCTACTATCATTCTTAAATTACAAGTGAAAACTCTGAATTTGGGAAGAGGGAAACAAGGGCCCAGTCATACAGCTCTTAATGATACTGAAATCCATGGAAGTCTGGTTTGAGTAAAGGAGTCTTCTAAGGACTGGTCTACACTAGGCAGGTAAGTCAATACACAGTTCTAGCTACAACAGTTGCGTAGCTAGAATCTATTTATCTGCAATCAATTTACCTGGCCATCTTCACAGGGGCATGTCAATGGGAGAAACTCTTCCACTGAGCTCCCTTACCCCTCGTGAGATTGAGGAGTACAGGAGTTGACCGACAGCCACTAATAGTTCAATTTCACGTGTCACTGCCAGGCACACAGAATCAACTGGGTCGATCTTAAGGATAGTCTGGATGTACCCTAACAGTTCAGACATCAGTGGGCTTCTGTTTTGGCCCTTTACTATCATGCGTTGGAGTTTTTGGGAAGTGGGAAAGCAAACTCCGAGATTAGTGGATGGAGCCTCAGTTCAGCTCCCAACATATCAATCAGCACCACTCATCTTGCATGGAGGGGAAGTGAATGATGCCCAGGAAAGGACTGGCACAGATTATTCCCTCCCTAGAGCAACAGGGACCTGGGTGTGGCCCACTAAGGGTATGTCTACACTTACTGGTCAATCAACCCATTCAGAGTCAATCTCCCAGAGTTTCGTTTTATGTGTCTGGTAAAGACATGTGAAATCAGTCTCTCTGGGGTCCGCAGCTGACCCCCTGTACTTCTGCTTTCATGAGGAGTAAGGGAGGTCAATGGGAGAAGCACTCTTGTCGACTTCCCTCAGTGAGGACAGACCTTATAGACAACTGCAGATACATCGACTATAGCTGCACAATTGCTGTAGCTATAATTGTCAATCTACAGTCAACTGTAAGGTCTAGTGTAGACCAAGCCTAAGTCATCTGGGTTTTTGGTCTACTTCTGAACCAGTCCAGCTACATGGTGCCCTATAAAGCAGAATTCAAGGTGCTATTTGCCCTGTTCCCTTCAGTGGATATTGGATCAAGCACTAAAGTACTACAACTGTTGAAGCTCTACAAAGGGCTGCACAAAGGATTTTTGCAGAGCACAGAGATGGTGTATTTATACGCATTTAAGTTTGTTATAAACATTTGAAAAACGTTAAGACAAATGCAGGCATTCTCAGCTAAATATGTCTGACCACAATTATTTCTGATGAGTTAAATGGCTTGCAAAACAACTGAGAGGGATTTTTTTTGTTGTTTTGGACTTTTTCTGCTTTGTTTTCAAAAGCAAAGGATTTTGAAAACATGTATATCACCGTCAGGCAGCTAATCACACCCTGCTGAGGTTCATGTAGAGTTAAAGACAACCAGAGATTTTCAAAAGATTAGGGACAGAATATCTAGTTTAAACTGGTTTGAGTTGCTCTTCATCATCTGTTGAGGGGTTTTACCTTTCACAAACCCATCTTGAAACCTGACCATAATGAACGTGTCCAATTCAGCTGCGATCTGCTGTACCAAGCAAGTATTCTTCTTAACTAAATATTATACATGAGCCCCAGTAAGGTTGATTGTCCTGCTCAAAATGGTGGAATAGGAGTTAGCTGACCATAGCAAAAGGAAGATTCCCCTTCTCTGAGGTTGCTGATTATAAGGATGAGAATGAAGAAGTCAATCACAAGGTGCCTAGGCTAGATAGATTTTACAAAACCAGATCTATCGTTGAGTTTTTAGTATTTATGGTAATACGAGCTTCTTCATTGTATCTCCCTGTCATCATTTTTGTAACATTGGGTGTGCAATGACTTCCAGAGAGGCTCCCCCACTCTAAGATGCATGTGATACTACAACCCTTACTCTCAGGATTAATCCTCACTCACTTGAATAGCCCCATTGACTTCAATAGGCAATAGCTCCCCAGGAGCCTGGGAATAAGGGCCTTTACTGCTCATCGTACAAAAGGGTAGGGTGACCATATATCCCTGGCCCAAAGACAGGACAGGGAGATATGGGGAGGGGGAGGGGCGGCACCTCTTGGCTTCACCAAGACCTGGGTGGTGCCCCCCCCAGCCCTGGAGAAGCAGCAGCCTCGGGGTGCTTCCAGCCCACTACCTTAGGGAAGCAGCTGCCATGGGCACTCTCTCCCCCACCCTATTCCCCGAGGGCCTAAATATGGGACAATTCATCCCTTTTAAAAAATGAGTCGGGACACCATTTTGGCATCCCAAATATTGGATCATGCCACCCAAAAAGGGATGGATGGTCACCCTACAAAGGGGCTCATCTGAAGTCACCTCTGAGGAGACATTGGGTGCCTTACCTGACTGGACTCACAAAATGTTGGAGATCTTCATCAACCCAGGTGAAGTTCACCCTGTGAGAATTCTGGATACAGAAAAGAATGCTGAAAGAATAAATAGAATTAGTAAATAAATGGGAAGCCGAAGTTCTGCACATAGAAGGGCTCACCTGTGTACAGATAGCTAATCATTCCTCACCACTGAAAAACAATGTGCTTCTTCTTCTCTCACCATGCTGAAAAGGTCACGAAGCTTCCCAAAGTGAGAGCAGGCCTACACTACAGGGGAAGGTCAAATTAAGGTGTGCAATTTCAGGTACGTTAATTACATAGCTAGAGTCAATGCGCTTTAATTTGAGCTTCTGCACCATCTCCACAAAGGGAGGTCAACAGGAACCCACACTCCAGTTGACTTCCCTTACTCCTCATGGGGGGTGGAAGTACAATGGTTAACAGGGGACACCATGTAAGTTCAATTTAGTGCATCCCCACTAGGGACCAAACAGATCCTAAAATTTACTCAAGTAAACCCAGGGCCTGCTCAAACTCCTTTTGTTCAGGAGGGTCAGGATCCATTTTTATAGTTGATTTAATCATCAGGGCTCTAATGAATTTCCCATGTCCTCAAAATGTGGCATATTCATGCTGAAAATAATTAATATAGAACAGGAGATTTTTATCAGTCTGGGAGATAACAGCTGAAATTAACTATGCTTTCATGTACTTTTTAAAGTAGGTCAGATAAGAAGATCTGTTGTAACCAACTCTTAAACAGATTGTGATGTAAAGACACACGTGCACACTCTATGTCTATAGAAAATCTACCTTAATCAGCAGTCTCCTTACCCCACAGAAAGTAGCAGAAAATACATTGAGCAACTTTATAAATTCATGGGTTTTATAGCCAGAAGGGATCATCTGCGTAACACAGGTCTTACAATTCCATCCAGTAATCCCCGAATCAAACCCAAGCAGCTGAAGGTTTAAATTGAGATACTTTAAACAGAAAGCAGCTTCTATAGGTTTCATTTGTTTTGTCTGTATTTTATCCTGTCCCTTCTCCACGTTGAATAACTCACAAACTTAGGCAGGATCATCCAGCAGTGTTTTAAATGTTTACTTTTAAATTACATTTCTCTTTGGGCAGTAGATCAATGACAAGAATAAAACTGATACAGAAAGAGACTGAGAAGTGCCCCACAATGGAATATGTTGTAATTGTCCTGGAGTTTCAAATTATCTGATTCTCTAGTGGAGTTCATTAATCGCTGGAGGAGCATAATGTATCAAAACAGTAATTCTTGGGCACATGCTAGAAGAAGCATAGAAAAGATATCTTTATCCTGTAATATGTACTAAACATATATTTAAGAACATGCACTAAATTGTAAAAAAACCCTAAAGATCAATTTTTTTCTGTGAGTTCTCTTTTTTGTATAATTTTTGAGCTTCTGTTTAAATTATTATTTATATGTATTACCTTACTGCCTAAGAGCCCTAGTTACGGACTAAAATTTTATAAATAGTTGTTTAAGGCCAAATTAGGCATAGGATTGGTTGAAAAATATTTTAGTGTGTGGAAAATTTGGAGATAAAATATTTTCAGTTTTTCCACAAAAACAATTAAGGAAAAACTAAAAAACAAAACTAATAAATAAATAAATTTTGAGTTTTTCAAAAATGGAAACAGCTTTTTTGGTTTTTGTTTTGTTTTGTTTTATTTTTGGTTTGGGACAATTTTCCCCATTTTCATCCTTATTTTCCTCATTGGAAGAATAGGAAAGAAAAGAAATAGGCTGAGCGGGAAGGTCAAAGATAATTCCTTTTCTCAAAAACTGGTTCTTTTTAACTGAATAAAAAATTAAACCCTTGAAAAATGTGCAGGGAAGAAGATTTGTTTCTTTTAAATAGCCATAGAAAGATTTCAATCAGCTTTATTTAAGCGCAAACCTAAACTTAAGCACATGCTTAAATGTTCTGTTGAATAGTGAGATATTTTAAGTCTGTGCTTAAATGTTTTTCTGCATTTGGGAATGGTGCTGAGCCCACTTAAGTCACCTGAAAGACTCCCTGGACTTCAATGTACTTTGTATCAAGCTTTAAATGAATATTCTACTTCTGATCCTGAAACATTAAAGAAAATGGTAATTTGTCAGACCCTAAGGCCTTCATTCGGTAAACAGTTTCACATGTTGGGAATCCCATTAAGCATGTACGTATGTTCAGAGCCTGCGTACTTGTATATATGTTCAGGTGCTGTGGGCCAAACCACTGTATATACAGCAGTCATTAGCCCTTTCCAAGCTCTGCTAATCGGTGTGTGAGGAAGAGGGGTGCTGGGTGCACCAAAGGCCTAATTCAAAGCTGATAGAAGCCAATGAAAACACTCCAATCGACTTCAGTGGACACTGAATCAGTCATAAGAACATAAGAATGTCCGTACTGGATCAGACCAAAGGTCCATCTAGCTCAGCACCATGTCTTCCAATGGTGACCAATGCCTGGTGTCCTGGAGGGAGTCAACAGAACAGGTAATCATCATGTGAGACATTCCCTGTCCCCATTCTCAAGCCTGACTAGCAGAGACACCATCCCTGCCCATCTTGGCTAATACACATTGCAGTCCTTATGGGCAACTGCTGTCTCTGCCCACACACAGGTTCAAACAGGGTAAGTGACAGACTCCTTTTATGCTCCCTGCCCTGCACACCAGTTTTAGGGCCTATCACAATCTGACACTTTTCAACCTTCCCTTGTTTTCACAGAATCAGATTGCACATGATTGGACCCATCCATGGTTGTCGTAACACTAAATAAGGGGGGACCTGATCCAAAGTCCATCAAAGCCAGTTGGATCAGGACCTTAAGCACATTAATAATCACAACAGAGCAGTTAGACACATTCATAAAATAACCATCGGCAAAAAACGCACTAAAAACTTGGGTACAAGTGCAATACACAGGACACATACAAATATTTGAATAGTTTTTTCCATTTTTTTTCATTACAAAATCTTTTGTAAACTGAAAAAAAATGCCCTGCAACATTTGAAACCTTAAACTAGTGCATAAAAACCTAAAAATGACTGAGGGGGTAAAAAGTAAAATTGCTCAGACTTAGTGAAATGCAAACAGTGGAAGGAATGGAAAGTAAATGAGGATGCTAAAAATGCTTTTATTTGTGATGTTACAGCAATAACAGCGGCAATGAAATTTATTTTATGGAAATATATGATTCCTAAATCATTAGTTTCCTTTTAAAATACCCTTTTATCAGATTTAAATAATAAGACCCTAATCCTACCATGGAACTAAACCAATTTGTGCAGAGTATGTGACATAATATAAATAATGGTACTGTTTTGATCTATGCTACATCCTATCAAGTTGCTGGCCAGGTAAAAGCACCATCACCCACTATTTGGTTTATATCTCCTCAACAATTCTATTTTTATGCAGTTGTGTCTTTGAAGTGTGGAAAATGATCGTTTAGAAAACTGAGAACTAATACTCCTGAAACTGCTGAACTTTCAATTCACAGGGAAGTTACTATCTGTGGAGGCAGTAAAAATATTTGTCCTCAAAATAGTATGATATGACTCTTGCAAACACTGTAATTTGAGGAGCAGTATGCACCAGGGTCCAGTTTAATATTTTTATGTCACATTTTCAATCTTTCCTATGATATATTTTTTCTGGAAATATGGACCCCGATAAAAATGACAGCCTATGGTAACAATGAAAGATTAATGGCCACATCTTATAAACATGAGGGCAAATTCTCAGCAAAGACACATATATTGAGGACCCAATCTCTGATAAGCCAAATCCTCAACTGACTGACCTCAGTGGAATTATGCCCTTTTTACACCAGCTGAAGATTTGAGTTTGTCATAGCCCCTACATGAATAAATTCCTTTTAAAGTTAAGGAGATTTCTGAGTGTTGAAGGATTACATGATCGGGTTTACCAAAGTATGGATTAATCATACAATGTATCAAGCTGAACTTCACATGTCACTTTTGCTAATGACAACGGCATAAATAAAAGAGCTTCAGGTTGAACCTCTCTCGTCCAGCAGCCTTGGGACCTGACCAGTGCTGGACAATAGAATTTTTCTGGATGATGGGAGGGCAATATTTTCTAGCACATTACCAACACTTCCACTGCTTACTAGGCTCTTAGAAGATATTTAGGGGTAAATTAGAGCTAAACAACACAGAACACTGAGTGCCAAGAGCGGTGTCTGTAACCAATTTTATGGGATCACAGGAAACTTGGCCACACCCATGATAAGAGTTACTCTGGCTAACTAAAATCATTCCAGAACAACAAGAAGTCTTGTGGCACCTCATAGACTAACAGATATTTTGGAGCATAAGATTTCAAGGGCAAAGATCCGCTTCATGAATCTCATGAAGCGGGTCTTTGCCCACGAAAGCTTATGCTCTAAAATATCAGTTAATCTATAAGGTGCCACAAGACTTCTTGCTGTTCTGGAAGCTACAGGCTAACACGGCTATCCCTCTGATAAAATCATTCCAGATTACCGAGTTTGCCAGACGAAAGAGTTCTGGGTTAGAGACGTTCAATCTCTACCCAGTTTGCTGTGGGAAGCAAAGGGCTGCAAGAAAGAAGATTGACTGATGAGAATCAAATGCAATCCAGAGTTTTTCACCTATTTTATTGCTGTGCACTCCCCATTCTTTCTGACCTGTATCGTCCTTTAAAAATAACACTGAGTATTCCCAAACCGAATACTTTCCAATGTTATGCAACAAACAAAGGCTTGCTCATTCTTGTCTTTGTAAATAATCCATCTGCCCTTCAACAATTTTACAATATCCAAGATTACCCAACAATTGTTTCCATGTATACTTTTGCTGGGAGTTACAATAGTTACAATTTTCATATTTTCTGTGTTGTTATTTATTGGACTCATGTAGCAAAGCACAGACAACAGTACAACCACACGCAAAATGATTAGAGCGTAAGTTCAAAGACGCATCCACATAACTAAAGCTTTTCATTTCTGGAGGATAAAAATCTAATTTTGTTCCCCTGTTCTTTGTACGAAGGGGGAAAAAATCTCTTTTTATGATGACTCTATAACTTATTTTGGATGCAATGTCATAGGGAGTATAGAATGCCAAACTAGCCATTTGCATGTACATAAAGAAGCATATTTCTACACAGGAAATCTAATTACTTTATTTTTAGTGGCTTTAATGCTTTGATAAGCAAAGTTCATGGAAAAGCCATGTAATTGGTAGAGAACTTTTTTACTTTTGCATCAAGTCTCTTAATCCTTAAACATTAGAGTAATTTTGCATCTAGCCCAGGGTAAATTAGTTTCTTTAGGTTTTTTCAACTTTCCAGCATTATTTATTTTCAATTTGAAATTCTTTTAATATCAAAGTGGGTGTAATTAATTCTTCATTTCTGATGATCTGAAAATTAAAATGAGAAATTACAAATTATATATCAAAGAACTTTAATAAAATATACCTAATATAAGTAGTTCAAGTTTACTGAGCCTACATAACAATTTTTGTGGGTTGCTTTTTCCTATATAAAACCATACTTTAGTGCCATCTAGTGCACTGAAAAATCACATAGGGAACTTTCTCAAATCTCCACTGGCCTGCCTTTCTAGAAACACTTCAAAACTCCAAGATTTGAATTTATCACATAAAATAAACAATGGATTGTCTATTGTTACCCATTATAAACTCAAATGAATCTAAGCTGGTACTAATATGTCAGCAAGTATATATGAACGGTTCCAAGTTGTTCTCCATTTCAAAGAGATTCAACTCTTGCTTCGCTTCACATACATTAAAAACCAGAGGACTTTTCAGTGAAATCCAGTTTACAGCTAAGTATCTTGTGCTTGACACCTAGCTGTGAATTATTCAGCTCTCTAAAATACGTGTTACCCAGAGCCTGAGCAACCATGAGCAATTCATGCTGGATGAACTACTGTACTGCCATGTTCTATGGGGAAAAAAACCCCCAAAACAACACAGAACAAACACACCAAAAGCAACCCTATGATAAATGTAGAACTGAAGATGAAATTTGAAAACAAGAAACAGGAATTGCACAGCAATTTCACTGCTTCCCCTGTTATATTTTATCATCAGCTCTTATGTGATAGACAGTGTAAGTAAATTTTTCAAAAACCTAACTCTAAAGCCGTGTCTACACGTGCATGCTACTTCGAAGTAGCAGCACTAACTTCGAAATAGCACCCGTCACGGCTACATGTGTTGGGCACTATTTCGATGTTAACATCGACGTTAGGTGGAGAGACGTCGAAGCCGCTAACCCCATGAGGGGATAGGAATAGCGCCCTACTTCGTCATTCAACGTCGAAGTAGGGAACGTGTAGTCGTTGCGCGTCCCGCAACTTCGAAATAGCGGGGTCCGCCATGGCGGCCATCAGCTGAGGGGTTGAGAGACACTCTCTCTCCAGCCTCTGCGGGGCTCTATGGTCACCGTGTGCAGCAGCCCTTAGCCCAGGGCTTCTGGCTGCTGCTGTGGCAGCTGGGGATCCATGCTGCGTGCACAGGGTCTGCAACCAGTTGTCGGCTCTGTGTATCTTGTGTTGTTTAGTGCAACCATGTCTGGGAGGGGCCCTTTAAGGGAGCGGCTTGCTGTTGAGTCCGCCCTGTGACCCTGTCTGCAGCTGTGCCTGGCACCCTTATTTCGATGTGTGCTACTTTGGTGTGTAGACATTGCCTTGCAGCGCCTATTTCGATGTGGTGCTGCGCAACGTCGATGTTGAACATTGACGTTGCCAGCCCTGGAGGACGTGTAGACGTTATTCATCGAAATAGCCTATTTCGATGTGGCGACATCAAAATAGGCTACTTCGATGTCGGCTTCACGTGTAGACGTAGCCTAAAAGGTATAAAATACATAGAGTAAATAATAGCCATCAGTCCACATTGCTGTTACACTGAAGTCAAGGCAGTATCACCCCAGAGTGGTATCAAGCCTCTGAATGAATCTGCTTGGATTTAGTATGTTGTCTCCATCTCACTGATACAAACCTTTATTTCCAGTGCCCTGACTCCAGCATCAGTATTGTAATTTACTAATATGGTAAACTCTTTCATATCTGGCATTCTATCATGTGGAACTCTCAAATATCCTCTGTTTTAACCATAAGTAAATTTTAGTTACATTTTCCATAAGTACAGTATAGTGCAAGTAAATACAAATAAATACAGCAAATACACTACACAGTACTACTGTTGTTGGTGAATAAAGTACTCTGTGTGCATTTTTGTTTGTTTCTTAATATCTGATCTTGTTTTTCTCTAGTGTTACGCATTTCTAGATATACCCCTCTATTATCCAGAACATTTGAATATCCAACAACCTCTCAGTCCCAGGGCTACTGGATATGAAAAAGTTTACTTTACAAGCAATAGGCTACAACCCAACGAGGTGCCTGGGTGAAACCTGCAACTGCCCCAGGGCAGTGTTAATATATGAATCCTTAACTTGGAATCTACAGATTTCTGAGCCCATCTGCATGGAGCCTTTGAAGCCAATTGGACTATACTGACACGCACTAACAGAGGATCTGCATCTTTGGTTCTAATGCAACTGTCAGCTAGTGTAATGTTCTATTTTCCGTTGTCCTACTCATAATTCTTTGCAATTATCCATCCCTCCCTCCCTCACCCTATGAACATATGGGAAAATAGGAGGAAAAAACACTTTCTATATTGAGTAAAGAAATAAACAGGCTAATACCAATGATACAAGGTTCCCAATGACTAATAACAATCTATGAATTTCTTCAGTTTCCTCAGTTTGGCTAATCTAATAGTTTTGCCAAAGGCCAGAGTAGCACTTACAGACCTACCAATTAGCCAGCCATGCAAAATGTGAGCATTTTTGTAAACCTTTGACAACAACCTGAAATTTTGGAGGGCGTGTGCAGAATAGAATCCTTGCTTGCATTAATAAAAAGATGGAACAATGATTAACACAACATTAAGGGCAAAGAAAGGCTATTTTTCCCTGATGAATTCTGCTTGAATTGAGAATGAGGAAAATCTTCATGGCAGTGGCAATTGTTAGGCTGGGAATGATGTCTCCAAGAAAAGTTGCCAGCAGCCCAACCCTTGGCTTTTTCTTCATGGACATCACTTGATAACAAATAGGACGTCTTCATGTCACCTTCCTATTTGTGAGTCTGTTGATAGCTGGTCATCCTGATTCTGGAGCTGCAGGTCTTATTACAGAGGGAACAGGTGTTGGTAGCTGTTGGAAGGGCACTTATAATATACAACAGAAAGCACCTAGTAGGTTAATGGACTCCAGGTCTAGCACATTATTTTATTATTATAGGTGTTTTCCATTGTGAGTTGTGATTCGCCGATTGGTGTTTGATTAAGGAGGTGCCACCCGATTTAGAGTAAACAAATGGATGAAGTATTTGCTTCTCTGAGCCTATTGCTAAATTACGTGAAATCCAGAGTTCAGGCTTGGGATGGAGAACATGGTCTTCATGTTGGGATGGAGAACATGGTCTTGGCTGGTACTGTCATTGCATGGACAATATGTTGGGGATTACACATTACAATCTCTATCTAGTTTTATGATCTGTGGAAAGCATTGGAGGTTTTGCACTGTGATGATCCACTCTGATTCTGCAGCAGATATAAGCAGGTAGTAAGTTTTCATAGTTCTGACACTTGTGACCAGGGCATGAGGCTTCTGATAGAAAACACATGGGGAAATAATGACAGCTTAACATTTTCATCAGAGGTGATCAAAATTTAGGACTCATATTTTTTTAACACGTGCTACTTCCCTGGATTTCCATATGTGGTGAAAATTTGTCTTGATTCCCCTGTAAGGAATGCTTAGGCCCTGACTCAGCAAAAGTATTTAAGCTTGGGCTTAATTTTAAACATCCACTTAAGTGGCTTTTAGGAGGACTTTAATGAGGAATGAGAATCACATCCCGTTGCCAAGAGACAGGGGTTTCAGCTGAAGTGCTTCTGTAACTGAAGTAAGATGGTATGCTCCAACACACAGTCCCACCAAGCTAGTTTTAGCAGGTAGGGAGTACTTGAAAAAAATGTGAGGAGTCAGCTGCTTCTCTCCATCTCTCTGTAATGGTGGAGCAACCCTACCCTTCTATGGAACAGCTACGTCTATGTAAAGGGATGCTTCTTTCCCCACAGTGAAAGAAAGGAACTCCCTCAGTGCCCAGATGCTCCCAGCCATGTCTCCGAGAGGCAGTTTCACAGAAGTGGGAGGGGAAGCAGGGCAAGAGGGAGAACTCCAAGCCTCATGAACCCCCAGCTCTGTAGGCAGACACTACAGCTCTGTAGATTGGGTGGGGGAGGTAGCTCTGTTCCTTTCCCCTCTGCCCCTCCCCACTCCAAGCTGGGAAAGGAGCAAAATCTCCCAGGCCCTGCACAGAGCTACAGAGTTGGGCTACGTCTACACGTGCATGCTACATCGAAATAGCTTATTTCGATGTAGCGACATCAAAATAAGCTATTTCGATGAATAACGTCTACACGTCCTCCAGGGCTGGCAACGTCGATGTTCAACTTCGACGTTGGGCAGCACCACATCGAAATAGGCGCTGCGAGGGAACGTCTACACACCAAAGTACCACACATCGAAATAAGGGTGCCAGGAACAGCTGCAGACAGGGTCACAGGGCGGACTCAACAGCAAGCCGCTCCCTTAAAGGGCCCCTCCCAGACACAGTTGCACTAAACAACACAAGATACACAGAGCCGACAACTGGTTGCAGACCCTGTGCCTGCAGCATGAATCCCCAGCTGCCGCAGCAGCAGCCAGAAGCCCTGGGCCAAGGGCTGCTGCACACGGTGACCATAGAGCCCCGCAGGGGCTGGAGAGAGAGCGTCTCTCAACCCCTCAGCTGATGGCCGCCATGGGGGACCCCGCAATTTCGATGTTGTGGAACGTGGATCATCTACACGTTCCCTACTTTGATGTTGAACGTCGAAGTAGGGCGCTATTCCCATCCCCTCATGGGGTTAGCGACTTCGACGTCTCGCCGCCTAACGTCGATTTCAACTTCGAAATAGCGCCCAACACGTGTAGCTGTGACAGGCGCTATTTCGAAGTTGGCGCCGCTACTTTGAAGTAGAGTGCACGTGTAGACACGGCCTTGGTGTCCAGGGCTGGGAGGGTGGGGTGAGAGTACTGCTCCTTTCCCTGCTGGGAGCGGGGATGGGAAAAGGAGCAGAACTCCCAGGCCTGCCCTCAGCCTATGCACAGAGCTCTGTCTCTGTGTACAGCATTTGGAGAGGGTGAGCAGGCAGCTCTGCTCCTTACTCCACTGGCTCTCCCAGTGGGAAAACGAGCAGAACTCTGCCCCTCAGCTCTGTACACAGATGTAACAACTCTGTACAGAGGTAGGGGTTCTATTCTTGACTTCTTTCCCCACTCATTGCTGTACTGCCTCAAGCTCCTCCTCCCCCAGTGATGTGGAATGGGGAGGGGAGGAGAACATGGGGGTCCTTGGCTAGGGACAGGCTGGAGTCATGTGGGGGTCATGTAGGGAGATCACGTGGCCCCCAGGGGTGTGCCCTGTCCTTCCTGTACCAGCAAAATCTTCTGTTTACTTGCACAACCGGCTAAAGTTCATGCCATTGCCCTTCTCCGGTGCTTAAAAGAAACCCAGCTCCCGTAGAAAAGCAGTTGGAGACCTAGAATTCAGTCTCTATGGCTTTTCAGCAAGGATTGCACAGCGTCAACCTTTCCACCTTCAAATCCCCAAAGGAGCTAAAGAAATGAATTTAATTAAATAATGTTATAACATCCTATGATGAAGAAACTAATAATAATCTAATTTTGACAGTATAACATAACTATTTTATGACCAACCAAAGTTATCGTGACAGTTACATTTAAACATAAATAAAGAAAACAAATTGGAACCTGAACAGCTCAGTCCTCACAGAAACAGTAAGAAATTAAGAATTCCCAAAAGCCTAAAATTCATCCATCATCATCTCATTTATAATCTTTGATCATCAAATCTGCATAATTTACTGAATCTAAAACACTTTTTTCCTTCTACTTCCTTGTAGCATCCATTGCAGACTCTTCCTCTGCTGAAATCACTACTTGGCAGTCAGCTAAATGATTAACCAACCACTCAGTTAAGTCACAAGTGTGTTGATTTTTAGAAAACTCATCAAAAGAGAACACAAAGACTAAGAAAAACAAAATAGCAATGACGCTTTCCCCATGACTACATATAAACTACTGGAATTGAGAAAAATTAACCAGAAGAGTTTGGTTAAAATCGAAACAACATTCAAAACTTATGATTAAAACAGAATAAGTTACTTTTCCTTCCAATTTCCCCCGTGCTGTAAATAACACTCCCCCATTTTTCCCCATTGCAGGGTTAACAATCTCACTAACCTGCTGCAAAAGGCTTCAGAGTTAGGGACAACAGCCAAGCCCACCAATAAGGAGGGGCAACTTTCCTGGGGCCCAGCCATTCAAAAGGACCCAGGACTCCCAGAGGCCGCTGCTGCTACTGTGGCAGCGGCTGGATCCCTGGGGCCTTTAAATCACTCGCGGAGTGAAGTGTGGCTTTGCTGGTCGACACAACTCACTCCTACCCCCAGGTTCACCAATGGGTGAGGAGGAAGGGGCAACAGGAGCAGTTGTCTTTGTGCCTGGTGTTTCGAAGGGGCCTGGAGCTCTGGCTGCTGCTGCTGATACATTGGCAGAGGTGGCAGCTGGAGCTCCGGGCCCTTTTGAAGAGCTGCAGCAATGCTGCTCTGACTGCATGTGGCTGAGAGGAAGGGGAGCAGCGCTGGAGGCGTTGAGGGATGAATGCCCTAGGCCTGCCCCTTTTACCCTTGACCCCTCCTCTTCTGGGGTGTAGAGTCTGGCTCCCCCACTGCCACCTTGCCTCAAAGCCTGCTGCACCTGTTGGCCCTGCTGCCTACTCCCACCCACGAGTCTCTTAAAGAGACACCTCCCAATTAGGCACATGGATTACATGGGGGCCAGTGAAGTGTTTTTCTAGAACACCTTAGCTGAAGGGAAACTGACAGTGATGACAACGTCCTTCCTTCTTTGTGGTACTTCGACCAGGCTCTTAGGAAGGACAGGCAGCAATGCTCTCCTGTTCCACCTCAGTTAGGTAAGAAATGTTTGTCACTAATCAACTGGACTCAATACACTGGAGTTCAGTCCTGGTTCTGCCACAAACTCTTTCAGTGACCATCAACCAGTCAGTTAAGTTTAGATTCCACAAAGACACTGAGTCTCCTAACTTTCATTGAACTCAGTGGAAGTTAAAAGAAACTAAGTAGCTTTGGGGGTCTGGGCTTTTATGTTTCTCTGCCTCACTTTAACACATCTAACATGAGAATAATATTGCACCCTTTATCTACGTATTTAGACTGTAAACCTTCTGTGACAGATTGTCTTTGAAGGTGTTTTTGTACATTGCCCAAGATGATAGAGGCCTTGAGCTAAATTTGCAACTCTGGGTTCTATAATGCAAATTGCAATAATCTCTATGAGTATGGGTGTGTGTGGTAGTGGTGGTGGCTTCTCCTCACCCATTTTAGGTGGGATCAACTACAGGAATCTACTGTACCCTGTGAGGGCCAGTAAGAGTGGTAGAATCTCCAGGATGCACCTCAAACATCCAGAAAGATCACAACATGCATGAGCTTCACAATAATCTTTTACTAGTTACTTACTCCCTTACTAATTGATACAAGAAAGACTAAAATAATGTGAATCTGATTAAGAGAAAAGCAAGCGTCAGCACTTGGTTTGAACTTTAATCTGAATTGGCAGTTGATGTGAGTGATAGAAAAAGTTTAATGTGTATAGTAAGTTCACAGGGATCTAGCCAATATGTTTTATCCACTGGCTTTCTTTTTTTTTTCTCTGCTGTGAATTATCAGGTGACTCAGGGGAAGAGGAGATATATTTTTCTAGCTGTATCATTTTCTTAGCATCATATACAGCTCAAAGGTTTTCAGAATGAATCATGAAGTTTATACTGGGGAAAATGTAATAAGAGGTTACTGACAGGATCATAAGGCATAGTTAGGGGTGCAAGGCATAGTGAGTGAATGCACCCCTAACTATTCAACAAACCACCTCTTATAGAACCATGGAAATTGTCCTCCTTTCTCAATCTTCCAAACTGAGTTCTTAGACGTTCAACTAAATTTAGCTCCCAGTTACACCTAGTGTAGGAACATACAGTTGCAGAATGGAGTGAGTCCTAGCTGTTTCAGGGAAGTTGCAAGAAACTCTGCAGTAGGCATTTAAGGGAGAACCTACTCCTAAGGAAAACTTTCCTCCAACTTCCCAATAGTTAGACATTAAGAGGGTAGGAAAAAAATTATACAAAAAGTTTCTCCATCAAAACTTGGTTTATTCTCTGGCATGAAATTGTCCATGAAAAATTTGTCAACAGTCACAAAGCTTTCTTTTTCAACACTCTATTCTGTCAGCTTATTCTTATACACTACACATACATTGTCCACAAATTAAAAGTTTTGATCCCTTACTTCTGGGAAGGTGGATACTAACCTTAACGGATTATTAAATGTAAAGGTAGCTGAGTTATACAAATATCATATTTACATGTATTTTGAATATTGCCCTGAGTGGCCAGCATATTTTAGCCACACCATTCATGCTAAATTCCATGTGAATATTTGTGTTCTTCTGACTTAGATGCCCTAAAAATACAATCTTGTTTCACCAGACCATGAGTGATCCATGCTACATCAATCTGCCTCAGTGGCTTTCCCTCAGGACATAATTTAATGGGTGAATCAAACCTAAAAAAAAATGTCAAAATAAACTATTTCCTGTGCCCCCCATATGCTGCAATTCCAAGAGGCTTTTCCACTCAGCTTTCTTAGCCCCTTACTCTAAATTAGGATTTCCTCTGGGATCCTTTGACCACTCTGCAGTGTTCTATCTTAATTGAGAGCTCAGTGGCTTTTCTGAGGACCAGTTGCCTTCAGGATGTCACCTCTCCCCTAAATCCACATCCTCACTTGGGGTGCAACTGAAATTAGTCACAGGTAGGGTTGGCCAATTTCAGTAGGACACCTCTTTCTGTACTTCTTCCCTCAACTGTTGCGTCCTGTTCTGCTCCGCAATATTTCTCCAAACCTACTCCTAATTAAAATAATATTCCAGTAAACACCACAACCCAGAAACAAGGTACAAACATGTACTGTCAGACCCACCTGGAGGAATTCTGGTGATGTTTAGAGAGGTGGATATTTGAAGAGAAACAGAGTCAAAATTATATGTGGAGTCGATCAGCAAATCTAATCCCACTGATCTTAGAGGCCATCTCAGGATACATGGTAGCTGAGAATCCTCAGGGAAAGTGGTTATGTAGAACTCTTATGCACTAAACGTACAGAAAACAGAGTCACTAATCAGAGATAAATTTGTCATTAATATATAGCCAGAGGGCAAACTTAGACAATTTTACAGCTGTTTCCAATTTTTAAGCTAGAGCAAACAGCATAGATTAGTTCTCCAACTTTCCCCTCAAAAGTAAATGCCAATAAATTCCAGGTCTGAAATTTTACTGTTTAACCTCAGGAACTAACATGTTGATCCTATTGGCAATAGAGGCAAAAATGTAATAGTGGTGATCTTAAGAACAGAAGCAAGTCACTTACCTCACCCAGATACAGTCTATCCTCCGGGAGATGCAATGAAGTTGTGATGGAACCTTCCAACACATGACCACATAACTTTGAGTCTGGTAACAGAAATATTTGTTACAGTGACACTGAGTGACCAGCTGAATGAGGTCCAGATGAAACCTGGGAACAAATAGCACTAAACACTGGGGCAGATAGGATCTGACCTTTTCCCTCTGCTCTATGGTTCACATTTGCCAATAAGCATCCGGAGCTGCCTTGAGTTGTATCCAGAGCATCCCCTGGATCCCATGAGATTTCACAGAGAGTGCATCGGTGGAGAAGAGATACAAGAGGTAGCAAGGGACCGCTCAAAGTACGGGATTTCCACTGACATCAAGCCTGTCCCTTCTTTCATGCCAGGATAGATATCTGTAATAATAATCCTATCATCTCCAGCGGTCACCGTGCTCACTGTTATTTATACCTGTCACTCTAGGGTGACTGCTGCAGCTCTGAGCCATCTCCAGGAGTCCTAAAAAGAGGGCAGACATTTTTGTAACATCACATGTCTTCCATAAACCACCCATCTTCCAAGTTACAAATCTGGGTGACCTCAGATTGCAAATTACCTTGATTTGGAGAGTCATAATGCCCTGTCACCTTGTGCTATTCTAGGTTTGGGTTCTTTTTATTTTTTATTTTTTGGTTTTGTTTGGAGGATGAGGGGCAGGGACTGGCTATTTTTATAAATACTACAAATGCCCATAGATATTTTAAGGCCAGAAGAGATTGTTAGAACATCTACTCCAGTGGTGGGCAAACTGCAGCCCATAGGCCACTTGGTGGTAGCCTGAGGATCTATCTGTGGCCCAGAGATCCCCTGGATGCCCCCCTTTAACATATGCCTCTCAAGCATTCAGACACAGGTGTCCTACACTTCCTATTCCCCACCCCCTAGAACTTTTGGAGCATGCAAATCACCTGATTGACACTCTGTTCCTGCTTGTCCCCTTGCCTCCCAGAGCTGGAGCAGCCACAAATCAGCTGTTCATGACATTCCAGATCTGGGAGGGATAGGAAGAAGCAGGGACAAGTGTAACTCAGCAGATTCACAATCCTCCTACAGTGCTGGGATGAGGGCGAGGTGTAGGAAGTGCAGGATTCTGGACCCCACAATGTGCAAAGGTGCATGGCAGAGGTGGACAGACAGAGGTGCCACAGGGCTGCAGGTGGAGCCCAGTGGGCTGCAGGCTGTGAAGCCTACTGGGATGAAGGAGGGCCACTCTTGCAGCCCACTCACCATCTGTTGTTGCCCATAGCTGATCTACTCTGACTTGCATCAGTCAGTCAATCTGGTTTTATCCAGTAATTCCTCTCACTCTCTGTTACTCAAAACCACACAGTGACTGTACTTTCCTAGAGGCTTGTCTGGGTAGCAGAAAGTTAAGACTTTTGCCTTTCTCTAGTCATGACTAATGTTTGTGGGTTCATCCTTCACTAAGCACCCACTGGAATTGAGGGGACTGGCTCTCCACCCCGGCTCTGAAGGTTGTCAGCCCTCACTAGAATGTCATAAATACAGTGATTCATCTCGTTCACTAACATTTTTCATAGGAACCATGAAGAGAAACCCCAGCTGAAAACATCAATTATTATCTGTGGGTGTCAGGTAAGTTTGCTTTCCTTCACAGCCCACTTTCACCCCAAGGTGTTAGCCACAAATGCCAACTGTAGGGCTTATATTTATCACAGATGCACAGTTGTCTTCTTCCATTAACAATGTAGATATTCTCCATTGATTTTGAGTATTCTTCCATTGGTTGCTTGTAACAATTTATGCTCATGCTCACAACATTCTTGCCCAAATTTCACTGAAGCTAGAGCTCTGTTTCTACATGACAATGACTTCAGCAATGGCAGGATTTAAAAAGAGCGTTTTAAAAGTAGGTGTTTTCTGTTCCACTTAATTGGTTTCCTCAGTGGATCTCAGACTTCATTGCACCTTGAGTCCCTTCTGATAACAAAAGATTAACTTGTGTTGCCAGGAGGTGGGGACCAAAACCTGAGCCAGCCTAAGTCCCACCAATCTGGGCAGGACAGAAGCCCAACCCCACATCACTCCAGGCATCAGGGCCAAAGCTGAAGCCCAAATGTTTCAGCAACAGCTGAAGTCCTGTAACCTGAGCCCCTCACTCTGAGATGAAGCCCTCAGTCTTCATTCCTTGATGGTGGAGGTGAGGCTTCAGATTCAACCCAGGTGGGGTGGGGTCCATGTTTGGCCCCATGACATAGGGTTTGTGCTTCAGGCTTTGGTTGAACCCCAAGCTGCTGCAGTCTGCAGCCCATCAGGATGAAGGAGGGCCACTCATGCAGCCCACTCACCATCTGTGGTTGCTCATTGCTGATGTACTCTCACTTGACCCACTTTGCTGCTCCAACCGACAGTGTGAGAGTCCCTTGCCTTTCCCAACACTTGTACTTTACATAAAAACAATCCATCCTTTTCTGCCTTGCTTCTGAAATAATTATTATCCCTCTCTGGAAATTGGAGACAACAAAACAGAGTTGGGTTAGCAATAAACACAACACTGAAAATAGACACCTTAAAGATAAAATGCCTTCAAATAGACCAGAATATTTTTCATGGGCTTCACAGAGTTTCTTTCTGCAGCCAGAGAACCTTCCATTCTCTACCCCACCTTCCCCACCTTTGCTAGGAGTTTACCATGAGTAATCCCAAAAATAATATTTGGATGATTGAAATGTTAGGGTATAATGTTACCGTGGGATAGAAACATCTTTCCCCCCTCTCCCCACACTTTGGAGAAGGAAAAATTAATGCTGTGATGGAAAGTAAATGGAATACTTCAAAAAGTTATTTTACACTTGAGCCATGTTGTTCTCAATAAGTCTTAATTTTCTTGGAGTGACATCAATCAGGTTGAAGAACAAGGCTAGAAAGTGACTTGCACCTTGAGCTAACAGTGAACGAGAAAAGAAATAAAAGCCCAGTGGTAGCTCATTTGCCAGGGACAACTTCTTCTGATAGCTCAGATGGGCATGGTCCTGCAAGGGGATACATTCCCTCTGCCAGGTGCTGAGTGCTCTCTGCCCTCATACATATCTGTGACCCAATCTCACGTGATCAGGTACTATAGTTGCAAGGTGCACAGACTTCAATACAACAGTTGCTCCCCAACTGGTCTGGAACCCAGGGCTTTGGTTATATGTGCCAGATCAGCCACCTTCTAATCACTTGTGTGTGCTTCAAGTCAGCATGGAATTTGAGCTGTTACAAGACCGCTACCCTTGGTGCTCCAATCCCCTAGTTAGCAATATTCACTCAAAGCTCTCTGTTTCAGCAAAAGCCTCTTAGTGAACTCACTGGCTAGGACATTCAAAGAAGAGCAACACAAACCCTACCAAAGTGAAATTATTTAACAGATATTTGTGGGAACTCAAGAATGCTGTTGTGATTAAGTCAAAGGCTTGGGACTCAGGGCAGGGCTACGCTTTAGTGGATGGTTGAATTAAAATACACAATTGCAGCTGCATTAATTACATAGCTGAAGGTGAAGTGTCTTAATTTGGGGCTCTGTATCTTCTCCACTATGGGAGGTCAACAGGAGTATTTACTCCAGTTGACTTCCATTACTTCTAATGAGGAGAAAAAGTACCAGTGCTGATTCAGGTGCCCAGTAAATTTCAATTTAGTGTGTCCCTACCAAGCACTAAATCCAACCCTGGAAGATTGAGCACAGCAGGGTCGATCTTCCCTGAAGTGTAGTCATGGCCTCAGAAGATCAACATGAAATTCCTGGCTGTTCCACAGACTTCCTGTGAGTCTTCAAGCAAGTTCTTCAATTTCAGAGGGCCACAGTTCTTCCTTCTAAAATGAGGATAATAATCCTTCTTACCTCACAAGGGTGTTGGGTGGCAAAATGCATAAATACTTGGGAAGCACTAATCTGTAAACAGGCTACACACCAGCAAAGTGGTCTCTCTTTTACCTTACTAAGCGTGTACCTTGCATACCTGAAAACTCAATCCACTGATCAGAAATTTGGTCCTGACCCAAAGTTTAGCTGCATAAACTAATGTGCCCTGAATGAATACTTCTGTGGAATTCTGCTTCACTCACTGGGCACTTTTCTGGACAATGAATGAGGCAAAGACTGATGGAGTTAATCTTGTTTGCATGTCTGCATATGCAGTTAAATTAGCTACACACAGATTCAGTGCAACATAGATTCCTTATGGATGTTATTTCCCTCTGCGGCCTTGTCTTTGGGTACCATTAGATGGGGATTGGTGCGGGGGAGGGGAAGGGGTTGAGATATACAGGGATGTTCTGAGTATGTCTTGGTTAATATCCATGAGTGATCCACCTGTGATAAGCACAATAGAAACTCTGTTTTATTACCTGGCTTTGTGTTCGCAGCTAAACTGCTTCTCTCAGCCATTAAAAATATTGTTAAACAGCAAGTTAGACTTGAAAAGGATGTTTGAGGTTGGGTGGTTTTAGCACTGCAGTTTACCATTCGCAGTTCACACTTGCACTGTACCGGATTCCCCACGAAGGCTCAATTAAGATTCAAAAGAGATTGGTTTTATTCACTTAAAAAAATAAGAATGGAAGCTGTGAGCCTCACAACCAGCTATCTTATCTGATTTGTTATTTTTTTAAAATGAAATGTTACAAGTGAGTAACTCTTGTGTGATACCTCACAATTTTTCAAGTGAAAATGATTTTGTGATTGGACAAATTATTCATATTTCCTCAGTATTCACCAAGAGCATACATAGAAATTTGATTCTTAGAAGTTGAAAGTTCAGTTGTGTAGGAAGCTCCGTAGGAGATGTGCCTACATTCATTATGAGAAGGCAATCTCTGCAGGAAATCACAGAAGCAGGTTTGCACTCAATAATAATAATAATAATAATAATAATAATAATAATAATAATTTGCATTTTTTGTGCTTCCAGTTGATGATCACCTGGTGCTTTACCAGCCGTATCTGCTCTCAGATTAAAAAGGTACAAATGAGCTGATGGATGAGAGGAAGACAGGGAAGAAGCTCCTTATGATGAGACTGGGACTTGAGATCTGAATTTGAATTCTGGCTCTCTAACACATTTCCTACAAAGGGGAGGGGGGTGTCTGAGCGGTTAGAGCATAACCTGTGTAAACCCAGGGCTGTGAGTTCAATCCTTGAGAGGGTCTCTGGGGGGGCTATGGCAGGTTAGTTTACCAAAAAGCCTGTTAAAGATTGTGGTAAATCATGCAGGAGACTGGGCATGATGACATCTCACAGGCTGGGTTTACATGAGAGAGTTTTGCCTACAGAAGGGGCCTTCTGTGAACATAACTCGGAGAGGGTGTGTCTATGCTAGCAAGTAGGTTTGAAATTCAGAGAGGAAGATGGAGTTCTTTCGAAAGAACCCGTGGAACATCTACACTCACATGGCACTCTTGAAATTAACTTTGAAAGAACTCCCCCAATCTTTCAAAGTCAGTCCTCCATTTCTGGGATGGGAAGAGCTCCCTCCTTTGAAAGATTATTTTGAAAGAGAGCACGTGTAGACACTCCACAGCATTCTGTTTTGAAAGAGAGAGTCCTCCATGACCATGATCAGCTGGCAGGCATTGGCGCTGCTAACAGCACAAGCAGAGCTCTATGGCCCCAGCATCCAGCCACGTGTAAGGACACAGGCCTCCAGAAACCCCCAGGCAGGAAGCTGAGAGCATGCAGGCAGCAGCAGCCCACGCTGCTGCCCAGCCAGCTATCAATTGTGATGCTCCAGCTCGCCCATTGCTCTCCTCAGCATTATGGCCAGCGCCCTGACCCCCCGCCCACCCAGAGAGCCCCCCAAGCACTGGGCCCCCTCCTGGACTGACACTGAGGTGCAGGACCTCCTTGCCCTCTGGGCAGATGAAGAGGTCCTACACCAGATGGGGGTCCGATGCAAGAATGTGGCAGCATGCCAGCGCCTTACCACGGATATCACCAGCTGGGGTCACCCCACCTGGACCCCAGACTGGGTGAGGTCCAAGGTGAAGGAGCTGCACCAGGGCTACTGCCGGGCTCAGGACATGGCTTGGCAGTCTGGGGCAGTGTTCACCCACTGCCCCTACTGCTGAGAACTCGACTGCTGGACATGGCGCGACGGAGCAGGAGCCCAAGATGGGGACAGACAGGGAGGACCTTCCCGGACCCAAGGCTGGCACCAGGCGCGCATGGAGGCTGGACGCCACCACCGATGAAGAGGTCTCAAGGGAGGGGGCCCTTGTCATCGACATCCCATCTGGGCCGTCCAGCCGGGCCCCATCCACCCATGCTTCATCTGACTTCCTGGAAGGACCCACAGGTAGGTGGCCTGCACACCAGCCACCCCAGGGACTGGGGAGGGGGTATCTGGTAATGCCCAGGATGGCCACAGCCCTCCCACATGCCTGCCACTAGGGCCTGTGGACCCCAGACGGCCACATTCCCCAGGCTCAGGTCGGGGGATGGGGGGCGATGTGTGGTGCTCAGCACAATGTAGGTGGGACAGCACCACAGGCCGGCCGGCTGTGGAGGGACCAGGGGGATCAGCATGGGGCAGCCAGTGCCCTTGGCACCCACACAGGGAACCTCGGGACATGGGCATCACAGGGCACCTGGGGGCACAAGCTTCTGTGCCTGGGACTAATGCCCCCCCCGGGCTCTCCCCTTTTGTCTCCACAGCTCCCGTAGCCAGCGGCCAGACCAGCTCGACCACCGAGGGCAAGGGGGAGCAGCCCAGATCCTGTGCCATCCCTGCATGGGCTCACCGCCAGGCCACATGCTGCTGCCACCAGGGCAGGGAGGGGGAAACTGGGGATGCTGCCCACACCACAGCACTGCAGGACCTATCCGGTGTGCTGCAGTAGTGGCTGACCATGGAGCGGTAGTGCCGGGACCGGGTGGCAGGCAGCCAGCCAAGACACCCTGACGCAGGCCGTGGCCAGCCACCTGGCCCTGATTGCCACACTATCACCACCCATTCCTGCAGCTGTAGGCAAGGACAGGCCTGCCTCCCAAGGTCTGTGAGAGTGAAAGATCGTTGTTCAGGATGGATTGCAGATCACTGATTATGTGCTGGAGAGGCCTTAGGTGGGGGCTGTATGTGATGATCAGTGGTGTTCTCTTGTTTTCCTTGCGAGGCCTGTCTTTCACTCTCACAGACCTTGGGACAGACCTTGAACAAATCCTCACCAGCCACTACAAATCACAAACCAGTGACTCTAGGCCTGGAACCAGTGCCTGCAACAGTCTTCGCTGCCAACTCTGCTCACATATCTACACTAGTGACACCATCACAGGACCGAACATCAACTATATCGTCAGGGGCTCCTTTACCTGCATATCTACTAATATAATATATGCCACCATGTGCCAGTAATGCCCCACTGCAATTTACATTGGCCAAACTGGACAGTCTCTCCATAAAAGAATAAATGTACATAAATCAGACATCAGGAACGGTAATGTACAGAAGCCTGTGGGAGAACATTTCAATCTCCCTGGACACTCAGTGGCAGATTTAAGGGTGACAGTCCTGAAACAAAAAAATTTCAAAAATCAAATGGAGAGAGAAATCTCTGAGTTGCAATTTATTTGCAAATTTGACTCCATTAACCAAGGATTAAACAGAGACTGGGAGTGGCTTGCAGCTTACAAAGACAGCTTCTCTGCTCTGGGTGCCAATATCTCCGCATTAGATGCTGACAAAGGCTCACATCCCCCTGTCTGATCTGACTTTTTTTTTCCTCTTTTGGTAAGTGCTGTTGATAATGGGCCATTTCCACCTTGCTGAATAGACCTTGTCAGCTCTGGAGCTCCCTTTTACTGGGACCTCACTCTTTAAATACCCCTCTTAAACCGCCCCCCCATGCATCTGATAAAGTGGGTTTTTGCCCACGAAAGCTTATGCTTCAAAATATGTTAGTCTATAAGGTGCCACAAGACTTCTCGTTACCCTCATTGTGGACGCCCTGCTGGCAGCGCTGTGCAGCATTGCCGCAGATGCACCTGATCTCATCAGATGGCTGGGTGATCCCCCTGGGGCTGTGGAGCTCCCCCACCGGCGCACCGCTGGGCACCACCCCCCAGGTGCCCTGACGCCTCTGGACTACCCCAGCAGCACTGACTGGTGGAAGCGCCTGGTGCGGGGGGAGGGGGGTGAGGGAAGGTGGCTGCGGAACTTCCACATGTCGAGGAAGACCTTCAAGGAGATCTGCCACTGGCTTGCCCCCGCACTGCAGCACCGGGACACCTGCATGCGGCCAGCCCTCACACTGGAGAAATGGGTCGCAATTGCCATCTGGACACTGGCCACCCTGGACTCCTACAGCTCCATGGGATAGCAGTTCAGGGTGGGCAAGGCCACCATCGGGGCTGTACTTAAGGAGGTAAGGTGGGGCTGGGTGTGGGGTGGGGGGGCTAGGGCAAGGGGAACCAACTGCTGCAAAGGGCCGGAGGGGGTACGGGATGGATGGGTGGGGGACAGGGTTCTGGATGAGGCAGGGGCTGGATAGGAAGGGGGTAGAATAGGCCCAAGATGGGAGGGGAGATGGCCGCCACACCCGCACTAGAGCACGTGTTCCCATTCCCCTCCTGCAGGTCATCAGAGCCATCAATGCGATGCTGCTCCTTAGGGCCATCCGCCTGCAGGGTCTGGACAACACCGTCGCCAGCTTCCAGGACTTGAGCTTTACGAACTGCATCAGCACTTTGTATGGCACGCACATCCCCTTCCACGCCCCACCACACAGTGCCGGCCGGTACGTCAACAGGACGGGCTACCAGTCAGTAGTTCTCCAGGCCCTGGTGAATGTGAGGGGCTGGTTCACCGACATCTATGTGGGCTGGGCCAGCTGTACCCACGATGCCCAGGTCTTCCAGAACTCTAGCCTCTACCAGCTCCTGGGGGCCAGCACCTTTGTCCCCCAGCAGGAGATGAGCACCTCAGCCATGCCCGCAACATCGTGGAGTGGGCCTTTGGGTGCCTAAAGGGGCGGTGGAGGTGCCTCCACATGCAGCTGGAGGTCGGGGTCCTGAACATGTTCCAGGTGGTGGGCACCTGTTGCGTCCTCCACAATGTTGTGGAGGTAAAGGGGGATGCCTATGTCCCTGGGCAGGGGGACCTTCCGGCCAGTGCTGGCTATGAGCAGCCGGGCACCGTCCCCATCCACCAGGCCCACAGGGATGGCCACTGCATCAGGGAGGCTCTCAGGCAGGCCTTTGCCAATGGCCACCTCTGACCCTCATGCACACCCACATCCCATGCACATCCGCCACCCACCATCCCCCAGGGGAGCACGGCATGGAGTGATGAACAATAAAATAAACATTTATCTACACTATTCTGATTAACTATGTACAGTGGGTGGGAACCTAACTTGGAGGGGGTTGGGGAGAACCTAACTTGGAGCGGGGCAGGCTCAGTGGGGGCGGGGGTCAGGCTTATCAGGGTGGAGGGTGAGAGCTCAGCGGGGGGGAGCGGCTGGGGGGCCAGGAGGCGGGCAACGGTGGCTGTATGGTTCCAGAGGGTGTAGCCAGTGCCCTCCAGGGTGGTCAGCAGCCTCTTCCAGGCTGCCCTCCACCACTCCATGTCAGCCTGGGTGAGCCTCAGGTGCTGCTCGGCCACCTCGGTCTGGCACTGGCTGGCTGGGTCCTCCTCAGCCCGGGGGTGGGCTGTCTGGCCAAGGACCCCATAGCGCGCTGCCTGGGGTGGTGTTCAAGCACCTCTGAGGGCTGTGGCGGGGTCGGGGGGGGAGCTTTCGGGGATGAGCGACGGCACAGGGCTCTCCCAGCCCACGGATAGTGCAGCTGTGTGGAGAGGAGGACAGTATGTCAGTATTGTGCCCTTGATAGAGGGGACCTGGCTGTGACCCACCTGCCCAAGTCCACCCCATGGGGCCCCTGCCCCCCCAAAGGACACTGACTCCCCAAGGGGCACTGATGTGCACCCCCATGGGCTGGGCATCCAGGGGTCTCTCATGCAGGTGTTGTCCAGCACTGATAGGCTTTGAGGCGGCAGTGGGACTGATGGGGGGGCTGGCTGCTGGCCATGCAGCAGTGCCGAAGCATGGGGCTAGAGCATGTGCAGGGGCTGCTCCTAGCACGTTCTCAGCTTCCTGCCATGGGTTCCCTGCATGTGTGCATCTTTCAGGCAGCTGAACACAGGGACTGTAGAGCCCCACTGCTGCCGGCTGGAGCGGCCCCGCTCTCCAGCTGACCAGCACCATGGCGGACCGATATCTCAAAAAAGCTGACTGTGTAGCATCTACACATTTACTCTTTCGATTTAGTATTTCTCAAGGGGCTGATCTTCCTGATCTGGGATCGGGGTTCGGATTTCGAAGCCTGTGCCCTGTTCTTTCGATTTCCTTTCAAAAGACAGTTTTACACGTGTGGATGCTCCTTCCACTCTTTCAAAAAAGGGCCACTTATTTCAATCTTTTGTAGCCTAGGGCTACGTCTACACTAGCACACTACATCGAAGTAGTCTATTTTGAAGTAAGAACATCGACGTGTATCGTCTAAACGTCCTCCAGGGCTGGAGCCGTCAACATTCCACGTTGAAGTAGGGATGGGGAACATCGAAAAGAGCTGTGCTGGAAGGAAATGTGGCGCGTCCACACACACAAGTGCTCCCCATTGAAATAAGGGGCCAGCAAAGCCCCAAGTCACTCCCTTAATGGGCCCCTCCCAGACACACTTGCCCTGCACAGCACGAGATCCACAGAGCCGACAACCAGTTGCAGACCCTGTGCATACAGCGTGGACCCTCAGCTGCAACAGCAGCAGCCAGAAGCCCTGAGCTAAGGGCTGCGGCATGCGGAGACCATAGAGCCCCTGCAGGGGCTGGACAGAGCGTCTCTCAACCTCTCAGCTGATGGCTGCCATGGAGGACCACACAATTTTGATGTAGCAGGACACGGATCATCTATACGCACCCTATTTCGACGTTGAACGTCGAAGTAGGGCACAATTCCCATCTTCGGATGGGAATAGTGATTTCGATGTCTCACCGCCTAATGTCGATTTCAACATCAAAATAGCACACAGCATGTGTAGACGTGACGCGTGCTATTTCAATGTTGTGCCGGCTACTTCAAAGTAGCTGGCTAGTGTAGACGCACCCTAGAAGTAACTGTCAACAGAAGTTACTGTCGACAGGGAAATTTCGATAAAATCTCTTGTCAACAGATTGCATCTACAGACAATTTGCTCTGTCGACAGAGAATTGCCAGAGTGCACTGCCCTCTGGTGCCAGAAAGCAGAATGGCAGCTCTGCAAACAGGGCTGCAGGGCCACCAGAAGCCCTCTCTGAAGACAGAAATGACTGCACTGCACTCTGCTGACAGACTCTTGTGCCTCAAATTTTTGAGGGATAAAGCTGTCGAGCCAAATGCAGAGTTCTGTTGAGGCTCTGTCAACAGAATGTTTCAACTCTGTAGCCGCTCCCTGAGTTATGGCAACAGAAAGCCCCTAGTGTAGACCCAGACTCAGTGATGTTTGGGTTCCTCCACTTCTTTTCTTGATCCAAAGTGATATCTAGAAATGTCAATGGGAAATTACAAATGACTAAGGGAGAATTCAGGGCAAGGAAAGAAACAGAACAGAACTTCTTCAGACCTCAAGAAAGACGAGAATTGTTCTTTGTTTTGCTGTAACTGGCTAATCCATGCCTAACATGAATGCCAACAGCTTTCACTGGTGAACATGTAGCTGCATTATCTTCAGTTGAAGAGTCCATATCCATTAAATCTTCTAGGTGCACCATTACTTCTTCCCTCTTGCATTCATGGTTATTTCCCATTTTCTTGGCCTTTTCTTAAATATCAACCCATCTTTCATAGGGTATGTCTATACTATGTGGAAGATTAACATGGTCAGGGTTGATCTTTCATGGTTCAATTTCATGTTCCTGGTAGAGAGAAACAAAATCAAACTATCTGGGAACAGCTGTCAACCCCTGTAGTCCTCAATATTATGAGAAGGGAGGTTGTCAGGTAAGCGTCTCCCTCAGTGAGAACTGCCAGGTAAGTCCACTGTAAATAAGTCGATTCCAGCAATGAAATTACCATAGCTAGAATTGTGTATTTACAATCAACTTTAAGGTCTCATGTAGACCTGGCCTTAGATATAGATGTATAGATAATCTATTGAAAATTTTTCTTTCTTTCTTTCTTACTTTGTCTGTAAAGAGGTCTGTGTCTACACTAGCTCCCTCCTTTTGGAGGGGACATGTTAACAAGGGATTTTGGCAGATGATAATGGTTTGGGGAAGAAGGGGCTTTCAAAGTCAGGGGTTCCTTTCAAAAGGCCCCCATCTACGTGGGTGGTGTGCATTCCAAAAGCAGCACTTTGGAATAATGCGTGGCCACCATTATGCTAATGAGGTGCTGCATATTCATGCAAGCACCTCAATAGCATCTGCTGAAATCCCTCATTAACATGCCCCTTCTGAAAGGAGGGGGCTAGTGTAGATACAGCTGAGGACAGCCATCATAAAGACAACTGATGGGTCAGGCGGAAACTAAGAGGCATATCACTAAGAATGCCTTATCTCAGACGTATTTTCCCCCTCTACCCAAGACCAGAATCCCTCTTAAAATCCCGTGTCTGTAGCTGATCCCTTGAAGCACCTTTCGGAAAGTGAACTTAACCCTGTGTAACGTGTTTATACAGCCCAGAGCATCATTGTATCTGAGCTCCCCACAATCCTCAGTGCATTTATTCTCATGATACCAATGTAAAGTTGGTAATTACCTAAGGCTTCATTAAGGATCGGATAACAAGCTCACTCACCAAATAAGGGTGAACAAATGAAGACAGAGCAAATGTGCATGAACATAAATCAGTGCCTGGCAAAACATGGTAACAGTTTAATAAGGTACTGGTTTAGTACAACTCTCGCCTAATTGCCAGGAAACAGGCCATCAAACCTTCATCTTTAAAGTAAAGTCACTGCTTGCAAAGCTTCCTATTGTTGCAGGGTCCTTTGACACCAAGCAAACTCCCAGCTCCTTTTCTGACCTCTTATTTTCTTCTAACATAACCTAGCAGCAGGTGAACTAAGAGAGACGCACGCAATTTGAGCAAACATAGGTCAATGTGTAACCTCTTCCTGTCTGCCTGTCTCTCTCTAAAGCCACTGTGGATAGAAGGACTTAACAACCACGCTTGACTGCTTCAGTTTGTGTTCATTTTCTCTTTCATCTTGCGGGGTAAGGGGATGTTTATTGTGATATGTTGTTAACCACCATCGCAGATGCCTGATCTGCTTTTTAATCTCCTTCCTTCAGAGCAGCTTGTCGTTTCTAACTGTTCAATCGACTAATATGCCTACCCACCCACTCTCAGGGATAATAGTGAATCAGCTGCCATAACCCAGCATGAAGTTCTGTTCCTTCTTCAAGTCCCTCTTCCCCAGTGTATGGAACCTGCTGCTCAGTGTGAGAGGTACATGATTCTCTGTGTAGCAGAGGGTATGAATCTGATACAGCTGCCAGCTTGTCAGGTTTGTTCTTTAGCACAAGCTTGTGCTGCTAGTTCTGGAGGTTCTGCTTCCAGTCTCTGGTGACAAATAAGATCACAGCCCATTCCATGTATTCTGTCACTTCCTCTGGGATTTGTACACGCTAACTTCAGGTATTTCCAGGGGGTTTTGCCATGCTGACAGGATAGGTCATGGCCCAGAAAGTTTCCTCTATCTTCTCTTGTTACCTATAGGCCCAAGTCCTTTAAACAACAATTTTAAGGGAGGTCTTCCCCATTACCACTTGCTCAACTTCCTTCTCTTTTGGCTTGACTGAGGGCTACACTTAACTGCAGGTTAACACTCTGGAGGTTGATCTTCCATAGTTCAATTTAGTGGGTCTAGTAGAGATGCACTAAATTGAACATTGAGGGCACTCCCCAGGCCCACCGAGGGGTGAAGCAAAGGGAGCAATTGACCCCAAGTCCACCTCTTCTGGGGGTGGAGAGCTAATCCCCCCTCCCACCTAGCCCCATGCCTCCTGTTCACTCTGGTACTCCTCAAAGTAAGGGAAGTTGACAGGAGTGTTTCTCCCATCAGCCTCTCACTGTGGGTCCAGCACCAAAGTTCACATCAAAGTACATCAACTCCAGCTATACAGTTAACATAGCCGGGGTTGCGTATATTAATTTGACCTTATCTCCTAGTGTAACTGGCCTCAGTTTTCATTCAATTGGAATCATTAGTGAGATTCATGCTGAAGGAACAATTTAGGGTAATTATAGGCCAGCAGGGATCATTAGTGGCTTTATGCTGTATTCCAAATAATTTGAATCAGTGATTGCTTAAAATTCCGGAGCAGGGTGGCTTTGTACTTTCACCTCCATTTGTAGGACAAGCAAAGGTAATATGTGCCAGGGTGAAAAGTAAATTAATTCAGGGACAAATCCTGGTATAGTTAAGTAGGTGCATGGAGTCCAAGGGGCAGCAAGTCTGGTCCAGCTCCCCTCTGCTAATGTGGCAAAGGTGTAAAGAGCCCACACGGATCTGGGTGGAACTCCATCAATAGCAGTAGAGGAGGGTGACATGGGGGTATGGGATGTGATCACTGAATTTGTACAAGTCACTCTTTCCTATTAACTGAGCCCCCGTAGCATTTTAGGTAGCCTGGCTGTCGTGTACAGCTTGCTTAGGCCCAGATCTGTCAAAATATTTAAGCAGGTTTTCTAAAGTGAATTACACGCTCAAGTGTTTTGTTGAATCGCAGTCTCAGTGAAGGACCAGGCTCTCAGTGAATAGCTGGATTAAGAATCTCATCTAAGATTGGTTTCAGAGAGGTAGCTGTGTTAGTCTGTATCTCCACAAAACAAAAAAGGAGTCCTGCAGGACCTTGAAGGCTAAGAATATAATAAACTAGGTGATGAGCCGCTTCTTCAGATCTGGAGAATCCTAATAACTGATAACTGAGACGAAGAGAATTCAAAAGAAAGTTAGAAAAACAATGAAATAAAAACTGATGAATCATCTAGATAGGACAGAAGGAGGTGGGAAGGGGGAGAAAAAAATCACTTTCTATTAAGTGGTCTGCCTGGGGCCACTGTGAACATCAAAGGTGGGGAAATTGTCCTTTTAATGTGTAAGGTAATTGATATCTTTGTTGAGTGGAAGGTGATAAGTATCAAATTTGAGAATAAATTACAATTCAGATGTCTCCCTTTGTAATCTGGTGTTAAAGTTTCTTTTTTCAAGAATGAACCCAGTTAAGTCTTGGCTACAATGACCTACTAAACTGAAGTGCTCACTTACAGGTTTTTGTGTGTTCAGACTCCTGATGTCTGCTTTCTGTCCATTCATTCTTTGTCAAAGTGATTGTCCAATTTGTCCAACATACATGACAGAGGGGTATTTCTGGCACATGATGACACATATGACCCTAGTGGAAGTGCAGGAATATGAGTCCCCGATTGTGTAACTGATGGTTAGGTCCAGTGATGGTTCTCCAGCGTAAATATGTGGACAGAGTTTGGCAATGGGGTTTGTTGCAAGGTAAAGTTCCAGGATTAGTATTTCTGTGGTATAGTGTGTGGTTGTTAGTGAGAATTTTCCTGATGTTGGGTGGCTGTCTGTAGGAAATAACAAATCTGTCATGTAAGGCCAGTGAGAGAGAAGCATCATGTTCCAGTATAGGTTGTAGAGTGTTGATAATGCACTGGAGGTTTTCGAGCTGGGGGCTATCAGTGATGACAAGGGGTGCTCTGTTATTGACCTTCTTGGGCCTATCTAGAAGTAGCTGGTTACTGGGCATTTGTCTGGCCCTGGTTTATGTACAGCTACATGGCTAGATCCTCTGCGGTGTAAGTCAGCATCTTGACCAGCTGATGGTCTGGTCCATAGCAAAAATGCATCAGTTCTGAAATATATACAGATCATTGTGATTGTATCTTTAAGGGTAGATCACTCACCTCTGGTCTTGTCTTTCACTCTGTAATCTACTTTGCCAGTTCATAAATGACCAGCAGTTCTCCCAGAGACAGCATGTAATCCTTCACGGTGAGAGGGCAAAGCTCAAAGATACAGGGGTAGGGAACATGACTACACCACATGTCAACTCAGAGACGAGGAGCAGCATCAGAGTCAGGAACACCAGAACAATGGCTTCCCCTTGTAGTTGGATTCTGAAGGTATAACTCACACACCTGCTAGTTGTGGTTCATGGTGGTTCACTCTTTGCTATTCATTGAGCTCCTGTAGAAATGTATCAGAGAGGTAGCCATGTTATTCTGTATCAACGAGAACAAGACGTCCTGTGGCACCTTATGGACTAACAGATAATTTGGAGCATAAGCTTTCGTGGGCGAAGACCCATATCATCAGATGCATGAGTGGGGGTGGGTGCATTCAGAGGACTTTCTGACTCCATCAACCAGGTATTAAACAGAGACTGGGCGTGGCTGGCCCCTTACAAAAGCAGTTTCTCTGCAGTGGAAGTTCACACCTCCACATTAGAATCTGATAATGAGCCACATCCCCCCGACTGTTCTGGCTTGTTTTTTCTCCTCTCTTGGTGTACTACTGATAATGGGCCATTTCCACCCTGACTGGATAGACCTTGTCCGCTCTGTCCCTCCCTTTTACTGGGACCCCACTCTTTAAATACTCCTGTGAAACGCCCCCCCGCCATACACACATACTCATGCATTTGATGAAGCAGGTCTTTGCCCAGGAAAGCTTATGCTCCAAAATATCTGTTAGTTGATAAGGTGCCGCAGGACTTGTAGAAATGTAGGCAGCCTTGTTCTTATGTACAGCACTCAGACCACTTACAGAGATAAAGTCTGAGTCTCCTCTGCAGGCTCAGCTGAGAGGCAGCTGGCTTTTAGCTCAAGGGTAGAGGCTCATGTGTGAAACTACAGAGGTTCCAAGTTCAGTTCAGTCAGCGGTTACTTGGCACCACACTCCTTTAAGGGAGAAGTAAGAGCGTGCCAGGGGTGCAGCTCAGACCCGTGTCATCTGCCTTGCCTGGGGAGTGTTCAGCTATGCAGAGGCAGGGGAGTAGGGCAGAGAGAGCTATCAGACATGGTGCAGACAATGAGGAGTACGAATGGAGGAGGTAGCTTCCAACCGGCTTCTAACCCAGTGGCCCATGGCAGGAGGAATGTGGTGGCTTTAAAGTGCGGAGTGCACCCTTGCAACCCATGGTTTAAAATCCTCTGTGCTATCCAGAAGGCAAAAATGGGGGTGGGGGGAGGGGGAGATGAGCCCATGTGCCCTCTCCCCCTACATGTCACTTCTGATTTCATGCATATACATGCTGGAGAAGGAGCAAAGCAGTTATGTGCAGTATCCTTAGCGCTGCAGCTCTACTGTGTCACTCTTCCTTCCTAGCCTTTCCTTGCTGTCTTTGAGGAGCATTAGAAACAGATTTTAAAAAGGGGAGAGACAGACAGGCCGACACTTCGTGGGCAGACGGTGAGACGAAGCACTGGTGTAGTTCAGTGTATCACATGGCCCGTTTTAAAAACGATCCCCTTCACTGCAAACCTCTTTGCTCAGTTTCATGTGGGAGCTGGGAATTCTTCTGCAAGGAAGTCGGCAAATGGGAGACAGCCCGAGGGCCCTCCCCCGGGAATGTGGGGCTGTAATTATGTCACCACTTAGTGGAATAATGAACGCTGATGGGCTGAAATGAATCCTGGTCCCAACAGATTGAACTTTTTAGCCTGTCCCATATCAGCCATCTCTCTGTTTTTAGAGATAGAGTTTCAGTAAAGTAAAGGGCAAGGCCAAGTTCAGAATGGGACCCTGAGCGGAGGTCAGCTGTAATGATATCACTTTTACTTATTTGTCTGGAGAATTTTTACTACTATATCTCAAGCAGGAATTTAACCCCTTTTTTGTACATACTGGTTCTCTAATGAGGGATTTCTTAAACTACTCAGCATTGAGCAGAAATAGTTATATTTATACACAATTATATATATATCCTGGGCTTGTCACTTGACTATTCTATTGCATTTCACCCTTCTGTATTAAGGAGGGAATGATACTTTTCCTACTATGACAACCTTAATTTGTTTCAGATAGAGCTTTCATAATGTAAAGTTCTGGTAGGCAAAGAGCTGGGCATCTCTGTTGTTAAAATGACTAACTTTCTGTGCAATACAAAGTCTTGACATCCCATCAAGGCTACACCCATGCACCTGGAAGGTAGTTAAGTGTGTAGCTCCACTGCCCTCTAGTGCCAAGCAACAAATGACAATAGATAATACTGCTTCCATTAGGGGCACATTCAATCCACCCAGGATAGATGGGCCCTCAGTGGGACAGTGTTTGTATGACACAGAGCCCAGTTCAAGCTCTTTGTGCTCAGTGGGGTTGGAATCAGGGGAGGTAGGAGAGATAGTTGTGGTGGAGTTGGTGAAAGATTATAGCATGACAGTCCTCATTCCCCAATTCACTGTGTAACACTAGTACAGACTTCATTAGTGGGCTCTTTTTACCTGTGATAATCCTAGAAGATAAATCCCAGGCTGATGTATTGAGCCTGTCTCCAGCAGCACATCTGTTTTAGTGTCTTGAGACATGCAGCTGATAGACAGACTTGGCTAAATGCTTGAGTTATTCACATCTGAATAGCCACAATACTGACGTGTCTATTCTCATGACAATGAAGAGGGCTTATTGCCAGGCCAACCATTAGCATGAGAGGGAGTCTCCATGCATTACAGATGAGAATATACATACAGGTGGGATCAAAGGGGCACATATTTTTTTCTCAAGTTTTCTCACTCCTTTGAAATGCATCCATCTAAAAATTATAGCCCCTTCTGCCTTTTCTTTAAAGTTTCAAAGTTGCACTGAAGCCCAATAAAAAAAGGCATTTTGGAGTATATAGTCAGTTTGCAAAATAATTGACTGAGATTTAAAAAAAACAAAAAAAAAAGCTAGTGATTCTTGGTGCATCCATTTTCCAGTGCCCAACCTGAGACCTCTTAATGAGACCTGGTCTTTGGAGAATGGGCAGTCAGTGTTTTCCAAAAATCAGAACCCAGTGTTCCTCCAAACAGAGTTATCCAAAATGATCAGTCTGTTAAGGGATCAGAAATCGTTGTTTCCTCAGAAACACTCATGTCTTGTGTCTCAAACTCAAAAATAGAAAGAATTGGATCTATTTTTTCCAAAAAAGACATCAACTTCCACAGAAAACAGACACTTTTCATGAAAAAGTTATAATGTTGAAAAACTGTATCAGTGGAATATTTTCAACAAAATTTTGACCAGCCCTACAGATGACTCTTGAAAGTGGTGGCCATTCACTGTATCTCGGGCTGCCTTTGACAGGTATTATTATAACCACGGGCTACGTCTACACTAGAGAGTTTTGTAGACAAAACTGAGGTTTTGTTGACAAAAGCCATGGAGCATCTACACACAAAATACATTTTGTCAGCAGAAACTGTTGACAAAAAAGCTGTGTAGAGGCTCCAGTGAGCCCTTCTGTCAACAGAGCAGATCAAAAGATCTATCCACTTTTATGTGTAGACATGCTCTGTCGACAGAAGTTTTGTTGGAACATCTCTTCCGACAGTAACTTCTGTAGACAGAAGCGTCTAGTGTAGATGCAGCCAAAGTTTTGAGGCAGAAGGCTGCTGGCGCAAGTGCTATGTTTTGTCCAGATACTGTAGACAAATCTCATTTTGTGTGTGCTCGCTCTATGAGTTTTGTCAATAAAACCAGGATTTTGGAGGCAAAACTCACTAGTGTAACCATAGACAGTAATTTCTGTTGACAGATGCTTCTAGTGTAGACATAGCACTACAGTATACACATACATCTCTGCATATGAATAACTATATCAGAAACCTCATTAACCAAGGTCATCTGAAGGAAGAACCATATAAAAAGTTATTTTACACAGTTACCCTGAAATAAATTGGGTAAAAGTGCTATAATTCTTAATGAAATGTCCCACTGCTAGCAAATGTGGCGATCAAATTGTTAACAGGGGGACCTATATCCCACACAAAACATGATTCAACCAGCTGTAAACATAACCTACATAATCCTTGGAGGGTTCTTCCTTTGATGCTGAACTTATTCAAGACATTTCCCATCAGCTGCCTACAATTTTGCATGTGTGGTAAGTTAGTTAGACATGATTTCAAAAGCAGGATGGGTTATGAGGAGAGATAAGATGCAAATCAAGCTCATCCAGTCATTCAGTCCAAAAACAATATGCCTTCATGGTGGGATATTAGAAGCTCTTTAAGGATCCCAAGTGAGATGACTTGAATCAAATCAAAGCTATCATTGTCATTACACTATGTTTCAGACCAGGAGCATCCTGCCCTATCTGCAATGGCCATCTTGTGTCAGGTTTCCCACACTTTGGAAACCAAAGCAAACCCTTTAAATAAAGAGAACAATATGCCGAGACACGTGTGAAGTCCTCTATTCCTCCCTTCTCATGTTTAAAATATGTTAAGATGCATGTCAGGAGTGTGTGAGGGAACAGATTTGAGTGGGAATTTAAAGAAAACAACATCTACAGGGAAAATCTGTCAGTATTTATTAAGGTTAAACCCTTAATGAAGTTTAGACCTCTGTCACAGGATCACATCAAAGCCCTGCTAGACAATCTATTGGTGTTAAAATGGTTGAGGTATAAATATTGCTGTAAATCAGGCAAAGATCCACTGAAGTCATTGGAGTGAGGGCAGAATTAGACATAACATTTTTAATATGAGTGATAAAGTCCACATATTAGCTACTGTGGTCATTAAAGTTCCCATGGCATTTCTATGTAAGAACAGAGAAATTTTCTCTTTCATGTTCTGGGTAAATTCTAGTTGAGGCAAATTCCTTCCCTATCACCTTTTGTGGTGTCACCTGGATTTCATAATCATCCTAATTTATATCCTTAAACTATTGATATACTGGTTAAACAGCTTCCACAAAAGGGGCAGCATTTTAGTGATGGATAAGTATATTCTTAGTGTTAATGTACTTTGGTGACTTCTTTGGGTTGAAAGATTATAAATGAAAGCACTACATTATTAGAACTTGTGAAGACTTCTGCTTGCTACCATTTTCAAAGTAGTCTTCATTCTACCTTTCCTCCCTAAAAGGGGCACAGGGCAGGGAAGGAGAAGAGACACTTTAAAAATCAGATGTAAGATGTTGAGGTCCTTGAGAAACTTTTTTATTATTATTAGGGGTTTTGGATATGGCCTTAATTTATGGTTAGATGAATATTGGGTATAAACTCATCCATTCTGTCCTATTTACAATCTGTTCTAGATTGCCATACCATCTTCATCTCTGTCTATCTTCCAGTCAGGCCCTAAGCAATGTAATTGGTTCATTTTCTCTCATTGCCTGTCTATTTAGGACAGTTTTGTTCTTGTAGAAAGGGAGGTATTTTAATATTTTCTGTGTTTAATTTTTTTCAGCTTACTCACTGGTCGGTGTCAGAGAAGGCAGGTTGAAGTTATGTACTATGCAGTTGGTGCAGCAGGAATTAAAGTTTTGTTGAGTCTCTGTTCTCCTGAACAGATGAACTTTACCTTTGTGTAAAAACTTCTATTGTATCAGAGAAGACCAACGTTTTTCATGCCAGAACTTCAAGCGATATGTTTTAGACATGTTAGACCTTAGCCGTTGAGCACTTGGAAGCTGAGGATCAAGGCTCTGAATTGGCACACCTTGGGAAGCCGGAGTACTGAGCAGAGAATAGGTTTAATTTGCCTACAAAAGCTGATGTGGACCTTCATCCTAAGAAGACATCACCCTGGCAGCTCATTCCTTTAAGGGATTCTCTCTGACCACTAGCATAACCTCCATCTTGCTCAAGTTCCACTTCAGTGAGCTCCAGTTGCCGGTGGCCTTTTCTAAGAATAAAGATGAAGCGCACAACATAACATGTACTACTACCAATGTGTTTTGTGATTTGGTGGCTTTATCCTCTCGATGGTCAGTAGTGGACATTTAATTTGATTCAACCCAAACAAAAGCAGACCTGCTTCCCAGCACTGTGCTATTGTCAAGGCATTCTGGTACAAGTGGCCCAACCGTATGGAAATCTAAACAACAGAGCTTGTTCGGAATAAAGCGTTAAAATAAACATATTAGGAAGAAAGGATGTGTTTTGTAAACACATCAGGATTTGTGAATACATTGTCCTACTGCATTAAAACCATTTACTCCCCACCCTTTAGTGAGTATGGCCATATCATAACAGCTTTTCTTCCCTAAGTGGGTAAAGAGACATATGTGTTTAGTCTATTAGAAGAGACAGCAAGCACATTCTGGGAGCAGTGAGATTGTTGAGTCTCAGTTACATTCGCACATGAGCTGGCTGTAACCTAGGTCACCCCCATCATCAGTGTTGTTCAGCTTGACAGCTCTCTTGAGCTGTCACGGACAGTTGCTTTGCAGAGTCACCTCCCTGGGCTGAGACCTTTCATCCTCCTGAATCCTTTTTAACAGATTCAAATGCCAGCCACTTTTCAGAGCAAAATGTCAGACCTGGAACCAGATAGTTAAGAGGGGGCCTGATTAAACCAAACACTTAGGCTCTCAGGTTGTCACTCCTTTTGTATTCAGCAAAGCACGCTAGCATGTGCTTAACTTTACACATGTACTTATAACCACTGAAGCCAATGGGACTTCCACATGTGTTTAATTGCTTTGATGAATTGGGACTGACACACAGAGCATCTTACAAATATATATATTTCTCTTCCCTGTAAATTATCCTCTTGGTATCTCTCTCTCTTTCTCTCTCTTCATTAGTCACCCAGAAATTTCAGGGACAGGTGCCATGCAAGCATCAAAACAGGCAGAGAACAGATACATATGTAAACTAACAAAATTTGCAATTTAGGAAGATGCACGTTCCAGGTCAGAAGTCTGCATTTCTGGTACATCAGCCAAGGTTATTTTTTTTTATTTTTGATTTAATGAAGGTCATTGATGAGCATGTTACAGAGTCCCCTCCCTATATGCCTAATGTATAGAAGATAGGAGTTTAGGGCAGACTGTAGCTGCTCATGCTTTTAGCTCTGGAGCTCTTCAGGTCAATCCATAGCGCTGTGGTCAAGAGCTAAAAGCATTAGCTGCTGCAGCTTGAGCAAAAAAGCCACAGCTCTGCAGCTGGTGTGATTACAGACTCATATCTGCTGGTGATCAGACACGGAGGGGGACACAGCAACCACACAGTGACCAGTAAGTCACACTATTAATGTTTGAACAATGGATGAAAGGTGCAAGAAATGGCACAGGGATGTCCACACTGGTCATAAGCAGTGAAAAATCTATACAGAAGCTTCAGGTTTGAAAAATGACTTGATTTGGAGTGCTTTAATTTTACCATGTCTAATCATCTTTGTGCTCAGGGGCCTGTTATCCAGAGTGTACTGAGCAAAGCAAGCTTCTTGAAGGTGTCTCAAGTGGATAGCCATAATGTTAGCCTTTTTTACACATTCAGACCTGCTACAGAACTGTGCTTTTTCAGCTCATGCTGTTCTAGCCCGTCTGAGTTGTAGTTGTCACATAAGGTCATAAGAACATAATTCTGTACAGGCATGGCATTTCTCTCCATATACACAAAATTCCACTTCCAAACCCAAATTTTCCCAACTCCATTTGCCCTTAATTGTTCAGGCCATGAAAGTGTCCAAGGAACAGACACTACGTGTGTGTCTGCTAGCTGTTGGTGTCTGGGCTGTGAGACACAGCAGCTGGACATTTAAGACACCCAGGCTATGTCTACACTAGTACACTACATCAAAGTTGTCTATTTCAACATAAGGACATTGAAATAGGTTACTTTGACACATATTGTCTACACATTCTCCAGGGCCGGTGCCATCGAAGTTCAATGTCGAAGTAGCGACGGAGAATGTCGAAAGGAGCTGCCCCGGAAGGAAATGCGGAGCGCCCACACACACAAGCGCTCCCCGTCGAAATAAGGGGCCAGCAAAGCCCCAAGCCGCTCCCTTAAAGGGCCCCTCCCAGACACACTCAGCCTGCACAGCACGAGATCCTCAGAGCCGACAACCAGTTGCAGACCCCATGCATGCAGCATGGACCCTCAGCTGCAGCAGCAGCAGCCAGAAGCCCTGGGCTAAGGGCTGCTGCACGCAGCAACCATAGAGCCCCACAGGGGCTGGACAGAGCATCTCTCAACCCCTCAGCTGATGGCCACCATGGAGGACCCCACTATTTCGACGTAGTGGGATGTGGAAAGTCTACACTTGCCCTACTTTGACATTGAATGTTGAAGTAGGGCTCTATTCCCATTTTCGGATAGGAATAGCGATTTCAGCATCTCGCTACCTAACATCAATTTCAACATTGAAATAGCTCAAGGCACGTGTAGACGCGACACATGCTATTTTGACGTTGTGCCAGCTACTTCAAAGGAGCCGGCGAGTGTAGATGCACCCCCACTGTTACAGGGCAGGCAGGGACACAATCCCTTATTAGTTACAGCTGAACCCCCAAATGCGTGTGCTGAATATAACCATGAACGAGGCATTAACAATAGTGAGCCAAAATGACGAACCAAAGGACATTTGGGGGGAGTTAGCAGACACCACCTCATGCACTTGCACCGACTTATGACACTGCTGACAGTGAGTGCACAAAAATAGTGTAGTACCCAGAGGCGCTGAGACCTCATACTAGGGTGAGTGAAGTCTCTGCTCTACAGCCTTGGCTGAGAGCCAGCTGGCCTTTAGTTCATGCGGAAGAACATAGGGCTTTAGCCCCTATGATCATAGGTTCAATCCCTGGTGCTAGCAACCGAGGTCTGTCAGCATTAAAATAGCAAGAGACTAAACTCCTCCCCAGTCTAGATTTCAAATGACTGGTAATGAATACAGCCTGGTGTAAACATCACTGTGTCTCCCTACAATAAACCATTTCTCTGAAGAAGATTATGCAAGGCTCTAAATTTGAAACCAGTCTCCCTGGTAATATTTGGTGGGTATAACAGATTGATTTATGCTTAGTAGTAGTAGGCATCCTTCAGTCTGCATAGACTATGGATCGCGCCCTTTAAAGTTTCAGTTGAGGACTTCATTTACAGCATCTACTGTGACTATGAAGACCCACACGAGAGTGACAGTCCTTGCTGCATCTCTTGCAGATGTAGTGGGTGTCTGGCAAGTCCTTATTGTGCTTTCTGTGCGCTCGCTTCTCCTCTGCTAGGTGTCCGATCTTCATCTTGCCCTTCTGAAGACCCTTGTGAAACCCCTGCCTCCATCTGCTGCGGTCGTCTGCTAGTTCTTCCCAGTTGTCCAGCTCGATGTCTACCTCTCTGAGGTCTCTCTTGCAGACATCTTTGTAGCACAACTGGGGGCATCCAGGAGGTCTTTTGCCAGAGAGTAGCTCACCATACAGGATGTCTTTTGGAATCCTTCCATCTTTCATCCTGTGGACGTGGCCAAGCCAGCGGAGCTGACACTGCCTGAGGAGGGTGTGCATGGTAGGGATTCCAGCTTGCTCGAGGACAGCGGTGTTGGTCACTCTGTCCTTCCATGATATTCCAAGGATGCGCCTGAGGCAGCGCAAGTGGAAGACATTCAGCCTCTTTTCCTGACAGGCATACAGGGTCCAAGTCTCTCTGCCATAAAGGAGAGTGCTGAGGATGCAGGCTCTGTAGACTTGCATTTTTGTGTGAGTGTACAGCTTGTTGTTATTCCACACTCTCTTGCTGAGTCTGGACAGAGTTGTGGCCACTTTTCTGATCCTCCTATTTAGCTCAGTGTCCAACGACAGGGTGTCAGTGATGGTGGACCCGAGGTAAACGAACTTGTGGACGACGTCTAACATATAGTTGTCAATGCTGATTGATGGGGATTCAGCAACATCCTGACCGAGTACATTTGTCTTCTTTAGGCTGATGGTAAGCCCAAAGTCCTTGCACGCTTTGGAGAACTGATCCAGCAGTTTTTGAAGCTGGTCTTCTGTGTGAGACACTACACCAGCATCGTCTGCGAACGGCATGTCTCTGATGAGGACTTCCCGCACCTTAGACTTAGCTTTCAGCCTTGCAAGGTTAAACAGTTTCCCATCAGATCTTGTGTGCAGCAAGATGCCCTCTGTTGAAGATCCAAAGGCATGCTTCAGGAAGAGTGCGAAGAAGATCCCGAACAATGTCGGAGCAAGCACACATCCTTGTTTGATGCCGCTCCTGATTCTGAAAGCATCCGATAATGCGCCATCATATTGGATGGGTTCCTCTCGTGCCTTCATGGAACGACTGGATCATCTTGAGTAACCGTGGAGGACAGCCTATGTTGTGGAGCAGTTTGAACAGACCATCCCTGCTGACCAAGTCAAAGGCCTTGGTCAGGTCGATGAAGGCTATGTAGAGTGGCTTCCTCTGCTCCCTGCACTTCTCCTGCAGCTGCCTTAGACAAAAGACCACGTCAACGGTAGACCTCTCTGCACGGAATCTGCACTGCGATTCGGGGTACACCCTCTCAGCAATCTTCTGGAGTCTTGCAAGGATGACGCGAGAGAACAGATTACCAGTGGCGCTTAGGAGGGAGATTCCACGGTAGTTGTTGCAGTCGCTTCTGTCTCCTTTGTTCTTATACAACATTACAACGTTAGCGTCACGCATATCCTGTGGAACCTCACCCTCTTTCCAGCACAGACATAGTAGCTCATGCAGGGATTCCAGGAGCGTGTCCGCGGCACATTTGATTACCTCTGGTGGTATACCATCCTGACCAGGGGCCTTTCCTGCTGGAATGGTGTCGAAAGCTCTCTTCAGTTCATCCACAGTCGGTTCTTGATCCAGTTCGTCCATTACTGGTAGGAGCTCGACGGCATCGAGGGCTGCGTCAACCACAATGTTCTCGCATGAGTACAGCTCAGAGTAGTGCTCAACCCAGTGCTCCATCTGTTTGGCTTTGTCAGCGATGACTTCACCAGATTTGGATTTCAGAGGTGCCATCTTGTTCTGGGTGGGTCCTAATGCCTTCCTCATACCCTCGTACATTCCTCTGAGATTACCAAAGTCGGCACAGGTCTGGATGCTGCTGCATTGCTGGAGCCAGTGGTTGTTGGCACAGCACCTGGCTGCCTGCTGTACTGTTCTTCTGGCCGCTCTAAGTGCTTGCTGGGTACTCTGGCTCGATGAGCGTTTGTACTCCAGGAGTGCAGCACGCTTCTTTTCAATGACTGGAATCATCTCATCGGAGTTAACTTTGAACCAGTCGTTCGTGTTTCTAGCTCTTCTTCCAAACACCGACAAGGCCGTGTTGTAAACTGTATCCCTCAGATGTTGCCATTTGGATGTCGCATCGGCGCCCCCCGGGCCACTGCGCAGATTTTCCTGGAGGGTCTCTCTGAACTTTTCAGCTTTCTCCGAGTTTGCCGTCTTTCTGGTGTCAATGCGGGGCCTTCCAGCAGGTTTAGAGCGGTACAGCTTCTTGGGTCTCAGCTTGAGCTTGGAGCAAACTAGCGAGTGATCTGTATCACAGTTAGCACTATGATAGCTGCGTGTCAGAAGGACGTTTTTGAGGTTATTATGCCTAGTGATGACCACGCACAGTTGATGCCAGTGCTTCGAGCCTGGGTGTCTCCACGACACTCTGTGCTGTGGCTTCGTTCGGAAGAATGTGTTTGTGATGCACAGATTGTGGTACGTGCACAGTTCAAGGAGATGCTGTCCATTGTCATTCATTTTTCCCACACCGAAGTGTCCTAAGCAGGAAGGCCATGAGGCCCAATCAGCTCCAACTTTTGCATTGAAGTCACCCAAGATGTACAGTTGTTCACAAGCAGGTATTTGCGCTACTGCAGCACTAAGCACGTCATAGAACTTGTCTTTTACTTCTGGTGGGGCGTACAGGGTTGGAGCATAAGCGCTGATCAGGTGGACGGGACCGGCACAAGTTTGAAGCGTGATCCGAAGAAGTGTTTCTGATCCTCCCATGATTAAGTCCACCATGTGTAGAAGGGTGTTTCTGACAGCAAAGCCAACACCATGCTCTCTGGGTTCTTCTTGGGCTTTACTCTGCCAGAAAAAGGTGTACTCCTTTTCCGTTAGAGATCCCGAATATGCGAGCCGCGTCTCTTGCAGTGCAGCGATATCAACTCGGAGCCTCTTCAGTTCCTCATTGATGACAGCGGTCTTTCGGGTGTCACTGATTGCCTGAAGATCTTCAGTCAAGCCGGTCAGCATGGTCCGCACATTCCAGCAAGCAAGCTTAAATTGTTGATGTTTCTCATTCCTTGTTGATGTTCTTATTGGTTTGCCTGGTGCCCGAATTTCAGTCACTTGTCAGGTTCAGGAACCTTAAGCCTCGCGCACCCAACGAGGCAGGTGAACTGTGGCGGGACAGTACCCTATTGGCTGGGGGCTGCCCAGCTGGAGGCAGGCGGTGACTGTCCAGTGAGATGCGAGGATCTCTCCCAGCGTCGAAGGCAACCCCTGGCGCTCGTCCTCTATGCCAATTGAGCAAGAGCTTACAACTGGTATCTGTTGCCTCCCGTGTTGATGCAACGCTGTTCAGCGATGCTGGAGTACCTCTCCGGGCGCGAGCCTGGGCACTTATTATGGAGGCACTGGACTGCCCAGACACCAGTGTCCCCCTCTCGGCTTTACTGATCTAGTCCAAAGGAGAGGATAACCTCCACGTCTGGTACCAGCTCCGCTGCAGGAGTTGCGAGGACAGTGCCAGAAGTTGACGCCGAACCACCTTCGGACTCCACTCCGGATTTTCTGTCAGGGTTTACTCCCTTAGCCTTTCTCCTTCCCAGGATAACCCACAAGGCAGTGGGGCGTGGAGAATGTAGTTAAGGATCCCACTACTTCATACCTCACTGTTATCACGAGTCACCATAGCTCCCTGCAGAGCAATGACCTCATATCCCCGGGACCCTCCTCCCCACCTTTCGCTGCCCCTTCCCCTGGCTACCATCACCATAGGACCCTCCCCAACTCACTACCCCCATCTGCTCCCATGTCTGCCCTCCTCACTGCACTGGCCCCTCTCCCCCCAGCTGCTCTCAGTGCCCCCAGGTCCACCTTTCCCCATCGCTCTTCAGGTTCTTCAGTTTGCAAGGTGTGAATTGGGGGAGTTCCCTGCCAGGTGAGCCTTCAAGGGCTGATTAGACTGGAGGCAAGGCTTTGAGCCAGGCCTGACCAGCTAGCAGCTCTCTTTATAAGAAGGGAGCTCTCAGCGAACAAGGTGCAGCAGCGAACAGGGGGCAACAGGTAACAGGGAAGGGAGTTTGCCTCTGGGAGTTTGCCGAGGGAGGAGCCCCGTGTTTGTCCTTTTCAGGTGTGGTGTTCCACCTGTGCCCTACAAGGCAGCACTATCAGGAAAAGGAGTCTCTGAAGAGAAGAGCCAGAAGAGCGATTGATGCTTGATGGGCAGATAATTATGCTTTGGGGGTCTGACTCAACACCCACTGACTCCACTGAAGTTTGGCTATATTCAGGAATAATTGGTAAAGGAATACACAATACACTTCTATTTTTTTGGTTTATATTTAGTTATCAGCAGCACCAACAGCCACCAAGGGCAAGGTTGGAGGAGGGCCTGTCTCTGTGCCCCAGAAGCGGCAGGGCCAAGGGTGGAAGGGGTGGAGCCTAGGGAATTCAGCCCACAGAGCTGCCAAGACGGTGGTGCTGCTCCCTCTTCCCTCAGAGCCATTCCAGCAGCATAGGCTACATTCAAAGGGGCCCAGAGCTCCAGCTGCCACTGCTGCTGCCCAGCTAGCAGTGGCGACAGCTGGACCTCTGGGCCCCTCTGAAACACTGGGCCCAGGGGCAACTGTCCCCTTTGTTCTCCCCGATCAGCATGTGCATTAGCAATAGAGGATTTGTCTATAGTTGGCAGAAAGCCCAAGAGTAAATTTACCCTGTGTAATGGAAAGCTAAATGGTGACTGTTCTGTAGGTGGCATTATGTGTAACATACCTTATTTAAGCTAATCTCAGCCCTAAGGGCAGAACATTAAAAGATCTTATCCAAGATACTTCTGGTATGTATCTTTCATAGAAGGAGGCTCTGTAGCCACTTCCTGTCTGGTACAGGAGCACGACACCCCTTGCTAACCTACAACACCCATAGGCTGTGTCTACACATGGTGTTGGGGGGGTGTGATTCCTGGCTCAGATAGGCATAAATGCAATAGCTGTCATTGAGCCAGCCCACTAAAAGGAGCGAGTTCTTATGTTCTTATGAGTAATGTGGCCACAACAGCATGGACATTATTGGGGGCAGCCTGTGTTAGATGCCAGTATGTGCTTCTGGGGTTCAGGTGGATTTGTACTCAGGATGTCTAGTCCATGTTGCAGATCAGTGCTGCCTTTGTTTCCACACCTACGCTACTATTGTTAGCAGAGAGAGTTAGTGCAGATATGCCTACATCCCGCCCCCCCCCACCACCAAGCTTCACATGCAACCTTAGAGAACTTTGATCTCTGCCTTTTTAACACAGGATTAGAGTGACACTCACAAGGGAACTTTTAAGCATGTGACAGCAGAGTCCATATGGACACCTACTTCACAGCACATTAGTGCGGAGTAGATTTGCACCCATTGGCCATAAGCCAAGTGGTCATAACAACAAGCCAAGAGTTCTTCAGAATATTGTCAATGTGAATGTCTTACTATTACCTCAGAGATGAGTATAGTACAAATAGCTGTCAAACAAAAATTGTATGTAGTCACTTCAGACAAATACATTGGTCTCCTCTATCCAGGTGATATGGAACAAACACACCGATCAAGAACCTCTTCATCTCCATTGCCATGCTTTCTAGCAGTATCAGCTGCAAGGCCAAGAACTTAATGGGCCATAGAAAAATGAGTTGTAAGTCCTCTGCTGCAAATCTTCCCATGGTGGGACTCCCTTTTGAAGACAATAGGTGTTCTGCACAGAGGAAATTGTCTCTCACGCAGTGTCACCAGTGGTAATGAGTATGATACAGATCTCCTTCCGTGGTGACCTCCTGTGGTTACCGCCCCCAGCTATAGAACTGTGGGTTTTTTTTTTAGCTGAGGCTGTTCTAGCCTCCCTGTGTTGTGGTTGTCACGTAAGGCCATAAGAACATAGTTCTATACAGGCATGGCATTTCACTCCATATACCCAAAATTCCCCTTCCAAACTCAAATTTTCCCAACTCCATTTGCCCTGACTTTTTCAGGCCACAAATGTATTCAAGGAAGAGACACTAACCGCATGTCTGCTAGTTGTTGGTGTCTGGGCTGTTAGACACAGCAGCTGGACATTTAAGACATCCACAGTTACAGGGCAGGCAGGGACACAGTCCTTCACTGGTCACAGCTGAACCCCAAAATGTGACAATGAGATTAAGTGGAAGGTCTCACTAAGGCTGGGACAAGACTGCAGGAAAGTGTCAGCAAAAGATACACAAATTACACACTGTAATTTGCGTATCTTTTGCCAACAGTTCAGTCGAGGGAGGCTTTCCTGACATTTGGCCCACCCACATGGGGCAAAATGTCAGAAATGCCCCTCTGTCTGGACATCTCTTTTGCCTCAAGGCATGAGGTATACAGGGATGTGGGCAGAACATGTCCGAGTAGTCTCGGAAGAACGGACGGGCCTGACTTCTGAGTGAAAAAGTCTGTAGTCTAGACATAGCCTAAGGCTGTAGTATTTCTGAAGACCCTATAAGAAAAGCTTGTACTTGTGCTATCCACAAAGTACTTGTTGCATGGACAAATAAAAGACATGTCTGGCACCTTTAATTAGCACTAGGTATTTACACAAGACACCTTTTATTTAAAATCTAAAGCCCATTCCTTCTCTGTGTGTATGAAGCCAGTTAAACCAGATCATTATCTGGCATATATTGCTGTAATTCCACTGCCTGTGGTGAAATTTGGCTTTAATGTAGCTTTGCTGATTTACACCAAGTGCAGTTGCGGTCCATCTTTTTTCTTACTAGAAATGTTCTGAATTTCAATCATATATTCCTTGCTCATCCAAGACTACCACTGGCTTCACTGCCATATGGCCAACTTCAAGTATTGAAAAATCAAGAAAGAAGACTAAAAATAATGAGGTTGTACATAATTATTAATAAATGTTGTGTGCTTTTTATTGACTTTTTGGTTTCTGAGTTTTGTAGAGTTTACATTTTTCAAGCTTTTTTCTATCTTCAAGGTGGCTAGGAAATCATGCATAAAAATAAACTCTAATTTAATGCAATGACTCCAGGAGCTGGGGCTTCTAGATAAACAACCGACATTGCGAGACTCGTAATACAATTGCAGTTGGGAGCTTGACTGTGCAAGGAATGAAGGAATGAGCTCTTAAGCAGTTGTTTTTATTCCATACCATCCCGTGCAGTTGATCATTAGTTAGAAAGTGTTGCTGCCTTGAATCTTGCCTATACCACGCATTAGTCTGCACCAGCATGTTGTGCATTAACTGGTCCATGCAAACCCTGCTGGGATGCACTTAAAGGTTCCCTAGTGTTTAATCCCATTTCAAACAGAACTACGTTAGCATGCACTTTGGTGCTTTTAGTACAGACCTGCTGGATCCACGTGGGCCAGTTAGCATGCTGGTGGGGCAGACTAGAATTTAAATAGCTGTGATATGGACGATGAACTAAGTAGACAAGCCTTCAGCTATCAGTCTCGCAATGAGATACATGTGCATTATTTTAGCCCTTCCACAGCATAGTGTTTCAAGGTCTTATCACTGGCCCCAGACACTGCTTTCTCAAAATAGAATTTCAGTCTATGGTGGATGTCAACATTGTCAAACACATACATGTGTTCTTTCATTTCAAGAGAAAGGGGCCCTAAAGAAGAATCAGGCCCATAAAGTATGCATGTACTCAGACTGAAACTAAAAACTGCACTTTCAGGTCCTCAGGAAATTCCACTGGAGTGCTCTGGATCCACGATATTTCTAGAGCTGACACATTACTCACTGTTCTTCTAGGAAGACCTCTCTGAAAACCCATATTTGGAATATTAGCCATAAATAAGCTTGCGAGATAAACTATCTTTAGTAAAAGGAAAGTTTTCAGATGACCCAATACAATGCGTTTCTACTGTAATGCTCGCTTGTTCAAGGATGTAATGAAATCTGTCTTTCAATTCCACAGACATTTGCTATAAATATTCCAGTCGTAACACATACAGACACACCTAGCATTAGCACTTACATTTCTAGACTCAATAAAACACTCTAACCTAGGCAGCGTTGTCTGTTCTAGTTGTCATAATCATTACGGATGAAGATGGTCATGAAATACCAGGAGAGAGCAGCAAGAACTTAATTAAAGCTGACGGTTTAATTCAACTGATTAAAGAATTTCCCTCCACGCCTCAAGATGGATAAAGAAGTTTCCTATCTTTAAATTTCAACCCAGTGGCTGATAAATTCAAGGCATTTTCTGTCGTCAGATACTGCTGAAAGCTGAGGCTGCCATGCCATCAGAAATGATTTGAGAGAGACAGCCAAGGAATCAAGCAGCTTCTTAGCACAACTAAATAGGTTGATGCCTATAATTCCTAAAACCATAACAGCTCACCAGTAATTTCTGTCATTTCAACAATATAGTTTTAGAAGAGATTTAAAAATGTATCACCACTGTTTCATCAAATGCCACATTTCACCTTCTGTAGCCACTATTTTGTACCCTTCTTTGCTGTTAAATTGACTTCACTTCTTCAAATGACACATCTGTTAAAGCCTTATCTGTTCAAAGAAAGCTAATAAGCATAGCTAGGTTTAAAAGGATTAACTCGGATGGCAATGCTAAAAGTTTTCAAACATTCTTGATAGTATTTGCTATAAAAAAGGCACAGGAAAGAAAGCAAAAAAAAAAATCTTTTACCTTCTTAAAACTCTCCTAAATATACAGTTGCATGAGACTAATTCCTTCTGAGGTTAAATAAATTAGGACCAAACATCCATGCTAAGGGCATTCCTGATTAAAATATCCTGTAGCTCCGGATAACCATCTAACATCGGTACATATTTTTAAAATGGTGTGTGACAGAAGAACTATTGCACTTTTGTTCATATATATACACTCTGTCTCATCCAGCAACATCAGTAACCAGCATATGTTTAGTTAGCCATATGACCACTTATGGGTGTGGCCGTTTCCTGTGGTCCCATAAAATTTGTTTCCAGCCATCAGTCCTGTCTCCCAGTGTTCTGTGCTGTTATTTAGCTGTATTTTACACCTAAATGTCTCCTAGGAGCCCAGTAGGCAGTGGAAGTGTTGGTAATGCTGCTAGACAATATTGAACTCCTGCAGTCCAGCAAATTCTCTTGTTCAGCAGTGTTCAGGTCTGGAGGTTGCAGCACTAGAGAGGTTCAGCCAGTAATAGATATTATAGATATCATTTTATAATAGTCAATCATTTACTTCAAAAAGACTAATGAAACATAATTTCCCTCCTCTGAAACAAACAAACAAAAATTTTAAGCAGATACTTCCTTGTTTCAGATCTGTTGTAATGAAAAAGTTGTTCAAAAGAGTGTAGAACTTTACACACCAGTCCAGCATTGTCTAGCATTCACGGCATGTAGCACGTGGACAGAGTGTCATGGACTTCAGAAGGGCTATGTGGGAACACAATGCTTCATCCATATGTTGTACATTGCCAAAAGAGAGCCTGAAATGTGGGAAGTGGAGTCAGGGCAGACTTAGAAAACTTTTAAGGGCACGAGAGTGATCATATCATTTTCAGGCAAGCACCGTAGTCCTGATCTTATCTGATGCTCAGCAACTACAATTCCCTTTGGAATCAGTGGCAAAATTAAAATTCCCATTGATGTCAAGGACACAGGACTGGAACTTAAAGCCCTGCATATACAAATATGCAATTGGCTTAATGCAGCTGATTGGACCATTTGAGTTCAGTTGGACTACTACATCCATAAAGGAGCTCCTGTTCACAGAGGTTTTAAGCACTGGGGCTTAAGTTTGGTAGACTAGAACATAAAGCCTGATAGTCATTAAAACAGGCAGAGTGCAACCAGTGAACCAGACTTTGGGCTCTAGTCTGGACATTCAAACTTTGGAAGTTCTGTGGTTCCCACAATGGGCAGGAGGATGGGGAGAATATTAGGAGAAGACAGTATCTCTCTTATTTCTAGTTAAAAGCTGCATTCAGTGTTCACTGAAAGATAATTTGGACCTAAAATTAGATATCAGACTTAGAAGTGGAATGTGGGACTTGTTTTCTGCTACTAGTGATAGCTTAACATATGAGTACAAGGCCTAGGTCTTTTTATTTGTTTGTTTAATAAAACCACGTGTGAATCTATATAGCTATCACCCTCATTTCTACAAGGGACTGATTCTGACTCTCCCTTTATATGTGGATTTTAGATACCATTACAACTGAAAAAAGAGGTTGGGAAGCCAAACAACAGACTCAGACCCTAATACCTTATCTGTCTGTCACAAGGATAAAGTTCTCACTTCTGGTCAGACCCATGCACAGGTTGGGGCAAAGGGGGCAGTTGCTCCCAGGCCTGGCATTTCAAAGGAGCCCAGAATGCCAGTCACTGCTGCTGCTGAAGTAGCAGGGGCTGGAGTTTCAGGCCCCTTTGAAACACCATGGAGCACCATGCTGCAGCTTTGAGGGAGCAAGGATAACTGCCCTAAGCTTTGCCTCTCTCACTCTTGCCTCCTCCCCTTACAGAGTGGGGAGCCAGGCCTTGCTTCCACTTTGTGCCTGGGCCTGTGGCAACTATCTGCGCCACTATTTCTGGCTTTTACCAAATTAGCACATACAAACTTATGACTTACGGCTTGACTAGCCCTAAGCAAGAAGCCAAGTTATATATTTTATATTTCCCAAGAAATACTTGAAAAGATATTCACTATAGTAAATTGGCACCCAAAGGAGCAGCTCAAGTAGTCCAGTAGTCCAGACCTCCAGTTCTGCTGTGAAAGGGGATTTGCTGATATATAGGCATATGCCAATGAGTTGTAGTGTTCATGCCTTTGTCCTGATAAAGTTTGATCGAGAGTGTAGGTTTAAGGTCAATTCAGAGATAGGGGCCCATTTTGAAGTCATAGAAATCTTGTGAGATTTTTGGCCTCTTGGACCATATGTTAACCAAGTCTAGAAAATGAGCTTCTGGCAAATTAAACCAAAATTAATATTTAGAGCCAGGCTCAGCTCCAAAACAGCAAAATAGAGATAATGGATTTCAGGAGGGCAGATTTTGGTAAACTCAGAGAGCTGGTAGGTAAGGACCCATGGGAAGCAAAACTGAGGAGAAAAACAGCTGAGGAAAGTTGGCAGTTTTTCACAGGGACATTATTAAAGGCCCAAAAGCAAGATCTCCAGCTGCGTAGGAAAGATAGAAAATATGGCAAAAGACCACCTTGGCTTAACCAGGAGATCCTGCATGATCTCAAAATAAAAAAGGAATTGTATAAAAAATGGAAACAAGGACAAATTACAAAGGATGAGTATAGGCAAAGAACACAAGAATGCAGGAGCAAGATTAGAAAGGCAAAGGCACAAAATGAGCTCAAACTAGCTACAGGCATAAAGGGAAACAAGAAGGCTGTTTATAAATATATTAGAAACAAGAGGAAGACCAGGGACAGGGTAGGGCCATTGCTCAGTGAGGAGGGAGAAACAGTAACAGGGAACTTGGAAATGGCAGAGATGTTTAATGACTTCTTTGTTTCAGTCTTCACTGAGAAGTCTGATGAAAGAATTCCCAACATAGTGAATTCTAGTGGGAAACGGGTAGGGTTAGAAGTTGAAATGAAAAAAGGACAAGTTAAAAATCACTTAGAAAAATTAGATGTCTGCAAGTCACCAGGGCCTGATGAAATGCATCCTAGAATACTCAAGGAATGGATAGAGGAGATATCTGAGCCTTTATCTATCATCTTTGGAAAATCGTGGGAGACAGGAGAGATTCCAGAAGACTGGAAAAGGGCAAATATAGTCCCCATCTATAAAAAGGGGAACAAGAATAACCCAGGAAACTACAGGCCAGTCAGCTTAACTTCTGTGCCAGGAAAGATGGAGCAGGTCATTAAACAAATCATCTGCAAGCAATTGGAAGGTGGTACGGTGATAGGGAACAGCCAGCATGGATTTGTAAAGAACAAATCATGTCAGACTAATCTGATAGTTTTCTTTGGTAGGATAACAAGGCTTGTGGATAGGGGAGAATCGATAGATGTGGTATACCTAGACTTTAGTAAAGCATTTGGTATGGTCTCACATGATATTCTTATAAAAAACTAGGCAAATACAATTTAGATGAGGCTACTGTAAGGTGAGTGCATAACTGGCTGGATAACCATACTCAGAGAGTAGTTCTTAATGGTTCTCTATCCTGCTGGAAAAGTAAAACAAGTGGGGTTCCACAGGGGTCTCTTTTAGGACTGGTTCTGTTCAATATCTTCATCAACGATTTAGATATTGGCATAGAAAGTATGCTTATTATGTTTGCAGATGATACCAAGCTGGGAGGGGTTGCAACTGCTTTGAGGATAGGGTCATAATTCAAAATGATCTGGATAAATTGGAGAAATGGTCTGAGGTAAACAGGATGAAGTTTAATAAGGACAAATGCAAAGTGCTCTGCTTGGGAAAGAACAATCAGTTTCACACATACAGAATGGGGAGAGACTCTCTAGGAACGACTACAGCAGAAAGGGATCTAGGGGTTATAGTGGACAACAAGCTAAATATGAGTCAACAGTGTGACGCTTTTGCAAAAAAAATCAAACATGATTCTGGGATGCATTAACAGGTGTGTTGTGAACAAGACACAAAAAGTCATTCTTCCACTCTACTCTGCGCTGGTTAGGCCTCAGCTGGAGTATTGTGTCCAGTTCTGGGCATGGCAGGTCAAGAAAGATGAGGAGACGTTAGAGAGGGTCCGGAAAAGAGAGAGAAGAATGATTAAAGGTCTAGAGAATGTGATCTATGAAGAAAGGCTGAAAGAACTGAGCTTGTTTAGTTTGGAAAAGAGAAGATTGAGGGGCAACATGATAGCAGTTTTCAGGTATGTAAAAGGGTGTCATAAGGAGGACAGTTTAAGTCCATTGCCTCTTGTTCTTCTTGGCCTCTGAGGATAGAACAAGAAGCAATGCAGTTAAACTGCCGCAAGGGAGGATTAGGTTGGACATTCGGAAAAAGTTCCTAACTGTCAGGGTGGTCAAACAGTGGAATAAATTGCCAAGGGAGGTTGTGGAATCTCCATCACTGCAGATATTTAAGAACAGGTTAAATAAATCTCTATCAGGGATGGTTTAGACAGTTCTTGGTCCTGCCATCGGGGCAGGGGGCTGCACTTGATGGCCTTTTGAGGTCCCTTCCAATCCTAGTATTCTATGGTCCTATGAACTATTATCCACCTGCCCACATCAGAAAATCAGTGAGAATTGCAGAAATCCTTCATACCCCTCTGAGGTTTTGGGCTGCATCCTCTACTATATTCACTCTCAATAGCATAAAAATCCATGGAATGTCGAATAAAGAAAATTTATAGATCTCTCTGACTTTGCCTCTCGGTTTTCTTTCTTTACAGTACCTAAGGTCTAGATCCGCAGATGAAATAAAGCGACATAGTGCCACTGTCTTCCATGGAGCTGCACTTACTTATACCAGCTAAGGTTGCAACGTGACTGGGTTTTGACCAGAATATCCGGTTGGATGCAGTAACCAGCCTCTGCCAATGGGAGGTGAGAAGAACAGCAGCAGTGACTAGAACCACCTGGAGAAGGAGACCTCTCTTCAACTACTGACACTTGATACAAGAGCAGTGGCTGACTTCTGGATTGGGCTCCAAAAAGTAGATGCCACTGCCCAGGGTTGGAGGTATGATCCTCTCTGTCCCGCTTTATGCCCTCACGTGTGCAGGCCCTGGTCCCTCAGGACTGAACCCCACTATGCCCCAATTGCCAGGGTCATGGCTCCTCACTGCAGGGACAATCCCTCTGTGACCCAGCCCCTTGTTCTGGGGACCAACCACCACTGTGTTCCACTTAGGGTTGCCAAGTGTCTGGTATTGAACCAGACAGTCCGGTATTTTGGCTCTGTCTGGTTAAAAAACTCAAAGAATACTGGACACAGAACTGTGAGGTATTTTAATTTTACAGTAATCCCCCGCTGTAGGTGGCTTAATGTTGCCTTAATACGAGTGTCACACAATGGCTACGTCTACACGTGAAGCCTACATCGAAGTAGCCTATTTCGATGTGGTGACATCGAAATAGGCTATTTCGATGAATAGTGTCTACACGTCCTCCAGGGCCGGCAACGTCAATGTTTAACTTCGATGTTGTGCAACCTAACATCGAAATAGGCGCAGCGAGGGAACGTCTACACGCCCAAGTAGCACACATCGAAATAGGGATGCCAGGCACAGCTGCAGACAGGGTCACCGGGAGGACTAGCGCTTCCCGGGCAACACCTAGCCGCTCCCTTAAAGGGTCCCTCCCAGACACACTCAGCCTGCACAGCACGTGGTCTGAGGAGCCATAGGCACACAGACCCCGGGCGCCGCAGTCATGGACCCCCAGCAGCAGCAGCAGCAGCTAGAGGTCCACCCAGCCCTCCCGGCAGGAGCAGGGCTTGCCCTGCTCCATGCCATGAGGGAGGCAGCTGAGCACCTCCTCGCCCCAAAGGTGCAGCACCCCGCCCCGCCCCCCACCTCACACGCCGGCGGCTGTGGAGCTACCCCACCAGCACCAACTGGTGGGAGTGGCTGGTGCTTGGGGAGTGGGACGACGACCGCTGGCTCAGGAACTTCAGTATTAGCCGGCAGACATTTCTGGAGCTGTGCCAGTGGCTCACCCCTGCACTCAGGCACCAGGACACCGCCATGCGGCGTGCCCTCACAGTGCAGAAATGGGTCGGCATCGCTGTCTGGAAGCTGGCCACTCCAGACAGCTACCGATCCGTGGGCCAGCAGTTTGGTGTCGGCAAGGCCACCGTCGGGGCTGTCTTCATGGAGGTAAGCAAACCCACGGGGGGAGGGCAGGGCAGGGCAGGGGGGCCAGGGCAGGGCAGGGCAGGGCAGGGCAGGGGAGGGGAGGGCAGGGCCACGCACACCCTGCTCACCCCTCATTGGTGCTGTCCCATGTGCTTTCTCTGCAGGTTGTGCGTGCCATCAACGCCATGCTCCTGCACAGGCTCGTGAGGCTGGGGGACCCAGATGCCACCATCGCCGCCTTTGCCACCCGGGGCTTCCCCAACTGCTTCGGGGCTCTGGATGGGACTCACATCCCCATCTGCGCCCCGCATCACAGTGGAGGACGATACCTGAATTGAAAGGGCTACCATTCTGTGGTCCTCCAGGCCTTGGTGGACAGCCGGGGCTGTTTCCAGGACATTTATGTGGGCTGGCCTGGCAGCACCCACGGCACCCGGGTTTTCCGGAACTTGGGCCTGTGCCGCCGGCTGGAGGCGGGGACCTACATCCCCCAGTGGGAGATCCCTCTGGGGGACACCACCATGCCCTTCTGTGTCATCGCAGATGCGGCCTACCCCCTCCGGCCGTGGCTCATGCACCCCTACACGGGCCATCTCTCCGCTAGCCGGGAGTGCTTCAACGAGCGCCTGAAACACGCACGCCAGGTGGTGGAGCGCTCATTTGGCCGCCTGAAAGGACGCTGGAGATGTCTCCTGACCCGCCTGGATGCAGGCCCCAACAACATCCCCCAGATTGTGGGTGCCTGCTGCGCCCTGCACAATTTGGTCGAGAGCAAGGGGGAGACCTTTCTCCAGCGCTGGGCTGCAGAGGCCGCCAGGGCACACGTCCAGCCACCTGCTGCCCCCAGTTGGCAGGTGGACCCCGAGGGGACCCGGGTCCGGGAGGCCCTGCGGGTCCACTTTGATGAACAGGCCACGGGGTGAACTCTGCCCAGGCCCCCTACTGCCCGCCCCATCCTCCCCCACACTCCTGCCCCAACGCCTACACCATGGAGCACCCCACCGCACCCCCCCTCCCACTTGTCCTGGACAAATGACAGCATGCACTTGTGGCTGAACGTAAACTTTTTTTTTTTCTTTCCGAACCTTTTTTTTTTAACTGTAAATAAATATTTGAACCACAAACCAAAATCTATGTACAAACGTTGAACAAAAGCAATATGTACAAAAATAAAACAATACAAAGAAACAACTGTCCGCAATAATAAAAAGAAAACCAGGGAGGATAAAGGGGAGAACTATTTACATGGGGGGGACGGGGCAAACTGGGGGCCGAAAACAACAGGGTCCAACTATATACAAGGGGGGGGGCCACGTCCTGGGCCCCTCGCCCCTATAGCCCGGCACCGGGTGTTGGCGGCCGGGAGCCCTGCTGCGGTCGCAGCCTGGTCCGTGGCTGGGTGGGAGTGGGCTGGACCGGAAGGTACGGTGGCCGGCGAGTGTCAGGTGGCTCCAGGGGTCCCTCGGCGCTCCGGCCCTCTCCGGTGGGTGGCGGGGCGACGGCGGACGGGATGGCGACGGTCGGAGCAGCTGGTGGTGGGGCTGCAGGAGCAGGCAGGGCGGGCGATGTTGTGGCCAGCATGGGGGGCCAGGTAGTCCACCAAGCGGTTAAATGTCTCCATGTAGGCCCTCCATGCCTCCTGGCGCCAGGCCAGCGCCCGCTCCTGCAACTGGAGGTGCTGCTCCGCAACCTCCAGCTGCCGACGGTGGATGGCCAGCAGCTGGGGGTCCGTCGCCATCGGCGGTTGGTGGCGCGGGGTCCGCCGTCTAGCCTGCCGTGGGGCCGGTCGGTCCTCGGCCGAGGGGCTGCCCTGGAGCGATGGTCCCAGAGGGCTCTCCGGGAGGACTGACGCCTCGCCGGCACTCTCTTCCGGTCCTTCTGATGGTGCAGGTGCAGGACACAGGAGAGGAGGGGGGGAAGAAGAATGGAGGCAGGCGTTAGTGTGGGCCCCGAGCCGTGGCCTTTGTTCCCCCAGCCCTGTGCTGCAGGTTCCCCATCCCCGTCCCCGGGAGATGCTGCTGTGATGGATGGGGTTCAGGGGTCCCCCTGCCCTGCACCCCGTCCCCTGGTGGGAGCGACTCTCACTTCACCCTGCAGGGTCTGAGAGCAGGAGAGCTTTCTTAGGCCACAGATGCCCAGTTTCTGCCAGGAGTGACAGCACCAGCTGTCGGAAGAGACAGTCCTTCCAACCCATCCTGGGGAGAAGACCCCAAGGGGTGCCCCTCGGGGATGCAGCTTTCCCCCTCCTCAGGCTGGCTGCCTTCCAGCTCTCCCTTCCCCTAGCCTCTACCTGTGGGCCCCGCCCTCGCCCCCCAAGTCCAAGCCAGCTCGGCTCCTCCCTCCTGTTTGTTCAGGGCAGAGGTGTCACCTGCCAGCTGTAGCCCCAGGATCCTCCTTTGCCCCTGGGAGCTATTCGGCTCTTGTTGCTCATATCTAGCCTGAGTCTCCCTTTGGCACTCCCCCCACTCCACCACATGCTGCTGCTGCTGCTGCTGCTGCTGCTGCGGGGTGTCCCACCCCCTCCTCCCGGGGGCCCCTCGAGGTTCCGCTCCCCCCTGGCCCAGGGATGGGGCATGGCACTGTCATGCGGGGTGCGGGGGGGCAGGGGCTGATGGATGCAGTGCTGTGAGGGCCATGGCCCTGCTGTCCTTGGGGCCATGGCCATATGAGCATGTGGGGGGCCCTGGACACATATCTCTTACCCCCGCCCCTCAAGCCCAGGGGTGTCCACCAGAGGGGGGTACCTACCTGTCGGTCCGCTCCCACGGTCCGGAGATCCCCGGGGGGTGGAGGCCCTGCTGCTGCTCCGGGATGGCAGGAGGAGGATCTGCAGCCCGGATTCTGCGGAGGAGGAGCCCCCCTCCTCCTCCTCCTCCTCCTCCTCCTGCCGCGATGTCCCGGGGGTGGCCTCCAGGGGGGGCCCCTGGGGTGCAGGGCTTACCTCCGGGGCGGACTCCGTCTGCAGGACCTGCTGGGGCTTGTCGGCCGAGGTGTCAAGGGTGGCAGGAGGGGAGGAGGTGTGCCGGGAGCCCAGGATGTCCCTGAGCTCCCTGTAAAAGGGGCAAGTGACGGGGGCGGCCCCAGATCGGCTGGCCGCATCCCGGGCCCAGGAGTAACCCTGCCGCAGCTCCTTGACCTTTCTCCTGACGTGGTCAGGAGTGCGGGCAGGGTGACCCCGGGCAGCCAGGCCGTCGGCCAGCCGAGCGAACGCATCCACGTTCCGCCTCTTGCTCCCCATTACCTGGAGCACCTCCTCCTCGCTCCAGAGCCCCAGCAGGTCCCGCAGCTCGGCCTCCGTCCAGGAGGGGCCCTGCTGCCGCTTGCCAGCCTGGCTGCCCTGGCTCCCCTTGGGGGGGGTCCCCTGGGGGCGCTGGGGGGGCTGCCGGCCAGCCATCGCCGCTGTGTGGGCTGAGGGTGGTGCAGGCTGGCCGCGTGTGCAGGCTGCAGCCTGCACGTTCCCTCAGCTTCCTGCACAGGAAGGGAGGGGGAGGTGACCTTTAAGGGGCCGCTCCACGCGGCCACCAGTGAGCTGAGGGGCTGGAGAGAGCGTCTCTCAACCCCCCAGCTGATGGCCGCCATGGAGGACCCGGCAATTTCGACGTTGCGGGACGCGGATCGTCTACACGGTCCCTACTTCGACGTTGAACGTCGAAGTAGGGTGCTATTCCGATCCCCTCATGAGGTTAGTGACTTCGACATCTCACCGCCTAATGTCGAAGTTAACTTCGAAATAGCGCCAGACGCGTGTAGCCGCGACGGGCGCTATTTCGAAGTTAGTGCCGCTACTTCGAAGTAGCGTGCACGTGTAGACACAGCTAATGTGAAACTGCTGGGCTCTCACCCTGCCTAGCTTTGCGCAGCTGTGGGCATCCAGGCAGGCTATACCCACTTCCCCCTGCTTTCCAGAGCAGTTGATCGACCTAAGGGTTCCTGTTTGTTTGTTTCGTTTTGTTTTGTTTTTGTCAATTAATCATTTAGTAGGACTGGTTGTTTGTTTGAAGTGCTTGTAATGTATTTCTATACGTAAATAATATATATTCAAATCTAAAATACACTGTAATAGATTTTATTTGATTACACTATAATATACAAAGGAATATTCTCCAGGAATAAACTACAAACTCAAAATCCAAACACTTGCTAAAAAAATCTGTTCACTCACCTACTAAACTCACTTTGCTTAAAATAATACATTTTTGTCAGTCATGAATTCTGAACTTCATTCCATCCTGACCTGGGTTTACCAATAGGGTATGATTCTAGAAAGGAAGTGGCTTTTATTTTCTATAAATAAAAATAAACAAAAGCATGTGTGAGAAGAAAAGGGTTCACGACAGCTTTGGAATCAAGTAGGTTGTAATTTCGGTCACTATAATATACCATACATATGTGAATGGGGCAGGTGGCTCATTCAACTGTCATCACTCATAGTATGTGGCCCGTTAGAATGTTACACATAAGAAGACTCATTGGTACCTGGTTCACCATTCCCCAAACCAGCGGCTCGTCTACACTTGCCCCCAACTTTGAAGGGAGCATGTTAATCAGGGTGATGGGAGATACTAATGAGGTGCTGCAGTGAATACAGAGCACTTCATTAGGCTAATTCTCCCACATGGCAACTTCAAAGTGTCAAACTTTGAAGTGCCAGCGTACATATAGCTGCGGGCACTTTGAAGTGCCCAGGTTACTTCCAAGTGCCTTTATTCCTCAAAATTTTGGGCATTTCAAAGTAGTGCAGGCACTTTAAAGTACCCGCGGCTACACATACGCTGGCTCTTTGAAGTTTGACAATTCTAAGTTGCCGTGGGGGAGAATTAGCCTAATGAATTGCTGTGTATTCACTGCAGCACTTCATTAGTAATCTCCCATCACCCTGATCAACATGCTCCTTTCAAAGTTGGGGACAAGTGTCGACTCAGCTCTGATGTAGTAGATGGATTCACCGACAATGAAGTTGAGAAAAGTAGCTGCACAGTAGTTTTATCCAATCAGTAGTTTAGAAAGGGTGTGATATAAAGCCCAGGAGACAAAGGAGATCTTTAATTTATCTGACTGGATAAATTTAACTAAAATATATTCAATTGACTTTATAGAAATTGTCAAAGTCCCAAGCAGTAGCTATCAGGTCAAGCATGTGACTTCTCCACATACCACTCCAGTCCTTAACAGCTGTAATACATGAAGGGCCTGTTTCTAGTACAATGGATTGAGCTTGAGATCAGGAAGGGGTCCCATAGAATTTCACACCAACTTGAGGCCTCTTGGTTCATGGAAAGCTAGTTTCTAGAAGTGTTATTTTTTCCTGCAAACAAGGTCATTCTCAGAATTGATGGGGCCTTCTTCAGTTCTAGTAGATTGGTGCTCTGTGCCCAACAGCGCCCAGGGGGCGGGGGATGGAGGGAACAATGATTTTGATAGATGTGTTTTTATAATCTTCAGCAACACACTAATGAAATACTTTCAAATCAAATTTTAAACTAAGGTCCTGCTGACTAACTCAGTAAATTCAGAAACTGATAGTACATACCTGGGCCTGGCAAATGCCGGTTAGAAGGTTCATTACCACTTAACTACCCTTTCACAGGTTCAGTGTTCTACCAATCGGTCTAGCAGATGTTTTTACTTTTGAGTTAACTAGATCCTCTCCAGAGCAAGCAGAGCCAGAGAACGGGGACAGGAAGAGGTGGGTGTGTGGACATTAAGACCCAGCAGTGCCCCACATTTTCACGTGCCCTCTGCAGCTGCACATTCTACATGAGAGTAAGGACAACTCTTCCTTCAAATACACTTAGTGACTGTGTGCTGGCCATGCAGCAGATTAGTCTCCAAATATAAGTTAAGCTCCATGCAACTGGAAACTTTCAACTTTCAGTTTAGCCACAAATGCTGTAGTTGTTGTTTCATTGAAGTCACTGGCAAAACTTCCATGAACTTCAATAGGGCCAAGACGTCACTCAAAATATCCACATGGTAGGAGAAAATCTTGGTCTAATCCAATAACTTCTCAGCATTTGATTTAACCCAGGGATGGGTCGACACTTGGGCTGGGTCTACACGAGCCCCTTCCTTTCGAAAGGGGCATGTTAATGAGCGGGTTCAAAATATGCTAATGAGGTGCTGCAATGAATACGCAATGCCTTATTAGTATAACGGCAGCCACGGCGATTCAAAAGTGAGGTTTTTCAAATCGCGCACTGCCCGTGGAGACAGGACCTTCCGAAAGGATCTCCCCCAGTTTTTGAAAGCCCTTCTTTCTAACACCAGATAGGAAGAAGGGCTTTTGAAAACTGGTGGGGGGGTCCTTGCGGAAGGTCCCATCTCCACGGGTGGTGCGCGATTCAAATAGCTGCATTTTAGAATTGCTGCAGCTACCATTATGCTAATGAGATGCTGCATATTCATTGCTGTGCCTCATTAGCATATTTGAACCTGCTCATTAACATGACCCTTTCAAAAGGAAGGGGCTCTTGTAGACCCAGCCTAGATGTGCTTCTCTTTGGTCTAATGGTCTTGATAGAGCAAGGTACTTAAGCCTGTGCTAAACTTTAGGCACATGAATAGTCTTACAGAAATAAAGTGTTCAGTAGTGCTGGTTGGAAAAACTTTTTGACGAAAGTTTTCCACTGGAAAATGCTGTTCTGCCAACAGTTAAATGTTTTGCACAATTTTGCTACTGTCATCAACATTTCAGTTTGGAAAAAAATGAGAGGGTTAATTTTATTTAATTCTGGTTCTGAGCTTTTGAAGATCATTCTGGTCATATTTTCAAGCCTTTCTCCACAACCAGGAGAGCTAGAAATGATCTTTAATGAAAATAGAGATTCTCACAAGATCTCTTGATTGTGGACATTTAAGTAAGACATCATATATCATGAGTGTCACAATAAAATCACAAAGGCTGTGTCTACACTTGCATTCCTCTTTTGAAAGATGTATGCAAATGAGGTAAATAAAATGCAAATGAAATACAAATTTGCATCTCTGACTCCTCACTTGCATAGTCTTATTTCAAAATAGCTTCTTTCGAAAGAAGAAAACCAGTGTAGACACTGCTCTTTCGAAAGTGAACCCCATCTTCTAAAGAATCTTTTTTCCCATAAAAAAAGGGAAGACAGATTCTTTCGAAGACGGGGTTTACTTTCCAAACAGCAGTGTCTATGCTGGTTTTCTTCTTTCGAAAGAAGCTCTTTTGAAATAAGAATATGCAAATGAGGTGCCAGATGTGCAAATATGTACTTAATTTGCATTCCAATTTCCCTCATTTGCATGCCTCTTTCGAAAGAGGAATGCAAGTGTAGACACAGCCAAAGACTGGCAACAGCTATCCTTAGAATGTAACACTTCTGCCAGGGGGAAGCCTGCTGCAGCCAGAGCCAGGATCAGTTTCTAGGGGTTCCTCTCCATCCATCCAACACTGAATGAGATTGAGCCACATCCAGTAATCTTGGCAGTTCACATGCTGTCCCTGGGCCATGCACAAAAACAGAGTCTGAGTGTGGAAAAGAGGCTTTTAGTGCAAAAGGAGACAAGTAACTTGGCACTGATTTGGCAAAACGCCACAGAGCTCTTAAAGAAAACAAGGAGTAAAAGTCCCACTGCAAGAAGGTTGGGTGATGCCCTTTTCCTCTTATCTTCTTAAGTCCAGCAATCCAAACATCCTCTTCTAACAGCCAACTTTCCTCTGCACCCCAAACACAGGTGCTGCCTTAGTCAGGCAGACTCAGAGTTCAGAGGTGCATCTGCAGAGTTCACCTCCCATCCTGAGTAGGAGAGGTAAAGACACATCTTACTCTGCTGGTCACTTAACTTCCACCTGATCACTGCTCTCTACCTCCGACCTGCCGGACTTTCATCACAGTGCTGCTGCTCTGACTGGCCAACTCCTTACTGCTTCCACCCACTTATGGTGGCGCTTGGAAAAAACCCAGTAATTTCAGCTCTTGTGCCAAAGAACAGATCAGCCACAAAATAATTCAGGCTACACAAGATACTTTTAAAATGACACAAAAGACTCTTTCAAGAAAACAAGAAGTTCTGTGGCATTTTATAGACTAACCATTATTTGGAGCATAAGCTGCTTTTGTAATGGGCCAACCACTCACACGCCTAGCCACCGCGCGGCTCGTCCTGACGGGGCTCCTTTTCGAAAGGACCCCGCCTACTTCGAAGTCCCCTTGTTCCTATGAGCAGATGGGAATAAGGGGACTTCGAAGTAGGCGGGGTCCTTTTGAAAAGGAGCCCCATGAGGACAAGCTGCGCGGCAGCGAGGCGTGTCAATTTCGAAGTGCCGCGGCAACCCGCATGCTAATGAAGCGCTGAATATGTATTTCAGCGCTTCATTAGTAAACTTCGAAATGGCCATTTGCATGGTCATTTAGAAGTTTGGGGCTAGTGTAGACATGGCCTTGATGTTCACTACTCCAATTAATTGCTGATAATGGGCCACCCTGACTGAATAGACCTTGTCAGCTCTGGCCCTGCCCTTTACTGGGACCCCCCGCTTTAAACCACCCCCCCATTCATGCATCTGATTAAGCAGGCCTTTGCCCACAAAAGCTTATGTTCCAAAATATCTGTTAGTCAATGCCACAGGACTTCTTGTTGTTTTCTAGAAAGAGTCTTTTGTGCCATAGGACTTCCTGCTGTTTTGAAGATACAGACTAACACACCTACCTCTTTGTTACTCTTTCCAGATTTTATTTTAGTTTTACCATTGAAACAGTGGGGGGAAACATCACAGATCAGTGTTATAGTTTGTACTTAGAGGACATATACTACACTCATTCAAATATAGCAAAGCAGAAGCAAACTATATTTACATAAACACACCCAAGGTTTTTTGTCCATCCCAGCTAGTTGTCATGGAAACATTCCTTCCGCTTCTGCTTACATGAACATTTCTTTTGTCTACAAATGGTCTGTTTTGCAATCCCTGTTTGATTTTTAAGAGAATGAGAAGTCTTGCGGCATGTTATAGACTAACAGATATTTTGGAGCATAAGCTTTCATAGGCAAAGACCCGCTTTGTCAGATGCAGTCTGACCTTTTCATTTTGTCATGTCAGAGAGTTTTCTCAGTGGCTGGTTCACAGTGTCTTTCAAATTCAGTACAAATCAACTTCCAGCTAAGGTCTAATGACCCCCTCCCATTCCAAGGGTTAAATTACAGATATGATCAGCAAACTCACAACCAGAAGAGAGCACATGGCAAAAGTCTTCCATGTGGGTTTCAGTTCACCCCAAAACCCAGATAAAGGTTATATTGGAGGCACTCAACCTACATAGAAGTAAAGCAATGCTTATCAGATAATCAACCAAGAGTAGGGGTGAGCAAAGTGGGAGAGTGGACCCCCTTGGGGGGGAGAAATTTTGAAAGTGGGGGGCACAGCATGATTGGTTGCTACGTCTCAGGCTCATCCATCTCATTAAAATGTTGAACTATGTTGCTGTTTTTCATGTGTGTGTATTCGCATTTATATACCCATTGATAAAGTTTTTGCATTCTACATACTGATTTTCTTACATGTGCTGAAAGGATTTTTTTTCATATGAACACAACCTAAATTTCCAGCAGTTTGGGTTACATTGGACAGGTTGGGGCAGAGGGTGATAATAATTGCAGAGATGAGGAGTGGGGCCTGACATAAAAAGTTTGCTCACACCTGACCTAGACTAATACTAATTCTCACTCCACATAGCAAGAGCTATGCTGTGAAGGCCCTAGAACCTTGATTGCCTAGGAATGGTCTGAGAAGAAGATATGGCTTCTCCATCCCTTCTCCGAGCCCGGGTTACCAAGAAAGGTATCAGGAAATCCCTCCTTTACTTCTGTCTCAAAGAGTTTCTCCTACAAGGGTGTGGGGTTACCATTCAGGAAGGGATTGTGTGGCTGTGGAAGGGGACACATGCTTCAACTGCAGAAATGTAGCAAACTCAACTGGCTCCTTCCATGGCCCTTCAAGTAGCTGGCACCAAATTGGCCCCGGCCCAAATGCTTAGAATGCCATAATGCAGAACTAAGGTGTTGAGGCTGGAGGGACAGGAAAGACTGTAACTTTTGGAGATAAGATTTGCATCCTACTGCCATCAACCCTGTATTTCCATGACATGGTGACTCTGACTGTGGTGATAAAGATGGTGGAGAAGATCTGCGCATTGGAGCTAGTCTCAGGTGGCTTTCTGCTTATAAAAGTTCAAAACAACCCAGGAAAGATAGGAGCACCCCACTGCTGCAGTCATTTCCATGTGGGGCCAGGCATTGGCCTTGTGTACAAAGAGGATACTTCATTTCCAGTGCAGAGCGAATAAATTACAATTCCACAAGGTGGGTGTTGCAATCGTTGCCAAAAGTACATTTGCACATCTTTGGCCTATTGGATAAATAAGGCTTCTCTCTGGCTGGCAGGTCACCCAGTGAATCTGTTCCCACAGTTCTATTTAGCTAATGAAGTCATCCAAACCATGCAGAAAGTGGCACCAGTGACCCCAGTGTCGCTGGATGCCAAATTTGAAAGGTAACACGATAGCAGTTTTGGAAGAAGAAACAAAGCAAGCCTATGTGCAAGCACATAAGCAAGGAATGACAAACAAAGATGCTATAGAATGGAAATAGATAATTTTGGACAAGGAGAGTGTAAAGTAATCCTCGAAGCCTGTTTCACTGCTCATTGCCATGTGGTCTTGGCTTTCTGTTCTTCTTCTTTACTTTTTCACCTTTTATAACAAATAAAGAGATTTGTTTTGTAACATGGAGCAAAACCACATAAACAGAGTTACTAATTCCCTCCAATTTTCAAATACAATTGAATGTACAAGTATCCCACTCATGTCTGGGACAGACACTGTCCCCTTGTACTAAGAGGCTTGACATTAGATACTCCAAGGACGGCTCATTAAACATTTATTTCCTCTTCTTATTTGTATTGTCAAACAAGTTCACTTTTCTTTTCCTTTTCCTTTTTTGTTTAAACTCAGCTTCAAATATAGAAATGAAAAACATAACAAGGTTGCTGATTCCCACGTTTTTTGTAAGGGAAAATGTTTTTGCTTAAAATATATACAATCTTTAAGTGGGAAATACATTCAGGTTTTAAAACATCTGATTGTAAGTGTGAGACTCAGGCCTTTTGTACTCAATTACTGTCATGGAAAATAGTTAGATGTCATAAGTAGGTCAGGAGAGTAAAAGACAAAGTGCCTTCTATCTATCTATCTATCTATCTATCTATCTATCTATCTATCTATCTGCCTGCTAACAAAGCAAATTTTTCCTGTTATACCTGTACAATAAAACCTGTATAGTTAAATCACTACTATTATATTGACACAACTCTCTGTGTGGACACTTTTATTCCAGACTAAATAGTCTAAATCCCTTCTAAAGCAATGTAAACAATACTGGAGAATTTATAGTGGAATAAGAGTCTCTAACTGGGGGGTTATACCAATTCATGTTTACACCCTGTGTCACACTAGGTTAGCTTTCATTAGTAGAAAAGTACTTAGCTACTCAGACAACCTGGTACTATAATATGGGAGAGGAGCGGGACAGAGCATGAATGAGGTGATTTGTGGTGCTCCAGAAGTGCTGGGAGGAAGGGGAGGAGTAGGAGAGGATGGGTTTTAGTGCCCCAGTCCACAAGAGGCACTTGAGGGAAAGAGGCAGACAGGGGATTCCCTGGCCGCAGGTGTAACCCCATGAGCCATGGGGTGCTGCAGCCTACTGAGATGAAAAGAGGGTCATTCATGTAGCCCATTCCCTGTTCTTGGTTGCCCTTCTCTTTTTTAATTCTCACAACATTCCTGTGAGGTAGAAGTGCTTTCTCCCCATTGTACAGATGTTTAACTGAGGCCCTGAGAAAATGATGTGCCACAGTCACACAGGAAGTCTATGGTGAAGCAGGGAATTGAGGCCAAATATCGCAAGATCCCTGCAAGTGCCCAAACCGCTAGACTGTTTCCTCAAGTCTATGTGACAGCAAGTGGTAGCTCAGGGCAAGAAGCAACTTCTGTGGAGTCACTGCTTCCTCTTCGACAGAGACGAGCAGCAGAGGAGTGCTTGGATCCCTGACTCAGCCCTTTTCTAATGCACTTGACAGAGTCCCAGCAGATACGTGCGGTGTTAGGAATTGGGCTGAGTGGGCACAGTGGTGTGAATCAGAAGGTAGGTTGTGGTACACTAAGTGATAATCACTTTCCAGGTCTGCTCTGAGATCAGTAGAACCAGGCATGGCCCCATACTCAAGACTTGACTCTAAACCACAGGTGATCCACTAGCATTTGTGCATGGGTGTCAGTACAGTCCTCTTTCAATAAATCTATATTGCTATAAATAAGCAGTTATTTTCATATGACACATGAGTAATGTTCCACTCAAAAATCTACAATCTAAAAGCACACATTTTGTCTTAATGAGCTATGTCTTGGTTTCCTGTGAGTAACATATTGAAAACAGTGAATGTTTCCCTATGGGCCGTTTCGCAACAATAAATCTAAAAGTTGTTCCTTACAAAGAAACATTGTCAGCAAAAAATTGTTTAACGGTTGTTTTCAGGTCATGCTTTCCGAGCCTACTTAGGCTTCCCACAGTATTTACGGCACCACTATTTGATATAATTAACAATTGGCTGATGGAATGTTGGGGGGAGGGGTTATTTTCATTTAAAATCCTTTGGTTTCTGCTTATCGGAACTTTCAGAATGAATTAAAATGATTTGTAACAAAGTGTCTGGTGTATTGAACAAGAGCACTGCTATGAGTGTGAGTTGGGTCTCTAACGTGATTTCCAACACATCTTGAATTATGGGGTTTCCAGACATAGGTCTCCTCAACCCTCTGGTTCCAGACTGAGAAGGGCCACTTTTCAAATCTAGTATGGAGACAGCCCAGGATGAGGGTGACCATCCTTCCTATATTGGGTGAGATGGTACTGTACTTGGGATGCCAAAAGGCGTCCCGACTTATTTTTTAAAAGGTGCCAGTTGTCCCATATTTAGGACCTCAGGGGCTGAGAGTAGGGCCAGGACCACCTGTGGCTGCTTCCCTGGAGCTTGGTGCAGCCGGGAGAAGCTGTCCTTTCCCACCATATATCCCTGTCCCATATTTGGGAGAGGAAGATATGGTCGTCCTACCCAGGCTGGAGGAAAGTTCCATGTGATTTCTGTCAATTTGGGCCAAAATCTCACAGGAGCAATTAGGCCTGTCCTTAGGATTTACTATGTAGTACTTAAACTTGTGGCCCTATTTCTGACAGCAGCCTGGGGAGGGGGTCATGTTGATTTTTAGATATGTGATTTTATAATCTTCAGCAGCACACTACTGAAATATTTCTAAAGCAAATTTTCAGTGAAGGACCTGTTGACTAGCACAATAAACTCCGAAATTGACACTATATACCTAGGGTGGGCAAATGCCTGTTAAATGGCTTCATTACCAGTTGTATGATTCTTTCACAGTTTCAGGGTTCTGCCAAGAGTTCTGGCAGGCTTTTCACTTTTAAGTTAACTCAATCCCCTCTGGCAGAAGCAAACCCACATAAGAGGTGGACATTAAGACTCAGTGGTCCCACATTTTCAGGTGTCCTATGCAATTGTGTAATTTGCATAAGGGTGAGGGTGGTCCTGGGAACACTTAGGCTGTGTCTAGACCAGCCCCCAGCTTCGAAGGGAGCATGGCAAGTAGGGTGCCGGGAGATTACTAATGAAGTGCTGTGGTGCATATGTATCAGGCTAAATCTCCCCCGCGGCAACTTCAAAGCATGAAACTTCAAAGTGCTGGCTCGTGTGTAGCCATGAGTCAGCCACGGGTACTTCGAAGTGCCCACGCAGCTCCAAAGTCCCTTTACTCCTCACGCTTCGAAGTTGGCATGAGGGAGATTTAGCCCAATGAAGTGTTGCATATGCACCGCAGCATTTCATGAGTAATCTCCCATCACCCTGAATTACCATGCCCTCTTCCAAGTTGGGGGCTAGTCTAGGCACAGCCTTAACAAAGTATTCGTGTGGTTAAACCCAAAATGTCACCTTAGCTTTATCTACAGCCAGTATTCTGAACATTGTTTCTGTCCCAATGACAACAACCTGCTCCTTCCTGCATTCTTGGTGCCCATGTTTACCTCCAGTCCATCAAATTAGCTCTGCTCAAATGTCCATCTCCCATTCAGCAAAGTACAGAGGCATCGGCTTCACTTTATGTCTGTGCTTAAGGTCTACTTTTTTGTTAAAGGGATTTAAGCTAAGACTTAAAGCATACCCAGTGGACTCTTTGCTGAGTTGTGGTTATCATCTCTGCCCACACACAGGAGCACGTTTCTGTATTTTTCAGTTGATTCTCCATTTCCCATTATTGGCTAAGCCCAGTTCCCACCGGAGCTAAAGAAAAAGCTGCCTTTAACTTCGGTGGGAATTGTCTCAGGGCTCAAAACTTATCTTCTTTACATGCAGTTTTTCTGCGGGCTGTTTTGCAGGTCTTGTCTCCTAGCATGTCCCCAATGCCTCTTTGCTCCTCTGCTGATGTACATCTGCATGCCCATTTATGTCCTTCTCCATTCCAGTTTTCATCTTTTCTTCTCTGTTGCCCCTCTTAAAATGAAGGCTTTAAGCACCCTGTGCCTCAGGTCACCCATTTGTAAACTTCTCAGATATGTAAGAAGAAACTTTGCATGTGTCGATATAAACTGGTCTTGGGAACACCAGGAGCTGAAAACCCCTTACTCATTCAGTGAACTGGAACTTCTCAGGCATGCGAGTACTCAGGTGAGACAAATGGCAAGGTGGAATTTCCATTTTTATGTTATTCTCCCTTTATTTGATTGTTACAACATTCTTCCCATTCCCACGCCACCCCCTCTGGTCTGTTTCATCCACTGTAGCATTGTGTCTGCCATTGGATGAGCTCTGAGCTCCACCGTGCCGTTACTGTCTTCTTTGCCACTTGTTTGTACAGCACCTTGCACAATCAGCCCTACTTTGTGCCTATGGATATGCAGGAATTACTTTGTCATCTTCAGCAAGAGCAGAGGCAAACTGCATTGATCCTGGGGACCCCAAACCCTCATGTCTCAAACTGTATTCACCAAACCCAACCAACCTAATCTAAAATCAATAATATAAATTACTAATTACTTATACTAAAACAAAGCATATTGGTGCCTGACTGGCACTTCCTGACATGCATCGATTAGGGCCTCAGAGAAAAGAACAGAAAGCCTTTATTGTGTATGTGCGGTAAGGTACCAGCTAGAGGCTCCATTACGCTCAGTGCTGTAAATGCACTGCAGCTGAAAGGTTCCTATCCAGCTCAGACAGACATATGTGTGGTAGTTTTGACTGACACAGGCTATGTCTAGACTTGCGAAGGGGCCATGGTAATAAGGGCGATGGGAGATTACTAACAAAGTGCTGTGATGCATATGCACCACTTCGTTAGGTTAATTCTCCTCAGCAGCAACTTCAAAGTGTCAAACTTCGAAGTGCCGGCATGCCGCGTAGCCCAAAATTTTGGGGAGTGAAGGCACTTTGGGCTACATGGCATGCTAGCACTTCAAAGTTTGACACTTCGAAGTTGCCACTGTGGAGAATTAGCCTGTTGAAGTGCTGTATATACATTGCAGCACTTCATTGGTAATCTCCCATCACCCTCTTTACCATGCCCCCTTCGAAGAAGGGGGCAAGTGTAGACATAGCCAGTGTGCTAAAAATAACTGTGCAGCTGCGGCAAGGTGGGCAGCAACACAGGCTACAGGTCCACTGATAGGGAGGCCTAAGGGACAAATGCACAGCAATGTGGTATTTCAAAGGGGATTGGAGCTCCCAGCTGCTGCTGCTGCTGCTGCTGCTCAGTAGCAGTGGTGACTGGAGCCCTGGTCCTCTTTGAAGCTCTGCTGAAGCGCCACTCTGCTGCTCTGCACAGCTCTGAGGGCTGTGAGGTAAGGCTGAGTGCCATGCTGTAGTGGTACTAAGGGTTGACTGTCCTCAGCCAAGCCCCTTCTTCCAGAAGCTATGCGCCTTGTGGGAGTGTGGAGCAGCCCACCCTCCCCACCCCCTTGCATTGTCCTCAGGCCTATGGTAGGGGCTGTTGGCCCCGCTGACAGGCTAGCCTGAAGACCATCTCCTCTGAGACACTAGGAAAGTATTCAGAGGGCTAGCTTGTGTCACTGCCCAGGTTACCATGAGCACACTGCTAGTCTGAATGGGCCAGCATGCTCCAAACTAGCATATGTGTGCCTACCTGTGGCTGCAACGTGGACATATACAAAGTGAAAGATGACCCTAACTGAAGAGTTCACAGTCCTGGATAAAGAGTAGGAGAGAAAACAGAGGCATAGAATGGGTGAGACTCTAGGTCAGTGGTAGAACTGGGAATATTCTCCCAGCCATTGCTATCTCTCTCTAGGTGATGATTGACAATGAAGATGTGCCCCCCGCCTTATAAAATACATCCAGTGCATTAGCTGTGTCCGTGTGAAGAAAACAGCCTGCCACATGACCTTTCCAGGCTGTGGTGCCATTTGCAACTAAATAAGCTGTTTCTGCCCAAGAACTCACTAACAATGCAGACAACCCTTGTTCTCACTAAATTATTTTTGAGAACTGAACTGGGAGCACTCTTGTGAAAGGAGAACGTTTTGTTAGAGGTTTCAATGCCATTTTACGTGTGACTGGCAGCACGCACTGGCAAATCTCCACCTGGACAGCATAATAGTGTCATTTCTAATAATAAAGGCTGCAGAGACATTTCATGAGCTTTAAAGCATGGCTTTCCTGCAGACTTCGGGCCTCTTATTCCTGGAAGTGTTAATAAGAAGGATGGGAGAAAAAATAGGTCTTATTAAAGTGAAGTTCATCTAATCCTGGATAAGCCAGTCACTGAAATGGCATTTTTAAAAGGACAGTAACTAGCGTGTTTTACCTAGAAATGCCTTCAACCTCAACAGTGCCCTGGGCTAAGACTCAGGAAACCTGCACTCTGAGCTCACCTGTGCTGCTGCCCTGTTGTGTAATCTTGGATAAGCACTTTCTCTCCGTTTCCCCAACTGCCCTTTGTGCACAGCACATGTTTAGATTACAAGCTGTCGCTTTGTGTTTGTACAGCACCTAGCAGACAGGAGCTGTTGTTTCAACGGGGTCCTGCAGGTGTTACTAGCCGTGTCTACACGTGCACGCTACTTTGAAGTAGCGGCACTAACTTCGAAATAGCGCCCGTCACGGCTACACACGTCAGGCGCTATTTCGAAGTTAACTTCGACGTTAGGCGGCGAGACGTCGAAGTCGTTATCCTCATCAGGAGATGGGGATAGCGCCCTACTTTGACGTTCAACGTCGAAGTAGGGACTGTGTAGTCATTGCGCGTCCCACAACTTCGAAATAGCGGGGTCCGCCATGGCGGCCATCAGCTGAGGGGTTGAGAGACGCTCTCTCTCGAGCCCCTGCGGGGCTCTATGGTCACCGTGGGCAGCAGCCCTTAGCCCAGGGCTTCTGGCTGCTGCTGCGGCAGCTGGGGATCCATGCTGCAGGCACAGGGTCTGCAACCAGTTGTCGGCTCTGTGGATCTTGTGTTGTTTAGTGCAACTGTGTCTGGGAGGGGCCCTTTAAGGGAGCGGCTTGCTGTTGAGTCCGCCCTGTGACCCTGTCTGCAGCTGTGCCTGGCACCCTTATTTCGATGTGTGCTACTTTGGCGTGTAGACGTTCCCTCGCAGCGCCTATCTCGATGTGGTGCTGCGCAACGTCGAAGTTGAACATCGACGTTGCCAGCCCTGGAGGACGTGTAGACGTTATTCATCGAAATAGCCTATTTCGATGTTGCTACATCAAAATAAGCTACTTCGATGTAGGCTTCACGTGTAGACGTAGCCACTGTGACACAAGTAGATAATAGGCCAAGATTTTCAAAAGTGGCGAGCAGCTCTGTCGAGACACCCTAACCTTCACTGGTGACATGTGAGGCATATGTACTCAAATGGACCCCATCTTCAGCATCTCATCATTCGCACTCAGAATCAGTCATCACTTTTGAAAATCTTCCTCATGGTTTTTCTCTCTAAACCAGAAAACTGAATATAAAAGGTTGTGCATAAAAACAACTTCTAGAAGAGAATACCAGACCATCCCATTAACAAATAAAATCAATTGGAATATTTATCATGTATCCTTCTTTTATTCCCTTTTGGTATTTTCTGGTGTTTCAAAAATATCAGGTATACTGCTCAGGTCTATCTGTATCCTTTGGAAGAAAGATCCTTGTTTTCCTATGATAAAAATGCTTAAGTTCTTTGATGTGTGCTGATGGTCTCAATTAGTGTTTTAATCCTGTGTAGCCAATCCTGTGTAGCCCGTCCTACGAACATCAGTCCATAGATTGTAAGACTGTAAGGTCTGACTTCTTGCTTAACAGAGATCAGTGTAACCCATAAAATCCTGTATTAGGGACCTTTCAGCTGGAGTTGGGAGGATTAGTCAGCTGAGCAAGGACTGCACAAGTATGTGAGACTGGGCCTTGTGAACACTAAGTGTCTTCTGAGAAGGGGTGAAATGAGGCTGCCCTGCTTGCAGGCAGTGGCAACTGAGGTTGAAAGTACTGTGCATTGTCACTGAAGACACCTAGCAACCTTCAGGACCAGCCTTTACAAGCACAAGGTCCAATGTCAGGACAGTTGATTCATCTTGTTACCCTTCTGAAGACACCATGAAGCTGACGGTGTGTGAATCTTTGGAGCAGACCAAACACCTGTCTCCTCTGTATGCAGCAAAAGACTTCATGATGACAGAGAGTTGTCCTTGTGCAAAATCAGGCCCACTGATGGAAGGTGGCCATAGTAGCAGTGGTGGCTGGAGCCCTGGGCCCCCTCTGAACCACTGCTGAAGTGCCACTCTGCTGCCCTGCACAGCTCTGAGGGCTGTGAGGGAAGGCCTCGTGCAATGCTGTGGTGATGCTAAGGGTTGACTGTCCTCAGCCAAGCTCCTTTTTCCTGAGGCTCTGCCCCTTCCGGGGGTTGCCTGGCAAGTTACAAGGTCCCCAGGCCTCGGCTGCTATCTCAGTAGCTCTGAAGAAAAGTATCTCTTGACTGAAAGATGATTTTATGTAAGCCCAATGCTGGTTCCTGGCAGGGTTACTCAGCCCTGGAACCTGCATGGGGCATATGAAAAGCATCTTTCAATCAAGATACGCTTGGGTGGCTTTTCCCAGAGAAGGCAGGTTGGGTCCGGGGAATGGAGCAGAGGCTCAGCACAGCTGGGCTCATCCAAGTAGGTGAGTGACAGGGCTGGTATGGCATGGTGTGTGTGGGGGGGGGGTTGCTTTGGACATCTCTGGGGAGTGCAGGGGCTTGTAGCCCTGGCCAAGGAGGGAGGGGGCAGGGGGCCCATTGATTTCTGCCCTGGGGCCCAGAATTGCTGTCAGTGGGCCTGTGCAAAATGTTTCCATCACCAAGACCAAGTGTCACATTAAGGATGGCTTCCTTTTCATGGGGTCTGAGTGTGACCTTTATAGGCCTCAGTGCAGCAATACATTTGTACACAGGTGTCAATCTCACTGCAGTCCATGGGAAGGGAATACATGTCTAGGTGCTTTGCAGAACAAGGACAGTGTGCTCAACTGGGGTTGTAGGTTGTGAAGTATTCCGGGGATCCTTCAGTTAGAAGGTGAGGTTATTTCTTTACCATTAATACACATGCACACTAAAAGTCAGAGTAAATGAATAAGAAAATAGAGCACATTTCTAGTGTGTAAGTCAATCTAAAAGTAATACATTTCCCAGTGAGATTTAGAGGACACACTCTCAGACAAAGCCTTCCACTACTGCCTGTACTCAGAATCCAAGCCCCCATTGTTAATTCACATGACTATTTTCTTTCCTTTTAGCTAGCACTTATATCTGACAGCTGTAAAGGCTTTTAGCCATAATAAATCTCTCTCTGACTTCCCAAAGCAAACAGTGTTGAAGAGAGTGATCCCTCCAATAACATTTTGTCAGCTCAAATCATCACTATGTTGTGAATTACTCAGACAGGCTGCACTGAATAGTTGTTCCCAGCCTTCCTCTGGACCTTCTTTCTGCTTTCTTTTGCCCTCTGTCCTGATCCTGGTAGAAAAATAGATGCTAAAAATAAGATAACTCAGCTGTAACCATCACATGTTGATTAGCTAAAGGATCAATTCCTTAGACTCTTTTTTTTTCTTTCTTTCTTTGGTTACATCTACACTAGTCCTTTCCTTTCAGAAGGGGCATGATAATGAGTGAATAGTGAAGATGCTAATGAAGAGCTGTTATGAATATGCAGCACCTCATTAGCATAATGGCAGCCATGCATGATTCAAAAGGACCGCTTTCAAAACCCACACTGCCCATGTAGACGGGGGCCTTCTGAAAGGACCCTCTGGACTTCGAAAGCCCTTCTTCTTATTTGGTTACAAGTCATGTGTGACCACCATTATGCTCATGAGGTGCTGCATATTCATGGAAGCGCCTCTTTAGCATCTTCCCAACTTGTTCATTTCCATGTTCCTTCTGAAAGGAAGGGACTAGTGTAGAGGTGGCCTTTCTTTCTTTCTTTCTTTCTTCCTTTCTTCTTCATTGCATCTTATTCCCCCCAAATTTGAAACTCTATCTGATACAATCTCCTCATGTTTCCTTCAAGGTGTTAGCTTCTCTGTTGAGAGGGATATTGGCTTTCAGTTTCTGGATTCCTGCCATGCAACAGGACCTTGATTAAGGCCCCCAAGTTACAAACCACTGATTAGGAAGAAACAGCTTTTGATCACTGCCAGCCTCTCCTAAATTTGAAAAACTTACTGTGAGTTGTGAAAACTAGAGGTAGAAAAGTTCTCTGAGGTCACAGTGTCTCTGTCAATACAGCTTCCCCCCCATACGTTTACCGGTGTTTAGTCCAGTCTAACATTAAATGCCCTTTCAAATGTGTTTTTCAAAATTTCCCTTGGATGCTCTTGGAGTCTGAAGCACTGAGTAAGGCAAGCTTTGTACCCACAGGCTTAGAACAGAGAAGCCCAATTCAGTTGATGCAGAACAAGCTGGGTTTTCTTAAACCAGCTCCTTAATGTTTGACGGGGCTTTCTCCCACTTCTATGCACCAAACGACTGCTGGGGTTGCTTGGATGGGCTTGTTTCCTTCATACCTAGGTAGAATCCCAACAGCTGATGCAGAGATGCAGGTGCCCTTTATCCAGTCTCCACTGGAGTATGTCGGTAGCAAAGAAAACATAGTGAAAAGCTTTTATTGTAATTCCTAAGGTAGGAGAGAGATGGTAAAAGAATCATAGAGTTGTGGGGCTGGAAGGGAGCTCAAGAGACCATCTAGTTCAATCCCCTGCAGGACTAAGTATTAGCTAAACCAGTGGTCACAAACCAATAGTTTGGAATCTACTTGTAGATTCTGGACCCTCTAATAGGTGACCCTGCCTGGTTTGGACAAGTTTTGGCATTTCAGCTGTCCCTCCCCATCTGCAGTGCTACTCCTGCCCTTCTCCATGGGCCTGCCCCTACTCACTCCCTTGAGCTTCCTGCTTGTTGTGCAGGATAGGGAAGGCAAAAGAAGGAGTTGCTGATGTCTGAGTGTCCCTCACCCCGTACCCTATCTCCACAGAGTGTGAACAGCAGGGCCTCAGAGGAGGGGCAGGGAAGGAGGTGGGGCAAGGACATTTGGGCTGAAGGCGGATTCTGGACTGATTTGTATTCAAAAAAGTGATCTTGTGCTTAAAAAAGTTGGAGGCCACGGATCTGGAGCACCCCAAATGGCATTATTCTAATTTGCTCTTAGAAATCTCCTTTGATGGAGATTCCACCACATCTCTAAGCAATTTATTTAACCACCTTGACAGGAAGTTTTCCCCAGTGTCCAGCCTAAACCGCCCTTGATGCAGTTTAAAGCCATTGCTTGTCCTATCTCAGAGGGAAAGGAGAGCAATTTTTCTCGCCACTACTGATTTGAAAACAGATGGCCAAGAACCCTCCATTGAGAGAGAAGTGATTGCTTTTGCCAATTCTTCATCTTCTTCCCTTGACTGACTTTCACGCAGGTCCTTGCTTCAACCAGCCTTTGGTTGGGCAGGAGAAAACAGTGCTACCACAGTCTGCTGAGAAAGAGGACATACTCATGAAGTTGCAGCTCATGAGTTTTCCCATGACTTCATATATACATGGCGAGGGACTCCACATCTAAGGAAGTCAGCAGGAGACAGGGAGACCCCATTATCCAGCACCACCCTGTACCATCTCTCTAACGAGGGGAATAGAAGTACTCCAGCATGACTGGCTATGCTCTGCCAGGTCACATGGAAACTGAAGACATTATGATCTAAATATGGAAGAACTTCTCCTTAGGACAAGTTTATTTTATCTGAAAGCCTCTTGTCAAATTGATGAAACTTTGGTATTGTCCTGAGATGTCCTTGAGTTCTCCTTGCAAAGCTGGATTCTCAGCATTCATCCATGTTGAATCATGTCCTACAAAGCTGTGGCTTGCTGCCCTGTGTGTGATACTTCAGTTGCCTGGCTGTATGGCTCATGTACATGACTGGGTTTAGCAATGCAGCAATGCAAAAACAAGAGGAAAGAAGAAGAGTAACAAACATTTACATGTACTTTTTGGGAGGCACTGTTGCCTAGTGGATCAAACAACAGATGTGACTAAGGAAACGTGGTCTATTCCCAGCTTTTTCACTGATTTGCTGGGTGACCTTGGGCAAGTCATGGCACCGTGCCTCAGTTTTCCCAGCTGTAAAATGGGGTAATGATACTCAGAGCTTTGAAGCTGACTGATGAAAAACACTACGTAAGACCTAAGAAAAGGTTAAACCTCTCTAGTCTGGCACCCTCAGGACCTAACCGCGGCCAAACAAGAGAATTAGCAGGACCACGGGAGGTCAATATAGTCTACCAGCACTACCAACACTTCTAGTGTTGAAAACAGTCTTAGAAGACTTTTAGGGATAAAGCAGAGCTAAATAACAGCACATAACACTGAGAAAAAGGGCTGGAGGCTGTAAACAAACTTCATGGGACCACAGAAAATGTAGCCACACCCAGGAAAAGTGGCTGTCTGACTAACTAAAATGATGCCGAATTAAAGATGTTGCCGGACGAGAGAGTTCTGGACTAGAGAGGTTCAACCTGTAGTATTATTAATAATCATGTATTAATTCCTAGACCCCGATTTAGTGTTTTAGTGGCTGTCACACTGTAAGCGCTGCACCACATTCTAAGTTAATGAAGTTAGTCAATATACTGAAGGACAGGTTTTGATACTCTAACTTGTGATGGGATGGCACTTTACTCTGTCACTACTCTCAGTGGGTCTACTCGGGGAGTAAAATGCTAATCCGTGTGTGCAAAGGTATCAGAATCTGATTTGTCTTTATCAGTGTTTTTCCCCATCTCTCATTTTACATTTTATTTTGCAATGTTTCATCATGATCGACCACATACAAGAAGACATTGTTCACAAACCAAGTGGTCTGAAGCTACCAAGACATCTCAAGCAATGAACCATTCTAGCTGAATTCAAAGGAAAACTGTGAGTCCTTTTTCATTCCATAAGAGAGAAAGCTGAAAACCATTGTTTTTGACAGGCAAATGTAGTGTTTTGCTTGGGGCAAAGGGGGAAGAAACTGTGTTGGACACATACTTTATGAGATTAAACATTTAAAGGAGGAGAAGATGAGTTTGATTGATGATGGGAGGCAGCCTACAAAACTGTCTAATACAGTACAATATTTTGAGCAAATATATCAGGTTTATGGTAAACAGCTCAGGAAATGCATACTTATTGGGATTTTACCTATATGTAAAATTCTACAATCTTTCTTTCTTTCTTCCTTTCTTTCTTTCTTTCTGTTCAGTTCATTCTAAAACCCCAATGCTGTCAGTTGTATCTGGAACCAGACTACAGTACAGTACATTTTGGTTTAGAAGATGTGTGACCTACAAGGCAGTGCTGTGAACTAGGTTTCAGACGTTTTCAGATCTATTCAGGCTTTTGCTTCCAGATAAACTTAGGATACGTCTTCACTACCCAGAAGACTGGTTCCATCTTCTGGGATTCAATTTTGTGCCCCGAGTGGGGACACGCAAAATTGAACTATCGGGGTTGACAGTCGACCCCTGTACTTCTCAATCCTCCTCCTGTTGACTTCCCTCAGTGAGCACAGCCAGGTAAGTCAATTGTCGATAAATTGATTCAAGCTATGCAGTTGCCATAGGTGGAACTGTGTATTTACAATCAACTTTAAGGTTTAGTGTGGATGTGGCCTTAGGATTAAAAAAAGAGCTAGGTAAATTCATGGAGGGTAGGTCAATCAATAGCTGTTGGTCAGGCTGGGCACAGATGATGTCCCTAGCTCTGTTTGTCAGAAGCTGGGAACAGGTGACAGGGAATGGATCATTTGATGATGACCTGTTCTGTTCACTCCCTGTGGAACACCTGGCATTGGCCACTGTTAGAAGACAGAATAATGGGCAAGATGGACCTTTGGTCCGATCCCATATGAACATTTTATGTTCATCTTGGACAAGTCACGTCACAGTTCAGTGCCTCAGTTTCCCCATCTGTAAAATGGAGAATAATGATACCTAAGCGTTTGTAATAAAAAGTCAAGTAGATGAACTTCCCCACCCCCCCTTTTTTTTTTTTTAATGCATGGCAATGTGCAGATATAAGATGGGATCTCAAACCTTTATGGTGAATCTTCAATTGAAGATCAAATTCTGACCATCAAGAAAGACTAGTGCGCTGAACAACTGTGAAGTCCACCATCCATGTTTAGTGCTATTCTCCCCAGAACCCATGCACAGACTGTTATTCAGGCCTTCTGTAAAGAAAACCAAGCAAAGGCATTCCAGGATAGAGCACAGGCTGGGAACACAGCCTGCAAGTACGTTCACATGTGTCAAATAACCTGGCAGTTGTTCCTACGTACAGTCCTGGAAGCAGACTATTCCTAAACTTGAGGAGAATAATATGCAGATCGATGAATGTAAGAATGACCATACTGGGTCAGACCAAAGGTCTGTCCAACCCAGTATTCTGTCAGCTGACAGTGGCCAAAGCCATGTGCCCCAGAGGGAATGGTCCGAACAGGTAATAATTAAGCGATCTCTCTCCTGCCATCCTTCTCCAGCTTCTGACAAATAGAGGCTAAACCTTTCCTTACCAGTCCTGGCTAATAGCCATTAATGTACCTAACCATCAGGAATTTATCTAGCTTTTTTTAAATCTTGTTATAGTTCTCGCCTTCGCAACCTCCTCTGGCAAGGAGTTCCACAGGTTGACTGTGTGCTGTGTGAAGAAGAACTTACTTTTATTTGTTTTAAACCTGCTGCCCATTAATTTCATTTGGTGTCACCTCATTCTCATATTATGAAACAAGTAAATAATTTTTCCTTGTTCACTTTCTCCACACCACTCATAATTTTATATACCTCTATTATATTCCCTATACATCTCCTCTTTTCTAAACTGAAGAGTCCCAGTCTCTTTAATCTCTCTTCATATGAGATTCGTTCCAAACCCTTAATCATTTTAGTTGCCCTTTTCTGAACCTTTTCGAATGCCAATATATATAATTTTTAGATGAGGAGACCACATCAGTATGCAGTATTCAAGGTGTGGGTGTACCATGATTTTATACAAGGGCAATAAGGTATTTTCCATCTTATTCTCTATCTCTTTTTTAATGATTCCTAACATCCTGTTTGCTTTTTTGACTGCCCCTGAACACTGCATGGATGTTTTCAGAGAACTATCCACGATGACTCCAAGATCTCTTTCCTGATTAGTTGAAGCTAATTTAGCCTCCATCATTCTGTATGGATGGTTGGGCGTATTTTTTCCAATATGCATTACTTTACATTTATCCATGTTAAATTTCATTTGCCATTTTATTGCCCAATCACTCAGTTTTGTGAGATCTTTTTGAAGCTCTTCATAGTCTGCTTTGGTCTTAACTCTCTTGAGCAGTTTAGTATATTCTGCAAAATTTGCCTCCTCAGCTTACGCCTTTCTCCAGACTTGATGGAGATGCTTCTGTGCCTGCTTACAAGTTGAACATGAGCACATATTAATACAGCTTTTGTAATCTCTATAGCCTACAAGTCCATTTAGAAACCACTCATGTTCCCTTCCCCCCCACGTCAGAATTTGGACCTCAGTGAATTTTGTACTTTTATTTCACCTCAGAAAGGTTCCAGTCAAGATGAAACTCACTGTTGTTAAGAGGGTCAGCACAAGGCCTAGGTACTACTTTAATCATACTTAAACCCTAAAGACTGGGAGATATAAGTACTGCAAAGGCCTCATCTAGCCAGAGGTAAATGTCACCCAGACCTGGTGATAGTGGGGAGTTGGGGGGTAAAGGGCCTGGAGCACCAACTACCACTGCTACTTTGGCGGTGGAAGCCGAAGGGGCTCCAGCCCCCTCTAAAGCATGGGCAGCACTGCTCTACCACTCCACGTGCTGTAAAGCAGGAGGAGGGGGGCAGAATCACTGACTGCCCTAGGCCCTGCCCCGACTGCCCTTAGCCCCACCCCTTTAGGGGCACAGAGCCAGGCCCCACCTTCAACCTTGCCCCTGGGCCTGCAGTGGCTGTCAGACCCACTGTCGTTACCACTTAATGAGCGAAAGGAGATAAATAACATTCACATGCACGTTTATGAATGAGGATGCAACCTCACCATTCCTGCTCACAAGAACAGCCTTGCCTGAGGAAGATGGCAAGAAAGCACCCTCACAGGGAAATCAAGAATTGTCAAGGGTTTGCTCCCAAGCAGAAATTCATTCTTCTTTCAGACATGTTGCCCTGGTTTTCCCCTCCAAAGGGACTCCAGAAATGACCCTGTTCTAACAATGAAGCAAAGCTGCCTTCTGTTTTGTTTGTTTGTTTTCTAAAATAGTGATGTGGAGATAAGAAATTTCTGCTTTTCACGAGCATGCCAGACGATGGAGATGAGAATGTTTTTTGCCCAGAGCTAGACAAAACACCGGTGTCATAACCAAGACAACTGCAGCCACCACAGAGTCCTGAGGATCATCCAGGGAAGAAAATATAAATACAGTGAAATGAATAAACTGCGACACATCTAAATGTAAATTTCCCAGACTACACAAAATGTTCCTCCATAGAAATATTTAGATTGTTTCTTCTTGTAAAAATCCTTCCTTGTTCCTCACATGCTCCCAAGGAATATAACTTATGCCCTCACTTTGTCAAGTGATGATAGCTTCACTGCCCTTTGTCTGCAGAGCGGCAGAGCCAATTCTATTGCCAATCTCTTGCTGCCTACTTTCCCAACTGCCTGCTCCAGGAGGCTTCAACTTCAGTGGAAAGATGGAGAGTGCCAATGCAGCCATGCAACTGGGTGTGGGCGCTATCTCCCTCCACCGTCACTTTTTGTTGGCCTCTAATGAAAAGGGTCAAATAACATAGAAAGATGAAATGTGGACTAATCCTTGTATCAAGGAAATAGGAGTCAAGAACTCCTCAGATGGAAACATGTCTCCACAGATATCAATGGCAAAACTCCCAGCGCCTTTAGTGGATCCAAGATTTCACCTTTCTCTGATGCTGAACTGCTAGGTGATCTTGTTCAAGTCACTTAAGTGCACTGTGCCTCACCAGCTGTAAAGTGTGAATAATTTTAACAAGATCTCTCAGCTGCTATGTGAGGCTTAATTAATGGAAGTTTGAAAAGTGGTTAGAAATCCCTCCATGAGAAGTACAAATTACTATTAATAACATAGGCCAGATCATCTGCTGGTATAAACTGGAATAACTCAATTTACACCTATGTACACTAGCTGAGGGTCTGGCCCTGTATGATTTTGTCATTATTTTGCGCTGCTGGCATGCATTGGTGGTTGTTCAGGAAATCGGAGCTAGGGATAAGACAAACGTGAAATAACCAATGCAGTGGTATCTAGCTATTCAGGGGCAGACAAAGCACAAAGTACTTTGTTTTTATTTCTGTGCAAAACCTGTCAAGTGCTGACATTTTAACCTTTGGAAACTCCAGGAGGTGGTGAGAGCTTTCAGCAACTCATGCAGCTCCAAGATAAATGCTCTGTAAATGCAGGGCTGGAGTCTTGAAAAATGAACTGCTCCAGTGGGTAAGCTGCAATGCTCTGATCGCTGTATGGGACATGACAGTCCTTGTTGGACTTGAGCCTAAATCAATGAGTCAATGGGAACTTTCTCATTGATTCCAAGGGGCACAATGTCAATTTCCTGGTGAGCATGAAATGTGTAGCTTGGATTAGATACATTAGGACTGATTCTCAACTCTGCAACTCCAGTTATATACCTGGCTGCATTTACACTACAGAGATCTTTTCAAAGAAGCCCTTGTGGAAGATCTCTTCCAAAAGAACTTCTTTCAAAAGGTGCGTCCAACACAAAAAAGCAGATCAAAAGAGAGATCTGCTCATTTGAAAGAGAACATCCACACAGCCCCTGCTCTTTTGAAAGAATGGCCCGGGGACTGAAAAATCAGGTCCCAGGAGGACTGCTCTTTTGAAAACAAAGGGCTTGTGGGGCATCTACATAGGGGCATCATACATTTTCTTTCTAAAGAAGCTTTCAAAAGGGGGCGCTGTTCCTGAAACAGAAAAGGAAGAGTGATTTCAAATGGAACACTTCATTCTTTTGATTTACTTTCCTTACTTTACTAAAAGAACACTTGAGGTCTTTGAAAAGAGGCCCTTTCTTTCAAAAAATCTTTCAAAAGAACTTGCTATTGAAGACGCAGCCCCTCTGTGTGTCTTAGCTGATGACAGTGGAATTGCATTGGAGAAAAACTGGTGTAACGGTGTGAAGACATGCGTCCAAACACATCACCATCTGCAAAATGATCAGGCCAAGAATTCAGCATGATTTTTAAAAAGTATCAGATACTTAAATGGATCATAAAGATATCCAGGTTTATGTAGTTAAAACCAAGAAAAAATTTAAGAAAGATAAAACCTCATGTCGCCAGGTTTAAACTAATGTCAAACCGTTATGCTATATCTACACAGCAGTGTTATTTTGGAGTAAGCTATTGTGGAAGAGATTTTCTAGAACAGCTTATTTCAAAACAGTGCTTAGCACTCAGCTATTTCAAAATAGAGCCTCCACGCTGATTAGCCCGCAGGGCACTCTGGTTGGGGCTGGAGCCCCCTATTTAGAAATAGCCGCTAGTAAAAGTCTAGACAGCCCCTATTCTGAAAACCTGTTTTGGAATATGTGCTATTCCTTGTAGAATGAGGTATACAGAACTGGAAATAAGCTGTAAAGTTATTTTGAAATTGCAGTTTTGCTGTGTAGACGCTCACAACGTAATTTTGGAATAGCAGCCATTATTCCGAAATAACTTTACTGTACGGACATTCCCTTTGAGACTGCCATGAAACCAGTGTGGGAGGCAGATTACCTCACCTCTGCTAATGCAGGGGTTCTGACTCTTTCCCTAGGAGCATCTGGCAATGGTCACAGTCAGAGAGTATGCCTACACTTACTGCGGTGTCAATGCTACAGAGTTCGATCTTCTGGAGTATGTAGCTCATAGAGTAGGGACTTGCTAAATCAAATGCTTAGGGCACCCCCAGTACTTCTTGTACTTGAGAAGAGAAAGGGAAGACAATGGAAGAGATTCTCCTATCTCCCTGTGGAGATGTTGAAGAAAGTTGATGTAAGGTTTGTTGACTACAGATATATTAATCTTGTATCTGGAGTTGTGTATTTTAGGTCAACTTTCTCCCCTAGTGTAACCTGTCCAGAGGCAGGACATAGGACTGGATGGACCTCGGGTTTGCCCCACTTCAGTGATTACGTTGTTACTAATAGAAACAAGGCTTTGTGATTAGATCATTCCTCAGGTTTTCCAGCCTTTCCATTTTTAACTTGTATTTGTGGAAGGTAAGTAAATTGGATATAAAAATATCACTCCAGCTCGCAGCTTGCCCAGCATGGTCACAGCTGGGAGTGAATTTGATTATGTTGAATTTAAAACAGATGGGTATTTTCTATGTTCCAAAAATACCTCAAGTCCTTTCTGCTGCCATTTCAGAGTAACTGCATTTCTCATCCTTATTCATGGTCCCTTGTGAGTACCTACTCGAAATTTCCATTTCCTAGCCATCACCTTTCTTGGGTAGAGACTCACATCTCTCTTCTTTCAGACCAGGTGTTTTAAGGAAGCCTGGCTTTCTGCCTTACACTGTGTCCTCCCCAGAAAACCTATGTGCCTAAAAGCCAGTGTTTGTGCTTTGCTTTCTCTCTGAGGACTATGCATACTGTATTGCCAGCAGTTACAATTTACCAAACAGCTATTTCTAAGCAAGCACCCTTATTCTTAAGGTAAAAGCATTACAGAGAAAACAGAGGCAAATAATAAGAGTCCCTAACGAATGCTAAATGCTTTCCAGAAGTCATCCCTCAGTCTCCTGCAGAGACTTGCAGGACAAAATCCTTCCATTTTTTCCTGAACAGACTTGGTGTCTTTGGACAGGAGCGACTGTACATTTGGTGGTTTAGAAATAAGGCCATGAGTCATTTTAAATGCAGGGTTTTTTTTAATCCCAAATCCCTTTCTTTCTCTTTTACAAGTCTCAGAAAAACCCTGGGGGGTGGGGAGTTAACTCTCTGGAGATGTTTATGACATGAATGATTCACCCTAATCACCCTCTATTATTTTCAATTCCTGAAGGAGTACAGTAAGCCTGTTTCATGGAACAAAACACAATCATATATCCAGTCCCTACCCTGCCCTCACCAGTGATGGCATAAGCTTAATACAATATGTTACCCTGCAAGTACTGTATTGAGTTGCAATATCTGTCAGACCCACAAAAGAGAAACAAATACACAATTAACCATGCTTTATTATTATTATTTGTACTGAATCATAAACCTCTCTGAAGGTCACTTATACTTGAGCGCAGGCCCTATGTTAAATGTCTGAGTAGTTCCACAGAAGTCAAGTTTCAAAAGGCTTAAAGATAGGGAGGTGATTAATTATCTTTCTGAATGAGGGCTAAGATTTGAGTTAAATTAAACAATTCTTCCTCCTTTTTTACACGTTTGCTACATAATATATTCCAATTCACTGGGCTATCTCTGAACTTTTTAATGAGTATGATTTGGCTTAATAATGTTTGCATCATGGGACGGCTTAGACAAAAGCTCTTCTTTTTCATGAACACTGAGTTCCTGTTTCCTTAAGCTGATCTCCACACCCAATGAGAGAGTGGCTTATTAAGCATATTGTTTATTTGTACTATTGTACAGGCCTGCTGATGGATGGGGGACAGCGAGGTTGGCCTGGGGCCCAGTAATTCAAAAAGGCCCAGGGCTGCAGGCCAACACTGTTGCTACTACAGAAGCAGTGGCAGCTGGAGCCTTGGGACTTTAAATTGCTGCAGAAGCACTGTGTGGTTTTCCCAGGCAGCTCTGAGGGCTTTTCTTGTCACTGCCATTTACCTCCTAGCCATCTCTCCAGGTTCTGGTCCCTACCCACTGGTGTAAAAATCTGCAGGGAGGATTTGGAGGGAGGAGCACAGATTGTAGGAGGGAAGGGTTTGGAGAAAGCACCAGGAAGTCAGTCTGTGTGCACATGACTAAAATGCTAGCTGTAGTGGCAGAATGTCCTGAAACAGTGATTTTAATAGGGCTGCTATATTTGAATTTTCAAGAAAAGGAACACCCCTGAGAGTGGGTGTGTATGTACTGGTATCTACCAACTCACATTGTATTAATGTACTATATAGTACAACGTGAGTTGGTAGATACTTACACAAACTCGCTCTCGCGAGTGTTGTCTTCTCTGAAAGTTCAAATATGCTAACCCTAATTTTAATAAAGAACCAGGCTAGTTTTACAAGCATGGAATCCTTTCATTTTATTACCCAGCAAGCAGCGTATGAAATACCCTGACTGTGTTTACACTACACACATATCTCGAAAGGTGGTACATTGAAAATTTAAATGGAAGCAAGAGATTTCGAAAGAACGAGGACACACACACACAAAGCGGATCACCATACTGGTCTGCTATTTCAAAAGAAGCCACTGGTCTTTTGAAAGGGAGCAGCTACACAGCAACGTGAGCCCTTTTGAAAGAATGAGCCAGGAAACACCATTCACAGGGTCGCATGGCCGACAAGTCCTTCCGTTTCTCGCAGCCAGCTGCCCCCTTAAAGGGTCCCACCCAAGCACACCCACCCTGCACATGCAGAGCACCGCAGAGCAGCAAACAGCACTGCAGAGATCATGCTCTGAGAGCAACACAGCGCATGGAGTGCCAGCAGCTGCCCAAGGCTGATGCCTCCACCAACACCGGGACCCAGATGACCATGGTGGAAGCTCTGTAGCCCACAGAACAGCTGCTTCACCCCGTTCCCCATCCCCTGTGGTGCCTCTGGAGCCACCCCAGCAGTGGGGACTGGTGGGAGAGGCTGGTACCAGGCCAGTGGGATGATGAAAGGTGACTCCAGAACTTCTGAATGTTGTGGCAGACATTCATGGAGCTGTGCCAGTGGCTCACACCCACCCTGCAGCACACAGACACCTGCATCTGGCCCTCACTGTTGGTTGAGAAGCGTGGGGATCATGCTGTGGAATCTGGTCACACTGGATAGCAACCGTTCAGTGGGACACCAATTCGGGGTGGGTGAAGCCACCATTGTAGCTGTCCTCCTGAAAGTAAGTGAGGCCAGGGCCCCACACCCACCCTGTGAAGAGGAGAGTGGGCCCCTGGGCTGGGGGGGCACTGCATGGGAGGGGTGTGGCATGGAGGGCCATGGGGCTCCCCACTATGCAAGCCCACATGTCAATGCCCCCCCACACAGGTGGTCCAGGCGATCAACTGTGTGATCCTGTGGAGGGCCATCCATCTCAGGGACCTGGACAACACCATGGTGGGATTCACAGGCACTCGGAGATAGCGGGGCTGGGATAAGGGCAGTAAGTTAGGGGGTGGCAGGTTGGGGGCAGTGGTGGCAGGTGGGACAATCAAGAGGGCAGTGGGGGGGGCAGGCAGGGGGGCAAGGTGCCAGAGGGCCATGGCTGCCTCACCCCAGAGTTTCCACCGGTCAACCCTGTCTTCCTGCTCCATGAGGAGACGCTCCTGGAGGATGTCCGTCTGCTTTTGTATGGCTGTAGTGTGGGCTGCTGTGGCCTTCTCCAGGTCAAAGCAGCAGTGATGGTGGGACCTCAGGGCTGGGCAGGCAATGGCCTGGGTGCCCCAGCTCCATCAGATGGTGGGGCTGGAGTCCTGGTGCCCAGGATGGGACTGACCTGGCCCTCGGAGGATGATGCTGCAGAGACACAAGGGGGAGAGGGGACATCCATCAGTGCTGCCACCCAGCCCTGCCCCCATCCCTCCAACCGTCCCCCAATGCTGCATCCTTTCACCTGACCCCACCCCCAGGGAGTCCTGTATGGCCCGTGGGGCTGCATCTGTGGGGAACTCGCTGGTTGCGGTCCAGCTCCCACATCCCTTCCCAGTTGGGAGTGTCAGGGCACTGGCCATGGGCATGGGTGCTGGATGCTGCCATGCCTGGGTCTGGGACATGGCTGGGGGATGCAGGATTTGGGTGTCCCACTCCTCTCCTTGCCCTGGGCTGCCAAATCCACCCATTACCTACCTGGGGCTCCAGAGAACAGATACAGGGACACGTGCCTTGAGGGGGCCTGGCTGGTGGAGCCAGAGCTGATGGCGATGATGGGGGGGCCTTCATCCTCCAAGCTGACCCTGGCTTCACTGCCCTGATCCACCTTGACTGTCCTGGCCAGTTGTGTGCCTCTGCCTCAGGGTCTGTCTTGGTGTTGGCCATGTGAACCACAGCTACTGGCTTGATGGCATCCCTGGAGCCAAGGAGCAGTCCAGCTCGTGATAGTGTGGGCACCTGGCCGCTACACACGATCACCTGTGGGCATCCTTGGCCTAGCTGTAGGCCTGCCTCAGGTCCTTTACTTTTGATTGCACTTGTTCGGCTGTGCGCTGGGGGTGGCCCAGCTTCTGCAGCCTCAGCAACAGCTGATCAAAGGCTGAAGAGTTTCTGGGCCTCCTGGTGCTATGCAGCAGCACATCCTCATCTGCCAAGAGGCCAAGGAGGTGTTTGATCTCAGCCTCTGTCCAGGAGGAGCCCCTCTTCTTCTGGCCCTGGCTTGCCTCTGGTGACCCGTCAGGCTGGGGCTCCCTGGAGTGTGGGGGACTCACCATCCAGCTGGTGGGCTGTATGGCTGCAGACTCAGGGCTGCTGGAGCGTGTGCCTGACAGACCTTGTGCTCCTGAGGCTCTGGGCATGCTCTCAGCTTCCTGCATGGAGTTTCTGGGGCCTTGCAGATTTAAGCAGCCAGCCCCAGAGGCCACAGTGCCCCTCTGGGGCTTGCTAGAGCATCTCTGGGCTCCCTGCAGCTGCCGCCATGGAAGACCCCCTGTTTCAAAAGAGTAGCCCCAGATCTTCTACGTGTGCCCTATTTTGAAAATCAATTTTGGAAGGGGCCACTCTTTCTGAAATGGAATGAGAGAGAGATTTCAAAATGCACACTCCTTTTCTCTGAAAACAATTTGGAAAGAGGTTGTTATGCTGGGGGTCATTGTGGCCTCTTTGAAAATTGGGCCCCCTTTCTAAATTGATTTTGAAACACGGGGCTAGCGTAGATGCACCCTCCGAGTCCCTGATACCCCAGTCATTATTGCCCATATTTCTAGTTCCTGTTGATTCACCCCACCCCTTCTTCCCTCCTCTTCTAGATCCCCAATTTCTCTCCTCCACACTCTGATGGTGGGTGACAGAGTTTGACCTTGCCAAGCTCTCATCCTTTCACACCACTAGCCTTCACAAGATACTTTGCATCTTTTGGCCGAATCTCCAACCACGACTTGTTCCTGTGATGCCACCAGGAGGACATGATCACTATCATCATGAGAAGATGCTGGAGATGGACAGGGCACATGATGACAAGGGAGGCAGGTGCCATTGTAAATATAGCACTTCATTGGACACCTGAAGAACAAAGGAAATGTGGCAGGCCCAAGACAACATGGCGGTGTACTATTGAGGCAGACATAAAGAGAGTGAACTACTACTGAGACACATAGGAGAAAATAGCCAAAGATGGACAGAAGTGGAGGACCTTCATTGCTGTCCTACATGCCAAGGGATGTAAAAGGCTTTAACTAACCAACACTCTACTTCCTGGTCCCCATTTCTCCACTTATTTCTGTTTGATTCCAGGCCACGGGCAATCTCTCTATGTAGCAAATTAAAATGTTTCCTCTCATGAGTGTGGGCAGCAGTTCAAGATGTTCCAGAAAGTTTCCTCTACCTGCAGCACTAGGCTGTCTGTGGATCTGATTTTCCTTTGAATCAAGCTTTTTCTACTGTCTCATTTTTCAGGAAAATCAGCAGGATTCTGCCAATGGACACCTAGTTACACTCAATGATTGCCTCCCACCACCCATGACTTTTGGAACTGATCAGAAGTCACATTCAAAAGTGTTCATATTACTTCCAGACAAATAGTTAAAGAAATGTCCTGAAATTGAATGTTCCAGACAAACAGAATTTCAATGAATTTGACCATAAGGCCTTGTTAGGTTTCTCCAGCCAGTGACTGTTCTGCAATTTGAATGTTTCATCCACTCAAGATTACAGCTCACGGTGGTATGGTTGCAGACCCACTCCAGAATTTCCAATGGAAGTGTCTGAACCTGCATTTGTTCTGCACCCAAATTCCATTGTTGTCACTGGGGCTGTCTACACTGCAGCATTATTTTGGTGTAAGCTATTCCAGAAGAGAACTTCCAGAATAGCTTTTTTCAAAATAGTGCATTTGCACACAAAGGCTACATTTACACTAGCACACTACGTCAAAGGAGGCTATTTCGACACAAGAACATCGAAATAGGCTACTGCGATACGTATGATCTAAACGTCCTACGGGGCTGGTGCTGTCGACATTCAACGTCGAAGTAGCGACAGAGAACGTCGAAAGGAGCGCCCTAGAAGGAAATGCGGAGCGTCCACACACACAAGTGCTCCCCATCGAAATAAGGGGCCAGTAAAGCCCCAAGCCGCTCCCTTAAAGGGCTCCTCCCAGACACACTCGGCCTGCACAGCATGAGATCCACAGAGCCGACAACCAGTTGCAGACCCTGTGAATACAGCATGGACCCCCAGCTGCAGCAGCAGCAGCAGCCAGAAGCCCTGGGCTAAGGGCTGCTGCACATGGTGACCATAGAACCCCACAGGGGCTGGACAGAGAGTCTCTCAACCCCTCAGCTGATGGCTGCGATGGAGGACCTCACTATTTCGAAGTAGCGGGACACGGATCATCTACACATGCCCTACTTTGATGTTGAACATCGAAGTCGGGAGCTATTCCCATCTTCGGATGAGAATAGCGATTTCGATGTCTAGCCGTCTAATGTCGATTTCAATGTCAAAATAGCACACGGCGCGTGTAGATGTGACGTGCTATTTCGACATTGTGCCAGCTACTTCGAAGTAGCCAGCTAGTGTAGACGCACCCAAAACGCATATTGAAATAGTGCTTAGCTCTTTCAAAATATAGCCTCCACCTGGGTGGTGCTGGAGCCCTCTATTTCAAAATAGCTCTTATTCCCTGCATATACAGCCCCTATTCCAAAATATCTATTTCGCCATAGGTAAAATAGACTCTGTGTGGATGCTCACAAAGTTATTTTGCAATAGTGGCCGTTATTCTGAAATAACTTTGCTCTGTAGAGACTGTGGCTGTGGCTGTGGCTGTTATAACGTGCAACAGGAAGGCAAGACTGGAGACTAAAGATGAAATTACATTAATGAGATTTTTTGCCTTAATTTTGACTACTGGACCACACCCTAAATGATGCCCCAATTCAACCTATAAGCCCATGCTTAAGATCCAGTCACTTCAAGTATAGCAAATGCTTAATCACCATCCTGAAGATAGATGGCTTCCTGTATCATGATCTAAGTCCTGTGCGGAAGAATTTACCGTGATACTAAATAATTGAATTCATCCAGTAATCTGACATTTTGCGTATGCCGGATACAAACCCCATGTCATATCTGACTACTGTTGCAGAATGGCTGCTGTTAATAAACCAGCAGTTTTGCAAAATCTTACAAGCAATGTTTTTTCCCTAGCCAAGCATATATTTTCCAGGCTATTTAAAGCTTATTTTTGAAGATCTAAAGTGCAACATTTTGCAGATTATCTTTGAGCCACTTCAGATTTGTTGTGTTTTTTTCCAGAGACTGGTAAAATCACAGTGGCTCCAGAAGTTCAACCTTCTGCCCTGGCAATAGAAGTCATCAGTAGCATGGAGTCAACGTTAGATATCTCCCAATCAGAAATAAATAAAAGTTAGCCCTCTGGGATTTCTGCTAGGCCATTACAGCCCTTCCAATGAACAGTTAAGCTTTGTAGCATGCCTGCTTGGGAAACAGCTGTTTGTCTAACCTCTGAACTGCGCATTACATTAATCTGAAGGATAATTTAGCTCTGTCTGAGCTTCTGAATATGGCACCAATAACTGCCTAACAGATTTATCAGCCTTAAAAATAATCAGTTTGCTGAAAAATAAAAGTTCTTTTCTCTTAGCTGAATTAGGCACAGTAAGATAAGTATGGACCCAGCACAAAACATAGTTCACACTGTTCTGAAAATGCTCCATTGTTCAGACTACAGTTTGTTCATGATGCTCATCAGACATCCATAAGTAGTTGTAGTTGCTTAATTCAACACTTGGGAAGTGAGATTGGTCCTTCAAGGGAGAACTTTAAAAAGGAGAACATATGTGTGAGTGATCCTGTGTCACTGGAACTGTATTTCGGAACAAATGGAGGGCCATTTTGGGGAAACATGCATTAGATTTACTGTGTGTTGATAGGGTGGTTAAACTCTGGAATAAATTGCCTAGGGAGGTTGTGGAATCTCCATCACTGGAGATATTTAACAGCAGGTTAGATAAACTTCTATCAGGGATGGTCTAGGTGGTGCTTGGTCCTGCCACAAGGGCAGGGGACTGGACTTGATGATCTGTCAAGGTCCCTTGTGGTTCTGGTATTTTATGATTCTGTGAATGAAGGGCTGGGTAGAAGAAACAGGTCTACTAGAAGGGACTTTTATGGATAATCCCATCCTAATTTGTCACATAGTAGGATGGGTCCTTAAAGGTAGGATTCAGGTTAATCTTTGTCCTATTTCCTGGCTTCAGCACAGAACTGAGGGCTTTTGGGACATGTTGTCCAGGAGGACCAAAGACACTGGAGGATGGTAAAGAATCTTGGGGACAGGTAACTGTATTTAAATTCTATTTCTTCAGTATACAATGAGATCAAGAGGAAATGGTCTGTTGGTAGTTTGTGTCTTTGCACAAACAAACTTTGGGGATACTCAGAGAAAAAGGGTCTATAAGGAGGGTGGTGGCTGGTCGAGTATCATGGAATCATAGAATACCAGAACTGGAAGAGACTTCGAAAAGTCATCGAGTCCAGCCCCCTGCCCTCATGGCAGGATCAAGTACTGTCTAGACCATCCCTGATAGACGAGATGGAGATTCTACAACCTCCCTAGGCAATTTATTCCAGTGTTTGATCACCCTGACAGGTAGGAACTTTTTCCTAATGGTCAACCTAAACCTCCCTTGTTGCAGTTTAAGCCCATTGCTTCTTGTTCTAGACTCAGAGGTCAAAAAGAACAAATTTTCTCCTTCCTCCTTATGACACCCTTTTAGATAGCTGAAAACTGCTATCATGTCCCCCCTCAATCTTCTCTTTTCCAAACTAAACAAGCCCAGTTCCTTCAGCCTTCCTTCATAAGTCATGTTCTCTAGACCTTTGAACATTCTTGTTGTGCTTTTTTAGACCTTCTCCAATTTCTCCACATCTTTCTTGAAATGGGGTACCCAGAACTGGATACGACCTCCATGTGGCTGGACTCCAACTTAAAGGGCCAGCAAACTCTGTGACAATGGATGGTGCCATACAAAGAACAACATTCAGTGTAGCTCAGCTGCACATTGCAAACCTATTCCTTGGCCAACAGAGAGCAAAGATCCAGTCAGAGGGATGGGAAAGGCTGAATTATTCCTAACAGAGAAGAGTCAACTCCACAATGTTTGCAGTTAGGTCCAGATGTCCCAAAGGTCAGAGTTAGGGTACATCTACACAGCAGCCTTATTCTGAAATGAAGTATTTTGGAAGAGTTATGCAATGCAAATGAGGCACAGATTTAAATATTTTGTGCCTCATTTGCATATTCCCACAAAGAAGGGTGCTTTTGAAAGTGGGTTTCCTTTTGAAGGAACCCCTTCTACACAGCTGTTTGTGTTTCAAAAGCGGCTCCTTTCAAAGCAAGATCCTACAGGAGTATGCAGATGAGGCAAGAGATATTTAAACCCGTGCCTCATTTGTATTTTTGATCAGCTACATTTACATGCCCATTCTGAAAGAGAGGGGTAGTGTAGACACAGCCTTCATCTTGTTTTTGCAAAATAGCAAGTGAAACGTTTTAGCGTATTAGATGGCAAATAATGAAAGACCCAATTGGAGGGGATACCCTTCTCTCAAGCACAAATATTTAATTCTAATTTCTCCTTATAAGTGTAATGAGTTTTGTGGTCCTGACCACCTTGGGGTCCTGGATACAGAACAACAGGGACAATCAGGCTTCTAAGAACATGCTCCTGAGAACAGTCGCTGTCTACCTCTGTGTCTAAGTAATTATACATCCTTTCTCACTGTGGTACTGGAGCATGGCTTTTACCCTGCTAGCCCAGCCCCCTCCAAAGTAGAGGCTTCAGGGTCAGGTGACTGAATCTGAGATAAATTAATTCCCTTTCCTGTACTAACTTGACCTGAGCAACAACTTATAAATGTAGCTTAATGTAGTGTGTAAGAAGCATTCCTTCCAGATACCAGTGTTATCAGCTCTCACAATTTACAGTGACTTACAGCGTCAGTTCCTGGAATCAGCAATTGGCATAAGCTCTCAGCTCTCCTTCATTAAAAATGTAAGGTTCCTGCCATGCAGAGAAATGCTTGAGAAAATGACCTGTGTACATACTACCATTGCACAAACATGAAAACAAATAGAAAAGCAGTAAAGTTGCACTTTAAAGACTAACAAAATAATTTATTAGGTGAGCTTTCCTGGGACAGACCCCCTTCTTCAGACCATAGCCATACCAGAACAGACTCAATCACCTAATATATTATTTTGTGAGTCTTTAAAGTGCTACTTTACTGCTTTTTTGTTCTGATAGTATATAGACTAGCACAGCTTTCTCTCTGTTACTAGAAAACAAATAGAATGATACTTACCTCCCTAAATTTTTATTTTAAACTTCATAAATTTTTCATACATGACTCATGATGTTCGGGGTTAACAGGCATATGATAAGTTAGCAGTAATAATTCATAGTGTCTTTGGTGCTACTTGGGTGATCATAAAGTCATAATCCAAAAAGAAAATGGAGAAGACAGGAGGCAGAAAGAAGTGCAGATGCGGGAATAAGCAAAAATGCCTTTTTGTTTATCTATTGACTAGTTTCTGAGAAGAAACATGGAAGAAGGAATCTTTAGGAGGGATCTGAATGAGAAGACAATGTTATCTTAGTGAGGTGGGACTGAACAAGATTAGGACTATATATAAAAGGTGGTGCAGAAAAAGACATGGAGATGGAAGCAAGGGAGGGAGGTGAACTGAGCATCACCCCATAATGCTTCCATTGCTTGTGCCCAGCTTAAAGCACTGGATGGGGACTCAGGTCATAAGGGTTTACTGCCCAGCTTTGCTACAAATTTCCTGTGTAACCCCTACACATGTCCTTTAGTCACTCTGGTTATGATGGAAAGCCCAGGCCCCCCAGTGAGAGTGGTAGGCAAAGGGGACAGCTGCTCTGGGGCCCAGTGATTCAAAAGGGCCGGGAGCTCCCGGCTGCCACCGCCCCTACAGTGACAACTTTAGCAGCCAGAATCTTGGGCCCTTTAAATTGCTGCTGGAGCCTCTACTGGTGCATTCCAGGTGGCACTGAAGGGCTGGTTGGGTGAGGCTAATGTCAATCCTACCCTTTCCACCTGAGGCCCCGCCCTTTCCAAGAGCACAGAGCCACCTCCACCAGCCATTTTGTCTGCCCTCCTGGGAAAACCTGTTGAGCTCAGCGAGGAGTCCCACTGACATCAGTTGGCTTTGGATCAGCCTCTCAGTGACTCTGTTCCCTGTCTGAAAAATGAAACTAATAACACTTGCCTACCTCGCAGGGGGATGGCGAAAGCAAGTTCACTTATGAGTGTCAGAGGCTCTATTGTTGAGCAGATTGAGGGTGGCAGTGGCATATCAGTACCTGGGGGGAGAAGACATGCCACCGTGAAATTGTTCAGGACATCTTGTCGTGCTGTTCAGTGTCTGAAGCAGCATAGACGGCAGAAGAAGATGCACAGTTAGGCTGTCATCAGCACTGCTAGAGTAACAGCTCCATCCAGCTTTACAGAACTATTTAGTCAAAGTGCATCACATTCCCTGCTGCCCTCATTTTGCTTAATCTGCATTCTTACAGTTCTGTAATCCTCCTGGGAGACTGCCTATAAATAGTGTCTTGGCAATTAAACCCTCTTTCCCTGCAAACTAAGCTTTAATTGCTATTGGCAGGTAGCTTGTAGCAGTGTCTTTGATGAAGGAACTAGAGGATGAAACACATTTTAAATAATGAGAGTTTATCTCTCCAAAGAAAGGAAAGTTTATCTTAAATGCTAATTCTTTTATCCAGTCAAGAATCTAATGTTTTCCTATACAAGTTGCCATGCTGGGGAACACCCAGGAAGTGCAGTGTTAACTGTAGCAGTCACAGGAATATTTTGAATGCTGTGTAGAAAGGTGTGACAGGTCACTGCATTTACAGGAGTTTGTGTTCATTATCTGTTAGAGCTGTGCATCCTCAGCTGGCTGATAAGACCTAACCTTGAACCACAAGTTCTATGACAGTGAGGACAGATGTTTCTAGGTATGGCAGGAGGTTGTTGACCATGACTGGAAACCAGTCTCTCCTTCCTCCCTCTTGGCCTCCTTAGCCTGTGAGCATTCAGTACTTCTCTCATCATCATCATCATCAACAACCAGGGACTCAGCACCCGTTGGTGTCTGATGCCTCTCACACTATTTCCTTCCATCTTTCCCTGTCCAGTGCAGAGTGCCTAAGTTTCTGTAGACTAGCTCCACATCAATCTACTATATCGTCTATCCATTCTTTGTGGGGTCTGCCTCTCCTATCCAAACTGTTCATTATGCCGAATACCAGGGTCTAGATTTTTCTTTCGTCGTTCATTCTGCAAATATGCCCAAATAGTTGTAGCTTCCATTTTATAACCTCCTGCAGCAGGTTCTCTTTCGGCTGTATCTTTTTATATCATTCCTCATTGGTGACCTTCTGCATCCACCCTATTCTCAGAATCTTTCTATAGCAACTCCTTTCAAATGCCAATATTCTTTTTGAATCTTTCATTATCACCTATGTCTCACATCTGTACAACATACTGCTGAATACACACGTTTTCAAGATGCTCAGCTTCGTTCTTAAGCTAATTGCTTTGCTTTTCCAGATCTTATCCATTGCTTTGAGAAACCCTGGGTGCGCCTTCCAAGTGTCAGTGTTACCCTTCAGCTCTTCAGTTAGACTAATCTAAAGGAAACACATGATAAAATATACAGGAACTGAGCCAGTGGACAGATGCAAACATCAGTAAACTTTGCTGATTGTCAGATACTGTCACGGTAAAATCTGTTGTGAATAGGTAAGAGGAATGGGGTTATTCTGCAGAATATCCCTGGATTATCTTTCACATACTGTAGATACCTGGAAATACAACATGATCCAAAGGGTGGATGTTAAGGCTAGACAAATTCAGACTGGAAATAAAGTGTCAGTTTTTAACAGTGAGGATAATTAACCATTGGAGCTCTTCACCAAAGCCATGGCTACACATGCACTTCCTTTTCAGAAGGGGCATGTTAATGAGGCACTTTAGAACAGGTTAATGAGGCACTGGCATGCATATTCAACATTTCATTAGCATAATGGTGGCCAGTCATGCTTCGAAAGTGCTGCTTTCGAAATGCAGACTGGCTGTATAGATTGGGGTACTTTGAAATAAACCCCAGACTTCAAAATTCCCTTATTTCCAATTAATTTGGGGACCAAGGGAAGTTCAAAGTGTGGCACTTATTTCCGAGTGCCCGTGTCTATACAGCCAGTCTGCATTTCGAAAGCAGCACTTCTGAAGAGCTACTGGCTGCCATTATGCTAATGAGGTACTGAATATGCATGTCAGTGTCTCATTAACCTGTTCCAAACTGCCTCATTAACATGTCCCTTCTGAAAGGGAGGAGCATGCGTAGACATGGCCCAAGAGTTCTGGTGGATTTGCTAACATGGGCAGTTTTTAAATCAAGATTGAGTATTTTTTTCTCTCCATACAACATGCTGTGGGAATTTTTTCTTGGTGGTGGCAGTGGGGAGGGGTTCTATGGTCTGTGTTACCCAGGAGGTCTGAGTAGCTTATCACAATACTTCTTTCTGGCTTTGGCATCCAGGTATCTATGAATGAATGGTGTTACTAGCATACATGTGAGGGAAACGGCCTTTACCTCATCTCAAGAGGCTTGATTATGCTTTGATTTGGACTGCTATTGTTCTTGACTGCGCTGTGAAAAGGATCAAATTGTATGCATATAAGAGTAAGGCTTTCAAATTCTGTGTATGATTTCAGAGTCTCTTACCTGTGTTTAGCTTAGGTGAGGCCTCGAATCAGAGTTTTGATTTGCATTTTCTAAGACAACGCATTAGACAAATCTCATTTCAGGTCCGTCTCATCCCATGGTGACATATCTCAGCTGTAATTGGTATCAGTGTGAGCTGAGGAGACTCAGCATGCCACAAAACTAGGCAAAGGATGGGATTCTGGAAATAACAGGCACTAATCCTGTGTGAATGCTGTAAAAATGCTGTGTCTGTTGTTATTCAGGTTATGTTAAAATTATTTTGATAGTGCATGTCCCCAGCGTATTTCTTATCTATAAATATTCCAGTATATTAATTTCCTAGCAGCAACATTTGTGGAAGCAGCAAATTATGCTGAATGCTGACTGAAATCACATTGGAATGTGAGCTTGCCGTTAAGTTAGTAGCCACATGGAATTTAATTGTTCTCAGAGTTACTTCATCCACTCAGGAAACAGAATCATGCTACGTGACCTGCATGACCACTCAAAACAATACATCAGTCATCCTCTGCCAGTGGCTGCAAATCGAAAAGGAAGAGGAGGTATGTTTCAGTGAAGCATATTGCACAAAGAGCAGATATTGGAAAATCACAATCTGTTCATGGACAAGTCTTAAGGAACTTGATGGCCAAGGCCCCAACCCTGCAAAATCTTACACATGGGTGTTGCTTCACAGATGTGAGTAGTCCCATTGATGCTGAGTCGTCTACACAGCTGTTGGGAGGGCAGACAGGTGTCTTCTAGCTCTGCTTGAGCTATCATGCTAAAAATAGCAGAATGCAGTACGGCAGCACCATTAGATGGGAGGCTGCTAGCTAAGCATGTGGTCAGAGGGTAGGGCAGGTTTGTACTTGGACGGGCTAGCCTGTGCCATCATGCTGCTATTTTCAATGCCCTAAATGAAGCATAGCAAGTGCCTGCTTGTCTACTTGCACTGCAAGGTACTCTCCCTGCTGTGGGCTGGCAGATGAGGTGGGGAGGGGAGGGGTAAAGCTGGCAACTGTCCTGTGTCCCACTGATTCAAAGGCCCCAGGGCTTCCTCCCACCACCATTGCTACTGCCCTGGGCCCTTTAAATTGCCACTGGAGTGCAGTGCAGTGTGCTCCAGGTGATACTGACAGCTGTCTCAGGAGGGGCGGAAGGGGATGGATGGCAGTGTGGCACACTGCAGATGATGCTGAAGGATAGCTTCCCCACTCCTGCCCCTTGCAACCATGGCCCTGCCCCTTCCAGCAGCACGGCGCCACCGCCCCTCCCCCAACTTTGCCTAACATCTCTGCAAATGTGTCATCCCCCCTGCCCAGGTGCTAAGGAGATGTACCCCTAATGGGACAATTTTTTGTGCAGTGACTCACCTGAAAACATTTGATGGATTGGAGCGTATGTGATTGGTGAATTATTCACCCACATGCTTCATGCTGAATGTCTCTGGAGGCTGGATTTTCATGTGTGTGTGTGTATGATATATCCCCCAAGCTGGGCATACTCTGTATCCTGCAGCTTGAGATACATCTGCCAACACCACCCATTGTTGATTAAAATAATCACACTGGGCTCCAGAATTTTTGCAGTCAGTCCACACATGCTTTCTGACACCTCCAGTTCTCCCCTCCAAGCAGCAGCATCCTAGGACACAGAGAAAAAGGTTGAACGAGGTCTGAAAATGGAAAATACAGAGCCGGAAACAACTTTCTGCCTTGGATTGACAGCTGTACTTGGCTTTTCCAAGAAATACGTTTCTTAAGGCTTTGGCTGGGACCTAATGCTCTGGCCTTACAGGGGAAGGTATAACAGGACGTCTTACTATTAAGCCTAAGATTCAGTCTTGGGTTATTGGGAATAAATCTCTCTGATTTTTCCTATGCATAATGGAAAAATGGCTTCCCCATAATAGGTCCAATTTGGGCCCTTTTGGTTGATCAGCCATCATTAAACAGAAATGCTTAAATACTTAAAATAAATACATACCCTCATGCCTCAGGGTTATAGCTTTTGGCGGTTTGGAAGTTTATGGAGAGTGCAAATTATTCCATAACTTCCTACTGTAGGGTTTTTGTGTCTTCCTCAGAAACATCTGGTACTGGCTCTTCTGGGACAATACACTGAACTATACAGACCAATAGTCTTGTTGAGTCTGTGAAGTTCTGTGTTCCCAAATGTGCATTTCTTACTTTATAACTGTATTTCTGTAAGGTCTCTGTGTTTTCTTATTTATTCCTCCCTTTAAAAATTAATCATTTTTAATCATGTTCATTACGGTAGTGCTAAAACCTACTCAAGAACAGGCTGTTTTATGCTTTTATCCTCCTACCCCTTTACAGATTTGTTTTTGGAGACAGATCCTCAGCTGAATTAAATCAGTGTTACCTCACTGAATCAAATGGGCCTATACTGATTTACACCACCTGAGGTTCTGCCTCGTCCTCACATGGAACAGGTACAATTTTATGGTAGCCCAATTCTTTCCTTTAAACCTTGCCTGACTGGTTCCCTTTTTTCTCCCACAACTTGCCCCTCATCCAATAGTTCATCATGATTATTCAGGGACGCAGTTGTTTTTCAAGCAAAGGTTCTGTGTCCGTAACACAGAGAGGATTGTCTCTTAATAATTCTTTATTGCTGCCTGTCTGACAGACGGGAGGATACACTATATGCTGCTGTGTCTGGTTCTTTTGTCATCATCTAGAAATATACATTTTAAGAGCCAGAGGAGCTGGGCTTCTGAGGCAAAACAAATAGTGCAGCCTCTTTGGAAGTCTGCTTAGATGATGTCCTAAATTCTATTCACTCCCCTTGTGCGTTTTCAGCCCTCTCCCCGGTCTCCGCTGAAAGGAGAATGGAGTGAAGGAATGGTGGTGAAGGAGAGGAGGAGTAGGCAGGAACAGCCAGAGAAGATTGGTGCCAAAGGAGCGCCAAAGAGGAACTAGCCTTCTGCACTACCTCTGTGGGATAGTCAAGATTGTGGCCTAGTCGGGATTTCCTATCTTCTTCCATCACACACTAAGCATGGGGTTAAAATGGTTCCCGCTTGAGGACAGATTGGGAAAGATATGCTAAGAAGAGAAATCTGCAGACAAGCCCTGTGGGCCCTCTACACAGGAGACAACACTCAAGTCAATGGAGACGGAGGGGTAAATATTATTAAAATGGAAGTATTATTTGTGGAGCTGGTTGAAATTTTTCCAAGTTTTGATTTTTCAAGAAAAAAGGCAAGATGAATTTTGAGAATTATTGGCAGTCCCAATTAAAACTGGGTCCCATTTGTGCTAGGTACTGTCAACAACCATTCAGAAAGTGCCTGTAAACATGCATCACCTAAATTTTTTAAATTTTTAGTCCTGCTTGAGTTTTTAGGTCCGCATCTTGAGCCTTTTTAAAGAGCAAAGACCAGATTTTAAATGTATTTAGCTACCCAGAGATGCACCTAAGCACTGAGTCAGCCTTCCAAAATGCCTGGGTGTCTAACTTCCATTGACAGAAATGAGAAATATGACTGTAGGCACTTTTGAAAACCCCACTAAATGTCTCTCAGGTCTTGAGGTACCTAAATATTTTTAAAATATAGCCCCAGGTGTGCAGCACTTAATGAAAAATCAGGACCATTGAATGTCGCATGTTGGATGCCAAATATTTAGAGTGCACAGAATCCTGAATGATTTGTTTTTCAATGTAAGTAAAAGTAACAACTTTTATTGCAAACCTGGCAGGAAAAAAATAACATTAATGTTCCAAACTTTGGCTTGTTTTATATTTATAACTGTTATTTCCTATGGTGAGGATGCCTATTAAACTGACAAAAAGGACACAGAGGTAATAGAAATGAAGTTGGGAGAAATAATGAGTGTTATATCTTTATTTATAAACACACAAGCATAATAGGAAAATACACTAATATATTTGTTTTAGAAATGCATTGACACAAATAACATATAAAAGATCATTTAATGTAATGAGGTTTCTTTCTTTCCTCTAATGAAGTGTAGTTCCACTAAAAATCACGCCAGAATAATGACAATAATGAATAATAAATGTTACTAATTACCCCAATGGGTAATTAAAGCTTAATAATTATTGTTAAATTAAAAAAATAACAAGAATGAACCATTTGATCATACTGAAATATGCAGAATTTGAAGGATGTTGGAAAATCATTGCCACATAGGTTAATGATTGTCCATTTGAAGTCTGTACTCATTTATGTTCATGGTTATGGGAATGTAACAGTTGATGGAGCAGTTTGTGATAGAAAAATTGAATATGTAAATATTATTCTAAATGCGAGTCCACTGTGATGGGGTTATCTCCGCAAATGCAGTTCTCATTGGCTATATTCTAAAAGCAGGTGCTTTTGAAGTGTCTTCTGCAAAAGTGGATTTAACTTTGGCAAGTCGCTTGATGAGGCAGATTTGCTGTGCGTGTAAATCAGCATAGCTTTATGGACTTGAGCAAAGCTATGCCTCATACAGCAGCTGAGGAGCTGACCTGATTTTTCTAGTCAGCATTCCAAGCCTCTGGAAGCAGGCTTCAGATTCATGTACAGATTCAGAAATTTTTGCTGTATCAAGTCCTGTGCTGGGAGGGGCGCCCGGTTGGTCTCCCCTCTTAGATAGGGGAAACAGTGCATCATGGGAGATGTAGTTCAGACCAGGAGCCCAAACCATAGAGGAGATAGGAGACATGAGGCAACTGATCAACAATTCATATGAGGCACCATGGCAACATTTCCAAATCAATGTCTTTCAGTTTGGAAGTGTTTGTTGTTTCACAAAAATATGTAAGTGATTAGAGACTTTTTGCAAAAATAATGTATTTAATCAATCCCCAAATTTTCTGTCAAAAATGAATTCTGATTGAAAAATTCCAATTAGCCGAATTTAGCAAGTCCAAGAGGTGGTGTGTGCCTTCAGAAGGATGATCCAGGGAACTATAGGCCGGTCAGTCTTTCATCAGTCCCTGGGAAAATCATAAAGGGGCTCCTCAGGGAAATCATTTTGAGGCACTTGGAGGAGGGGAAAGTGATCAGGAATAGTTGGCATGGATTCATGAAGGGCAAGTCATGCCTGACCAATCTGATTAGTTTCTACAGTGAGATAACTGGTCCTGTGGATTGGGGAGAATCAATGGATGTGATTTATCTTGACTTTAGCAAAGCTTTTGATACGGTCTCCCACAATATTCTTGTCAGCAAGTTAAAGGAATGGGGATTGCATAAATGGGTGGTATGATGGATAGAAAGCTGGCTAAAAGGTGGGGCCCAGCGGGTAGTGATCAAAGGCTTGATTTTAGGATGGCAGTTGGTTTCTAGTGGAGTGCCCCAAGGTTCGGTTCTGGGTCCTGTTCTGTTCAACATATTTATGAATGACCTGGATGAGGGGTTGGATTGCACCCTCAACAAGTTTGCAGATGACACTAAGCTAGGGGGAGATGTAGATACACTGGAGGGTAGGGACAGGGTCCAGACTGACTTAGACAAATTGGAAGACTAGGCTGCAAGAAATCTGATGAGGTTCAATAAGTATAAGTGCAGAGTCCTGCACTTGGGCAGGAAGAACCCCAAGCATTGTTACAGGCTGGGGTCTGACTGGCCCAGTAGTACTTCTCCAGAAAAGGACCTGGGAGTTGTAGTGGACGAGAAACTGGACACGAGTCAACAGTGTGCTGTTGTAGCCAAGAAGGCTAATGGCATATTAGGTTGCATCAAGAGGAGCATTGCCGGTAGATCTAGAGAAGTGATTGTTCCTCTTTATTTGGCTTTGGTGAGGCCGCATCTGGAGTACTGTGTCCAGTTCTGGGCCCCCAATTATAGGAAGGATGTGGATACACTGGAGAGGGTCCTGCAGAGGTCGACCAAAATAATTAGGGGGCTGGAGCATATGACCTATGAATAAAGGTTGAAGGAATTGGGACTGTTAGTCTGCAGAAGAGAAGACTGGGGGCACTTGATAACAGCCTTCAACTTACCAAAGGGAGGTTGCAAAGCGTCTGGAGAGAGGCTGTTCACAGTGGTCACGGGTGGCAGAATATGGAACAAGTTGCAGTTGGTAAGGTCCAGGTTGAGCATTAGGAAAAACTTCTTCACTAGGAGGGTGGTGAAGCATTGGAATGGTCTACCCAGAGAAGTAGTGGAGTCTCCATCTCTGGAGGTGTTTAAGTCTTGCCTCGACAAAGCCCTGACTGGGCTGATCTGATGGGTTTGGTCCTGCCTAGGGCAGGGGGCTGGACTTGATGGCTTTTTTAGGTCTCTTCCAGCTCTATGGTTCTATGATCCTATGATTGTATGATTCAGCTCCTGTGCTGTGCCTCTCAGAAATGTTCAGAACCATGTATCTTACTATGTACCTGAGCTACAGCCAGTTCCTTCTTCCTACACTGAGATGATACCAAATGAGAATCAGGGATGGCATGAAGTAGTTGAGTAGCTATATATCCATTGAATTGTGGGTGAAAAGTGTCCTTCTCTAGCCTAAGAGGAATATTTTGAACTTGTATTTTTTGTCTTGTGGCAGCTCCTGGAAGATATAATCAAGGATTAGGGTCAAACTGTGGTAGGTGCTGTACTGAAATTGAAAATCCCTCTCTGAAAGATTGTATAATTGAAACAGGAGGAGAAACAACAAAACAAGAAACCAAAAGCACAAGGAGGAGGAAAAGGTGACAGTGTAAAAGCCATAAAGCAAGAAACAATCACAGCAGGCCCAGAGCATGCTTTTTACCCATAGAGCTCATAAAGTTTTAAAAAGGTTTATTATTCCCGTTTTACAGATGAAGAAATTGAGGCATAGGAAGGTTAAATTAACTTTCCTAAGTTTGCATGTTGAGTCTGTGGCTAAGAGAGTAGAACCTAGGGTAAGATCCTGTGCTGTGTGTGTGGTGTATTGAAAACTGTACTCAACCCTGGAAGTGATCACTTTAAACTGTAATATTTTTTCCTGCTCCTTCTTGGAGACTAGGGACTCTGTAGGGAAGTATGAAATCTGGAAATAGAAGCAGACAGTCTGCAGACAGGAAACCTAAACATAAGGAGAGGTGAACTGTGCCCCCTGCTTTAGGGAACAGCCTGCTTCATCTCTCTCTCTCTTTTCAGGTTCTTGTGTATTATTGTTCTGAATTCCAAGAAATAAAGTAGCATTGTGCTGCAACCTTCCAATATTGTCTCTGTGAATGCCGTCCCTCATAATACTTGCAACTCAGGAAATTGGAGATTTTAAGCCACCTTTGTGCCTTCCAGATCCTAGGTTACAGAGGCCCACAATATAGCTTAGTTTGTGTCTAAACTACAGCTGACCACAAACTACAATGTTGTTTGAAACCTCTGTAGCAGAATATGCTCCAGCCTCACCGCTTTCGTAGAATCCTAGAATACTAGGACTGGAAGGGACTTAGAGAGGTCATCGAGTCCAGCCCCCTGCCCTCAAGGCAGGACCGAGTACTATCTAGATCATCCCTGACAGACATTTATCTAACCTGTTCTTAAATATCTCCAGAGATGGAGATTCCCACAACCTCCCTAGACAATTTATTCCAGTGTTTGAACACCCTGACAGTTAGAAACTCTTTCCTAATATCCAACCTAAACCTCCCTTGCTGCAGTTTAAGCCCATTGCTTCTTGTTCTAGCCTCAGAGACCAAGAAGAACAGGTTTTCTCCCTCCTTCTTATGGCACCCTTTTAGATAGCTGAAAACTGCTATCATGTTCCCCCTCAATCTTCTCTTTTCCAAACTAAACAAGCCCAGTTCTTTCAGCCTTCCTTCATAGGTCATGTTCTCTAGACCTTTGATCATTCTTGTTTCTCTTTTCTGGACCCTTTCCAATTTCTCCACATCTTTCTTGAAATGGGGTGCCCAGAACTGGACACAATATTCCAGCTGAGGCCTAACCAGCACAGAGTAGAGTGGAAGAATGACTTCTCATGTCTTGCTCACAACATTCCTGTTAATGCATCCCAGAATCATGTTTGCTTTTTTTGCAACAGCATCACACTTTTGATTCCTATTTAGCTTGTGGTCCACTGTAACCCCTAGATCCCTTTCTACCATACTCCTTTCTAGACAATCGCTTCCCATTCTGTATGGGTGAAACTGATTGTTCCTTCCTAAGTGGAGCACTTTGCATTCATCTTCATTAAACTTCATCCTGTTTACCTCAGACCATATCTCCAATTTGTCTAGATGATTTTGAATTATAACCCTATCCTCCAAAGCAGTTGCAACCCCTCCTACCTTGGTATAATCTGCAAACTTAATAAGCGTACTTTCTATGCCAATATCTAAATTGTTGATGAAGATATTGAATGGAACTGGTCCCAAAACAGACCCCTGCGGAACACCACTTGTTACACCTTTCCAGCAGGATTGAGAACCATTAAATAACTACTCTTTGAGTATGGTTATCCAGCCAGTTTTGCACCCACCTTATAGTAGCCCCATCTAAGTTGTATTTTCCTAGTTTATTGATAAGAATATAATGCGAGACCGCATCAAATGCCTTACTTAAATGTAGGTATACCACATCCACTGCTTCTCTCTTATCTACAAGGCTGTCACTCCCTTCCCAGTTCCAGCTCTAGGGTACACCAGGGCTTTGGACAGGGTCCTGGCATGCCAGCCACATGGCTGTCTTCAGCAATAGCTACAGTGGCTAGTCCTCCTGAAGCTGAATATAGGGCTTTTAGTGAGGGTTTTTTTTTTTTCCCGCACCCTGGTCCTTTTATCTGTCATAACAGAGCTGGAGTGTGTGCAAGGATCCCTTCCTTTGTACCTCTGCCCATGCCCTAGGACAGCAGAGCTACTTTAAGTTCAGAAAAAAATAAAAAATCGCTATGTGCTGCACCTAAAGAAAAACATGCCATAGAGGAAAATGACTGTGGATATTTGTGTGTTAAAGTGAGTGAAATTAGCTTTTTCCTAAAATGGAGAATTAGAATGTTTCATGAAATTAATGGAAAAGAGGATCCAAGAAAGAACAAAGAGGGGCCTGGATAAATTAAAGATCTTATCTGAAACCAAACTGGAGTAATTGACTAAATTAACTTGTCTTAAAGAGACATGTACCGAGACATTGCAAAATAAAGAAAAGATAAAGGGAAATTAGAGACTCTAATATGGCATATAAACAGCACTGGGAAGAAATTGAAGGGAAGAGTAAAAATGCTGTTGTCAAAGGGTGAGAAAAAATATTTTACATGCATATAAGTCACTAAATGTGCCACTTTATTTTGCAGCAAGGAGCCTAATCATCATTCTACTGAGTCCCAACAAACAAATTCAGCTTTCAGATTCTTTGGGAATAATTCTGACATGCTATAAACAGGTGCATCTCTTAGTCAAATTATTGACTCTTTATTAATTTAAAGAGCAGGTTTCTTTTTTTAATATATTGGAATAGCAGGTAGGTCTTAGGGGAGATTCATATTTGACCTCTTTCTGTTGATATGTAAAGCTATGTAATATAATTTGAACCTCTCTAGCCTGGCATTTTTGAGCCCTGACCTGTTTTGGATGAAAGAATTTGCAGGACCACGGGAGGTCAATATAGTCAAACACATTGCCAGTACTTCCACTGCTTACTGGGCTCTTAGAAGACATTTATGGGTAAATTACAGCTATATAACAACACAGAGCACTGGGAGCCAGGATGGGTGGCTGTAAACAAGCTTTATGGGACCATGGGAAACTTGGCCAAACCCATGGTAAGTGGTCATCCAGCTAACTAAACTCATGTTAGATTTCATATGTTGCTGGATGAGAAACTTCCAGATTAGAGAGGTTCAGCTTGTACTACCTTTTGCTCAAAAGTCATAAATGATTAAATGGACAACAACTATTTGTACCCATAAAGTTCTATAATGAAAAATTCTCAGGTTATTATGGTATTAGTCCTGTGATGAAACACTTTGCCAAAAAAAAAAATCTAAGAGCATTAAAACCCTTTTTTGTGTATATTCAGCAGAAGTAAGATTGTTATATGTACAACAGCCTCAGTTTTGAAAATATTACTAGAGCAAAAAGAAGTTAATGATGCAAAAGCTCTGAGAATACTAAATAAAGCATTTTTATTTTTTCCCCCAAAAAGTTTTTACTAATTCCCAATTAGAATCCTAACATAGGATTGCATTAAGAAGAGGTATTTTAGGGACTGGATTCATTAACCTCTCAGACCTGCTGTGAAGCCTATTACTTTCTTGCAGGCATATGAGGGTTGGGACCCATTGTGCTAGGCTCTGCAGGTATGGGCCGCAAAAACCAAGGAAGAAAGAGACTGCCCCTGCCTTAAGAACTTTGCTAAACATTGCGGATTCAGTGGGATAGATAGATGCTCAGCACCTTAAAGGATCAAGCCTTTGCAGAGATGATGAATAGGTTGGGCCAGACTCGTGTAATGTTGAGTTTAGTGTTATTTAGAAGCCAGCTTTATTATACACATTGGTAATACAGTAACGGATTTATGTAATTGTAAATAAAAAGGTATTTGTTTTAGAGGGTGAGAAATGCCTAGAATTTGAGTTACGTTCTGATAAAATAAAAAAGACACCTAAAATAAACTTCTTGCTGCTGCTGCCATTTGGTACCATTTCACAAAAATAACCTGTAGCTGCAAAATAAATCATCACAATCACCCATGGGCTCAGTGCCTGTTGGTGTCTGATGCCTCTCTCACTATTTCCTTCCATCTTTCCCGGTCCAGTGTGGAGTGGCTTAGTTTCTATAGACTAGCTCTGCAACAATCTGCTATGTCATTTACCCATTCTTATATGTTTAAGTTTGTTTCTGATCTTAGCAGACCACATCCAACAATTCTTATGTTCTTATGTTCTTATGTTCTAACTATTTTAACTAATGATAAAACAGTCATAAATATTAATTATTAACCCAACATGGCGTCTACCACACTGTTTTACTCCAAAGACCAAATCCTCAGGTTTCTTCACAGGTTGTGTACACCAGGCATTTCACGGAGTTGTTTACATCTATTAGGAAATTACTGCCCACCTCCATGGTGGTAGGGCCCTGGCAATAATACTCATCAGTCAAATATAGAAGTGCAGGGAGACAGGAATACTAGTGAAGTGCTGCTGAGTGGAAGTTCCTGCAGGAGGTTTGAAGATGCCTCTTTTTCCTGTGAAATGGGTTTGTAAATTGTACACCACCCTGTGTCAAAGAGCAGGTCTGGCTGGGTCCCTGCTTTATAGCTTACAGGGGATTCTGGGACTGGGACAGGAATGTGTAGGGGGAGGAATACATCCTACGGAGTCATTATGGATCCACTGTGGAGGAGGCAGGGGCAGTGTGCTGGAAGGTTAGGAGCTGTGGCAAGCACACCAGCATCTCTGCTGGCTGTGAAACCCCACAGCTCTGACCTAACACATCTTCTCTACTCTGGCAGGAATCCCTCTGATGCAAACCATAGCTCATCCGTTTGAAGCTGTAGGGAGAGTCTAGATGGGCCACTGTGCAGTAGCTGTGTTGGAATCTGGCTCGGTGGAGAGGCCCTTGTGTGCCTCAAAAAAGTGTTGTGGGGTCTTTATCCTCAGGGGACCCTTTGCAGCCCTTCACTGACTAATGGCACCTGCTGACCGACTTTAGGATCTTGACCCCATTCTAATGGGATTGCCAGCACTGGCTTAGACTTGCTGGGGCCCCGGGACAAAACTGAAGTCCAAGCTCTACCTCCCAGAGCCCAGGTTACAGGCCCATTTGGGGCTGAAGCCCTTGAGCTTCAATTTTGCTTCTCCTGCCTAAGACAGCAGGGATCTGGCAGGCTCAGACTTTGGACCCCCTGTGTAGTAATTTTTGTGATCAGAAGGGAGTTGAGGTACAACTGAAGTTTGAGAACCCCTTACAAGAACCTTTCCAAATCTTCCGTGGAGGTGTGGGGTTTGAGAAGAGCTGTGAGTTGGCACAAGGGGAGGAAATCAGCTGTGCTTTTTAGGGGTCAAGTATCACAGTGAATTCCCACGTGTGAGTACCAGATGATGTGAGGGTCCCCAAATCAAAATAAAAATTCCGGCCCATACTGCTCCAGGCATCTCAATACCATTTGGGATAAATAAGCAAAGTCCATCTCTTACTCTTAAACTATGTCCTTCTAAAGCCAAACCCCAGATGTACTCTCCTGACCACATCTGATGGGGGCCACATCACACAGTAGAGGTTCTTCCTTAATAATCCTGGAGGTTTCGTTTTTCACTAATGTTACTGGGAGCTAGAGGGCAGAGAGCTATAATTCACCTGCACGAGCTCTTTGTAACATGGACAGAAATACCTGCATCTGGGACTCTGGAGCTTAGAGCAGGAGTCTCTATCACTTGAGCTAAAGTCAGCTTGCGCTCAGCTATGGCTGTGGAGGAGATTCATTCTTTTCTGTCTATAAGTGGCCTAGGTGCCGCTACATGGCACAGTGAACCACACCCAGTAGGTGTGTGGGTTACAGCTGCATTGCCCTTTTTTATTTCATCTCTTTCCCTAAAATGCTGGAAATTTTCAAACCCAAAGAAAGGGGAATCAGTGTCAATTTGAAATGAAAGCTATTGCCAGCATACAAATTCCTAGCAATGACCCCTGTCCTCCAATTGTGCATTTCCCTCTACTCCCATGGAAAAAATAATAAATCCCATGGAAGTCAAATTAACTCATGTGAGTAACATTTTAAAGGCACATAAATATCTGCAGAATCAGTGCTAGCTTATGTTGTGAAAAGATATGTTATATTTAGAATATATTTTCCCCGTTTATTTTAAATCTACTTCTCTTAAGTACTTACAATGCCTCCATGACTGGAGTGTCTGAGTACCTGCCAGCACCCCTGTAAGGTAGGGAGATACTGTTACCCATTTTACAGATGGAAATGAAGGTCAAGCAACTTGACAAAGGTCATACTGGAAGGCTATGGCAGGGTACAGATTTGAATACAGGTCTTTCAAAGTTCTAAGTTAAAGCCTCAACTGCTGGCCCCTATTCCTTCTCTGTCCATGACCTTTATTATTATTATCATTCCAATGACAAGGATGACTGTGATCTTTTCAAAGAGGACTAAGGTAAATATCAGTGGTGACTGGCAGCCAGACACTCCAGTGATAGGTCAGTAGATCTGATAGATGTGTTATCTTGCAGCCACTATATACAGCTAGTATTGCAGTAGCATTTAGATCAATGCTCTTATTTCTTTCCCTTCCCTGCCCCCAGTCCTACAATGTCCTTTTTACTGACACATCACCTAGTATTTGATGATAGCATTATTTACATTTTTAATTACTTTGCATCTACTGGGTATTTACTTTGAACACAAGTGGCAAGCTGTTTGGGAGCTAGTGTTTCTGCAGAGCCGCTAATTAATTGATGAGAAATAAGTAAATAAAGCATCTAGTGAAAGCGAAGGGAAAGAATACAGCCTGCCTGCTTCCTTTCATTTTCCTGCTGTCACTCAAGTCTTGCTTCACTCCAGCCTCCCGCCTTTAGAAAAATGTTATCATTTACCTTTTTAATTGAAACAAGGTTGCAAGCTGCCTGCAGAACTTCCCCCAAGCAACAGTCTATGATGCTAATAGCAGTGTTTGCAGATCCACCATCCTTGCCTTGTTTTTCTTTGCAAGCCTACACACATCCTTACATGTCAGGCCAGGAAATTCTCAACATGTGTTGGGGTTTGAAATTGAAGTCTGAGCACTGGGGGCAAAGGGGGTGTTGTAAACACAGAGAAGGCATCAGGATGAGAAGAGTAGCAATTTTTTTTATTGAGGTTATCAGGATTCCAGTGGGGGAAAAAGTTATTTAGGTTATTTTTTTTTGTATTTTTTTTCTCGTATAGCTCATTTTAAACATCTCAAGAATCAATAGGAAATTACCTTTTAATAAAGTGCAACCGCATGGGTGAGGCTTTACTGAAGCACCCACAACCGGGTTTAGCTTTTCAAAACTTCTCAGCCTTCAGAAACTCCCATGGAGTGATTTGGGCCACTTCCACTGAAGTGCCTAACGCTTTGTCTTGACTGCTAGTGTGTATTGTCAGATCCTGTTAGCTTACAACTGGCTTAGCTTGTCTCTGAAACTCTAGTCAAGGCAAGCTCTACCTAAGCAGCTGCCTCCCCCTTGACCTGCTTCACAGGTTACAGCACAACATGCCTTGTCTTGACTGAGGTTTTCAGAAGGTGTTAGGTACTTCAGGCTTGTTGACAAGATCTCATAATATCACACCTTGACATCCCAGTAAATGCAAGGCCTAATTAGGAGCTGAACTCCAATGACAATCTGGCCCAGATCAGAAGGGTAGCATTCTTGCTCCCGTTTTGTGTTGGTGGAAATGATCACACAGGAGGCAGGCCAGGGCAATAGAGATTCATCCACAGAGTGGATGTGTGGCCACCTTGAGAACAAAATGGCTCCTGCCTCTGAACAAATCAGTTGATTAAAAATGGGAAGGACCAGTAGACAGAAACCAGATGCAATGCAGTGACACACCTCTATACGCCACCACAGCTTTTAACACCAGTGAATGGGAACTCAAGCCTTTTGCTCCAGGTCCTAGCTCTGAATGAGGAAGTGAGTTACTTTCTGCTGACAGTGGTGTTAGCCTCCTCAGAGCAGAACCGTCCATCCATAGAGTGAGGTGGGGCAGCTGCCCAGGCCCCACACTTTTGGGGACCCTGTGGAAGCTGGCCCACATGTCCTATAGGTGGGAGAGGGGATGATTACCTGGGTGGGCAGCTGGAGGGGGTGGAGGTAGCAGCCACTGCTGCAGGGGATGGCCTCCCATCTGCCTCCATCCGTGTCCAACACTTATCATGAGGCGTTCTACTGCCCTCTGCCTCACAGAGTGGGGAGGTGGACCATGACTACATCCTCTACCCCAGGCCAGCTACTCAGGCAGGGATGGCATGAATGGAGTGACCTGTTTCGAAGCATGGAATAATCTGCAGTATGCTCCCTGCAGTGAGACACCTGTGGCTGGCAGAACTTGGGTTAAGGGGCTGTTTACCATCAGTGTAAACAACCTGCCTCAGGCTCCAGTCTGAGCTCTGGGACCTCCCGCCTTGTTGGGTCTGAGAACAGAGCTTCCAGCCCAAGCCTCGGGGTCTACACTTAAATTAAACTGTCCCTTAGCTGGAGCCAAGAAAGCCTGAGTCCAGTGGTCTATGGGGTTTTATTGTAGTGTAGACGTACCCTTGGAGGCATGGTGCTTGCATCAGGCACTATGCTTCCAAAGATCTCACTGTGGCAGTGCCCCCTTATTGGGAGCTCTGATTGTGTATGTCAGAGGATCTGTTCTGACCCAGTAGAAAAAAGTTGGATGGTTCTGCATTGCAGGGTTAAGGCACAGGCAGTGTAAAGTCTGTGCTGAGGGCTCTAGTCTTTGGATTTGAGTGATTGTTTCAAAATCAGGACTTTAACTTAACAAATACAAGAACGAAACCAAAAAAGAGATGCAGAACCCACTTTCCAGCATTCATGACTGTGAAATAGAAATTAAAAATGTGATCCAAGTGACACACTGGCATCTGCCAACTGCCTTGAGCAATAGCCCTAGGGTGAGGGAACTGCCCCATGCATCTCAAAGACCACTGCTCTAAAGACTTCCACCAGCCCTACCCCATAAGAGGACACTGCATGTGACAGAGGAAGACCAAAGTGGGTTGACTCAGTCCACTTCTCCACACTGGCTGCTGGGATGTCCACCTGCTTTGGACCCTGCCTTTCCAGGATGGAGAAGGGGACCTGGATGTTGCCTATGCTGCTGCTGCAGAGAAAAGACTCCTGGTGACACACCTGAGAGGAACACATAGGGGCCACATCCCTGTGCTGTTTCTGTTGATGTAGAATCACTTGTTACCTTAAGTGGGAGAGGGGGCCAGTCAGTGGTCTGTGGGTGGAGCTTTGGGAGTTAAGCATGTGCCCAAGGTCTCAGATAACCTTAATCCAGCACAGTTGTGAAAAAGAGCACTATAGTTCATATCAAAGGAGAATGAGCAAGTAAAGTACCTAAGAATAGAGGCAGATATCTTGAAAGATTTGTGCCTTAACTATTTTTCTACCATTACCTCTTCTTTTGACATTTTCACTCATTTTACAGACGAGATTTAATGAATGAATAATTAGAAAAAGTTCGAGATTCTCAGGTGAAAGGCACTATACGCTACCACTGCAAAGTATAGCTATCATGTAATACTTACATTTGAATTCTTAGCTTCTCAGTGCTGCTAATTTTCTTCATGCATTATGCATAAATAAATGCTCATGTGCAAACTGATAATATTTTTAGGAAGCCACATGAAGGCTTTACTTAAGCAAATATAATACTGCAACATTTTCTGCCACACAATTGCTGATGCTGCACAGTTCCTGAGCCTGGAAAACTGTAATGTACGTGTATAATTTAATTCAGATGAGTTGGATCATGAGTAAAGTCTCAAGGATGCACATTTTCAGTGCAGGCTACTACTACTAATTAACTCTTGTACTCCGTGTGGAGCATAGGTCATCTCCAAGTCTCCTCCACTTCATTCTGTCTTTGGACAAAACTTCTAGCTGGCTCCAGCAGTACCCTCGTGTTGTCCGTCAATCTCAGTAGACCTTCTCCAAGTTGTCTGAAGTCTCCCTCTTTTGTGTTTTCCTTGTGGGTTCCATGTGAAAGCTTGACAGACTGTGTTGGATGATGGGTTGTGACAGTGTGGCCTCACCATCCCCACTTTCTTCTCTTGATTTCAGTGTCAATTTGTTCTTGTCCTGATCTGTTCCAAAGCTCCACATTTGTGACAGAGTTTTGCCATTTGATATGAAGGCAGATGTACCTCAGGCATCTGTTTATGAATGTATGTAGCTTGTGATTTGAAGACTTTTTAGTATGCCAGATCTCACAACCATACAAGAGCACACTCTGAACATTTGTGTTGAAGATCCACAGTTTTGTCTTTGCACATCTTATTTGTGAACTCCATATGGGATAGAGAGTCCTGAATGCAGCTTTCCCTGTCCTAGTACTGATGTCCTTATCTCTTCCTCCATCTATGCCCATGATACTCCCAAAGTAGGTAAAATGCTCCACATCTTCCAGGTCATCCCCTCCCAGGGTGATGGTGGTGTTGGACTGGCTGATCTCCATTGTCTTGATTGGCCCCTAAATGTATAGTATCCCTGTATTTTAGAGAAAAAAATCTATGAACCTTTTTTCTCCTACTGTATCACAACAGAAGATCCATATGAATTAGCAATATGGCAAAATCTGATTTGGAATAGATTTAAGTTATACTGAAATTATTTACTCTGAAACCAAAATCAGCTTCCATACAGGGATTTATACCAGTGAACTAAATCAGAATAGACTCATGAACTCATGAAAGTTTGTACGTTAACAAAGACGAACTTGGCAATGTAAATATACTTCTTACCATTCTAACTTTAAATATAAGTAAGCTTCAATTCTGCACATACAGCATGCGACTCAGAGTTGAGCAGATAATGTACTAAAAATATATATCTGATTCTGAAACTTTTAAATTCCACCAATTGCTGCAAGAGATGAACGATGAAAAGCATTTTATTTTTGCAAACAAGAAGTTTCAACAGGCTTTTATCCAAAGTGAAAAACTTTGTTAAAAAACATCTGACTTTAAAACAAAAAACTTTAACTTCTCAAAACCTGTTTCTAGAAAACTTCAGTATCAGAATGATACTGAAATCTTTTGTTTCTCAAACACACATATTTCTGATAAACTAGCTACAAAAAAAACTCTTGTTCTTGGTAAAAAAAAATGTTCAATAATAGTTCTGAAAAGATGTACAGGAAAAATTTAGACAAAACAAAAACCAGTTCTGTTCCTAACTCTGCCACAAAGAAACAGCTTCAACATTCCAGAATGTTGTAAGTTTCCCTCCCCACTCATTTTTTTAATCACCTATAACGAATATCACTGAATAGCTATGAGTGCCCAGTGAGGTGGCTTTCCTGCAGGAGAGAATGAATGTTAAGTTTCTGCGATTCTAACCAGTTTTCTAACTGTAGGATGTCCATGAGGAGCTTGCGATGGCCTTGAATTTATTGACATTTATTGAATTATTTGAAAAAAATTCAATCAGTTTCTTTGGGTTTTCTTTTCTCCAGTTGATTGCTATGAATAGTTGATGTACGGCCAAAAATGGACATGACACATGAGTGATAGGGAGAGACTGACCTTTATTTCTTGGTCTAGGTCACCTGACTTTGGTCAGGGTGATAAAGGTCGCATGACATGGGTCAATATCCATTGACTCCAATGGTTACTGTTATGCTCCAGAGTAGTAATATGAGATACTTTGGTTAGTTATTAATGGTCAAGTGGCATTATTTCTGATCCCTGATTGGACAAAATTAATTATTGCACTCTAGAAGATGCTTTGAAGTCGCATCTGAGGAATTAAATCCTTAAAGGAGAGATCACAGTATTGTGAGAAGAAGCACTGAGCTGATAAACAGGATTAGGGCCTTTTAGAGAATGTTAAACCTTTCACTCTTTCAGCCCACACAAGTGTTACCACAGGCATCATTCCTAGGACAATTAGGGCTACTGTGAAATTTATTGACTGACTGCATTGTTTACATTGTATTTCATCCCATTGCTTTTGCACAGAGTATTTGCTTCTTTGTGCACACTCCTGGCTACAAGGAGTGTCCTCTGGTGGCTGTATCCTGCAACGTGCCAAGGATGTCCCATGAGCTACTTCTCATTTTCTTCCACCACAGTCATAGGTTTTTCCAGTCCAGCTCTTCCATGCAGTATGTTTCTTCTAGAAGCCAATGGACAGGCAGCAGCCAGCAGATCAACAGGTGTTCCATGATTTGTGTTTCACTGCAACCACATATATGGGTAGTTAGACTAGACTACTTGTGCATATTGACTTTTGATCAGCTGGCTTTGGTGTAGAGATGATTTAAATATCTTCAGGCCTACCAATTCTTCTCTGTCCCTCTTGGTAGGATTTTGTCATTTGGACCTCCTTACTGACCATTTTGAAACACATGAGCCACAATTCCATCGCTGTCAACATTGGTGAATTCTTTCAAGCCACTATTACATGCCTTTTGATTCACATGTTATGCTTCATACTTTCCAAGAAATGTACAGTAGTTGATAAGATCCAACCCTTACGAGACTGTCTGCTTGGACTATTGGAAGCACTTTCAGAAACTCTTGCTCTCTTGCTATTTGTTAAGTGTTAGCCTGTGCCATATACAACACTTTAAGTTATGTTGCCTGTTCTAGGATTTTCTTTCATCATGAAGCACTGTAATTGGTAGATGGTAACAATGGGTACATCTATATTTTGAGGGAAAGGCAGGATTCCCAGACAGAGGAGCCACACCCACATTATTGTTGATCAAGTTAGCATGCTCAAAATAGAAGAATAGCCATGGCAACATAAGAATTGGACAGGCTATCCACCTGGAGTGCAATCTCATCAAAGATGTGAGGTATGTGCTTGGGGCAGTGATCCCCTTCTGCTGCTCTCTTCACGGCACCTACATTACTGACTTTGGTAATCTCAGAGGAATGTACGAGGGTATGAAGAAGGCATTAGGACCCACCCAGAACAAGATGGCACCTCTGAAATCCAAATCTGGTGAAGTCATCGCTGACAAAGCCAAACAGATGGAGTGCTGGGTTGAGCACTACTCTGAGCTGTATTCATGCGAGAATGTTGTGGTTGACGCAGCCCTCGATGCCGTCAAGCTCCTTCCAGTAATGGACGAACTGGATCAAGAACCGACTGTGGATGAACTGAAGAGAGCCATTGACAGCATTGCAGCAGGAAAGGCCCCTGGTCAGGATGGTATACCACCAGAGGTAATCAAGTGTGCCGCAGACACGCTCCTGGAACCCCTACATGAGCTACTGTGCCTGTGCTGGAAAGAGGGTGAGGTTCCACAGAATATACACGACGCTAACATTGTAACGTTGTATAAGAACAAAGGAGACAGAAGCGACTGCAACAACTACCGTGGAATCTCCCTCCTAAGCATCACTGGTAAACTGTTCACTCGCATCATCCTTGGCAGACTGCAGAAGATTGCTGAGAGGGTGTACCCCGAATCGCAGTGCGGATTCCGCGCAGAGAGGTCTACCGTTGACATGGTCTTCCCTCTAAGGCAGCTGCAGGAGAAGTGCAGGGAGCAGAGGAAGCCACTCTACATAGCCTTCATCGACCTGACCAAGGCTTTTGACTTGGTCAGCAGGGATGGTCTGTTCAAACTGCTCCACAACATAGGCTGTCCTCCACGGTTACTCAAGATGATCCAGTCGTTCCATGAAGGCATGAGAGGAACCATCCAATATGATGGCGCATAATCGGATGCTTTCAGAATCAGGAGCGGCATCAAACAAGGATGCGTGCTTGCTCCGACATTGTTCGGGATCTTCTTCGCACTCCTCCTGAAGCATGCCTTTGGATCTTCAACAGAGGGCATCTTGCTGCACACAAGATCTGATGGGAAACTGTTTAACCTTGCAAGGCTGAAAGCTAAGTCTAAGGTGTGAGAAGTCCTCATCAGAGACATGCTGTTCGCAGACAATGCTGCTGTAGTGTCTCACACAGAAGACCAGCTTCAAAAACTGCTGGATCAGTTCTCCAAAGCGTGCAAGGACTTTGGGCTTACCATCAGCCTAAAGAAGACGAACGTACTCGGTCAGGATGTTGCTGAATCCCCATCAATCAGCATTGACAACTATATGTTAGAGGTCGTCCACGAGTTCGTTTACCTCGGGTCCACCATGACTGACACCCTGTCGTTGGACACTGAGCTAAATAGGAGGATCGGAAAAGTGGCCACAACTCTGTCCAGACTCAGCAAGAGAGTGTGGAATAACAACAAGCTGTACACTCACACCAAAATGCAAGTCTACAGAGCCTGCATCCTCAGCACCCTCCTTTATGGCAGTGAGACTTGGACCCCGTATGCCCACCAGGAAAAGAGGCTGAACGTCTTCCACTTGCGCTGCCTCAGGTGCATCTTTGGAATATCGTGGAAGGACAGAGTGACCAACACTGCCGTCCTCGAGGAAGCTGGAATCCCAACCATGCACACCCTCCTCAGGCAGCGTCGGCTCCGCTGGCTTGGCCACGTCCACACGATGAACGATGGAAGGATTCCAAAAGACATCCTGTATGGTGAGCTACTCTCTGGCAAAAGACCTCCTGGATGCCCCCCGTTGCGCTACAAAGATGTCTGCAAGAAAGACCTCAGAGATTTAGACATCAAGCTGGACAATTGGGAAGAACTAGCAGACGACCGCAGCAGATGGAGGCAGGGGTTACACAAGGGCCTTCAGAAGGACAAGATGAAGATCAGACAGCTAGCTGAGGCTAAGCGAGCACACAGAAAGCACACTAAGGACTTATCAGACACCCACCACATCTGCAAGAGATGCAGCAAGGACTGTCACTCTCGTGTGGGCCTTCACAGTCACAGTAGAAGTGGTAAATGAAGTCCTCAACTGAAACTATAAAGGGCGTGATCCATAGTCTATGCGGACTGAAGGATGCCTACTGTCAAGTAAGAACTAGCAAGGGAATTTCTCCTTGAGCAGGAATTACATCTTCCTGCTATAGTGACCATAAGAGTTGCCATACTGGGTCAGACCATAGGTCCATCTAGCTCAGTCTTCTATCTTCCAACAGTGGCCAATGCCAGGTGCTTCAAAGTGAATGAGCAGAACAGTTAAACATCAAATGATCCATCCCATTGCCATTTCCAGCTTCAGACAAAGAGAGGCTAGGGACAGCATCCCTACCCATCCTGGCTAATAGCCATTGCTAGACCAGTGCTTTTTTGTGATGATGCACATTGGTTCAGTGTACTGTCACCTTTTTGCAAAGTGCGCTAGAAGCCAGAGACTGTACAGCCCTGCAGCAGCATGGGGCTTGGTGCTGGCACCCCCCTATACCCCACAGCAGAGCAGGGCCAAGAGCAGTAGCCCCCATGGCAGATCAGGGCCAGGACTGGTAGTCCCCACTGCCCTCCAGCAGTCCCAGCCACGGGAACCGAGTGGGGTGGGAGAAAGGTATGGTGAGGAGCCTTATTTGCTCCTCTTTTTTTTTTAACCAAAAAAAAAAAGAAGTATTGGACCTATCCTTCATGAATGTATCTAGCTCTTTTTGAACGCGTTTATAGTCTTGGCCTTCACAGTATCCTCTGGCAAGGAGTTCCACAGGTTAACTGTGTGTTGTTCAAAGAAGTACTTCCTTTTGTACAAGCTGTATATTGTAGATGTACCTTGGGGTGGAGACCTGCTTGTGAAACCAACAACTAGGGCCTAACTTGGCTTATTTAATTTTTGTTGTGCCTGAGTTCAGGAAAGAACTTTGTAACCTCCTCTGTCCCTCTGCTGTGTCAAGCATCTGACAGAACTCCTCCCTCCTCAAGTGTGACCACCAGTGTATTGTGTGAGCTGAAAATTCACTCTGCATGAGCTTTGCGACATAAGACTGCATCAGCTGACTCTCTGCAGAAAAAACACACCTAAGAGGCAGGGAAAGACCAAAGAAAAGATATTAGGTTTCAGTATAGAACATCTGCGGTGCTATTTGTCCAGGCCTGTACAAAGGCAGAGACATGTTCAGAAATTGTAAGAGAACGATAGCCTGTGAGCCCTGAGAAAACATTTGTGACATTGAAAACAACCCTGTTTTTCCAACTGATAGCGGTGGAATCTGAGATTAACAACGTGAGAAAGAGGTACGCTTCAAGATCATTTTAACAGTGCACTATCATGTTTTGAGCCCTGATTTTAGCCTTGTATTTATTCTTACTTAGTTCAAAGCCTAAAATATTAATGTGAATATTAAAGGCAAATATCTATATCTATATCTATATCTATATCTATATCTATATCTATATCTAATCTATCGATAGATAGACAGATAGATCTATCAATGGGAACTGTGCCTGGGCAAAAACTGACCCACGAGACCGAGCATTTGACCCTGTAGTGGACAGTCTTAACATTTTATTTCTAACCTGCAGGTCTGTTGCAGAGTAAACTGACACCTAGAGAATTTCCTTTTATAAAATTACCTGTCTGTAAAACTACAGTAGCAGTTCCTGAAACAACAAAATTCAGGGAGGGTTGTGCAACTTCAAAGACGGATTGTGTTATTCTTATTGGTTCCTTGCAAATATTTCATGACACATGAACCTTTTTAACAGTACAATGACATGCAGCTTTGAAATAATAACTAGGGGAAGAGAGTAAACTGAGCCAATATTTATTGAAGCATTCCAGGTGCCCTCTGCAATTGGTCACCAAGTCAAGTTATGAGAAACAATAGAGTCCCAGGGGCCTGCCGCCAAAAAGATCCAGAGCCACTAAATGCATTAAGACATTAATGTCTACTTTGGGATCAGTTCTTGACTTAACAGGTTAACCTCTAGTACCCAAGGGAATAAGCAGCAAGCAAGATTTAGCCAAAGCTTGTACTCAGACAGTAACTGATAGCTGCAGCCCACCCATCCGATACATTTTTTCATGGAGATAATTTTCCTCTCATAAGGGAACTATCTGTAGAAGTAATTTAAGTTGACAGCTTAACAGTAAATCAAAATGCTGCAGTCTGACATAGATACTGCTAGATGATCTTAACCAATACAGTAAAAAATGGGGAAAAACTTGGTTTACTTTTTTGGCCATGATTTCAGAAGGAAAGCTATTTGTTTTGATCCATAGAGTAGTGAGGCCTGTGCTCGGTGTTTGAGTTTCTGGCCATGGAAGAATGGTTTTTAGAAAGACTATGAGAAACTACCCTTTTTGGGGCAAATGATCATGAAATAATATAGTAAATTCTTTCATATCTGGCAGCCCCGGGACTGGGAGGTTGCTGGATATTCCAATATTCTGGATAAGAGAGAGGTATACCTAGCAATGCATAACACTAAATTAAAACAAGATTTGATATTAAGAAACAAATAAAAATGAATGCAGAGTAATTTATTTACCAACAACAATAGTACTATACACTGTAAACTTACACTGTATTTCTGGTATTTATTTGTATTTACTTTCACTATACTGTACTTATATGGAAAACAAAACTAAAACTTACTTATGGTTAAAATGCCAGTTATTTGAGAGTTCCAAATGATAGAATGGTGGATATGAAAAAGTTTACTATAGATGCAATTTTATTGCCCATAGAGAAAAATTACTTTCTTGGACATTCTGGCAAGCAAGCTGTTCATTGCAGTAAAGTGTGGGAAGTTTCACAAGGTTCAATGTGCAAACTGATCTTTGTCTACATTAAAACTGAGCAATTAAAATTTCACTTGTAAACAAGACCCTTCTCGAATGAAAATAAATGGTCCTTTATTGAAAGAGAGAGAAAACCTGCAACATGCTTTTTTTTCTTCTCCTTCTACATAAGATAGCAGAAATCTCACAAATTAGAAAAAAATGTTGAAAAATGTCAAGTTGCATGAACTCCATTGCAATTTTTTTTTTTACGTAACCCTCATTTTCACTCAAAAATAATGCCTATTTGGGAATGCCCATATGCATAACATACCAGCCTGCAATGGTGTTTTCTTGGATCAGGGCAAACAGCTGAGTATCAGCCCATCTGCCGTACCAGTAGCATTCAATGCATTTCCTGTCTGTCATCTCACTCAACATCTTTATTTCCAAAGGGTGCCAGATACTACACTTCAGTTCTGTTACAAAGGAGGGCTATATCCATTTATGCCTCTCACATAGCTCTAATCCAGAACACATTTTACCAGCTGAAAGAGGTTATTTCACTGCTAAGTACATCCCTTTGTGTCAGCATTTTACAGATTAGGGCCACCAAAGCCCATTGAGGCTCAGATCCTGAGCCAAAACTTATTGCCACTGATGGAGAGAGATTTCTAGTTACTTCAGTGGGTTTTGGATTGGGCCCTACATCTTTCAAAGTTGACACTTAAATTAGCCCTTTTAAATGGGTTTGCACAAGTGTAACATAGATAACTGTGAAGAGGTATGTGTTTGCATGTTCAGTTGCTGGGATTTTACATGTCTAGTGCATACATTAGGACAAATTAAAGAGAGAGTAAATTTGATGCCTGAACACTGACACCTCCTTTTGTCCCTGTGTAAAAATGCTGTGGCTACCTGGCTCAGATAGTTCAGTCCTTCCCCCTTCAGCCTGGTCCCTGCAGGAATTGTGCATCCAGAAGCATCTCCTCTCATAGCTACCCCAAACCTTTTTTAGGGTTGTGACACGGTGTAGTCACAGACAACCTCCTGGGCTGTTCCCCAGTGTGTTGATCATGACACTGGCACCCACCTTGTTGCCCACTGGGGCTCCCCACTACTATGTCCTGCTGAGCCAGATCCTCTGGTCTCCCCTACCAAGGCACAGGCTTGGAGTTATTGCCACCCTGCAGAGCACTGTTTAACCACAACTCTGGGTGGAAGCAGTTCTAGGACACAGCACCCAGGAAATCAACCCCCCGAATGTATCAAAACCCCATATAAATCTGTCTCTCTCTATACAAACGAGTTGCACAGGGGAGGGCTCATGAGATACACCCACTTTATCAATGAAAGGGAGATATGCACAGAGGTAGTTATCCCCAGGAAATAACAATTTACACTGGGCTCAATTGCAAACAAACGAGTTTTATTAAGCAAATCAGTAAAATGTAAGTGGTCATAAGAAAACAGACAGATCCAAATGAGTTACAAATCCAATAAAAGAGAAAATTCATAGCTAATTCCATTCGTTTGATTTCTTGGCCTAAACTGTTGCCTTTATATTTGGTAATTATTCAGGTCAGAAATGATCTTATCCTGCACTGGGTCTCCAGTAAAGGTGTCTGTCTTTTTCAGGATATGTCAGGCAATTTTCAAGGCAGGCTGAAGACAAAAGATGGAGGAACCCAGAGGCCCTCTGTATACCCTTTCCCCTGTGGAGAGAATGCCATTGTTCTCTTTGTATACTCCAAGATGGAGACTGTCATGAGTGAAATCACTGGTCCCTGTCCTTTTTCAGGCAATCAGCCATTGCCTACTCACTGGACTGAGCAAAGAATCATAGGATCATAGGGCTGGAAGAGACCTCAGGAGGTAATCTCATCCAGCATAGATAGCAAAGTTCTTCAGGTGTGGCTTGATGACCAATAAAGGTCCTTTGTTGGCTAAGTGCTGCTATTCCCTCACAAGCCATACTCTAACCATAGAGGAGCCACACCTCCTGTTGAGGTCTTCACAGAGGCAAACCTTTGGAATGCAAATATGTGGACAATACTTAAAGCTTCAGCTACAAAAAACATGCATGAACAAAAGTAGGATTTGCAGATCCAACAGATTACAAAATTGGAAATACGTTACATGCCACACTTTGTCCAAAGCATCTGAGTTGTTCATATTTATATTCATGACATATTTTTCACAAAGAATGTGGGGTGTCCATCCAGAACCTCAATATGCATTTAAGTGAGTCCTCTCCATGTTTCTGTTATGCTTTAGGGAGAAAAATTGTTTTCCTTGGCCTCTGAGGATAGGACAAGGAGCAAGGGGCTTAAACTGCAGCAAAGGAGGTTTAGATTAAACATTAGAAAAAGTTTACTAACTCTCAGGGTGGTTAAACACTGGAATAAGTCACCTAGGGAGGTTGTGGAATCTCCATCGCTGGAGATATTTAAGAGCAGGTTAGATAAACACCTATCGGAGATGGTCTAGATGGTGTTTGGTCCTGCCACGAGGGCAGGGAACTAGACTCAATGACCTCATGAGGTCCCTTCCAGTTCTAGTGCTCTATGCCTATATTCTATGCCTAAATTACAGGCCAGTAAGCTTAACTTCTGTGCCAGGAAAGATAATGGAGCAGGTAGTTAAGGAAGTCATCTGCAAGCACTTGGAAGGTAGTAAAGTGATAGGGAACAGCCAGCATGGTTTTGTAAAAAACAAATCATGTCAAACCAACCTGATAGCTTTTTTTGACACGATAACGAGACTCGTAGATAAGGGAGAAGCAGTGGATGTGGTATACCTAGACTTTAGTAAAGCATTTGATACGGTCTCGCATAATAGTCTTATCGACAAACTAGGCAAGTCCAACTTAAATCGCGCTGCAATAAGGTGGGTGCATAACTGGCTGGCTAATCGCACCGAGAGAGTAGTTGTTAATGGTGCTCAATCCAGCTGGAAAAGCATAACAAGTGGGGTTCCGCAGGGGTCTGTTTTGGGACCAGTTCTGTTCAATATCTTCATTAATGATTTGGATATTGGCATAGAAATTACGCTTATTAAGTTTGCAGATGATACCAAGCTGGGAGGGGTTGCAACTACCTTGGAGGATAGGGTCATAATTCAGAATGATCTAGATAAATTAGAGAAATGTATCTGAAGTAAACAGGATGAAGTTTAATAAAGATAAATGTAAGGTGCTACACTTAGGAAGGAATAATCTGTTTCACACATAAAGGCTACGTCTACACGTGAAGCCTACATCGAAATAGCTTATTTCGATGTAGTGACATCGAAATCCGTCTACACGTCCTCCAGGGCTGGCAACATCGATGTTCAACTTCGACGTTGCGCAGCCCAACATCGAAATAGGCGCAGCAAGGGAACGTCTACACGCCAAAGTAGCACACATCGAAATAGGGATGCCAGGCACAGCTGCAGACAGGGTCACAGGGTGGACTAGCGCTTCCGGGGCAACACCTAGCCGCTCCCTTAAAGGGTCCCTCCCAGACACACTCAGCCTGCACAGCACGCGGTCTGAGGAGCCATAGGCACACAGACCCCGGGTGACGTAGGCATGGACCCCCCAGCAGCAGCAGCAGCAGCAGCAGCAGCAGCAGCAGCAGCAGCAGCAGCAGCCAGAGGTCCACCCAGCCCTCCCGGCAGGAGCAGGGCTTGCCCTGCTCCATGCCATGAGGGAGGCAGCTGAGCACCTCCTTGCTACACCGGAGGAGGAGCTGCCCCCAGGGCAGCAGGGCTCAACCCCCAACCCTGCAGCACCCCACCCCCCACCCGCCTCACATGCCGGCGGCTGTGGAGCTACCCCACCAGCACCGACTGGTGGGAGCAGCTGGTGCTTGGGGAGTGGGACGACAACTGCTGGCTCAGGAACTTCAGAATGAGTCAGCAGACATTTATGGAGCTGTGCCAGTGGCTCACCCCCGCACTCAGGCACCAGGACACCGCCATGCGGCGTGCCCTCACAGTGGAGAAACGGGTCAGCATCGCTGTCTGGAAGCTGGCCACTCCCGACAGCTACCGATCCGTGGGGCAGCAGTTTGGTGTCGGCAAGGCCATCTTCGGGGCTGTCCTCATGGAGGTAAGAGAACCCACGGGGGGAGGGCAAGGGAGGGGAGGGGAGGGCGGGGGAGGCCAGGGCAGGGCACAGGAGGGGAGGGGAGGGTGGGGGAGGGCAGGGCAGGGCAGGGCCACGCACACCCTGCTCACCCCTCATTGGTGCTGTCCCATGTGCTTTCTCTGCAGGTTGTGCATGCCATCAACGCCATGCTCATGCACAGGCTCGTGAGGCTGGGGGACCCAGATGCCACCATCGTGGCCTTTGCCACCCTGGGCTTCCCCAACTGCTTCGGGGCTCTGGATGGGACTCACATCCCCATCCGCGCCCTGCATCACAGTGGAGGACGATACCTGAATTGCAAGGGCTACCATTCTGTGGTCCTCCAGGCCTTGGTGGACAGCCAGGGCCGTTTCCAGGACATTTATGTAGGCTGGCCTGGCAGCACCCACGACACCCGGGTTTTCAGGAACTCGGGCCTGTGCCGCCGGCTGGAGGCGGGGACCTACATCCCCCAGCGGGCGATCCGTCTGGGGGACACCACCATGCCCCTCTGCATCATCACAGATGCGGCATAACCCCTCCGGCCCTGGCTCATGCACCCGTACATGGGCCATCTCTCTGCTAGCCAGGAGCGCTTCAACCAGCGCCTGACCCATGCGCGCCAGGTGGTGGAGCGCTCATTTGGCCGCCTGAAAGGACGCTGGAGATGTCTCCTGACCCGCTTGGATGCGGGCCCCAACAACATCCCCCTTATTGTGGGTGCCTGCTGCGCCCTGCACAATTTGGTGGAGAGCAAAGGGGGAGGCCTTTTTCCAGGGCTGGGCTGTGGAGGCTGGCAGGGCCGACGTGCAGCCACCCGCTGCCCCCAGTCGGCAGGTGGACCCTGAAGGGACCTGGGTCCGGGAGGCCCTGCCGGCCCACTTCGATGATGAGGCCACGTGGTGAACTCTGCCAGGCCCCCCACTGCCCGCCCCATCCTCCCCCACACTCCTGCCCCAATGCCCACACCATGGAGCTCCCAACCGCACCCGCCTCCCACTTTTCCTGGACAAATGACAGCACGCACTTGTGGCTGAACTTAAACTGCTTTTTCTTTGAGAACTTTTTTTTTTAACTATAAGTATATAAAACAAGAACAAACTATATACAACATGTGGAACCAAAGTAATATGTACAAATAAAACAATAGTAAGAAAAAAGCGTCCTCATTAATAAAAAGAAAACCAGGGAGGATAAAGGGGAGAACTATTTACATGGGGGGGACGGGGCAAACGGGGGGCACAAAATAATAAGTTCAAACTATATACAAGGGGGGGGGCCACGTCCCAGGCCCCTCGCCCCTAAAGTCCGGCACTGGGCGTGGGCGGCCGGGAGCCCCGCCGCGGCCGCAACCCTGTCCGGGGCTGGCTGGGAGCGGGCCGGACCGGAAGATATGCCCGGCGAGTCTCAGCTGGCTCCAGGGGTCCCTCGGCGCTCCGGCCCTCGGCGGTGGGTGGCAGGGCGACGGCGGACGGGATGGCGACGGGCGGAGCAGCTGGTGGTGCGGCGGGTTGAGCAGGCACGTCGGGCGCTGCAGCGGCCGGCGCGGCATGGGGGGCCAGGTAGTCCACCAGGAGGTTGAAAGTCTCCATGTAGGCCCCCCATGCCTCTTGGCGCCAGGCCAGCGCCCGCTTCTGCAGCTGCAGGTGCTGCTCCGCAACCTCTAGCTGCCGACGGTGGATTGCCAGCAGCTGGGGGTCTGTCGCCGTCGGCTGGTGGTGGCGCGGGTTCCGCCGTCTAGCCTGCCGTGGGGCCGGTCGGTCCTCGGCCGAGGGGCTTGCCTGGAGCGATGGTCCCGGAGGGCTCTCCGGGACCACTGAGGCCTCGCTGGAGCTCTCTTCCGGTCCTTCTGATGGTGCAGGTGCGGGACACAAGAGAAGCGGGGGGGGAGAAGAATGGAGACAGGCATTAGTGTGGGCCCCGAGCCGTGGCCTTTGTCCCCCCAGCCCTGTGCTGCAGGTTCCCCATCCCCATCCCTGGGAGATGCTGCTGTGATGGATGAGGTTCAGGGGTCCCCCTGCCCTGCACCCCGTCCCCTGGTGGGAGCGACTCTCACTTCACTCCGCAGGGTCTGACAGCAGGAGAGGTTTCTTAGGCCACAGATGCCCAGTTTCTGCCAGGAGTGACAGCACCAGCTGTCGGAAGAGACAGTCCTTCCAACCCGTCGTGGGGAGAAGACCCCAAGGGGTGCCCCTCTGGGATGCAGCTTTCCCCCTCCTCAGGCTGGCTGCCTTCCAGCTCTCCCTTCCCCTAGCCTCTACCTGTGGCCCCCGCCCTCCCCCCCCAATTCCAAGCCAGCTCGGCTCCTCCCTCCTCTTTGTTCAGGGCAGAGGTGTCACCTGCCAGCTGTAGCCCCAGGATCATCCTTTGCCCCTGGGAGCTATTAGGCTCTTGTTGCTCATACCTAGCCTGAGTCTCCCTTTTGCACTCCCCCTCACTCCATCACATGCTGCTGCTGCTGCTGTTGCTGCTGCTGCTGCTGCTGCTGCTGCTGCGGGGTGTCCCACCCCCTCCTCCCGGGGGCCCCTCGAGGTTCCGCTCCCCCCTGGCCCGGGGATGGGGCATGGCACTGTCGTGCGGGGTGGGGGGGGGGCGCAGGGGCTGATGCACTGCTGTGAGGGACATGGCCGTGCTGTCCTTGGGGCCATGGCCATGTGAGCATGTGGGGGGCCCTGGACACATATCTATTACCCCCCGCCCCTCAAGCCCAGGGGTGTACACCAGAGGGGGTACATACCTGTCGGTCCGCTCCCACGGTCTGGAGATCCCCGGGGGGCGGAGGCCCGGCTGCTGCTCCGGGATGTCAGGAGGAGGATCTGCAGCCCGGATTCTGCGGAGGAGGAGCCCCCCTCCTCCTCCTCCTCCTCCTCCTGCTGCAATGTCCCGGGGGTGGGCTCTGGGGGGGGCCGCCGGGGTGCAGTGCTTACCTCCGGGGCGGACTCTGGCTGCAGGGCCTGCTGGGGCTCGTCGGCCAAAGTATCAAGGGTGGCCAGAGAGGAGGAGGTGTGCTGGGGGCCCAGGATGTCCCTGAGCTCCCTGTAAAAGGGGCAAGTGATGGGGGCAGCCCCAGATCGGCTGGCCGCATCCCGGGCCCAGGAGTAACCCTGCCGCAGCTCCTTCACCTTACTCCTGACGTGATCAGGAGTGCAGGCAGGATGACCCCGGGCAGCCAGGCCGTCGGCCAGCCGAGTGAACGCATCCGTGTTCTGCCTCTTGATCCCCATTACCTGGAGCACCTCCTCCTTGCTCCAGAGCCCCAGCAGGTCCCGCAGCTCGGCCTCCGTCCAGGAGGGGCCCCGCTGCCGCTTGGCAGCCTGGCTGCCTGCCTGGCTGGGCTGGCTGCCCTGGCTCCCCTTGGAGGGGGTCCCCTGGGGGCGCTGGGGGGGCTGCTGGGCAGCCATTGCAGCTGGGTGGGTGGCTGGGCTGGCTGAGGAACGTGCAGGCTGGCCGCATGTCTGGGCTGCCACCTGCACATTCCCTCAGCTTCCTGCACAGGAAGGGAGGGGGAGGGGACCTTTAAGGGGCCGCTCCATGTGGCCAACATTGAGCTGAGGGGCTGGAGAGAGCGTCTCTCAACCCCTCAGCTGATGGCCACCATGGAGGACCCGGCAATTTCGACGTTGTGGGACGCGCAACGACTACACGGTCCCTACTTCGACGTTTAACGTTGAAGTAGGGTGCTATTCCTATCCCCTCATGGGGTTAGCGACTTCGACGTCTCGCTGCCTAACATCGAAGTTAACTTCGAAATAGCGCCCGACACGTGTAGCCGTGACGAGCGCTATTTCAAAGTTAGTGCCGCTACTTCGAAGTAGCGTGCACGTGTAGACATGGCTACAGAATGGGAAAAGACTGTCTAGGAAAAACTACAGCAGAAAGGGACCTAGGGGTTCTAGTAGATCACAAGTTAAATATGAGTCAACAGTGTGATGCTATTGCAAAAAAAGCAAACGATTCTGGGATGCATTAGCAGGTGTGTTGTGAACAAGACACGAGAAATCATTCTACTGCTCTACTCTGTGCTGGTTAGACCTCAGCTGGAATATTGTGTCCAGTTCTGGGCACCCCAATTCAAGAAAGATGTGGAGAAATTAGAGAAGGTCCAGAGAAGAGCAACTAGAATGATAAAAGGTCTGGAGAACATGACTTATGAAGAAAGGCTGAAAGAATTGGGCTTGTTTAGCTTGGAAAAAAGAAGATTGAGGGGGGGACATGATAGCAGTTTTCAGATATCTTAAAGGGTGTCATAAGGAGGAGGGAGAAAACTTGTTCTTCTCGGCCTCTGAGGAGAGAACAAGAGGCGATGGACTTAAACTGCAGCAAGGGAAGTTTAGGTTGGACATTAGGAAAAAGTTCCTAACTGTCAGGGTGGTCAAGCACCGGAATAAGTTGCCAAGGGAGGCTGTGGAATCTCCCTCGCTGGAGATATTTAAGAACAGATTAGATAGATGTCTATCAGGGATGGTGTAGATAGTGGTCGGTCCTGCCGTCGGGGCAGGGGACTGGACTCGATGGCCTCTCGAGGCCCCTTCTGGTCCTAGTGTTCTATGATTCTATGATTCTATGATTTATTTTGATGGTGGGGTGCAAAGAGGAATTAGAAAGGTCATCTGGCCTCACACTCCCAGACACCTGCAACTCACCTAAGCAGGGTGGCCAGGGAAAGAGGTTTCTGAAGGGTCAAGAAGTAGGGGCAGGAATCCTGCACATTATCCTAAACACCCCCATTGCCCCCCTACATCAGCTGTAAGTGCACCTGACTGTAGCTGGAATGAGGAAGGAGAGTTGATTCTGTCCATCAGCTCAGCTGAGCAGACACTGAAGAAGTAATATGTTCTATGTAAAGGGCTGGGACAAGATAATTCCGACCTGGCCTAAGGGGAGTTGAGTTATTTAGATATAATATATGGACTAAAGATGTTAACATAACCCAATCATTGTCTACCACTTAAACAAGGTCCGGGTTTTGGTATACACAGACATTAACCTGCTTAAAAACCTGGCCAAGCCACCATCAAAAATCCCTTTAACCTTTCATGAAAGATCAAAAAGGGAATAAAAAACATTAAAGTGCTTGAAAGGTGGAAGATTAAGTAAGGTTTTCATTTTAACAATGTTTCTTGTGCCCTTTCCTTTTCGCTAGAGAGAGTTTATAGAAGGAAACACCTGCCTTCTCTTACTGTTTCTTAAATGGAACATAGTAATATCGGTCCTGTTTAGGAAAACAAAAGACATTACTTGAAGGCTACGTCTACACGTGCACGAAATAGTCTATTTCGATGAATAACGTCTACACGGCCTCCAGGGCTGGCAACGTCGACTTTCAACTTCGACGTTGGGCAGCACCACATCGAAATAGGCGCTGCGAGGGAACGTCTACACGCCAAAGTAGCACACATCAAAATAAGTGTGCCAGGAACAGCTGCAGACAGGGTCACAGGGTGGACTCAACAGCAAGCTGCTCCCTTAAAGGGCCCCTCCCAGACACACTTGCACTAGACAACACAAGATCCACAGAGCCGACAACTGGTTGCAGACCCTGTGCATGCAGCATGGATCCCCAGCTGCCGCAGCAGCAGCCAGAAGCCCTGGGCTAAGGGCTGCTGCCCACGGTGACCATAGAGCCCCGCAGGGGCTGGAGAGAGAGCATCTCTCAACCCCTCAGCTGATGGCCACCATGGCGGACCCCGCTATTTTGATGTTGCGGGACATGGATCGTCTACACGTGCCCTACTTCGACGTTCAACTTCGAAGTAGGGCGCTATTCCCATCCCCTCATGGGGTTAGCGACTTCGATGTCTCACCATCTTACGTCGATTTCAACTTCGAAATAGTGCCCAACACGTGTAGCTGTGACAGGCACTATTTTGAAGTTGGCGCCGCTACTTCGAAGTAGCGGGCACATGTAGACACGGCCGAAGAGAGCTGGAGCTATTGTTGCTGCTATTTTTAAAGTCCAACCCCTTTTTACCTGAGATGGTGTTTGGCATTCAGCAGGAGTGGGCAGGTCGGCAGTGTTACCTGCAACCCTTTCTCCAGCCCAGTGTGGGCAGGACATCCCTCAGGATTAGCACTAAGAAGGTCTGGGGTCCCAGAAAATGGTGGGGATGGCAGCCATAATGGTGCAACTTGCTCCAGGGGCCTTGTTCTGTTCTCCATTCTTCCCCACTCCCCCGATGGTCTCTTTCTTTAAGGATCCAAAAAGGAGAGTAGCCCACCCCCTCACCATGTTGTTTAAAAATGAGGCCAAACGTCTCACACACCAATTTTTGTTAATTTCCTTTTTCCTGTTGTCTGTTTTTACCAAGCATGATTTCATCATAGTTCATTGATTAAATCAATAGGTTCTTTTTTTGTTTAGTCTAATTTAGTTTTTCTGTCTCTTTTTAGTGTCTTTTCCCATCAACACAGAATCAAAGAATCACAGCAATGTAGAATGGGAAAAGACCTCTATAGTCATCTAGTCCACACCCCCACACTGAAGAAGGACACACTATTTAGACCATCCCTAGCAGGTGTTTACCAACCAGCTCTTAAAACTTTCAAGGACAGAGATCTCATAACCTCCCTAGATAATTTGTTCCCATGCTTAACCTCTCTTACAATTAGGAATTTTTTCATGATGTCCAGCCTAAACCTCCCTTGCTATAATTGATGCTCCTTACTTCTTGTCCTATGCTCAGTAGATAAGAAGAACAATTTATTGTCCTTCTCTTTAACACAACCTTTCACATACTCGAGGACTGCTATTGGGTCCGTTCTCTTCTCCAGACTGAATTAAACCATTTTTTCCACTCGTTCCTTATATGCCATGTTTTTGTTGTTCTCAGCTGAATTTTCTCCATATTGTCTACCTCTTTCCCAAAGTGTAATGTCCAGAACTGGACACAGTATTCTAGATGAGGCCCTATCAGTACTAAATAGCATGGAAGAATTAATTCTTGTGTCTTGTTTGCAATATTGCTATTAATACATCCCTGGGACATGTTTTATTCTTTTTTTTTTCCCGCAAAGGTAATGCACGGTTGACTCCTCATTAGTTTGTGATCCACTAGAATCCTAAATCCTTTTCTGCATTACTCCTTCTTATGTAGTAATTTTCCATGTTATGTTTGTGCAGTTGATTACTCATTTGTAGGGGAAACATGTTGCATTTGTCCTTATTGGATTTTATCCTGGTTATTTCAAACTATTTCTCTAGTTTGTCAAGATTATTTTGAATTCCTATATTGTTCTCCAAATCATGAGCAACCCCTCCCAGATTGGCATCAGCTATGAACTTGGTAAGAAAACAAACCAGCAGTCATGCAGCACTTTAAAGACTAACAAAATAATTTATTAGGTAATGAACTTTTGTGAGGCACATCTGGAGATAGTGCTGTACTTGAAATAGCCATCTCCAGCTATCTCCAGGTCTGAAGAAGTGGGTCTGCCTCATAAAAGTTCATCACCTAATTAATTATTTTCTTAGTCTTTAAAGTGCTACATGACTGCTGGTTTATTTTCTTAAAATACAGACTAACATGGCTACTGCTCTGTTACTAAACTTGATAAGAGTTATTCTTTATGCCTTTATCCAAGTTGTTTCTGAAGATGCTGAACAGAACCTGACTCAGGACAGATTCCATCAGGGCCCCATTTCTATGCCCTTGTAGGTTAACTGAGTCTTTCATAACTGCTTTCTGAGAAGAGTTTTCCAACTGCATGTGAACCCATCAAACAGTAGGTTCATCCTGGCTAGATTTCCCTGCTTTTCTTATGAGAAGGTCATGTGAGACAGTATCAAAAGTCTTACTAAAGCAGAGATGTGTCATGTCAACTACTTTACCCCATCCACGAGGTTTGTGACTCAGTCATAAAGCATATGAGGTTGGTTCAACATGTTCTTAAAAAATCTGTGTTGACTGTTACTTATCACCTTATTATCTTTTGAAGTTAAGCTGACTGCTCTCTAATTCCCTGGGTTGTCCTCATTCCCCTGTTTATAGATAGACATATTTGTCCTTTTCCAGTCCTCTGGGATCTCTCCCATCCTCTGTAAGTTTTGAAACATAATCACTAAAAGCTTAGAAATCTCTTCAGCCAGTTATTTAAGTACTCCAGGATGTATTTCTCCAACCCCTGCCAACTTTAAGCCATCTAACTTGTCTGAGTAATTCTTAACTTGCTATTTTCCTATTTTAGCCTTGGATCCTGCCCCGTTTATACTGATATTCACTGTTAGCCATTCAATTACTGCAAACTTTTTCAATCAAAACCTGAACAAAAAAGGCACTTAACACTTTGGTCATTGCTGGGTTTTCTGTTATTGTCTTTCTTTTCTCACTGAGTACGGGGTCTCCTCTGTCCTTTTTCTTCTGCTTGTTTCTAATGTAATTGTAAAATATTTTCTTGTTACCCTTTATGTCACTTGCTAATTTAATCTTCTTTTGAGTCTTAGTCTTTCTAATTTTGTCCCTACATGCTTGTGCTTTTTATATTCATTCTTTGACATTTGATCTAGTTTCCACTTTTTGCATTGCAGTTTTGAGTTTCAGGTTGTTAAAGATCTTCTGTTAATGCCAGAGTGTGTTTTAGTTGTTTTTTTTGTTTTTGTTTTTCTTTTGTTTTTGCCATATTTCCTGTCTTTCCTGTGCAATGGTTATTGACCGTTAATTTTATTTTCATTAATGATGTCCCTTGAAAAAACTGCCAACATCCCTGAATTCATTTTTCCCCTTAGACTTGGTTTTCCATGGGAACGTATCTACCAATTCTATGAGTTTGTTAAAGGTTTATCATTGACTTCGAGGAGACCAAAGTGTCACTATCAGATTCTCCTGGGACAGTCCAAGTATCCACCACCCTTAACTCATAGCTTGTGGAACCTCCAAAATCAAAATATTAATTTATATGTATTTAATTTAAAAAAAATCTTACAGAATTTTATTTGTTAAAGGTGAGTGAGGTGGTAGTTAACGGAACTTTCACTCCCAAAACAATGGAGGGGAAACCTCCAGGTTGTAATGCAATACTTAGGTATATGTTATGTATACGCAAGCTCCATTTTTTAAAATCTCTGAAATAGGTAGTGCTGCAGACAAGTGGTGATTTCTAAAAAAGGAATAGGAGCAGAATATTTAATGCTGATTACTAGACTTTTCCTTGTAATGTTTTATATTCTATTGTCATGGTTCATTAAACTGGACTAACATTACAGTCTTTGATCCTGCCACTGAAAAGGAATTCAAAAATTAATCATACATCCAGTAATGCGGTTTGCCAAATAGAACACATGGTGCTGATGTTCAGATGAAAAAACAGATTTTGAGCTAGTTCATGCCCTGAGAATTTATTAGAACAGAGAACAGTGTGTAACTGAAGGGTGATTTCCGCGACCGAGAGGAAGGCTTTAAGAAGCCTGTGGGCCTTTGAATACCCCTGGGAGACATGCCAGTTTAGAAAGTAGTAGGTAAGCATGATTGGAACATATGAGAAAGTTTTTTTACCTTTTCCTTTCTAAGCTCTTTCCCAAGGTATCAGATCTACAAATATTTGGCTACTGTAAATTGCAATGACTCAGGGCAAACTTAAAAATTAATCTTCTTTCAACACACAAAATGTATGTGTGGCCTAGTTGCAAAGAATGTAGTCAATTAATTGTCTGGTCTGTTTAATTGCTCCAGGGCTGTGGAGGGTCTCTGGAATCTGTTCCCTCTGCCATGATAGTTCTTGATAGAATTGTCAGACCCCTGGGCAAGGTGGAGGGGATTGGTCCTGGAGGGGGTGGAATCTCAAGTAGAAGGGGCAGAGCTTGTGGCAACCAACCTTTGCCACTGCTAGGATTGCACAACACCACACCAAACTCCCCTCCAAGCCTTCGCACTGCCCAAAGTGTGCAGCCCAGAGCTCCAGTGCTGATTTAAAGAGCTCAGGGCTCCAGCCGCCCCCACTGCTGCAGCATTTTGGAATCACTGGCCCCCAGGGCAGTTGCCTGCTTTTCTCTCCCTGTCAGAAGGCCTGGTTCTTTATCATAAGCGTACACAGTAAAATAGTCCTAGCAAAAGAGGATGAAGAAATTTCTCTGCAAAGCAAACATTGTTATGCTTCGAGCAAACTCCACTGAAAAGATATCAGCATAGTTTCATCACTGGAACCTGGGATATCTTGTGGCTGCAAAAACACAAGCTTATGTGCTTAGAATTCACTTTCCATGAGCATTCATGCAAGTGAAACTAGATCAGTTTCCTTGGCCTGAAGAGCGATCTTTAACTATCTTATGCATTACAAGGGCAATTTCCCCACCTTTGATATTGACAGAAATGGGACACAACCTACTTAATTTGCTTCATTAACTGGTCATACTGGTGACAGGTAGTCCTTTTCCCCTCTTTCCTTCTCACACTCCTCCTTGCTCTATAAACCTGAATTCTGCTTTTCCACTCCAATTTTTTTTTTTAATCTGAGGAATTGTGTTTTACCCATGAAAGCTTGTGACCTAATAAATTTGTGAGTCTTTAAGGCTACATCTAAGCAGCAAAGTAATTTTGAGATAACAGGCAGTATTCTGAAATAACTTTGCTAGCATTTGCACAACACAACCGCTATTTTGAAATAAATTCAAAATAGTGAGGGCATTATTTCCTCATTGCAGAAGGAATAGCACCTATGTCAAAATAAGTATTTCAAAACAGGTACTGTTACGACAGGCCGTGGCTACACTAGCCCCTGCTTTTTGAAAGGGGTATGCTAATGAGCCGCTTCGGCAGATGCTAATGAGGCACTGCCATGAATAGGCAACGCCCCATTAGCATAATAGCAGCAGTGCTCATTTCGAAAGCACCACTTTCAAAATGTACACTGCTTGTGTAGACAGAGGCCTTTTGAAAGGACCCCCTGATTTCAAAAGCCCCTTCTACCCATTTGGTTTTGGGAAGAAGGGGCTTTCTAAGTCTGGGGGTCCTTTTGAAAGGCCCCTGTCTACACAAGCAGCGTACGTTTCGAAAGTGGTGCTATCAAAACACGCGCAACTGCCATTATGCTAATGAGGCATTGACTATTCATGGCAGCGCCTCATTAGCATCTGCTGAAGTGGCTCATTCGCATACCCCTTTCAAAAGGCAGGGGCTAGTGTAGCCATGGCCACAGGGAGTAGCACCTGTTTTGAAGTAAGCCATAGTGAGTCCAATGCCTCTGTTTTGAAATAGGGGTAGTGGCTACGGCTACACTAGGAGGACTTTTCGATAAAAAACATAGTTTTGTCTACAAAACTCACCACAAGCGTTTTGTCACAGTCTGTCAACAAAACTTGGCACTTCTGGTGACAACCTTCTGCCTCTCCCAGATGAGGAAGAGCACCTTTGTTGACAGATTCTGTCAACAAAAAAGCCGTGTGGACATTCTGGGGGGCCTTCTGTCAACAGACTGGGCTTCTGGGGCACTGGTCAGCCCTGTCTGCTGTGCTTAGGGATGGCTATTTTGTTGAGAGAACAGCTGGGCAGTCCATCCGCTCTATTGATAGAGTGGATTGCTCTTTCGCTCCATTTTAGTCTGTGGACACACTATGTTGACAGATGTTTTGTCAGAAAATCTCGTATGTCTGCCAACAGATGCTTTTAGTGTAGCCATGGCCGATGTATTTAGACAACGTAACTTGAAATAGCTTAATGCTATTTTGAAATGCATTTTTAAGAGAAGCAGCATTATTTCAAAATAAGCTATTCTGGAATAGCTCTTCTAGAATGGTTTATTTCAAAATAAGGCTGCTGTGTATATGTAGTCTAAGATGCCACAGGACTGCTTATTATTACACCAATTGAGCACTTGAGGAATTTCAGCACAAAAATGTTGTGAACATGACTCAAACAAATTCATTTTTAAATTCAGTGGAATGTTTGTAGATTTGTACGGACACACACCATCCATCCAGGCTGGGTGATCAGTGGTAGGTTTTTAAAGGTTTACATATTTTAGCTTTATCCTTATGGCTAAAAGCCCTATAACTGGTGTTTTTTTTTTTTAAGCTTTTATTACTACACCATCAGTATTAGCTCAGGATATGATCAGCAGTAACACACTGTAGCCAATTCTCATTTGTTTACAAAGAATTAACGTCATAGAATCGGTTCGACTGGTACCAATGCAGGTTATGGCAAAATCAAGACCAAACTGGCCAACTGAATAATTAATGGACGGCAATGAAGTGCTTGCATGAATGAGGACTGCAGGATTATGTGCCAGGCAAAGTAATATGGGCTAGTTTCTGACAGCCATATTTACATGGCATTAAATTCTTCTCTGGGCTGATGGCCTGCCTATGTAACATTTAGCTTCCACTGAAGCTCTCCAGATTCTCATGATGCTCCTTTTCAGTGACAAATATTGATCCTTGAGCTCTTACATTTATATTATACATGTTTCTCCATATTTTAACTTTTTTTAAAATTTTTTTATCATGGATTATTGGTTCTCGGTACCTCTCTGTCCATGGGTACATTTTCACCTATCCCTTTATATATGCAAAAACAAGAAGTCTTCTGGTACCTTATAGACAGCAAGATAGATAGATAGATGCATATAGACAACAAGATAGACCAATGCATCTGACAAAGTGGGTCTTTGTCCATGAAAGCTTATGCTCCAAAAAGTCTGTTAGTCTACCAAGTGCCACAGGACTTCTTGCAGTTTTTTAGGATACAGACTAACATGGCTACCCCTCTGACACTTTTATATATATGAAGGTTTTGATTTATTTAATAAATACTTAATCATTTGGATTATTACTATATTTTAAATGATTTTATTTCTTTTCCTGGACATTTTTCCTTGATATTTTTTTTTCTTTTCCTGGGGACTGGCTGCAAAGAGTAACCAGGAAAATGCAGGTAGTCACGCCTGTGTATGTAAGGACCAGACCCCCGGTGTGTGTAAATCATTACAGACAGTAGGGCTATATGGATTTACACCAACTGCAAAGCTAAAGGCACATCTACACTGCAGCTGGGAAGTGTGATTCCAACGTGAGTGGCTGTACACATGCTAGCTCTGCCAGAGCTGGCAAGGCCTGTGGCCACTGTGGCGCAGAGTAGCCCAGTGAGTATATAGCTGAGATCCTGAGCAGAGCTGTTCTTAGCTAGTCTGAGCTGTCTGCCATGGCCATGCTGTTATCTTAGGCACACAAGCCTGAGCCAGACTCAAGAATGTACAATGACCTGAGCTGGAATGACATCTTCCAGCTGCAGCCAGGGACATGCGCAGGAAATTACATCCCATCCTTCTGGGAGCGGCACATTCTGTGTCACACACACAAGCCTGGAGGAGTTTGCTGCCCTCCCCCTTCCCCAGCCCTGGTGGGAGCTGGCATTTCTTCCTGCACCCTCAGGATGAGGCTCGCCATCCTGCTCACTACCCCTGAGAGGAACTCACACTCCCCTGTTCCCAATCCAACATCATGGCTCTGGAGTCCTGTGCTTTCAACTTGCGCCAGCCTCTGTTGTCCTCCCTAGTGCACACCCCTCACTACAGCACATCTATAGCCTGAGGTCTAAACTGATCATAGGCCTTTTACTAGTATTCCACCCAGCATGAATAGTGGTGTCGGAATCAATCCCTGTGCAAATATACTAAAGCTCACCATTGTGGGAAAGAGCAATGCAAACCATTCTCTGCATTACATAGCTCGGTCCTGTCCTGCACCCTCCCTTCTGAGCAACTTTAGGAAACAAGATTTGCTTGTATTGCCACCGCTAACTTTTTTTTGAACAAATTCACTCCATGTCTCAAAATGTTTCTTTGAAACAACTGAAGAGTGAACTTTAATTCATGTTTTTTAAACAAAGGTTATACGCGACTTACAGAAGCCTCACAAAAGAAAAATATCAGCAAGAATTGCACATTACATTTAGAGTGCTACTGATTTTCAAATTTCTCTACAGGTATTATTTCCCATGAATAGGAACAAAGAGCAAAAACAGTTAAAAAAGCACATTCAAATGTGTGCATAAAAAGGCATGGTAAATGAATACTGTTTAGTTTGCTGACATAATTACTGGAATGTAATTTTTATGAGTCGTAGAAATCTTGGCATTTTCACTGAACCAGATAATTAGACTCTGAATAGAACAGGGTCAGAATAATTAATACATCAAAACTAGATGAACTTTTTCTAATTATTTTTATTTAATCTCTATTATAATTATTGTTATACTCTGCTGAGCATGATTGCCTCGTGTTCATAGATTTGAATGCAGTCTTATAGTTGCATCCTGGGACTTTGTGGAATATTAACAAACCGTGGCTTGGAGAAATTAGAATGGTGTCGTTTCATGATGGAATTCTAAATTGGAATTTTTGTATTTTTTCTATATAGTTGCACAAATTTTGCTTTGCTATCATTAAAATATGAATTTTAAAAACCACAAGTTGTTTTAACTTTCAAGTGAAACTTTTTCTAAAGTTCAGACCAAACTCTTGGTGTTTCCTCAACATATATAGACAGAAGCACATACATATATATATGAGACTGAGAGAGAGATTGCAAACACGACTGAAGAGATATATGAAATCTTGAATGACGTAGAGAAAATGAAGAGTAAAGGTTTTATTTACCCCTTCACATAATACATGAACTAGGCCCATCCAATGAAATTAAAAGCAACAGGTTTAAAACAAACAGAAGAAAGTATTTCCTTACACAATGCATATTCAACCTGTGGAACTCATTGCCAGCAGATGTTGTGAAGATTAAAATTATAAGGAGTGTGAAAGTGCATGTGCTCTTGTGTGGGTTGGGGTAGTTCAGTGGGTTGCACTTTAGTCTGCTTAACTCAAGGTTCTGAGCCCAGCCCTTGAGGGGGTCTGGGGCAAATAGTTTAAAAAAAAAAATTAAGGATGGTGCTTCATCCTTCCAAGAAGGCAGGGGACTGGACTTGATGACCTCATGAGGTCACTTCAAGCTCTATGAGATGTTTATCTCCATATGTGTGTATATATTTATATATCCCAGGAGTTCAGTGCTCCTGGTAGGTTCAACCAAGCCCCCAGGACTGGGTTTTTGGCTCAGGGCTAACAAGCCTGACTTAGAAAAAATCCTTTTGTTACAGAACAAAGCAGGAGAAATGTAGCACTTTTAAGACTAACAAAGAAGTGGGTCTGTCCCACAAAACCTCATCACCAAATACTTTTGTTAGTCTTTGAAATGCTACATTTCTGCTTCTTTGTTTTGTTGGAGTACAGACTAACATGGCTACCTCTCTGTTACTGTGTTACAGAAACAGCAGCAAAGAATTCGTGCTCAACTGTCTGTGATGGCCTTCCAGAGCGACTTGTATAACTGCCAGTGATGAAGGCAATCATATTTGGGGCACTGTTGAGAGGCCTGGCCAGTGACGGTCAGAAGTGTAAGACCTTTGTTGCTGTTCTACACATCAGTGGGACTGATCCAGCAGCTATGATGTTGACAAAACTTCCACTAACATTAGGACTCCTGGACTGTGTACAGTGATTGTTTAGCTTCTTAGAGACTGTAGCTATAACTCACTGGTCAGCATGTGCTATGTGTACCACTTTGCCTGATCCACAATGTACCTGAGCTGGCGACTGTCTCTATCTGATGAGTTTCAGCTCACACTGTTGTGCTTTAGAATCTTATTGCGGGATGTGATTCATTCAGTCACAGGGAATGGGTAAAATGATAGTTGAGCCGTGTGAAGTAATATCTTTTACTGAATCAGCCTCTGTTGTTGGAAGGGACAAGTTTTCAAGATACACAGGTCTTCTCCAGGTCTGTAAGAGGTAGCCGGTATGTCCCTGTTAAATACAAGTCTCATCCTCAAAGGAAACCTGCACAAGAGCTTCCAAAGACAAGCCTGGGAGCTTAAATTCATGACACTGCTAGGCACCAAAATTCACAGCAGCAGCCAGATTACACTCAGCTGCCCTAGGGTTATATCCGACTCTACCCTTGGGGTGTACTTGCCTCTGGGCATTGTCCTACATCGCACTGGGTTACACCACCAATGACAGTCCCAGCCACGTCTTGGCTTCTAGAGTGGCAGGATGTTCTGGAAGCTCAGGATGCAGGGAAGTTAGCATGTGTTCAACTAAGCTGCAGGGCTTGCCTTTTATACTTCCTGTTGCTGACCTCTCACTCTGCTTTGAGGCTGGCAGGGACTTCCTCACTCTGACCACCGGGGGTGGGAGGTAATCCCTCCCTGTCCATCTCCAACAGAGGCCATGATTTCTTGCCTACACAATGTTTTGTAATATTGTAACTTTCCTTTGTCCTATGACTGCAGAGGTGTTAATTACCTTCTTCGTTTAAGTGGTCTCCTCAGCATGTGTTAGCCCCTCTTGCTTAACAATCTCTCGCACCTTGCATTTAGCTATAGTGAAAAATGTCAGATTGTCACTTGTTCATAAGCACATATGGACATCTAACCTCACTTTCGGTACTTCCTCTGTGACCACACTAGTAGATATAAAGGTCCTACAATATGTGGCCATGCTTGTAGATATCAAAGCCCTACATTATGAGTGTTGGGAACAAGCTTAAGGGTTATGAGACAGTTCCTTCTGTCTCCAGGAAATGGCAAATGGACCTCAGACTGAGCTACAAGAATGTATTAAACATCAGCTTCATTACCCTTGGTGAATATCAACTTGTAGAAAGTACTGTTAGACTAGGAAGCTCCAAGGCAAAGAAGTCCTGACAGGCTCAAGAGCACTTTGCCATGACAAAGGCTAATTTGATTTTACATAAAGCCATTATATTAATCAAGAAGCTCAATTTAATTCAGACTGAGGTAGAAAGGGTCTTGTGATCCTTGACTTCAGCTCCTTGACTGAGCATGCATGAGTTCGACTAAGTCATTGTATCCCATCCTGTGCCTCTATTTCCCATCTGTAACACAGGTTGAATCTTTGTGGGTTCATCCTGAAATATATGTATTCTGGCATGATTTTAGCTAGCTGGATGATCACTTATCATGGGTGTGGCCAAGTTTCCCATGACCCCATCAAGTTTGTTTACAGCCACCAGTCCTGGCTCTCAGTGTTCTGTGCTGTTACTTAGCTGTAATTTACCCCTAAATGTCTTCTAAGAGCCCAGTAAGCTGTGGAAGTGTTGGTAGTGCTGCTACATAACATTGACCTGCCGTGGTCCAGTAAATTCTCTTATTTAGCACCAGTGAGATCCTGAGAGTACCAGACTACAGGGGTTCAATCTCCACTTTTATACCTTCCAAAGACGCTGTGTGGCTAAAATAAATTAAAGTTCAAATTCTATGGTGTTGAGGGCCAAAGAGTACCGAGATTAAATGAATCACATAGTCCCCCATGTAAGTTGTCCCACTGAATACACATAGCTCACCAGTCCCTTACCTTCCTCCTGCTCCAGAGATCAGTTTAAAAGGCTGCCAACCCAGCTTGCTCACAAGCAAGCAGGATCATTCTTTCCCACTGGCTGGCAAGAATTTTTCCATCATGAGAGAGTAGTTTCCCACATTGTTGCAAGCCCCATTCACTGCTAACATGGCTATATTTCCAGCATTTTTGGGTTGGCTAAAAAAAGGCACCTTTAAAACTTGCACAATCCATGCTCACTGCAATCCATTTTCCTTGCTGTCTGCCCTCCAAATTATAGTTCTTTCCTGAGTTGGCTAATTTATGAGCAATCTCTGTGGAAGGTCATACATCCTGGGTGTGGGAGAGGTGAGGGAGGATTCTGAGGGGAAATGTTTAAGAAAAAAATTAGTATAGCTCAAGAAAAATAGAAACTTCCTGGCACTTAGTAACAACAGAAGTTGTTTCAATGGGTGGCTGAATAGGGCTTATTTCTCTGACTATAACTCATACACTCCTCCCCACACGACTTTTCACTATCACTCTGTTTCCATTTCCCTTCCTTTGGTTTCATATTCTTCTCTCATTCCATTCCCCATTCTTCCTTTTTTCTCTATCAACTCATCTGAGGAGAGTTAATAAGACTAGGACTTTTCACCTTGGATAAGAGACAACAAAGCGGGGATATGACTGAGGGCTATAAAATCATCACTAATGGAAGAAAGTAAATAAGAAAATGTTATTGAGACCTTCTCATAACACAAGAGCTAGGAGTCAGCCAATGAAATTAATAGGTATCAGGTTTCAAGCAAAGAAAGTATTTTTTACACAATGCACAGTCAACCTGTGGAATTCCTTGCCAAGGATATTGAGAATCCTCATCATCAACCACCATGGGCTCAGTGCCCATTGGTGTCTGATGCCTCCATCACTATTTCCTTCCATCTTTCCCTGGCCAGTGTACAGTGGCTTAGTTTTGTAGACTAACTCCATACCAATCTACTATGTTATCTAGCTGTTCTCTGGGATTGTCTATCCCTCCTATATGGACTGTGCATTATACCCAATATTGGGGTCTTGACTTTTTTTTTTTTTAAATATGGAGATACCCCTCTCAACCTTGGGAGATCATTGAGTCCAGTCCCCTGCCCTCTTGGCAGGACCAATCACCATCCCTTTTTCTCCCCTCCCCATATTGATTTCAGATCCCTGGATGGCCCCCTCAAGGGCTGAGCTCACAAGCCTGAGTTTACCAGGCCACTGCTCAAACCACTGAGCTATCCCTCTCCCACTTTTTTATGCTGCAGATATGCCTGAATAGCTGCAGTTTCCATTGTCTAACCTTCTGCATTAGGTTCTCTTTCATCTGTATCTTCCTATATAATTCTTCATTGGTCCCCTTCTGCGTCCATCGTATTCTGAGGATTTTTCTATAACAGCTCCTCTCGAATGCCAATAGCCTTCTGTTTGAACCTCTTGAAGGCTGAGATTAAAACAGGATTCAAAAAAGAAAATAAGTTCACAGAGGACAGGTTCACCAATGGCTATTAACTGGGATTGTCTAGGTATGGGAGACAGGGGATGGATCACTTAAGGATTACCTGTTCTATTTATTCCTTCTGGGGCAGCTGGAATTGGCTTTTGTCAGAAGACAAGCTACTGGGCTACATGAACCTTTTGCCTGGCCAAGTGTGACTGTTTTTATATCTTGGCTCAGTTGGGATGAGCTTGTGTCTGAACTTTTGGCCACATCATCAGCTAATGTAAGCAGATCTCTTCAATGACTTGCCCGGCTGCCATTACCTTCGTTAGCTAAAGATCCAGTCTGTAATTTCTAAGCAAGGAGTATAACACCTTCCACATTTTTATGAGTCACTTTATTCACACAGCCTATCTCTACACATGCATTTTTTTTAAAAAAACCTGGGGGTCTTTCGAAAAATCCCACAGAGCATCTACACACAAAACATGTTCTTTTGCTATTAAATCAGAAGAACATGGGACCTTTTCTGGCGGCCCTCTTCCTTTCCCAGACAAGAAACAGTGCCTTATTTTGAAAGATCTTTTGGAAAAATGCAAGTACACACCTTTTTCAAAAGAGCAGTTCTCATGGTCCCAGATGTTTTGATCCCTGGCCCATTCTTTTGAAAGAGTGGCTGTGTGGCTGCTCTCTATTGAAAGAGCAGATAAATTTTTTCAATCCCCTTTTTTGTGTGTGGACATTCTCTTTCAAAAGAAGTTTTTGATTTTTTTTTCGGAAGAGATCTTCCAGAAGAACTTATTTCAGCAGATCACTGTAGTATGTTGTATTCATGGTATAAAACACACACCATAAGTACACCTACTCAGAGATCTATTTCAGATACTTATAACCACAGGATCTGACCAAATCACAATATTTAGTTTATTTAGCTTCACAGCACTCTTGTGCCACAGGGAAGAGCTATCATTCCCATTTTACAGATGGAAAAACTGATTCTAAGTGGCTTACCCCAAGTTACAAATGAAATCTATACAGGAGCTGGGGCCTGAATATAGGTTTCAAACACTACAGAATAGTAACCTAATCTCTAAACCATATTCCTTCCATGGGTGGTATAAGAAACTACTTAATGTGAATAAGGACAGTGAGAAGCCCCTGACTTTTAATTAGTCCATCTGAACAGTACACACCACCACCTCTCTTTCCTACGCCTCTGCACAAAACCCAGCTTATTCCCTGCCGCTCTTGGTTGCCCTTCTGTGCTCTTAGGACAGCAGTCAAATAAGGTGAAGGGGAGCAAATCTAACTGCTAATTATCAGTGGAGAATTCCCAGTATGAAAAGAGAAATTCTGCTGACAAAAAACACAGCGGAGTTAGTTCCTGCACCTTCAACTTCCCACCCCAGCCTGGCAGATAAGGCAGAAGAAGTCATGACTGGCTCTGCAAAATAAGTTAGCACAAGCCTTTAGCTGTTCTGACACTAAGGACAGAGCCAGCGCAGGAACAGTGTGCCTTCCCCACCTTGCCCTGGGCAGAGTTCAGTTAAATCCAATATATTTATGTCTTCCAAAACCAAGGGCCCTATTCTGTTCCCATTGGAGACCATGAGAAATTTGGAGATGACTCCAGAAGAAGCTTGATTGGCCCCTTAATCCTGGCTCTTGTTGCTTCGAAGTGCAATGTTGGTGTAGCAGAGGAACAAAGTTTATTGTAACAAATGCAGCCATTGCCATCCAGTGGCGCCATGAGCTACTGCAGGCACACACAGAACTACTGACTGCATTGTTTCACACAAGGCACAAACACACCCAAGTGCACAGACCCAGGCTGAGACATGAGCCTCACTTAAAGTGTTTTAAGGACTTAAGAGGGATCACGTGGTACAGAGACCTTATGCTGGACATCTGCATGGGGCAAATAATAGATTAAGAGTTTTTTCCCAAGCCAAAACTAAACATGAAAATCAAACGTGTCTCCTGTGTGCTCATGTACTTTCAGAGCTACTTCATTAGGAGAGAAAAGGGTCTTTTTCCTTTATGTCATGATTGTATTGATATGTAAGAAATCCCCCTTATACCATTAAGTAATTAAAATAGCTAGAAGCATAGTGAGTACATATAGCTTCTTTATAAATGAGGCTTAACTCAAACAATCTCTGTTTACTAAACTTTATACAGACCTCCCTCCCAGCTGACATCCTTCTACCTATCTCATAGAGCAGGAAGGGACTTTTGGAGGTCATTCAGTCCAGTCCCCTGCACTCACAATAGGACCTATCACCACCCCTAACAGATTTTTTTTAATGCATTTCCCCCAGAGCCCTAAATAGCACCCTCAAGGCTAGAGCTCAGCAGCCTGGCTTTAGGGGGCCCAGTGCTGGGACCACTAAGCTATGCCTGCTGGTAGTTAGCTTTCCTTATAAGTACTAAATCACAGAAACTGGAGTTGTCCTTCCCTGTATTCTGTCAGTATCTTCTCAAAAGAGGGCACATTTACGGAGATTACAAAAGCCAATCATCGCCAATTTTGGGAGCAGAAAGTTCCACCTAAAGTTAAGCAGAGTATCATATTTCACCTTTGACAGCTAAGAATTATGAATAAACAAACTAGACATTGAATAGAATAGAGGACTATGCTATGTATTATCCATATTGTAAGTGATCCAAGGCAAATGAATGAGCATGGGGTTAGGATGTGGGGAAACTATTCATTCATTAAAAGCCTCATTCCCCTCGCTTGCACCACTATGAATCAAAATAAACTCCAGAGAAGTTACACTACTATTGAAGCTGATGTGAGTGAGAAAGGAGTCGGTCCCTACTGCTCTAGATATTTGCTGCTAGAATGAATTTCAAATGGTGATCCTTTGGCTCTTATGAAAGGCAGTCCCCCTTCCAACCCCATTGACTACACAGCAAAGTTATTCTGAAGTTATTATCCAAATATGATATTCCAGAATAAAGTGTGTACAGTAGGGGGAAGACCCACAATAAGTAAACCTTATTCTCAAATAGTGTGTCTACAACAGAGCCTATTTTGAAATAGAGCCATTGGACACATTATGGCTTGTTTTGAAATAGACTCTATTCCCTTTCTACACAGCCCCTATTTCATAATACTTATTGATGGTAGATGCACTGGGATGCAACAATTTAGTCTGAATAAACTTCTGGTATGTTTTTTTCCTTTTAACTTTCAAAAGAAAACTGAGTATTCTGTGCACCAGCACTATGCTGTGAAACCTAAGTGAATAGAATTCAAGCAGCAACACAGTCTTCCCCCGCTTTACTAGGGTAATTTGTTCCTGAAAAACCCCTCTTAGGACAAATTCTCGTAAGTCGAAAATGTAATTACCATTAATTTCAATGGGAAAAAATTTTATGCGATCCTGAGCCCCAAAGTGTACACCCATTTATGCTAACCCAACACCAAATCCCATTAAATCCAGTGCAAGGGGGCAGGCAGGGCAGAGCAGGGCACGGGGAGGCAGCCCGGCCTAAGTGCAGTTTAGGTTAAGTGGGGAGGCGTCGCTGCCAGGGGCTGGCTGCATGGGGAGCTAGGTAGGCACAGGGGGCCCTGGCTGGCAAGGGGATATGCCTCTGTCATGCGGGGCTGCACGGCGGAGAGGTCCCACCAGCGGCAGCTGAGGCAGCAGCGGTGGGCGAGCCAGGTGCTAAATGGGAGGGAGCGTCACAGATGGCGAATGGCGCCCGAGGCACAGCTGTGCAGGGTGGGTGGCGGTGGCCCCCTAGCCTCTCGGAGGGTGAGTGGCAGCAGCGGGGTTGGGATGGGCTGCGTGCCCAGCATCCACGTCTTGCAGAATGGAGTGATCTACTGCCGGGACACGGACGAGTCTACCTCCCTGCACCAGACTGCAGCCCTCTTGCAGGGGGCCGCCGCCCCCCTGCACAGCCTCTTCATCAAGACCAACACGGCTGACTCCACCCCCTCGGTGCTTGCCTACTAGAGCTGCCAGCCTCCAAATTGGTCCTTGTAAATGTGAAGAAATGCCTCTTAAGCTGAAGTAGGGGTGTTAAATGAAACTCCTCGTAAAGATGAATTCTCATAACTCGAATGGGCGTATCTCGGGGTATGACTGTAGCTCCTTTGCGAGGCTCTTGCTAGTTGATGGGTTTCTTTAAATCTCCACCTATTGGAGACCAGTGATTAAGTGAAAGCTAATGGTGGCAGAAAGCTTGATGTTGTGACAAGATTTTTCCTTAGAGATTTAAAAAAAATGGAAAATAATTAAAAGAAACTTAATATATTGATTTTTTTAGGGCCTGGTTTATGATTTTTGAACTGTTGTAATTGTTACTACCGTCACTCTAATTACAAATAGATGCAGAGAAAATGATTCTGTGAGTGTTCATGGAGGATAACACATGAATTTTTGTCTGTGATGTGTTCCCCAAGTTCAAAGAGATTCTGATCAAATCAGACAGTGGGGCAAGCAGGTAGGTATTTGCCCATAAATTAACAGTGCTTGCAAATTTATAGGTGCCAATTGTCAAATCTCAGCCCTTGCATATACATATGGATATTAATGGGAGGCACAGTGTTGGGATTAAGGCATTGGTCAAGAAATCACAAGATCTGGTTTCCGTTACTGATTCTGCTGCAGACTTCCTTCATGATGGGAGACGTCACCTGACTTCTCTATCCTGCCTTTCCCTCACTGAATATGGGAATAATACTTTCATCTATGCCATAGGTATTTAGACACAGCCAGTCGCCGTAAGTCTATCTCACCAAACTGTAGTGACACTCACTTCACTAATATTTATAAAGCACTTCCAAATCCTTGGTTAAAAGTGCTTCAAGAAGTGTTTCAATATTACCAAGGGTGGAACAATGAAGTCTCAGTTACACATTTTTTTCCCTCAGTCCTCTCCCAAGAAGATAATGGTGATCTGAAGTACAGGGATCTCCATCAGCATCCTGCACTATGCAGAATGATACTTCTCCAATTCATTGACATGTCAGGGTAACCCTTTACGACACATTATAGTAGAAATTACAATTGCCACCTTCAAGAATACCCACCGCACATCATTCACTTCATATTGTACCAGTCTGCTGCTAACCAGTAGATTCATCCTGCATGTTTGCCCTCCCCTCAGATACAAAACAGTAGACTAAGACAACACCTGCATGATCAGCGCAGGCTGTGTGATCACCTACAGCCTGATTCAGCAATATCCTTAGAGCATATGCTTAATTTTAGGCACATGCTTTCGTCCAATGTCTTTTTTTGTAAAAAAAAAGCGGTGCCACTACTCAGCCAGCTTCCTGCCCCAGCCCCCAGCTAATCCCATGGCTGGGGCTGCCGTGGTGCTGGTACTCAGTACCAGCAAGTACCGGCACAAAAAAAAAAAAGCACAGCTTAAATCTGTTGAAATAAAGGTGTTTTTGAAGAATAGGGACATGCTTCAGCACATGGGTCCTAAACAATGCATATTTATGGTGCTTCCCCAGTATAAAAAGGATGTGGTTTGCTGGAGCAGGTTCAGTGGAGGGCAACGAAAATGATTGAGGGGGTGGAGCACAAGACCTGTGAAGATAGGCTGAGGGATTTGGGCTTGTTTAGTTTACAGAAGAGAAGACTTAGGAGTGATTTAACAGCATCCTTCAACTTCCTGAAGGGGAGCTCTATAGAGGAGAGTAAGAAACTTTCACAGTGGTGTCAGAAGGCAGAACAAGGAGCAATGGTCTAAAGTTGAAGAGGCAGAGGTGTAGGTTAGATATTAGGAAAAACTACTTCACCAGGAGGGTGGTGAAGCATTGGAATGCATTGCCTAGAGAGGTGGTGGCTTCTCCATCCCTTGAGATTTTTAAGTCCCGGCTGGACAAGGTCCTGGTTGGGATGACTTAGTAGGGATTGATCCTGCTTGAAGCAGGGGGCTGGACTAGATGACCTCCTGAGGTCCCTTCCAGCCAAATGATTCTATGATTCTGTGATTCTGTGCTGCAATCTGTAGGAACATAGATTTTATGGCCAAAAGCCATAATTAGATCACCTACTTTGGCTTCCTGAATATCACAGTCCAGAGAATTTCACCCTGTTACTCCTGTATTGAACTCACTGGCCGTGTCTGCACTAGCCCCAAACTTCAAAATGGCCATGCAAATGGCCATTTCAAAGTTTACTAATGAAGCGCTGAAATGCATATTCAGCGCTTCATTAGAATGCGGGCGACCGCAACACTTCGAAATTGACGCGCCTCACTGCCGTGCGGTTCGTCCCGACGGGGCTCCTTTTTGAAAGGACCCCGCCTACTTCGAAGTCCCCTTATTCCCATGAACAGATGGGAATACGGGGACTTCAAAGTAGGCGGGGTCCTTTTGAAAAGGAGCCCCATCAGGACGAGCTGCGTGGTGGTGAGGTGCATCAATTTCGAAGTGCCGCGGTCGCCCGCATGCTAATGAAGCACTGAATATGCATTTCAGCGCTTCATTAGTAAACTTCGAAATGGCCATTTGTATGGCCATTTCGAAGTTTGGGGCTAGTGTAGACACGGCCACTAACTTCTACTTGATGAAGAGATGCCTGTCAAGGGATAAACTGCCATCCACCCCAGGATAAGTAAGGTAGCCTCATGAATATGTCCTTTAAACATGTCAACATATCTGGTGGGGAAAATGAAGCTCTTGGCAAAACCCGGTTAATTTGTCATCCTCCCTCCCACACTTGCCCTCAAATGGCCCTGCTGATTCATTGTCAAGTTATCTGCTTCTTTTATGTTTTGTTTATCTTGATTTCCTTTATTGTAATTCCCTCTACTATTTCCGCCTTCCTTTAATCAATTTTTATGACTTCTTAAATTTTGTCCACTAGCATTTTCTTCATCCCTCCCCCTCCATCTGGTATATTCCCAGTCCACCACTTTGTTTTTTTCTCATGATTCTGGGAACCAAAAGAAAGGAAGGGAGTTTGCATCAATGTGTGGGCCGCAAATGGAAGAAAAATTCTTATCTCATGTTGAAAAGAAAAGCTACTGCTGCAATCGTTTTACATTCTGAGACAGCTGAAGCAGTTAATGTCACTTACATTCATCATGGTGGGTTAATGATGTTCTAGGAGTACTTAAAAACACGTTATAATTATATAAGGTATTTCCTAGTCATGGATCCCAAAGCACTTTTTACAAAGTACAAATTACTTAATCACCTCCCTGAAATGAGGCTACCTCTCAGGTAGCACACCATCCCTGTCCAAGAGCGGAAAGCCACATTGTATGATGCCTTCATGCAAGAAGTGAAAAATATCAGCTGAGAATATCAGAACATCCAGGATTTATATGAGCAACTCTTGCTGAAATCAAAAGGAGCAATGCCTCAAAATCCCATGCTGGCTTTTTATATTTCAGCCTTTGCATGAGGAAGAAATTCAGGTGTGCAATGTGTGCTTACTCAAACTGGAATATGACTGAGACATGAGGACTAGTACAAGCTGAACCTGTCTAGTCCAGCACTCTCTCATCTGCCAACGTACATAATCCAGCATGATTTTACTTACCCGAACAACCGCTTATCATGGGTGTGGCCAAGTTTCCCACTGGCCCATAAAGTTTGTTTACAGTCCTGGCTGTCAGTGTTCTGTGCTGTTATTTTGATCTAGTTTAGCCCTGAATGTCTTCCAAGTACCCAGTAAGCAGTGAAAAGGCTGGAAATGCAGCAAAAATATAGACTTCCTGTGGTCCAGCGTATTCTCTTGTCTGGCACTGATCAGGTATCAAGAATATCGGGTGAGGGATTCAACCTATACAACACTATGGCTGTGGCCACACGAGCCACCTCCTTTTGAAAGGGGCATGGTAATGATGGATTTCAGCAGATGCTAATGAGGCCCTGCCATGAATATGCAGTACCTCATTAGCATAATGGTGGCTGTGCGAGCTTCGAAAGTGCCACTTTCAAAATGCATGCTGCCCGTGTAGCTGGGGCCTTTCAAAAGGACCCCCTGATTTCAAAAGCCCCTTCTTCCCAAAACCAAATGGGAAGAAGGGTTTTTTGAAGTCGGGGTCCTCTCGAAAGGCCCCCAGCTACACAGGCAGCATGCGTTATGAAAGCAGCACTTTCAAAGCATGCACGACCACCATTATGCCAATGAGGTACATGCATATTCATAGCAGCGCCTCAATAGCATTTACTGAAATCCCTCATTACCATGCCCCTTCCAAAAGGAGGGAGCTAGTGTAGACACGGACTATCAGTGGAATTATTTTTCTTAATCACTTTATCCATCCAAATTAAATAGCTCTGTTATAAATACAGTTTGATGCTTATATACTTTTCCTTTCTATTCACTACATTGCCACATCTGTCTCTTGTCTTGGCATCTTACCCTATTTCAATTTATCTGGTATTTCCTATACAGCCTGGAACCAAACTATTGCAATGTGATCACATTTTGCTGTTCAAATTCTTATGCTCACCCATCACCCTGGCATCAGCAGGGTTGCACGGTCAGTTACTTCCAGCACTTTAACCTTGAGCTGAAGATGTGATGGCCGGGTGTTCTCAGAATGGACTGCACAATTTTAGAACTTGCTTCTTCTGACAGCTAGATTGCAGATTTGGTGAAAACTAGAGCACCGTGATTAACTAAATCCAAATCCTCACTAGAAACTTTCCCAAACTGCAAGGGGTCTGATTTTCCCCAATGTACCAGCAAAAACCCTAAAAGAAGCATAGTTATACCAGCAAAAAAATACTTTTGCCAGGGTAACTTATTTGCTTATCAAACCAGTGTAAGTTATACCAGCAAAAACATTTGTTGACAGTATAAACCACCTCTACGCTGTGTCTACACTATGAGATAAATTCGAATTTACGGCAGTTAGCTTGATATTACCACATGACTGTCTTCACGGTAAATACCATTAGCTCAGTTAAGGGAGCATTAATATCGATATCACAATATTGTCGCAACCAGTTGGGTGTAGCGTCAAGTTCGAATTTGAAAGTTCAAATAAAGCCCAGTGTGGGAGTCCCATGTCTTAAAATGGAATTTGATAACCTCCAGAGGTGTCCTGTATGTACCGCACAATGCCCCTCAGTGCTCCACTCTGCCCACTGCTCTCTGAGTGCACAGCAATTCGGTAACAGAAAGACCATGAATTTCAGTTCAGGACCAGAAAGCCTATGGGGTCATGTTTGTATGAGAGGCTGAGAAATGTCTTTCTTTGCTATTAGTGCTGTGAGCACATCTACCCCTTACAAATAGCCCCAGCAGGGAGTTTGTGGCTCTTTCTCTACACTTGGTATTTTTCTGTGCTGCCTGGTGCCAGCTGCCACTCTGCCACCCCATGTGACAGCTAGGCTGTGGTGGGGGTCATGCTAGCATGAGAGACTGAGAAACTTCTCAGTGGTTCATATTTGGGTGTGAGCCCTCCTCCCTCCCCCCACAGACACCACCCAGTCAGGGCCTTTCCCACCTCAGCCACATCATGTGGGTAGCCCCTGACCCAATAAAAGGATGTGCCTGCCATTTGGTTCTGACCAGGCTGCCAGGCAGCACCATGTCCTAGCTTGCATGCAGTTAGGGCTCCAAGGGCAGGAAAGATTTTCTGAGGCTTGCTGCCACAGGGGGGGAGAACCCTGGTGACTGTGAATTGTGGGGGCTTGCTGCTGCCCAGGAGAATACTTCAACTGGCCCCCACTGAAACCCCCCAGCCCCCTGCCCCAACAAAGACCCAGAGGGCTAGCTGCTGTCTAGGGGAAGTCTACCCCAGCAGCTATGAATTATGGGGCCTGTCTGCCATCCGCTGGGAACAGTTCAAGTGTCCCTCAAGCCATGGACCCTGCACCCCAAAGCCAAAAAAGATTTTTCAGGGACAATGTCAACTGGTCATTCAACCTCCCAAATACCAAATCACCCCACAACGGCAATGAAATTTGGAAAGCCCCATTCCCCATCCCCTGTGTTGGCAATGCCTGTGTAGTGAAGAAGGCAGCCAAAAATCTCTTTTCCTAGCCTTTTCTATTCTCTTCCTTCTAACTGTGGACCCCTTCACGCAGGGAAGAATGGGTGGAGGGCCAGCTGAGAACACAAACTGTGCACAGAAGCTGTATAATGGACTGGGAAGCCAAATACCCTCCCTGCAGCAACACTCTTTTTCCAAAAACTTTACTATCTACTTTTCTTCATGCTTTTCATTGTCCCTGTATTATTTTCAGGGATCAGATGCTATCAAGGGCGAGGAGACAGTCGTTGGAGGGCCAGTTGAGAAGACACATACCTGTTGATTTCTATAAAATCTTTGATAATTCAGTTACAGCTACAGTTTTAAAAATCAATTCAGTTATGGAAGAAAGAGATTTCTGTTCATTTGGCAATCTTTGTTGATGCCGTACTTTTCCTTCCTTTCTTCTGCCTGGAGAAACGGATGTATATTTACCACAGAAGGGGAATGAGAGCAATGCAATGTGGGACAATTATATCAAATACCAGCAAAAATACCCAGAATGCTACAGGGATGAGGGAACTGTGGGATAGGTTCCCACAATGCACTGCCGATGTTTGCCGATTGAGTGTGGCAGCAATAACTCAACTTTGTGAGGAGCATGAGGGAAGGTGAGGATAGTTAAATTCAATCTTATAACATCCAGCGTGACAAAATCGTATTAATACATTCAAATTTATTTCATAGTGTAGACATAGTCCTAGACTAGGAGGGATAACTATTCCAGCAAGCCACTTACCTGCAGACTACACTTCATTTGTTGCATCAGGGTTTCACTGAGCTCTCAAGGGAATTTGTGTTTAGTTTGAAAAGCAAGATCTTTGTGAGCTACTGATTTGCAATGGATTGCTTTCATTGACGTCAAAGCACCCACTCATCTTGCCAACAATTGCCAAATATAAATTTAAAACAAAATCAGATTATTTTGTCTGCTAGCTTCACCAAAGTTCAGTGACAGGGTCATTTTTCTTCCCTCTGGCTTTTCTGTTTCATTTGTCCCTGAGCTACTGAGCTTGTGATCTTTGCTTCTCCCTTACCTTAGTATATTCAATCATGCTTAATCACAACTTTAATATGGTTTCCTTCCTGGTTGGTTGTGGCACATATTGAATTAGGAAGCAATCCTGTCCCAGATCCACAAACATGCTGCTAGTCTTATTTCCTCCACTTAATGTAATCCAGTCTAGGCCTGGATAATTGAAGGTTCTCGTTACTCTCACTCGGTCTTTTACATGCTTCTTAGACATACAGTATAAGGTATTTCTTAACCCAGCTGTGCTCCCAGAACAGGTGGTCTCTATTATATGGGTTTGGGACCTGACTCTCCCCCCATTTGCCCTCATGTAAATCAGGAGTAACTCCTGTGAAGTCAAGAGAATTGCAGCGGTGTAAAGCCAATGTAAATGAAAGCAGACTGAAGCCCTTGGATTTTCCCCTCTCAGCAGCTGCTGGAAACAAGAAAATGCTCAGTTTTGGGCAGATTCTGTTTAACCTCTCAGTCGGGGCTCTGTGTTTAAGGTGAGATTTACCCACTGGGTGAACTATTTGTGGAGACCGTCAACATTATTGCTCCACAGTTGCAAGGGTTGCTCAGCTATGACCTGAACAGTCTGGTCCTATAGACAGGGTGCATGAACCTGTTTTAGGAGGTTTGTATTCTCTTCTCAGCTGTAAAAACAACAAGAACTCCTGTGGCACCTTGTAGACTAAATATTTTGGAGCATAAGCTTTTGAGGGTAAAGCTTATGCTCCAAAATATCAGCTAGTTTTTCAGCTGCCACAGGACTTCTTGTTGTTTTTGAAGATACAGACTAACTTGGCTACCCCTCTGATTCTTCTCAGCTGTGGCACTTTCGATATGGTCTTATTTTCTCTGCACCCCTGCTCTGACCCCTTCAAAATGAAGAACACAACTGCGAGAAGTAGAGTACTGCAGACTTTGGGTAAAATTCAGGCCCCACTGAAGTGTTTTAATATTGATTTCAGTAGGGCCAGGATTTCGTCTCACAACACCTATGGTAGAAATATATGTAAATATGACTGACCCACATCGTTGATAGTTGGGATTGAACCTGGAAACTCTTGGGACTAAAATCATGAGCCTCTACTGAATCAGTTAAAAACTAGATGCCTCTTAGCTGAAGCTGTAGAAAATACTTTATTCTTCCACTTAGAGCTTCTAGGTTACATACAGACCAACATGGCTGGATCATACACAATCTTCTGGTCAGGCTTTTGAACCAGCCATAATCTAAAGAGTAGTCACCCTATGGAGTTGACAAAATAGGTGAAAGATATTGTTCAATTTTTTTTTTGATTCTTCTTCTCTTGGGTTAATCCATTCCTAGTTTTAATAATGGGAGCACAAGCACAATGTCAGCTGCAGTGTGGTGAAACAAACCAATCTAGAAACATACAGGACATTTTTCCCCACTGACAATTGCTCAGAACACAGTACAAATGTGTTTTGCTAACCACATGGATGCTTGTGATATTGGGTGGAAAAGCAAAGAAACCCATGCAAGGTGAGTTTGTTAAATGGTTTGTTTTACATGTGAACATGTTCTCTTTGCCACAAGGTAATTCATGCAGTGCTAGAGATGGAGGGGCAGCTGTGTGAGTGGTGAAATATAATCTGTTATAGAGGAAAAACACTCTTCAGTCAGAGCTAGGGCTTGTCTATACTTACTGGAAGATTGACGCCCTGGCAGTCAATTTTCCAGGGTTTGAATTAGCACTCCTTGTGGGGTCATGCTAAATTGAATGCTCAGGGCACCAATGTCAACCCCGGCACTCCTCACAGTTGTGAAGAGTAAGGGAAGTCGATGGGAGAGTTTCTTCTGTTAACCTCCCACTGTGAGGAAAGCAGCAAAAATCGATTTAAGATGCAATTTTTATAACTGGAGTTGCAAATCTTAGATTGATTTTTTTTCCCCCTAGTGTAGACATGGCCTTACCGATATTGTTAGCAGCTCATAACTTTTGAGGATGCCTAATTCCTCTCTATCCATTCTTCTGTCCAAGTGTCTGACTAAAAGTATTATTGGTGTATCAATATTAAGCACATGTGATTAGCATATCAATATCCAGATCCCAGAAAATTCAGATTTAGGGTTTTTTGTCAAAAGTCAAGGGGATGAGACACTTTGTTTCCAGAGAGCAGGTATTGGTTTTAGGGATATAACATTAAATATTTAACAGTTCACTTCTTTAAACATGCTAAGCAATCATTAAACATGTCGCCACCAGTACAAAAATAGGAGAAAAAGAATGATTTGCTGGAGTGATAAAGTTTCCATGTGTGGTGAGTGTGGATTGAGCTAAAAGCTTACAAAGAAATAAATAGAAATATTAGGTAGTCTCTTTGCCTGGCACAAATGTGTGTGGCTCTTTTGACTTCAGTGGAAATACAGCTTGTTATACCGTGTAAGTATGTGGTTCGTCATCATTAACAAAAAGCATGCATATAAAATCCAAGATAATATAGGAAGAACAGATTTCATTACATTGAATAAGATCATGAGACTCCACACATATTTCTTCAGTCATGAAGTTTTCAGCGGAATTCTTTACTTCCTTTACTATGGAATGAACAAACTCTGCTCTCTGCTACAAAAGTGCAAATCCAGAGTAACTCCAACAGTGTCACTTAAGGCACTTGTGAGTAAGAAAAACATTCAGCTTGTTGCTTTTAAGTAACTGTCTTCTGCAATTAATACTGTATTGCCTGTTTTTAAAAATCAAGTAAATCCCCATTTCCAACTTCACCAGTTGTCTCAAACTCTACTGGCCCCTTCTGCCACATGCACCTCTATGCCTTCTTTCCCAGTGTACTTCACTCAGAGTTCCCTAGCCCTTGAACCTACTTCAGTTTTTCCTATAGAAAGTATGGATGGTTGATTGCTGAGAGTGCTAGCGTACACCTTTTAGACCTGAGTTCAGGTCCCTGCTCTTGACGAGACATTTTGTGTGACTTTTGGCAACTCTGGGCATCAGCTGCCCATCATGCTATGCCATACATCTGAAAAATGCAGGCCACACCTACAGAATGAGGGACTGCATTGTGGAAAGCTGTGACTTTAAAAAAAGACTTAGGAGTCAGAACAGTCAAGCAACTCAACATGATCTCCCAGAGTGCTGCTGTGGCAAAAAAAAAAAAAAGAGAATATGATCCTTTGATAATAAACAGAGTAGGGAGGTGATTTTTATCTCAGGCTATGGCATTGGTGAGATGAATGGGGGAATGCTGCCTACAATTCAGGTTTTCACATTTTAAAAATATGTTGAAAAATTGGAGACGGTGCAAAAAAGAGCCATACCATTGATCTGAGAGCTGGAAAAAATGTTTTGCATTGAGAGGCATAAAGAATCCCTTCTTGTTAGCTTATCAAAGAGAAGACTGAAAGGTGACTTTTTTATACTGTCTAAAAATCTTCTCAGGGAGAAAAATGCTAGGTGTTAATGGCTGTTTAATCTGTTCAGGAAAGTCAGGACAAAAACAAATGCCTGCAAGCTGAAGCCAAACAAGAGAAAAATAAAGATAGATTTTTAACCATGAGAATGGTTAACAATTGGGACAAAGAAAAGTGGTGAGTTCTCCAGCTCTTGAAGTCTTCTGACGGAGACTGGTAGATGCTGTGGCCAAACGCAAGCCATTGAGTTTGATCAGGAGGAGCTGAGTGACATTCAATGGCCTGTGAGATACAGGAGGTCAAACTAGATAACCTCATATAGTCTCTTCTCAGCTTACAGGCCATAAACCTGCAATATGGGTATAATCACACTTCCCTGCCTTGCAGAGGGAAAATGAGACCCTCACATACTATGGTAATAGTGGTTATGTATATATCTTAGGTAGAGGGAGTCTTATTTCTATCATAATACTGGTAGGAAATTGTCAGCTAATAATGGTTTAGAACACAAAGGTGGTTGTATCACTAGTCTGTACAATCATTTATGCTTAACCTCATTTTATCTGTAGAAAAAGCCTTCCTTTCCCTGTATTTTACTGTGGCTGCATAGGAACAGGTGGGTTGTAGCTGTCTACATTCCTCATCTCCTCCTATCCACCTGAAACATCAAGGAGAGTCTGGTTTTTCATTTTCAACCTCTTCTACCATTGCTTGTCTCTGGTAGGAAATGCCTCTGCAACGTCATTTTGCCTAAATCCCCTCACTACGTAGCTGTACCAGTTTGATGCGGGAACAGCTGCCTAGTGGCACTGGCATCAGTGAGTTCAGGACCAGGGCCTGTGCCTTACTTTACTGTGACAAACAGGAGTTTAATATGTATATAATATATACAGAAAGCCATACAACGCAGTGGCTGCCTCACTCATGTGAGCTGTCCCAAGGGAACCAATAAGGAGACTTGTGTGAGGGAGACAGTCAGGCTTTGTCACATGAGAGAGTGTAGTGCATTAGCTCCAGTAGGCTATAAATATGAAAACAGGAACATTAATGGGACTGTGGGGGAGAGAGCTGGGTAAGATTCATGGCAGAAGTCCAGGCAGCATGGCGCCAGTGTGCCACGCTCCTCTACGCATGGATTAGGCTAACTCGTTTGGGTACCCTGTGCAGCAAACTGTGACGTGAGTCATTCTTATGACTTGCTCTTACTTCTACAAGGCCTCCAGGGGTATTGCTGAGAAAAGGAGTGGTGGTAGGTGGTGAAGGGGCGGTGAAATTGTACATGGTGAAACTGGGTGGCAGTCACGCAACGACTTCACTTCTCACCGGGCAGTGACCTTGGTGTGTTTTCATGTTTATCTAAAAAGATAAAAGGTATGTGATTGCTCAGGAATGAAAACATAGGTAACATTCAAACAGGGGAAAGCAGAAACAGCAGTTGAAGAGGGAGGCAAATGTAAACCAGCACTGAGAAACGTTTGACATTGCCTTTTTTTTGCTGTAGAGGTCATGGCTGTATTATATTGAGACAAATAGGAATGACCGAGCAGAAGGTTTTGATAATGTGGAACAGAACTCTCATAGGGTTATTCCTTACTGTCAGAATGTGTAAGAGCCTAAAATTAACAACATAAATATGACCAGGGTGAATGGCTTCAGATTTTTCTAATCACAAAAAACATAATTAAGTTTGGGGGTTTGTTGTTTATTGTTTTGCTTTTACTTTGCCTTGGAATCATGGGTCCTTCTGAAAAACATAAAGCGTTTCAGTCTTTTTTTAAATAAAGTGACAGTAAACACTTTAAAATTAATGCAGAATATATAAAATTGTTAGGGGGAATAGAGTTTGTTTAGAAATATGGGGACAGATCCTGAGCAGATGTATGTCCAATATAATTCTATTCAAGTTAGTAAAACTATGAAAACTTACAGCAGCTGGGATTGGGACCATGATGTTTCTTATGCACTATGCATATTCATATTTGATTAAAATCATAAACAAAACTACTTTGTATATGGACACAGGCACCATACTTCTTAATCAAAGGTCCTGATTCTTAGCTGATGCTAGTTGCACACTGACCTAATTTGGTTGAAACCAGAGGATTTGCTGATGATGTATGCCCCTTGAGCTAAATGATCTTAGGAGCAGGCCCAAAACTTCTCTGCAAAAACTGGGAGGTGGGGGAGGGGAAGGTTGCAAGGAAAAAAATCAATTTTTCATTTGACACAAAGTGAAGCCTTGCTTCCTTCTGGGATGCAGTACATTTTCCCACTGTTGGTTCCATTTCCCATCATGCCCTTGACCTTGGAGGTCACCTGTCATTGGAAGATGAGGCTCTGAATAAACAGAGAAGACCCTGTGGTGTCTCTTATCTCTTTGTTTTGCCTCAAATCTCCGGGCGGAGTTTTAAATTATTCATCCACGAGTACTCTCTGTGAATTACACGTCTCCGTCACCTCCCCCCCCACCCCTTTGCTTCCCCATTTGTGAGTGAAGGCGGTATCCTTGGGAACCTTATCAGAGATCACAGATTCAGGCTCCAGAAATGAAATAAAAGAGGAAATTGGTTGTATTAGCATAAGAGGAGTCAGCCTGGAATTGAATACACACATCACCCAGAAGCACCACTGACTCCTTTTATCAATAAATGTCTGATTGCATATATATATATACACACACACACACACAAAGTGGTTTATATATATATATAGATAGATAGATAGATAGATAGATAGATAGATCTATATAAAACCGTTTCCATATATATGTATGGAAAATATTTATTTCCATCCCCCCATTTCTTTGTTCCAACTTAGATGAGGGAATTTGTGAAAGGAGATCTGAACACATACAGGACCTGACATGGTTTTCAATACTTCCCATCTTTTGTAGATGTCATAAAAACATCACAAATAAAATATTGTTTTTATAAACAAAAATCATGCTAATTCTGTAATGACACTGGAAAAGAATCTGGCCTAGGATTTCAGATAGGAAGATTTTGTTATGCGTGCATGAAAATACCCATCATCCTATATAACTTTGGCTGATAATCCTAATCTCACTCCCAATGACATCACCTAATAGGGTCATAAAAATAGCACAATGAGCATGTTTTGACACACAGAGCCATATTTCAAATGTTATGGGCATGACTCAGCAGCTGTTGTAGGCCTGATCTTTCCAATGCAAATGCTGAACTGTAATTTACTAGACAGAAAACGTTGCACTCATATCTGCATGGTTGATATCAACTCTGAAATTCTGCTTTCCCTGAGTATATTGGAGTATCCACAAACCCAGTTTTGCTCATAACTTGTTTTTTCTATACTTGAAGCCATGAAATGTAATTCTCATACAGAAGTTGACCTGTGCATAATAAAATATGAAAAATATGTCTCATGTGGGATCATTTTTACTAGGTCTTAGACCAATTCTTCACTCATTCCCATGAAATTTACTAATAGGAGTGAAATTTCCATTGCATAGGATCCTCACTAAATTTGATGTTTCTAAGACAGAAATCTGTAGTTCCCATACAATATACAGTATCACTACACTTTTCATCTAGTACATGAGGATGCCATGAATTCTCATCACTATTATTGATATCATTTATAGTTCACATGCTTCTTTACACACAGACCAGTGGACTACACATCATGATTCTTAATTGAGCAGAATCCTTACTAAAGTTGGTAGACCTTCTTCCAATTTGATTTACATTAATGTAAATCTAAAGCAACTCCACAAAAAAAATCTGTGGACCACAAGGCTAGGTGAAAATTTCTGTCACTACTATTCTTCTACAGAAAATTGAGGTTCCAAATCAACCTTTTTTTCATTTAAAGAATCCACTTTACGTGGACTGCTTTGGTTGTTTTGTTTTGAAAGGACCAGTCTCCAAATCTGTAAATCTTTAATGGGGTCTAGAGTGAATGAACACCTTTCTACCACCTTACGGTTAGCTTGTTCTCAGTGTTCAAGGGAATTACATTTTCCTTCTGAAAAGAACTAGAAAACTCTAAGAATCTATCTGAATGTATGCCAGAGCTGAGGATACAGAACTGTTGCATGGAAATATTTCAATAGAATGTAAGTGCTCACCCATGTACAAAAATGGCTAAGGAGCTTGGCTTTCCATCACTGATAACAGTGGAAGTTTCACCACTGAGTAAAATGAAAACAGAATGCAACCTTCATGGTTCTGTCTTATACCACTGAAGACAGTGGAAGCCTTGTAATTTACTGCAGTAAGTTCAGCCTGGGTCACTTTCTCCTTTGTCCAAACTTTCATATATTGCTCACTTCTAGAGACAGAATATTCAGATATGTTCTTCTTTCATATATGAAATCCCCTGGGCCATATCCCCAACTGATGCAAGTCTTAGAGGGAGAGCTATGTTAGTCTATAGCTTCACAAAAACAAGCAATCCTGTAGCACCTTAAAGACTAACAAATGTATTTATTCAGTGTTGCTCCATTTAAATCAATAGTGTTCCACTATTGGACACTAACTGATGATCTGCCCCTATGCTCCTGTAGTTTAATGGAAATTGGATCTGTTCAAGGTACAGAATATGGTGTAGTGGTAGTTCTGCCTGTCTCAAGATATTAGAGACAGAAGGTGAGTGAGGCAATACCTTTTATTGGACCGAAATCCATTGGTGAGACAATGTTTGAATTCATACCAAGCATTTCTTCAGGTATTTAATTGCAGGGGAGCAATAGCTCGGTGGTTTGTGCATTGGCCTACTAAACCCAGGATCATGAGCTCCATCCTTGAGGAAGCCGATTGGGGCAAATAGATGTCAGTGATCATGCTTGGTCCTGCTAAGATGGCAGGGGACTGGACTAGATGACCTCCCAAGGTCCCTTCCAGTTCTAGGAAATGCATATCTCCAATTACATTTATTTCCCATACCAAAAGATCTCTGTGAGGCTCCAGAGCTTGTCTTTCTCACTAATAAAAAGTTGGTCCACTAATCCTCCACACCTTGTCTCTCCAGGTAGAATGGAATATGGTGTGAGAGTCTTGTGGCAACTCTAATAAAATAGAAACGCTTTGGTTTCAGTTTAAAGATTTGTCTTTTCAGTAATGGAGAGGTCTCATAGAGTGCTCTTGTTTTGATATGCTACTTGACAGCTCCCTGTCCCTTTTGGATTGGTAGATTATTTTTTCCGTAACAGAATTAAGTTTTTGCAGGAATTCTGATCTTAATGTGTTTCTTTCAGGCATTTATATGTCAGACCTGGATGACTGGAAAGAGACTGGCCACTCTAAACTGTGTAGGTGACTGTCCATTCCTCAGGAAGTATTTCCTGGCTTTGCAGTACATCAACAAGGGGGTTTTGACTTTGAGAATAGCAGTTTGGTTCCATTACAAAACAGAGAGCTTATGGAAGCCTTTACCGTTTCAGGAGTATAGCATATGCAATGCCAGAACCTACCATAGTTAGTCCAGTGGCTCATCTCACTCAGAGGCCTATGTGATGACCATAATGTCATTGGGAAATACCCATAATGCAAAATAAATCCTACACCAAACTCCTGAGAATGAAGCGTAATTCAATCTTTCTTCCTTGGGAGAAGAAAGGAGTGGTTTTCCTATGTCTCTGTCATTGCTCTGGGCATGCACCTTCTGCAATTATTTTGCAGCCTCCATAAAAAACTAAAGCAATCTCAAGGACATGCATCCAGGCCACTATCCTTTGGATTGGATGGGACCAGAGTAGAATAAAGACAATCCCCAAGACCAGATACAATATATAACAGTGCCACACCCACTCATCCCTAACCCATGCCTTCAGTCCTCCACCAGTGGTACAGCAGCCCTTCTCCTCCTAGAGAAATGGGCTGTGTCATGGGAGCAGCAGCAAAGGTGGCAGAAGATTCCTGTTTACCGACTCAAAGATGTACAGATGAATCAGTAAGGACCCCCCCCAAGTACTTATTCCAGTTGGGGGATAATACCCAGGGCTGGTTGAAAAAAATTGATGATTCATCATATTTTATACCGTTTGTGGGGTCAATTTATTTTTGACAAGATTGTTCCAGCTCACCTGCCTGACTCAGGTTCACCAGGGCTTCTACAGCGTCACCAGGCAAACTGTCTCGGTGGGTGCCAGTTTTTCAATGAAAATGTCCAAATATCAGATTGTGGGCTTGAAATGGAACAAAACTAGTTTTCAAAATATCTGAAACCTTCATAACACAGATCTGATTTTCTCCACCAAACCTGAGTTAAATCTGTGAGTAGGGGAGCCAAGCCTGTTGAACTCTTTGCCTGACACTCATAAGCTGCGTCTACACGTGCACGCTACTTCGAAGTAGCGGCAGTAACTTCGAAATAGCGCCCGTCACGTCTACACGTGTTGGGCGCTATTTCGAAGTTGAAATCGACGTTAGGCGGCGAGACGTCGAAGTCGCTAACCCCATGAGCGGATGGGAATAGCGCCCTACTTCGACGTTCAACATCGAAGTAGGGACATGTAGACGATCCGCGTCCCGCAACATCGAAATAGCGGGGTCCTCCATGGCGGCCATCAGCTGGGGGGTTGAGAGATACTCTCTCTCCAGCCCTTGCGGGGCTCTGTGGTCACCGTGGGCAGCAGCCCTTAGCCCAGGGCTTCTGGCTGCTGCTGCTGCAGCTGGGGGTCCGTGCTGCATATACAGGGTCTGCAACTAGTTGTTGGCTCTGTGTATCTTGCACTGTTTAATGAAAGCGTGTCTGGGAGGGGCCCTTTAAGGGAGCGACTTGCTGTTGAGTCCGCTCCGTGACCCTGTCTGCAGCTGTGCCTGGCTCCCTTATTTCGATGTGTGCTACTTTGCCGTGTAGACGTTCCCTCGCTGTGCCTATTTCGATGTTGGGCTGAGCAACGTCGAAGTTGAACATCGACGTTGCCAGCCCTGGAGGACGTGTAGACGTTATTCATCGAAATAGCCTATTTCGATGTCGCAACATCGAAATAAGCTATTTCGAAGTTGGGTGCACGTGTAGACGTAGCCATAGAGTCCTCCACTTGGAAAAAGGTGGGTCCCCTTAGAAAAGTGGTCAATAGAAATGCACAAGTTAGGTCCTCTTTCCAAGAGCTATTATTTCAAATTCTCTGCAGCTTCAGGGAGGCATCATTGCAGTGGCTTGATTGAATCCACCTGTTCAAGCTTGCCTTCACAATGATGAGGGCTAGCAACTCATGATTATTATGTATTCAAAATATGATTATTATTTCTTCAAAATTTATTTAATCCTATCTCTGGATGGGGCTTGTCCGGACTTTTCAATGTCTCTGCACTGTCATCCACATAAGACCCCATTAAATGATTCTCCATCCCCTGTTTGAAGACTGTTTCCTTGTTTTGCTCAGCGCCACCAGAGATATTGTACAGCAGCCTGAAGAAATTGAAAATGAAATGTGGTTTCTCATCATTGTAGCATATTTGAATGTAGCTATATTGCCCAATAGTGGATGGTCAACAGAGGAAGATAAAGCATCTACTTCTTACTGAAGAGGAATTTTCACAACACTTTGGAAAGAGAGGCTGCTGAACTCTCTTTTACATTCAAATTTGAGACAACATGTGGTTTGAACTGGGATGGGAATTTTCTAGGTCATTATAGGGACTCTTTTGAATACTTGGCTTAATCTAATTCTTGACTCCCTCCCCACTTCTGCTCCTCTACTCTCTGATTTGCTCATCTTGATAATATTTGTCTGATTTGTCAACCCTGATTACTATTTTTGGTTCTCTGTGACTTAAATATTGAGTCTGTTCTGGTATGGCTATGATCTGAAGAAGTGGGTCTGTCCAACGAAAGCTCACCTAATAAATTATTTTGTTAATCTTTAAAATGCTACTGGACTGCTTTTTTGTTTTGATCATCTACTTCAAGTTTTAACATCTATAGCTCAACTGGTAGAAGTGTAAAGTGTTTTCCTTCACACACACAATCATAGATAGATAGATAATGCGACAGGCCTATACCAGATGACCACAGTAGTCTGCTGGAAAGTAAACATACAGTAAACCTTTGATTTACCCAGAGGTTGCATCCTGGGCAGCCTCTGCATAAATCAAATTTTGCATAAATTTTTGTGGGGGCTTTGGGGAGATCCCTGGAATTCCGCAGGCTGAAGTAAGCATATGGCTGGAGTCTCTGCTCCAGATGGTGGTTCTGGCTCCCCCTGTGGGCAGGCA